>NC_143163.1:13755000-15005000 GCF_047325235.1 Durio zibethinus
AAATACTTTGAATAAATCTATGATTATTGAATGTATTTTTGACCAAAAATGTCTTTAATAATCCCCTCCAATTTTTTTGAAAGGGATTATTTAAGGCATTTCTACCAAAAATGCCTTTAATAATCTTCTCCCATTTTTTTGGGATCATTCAAGGTATTTTATTAGGGTTAGTCAAGATATTTTTGATAAAAAATACCTTGAATAATCCTCTTTAAACATTTATGAGGAGATTATTAAAGGCATTTTTACCCAAAAAAATGCCTTAAATAATCTCAAACAAAATGTTGAATGGGGTTATTAAAGGCATTTTTGGTAAAAAATACCTTAAGTAGATCCTAGATTATTGGCCAAAAACACATTTAATAATCCCCTCCAATATTTTGGAGGGGATTATTCGAGGTAATTTCTTCCAAAAACGTCTTCAACAATCCCTTTCCATTTTTTTTTGGATCATTCAAGGTATTTTTATAATAAAACACCTTAAATAATCCTCTTTAGGTGTTTACGAAGAGATTATTGAAAGTATTTTTTGTCAGAAAATACCTTGAATAATCTCTAAAAAAATATTAAATACGGTTATTGAAAGCGTTTCTGGTTAAAAATGCCTTGAATAAATCTTGGATTATTGAAGGCGTTTTTGGCCAAAAACGCCTTTAATAATCCCCTCCAATTTTTTGAAAGAGATTATTCAAGGCATTTTCTATCAAAAACGCTTTCAATAATCCCCTCCCATTTTTTTAGGATTATTCAAGGTATTTTTGTGATAAAATGCCTTGAATAATCCCTTTCAAGCATTTACGACAAGATTATTGAAGGTGTTTTTGCCCAAAAAATATCTTGAATAATCCCTAACAAAATATTAAATGGGGTTATTAAAGGTGTTTCTAGGAAAAAATGCCTTGAATAATCCCCTCTAAATTTTTAAAGGGGCTTATCTGAGACATTTTTCACCAAAAATGCCTTTAATAATTTACATTTTTTATTAGGATTATTCAAGGCTTTTTTACCCAGAAAACACCTTGAATATTCTCTTACAAAAAATTAAAGGTATTTTTTTTTTGTAAAATGCCTTTACTAATCATTTTTAAAATTCATTCCCCTGTCTTGAACTTTGAAATCCCAAACTGCTATTACAAAGAATGATTAAAAGCTATATTGTAACCAAACCAAAACTCCTAAACCCATTTAGTTTGCCTTTTGGTTTTTCTATCTCTCTCGTTGCCGTCGACCTTCAACAACTGAACGCCATCGCACCTCTGTTTTTACCATATGTCCTTATTTTATTTGTTTTTTGTATTATTTATATTCTTTGATATATGTATTTTTTTTTGTTCCTTACTATATATATATATTTTATTCATTCCACCATCACCTTAGTCGTCTAATCTCCCATCATTGTGTGTATGATGTTTCTTTTTAGTTTGGTTTAAATATTGTGATTTGCTAAATGGTACTGTAAAAATTGTGTATATTTTTACACATCATTTGTTTCACATGGATTCTTATTTAAGGTGAGAATCATAGAATGGCTTGTACTCTTAAAATATTATTGGTTTGAGGATGTTTTACGTATATTGGTATAGTAACTATAGTATGATTATTACGTACTGTGTGAAATTTAGAGAGACTTTAGTTATTTCATATAATTATGATCAAAATTATAGGTATTATGAAATTCAAACAACATACTTCTCCTACTACTGAACATAAAGAAGACATACCTGCAGTGAAAAAAAGAAAAACAAAGGGACGAAATAAAAAATTCAAGTGACTAACACAAAAATTCATGTCGACTTCAATCAAAATGGGCAGCCTATGTCTGATAGAGCAATCAAGTTGGCTAGTCATATTAGAACGGTCGTTCGTAGTAGCATTTTTATTACGTACCATAATTGGTGACAAGTCCCTGATGATCTAAAGGATCGTATATGGGAGTCGGTTGTGGTATATTTATTCAATTATTTCATAAAATTTGTTAAATGATCATCTAATTGAAATTCAATGTGTTCATACTAATTGTGTTAAATTTATTAGGAATAGTTTGACATCCCAATTGAATGTAAAAAGGCTTGTGATGCAATTGGCTGAAAAAGCATTCAGAGACTTTAAAAGCAAATTGACAACCCAATATATTTTACCATTTACTGATTATAGTAATGTCTTAGCTGTTCCACTTTCGTCATATGTAGATGTTATATGTTATCAAGAATGGACTAATTTTGTTCAAGATCGGCTATCAGAAGAATTCTTGGTACGTATACCCATTACAAAAAATTGTTTATAAGATTTTATGTAATATATTCGATATCTTAATATAAGATTTATGTAATTTCTTTCTTTTCTAGAAAATCAAAGAACAACAAAAGAACATTCAAGCCAAACAAGTATATCACCATCGAAAATCAAGAAATGGTTACATAAATGTCAAGTATGAGCCTGTAAGTATTCATACACTTGATTTATACTCATAAATGAATATTTTTGAACATTCATTTAAGAGATTCTGATTTTTATATAATGTTAATTTATTAGGAATCATCTAGCTTTGGCATTAAGTTTCTAGATAAGATGTGTGAAAACAAGGATGTATGCGGAAAGATGGATCACTTACAGATAAAGCAACCAAAGAAATGACTAAAAAGATTATATGTATAATTGCTTATTATAGTACATATGATTGGCTTTGTGCTTGTATACATGACTCTATACTTGTATAGATTTATTGTTACAATCCATCTTATTATTATCTTTCAGGATGATTTTGCTACTAGAATTAAATTCGGTGACTAGCAACCTATTATGGTGAAGATCCTTTGCCTTTAGCATTAAAAGCGAAAGAAAGACATAGCCGAGTTCGTGGGGTTGGTAGATTTGTGCTACCATCAAAGTTTTTTTATAATCAACCCAAAACCCCTTAAATGACGAATGAATAATATAAAGTAATCATTGAGCAATAATAGCAAAGACTTGATGACCAAGAGCAACACTTGAATGATCAACAACAATGATTTATAGCTTTGGAGGTGATGTTGGTAGCAATGCAGCCTAGCATGCTTGTAGGCCAATCGTATAGCATCATCCAGCTAGGACAAGCTTCTGTTGTAAGTCATGCAGGAAACCCAACCTCTGGTACTAGTCATAAAGTATGATTTTGTTTATTCACTTAATTTTATTTATTTATTATATTTATTGATATGGTTTTAATTCTTATATTTCATTATATATTGTAGTAGGATGTTGGGACTCAGAGGATGACCCTTGCTTAGGTTGTTATTGATGTGTTATCTAATTATGCATTTGATCATTTATCTGAAGGAAATTACATTATTGTTGAGTCCGAGCATGGGTTATTTGATCATCCATCGATTACTTACCTTGGAGATCCTGAGATTAAGGAAATTTGTACCTTAGATAAAATATTAGCCACTGATGTTGTTGTCTATATGAGGTTAGCTTGTAAATTTAAGTATATAAAGTCAATATGTATTAATCTATATTACAGTATATTACTAACTAGTATTGTTGATTGTTATCGTGCAGCTTCCTATATAAAGAGATCAAGGCGAGACCAATGACCCATAGATTTAAATTTTTTGACCTGAATTTCATTAGTGAGCAGAGTGGCACTGCCATTTTTCATGATTGTCATGTGGGTCAATGCTTGCAAAAATGAGTCGATTATTTTTTGGTCCCGTATAATGCTACGTAAGTTATATTCATACAAATAATTATTTCAACCTTACTCGAATATGAGATGATTCCTAATTTAAGTATATCATTCTTATTATCTTACGGTCATCATTGGCAGCTTATTGTAATTGATACCAATTCCTTAACACCATACTTATTTAATTTAGCGCAACCGGTGAAGCCTAACCTTGATATTCAAAATTTTATAAAGAGGTATTACATGTTATTATATTATCTTGTGTTTCTTCATAATTACTTTTATTTTTGTATTAAGTACTTTTTTTTGTTCAACTTAGGAAAATATCTGTAGTTGATAAGAAAGCAAAGATAAATTGGGTGTCATTATCGGTAAATATAAAATTTATTCTTTTATCCTGAGTTTGTTTAGATAAATGTTTCCTAAACCCACTAAATTTATTTTTCAAGTATCTTGTCCACTAGGATACACTGAATGTGGATATTATGTCCTTCGTTTTATGGGGGAGATAGTTTTATATGATTTTATGACCACACCATTCAAATTTAGTATTAATTCCATACAATCGTAATATCTTCCAAAAAAAAAAGCTAAACTTAGTTCTCGTTTATTAACATTTACTTCTGATTTTTTTTATAGTTGGAGAGTAAAGAAAGCTTCACGATAGATGAACTTGATGAAGTCCATAAAGAGTGGGCTGAGTATGTATTATCATTCGCAACAACTTGAGGTTGGAGATTGTTGGTTAGATGTAAATATCTGTATTTCATTTTGTATAATGTTTTTAACATGTCATGTTAAATGGATAATTTAAATTTCTAGATTAGGATATTGGTTTAATATTATTGGCATATATTTGTTTTATATCAATTGGCAGCTTATATGAATACACATATATTGAGTACAATTATTTGAAAAAAGTATATTTATATGACAACGTTATCAGTTGTAAATTCAAATGTGTGGTCAATTTATTAAAATACTATAATGTTTGTTATAGACACCTATTTGTGTCCGAGGTCAATCGGACCGTGTTCAAGGTTAATTGGACTGAGTTTAATTATTTTTGTTATATTATATTTTATTATAGTATTATTATATCATATCATTATTATTATTAGTATATTATATAATATTATATCACATTATTATTATTATTATTATTATTTTTCCCTTTTCTTTTCTTCTTGATCGGTGATCCAAGAAATTGAAATTTGGGGATTCAATGTAATCAAAGGCCTTAATTCATAATCAAAGGCATTACAAATTCAATCCAAAATATTAGCAAAGAACTTAGACCTAATTTCAGGTTCGAACAGAATCCAATCCCAAGATCCAAGCCTATGATTGATTGGATCTTGGGATTGGATCTGTCTGTTTCCTAAATTTGTTTTAAGGTTGCCTATAAATTGAACTAACATTATACATAACAAATAAAAGTTGATTTGAGGGGGAAATGGTCACTGGAAGGGGAAGGAAAGCTTTGGAAAAATTTTAGGTGTGGGTTTCAGTTACTGGGATTTTTGGGTTTTGGAATTTTAGATTTTGATTGCTGGGGTTTGAGTTGAAGTTTATGGGTTTATATTTAAGTTCCTGGGACTAGGTTTAGGTTTCTGCGAGTTTTTTGAGGAGACCTAGGCAAATTTTGGGGAATCTGGAAAAATTTTAGGATTTCTAAGATTTTTTAGAAAAAAATGGGTTTTGGGAAGAACTATGAATTTTTCGATGAATTTTTCGACAAAAGGTTGAATCTTTTAACCATATTCTGACTAGTTTTTCAGAAATCAGTAGGTTTTTCAGTTTTCGATGAAAATTTTTTTATGGGTGTTTTTAGGGTTCTAGAGAGAAGTCAGAGAGAATTGAGGCTAGAGAAAGAGAGAGCAAAGGGTTTTATGAGAAAAAATGTTGAAACTTAGCTTATATAGTGATCGAAACGACAGCGTTTTGGGAGGCCCTCAGACCCATGTATGACCTGCTAACTTATGCATCGACCTGCGAGTTGACCCGACCTGAATCGCAGGTTTTTTTTATTATTTTCATTTTATTTTTTTATTTTATTTTTTAATCTATTTATTTGATTATCTTAATTTTTTATTTTATTTTCATTTTTTTAATTTTGTTGGTTTTTATTTAAAAAAATCTTTTCTTTTTGGAAAACAGAAGAAGTAAGGAATAAATAAATAATAAATAAATAAATAAACCTTTTCCCAATAAGTTTAAAATTAAAAAAATAAATATAAAAAAATATTTACAAAATAAATTCATGAATTCTACCAAATTATTAGAGAATTTTCATGGACTAAGTTTTTAAAATGAAATTTACCAAACTATTGGAAAATTTCATAAACCATTTTCTCGAAAATCATATTGAGAGAAAGATAAAAAATAATTTTATCCTCCAAATAATTGGAGGATTGCTTTTTAAATTAAGTCTTACCAAACTATAAGGAGACTTAATGAAATTTTCAAAAATGTTATAAGCATTTTTAATAAAATCTCATCAACCTATTAGGAGATTTGCCTCAAAATAAGTCATACCAAACTATTAGAAAATTTTACCGATTTTCTTGAATAAAATGAATTAATAAATCCAATTACAGAGCCTTTTTAGGGTAGGACATTAGTCCACATGAATACTCTCGATGTGAGAGAATTATCTTAAATTGCTACCAAACAATTTTAAGACTAGTTTTCAATATTTAATATTTTGGTAAAAACATAAACATTTTTTTAGGCTTAGATAATTTGGAATCAAATTTTTATCGTCTTTGGATAGGCGATGTAGGGGTGCTATAACTTTTTCCACGTATAACTATTCTCTCGAACCTAAACTCTGGTTTTGTAGATTAGGATCTACTATTTAAAGAAACTTGAATTAATCTTGAGACTCCTCTTTAAATATGACAGATTTAATCAGGTGGCCAATCATACCTAAACAAAAAAGAATTGTGGTGACTCCTGTAATCTATGTCTAACGGTAAATCATGGATCCATATGTTATGACAGTTGGGGACTGCATAGGGGGTATCGAGAGTCAAGCCAGTAAACAATTTCTTATTGTCCAAGCCTTACCTAATAAATTTGAAATTTATTTTCTTTTTATTTCTTTTCATTACTTATGTTTGTTTTAGTTATTCATTGTATATATCTGTCATTCATTTGCATGTGCATAACATAAAGCTCTCCATCCAAGCTCACCCTTAGGAGGGAATGAAGTACTTATGCCTTCGTGAGATTTCATGTCTCCACATGGGCCTACAAAACACTTCTACTCAAATTGAACCCTTTCCATTCGTAGCCTATAATGGGTAAGGATCAAGGTGCCTTACTAGTCTATAACGGACAATGATATAAGGAACAATTTGGAAATCTTTTAGAAATAATTCAAGCCACATATAGTTAACCTTAAGGGTCTGAACTTAGATAAAGCCATGCCTTCCCCTGTGTTAAAAAAACTGGAATAAGATACATGATTGGATGTTTATTTTCATATATTTTTTGTATTCATTTGTATACTAACCATGTATGTTGGTTTTTGTATATTATTCTTACTAATCCTTTTCTTTATCATGCATTCACATCATAAGGAATTTCTTCACAAAATATTTTTAATAAAGAAAATCTCAATTATATCCATGAAAAAGCCTAGGCAAATCTTCTATTGGTCTAAAAAAAGAATCTGAAAAGTTGAAGCTTGCAAACAAAATGTTAAAAATGGAAATCCAAACATTAAAGCAAGAAAAGGATGGGTGGAGGAATTTGTGCATTGACATTAATACAACAACGTCATCCATTAATCAAGAAGTGGCCCAACTTTTGCAAGAAAATAGACAATTACAAGCAAAACTGCAAGAAAAGGACGTAATGCTCTTTGAAGCACAAAAACACATCTAAATGCTAAATGGAGTAGTGATAGGAGTCAAAGCACAAATCAAGGTTATGACTGAATAATATGAGCAAATGAAAGAAGCATATATGAAAACACATAACCAGTTGAAGTACTTGCTTGACCGAATCATTGTGGCTGTTCACAAAGCCAAGGACATGGTAGAAATTATTTAAAAATGGAAAGCATGGGTGCCATTAGTGGAAACACACGGTCAAAAATTGATAGATTTCCTTAGTGAAATACAAAGCCAATATCAATGAGCCATGGGTTTCTTTTCCCAATAGTTCTAGACTTTTCACAGATGTAATGTTAGATTTGATTAAAAATAACTTTTAATTTAATAAATATTTTATTTGATAACAATTACTATGTGGTAAATTTTTTTTATTACATTCATGCACTTTTGTTTTAATACTTGTTCTCATGTATAATTTGAGAGTCCCTTGGACATCATTTTTAAATTTGCACATTGTGGGGAATCAAGGTTCAAGGATAGCTCAACATTAGTACTACACTCAGGCTAGAGCTAGAAAGATAGAGCAAGATAAGGTGGACTGATCTGAAAGGTTAGAAAAGGCCCAGGAAGTAATTGAGGGGAAGCTAAGCAAGATCCTTGAAGCTTTTGAAAAAAATAAATAGAGGGAAAGTGGTAGAAGAAGACATCTCACATGAAGATATTAAACCATTGTATCTTTCAGGTTTCACTTTGCATCAGGCCCAAAGCATTCCAAACTTTCAGTAACAATAAAACATATTTTCAAATTACAATCAAGGGAATGTTCAAAGCTATACCAATCTTGTTTTCACTGAAAAGATAAATGTGCCCATTCAAATGCCCAAAATGGATAAGACTAAAAAAGAAATGAAATTACAAATGGTTGTATCCTTTGAGGACTTTAAAATTGATCAAGCTATGAGTATAATCAAGAAAAGATTACGGGTTATAGAAGGTATTAATTTCTATGGATCGATGGATGCTGCTAACCTTTGTCTGGTTCCAGATGTTATGATTTCTTCAAAATTCAAGGTACCAAAATTTAAGAAGTATAATGGTACCAAGTGTCCCATTACACATATCACAGTATATTATCGTAAGATGGCAGCACATGCCAGCAATGAGAAGTTGCTTATGCATATTTTTTAGGATAGCTTAACTAGATCTACTGTAATGTGGTATGTTCAACTGGATAAAACTCACATAAAATAATTGAAAGATCTAACTTGGTCCTTCATAAACCAATACTATCAAATCATAGACATGGTTTCTTATCACCTTCATTAAAAGGAATGGAAAAAAAAAACATCTGAGTCTTTTAAGAAATAGGCTCAAAGATGGCAAGATATTGCTACTTAGGTACAGCCTTTCCTAATAGAGAAAAAAATGACAGTGCTATTTGTAAACATTCTAAAGTCGTCTTAATATGAGAAGATGATAGGGAACGTGACTAAGAATTTTGTCGACATGGTGATTTTAGAAGAGATTATCAAAAATGACATCAAAAGTGGCAAACTGAAAGAAAAAGAATCATTTGCTGCTAGAAAGATGCCTAAGAAAAAAGAAAGTGAAACTCGAGCTATGAGTTTCGACAGGCAGCAATCCATAAACTACCTTTAACCAACTTATCCCATATATCATTCTTCTAAGTCATGTTCTATTGTACCTTATCAATCAACTCCATGATCTTTTTATCCATTCCCTTTTAGGCCTTCAATTTATCCCACTACCCTAACAAGTGGTGTACAAGAATCATGAAATAGGGAACCTCCCTATCCTAAATGGTATGACTCCACTGCTCACTGTGATTACTATTTTGACGGGTTATTCCACTAAAAATTGTATCTTTTTGAAATGTATGATGCAAAGTTTGATTAAAGAAAGACTAATAAAATTCAATACTGATGGAAACACTATATCCAATGCCAGTGATAACCCATCACCCAATCATCTAGAGGCATAATTTTGGGAGAGATAGATTGGAACTACTTATCATCTTGGACTACTTGAGAATATGGATATTCTTTTATGTACTTTAGATTTCATTTTGTTTTTTATTATTTTAATAAAGTGACTGGCTTGATGCATTTTCATGATATTTTTCTTTTATATGAATACACATTATTTACTTTTAGCTTCTTATACCTTTTTTCATTCGGAATAATGAATATTCAAATGGTTATGACAATAATTCAAGATTCGACTTTGAAAACACCATTTGATTGATAAATTTGAGATTGTTATTCCATTGGGACTACTAAATAAAAGGATAAATTTAGGGAAGATTTTCAAAAGTAATGCAATATATGATTCTTGTAATTATCCTTTCATAAATTTGCTTTTAATTAATAAATATTTTTCATTGAGAGTATTCATATTCGAAATGAGAAATGATCATCTTTTTTCTATCATTCAAAAAAGGTAAAGTTATCCATTTGATAGGGCAAAATATCAAAGTGTTCCACATGAAAAAATAATCCTTGGTTTAATTACCCTGCAAATACAATTTGGGCTTATTTTATCCCTTTCTTTGGCACCTTTTATCCTAGCCTACACTACACCCCTTAAAAGTCCATTTTGATTGGATGTGAATGCTCGAATTAGGGAATCATGCATTGAATTAAGGTAGACTTACCATCGAATTGTTTGAGACTTTGATCAAAGTGTCACCGATGGATCAAAAGAAAAAGAAATGAAAAAATGAAGAAGAGGTGAACCCCAAAAAAAAGGGGCAAAAAAAAAGAAGTAAGAAAATACAAAAAAAAAATAAAGAGGAAAAAAGGGAAACTTAGACTGAAATCCAAAAGGATGGTTTAAGTAAAAATGAAAACACAACTCCATATGAAAGTCCCAAGAAAAAGGATGATATTGATGAATCACGTTTTTGAAGGAAAATTCTGAATTAGAGTTCAAAATTGTTTACATAGTCACAGCATTTCACCTGAGTTATTCTTAACTATACCATTTTTTTTTTTATAACAAAGACCCATTTTTTCTCATCTTTTACCAAATGAAAATACCTTGAATGAACTAAGGAAATGTATCATGGTTGTCACTGATTTGAATGATGGCAAATAAATGAATGACATTTATCATAAAGAGTTCTCCATTCTTTTGAAAAAAAATCCAAGATGAGGTAAATGAAAGAAGCACGAGAGATTTATAAAGGGGGTAAACAAGGTGACCCAATGATGAATCTAGTGATAGGATGGTTGACATGACCTGTGAGTCATGACCAAATAAGAAGACAGACATGGATCAGTTGATAGAATTTATCTTATGATTGTTAATACTAAGAAGCTAAGAAAAACTAATGAGTCTTGAAAATCTTGTCACCATAATTGAAATTTCATGACATCAGTATTATATACATTGTTTTTACATTTGTATCCTAGATAGGACATGCATTTGCAACGTCGCATTATCACTTATCACTCATTTCGATCTTGACTCAGTCCAGATCATTTTTTTGACTTACAATTTTATCTCAGTCATTCATTTTCGACCTTAACTCAACCCAAGTCGTTTTATCCTTATACTCGTAGTTTCATCCTGATCACTTGATCTTGGCTCATCCAGATCATTTTCTTGACTTGTAGTTTTATCTCGATCATTCATTTTAGACCTCAACTTGGTCTTGGTCACTTTATCTTTAAACTCGCAGTTTTGTCTCAGTCACCTGATCTCAACTCAGTCCAGATCATTTTTTTGACTTACAATTTCATCTCAATCATTCATCTTAGATCTCAACTTGATCCTCGTCACCTTTAAACTGTGGTTTCATCTCGGTCATTCAATCTTGGATTAGTCCAGATCATTTTACTAACTCGTAATTTTATCTTAATCATTTGATCTCAGCTTAGTCCAAATCATTTTTTTAAGCTCGTGATTTTCATCCTAGTCATTCATTTTCAACCTCGACTCGATCCTGATTGCTTTATCTTTTAGACTCGTGGTTTCATCTCGATCATCCAATCTTAGTTCAGTCCAGATCATTTTCTAGACTCAAGGTGTCGTTTCAATCATTTAATCTCAGCTCAGTCCAGATCATTTTCTTGACTTTTTTATTTTGACCATTTTCCTAACCTACGGTTCAATCTTGGTCATTTGTACTCACTAATTTGACTCTTGAAACGAAGTGGGTGTCTATATCTTTGCATTATCCCTGTCTAATAAAGATATGTAAAGAGAGACAGTTGTAGACACCCATCTATGTTCGGGGTGAATCAGACTGTATCCAAGGTTAATTGGACCGAGTTTAATTATTTTTGTTATACTATATTTTATTATAATGTTATTATATCATATCGTTATTATTATTAGTATATTATATAGTATTATATCATATTATTATTTTTTTTCTTTTCCTTTCTTTTTGAGTGGTGATCTAAGAAACTAAAATTTGAGGATTCAATGCAATCAAAAGCCTTAATTCATAATCAAAAGGGTTACAGATTCAATCCAAAAAATTAGAAAGGAACCTAGACCGAATTTGGGTTTCAGACAGAATCCAATCCCAAAATTCAAGCTTGGTATTAATTTTGTTTGTTTATTAAATATGTTCTAAGGTTGCCTATAAATTGAACTAACATTACAGAAAACAAACAAGAGTTGATTTGAGGGGTAAATGGTCACTGAAAGGGGAAGTAAAGCTTTGGAAAATTTTTGGATATGGGTTTCGATTACTGGGATTTTTAGGTTTTGAAATTTTAGATTTTGATTATTGGGGTTTGATGTGAAGTTTATGGGTTTAGATTTAAGTTCCTGGGATTAGGTTTAGGTTTTTGAGAGTTTTTTGAGGAGATCTAGGTAAATTTTGAGAATCTAGAAAAATTTTAGGATTTCTAGGATTTTCTAGAAAAAATTGGGTTTTGGGAAGAACTATGAAATTTTTGATGAATTTTTTGGCAAAAGGTTGAATTTTTCAGCTACGTTATGGCTAGTTTTTTAGAAATCGATGGGTTTTTTAGTTTTTGATTGAAGTTTTCGGTGGGTGTTCTTGGGGTTCTAGAGAGAAGTTAGAGAGAATTGAAGCTAGAGAAAGAGAGCAGAAGGTTTCTGAGAAAAAATGCTAGAACTTGGCTTATATAGTGACCTAAAATGGTAGCGTTTTATGAGACCCTTAGACCCGTGCATGAGCCACTAACCCGTGCGTTGACCAGACCTGAATCGTAATTTTTTTCCATTTTCATTTTATTTATCAATTTTATTTTTTTAATCTATTTATTTTATTATTTTAAAATTTTATTTTATTTTCATTTTTTTTAATTTTATTGGTTTTTATTTTTAAAAAATATTTTCTTTCTAGAAAACAGAAGAGTAAGGAATAAAAAATAATAAATAAATAAATAAACCTTTTCCAAATAAGTTTAAAACTAAAAAAAATAAATATAAAAAAATCTTTACAAAATAAATTCATGAATTCTACCAAATTATTAGAGAATTTTCATGGATTAAGTTCTTAAAATGGAATCCACCAAACTATTGGAAAATTTCATAAACCATTTTTTTAAAAATCATATTGAGAGAAAGATAAAAAATAATTTTATCCTCCAAACGATTGGAGTATTGCTTTTTAAATTAAGTCTTACCAAATTATAAGGAGACTTAAAAAAATTTTCAAAATCTTTATAAACATTTTTAATAAAATCCCATCAAACTATTGGGAGATCTGTCTCAAAATAAGTCCTTCAAACTATTAAGAGATTTTACTAATTTTCTTGAATAAAATGAATTAATAAATCTGACGACAGGCCTCTTCAAGGTAGGACACTAGTCCCCGTAAATATTCCTTAGATGAGAGAATTATTTTAAATTGCTATCAAACTATTGTGACAATTTTAAGACTAATTTTTAATATTTAATATTTTGGTAGAAGCATAAACATTTTTTTAGGCTTAGATAATTTGGAATCAAACTGGTACCATCTTTGGATGGGCGTTATGGGTGTACTATAACCTTCCTCACATATAACCATACTTCTGAACCTAAATTCTAATTTCATAGATTAAGATCTACTATTTAAAGATACTTAAGTCAATTTTGGAACTCCTCTTTAAATAGGACAGATTCAATTAGTTGGTGAATCACACCTAAATTAAAAAAAATGGTGGTGACTCTTCTAATCTATGTCTAACGTTAGGCCTACGAATCCATATGTTATGACATTCGTAATGTAAATTTCAAAATGGCCAGTTTTTTAGAAATCGATGGGTTTTTCAATTTTTGGTTGAAGTTTTCAGTGGGTGTTCTTAGGGTTCTAGAGAGAAGTCAGAGAGAATTGAAGCTAGAGAAAGAAAACAGAAGGTTTCTAAGAAAAAAATGCTAGAACTTAGCTTATATAGCGACTTAAAATAGTAGCGTTTTATGAGACCCTCAGACCCGTGCATGACCCACAACCTGCGCGTTGATCCAACCCAAATCGCAGGTTTTTTTTTCATTTTCATTTTATTTATCGATTTTTATTTTTTAATCTATTTATTTTATTATTTTAAAATTTTATTATTTTAAAATTTTTATTTTATAGATTAAGATCTACTATTTAAAGATACCTAAGTCAATTTTGGGACTCCTCTTTAAATAGAATAGATTCAATTAGTTGGTCAATCACACCAAAACAAAAAAAAATGGTGGTGACTCTTCTAATCCATGTCTAACGGTAGGCCTACGAATCCATATGTTATGACATTTGTAATGTAAATTTCAAAATGGAATTCGTATTATCACATATATAAACCAAATGTTTTCTGAATACAAACCTACAACTAACTTGCATTTTCCCATTTTTTGTCAAGTCAAATGGCTTAAATTAAAGACGTTTTTGGTTAGAAACGTCTTGACTAATCCTCTTTAATTTTTGTGAGTAGATTGTTAAAGGCATTTGTGGCTAAAAACACCTTGAATAATCTCTTTCAATTTTTTAGATGAGATTATTAAAGGTATTTTTGGTGAAAAAAGCCTTTAATAATCCCCTCACTTTTTTTTTGGATTATTCAAAGTGTTTTTTTGTGAGAAAATGCCTTGAATAATTCCTTAGAAAAAATTGAATGGGGTTAGTCAAGGCATTTCTGGCCAAAAACACATTGAATAATCCCTTTCAATTTTTATGATGGGCTTATTGAAGGCATTTTTAGCCAAAAAATGCCTTAAATAATCGCTTACAAAATATTAAATTGGGTTATTGAATGCGTTTCTAGCTAAAAATATTCAAAGCATTTTTGACAAAAATTACCTTCAATGATCCATGAATTATTCATTTAGAGGAGATTATTCAAGGTGTTTTCTGTTGAAAACGTCTTCAATAATCTTAGCGTTTTTTTTTTTTGAAATATTCAAAGCATTTTTGCCCAAAAAACACCTTAAATATCTTTTACAAAAAATTAAAGGCTTTTTTTGGTCAAACAGCTTGCGATCATTTTTAAAATTCATTCCCATTTCTTAAACTTTGGAATCCTAAACTGCTAATACAGTGAACGTTAAATATTATTTTATAAAAAATTTTTACAAATAACATAGAAAAATATTTATATGAATATAAATACTACTATATATGTAGATTATTTATAATTTGACTTTAGATCTAGAACGATTTTAAAATTTTATGAAACCATATTAAAACTAAAATATTAATTGAAACCAAATTAATATAATATTTAAATTTTAAAAAAATTTTAGTCTAATATTTAATTATAAATTTATTAATTAATATAATACTTACAAATTTTATTTAAAACTTATTATCATTTAAAATTAATTAAGTTACAAATTTTATTTATTAATAATTATAGCTTTTATCAAATTATAGTTTTTGAAAATTTTTATTAGAGGAAAATATTATGAATTAATTTTTTTAAAAAAATTAGAAATAAATATTTTTTAGCTTATACTAATGGTTATTATAACCGTCAGTACATAACATATTTATACTAATAGATATTTATATACCATCAAAAAAAGTTTACCTATATCGAATGATTTACAAAATGTTGGTATAAGCACTCTGTCTATATTGACAGTAAAAAAAATTCGTAAATATAGATACTTTTTACTTATATAATTTGATCGTTAATATAGATAAATGTCAGTATATAGCATACTTACACTAACGGATAGTTATATACCGTCATAAAAAGTTTATCTATATCGAAGATTGTATAAAATGTTGGTAAAGGTATAGTATATTCTAATGATATTAAAAATCTAACAGTAAGCGTCTCTTTTATTTACGCAATTTGATCGTTAGTATAACCAAATGTGAATATATGAAAAAATTTTTGTAGTGAAAATTTAGTGTTATTTACATGAATAAAGCATGAAACTCAAAGGTCAAATTAAATAAATATAAATAATATAACAATTATTAAATGTAAAATTATTTAATTTTACATCAATGTAAGGAAATCTCTCTTCATATACATACACACACACAAAAGATAGCAACCTATGCATTGCTGTAATTTATTATTTTATTATCTAATATATATTACAACAATAAAAGATATATTTCAAAATGTAAAATAAACGTAAACACCCTTTTGACATATTTCAAATATCTAATATATTTTAAAAGTGAACAAGTTACATTGAGTAGAAATAAAAAATATCATCTTTTCCACAATTAAAAGAGGCAAATGAAACTCAGTTAAATTATGAATTAACCCACAATCTCAAATAAAATCGTTCACTCATTTCATCTTTAAAAAGTAAAAGAAATAAAAGAAACAAAGTTACTAATCAGTTGTTGTGATTTATTTCACATTTTTCATTATAATATTTACTATTAAATCAAAATTATAATGTAATGATAATATAATAAAAATATAATTTTTATAATTGGAAAAAAAAAACATACTTGCATTATATGAGATATTGCAAAATAACTTGAATGAAAAATGAGTAGTCAAATAATCATTAAATAAATTACAAATTTGGTGATTTCTTCCCAGACAGTATTTTTTTTTTGTTCAAGTGGATTCTTCAAACCACAAGAAAATTGTTCTTTTTCCAAGTTTCAACAAAAAGGGAGAAATTAAAAAAATGCAAAAAAAAAAAAAAAAAATAGAAAGGAATTTGAGAGAAAAAAAAGATAAAAAATTAAAACATGAAATTTAGCGACCAATATCTATTTAAGAGATCACTTATATCGATGAATGTACCCATTAAACCTTTCAATAGAGAGAACTAATTTTTTTTAAATTAAGTGAAAAAATATTTATACTAACAATCAAAAGTTAAATGAATAGATTTTTTTAGAGAATGAAAATTGGAAGTAATAAAATAGATAATAATAAATAAGAGAGACAATCGATTACTTACATGAAAAATTTAAATAGTGCAAATTCATTTCCTCTCAAGCTTTAAAGACTCTTTCGAAAATCCATTAACTCTTGAATAAGGAAATAGAACAAATTTTTTTTTTTTGAAATAAATGAAAGATAAGTACATATATTGAAAAGGTAATAGGCAAATAATGGAAAATAAAACATTATTGACTCTAAACCCTAAAGGATGAACCATTTAAAAAAAAAAATTAAACTTGAATAACTTGGTAACTTAAAATGAATATACGATAACTTAATGATCTTACAAAGTAAATGAAGTTTGCATATGTGATAGTCCACATGTTACAATTTTAGGCAACAGTAGATGAAAATATAAGTATGTTAGATATAAGTTAAATATTGATTTTGTTCTTGTACTATACAACTTTTATTAATTGGCTACATGAAAACTTTTACATTCATAATTAAATATTCAAAGTTTCATTTCGTTACCACTTTGATTCTTTGAACTAACATCAGATTGACATCAATAGTTAATAAAATCATGACATATAAAAAAAAATCATATCATTGATAGATTCATCACCAAGTTTATATAACGAGAAAATTATAAAAATTACACTTTTTTAAAAAATAAAAGAAAGTAAAAAATGATTTTTTTTAAATTACAAAAAAATTTTCAAAAAATCAAAAAATTGAAAATTTATCACATTACAGTCAATAAATTTTCACCACGGCAAATCATATTAATTTTGAAAAAACTACCTGTGATTAATTTGTTTACCATTCATCACACCTAAGTGCCATTCTCCCATCAATTTAATTTCATTTAAGTACAAGCACAGAAAAAACCTTTCTTTTAATTTTTCATTTTATCTTCACGAGTAAGTATGGTATTTGTTCTCGTTTTTTGTTTTTAATAATCCATAAAAGGACGAAAATAAAAGGTTTTCGCAGGGGCAGGACAGGCAAAGTTCAAATAAAAAAAAAGAGAGAGAGAGATAAAGGTTGAACATGTCATTATGAGAGGCAACGATTCCCCAAGGCACGTTGGGAGTTGCAAGTGTTTCCTTCGTCCTCGTCAAGGAACTACTTTTGACTATTCTTTTTTAGCAATAATACTTTTTTGGTCCAATTTTCTAGCTATAATATAAAGAGGTCATTGTTTACATATTTAAATTTTAATTATATCTTTAATTTTTTATTTTATTTTATTTCATCTTTTAATTTTTAAATTATTTCATTTAGATCCTTAATCTCTAAACTCGATTATTTTTTACTTTTTACATAATAATTTAAAAAAATCCACAACATGCCAAAGAAAGTGTTCACATGACGTATTGCATAACCAACAAGGTTAACGAAAACCCAATATGAAATCATTTAAAAAGGTGTGAAACTCAAATGAAAACAATCCAAAAATTAAAAATTAAAATAGAATCAAAATAAAATGTTAAAATTACATATATTATTACATTTTTACCAAATGTTTACCATTTACGATTGGTAGTGTATTACTTAAAAGTAGTAACCATTTAGAGAAGGAATTTTTATTTTATTTTTCCCATCGAACTTCTTTGTAGTATTTGCTGCATGACTTTTGATCATTATTAATTATAGGTCAAATAAATAATTGAGATTGGGTGTTTAATGGGAATGGATGGCTAATTAATCTTTAATCAAACAAGTTTGTTGGCAAGTTAAATGGCAGCAAAAGTTGTTATACGTCCCTTTAGTTATTCTTTTTATTTTTAATTAATATACCAATTAAGAAAAAGAAATAGTTAATCAATGAAATCTTGGGTTACTCTCAAGAAAGAAACTCTAAAATCTTCAGATTTTAGGTTTAATCTCATTATATGTGAGTTTGAATATTTAGTTAAATTATAGTTTATTAATTAATTATTTAATGATATAATAATTGATTATATAGATATAATATTTGATTATAAGTACAACTTCAAAAAATAATGCTAAATAAAAAATAAAATAAAAACGATTATATTATTTTTTAATAATCATATCTATACTATCTTTACTATTTATACTATCCATTATTTAAATTGAACCGTATATGACCAAAAATTAAGTCAGATGTTCAAATTCTTTTGTTATTTGTTTTCGTCAAAATTTTTTAATATTTAATAAATTTTTGTTATAAAAATTTTTAAGTGGGATTCACTTTATACCAAATTTTTTTCTTTCTTTTTAACTTTTTTTTCAAGATTTTAAATTTATTTTGTATGGAATTCATTTAATACTGAAGGTACGCCTTATATTTACTTTTTTTATTATTATTTTTTTATATTTAATAAATATTTTTAAGATTTTAAATTCTTTTTTGTCTCACCAAAAAGTATGTTATGTGTCCAGTTATTTTCTTGTTTAATCTTTTATTTATTTATTTATTTATTATTTAAATATTTATATATTTTTATAATATTTTACCTTGACATGGGTTGAATGGGTATTTTGTTATTTTGTTTTCAAATAATATAGTTTGAGATAGGTTGAGTTTCTTAAAAAGAAACGAGCTCAAACCATAAGCATATTTAGGATGTTTTATCTTGAGCTATTTTAAGAGATATATAAAATTTTAAATTTTATTATTTATTTAATTTTATATGTATATATATACAATTATTTTCTACTTTAATAAATTAATATTATAAACTTAATATGAGGTGTCAATGTAACACTTTTTGTGTTTTTTTTTCATTTTCATTTTTTTAGTTTTCCTTTTTTCTTTTTTTTATCTTTTTGTTTTTGATATTTATTTCTTTATTAGATAAATTTATAGAAAAAAGACGTCATTTAATATATCTATGTGTCATTCTTTTTTGTTTTTATCTTCCTCTTTTTTTGTTTTTTATTTTTCATCTTATTTTATTTTTTAATTAAATTAATTTTGTTTAAAAAATATGATAAATAAAAATAAAAAAATAAAAAAAAAAATTTATCCGTGGTAACATACAGATATTTTCCCTAGTTTATACTATAAAATTAAAACAATCCCCTAAATAACTTCTTTTTGACATATGTTTTGTTAATTGAATGGTTATTTTGTCATCATTAATCAATAAAAAGAAAGAAGAAAAAGTTTCTAAACTAAAATATAAACGTGTCAAAGATACGTGGCAAAAGTTGGAAAACGGGCGGGGGGGGGGGGGAGATGAGGCAGGGAACGGTAAAAATTGAAAAAGTTGGGTATAAATCACGTATTCTAATTTTTTTAATATATTTCAAAATTTTATAGAATATAATAATTCTGTTTAACAAAATTTTTTTCACTATAATTAACAATTTTATTTAAAATAAAATGATATTACTTTTATTATTTTATTTTAAAATAATAATTCCAATTAAAATAAAAATATTTTACCTATATAATATAATAATTAAATAATACAATATTTATATTTCAAATAAAAAATTATTTTAATTATTTATTATTATAGTAAATGTGATATTTTAATTGAATCATATTATTATTAACATTACTTAATTATAAAAATAATTATAATAATATTATATAAATTAATTATAATTACAAAAATTATATATATTTATTATTTACCTATATATATATTATATATCATATAAAAAGGAATAAAAAAATACTACGTTTATTAAAGAAAATATAGTCTTTTACTCCTAAATTTAAATGCCATATCTAATATTTAGATTTTGGTCATGTATAAATGAACACTACATAACCAAAATTTAAGCCACATCACTTTTTTTGTCAAAATTTTTTTATATTTAATAATAATTTTTATAGATTTTATTATAAGAAAGTGGGACTTGCTTTCTATTAGGTTTTCGTTATGGGTCATTTTAACTTTTTTTAGGGATAAAACTATTATATTTATAAATAATTAAAATACAATTTATGTACTAATCTATCAATTATATAAATTATATTTATTTTGACTTTTATTTCACCCTCATTCATAGTGTTAATATTACATTTTAGGTTTTTTTTTTTTTTATCTTCATTTTCTTTTTTGCCAACTTTTTGTTTTTATTTGACATTTAAACAAATTTGTAAAAAAACATTTGAAAAAATTTTATTTTTTATTTTTTGAAATCAAAATTGAATTAAGATGGATCGAAATTTTATTTATGAAAAATAAAATTGGGGACAAAAACATATTTTGCATGAGTTGATTTGATTTATTTTGAGATATATATAAAAATATATATATATATATATTATTATTAATTTAATTTTATGTTTTATATATTAAATTTAATTTAAAAAATTAATATTTTTAACTCGATAGGAATATTTGTGACATTTTTTATAAGCTTTTTGATACATTTGTAAAATTTTTGTCTTTTTTTAATTTAAAAATTTTTTTTATTACATAAAGTTGTAAGAATATGAGGACGATTGAGATATCGACTTGTAATTTTTATTTTTTAAATTTTTGGTTTTTTAATTAAGTAAATTTTGCAACAAAAAAATTCATGAATAAGAATGATAAAACAAAAAAATTTTAATTAACAACAACGCACAGGCTTCACACATGGTAGATTCAACATAATATTCAATCTAATATTGACACAATATAATAATAACAATATAATAAAAAAGAAAATTATTTTAATTATTAATTCTATTTGATTATAATTTAATTATAATAAAAATAATATTTTAATTTAATCACATTTTTATTAATAATATTATAATTATAAAATTTATTATAATTATATTTTAAAAATTAATTATAATTATAAAAATTTTATATATTTATCATTTATTTATTATATATCCTACAAAAAGGAATTAAAAAAAGATTATAGTTTTTTAAAAAACTGCAATACGTTTTTGAAAAAAATTTCGTAATAAATGTCTGTTTTTGTTTTTTTAAAGAATATTTAAAAATATTTTTATATGTATTAAAAATATTTAAATACAAAAAAGTTGTTTAATATATTTTTAAATATATTTCACAAAACATTTTTAATTATTTTTCATAAATACTTTAAAAACATTTAAAATATTACAAAATTATTTTAAAAATATTTAGAAATATTTTATTTTTATTGTTAATATTATGCATAATATTATTCAATTTAAAATTATTTTTTATAAATTAGAAAAAACCCCGAAGAGAAGGCAGGCACGATACTAGTTATTTTAAAAAAATTGATTGATAATTACTACTAGAATAATAATTACTCCGGTCAAGACCACGTCGTCCATCGTCTCACTCGCACCATATAATAGTATAGTACTATTAAAAAAATACAATGAAAATAAGAAAGTGACGGAAAAGGGAAGCAAATAATATTCGTCATAATCGGCGATCCGACACATCTGGCGGAAAATCGCCACGCGAGCGAAATGTGCAATCCCACACTCTCTCTCTGTCTGTAACCATCTTCGCTGGCCTTTCCTCCAACTTTCTGGTTTTGAGGAGATTCCAATCTCCCCGCTGAGCTCCTTAGCCTCCGATCCTTTTAACGTTTTACCCTTCACCGCTGCCCCCTTCGCAACTCTGGAAACTTTGCCTCTTCTTCGTTCCTTTCTCTTTTCCAGGTAAAATGAAAAACCTTTTTTTTTTTTTAAAATTTTTAGTTTCTTCCTCTCATTGTCCAAAACAAAGAACACCCTATAATTTAATAATGTGGAACAATGTTATTGGCTTGCAGAGTTGCCGAGGGACAAATGTTACAGCAGTGAAAAGGACAAAGAAAGAGGAGAGAGATCTGATTGTGGTTTAAAGAGATGTACAGAACTCCGTTGCCTGCTCAGCTCTCTGATTCCAACCGCCGAATCATCGACACCAATGCCACTACCCTTAAAGTCTATCAAGTTTGGAAAGGCAGAAATGTAATTTACTAGCACCTATTGTTTCCCATTTTTTTTTCTCTCCTTTCCCTCTTCTTGCACTTAACAATTTATAATCTCTGTCCAAATAGCTAACTTGGAGGTCAATTTATTTGTTCAGAGATTTTGCCTTGGAGGTAGACTTATATTTGGTCCAGAAGTAAGGTCAATCTTCCTTACAATATCTCTAATTGTGATCCCAGTCGTTTTATTTTGCGCTTTTGTTTCTCAAAGCCTCATTCACGAACTGGACCACCATTTTGGCAATCTGATTGTAGCTATTCTAATTATCTTTACCATATATGTAAGTTCTTTCTTCCATAAATTGAAAAAAAAAAAGTAAAATCCCGTAAATAAATGTCTTTGTTTTGGGTTGATTCATTATTAACATTGTTTTCCCTGTCAAACAAGTTCAGGATCTTATTCTTCTGCTCCTTACATCTGGAAGAGATCCTGGCATTATTCCCCCGAACTCCCACCCTCCAGAACTGGAGGAAGATGGTTCCACTATGTCTGCGGATTGGGCAGGGGGTCAGAGCGGTGTTGGTGTTCCAAGTTTACCACCTACAAAAAATGTTGTGGTTAATGGGGTGATTGTCAAGGTTAAATACTGCCAAACATGTATGTTATATCGTCTACCACGATGCTCACATTGTTCTATATGCAATAACTGTGTGGAGCGTTTCGATCACCATTGTCCATGGGTTGGGCAATGTATTGGGAAGGTATATGCTTCTGTATTTACTTTTTCTGCTGATGAAAGTTTGGGTTTATTTAATCCTCGTTGAAGTTTCCCTACCAAATGAGAATTGATTACAAGGTCCTGGGAACTGGGTACTGGACTGGTTATATATCCTCTGACAGAGAACCATTTGCTTAATTGCTTTCATCTTTGAAAACCTGCTTTTATCAAAATAATGGCATAAGGCATGATAAAGAGATGCACTTTATGTACCACAACTAATCAACTTCTGACTAGATATATCTATCTTCTTCAAATTCTTCATGTGAGTCAAGTGATGTCTTGCTAAGTACTGATAGTAGTAAAATTCTTTCATCCAAAGTCGCTTTTCTCTAATATCTTTAGCAAAGTAACCAAATAATTGGATTCATTATCTCAGAGTTCCACTTAGTGATGGGATGATCTGATTTGTCATTCACAATAGCACACATATTTTCAGTCTTTTGTCAGTTGGAACTTTTGCCTCTGTGGTCAAATGTGCTGCTTATAGAACTTACTATTGTAAACTTCCAGCTCAGGTTTATAAGAATCATTTTTAAGGAAGGATTTAAGATAGGTTTCCCCATTTATTTATTTATTTATTTTGTAAATAGAAGGGGTAGAGTTCTTCAAATGGATCCTATTAATTGAATTGTTGAAGTATCTACAAAATACCATTGTGCTTGTGAAATAAGCTTTTGGTCCTTTAAATTGAAAACATAGCCTTGCAGGTTGCATAGACAATAAAAATGTCCAGCACACTGATTCTTCTATGTTTCATCTGAATTTTTTACTGGAACTACAACTTAGATGTGATCATTAGGTGATTTCTCATGTGCTTTGCTGGCTTTCATTGTGGGACACTTCTTTGTCCTCTAGACTAACATGTAAAATTGTTTCTTGACAGAGAAATTATAGATTCTTCTTCATGTTCGTGTCCTCCACAACCATACTATGCCTGTATGTTTTTGCCTTCTGCTGGGTAAATATTAAGAAAATAATGGATGAATATCATTGTAATCTCTGGAGAGCATTCTTGAAGTCCCCTGTTTCAGGGGTTCTTATATTATATACATTTCTAACTGCTTGGTTTGTTGGAGGCCTCACTATGTTTCATCTCTATTTGATTTGTACCAATCAGGTTCTGATCTCTTCTTTACCTTCATTTCTTCCATTATTTTGTGTCCTCTACTCGTCTGCCTTGCTAATTTTTTATTTTTGCAGACAACATATGAAAATTTTCGGTATCGTTATGATTCAAAAACGAATCCGTATAATCGTGGTTGTGTCCACAACATTTTTGAGATTTTCTTCTCCAAAATTCCCAAGTCTAAAAATAACTTCAGGGCGAAGGTCAAGTTGGACTCATCTGCTCTCTTTGCTAACTCAATGACCTTGGCTCGATCCATGAGCCCAGAAATGCCAAAAACAAGCTTTGACATAGAGATGGGAATGGGAAAGCGGCAAGCTGTTGCTGCTGAGGATTTTGAAGAAATACTCAGCCAGATTGATAGTGTTGGTAGATTGGAGAGGTGTGGAACGCAACCAAGGCACACAAACCTGGGTGACAAAGCCAACTGGGAGATGTCACCTGATATACGTATGTTGGCTGCTGAGTTTGGAATGGAACACGGTTTCAAGGATAGAGAGAAAGCTCGTAGAGGCCACTGAAGCTGTTTTCATGTAAATTATAGTAAGAAAGGCAAATTAATGATCTTAGAGCCTTCTTGAAGTTTGCCAAACCAGCTGATTGAAATTGACAAGTGAACAATGCCACTAAGATATTAATCCATCAGAAGTTTGTTTTTACACTTTGTTTGTCTCTGCAAGGAAGGAAGGTTCCGGTCTGGCTCAGGTACTCAGGGTTCTTGTTGTATATCATACTGCTTTGACAAATGCTTGGGGTAAGTTTTGTGCTATAATGTGTTCGTTTGTGAGGATAATGGGTTGGTGTTTATAATTAATTGGATCGTGAAGGTTAAACTAAATTATCAATTGTAGAAAGGTTTCTTTAATTATAGATAGAGCTTGGGTCTGTTTCTGCAGGGTCTTGGAACCTTGTGATATTTTTCCTACTTTTATTGTACCGTTTAGGCCTGAGCCCCGCCCCTCTTTGCAGAAACTTTCTATAACTCTCATGGTGGTGATATCAGTAATTGTTTCCAGAAAATGAGTTTTTAGTAAAGATTTTTTTGGATCATGGCACGGGAGTGACTGACTTCAACGTAAGTCTTCCTGCCCCATTCTTGTTAGTTGTTTTTCTGTGAGAAGTAAGGGTGGTGGTTCGGTAGTATCATAACGTTTAGATCTGGGGATCTATCGCTAGACATTGGCTTTAGGAGTCGCCACCAATCTTTTTTTGTTTAGGTGCGATTAGCCATCTAATGAATCTATCCTTTCAATGAACATCTAAGTTTAAGGGTTCCTAAAAGAATAGGTTCGGGTCTGTTAACCAGAACAAGGTTCGGGTCTGTTAACCAGAACAGGGTTCGGGAGTACGGTTACGTGTGAAGAAGGTAATAGTACCCTCACAACGCCCATCGAAAGATGGTACCAGTTTAATTTTGTGTTATCCAATAAGCCTTAAAATTTATTCAGTAATTAATTATTGAAAATTATTCTCAATTAACTCCAATATTTTTACAGAAAATTGAAAAAATTTTCTCACCTCAAGAGGATGCAAGAGAACTACTGTTTCACTTGCAGAGGTTTCATCGTCGGATTATTTAACCTTAAAGAAAATTCAAGAAACAAAAAGGAAAAGAAATAAAATGAAAAAAGAAAAAGAATAATAATTCAGTTTTAGATATAAATCTTTTTTTCTTCAAAAACTCATTGTTTTTATACAAGAAAAATTGATACTTTCAACTTTTCCTTAAAACGTTTTTTTTTTAAAAAAAAAAATTGATATTTCCAACTTTTTCTCAAAATGTTTTTCTGAAACTTTAATTTTGAGATGCTTTTAATTTTTTCTCAAAAATATTTTTTAAAAAATTTATTTTTAAGAAAAATTGATATTTTCAACTTTTTCTTAAAAATATATTTTTTAAAAATTTTATTTTCAAGGAAAATTGATACTTTCAACTTTTACTAAAAAATATTTTTTTAGAAAATTATTTTCAAAGAAAATTGATACTTTCAATTTTTCCTTGAAAATATTTTTTAGAAAACTTATTTTCAAGGAAAATTAATACTTTCAACTTTTTCTTAAAACTATTTTTTTAGAAAATCATTTTCAAGGAAAATTGATATTTTCAACTTTTTTTCAAAAATATTTTTTAGAATTTTATTTTAAGAAAATCATTAAAAAAATAAAATAAAATAAAAATAAGAATAAAAAATAAAAATAAAATAAAGAATACCAAATAATTCTAATCTAATCAATAAATAATAATAATAAAAAAAGAAAAAAAAAACCTTTGGAACGGCTCAGCTCGGTTAGGGTCCAGGCAGAGACGTAGGTCACTGATCGGATTGACGCTCGGGTCGGGTCATTTGATTTCAAAATGTGCGGATCCTCTACGAATAGTAAGGCTAAAACGACATCGTTTTCGGTAAGTATAAAAGGCTCCAACCTCTGTTTTTTCATAGATTGCTTTCTTCCCTCTCTTTCTATTCTTATTTTTTCTCCTCCTTCTCTCTAAACAGAATCTAGATTCTGGTTGAATATCTATCCGAATCTGAAAAAACACGTCGAAAACTTCAAAGTTGGCAGAAAATATTGTTGGAAAACTTAAATCTCATCGAAAAATTTTATCGGATTCTAGAAAATTTTCAAAAATTTTTTAGAAAAAAACTTCAAAAATTCTAAAAAAAATTTCCCACAAATTCCTAAAGTTGTTTCTAACACACCAGAACCTTTTTTAGCTTCTGTTTCCTCTTCCCTTTTCTTGTATGATCTATGGACCTATTTTATAGGGATTGATCAGAAGAATTTTTTATCAATCCCAACTCCCTCTGAGATTTGGATTCAATCTTTGAATCCAATTCCAATTCTGTCAGCCTCCAATTTCATGGTCAAATCCAATTTTTTTTTATTCTAATCCTAGTTGAAAATCAATCAAGAAAAAGATAAAATAAAAAATATATATTAATAGATAAAATATAAAATTTATATTAATAGATAAATAAAAATACATTAATAGATTAATAATAAAAACTATATATATATATTGATAAATAATAAAAATAAAATAAATACAAAATGGGCTTACCCATTTAGACTAGGCCTAATTGATCTGGGTCTGGACCAAATTGGGTATCTACAGCTGCCCTTCTTTGCACATTTTTTGTGAAACAAGAATTGTGCAAAGACGTAGGCACTCATTTAAGGTTCCACTCGACTCTTTTTTTTGTTGAAATTTTGATTAAACTCCTCTAAGCAGAGGCTCAATGACTTTGAAAAATAAATAACTCTTCTAATCAAAGGCAACAAAACTTTGAAAAATAAATAGCTCATCTAAATAGAGGCAACAAAACTTTGAAAAATAAAATACTCCTTGACAATCATGTTTAAAGAAGTCAAAGATCATGTTTGAAGAAATTTCAGGAGATTATGCCCAAAGGTCTTGCAAATCGATCCTGATACCGAGAGATATCCTATTTCAAGGATTAGAAACTCACCTGACAAGCTTTTGCTTAAATTTGAAAAAGTCTTCACATTTGTCCTCTCCATGTGGGATTTTGGAATATCCCAGCTTTTTGATTTTATGCATCATACTTTCCTAAATGCAGTATATGCTTATGCTTATACGATGCATGCAAAATTCAATGAACACTATGCAATTGCTAATTAATTTTCATTCAATTATGGTACTCAAGTTTTTTAAGCTCTTTTCTTGAGTTTCGAACCCTTGATTTTTCAAAGACCAAGTTACGCTATTCTTCTAAGATCGAGCCAGTATAACTCTCAATCATCTCTTCCATTTAATTCTCACATTCTTTCTGTAAGAAATCTCTTTCCAAATTCAATGTCCTTATCAGGAACTGAACATCTCAATTCTGCCTTTATCACTCTTGACTTCTTTAATGTAATGTAGAAATCTTTCATGCCATTATTCATTTATCAATCATTATTTCAAACTCAAAAAGTAAGAATGCATTTACACATTTATTTCATTGTAAGGTATTAAGGGGAAAAAAATATAAATGGTTAGGAAACAGTCAACAAAAAAGGCACACAAAGAGTGAAGTAGAATTTTTTTTATTAGCAAAAATGTTGGCAAACTTTGGCCAAGAAAGAATTATAAAGATAGGTATGGGGAGACAATGTCCAAAAATGAACAATTGGACAATCATGATAACACATCTTAAGGTTCTTTTGAAAACCCAACCATCTGATGCATTTAACAACTTAGAGCTCTTCAGAATATGCTAGCCTCCATGCTAATGAATTTTCAGATTTAATGTTGTATTCTCCTTATCTAAGCTACATTTTCAGGTTTTCAACTTAGATAAACCATCATTTTGACTCAAACCGTCCTTTTGGGGTTTTTGCCTTGAGTCTTTTTTTTCATTTTTTTTTCAAGCATAATACTTCTTCATAGCATCAAAATTTATAAGATGGGATAAATCATTTCCATCCTTTTCAGCTAATCAATGCTTCACCCGAGAAAGCCCGTTTCACCACATATGACCCTTCCCAATTCGGAGTCCATTTTCCTCTATTATTATGCTGATTTGGAAGAATTCTTTTGAAGACCAACTTTCATTCTCGAAAACAACAAGGTCAGACTTTTTTATCATGAGCCCTCATCATTCGTCTTTGATATAGCTGACTATGTCATAACGCTGTCAATTTCTTTTTTTCAATAAAATTTAACTGTTTATAGCACTCTCGAATCCATTCAGCCTTTTTCAATTCAACTTCCTTCAGAACCCTCAAGGATGGGATCTTTACTTCTATTGGCAATACAACTTCCATCCTATAAACCAAAGAAAATGGAGTGACCTCAGTAAAGGTGTGCACTGACTTTCGATATGCATGTAGTGCAAATGATAACTTTTCATGCCAATCTTTATAGGTCTCAGTCATCTTCTCAAGAATTCCTTTTACATTTTTGTTAGCTGCCTCAACTGTCTCATTCATTTTCGAATGGTATGGTGCTGAATTGTGATGCTTAATCTTGTACTGGGCATATATCTCTTTCATCATCTTGCTATTCAGATTCTTGGCATTATCTGAAATGATTTTCTCTAGTAGTCCATATCTGCAGATGATTTCTCTCTTAATAAACTTACAAATCATAGATCGTGTTACACTTTCAAAGGATGTTGCTTTCACTCATTTTGTGAAGTAATCTATCATCACGAAAATAAACCTATGCCTATTAGAAGCCTTTGGGGTAATTGGACCAATGACATCTATGCCCCACATCGAGAATGGCTAAGGTGGTGCCAAAACATGTAGAGTAGATGATGAAGCATGAGTCTTGTTAGCATATATCTGGCATTTGTGATATTTTCGAGCATAGTCAATACAATCAATCTCTATTGTCAACCAATAGTACCCTACTCTCATGATCTATCTTGCCATAATATGTCCATTGGCATGTACCCCATATATTCCATCATGCACTTCTTCAAGGATTTTTTTTGCCTCTGCCTTATTTACATATCTCAGTAATACTTGATCATGGTTTTTTTTGTATAGAACATCCCCATCCAGGAAAAAACTCCTAGCTAATCTTCGAATGACCTTTTTATCATTCTCCATTGCTTGGACTGGATATTGCTGATATTTAATGTACTGTAAAATATCATAATACCAAGGCTTCCCATCTTTCTCTTTTTCTACATTAGAGCAGTGAGCTGGCATATCTTTGACATCTAACTTGATAGGTTGAATATAAGTACTATCACTAATTTGGATCATTGCAGCTAGGGTAGCCAAAGCATCAGCTATCAAATTCTCCTCTTGAGGTAAATGATCAAACTGTCTTATCAACTCTAAAATATACTTGTGATATGGAACAAGTTTTGAATCTCTCGTCTCCTATTCTCTTTTTAATTGATATATAACTAGAGCTGAGTCTCCAAACACTTTTAATACTTTCACTCTTCTATCTATAGTAGCTTATAGACCCATGACACATACCTCATATTTAGCGATGTTATTTGTGCAATTGAAATTTAACCTCGCTGTTATAGGATAGTATTGTTCTTTTAGAGAAATAAAAATTACGCTAATTTCATGTCCCAAGGCATTGGCAGATCCATCAAAATACATCTTCCAATACTTTTCTTCATGCTTCCCTTTTTCTAATTGGGAAACAATCATCAGATCTTCATCAGAGAATTCCAATATTATTGGTTCATATTCTTTAACAGCACAATCTGTAAGAAATTCAGCTATAGCACTCCCTTTTACTGCCTTTTAGCTTACATATATGATATCATATTCCGAGAGCATTACTTGCCACCTAGCAATTCTCTCAAACAAAGAAGGCTTCTTAAAAGTATACTTAATTGGATTCAATTTTACTATAAGCTAAGTGGTATGATAGAGCATGTATTGTCGGAGTCTTTTGGTAGTCCAAGCTAATACACAACATATTTTTTCCAAAGGAGAATACTTGAACTCATATTCAGTGAATTTTTTACTCACATAATAAAAAGCTTTCTCCTTTCAATTATACTCATCTTACTGCCCTAGCACACATTCTATTGAATTTTCGTACACTGTCAGGTATAAAATTAAGGGTTTTTTTGAATTGGTGACACCAATACTGGAAGATTTGACAAGTATTGCTTAATTTTATCAAAAGCTACTTGGCATTCCTCGTTTCATTCTTCAAGGTTATTCTTATGGAGAAGCTTAAAAATGGGATCACATTTATAAGTAAGCTGAGATATGAACCTCGAAATGTAGTTTAACCTTCCCAGAAAACCTTGAACTTTTTTTGGTGTACTCGAAGGTGACAAACTTTGAATGGCCCGTATTTTTTCTGGATCAACTTTAATTCTTTTTCCACTAACCACAAAGCCTAACAACTTTCTTGACTTTGCTCCGAAGGTGCACTTGGCTGAGTTCAACTTAAGTTGAAAATTTTTCAACCTTTCAAATAACTTTCTGAAGCTGGTGACATAATCTTCATTCTCACAAGATTTTACAATCATATCGTCTACATACACCTCAATATCTTTGTGCATCATATCATGGAAGAGTGTTACCATAGCTCTTTGATATATTGTCCCAGCATTCTTTAACCCAAAAGACATGACTTTGTAATAAAAAGTTCTTCACATGATCACGAAAGTGGTCTTTTTCATATTATCTACAGCTATTTTTATCTGATTGTACCCTAAAAACCCATAAATGAAAGAGAACATCGAATGTTTAGCCATGTTATCTACCAGTGTGTCGATATAAAGCAAAAAAAAGTTATCTTTTGGGCTAGCCCTATTCAAATCATGATAGTTTACACACATTCATACCTTTCTATCTTTTTTAGAAACTGGTACTATATTGGCCATCCACTTTGGATACTTAGCCACTTGTAAGAAGCCTACAACAAACTACTTCTTCACCTCTTCTTTGATTTTTAATAGCATTTCAGGCTTTATTCACCTCAATTTCTGTTGGACTAGCTTACATTCTGGCTTTAGGGGTAATTCGTGCTCTACTATCTTCGTACTTAATCCTGACATATCCTGGTAAGACCAAGCAAACACATCTATGAATTCTTGAAGTAGATCTTTCAAACATTGCCTATCTTCCAACAAAAGTGAAGTATCGATTTTGACCTCTTTCCTATTCTCTTCATCTCTCATATTCACTAAGTCAATTTTCTCTTGATGATGCTTAATTGACTTATTTTCTTGTTCAATCAATCTCATTAGGTCCGGAGGCATAACATATTTCTCATAATTCTCTTTATTGTCAAGTTCATCAGTGTTAATTGAATTTTTAAAGCTAACCTCTTGATTGTTATCATAATTATCTTTTTGTTCATTTAAAGACCTAAAATTGAATGAAATGGGATATGTTGGCAAGATGTATTTGGAAAAATGGCAATAATGAAGACACAAGAAAAAATGAATGAAAATGCATCCTTTCTAATCTTTATTAGAATAATAAAAGATAAATGGCCCAAACAAGAAAGATCACCCCAATGCCTTGGGCAATAACTATTGGGATGTACAATTATATTGAATTAGTTACAAAGGTCAAAGGCATTTCAATGGCACTCCAATTGTTCAGCTCATAATCTAACGGACAAAGGTAGACCCACCCTTTTTGCTTAAGCCTTATTTCATCTTCAATAACATGGATGGTTAATTGGTTGAAAGCTTCTTCCATACTTTTTTTTGCATCTGGATACATGAATCTTCCAGGCTTAAAAGTCTTGTACAAGTGTGGGATAATCATTAGTCTTGCTATTTTACCGGCTGGCCTTCTCTTGATCTCATATTCTGCTACTTCGTAGCCTAGGCCTAGCCTTTCACTATTGTTTACCATTATTGGGAGTTTTCTTATTCCCTACAAGTTCTTGTCCAGTTCTATTCCTGGATACCAGCCCTTATTGATGACTTGGCTCATCACTATCTTTGAAAAAAATTGATTTTTAAATCCTTCACCCATAGAGTTGACCAGTTCAAAAGATCGATAGGAACATTCCTCTACTTTCTCGGTAGCTTTTACATATGGGGCATTCAAAGGTTGGGTCACTAGCATGTTTTTCTCCCCAAACATTACCACTAACTGCCCTTCTATATTGAACTTAATTTTTTGGTGAAGAGTAGAAGGAATAGCCCCTGTCATGTAAATCTATGAGCTTCATAGTAGATAGCTATAAGACAGAGAGATATCCATTACTTGAAATTTCACATTACAAGTGCACAACCCAATTTGCAAGGGCATCTCGATATCTCTCAAGATTTCCCTTTTGGTCTCATCAAAAGCTTACACTATCATTTGACTATCTTTCACATGAGAGTAGTCGATAGGTAGCCTTGTCAAAGTTGACATAGGCATGGCATTGATAGTGGAGCCATTATCAATAAGAACTTTAGCCATGATATGGCTCTTACATTTGACTATAATATGCAAAACCTTGATACTTTCCCTTCATTATGGAGGAATCTCATCATCACTGAATGAAATATAATTTGGCATGACTAGATTTTTAGCCAGGTGTATCACATATTCAATAGATACGTTATGTGCCACATATGCCTAGTTCAATACTTTCAGTAGGGTATTTCGGTGTGGTTTCGAATTTAATAGCAATGATAATAATGAGATTCATGCTGACATTTTGTTCAACTGTTCAACAATTGAATATTCACTATGTTTTACCAACTTTAGAAATTCACAAGCCTTTTTTTTTTACACTGGCTTCGGGCGATCTTTCTTAGGTTTCACTTCAGGGTTATTTCGTCTTTCTCTTACCTTAGCTTTCTCTCTTCTAGCCTTCTCTAATATTTTTGAAGTGTAGCATCTTCCATTTCGGGTAATGCCTTATATACCAGTTATATTAGAGGCGTCAGCCTTAGAGACATTCTCTTTTTACCCCTGAACTACTATATCGCAGCCATATTTTTAGAGTACAGCTTTATCATCTTTATATGAGAATGGAGTTGAAACTTTAAAAGTTATCGGTCTGAGAATTAGTTTATCTAAGATTGACTTTGGCTTGTTCCCACAATGAATCGTCACCAGCTTTGGAAATAATTTTACAAGCTAGTCAGTCACGGATACTTCAACATTCTTTAAGTCTTCTCTCTCTTTATAGACCTCTATTTGGCATGAATCCAAGAGTTTTTGTACCTCTTGGTAGAACTACTCACAAGTTTTGATAGAGTGACCTATTACCTCATTATGATATTTACAACTAGTGCCTGCTATATATGTTCTATGATAATAGTGCGGACTCACTGGTTGTATCATGTTCGCTTTCTTCAAAGCATCAAACAACTGACTGAGAGGTGTCTTAATATCTATAACTTTTCTCTTCAAATGATGTTCCTATTCATTATTCAGAGTATTCACATTGTGATTAGGCAAAAGATTACCACTAACATTTGATGCAGTTACCCCTTTTGTATCAAAACTAATCATTCCATCTTTGATCAGCCATTGTACTTTGTGTTTCAAAGTAGTGTTATTTTCAGTAGAGTAACCAGTAATCCTACAGTGATAGTTACAATAGGCTGTGGGATCATACCATTTAGGGTACGATGGCTTGAGTGACTCTAATTTACTAAAAGCAATTAAATGATTGTTGTAAAGCTCACGATATAATTTTATATAGGTCATGGGGATTTGGTCAAATACAAGCTTTTCGCGAGTGGTTTGTTGCTCCCGAGAACCTTCAATTAGGCTGGCTGGACGGGTCTGGGGTCTTGAGGTAGGTTGAGTGTTAGGACTATATGTGGTATTTTGAGGCCTAAAAAATGGTTGATATGTTTGAGGATAAGAGGATTGTGAGATTGGTTAGTATGGGTAAGGGGTAGTGTTATTCAAAAAAGGGTAATATGGAGGGTATCCTTGTGGTGGATAGGGTTGATAACCCCTGAATTGTTGTTATCAAAGTTCACAGCTTGAGCTTCAGTCTCTTTCTTTTTTGAGGCTCTTTTGTTGGATGCTTCACCTTCTTTCAACTTACTATTCTTGATGACACTCTTAATAATTTCTCCTGAAATCACCATGTCAACGAAATTTTTGATTGCATTCTCTATCATCTTTTCATAATAGAAAGATTTTAAAGTGTTGACAAATAGCACTGTAGTTTCCTTTTTGGCTAGAAGAGGTTGCACTTGAGAAGCTACATCCTTCAATCTCTGGGTGTATTCTTTAAAAGATTCATTTATCTTTTTTTTTCAAGTTCTGTAAAGACAAATGATCAGGAGCCAAATCTATAATATGACGATATTGACTGATGAAGTCATGGGCCATATCGCTCTAAGAACGGATACGAGTTCTGTCTAGCTGAACATACCACCTAGTAGCAAAACTTGTAAGGTTATCTTGAAAAACATGCATTAATAATTTTTTATTATGAGCATAAACTGTCATCTTCCGATAGTACATGGTGATATGAGTCTTTGGGCACTTCGTACCATCATATTTCTTAAATTTTAATACTTTGAATTTTGGTGAAATAACCATATTTGGGACTAAGCACAGCCCAGCAGCATTGACAGAACCATAGAACCCAATTCTTTCTACAGCCCGTAGTTTTGTTCCAGCATACTAATCTTTGAATCTTCCTGAGACTCCACCACATTTGCCTTTTCTTTCTCTTTCTCTTTCAAATCATCTAGATCAAGAACTTGGATTAGTTCTACTGCATTTTCAATAAAGATAGGGTTCACATAGCTATGGTAATGCTCAGGATTTGAAGCTGATAGCATTCTAGGGTATGCAGGATATGCAAACTGTTGTAGCGGTGTATCCTGTGTGGACTGAGCTTGTTGTGGACTAAAACCGGGAGGATATAAAGGTCAGCCATTTCTTGTGATGGAGGGCCCTGTTGGCTTGTATTTTCTTCTGTCCTTTTTCTTTTATTTAATATGTTGAAAGCATCTAAAATCTTACTCAACTTAGTCTCAAGCTTTTTTTTTGGGCGTTTTCTATCTTTTCAAGTCGATGGGAGTTTTCTTGCTCTATTTGTCTAGCTTTGGCTCTTGTGTTGTATCGATGAGTGGGGTTCTTACTGGATGGAGCTATCCTTGAACCTTAAATATCATATCTTAGAATTAGCAAGTTTATATGACTATCTCATGGTTACTTTTTTAAATGTAATGAATGAGGATGCAATGAATGAAAATGCATGTAATGTAAAGAACATTTGCCTTAAGATAGTGTTCAACCAAAAGATTTCATTTATTCAAAGAATTTTCGTTTACATAGAGTTTATCATCTTAGAGTTATAAAAATAAAATCATTTGATCTGCTCATACTAGGCTTTGGCTTTCTCGATGAAGTTCAATAGACGCTGCCTATGTTCTTCTATTGGGGCCACCACTTGTTTCAATGCCTTTACCTTTTCTACCATCTCTCTTGCCTTGCATACCCCTTTGTAAATTTGGGTTGTTAGGTGCTCAATGTACTTCTGTCTTCCTAAGTTCTCTCTTTTACTACACCAGACTTGGTATGATAACTCTTTATACTTTCTAACCAATGCAACAATGTGGTATTCTTGTTCATTCAACTTTTGTCTCAACCTGCTTAAGTAACTGTTCAACATGTTATTTTCTATCTGTACTTGGGTACTTTCTTCTTCCAATTCAACATATTCTTTCTTCAATCGGATATTCTCTTCAGTTAGCTCAACAATTGTTATCTCCTTAGCCCTTTCCCTTACACATAACCTTTTATGTTCTTGGTATAGCTCTGCTAGGTCTTCAATAGCTGTATCACGTTCTCTAGCAATCTTGCAAACTTTAGCTTCATGTTTTTCAGCTTTATCTTTTCATTGATCTTTTTTTTCTTAAAACTTTTAGATTTCTTGCTTTAACTTATCCTTTTCAGACTCAAATTCTTTTGTCGCAAGCTCTAATTTTGATGGTGTCTCTTCAAGCTTTCCTCATGTTGGTGGTTGAAAGCTTTCATAAGTGAATACCATTTTTTATCTTTGTCTTGCTCTCCAAACTAAGTACCCCTGAGTGACCTTATCAGTGAACGGTCCATGACTCATTCTACCAAGATTTTTCCATACTTTAATTATCTTATTCATCCTCTGAAATGCTTTTGACTCACTGTAAGAAAAATTTGATTGATGAAGCCCGTGGGTTATAGGAATAAACTGTTCTGCCTCAAACTATCTTCTTACTAGAAGTGACACATAACTTGTTACCCCTTATAAACCTAGAAGTGGGACCACAGTATTATCTCCATACTGATATAACATAGGTTCACGATTCATCCATGCGACCAACCACCTTACTTTGACACTTGTCAGTTCTTGTAAGAAAGCTATCCACTCATTTTTTGACTTTTGTTCTAATTACCTACTTTCATAGAATTCTTTGATCGGAGCTTGATTGTGGACATAAAGGTTCAAGAAAGCACCTTTTATCCACTTGAAATGGCTTTTCATCAATACAAACAATAACTATATACAACCTATAAAATGCCCTCCCTTTCGACGACAGGGACTCAAAGATTTTCTCTGCTAATATTACTGTTGAAGGGTTAAAGCCGTTGATCACACTTTCGAAGAAGTCAACCATTGTTATTTCAATATAACCCAAAACCTTTGGAAATATCACCATTTCATATATAGCTAAGGCGAATACATCTAAACCTTGTTCTTCGTCGGTATGTTGCACTAGAAAATCATGAAAGAACTTTTAGGGTAGGCAAGCTTGTTCTTGTTTTCTCTTTGTATGAGAGTCCACAATCTCTTTGTCTATCCCCATAAGATGAGCCAAATCTTTATGAAATCTTGATTTGTGTTTTTTAACATATATCTTGTCAAGAGCCTTGAGGTGCAAACCTAATAAAGTCGAATATTCTTCGATGGTTGGTGTCATATTGACTTCATTGAAGATGAAACACTTGAATGTAGATCCCAAAATTACGCTGCAGCTCTGACTAGTTGATTGTTGACATTTACTGCAAGAAGATGTGCTATATGCCCATGTCTCTAGCAAAAATGCTCTTGTCTTGATGGATTCATCTTCTTACATATATCAACCAAATCTTCTAGATTATTTTGTTTGAGGAGGATAGATGTTTCTTGAGATAAGGTAGAATCATGGCTGATTGGTAAACAATCCCCCATCTTTAATTGAATCTTTTCTTACTGGATTTTTACTTCGTTGGGTGACTCACAAGGAGCTAGTACAGATGAAGAGCAAACTAATTGTTTTGTGAAGTTCATGAAAAACTTTTTGTTGAAGACCGTCTTTCAAGCAAATGTTCTTTATGCAACTTTATGATATGAGTATGGATCATGCAAACATGAATAAGAGAAGAGGTTAGTATACCAAATAAGAAGAAATAAATAAATAACTAAATAAATTAAAACATCACACAGAATAAGAGGAATGAACCCTATGCTTTTGGTCAATTCTAAAAGGGAAGAAAAATGGCTCTATCTATAGGTTAGGCACTCTTAAGGTTCACTATATGTGGTTTGAGGTTAAAGTCTAAAGGTTCTCAAATTGCTCTTTACATCATTGTCCATCACAGACTAGTAAGGTACCCCAATCCTCACCCATTACAGGCTATAAGTGGAAAATGTTCAATTTGAGTGGGAGTATTTTGCTAGCCACTATGGAGGCATTAAATCTCACGAAAGCAATAGGTACTTTACTCCCTCTTAGAAGGACGGAGCTTGGGTATAGAACTCATGTTATGCACATGCATATGAATGATATAATTAACAAAGTAAATAAATGTAAATGAATAAAAAATCTAAACAAAAAGTTCAATTTTATTAGGCTTTTGGACAACACAAATTTTTTTGCTGGCCTGACTTTTGGTAGTTCCCCAGTGGAGTCGCCAAACTGTCATAATGTCTAGATTTAGAGATCTATCGCTAGATATTAGCTTTAGGAGTCGTCACCAATCTTTTTTTGTTTAGGTGCGATTGCCCACCTAAAGAATTTATCTTTTTAAGGAACACCTAAGTTTAAGGGTCCCTAAAAGAATAGGTTCGGGTCGTTAACTAGAATAGGGTTCAGGAGTATGGTTACGTATGAGGAAGGTTATAGCACCCTCACAATGCCCATCAAAAGATGGTACTAGCTTAATTTTATGTTATTCAATAAGCCTTAAAATTTATCAAGTAATTAATTATTAGAAATTATTCTCAATTGACTATAATACTTTTAGCAAAAAATTGAGAAAATTCCCTCACCTCAAGAGTATGCAAGGGAACTACTATTTCACTTACAGAGGCTCCATCGTCGAATTATTTAACCTTAAAGAAAATTCAAGAAACAAAAAGGAAAAGAAATAAAATGAAAAAAGAATAATGATTCAGCTTTAGATATAAATCATTTTCTTTTAAAAAACTCATTGCTTTTGTACAAGGAAAATTGATACTTTTAACTTTTCCTCAAAAGCATTTGGGGAGTTTCTATTTTAAGAAAAATTGATATTTTCAACTTTTCCTTAAAACGATTTTTTTTTAAAAAAAAAATTGGTATTTCTGACTTTTCTTCAAAATATTTTTCTGAAACTTTAATTTCGAGATGCTTTCAACTTTTCCTCAAAAATATTTTTTAAAAATTTTATTTTGAAGAAAAATTGATACTTTCAACTTTTTTTTAAAAATATATTTTTTAAAAATTTTATTTTCAAGAAAAATTAATACTTTTAACTTTTCTTCAAAAATATTTTTTTAGAAAATTATTTTCAAGAAAATTTGATACTTTTAACTTTTCCTCAAAAATATTTTTTAGAATTTTATTTTAAGAAAATCATTAAGAAAAATAAAATAAAAATAAGAATAAAAATAAAAATAAAATAAGGAATACCAAATAATTCTAATATAATAATAATAATAATAATAATAATAATAATAATAATAAAAGAAATAATAATAATAAAAAAAGAAAAAAAAACCTTTGGAATGGTTTGGCTCGGCTCGACTGGGGTACAGGCAAAGACGCGGGTTGTTGATTGGGTTGGCGTTCGGGTCGAGTCACCCGATTTCAAAATGCGCGGATCCTCTGGAAATAGTAAGGCTAAAACGACATCGTTTTTGATAGGTATAAAAGGCTCCAACCTCTGTTTTTTTGTAGATTGCTTCTTTCCCTCTCCTCTCCTCTTCTTTTTTCTCCTCCTTCTCTCTAAACAGAATCCAGATTCCAGTTGAATATCTGTCGAAATTTGAAAAAACACGTCAAAAACTTCAAAGTTGGCCAAAAATATTGTTGAAAAACTTGAATCTCGTTGAAAAATTTCTCTGGATTCTAAAAAATTTTCAGAAATTTTCTAGAAAAAAACTTCAAAAATTCTAAAAAATTTTTTTCATAAATTCCTAAAGTTGTTTCTAACACACCAAAACCTTTTTTAGCTTTTGTTTCCTCTCCATTTTTCCTGTATGATCTATAGACCTATTTATAGGGATTGATCAGAAGAGTTTCTAATCAATCCCAACTCCTTTTGAGATTTGGATTCAATCTTTGAATTCAATCCTAATTCTGCCAGCCTCCAATTTCATGGCCAAATTCAATTTTTTCTAATCCTAATCCTAGCCGAAAATCAAAGAAAAAGATAAAATAAAAAATATATATTAATAGATAAATAAAAATACATTAATAGATAAATAATAATAAAAAAAATATATTAATAAATAATAAAATAAAATAAATAAAAATATAAATATAAAATATAAAATGAACTTATTTATTTGGACCAAACTTAATTGATCCGGACCTAAATCAAATTAAGTGTCTACAGGTGATTTTTATTTTTAATACAGTTCCACAATGTACTTGTTTTCTTACTTTGCAAGGGAAGGTGGTGGGGGGTGGAAGCTGGCTCTTGGGGGCATAATCTTTCTTTTCTATGAACTGTAGAAATTCTTGTTTCAAAACGAGGAATTTGAAGGTGTTTTCCAGCAGGGCGCGAACATGAATAAGTTGTTTATTTATTTATTTTAAAAAGGGGTCCTATTCCAACATTTTTTTTAATGATGAAGTTGCAAATCATGTGATTATGGATGTATTACGGAAAAAATTTGCCATCGTGGGGAGTTGAAACTCTGAAAATCACTAGTTAAAACAAAATTAGCAGCAACCATGCAGTACATCATTCACTCCGCTCCTAAATCTTATTAGCATGATTGATTCGTTCCGATTCTGTTAAACCAAAATTGAAATGGGAACAGTTTTCTCTTTCTGGAACAAGCAGTGTAATTATTACGACATCACTAACAACTTAAAACTGGAATCAGATCGGTTGTTCACCAGTTTGAACGCAAATTGTTCGGGCTTCGCTGCGCATCGGAGTACACCAAGTTCATTACGTTTCGGTCAAAGCTTCTTGCCGGCACTCTGATGTCCTGGTGGTTCCACACCTAAGAAATCAACTGTCAATTTTTCGCCTCCTTCCACGTACAGTTCTCCCAACAGATTTGAAGCATTCCCATTCTCTGAGTGCAGAAAATGAGAATCGAACAACGCAGTTGGATCAAGAGTATGGTGAGATCTAGGATCCCCTGACTCCAAATTTTTGTCATATGTTTCTTCTCCCATGTAGAAACCATTGATGCTTGCGGCATTCGTTGCTGTGTTACTACCAACCATGGAGCAACCTTCTTGGACAGACCCAGATGAGTTCATGTTGCTGGTTGAATATCCAGTAAAACTTCTGAGTAGTATTGGGGCGATTGTATTATCACCGATCTTAGCGCCCATTTCTGCAGCTTTTTGTAACAAGGCTGTGGCAGATGTATAAGCAGAACCAATTGCAAGAGTAGATGCCGGTGATGTTCTTGGATTGAAATTTTGATCTAAATTGCTAGGCATCATGAATCCAGCCAAATTCAAACATAATGGCCTCAGTGAATTGTTCATGTTCTCATTCGAAATTGACAGATTCATCATCGTGTTTGCGTTGGAGCATGAATCAGAGCAGGGCATTGATGAAGAGAACAGCTCTTGTGCCTGTCTTTGCAAAATTCCTCCTATGGGGGCAAGGTTCTGGTTCACCTTGTAATTTTCCTCTGTTAATGCATCACAGAAGGCTCTGTGTGTGACGAAGCTATCCTTCCTGTACTAAACAAATGTATTGAATAATAATTACATCACCCTTCACACGTTCCATCACTTACAGAACATGTCATATTAACTCTTCAATATGTATGGACTGTTTTAATGGAACTGCAATAAAGCTCTACCTCGAAAAAATTGTGCCACAATGACAGCGATATTCTCGGGTGCCACAGATCTTTGTATGTGCCTTCCAGTCTGATTGAACAGCATATCGCTTGGAGCACTTATCACACTTCCATTTCTTTTCTCCATGCTTCCTGCAGAAGTGCTTCTTAATGCCAGTCAAGTCACCTAGAGCCCGGCTTGGATCATGATGCACACAATTTGGCTCAGGACATACGTAAACCCTTTTCTTCACCTGCGTATTTGTTCTTTGCTTCAGTTTCCAAGGCAAGTTATGTCCTCTCCTATGGAGCTGAAGGTTCTGATCTCTTTGAAATCCTTTATGACAGACTTCACAGATGTACCTGTTGGTTGCCATTAGACTCCTTGGAGATAATGCTACAACCTCCGCATCTGGATCTGAAAAATTGCCAAAAAGAAGTTGGTTTTTTTTTTGACAATTTAGCTGCATTTTAGTGATTAATATTCCTGGAAGAATCTGAATCAACCTTCATTAATCTTATTTAAACATAAATTATTGTTATAGTAGCCTTTTTTACATCCACACATAGGGATTGGACAGATATTATCGTGTCAGGAATTAGAAAACACTGGCAAATTATTAATACGAAAAGCATGAATAATCTTGCCACCACTGTTCTCATGCATTTATGCTTTGGCTTTTATTTCAGGTAAAAAATGATCCAAAATATTTTTGCAACTATTTGTTCGAAAGAGATAAGATAAATATAGGTGTGCTTGCCTGGATTCCCTGGAAGGTTTCTTTTCTTCTTTGAACTTGTGGTGGTAGGGGTTGAACCATCACCGCCATGTTCAAGAGGATTAGGACTTTCATTAGACGACTGTGAGATGACAGTGCTTTGAAACTGTTCATCTTCTTCAAATTCCTGAACAAAGTTTGACATGTTTAGCAGGCCTTGATACTGATCAATGTTGAAAGGCAGTTGATAATATATGATTAGATATGGTGGGAGACTTGGCTAGAAGACAAGAAGAAGAAGAAGAAATTCGATACCAACTACGATCGAAGACCATGGCCCATGCATTGAAAATTAAATTGGAATTAGAATTCTTTGATGGCAACATCTTTGTATCAAATAATATATGTTTACATCATCTATCAATAAAATAGACATCATAAGTTGGATCTGCCTATCCTGTACGTATGTAACGAAGTGAACTTCTTGCAAGCGCCCAATGGTTTCTTCAGATTACCGAAGCATTAATAGCTATTTTATGCATTTCAAACATAGTTTTCATTTTGGGTTTCTTTTGAAGTCAAAAGATCGAAATCAAAGTCACTGTGAGGTAGTGGAATTGCACATTTAGAGTTGTTATATCTTCAAAAACTGTTTGCCGTTTATGTTTTGACATTAAGAATTAGTTGAGAGTGGATTAATGTGACCAAAAGAGACAAATTAAAAAGGACAATGTAGAGGATGCCAAAGGACATATCCGTATAAAGAGACAAGTTTTGCCTTCTGTTAATATTATTTAAGATGTTATATATGTATGCTACTATCTGCCTCCATGATTCACCTGGGCTACCCATTACCGGTTGGCATATTTGTGTTTGTCATTCTTGATTGACGTTTTGTTTTAATATTTGAGTGAGCTTAACTCTTTTTCACTGTTTTGCCCCGAAAACTTTTCTAGTATCTTTATCCAAATTCCACTAGCAGTTTGTGCTATTTTATGTCTGAAAAAAGGAAACCATTTCACAAAATGGAAAAATATCAACGTTGAAGTAAAAAATTTTTCGCCTAAGAAGTGACTCATGTTTTACGCAAATTTTCTTTTAAATTTTTTAAGTATTATTAAATAAGTAATTGAAAATTTATCTAATCACTTGCAAAATCAATATGAGGACATATAGTTTGGTGAATCAAATTTTTGCAGTCCAACCCATCATAATTTACTTATTCGAGTCATATTTTTAGATCTCTAATTTAATATCACATAATTTAAAGATAAATCCAAATTTCAACAATTAACTTTGAAGGACTCATAAATTATTTAATTAAATTTCACTACGAGTCATTATCTTTTATTTATAATTAAATTAGAATAATTTAAAAATAAAATCAAAGTTCTTTAAAACTCTCTCACTTACCATTAAAGATGAAAAAATCGGATCACACCTATCATTGAACCAAGAAAGAATAGTTGGCTTGTCCAATCCATAAAAGAAGTTGAATCCCTAAAAGAAAATTCGATTTTAAAGTTTATTTTATTGTTTTATTATCCAAACATTTTTCGTAAATGATGAAATATGAAATTTTTACCTCTTAATTAAAGTTAAAAGTCGTGTCATTAAATCAAATTCATATTATTATTATTATTTATTATATTTAATACCACGATAATGCATTTAGCATTATAATCTCTTTTAAAATATGAATGTCAATGGATTAGTTACAAGGTGATAGAGTATTCTCCACCCTCATTGTAATTTTTTTATATTATATCCATCATCGTATCTACATTCAACGTATATTTTAAATTCATCCTTATTTTCATTTCTATGAGTATTTAATGAGTATGGGTAATCTCCATATTGATAGCTTTTTAAAAAATAAAAAATAAAATTTATTTTTACTTTTATCTTGCACTTTTATGTATTTTTTTTATAAATATATATTTTAAATACAAATATATTAGTTCTAATTAATTTAAAATAAAATTTATATTATTAAATAAAAATTAATTTATTAAATATTTATAAATTATAGGATATGAGTACAATGTGGGTGTTATCACTATAAAAATTCTTAATTTTAGGGGCATTAAAATTGTGAGGGTTTATAAAATTGCTAATGATTTTCTATCTTTATTTTTATTTTACTGACCTAATGAAACTGCCCATAATAACTCAACTTTTAAGGGCACTTTTAACCCATACATAAGACTTTCATCTCTCAGCCTTTATCCCCCAAATAATAAAATGTGAATCCACTTTCTCTTTTTTTTTTTTTTTTTTCAATTGTTTCCTTTCTTCCAAATGACTCACCACTTCGATCTCATATTTCATTTTTTTTTTAAATCTCTCTCACTATAACCACTCTATACCAATGATTTCAAATTTCTCTGAGATTTCGCTCTTGCCAATCTCTATCACTATCGACATTACCAATCTCTATCACTATCGACATTACCAATCTTTGCCACCATTGTCACCATCATGTCAATGTCGTAACACCATTTCGATTTCCTCTAGTACAATTTCTTCAATTTATTTAGCTAGGTATTGTCGAATCACTCTTTATCATTATGTTTTTATGATTTGTGTTTTTGCTAACGGGTTTCAAACTCTTTGCTAAGCCTTAGCATTTGTGCTCCACGAGGTTATTATCTTCATCTTCATCTTATCCCTTATCTCTTTCACATTTTTTCATTTATTATTTTTCAAATCAATTTTGAGATAAAAATCTAATGAATCTTGCCTTAATTTTTTAAAATCCATAAATTTTCCTTTCTAATTGCAGCTCAATCGTTGTTATCTTCTTCATTAGAGCTATTTCGAAATAGGTATTTTCCCTAAAATTAATCTTTCTTCTCATTTTGATTTTGATTTTGATTTTGTAATGAATGAAATGGCTAACAATTTTTTTTTGTTTTGTTTGAGCTTAAGTCTTATTCGGTTTAGCTTATCTTGATTTTGTTGTTCGATCAACTCAATCTCAATTCTAATCTATCTAAGGTAAGCTTTAATTTCTTGATTTTCATTTTGATTTTATTTTTTTCTTGTAATTTGTGATTTGATATGATGTATACTAAATTCATCTAATCATTTTTTGGTACAATGTATGATGAAAACGTGTGAATAATAAATTTAATCGATTGAACTAGGTTCCTTGAACAATTAGTTGTCAAGTTAGTAAACTATAAAGATATAGATTCTTGAAGGCCTTTGATAGTGTCTTATGCTAGATTAATATGATGATTGTATTGAATTACCTTTTATGTAGTTTATGATTTTAGTTTAAGGTTTTTTTAATCAATGTACAAACAAGCAAAATCATTGTATTGTGCTTATGCATGGGAACATGTGGGTTTTGCCTAAATTTTAGTGGACACGGCCATATATTTTTCTTTCTTAAACATTTTGCACATTTTTTTTCTCTATTGTTGATTCTAAATTATAAAGAATGTGTTCTGAATCAACTCTTACATAAATCAATGTCTTTCATCATCGTGCCCACTTTAATGGCATCATAGTTCACAAAAATTTGAACTTAAATCTCTTTATTGTTCTTTCTTCATTCATTTATTCATGTTAGTTCTTTTTTCCAAGTAACATCCCTTTCCCATTTTTAGAGTTTCTTGTTGCTTTTGTATTTACCTAGTTCTGCCATGACTTTTTCTCTAGAGAGAATTCTTAAACTTAGCTCATAGGCTTGTCAACTAAATCATTCTTTCCTGAACATATGCTCAAATAGGATAGGGTTTTAAGCCATTTGACTTTTATATTAATAAATTAGGCTTAACCTTAATTTATGCTTTAAGAAAACATTGAACTTCAAGGCCCTTTATTATAGGGTTATGACTTTTTTGGCTTGAGCTTTAGAGAGGTTCATAAATAAGTGAAACTCCTATGTGAAACCCTAAATCCTAGGTGAAACCTAAAACCTTGAATGAAACCCTAAGTGAAACCTTAAATTCTAAGTCTTGACACCTTAGGCGAAACAAAACCCTAAAAGAATCCTAACCTTAAACCCTAGTTGAAACTCTAAATCTACTCAAAATCCCAAAATCTAAGGGTTTGTATGAAATTCTCCTATAAAATAAAATTATTCCTGAATGTCACCTAGATGATGAGGTATTTAAAAAATTTTATTTCATTAAGAATTTTGATCTAATTTCGTATTTTAAAATAATAAAATTAAATAATGAATCAAAAGATTAAAAAAAGATATTTTAAATATAAAAAGTCACACTTAAACTTTGCCTAGAGGTTGGAAAGTCTAGGTGGTCTTTTTATATTTAAGAACCTGATCTTAGCTTCACATCTCATCATCATTTAGAACACATATTTACATCTATATTTGCATTTATTACTTATATATGTGTTTATTTTAATTATTGATGTTTATGCTTAGCTATTTAATTATTTAATTATTGTTTAAAAAAATTTTAATTTCAAAAGTAAATAAATAAATTTAAAATAATATTTCAACGAATATAAATTTTGGTACTTTACTTAGATATTGGAGAGTCACCAATAATTATCATTTTCAAAGAATATTATTTTTATTTTTAAGGAAGTGTTATGTTAAATCCTAGATGGAAATGATTATCTTCGAATTATGCCTTTATATTGGAGAATTTTAAGATATTTCTTTAATTTAAAGATTGTCACAACATTTTTAAAATAACATTTTAAAATAGTTTTCTTTCTTAAAAAATGAAGGGAATTATAATTAAATTTCATATAAAAACCATTTTTGCCCAAAGTTACAAATAGTGTGTGATTAATTGGTACCAATTTTATAGGCACTATTGGGATACTAATCCTTCCCTACGTGTAATTGACTTCTAAACCTAATGCTGTTTTCGTAGACAAAAATTATCTTTTTAATAAACTTTAAACCCATTTTATTGTTTTATTAAAAAGGTAAAATTTTTGGGTGGCCAATCATACCTTTAAAAAGATTAGTGGTGACTCCCCGTGTTTTCACGATTTTAAATGATTAAGTTTAGCAATCGAGTCTCCGAAAAAATATGTTATGACAATGTGGTGACTCCACTAGGGATATTTTAAGAGTTAGGCCAAAAATTTTAATTATGTGCTATCGAAAGTTTTGGATTTAATTAGTTTTATTTGATATTTAATTTAATTCCCTTTATTTTAAGTTTTGCAAAAAAAAAAAAAAAACTGCATGTTAGTTATTATCTTGTTTTGGTTTTGTTATTTGTAATTTATTTATGTTATTTTGATAGATATATTGCTTTGCACATTTTTGCACATTCGCTTACATACATGAGCTCTAAACCCGGGCTCTGTCCTTATTAGGAGGAAGTGAAGTAGCTATGGTTTTGTAAGGTGATAACTTTCATATATGCTAGCGAAACACTTCCACTAAGATCTAACCCTTTCCATTTGTAGCATGTAATGGGTGAAAATTGGTGTGCCTTATTTGTTTATAATGGACGATGATGTAAGGTTTTATTTGGGAACCTTTTAAATAATTAAATCTTGACCTAGCATATCGCGAGCCATAGAAAGCTTGCTTAGGGTAGAGCCATGTCATTTTTTTAGAAAATAACCAAAACTTAGGACACTGTATGTATTCTATTGTATTATATGGTTGCTATGTTGTTTTTATTATTTATTTGTTTTAGATTGTTGATTCATTTTGTTTGTTTGGCCTTTAATTTTGTTGCATACATCTTATAGGCATTATATTTTAAGATGAGGTATTTGTTTTAGGTTAGTCATTAGCAAAATAAGTTCTCATGAAGCTATCAGTAGTGTTAACCTCTTATAGAAATTATTTAAAAGTGTTATAACATATAAATCTATAGACTTATTGCTAGACATGGCTTTTAGGAGTTGCCACAAATCTTTTTTCTTTAGGTGTGATTGGCCACATGATCAAATCTGTCCCATTTAAAGAGAAGTCCTAAGATTGACTTAGGTATTTTCAAAATAGTAGATTTTGATCTACGAAACCAAATTTTAGGTTCAAAAGTATGGTTATGTGTGAGAAAGGTTATAGCAGCCCCACAATGTCCATCCAAAAAATGGTACCAATTTGATTTCAAATTATCCAAGCCTTAAACATGTTTACAACTTACCAAAATATTTCATATTGAAAATTAATATTAAAATTACTCAAATAGTTTAGTAGCAATTTAAGATAATTCTCTCACCTTAAGAGTATTCATGGAGACTAGTGTCTCACCCTAAAGAGGCTTCGTCATCGGATTTATTAATGTATTTTATTCAAGAAAATAATTAGTAAAGTCCTCTAATATTTTGGTAGGATTTATTTTGATATAGATCCTCCAACAGTTTGGTGAGATTTTATTGTAAAAATATTTATAAAATTTTATTTTTAAGAAAATTCATTAAATCTTTCAATAGTTTGGTAAAATCTAACTTAAGATGCAACCCTCTAATAGTTTGGTAGGATAAAATACAAAACTTATTAAAAAATTATTTTTCTTTTGAAAATTGGTTTATGAAATTCTCCAACAGTTTGATAGATTTCATAAAATTTAAATTCATGAAAAATCTTTCAATAGTTTGGTAGGATTCACAAATTTATTTGGAAAGAAAAGATTTTTTTTGTTTTCCAAAAAAAAAAAGGTAATTTTTCAAAGATATTTAAAGAGTGATGAAATGTTTAATTTAAAATTAGTAAAATAATATTGATAAATAAAATAAAAATGAGAATAAAAATAAAAAACTAAAAAAAGGAAAATTATAAAATAAAATCAAAAAATAAAAATAAAAAATAAAAAGAAAAAGAAAAATCTATGATTGGGTTGGGTTGATCCATGGACAGCACGTGGATCTTATTCGGGTTCACGCAAATCTTGGGTCTTTAGAATGGGGGCCTTATTAAAGCCAAATTCCTTAGTTTTTTTTAGGAGCTTTCGATCCTTTCTCTCTAGCCTAAATGTTTTTTGCCTTTTCTCTAAAAAACCCAAAAACATTTAACTGAAAAACTGGGTAACTCGTCAGTTTCTAGAAAATATCATTAGAATTCCGTTGAAAAATTCAAAGTTTGTTGAAAAATTCAACAAAAAATCCAAACCTTTAACCTAGTTTTTTTAGATTTTTCCAGATTTCTCCAAAATTTTTTTAAAAATTCAACCTTAAACCCAGAAATCCAAAATTTCAATCCCAACACTTTAGAACAAAATCCAAAAATCCAAACCCATTTTTAATGACCAGAACCTTAAATCCATAAACTCCAAAACTAAAATCTCATAAAAGTACAACCCAGAAACTTTTTCCAAAATTTTAAACACAAAGTCTTTTCTCTCAAAAATCAACCCGTTTTCTCTAGAAGTTCCCTCCCTCTTTTTCTCTGCAATATTGTGTCCAATTTATAAGTTGTTTTGATAGAAAATTTGATGTTTTGATAGAAAATTTGAGAATCAGACAAAACCAATCCAGGCTTGAATTCTGAGATTGGATTTTATCCACTGTGATATTTGGCCTCAAATTTTGTCAACTTGCTTGGTGCCTAAATATTTACCAATCTGTCCGATTTGGTTCAACCTTGAATTGCAATCTGAATTAAAACCCCATTGATTTGGTTGATTGGACTTCCTTATTCAATCACAGATTAAGAAAAAGAAATGAAAGAAATATAAAAATAAAATAAAAATAAAAATAAAGCTAATAATAATAATAATAAATAATACTAATAATAATCATAATAATAATGATAATAATAATATAATATAATATAATATAATATAATATAATAATATAATACTAGTAATAATAACAATAACAATAATAATAAATAAATAAATAATAAATAATACTACTAAAAAATAATAATAGTAATAGTACTAGTAATAATAATAATAATAATAATAATAATAATAATAATAATAATACACATAAAAAATTGACACTGATTGACCCTGGACATAGATGAGTATTTACAGTTGTCCCTCTTTGCATATCCTTGTTAGATAGGGATAATAGAAAGACTTAGACATCCATTTTGTTCTAGCCCAAAAATAAGAGTCAAAATAGTAAGCGAAAACGACCTAAACTAAGCCGTTAGTCAAAAAAGTGATCTTGACTGAGCTGAGATCAAACGACTAGGATTGAACCACAAGTCTAAAAAAAAATGATCTGGACTAAGCCAATATTGAATGACCGAAACTAAATCGTAAGTCTGAAAAATCAACTTGGATTGAGTCGAGGTCAAATGATTAAGATTGAACTACAAGTCTAAAAAACGATCTAGACTAAGCCGAGATTGAACTACCAGGATTAAATCATAAGTATGAAAAATGATCTAGACCAAGCCGAGATCAAATGACTAGGATTAAACTAAAAGTTTGGAAAAAACAATCTAGATTTAGCCAAGATCAAATGACCAGGACTAACCTATAAGTCTGAAAAATCGAATTGGGTCAATTTAAGGTTGAAGATGGGTGACAATGGTCAAACCATGGTTAGAAAGATGATCTGAACAAAGTTGAGAATAAAATGAGTGACTGGGATCAAACTGCGAGTCAAAAGGATGATCTAGACCTAATTAAGATCAAAAGCAAGTGATCGGGATCAAATCACGAGTCAAATAGATGACCTGGATCAAGCTAAGATCAAAACAAGTGGTGATGCAATGATGCACAAGCATACCTTATTTAAGATGCAAATGAAATCTCAATTGTGGTACTAAGGTTCCACAGCTTTCTTCTACATTCTTATTTCTACATATTTCTCATAAGAAGATTACAAACCATTCTTCATTGCTAGGATAAGCACTTATCTTCATCTTAAGAGGAGTTTGCAAAATCAATGACTTTATCATACTTTAAAGATTTCATCTTTGGCCCTTGTCTCTTTCAATTCAGTCAAAGTAATATACAATCTCTTATGACATTACTCAATTATTAATCATTATCTCAATTTCAAAATATGAGATGTGAATTATGTACTTATTCTATTTATGGCAAAGCATAAAAAAAGAGAGGCAAATATTGAAAGTGGAACATAAATAGGATGAAATGAATATCATTTATTTGAAGAAGGAGTAAATTACATATGGTGGCAAAGGAATCAAATAAAAGTGTATAGAGATGGCTATTTGGGATAGCAATGTCCCAAGACAAACAATTAGATAATCATGATAGCAAATCTTGGATTTCTTCAAAAAGTCAACCATATAATTCCCCCACACTTTAGAGCTCTTCAAAATTCACTGACTTTGGTGCACCTCTCAAGTAATGCCATATCCTCCTTATCCAAGTCACCTTTGTAGGTTTTTAACTTAAATAACCCTCATTTGGTTCAAGTTGCCCTTCCAGGTTTTTAACTTTAACTTTTTTTTTTGCTCAAGTTGCCTTTTCGGGTTTTCAACTTGAACTCTTTTTTTAAGTGAAGTATTTCTTCACGACATCAAATTTTATAGGATTAAGAAGGTTATCTCCATCCATCTTTGACAGAATTAAGGTTTTTCCATCCTTTCCAATTTAGAGTCTATTTCCTTCTATCATCATGTTAGTTCGAGAGAATTCTTTTTAACACCAATTCTCTTTTTCAAAATTAATGAGGTTGAACTTTTTTGTCATGAGCTCTCATTTTCTTTTTTGATATAATTGGTCGTGACAGAGTGCTGTCAATCTTTTTTCTTCAATGAAGTTCAATTGCTTATAAAGCTCTTGGAACCATTCAGCTTCTACTAACCCCACTTCCCTTAGGACCCTCGGAGATGGGATTTATACTTCCACTGGCAATATGGCTTCCATTATGTAAACTAAAAAAAAATGAAGTTGCCTTAGTGAAGGTACGTACGGATGTTTGATAAGCATACATATCAAAAGGTAATTTTTCATGCCAATCTTTATATGTTTCAAGCATCTTTCCAAAATCCTTTTGACATTCTTATTAGTAGCCTCTATAGCCCCATTCATCTTTAGGTGATATAGAGCTGAATTATGGTGCTTAATTTTGAACTAAACACATACTTCTTACATCATCCTGTTGTTTAAGTTCTTTGCATTATTTGAGATAATCCTTTTGATAGCCTGTATTTACAGATTATTTCTCTATTGATGAACTTGCAAACTATTGATCAAGTTATAGTTGTGAAGAAAGTTGTTTCGATCCATTTAGTAAAGTAATCAATCATCACAAAAATGAATCTATTCCTATTTGATGCCTTTGGAGTGATGGGACCAATGGCATCCATTTCTCACATAGAAAATGGCCCAGGTGGTGCCATAACATGTAAAACAGTGGGTAGAGCATGAATCTTGTTGGCATAAATCTAGCATTTGTGACACTTTCAAACAGGACAGAACCATGAATCATCAAAAATGATATGGATTGAGCTAAGATCAAGCGACCAGGATAAAACCATAAGCCTAAAATAAAATGACCAGGACCTAGTCAATGTTGAAAATAAATGATTGGGACAGAATCATGAATCATCAGAGATGATCTGGACTAAGTCAAGACCAAGTTACGGGGACAAAACCACAAGCCAAAATAAAGCGACCAAAATTGAGTCAAGGTCAAAAATAAATGATTATGACAGAACCACGAATCAACCGAGATTATCTGGATTGAGCCAAGATCAAGCGATAAATAAAGTGACCAAGACCCAATCAAGGTCAAAAATAAATGATCGAGATAAAACTACGAATTATCAGAGATATTTTCGACTAAGCCAAGATCAAATGAAGGTAAAAAATAAATGATTAGGACTGAACCACGAATCAACCGAGATGATCTGGATTAAGCCAAGATCAAGCGATAAATAAAGTGACCAAGACCCAATCGAGGTTAAAAATAAATGATCGGGATGAAACTACGAATTATCAGAGATAATTTAAACTAAGCCAAGATCAAATGGGCAATTAATGTAAATGCATGTCTTATCTAAGATACAAATGAATCATTAATTATGGTACTAAGGCTTTTGTATTCTCATTTTTGTACACCTTTAGTAAAGAAACCATCAGACATCATCTGCATGTTTACTTTAGTGGAGAAATCCCCCTTCATATTTGTTAAAAAAGCTATTTTTCATCAACCTATAGGTGCATTTTTGGCAAAAAAACCATCTTTCATCAACTTGAAGGCATGTTTTTAGCAAAGGAACCTTTTCATCTGCCTATCTGTCAAAGAAAATCATGAAAGTCAATTTCTGCCCCTCTTTTTCTTGGGCTTTATCTTTTGCCTTTATCTCCTTCAGTCCTTCAAAACAACACACTTTTTATGATTTTGTTCAATTATTAATCATTATCCAATTTTAAAGTATGAGAATACAAGTTATGCATTTTTTTCATTTATGGCAAGACATAAAGAAGAAGAGCAATGTATAGGATTTAGAGAATGATAAGATGGCTTTCATTTATTTAGATAATCAACTATAGATGATGGTGTAAAGGAAAAAAGATGTACAGGAGTGCCTATTTTAGGGTAGCAATGCCCCAAGATAAATGATTAGATAATCATGACAACAGATCTCGGATCTCTTTCAAAAACTCAATTAAAACTTGATACTCCAATACTTCAAAGCTCTTTGAAATTAACTATCTTTAATATGCCTTCCCAAGTAGTGTCAATTGAAGTTGTCGAACCTTTTTCTTGGGATCCAAGCTGTCATTTTAGGTTTTTGGCTTAAACTTCTCTTTCTTCCCCTTTTTTTTTCTTTTTTTTTGGGTTCAAACCGCTCTTTCGAGTTTTTGATTTAACCTTTCTCTTGTTTTTTTATTTTTTTCTCTTCTTTTTATTTGATTTTTTTATTTTTTATTTTTTGGGTTCAAACCGCCCTTTTTTCAATTTGACCTTTCTTTTCTTTTTTTGATTTTTTTTATTCAAGAAAAATAATTCTTTACTGTGTCAGAATTGAAAGGGCCAGGAAATTCATCCCATCCATTTCTGACAAGATCAAAGCTCCTTCCAAAAATGTTATTTTTACAACATAAGCCCCTGTCCAATTCAAAGTTTATTTTCTTTTGTCGTCATGCTGATTTGGAAGAATTCTTTTCAACACCAACTCTTCCTCTTGAAACCGATGAAATCTGACCCTTTTGTCATGAGCTTTCATAATTCTTTTTTTGGTATAATTGGTCATGGCAAAGTGCCGTCAATCTCTTTTCTGTAATAAAGTTCAATTGCTTATAGCGTTCACAAATCCATTCAGCTTCTTTTAGTCCTACTTCCCTTAGGACCCTTAAAGATGAGATTTTTACTTCTATTGGTAACACAGCTTCCATCTCGTAAACCAAAGGAAAAGAAGTTGCTCCCGTAGAGGTACACACAGAAGTTTGATATGCATATAGAGCAAAAGGTAATTTTTCATGCCAGTCCTTATATGTTTCAGCCATCTTCTCTAGAATTCTCTTAATGTTCTTATTTATAGCTTTTACTGCCCCATTCATTTTTGGGTGATAAAGAGCTCAAATATGGTGCTTGATCTTGAACCGAGCACATATTTTTTACATCATCTTACTATTCAAATTCTTTGCATTGTCAGATATGGTTCTTTCAGAAAGCATATATCTATAGATTATTTCTCTTTTGATGAATTTACAGACCACTGATATAGTCACTACTATGAAAAAGGTAGTCTCGATCTATTTGGTGAAGTAGTCAATCATCACAAAATTGAATCTATTCTTATTTAAAGCTTTTGGTGTGGTGGGGTCAATGACATCCATGCCTCACATAAAAAATGGCCAAGGTGGTGCTATGACATGCAAAGCACTAAGCGGAGCATGAATCTTGTCAGCATAAATATGTCATTTATGGCACTTTCGAGCATAATCGATGTAATCTTTTTCCATTGTCAACCAGTAATATCCAGTTCCATGACTTGTCTCACCATCATATGTCCATTTGCATGTGCCCCACATAAACCATTGTGCACCTTTTCAATAATTATTTTAGCTTCAGATACATTTACACAATGGAGTAACACTTGGTCCTTACCTCTTTTGTACAAAGTTTCCTCATCTAGAAAGAATCCCATGGCCAATCTTCGTAAGACTTTCTTATCATTTTCTATTACTTGATTTGGATACTGTTGATTTTTTAAATATTGCATGATATCATAATACCAAAAGTGACCATCGTCTTCTTTTTTCAAGTTGGCACAATGTACTGGCATATCTTTGATATCCAATTTGATAAGTTAGATTTTAGCTATATCACTAATCTATACCATGGTGGCCAAGATAGCCAAGGCATCTGCAATCTGATTTTCTTCCCAAGGTAAGTGTTCAAATCGAATTATTTTAGACTGTTTGCATAGCTCTAAAATGTATTTATGATAAGGGATCAGTTTTGAATCCCTTGTCTGCCATTCACTTTTCAATTGATAAATGACTAGAGTTAAATCACCAAACACCTTTAATATTCAATTTCTTGTCCAAAGCTGCGTGCAACCCCATGACACAAGCTTTGTATTTAGTGATATTATTGGTGCAGTTGAAATTTAATCATGCTGTGACATGATAGTAGTGCTCCATTGGGGATATCAAAACTGCTCCAATTCCATGCCCCATGGCATTAGTAGCCCTATCAAAATACATCCGCCATGTTTTTTTTTTTATCATCACCCTCTTTTGGTTCTGAGATAGCCATTAATTCCTCATCTGAAAAATCTAGCTTTATGGGCTCATAATCCTCAACGGCCCTATCTGCCAAGAACTTAGCAATGACACTTCCTTTGATTACTTTTTGACTCATATATACTATGTCATATTTAAAAAGCATCACTTGCCATCTTTGAGACATATTTGATAGGATCCAGTTTAGCTATGAGCAAAGTGGTATGGTACAGCATGTACTGCCTAAGCCTTTTAGCCATCCAAGCTAAAGCACAACACATTTTCTCTAGTGATGAATACTTAGACTTATACTCTATGAATTTTTTACTCAGATAATAAATAGCTTTTTCTTTCTTATTGGATTCATCTTGTTGGCCCAACACACATCCCATTGAGCCTTTATGTACCACTAGGTATAGAATTAATGGTTTTCCTAAAATAGAGGGTGCTAGTATTAGAAGGTTTGATAAATACTGCTTAATTTTATTGAAGGCTTCTTGGCATTATTCATCCTATTCCCTCAGATTATTCTTTCAAAGGAGTTTGAAAATGGGGTCACATTTGAGAGTGAGTTGAAAAATGAACCAAAAAATATAATTCAATTTGTCCAAGAAACCGTGAACCTCTTTTTGTTTAATTGGTGGAGATAAACTCTGAATAGCCTAGATTTTGTCTAGATCTACTTCTATCCCTCTTTTACTGACTATAAATCCCAGTAACTTTTTTGATATGGCTTCGAATATACATTTAGCTGGATTTAACTTGAGTTGGAACCTTTTTAACCTTTCAAATAACTTCATGAGGTTGACTACATGATCCTCTCCTTTTTAGGGCTTGGTAATATGTCATCTACATACACCTTAATCTCCTTATGCATCATATCATGGAAGAGTGTCACCATAGCCCTTTGATAAGTTACCCTAGCATTTTTTAACCTAAAAGGCATAACTTTGTAACAAAAGGTTCCCATATAGTGATGAAAGTGGTCTTTTCCATGTCATCTAGGGTCATTTTTATTTGATTATAACCAAAAAATCCATCCATGAAAGAGAATAACAAATGTCGAGCTATATTATCCACCAAGGTATTAATGTGAGGCAAAGAAAAATTATCCTTAGGGCTAGCTTTGTTCAAATCTCTATAGTCCACATGCCTTCGCACCTTGCCATCTTTTTTGGGGATAGGTACTATACTAGCCAACTATTCAGCATATTTAGCTACTTACAAGAAGCCTACATCAAATTGCTTTTTAAATTTCTCTTTGATTTTCAATTTTCTCTTTGATTTTCAATAGCATTTTTGGTTTCATTCTTTTTAATTTTTGCTGCATCGGTTTGCATTTTGGCTTTAATGGTAACTTATGCTCTACTATTTCGGTACTGAGTCCAGGCATATCTTGGTAGGACCAAGCAAATACATCCATGAATTCTTGGAACAAATCCTCTAACCGTTGGCAGTCAACAACCGTAAGTGAAGTACCAATAGTGATTTCTTTCTTATTTTCGGGATCACCTAAATTGACCAATACGACCACTTTTTGATGAGGCTCAATAAATTTATCTACCTATTCAATTACCCTTATTAAATCTGAGGATAAAGTATATTTCTCAAAATTTTCCTTAGTATCAAGTTTATCAGTATTAATTGAATTTTTAAAATTAAACCCTGAATCATTATCATGACTATCTTCACATTCATTTGGGGACTTGAAAGTTAATATAATAGGAAATATTGACAAAAAATTTTGATGGTAGAATGAATGGAATGAAAGAAATGAACAAAATGCATGCTCTTACTTTTATTGAAATAATGAAAAATAAAAAGCCCAAAATAAGATTTCATCCTAATGCTTTTGGGCATAAGGGATCAGGAGATGTGATTACATTAAAAGAAAATAAAAAACAATTGGCATTTGGATGACCCTTCAATTCTGCACTTCATATCCTGATGGGTAAGGGTAAACCATGGCTTCCTCATTTTAGCTTCCATCATCCACCGTGTGAATGGATAACTTGGCAAAAGCTTTCTCCCACTTTGGTTTCTTTTCTGTGTCTTTTTCAACTTTTGAAAACATGTATCCTCAAAGGGTGAAAGTCTTATTTAGGTAGGGAACAACCGTCAACTCATTTCTTATCTTCTTGCTAAGGCTTGATACTTCTTCCATCTCATAACCCAGTCTTGCTCTGCCACTATTGTTCTCAAGCCTTGGGAATTCTCTTATCCCTTAAAGGTTCTTGCCCAGACCGAACCCAATACTCTAACCCTTGTTAACCATTTGATTAATCACAATCTTACTAAATTTAAGCTCTTTACCCACTCATTAATAGGTTCAAAGGATCTATATGATCATTCAAATGATTCTTCAACTACTTCTACATATGAGGCATTTATGGGTTGGGTTACCAACAAATCTTTCTCTCTAGCCACAATTACTAATTGTCCTTTCACATTGAATTTGATCTTTTGATACAATGAAAAAGGAACAGTGCTTGTCTTATAGATCCATGATCTTCTCAATAAGCAGCTATAAGATCGAGAAATATCCATAACTTGAAATTTTATATTGAAAACACATGGACCAATCTGTATGGGTAGCTCAACATCTCTTAATACTTCTCGCTTAGTCCCATCAAATGCTCTAACTACCATTTGACTATCTTGGATATGAGACATATCAAAAGGCAATTTTGCCAAAGTGGACATGGGCATAACATTAATGGCTGACCCATTATCAATAAGGACCTTGGCTACTATATAGCCCTTACATTTAATAGTGATATGTAATGCCTTGGTGCTTTTTCTATCTTCTGATGGAATCTTATCATTACTGAAGGAGATATGATGTGACACCATTAGATTTCCTGTCAGATGATTCACATATTCCATAGAGACATTATGGGTCACACAAGCCTAATTCAATACCTTTAACAAGGCATTACGATGTAGCTTAGAGTTCAGGAGAAGTGATAATAGAGAAATTCTGGCTAGCATTTTATTTAATTGCTCCACTATAGAGTACTCACTGTGCTTGACTAGCTTCAAAAACTCATAAGCCTTTTTTTCAAGCATAGATTTTGATGTATCTTTCTTTGGGATTTTTTATTTAGTTTACTTTTTATTTATTTATTCAAAGTTTTTGAAGTGTAACATCTTCCACTTCTAGTTATGCCCGCTACCCCTGTTATGTGGGTAGTCTTAGCTTTTAGCATATCTTTTGGCTGCCTTTGCATTGTCACCCTATATTCATAGTTCCAGGGCACCGCTTTGTTATCTTTGTAAGAAAATGGTTATGGGACTTTAAGGGCTACTAGTTTGAGAACATACTTATTTTTTACTGATTGTGGCTTTTTTTACAGCGTATAATGATAGGTTTTGGCACTCATCTGTCATAGCCACTTTAGTGTCTTCTGAGGCTTTCAACTTTTTATTCAACTTTATTTAGTGAGAATCTATTAGTTTTTGAACTTCACCATGGAATTATTTATAGACATCAATTGAATGCCTTAGTGTTCTGTCATGATATTTACATGTTTGATTTGGGATGTGTTTCCCCACATAAATGTATGGAGTTACTGGTTGAATCATCCTAGCTTTATATAAGGCTTCATATAGCTGGTCAAATGGCATCTTAAGCTCTTTTACCCTCTTCTTCACATGTTTTTCACTTGTGTCCAAACCATTGATCGTATGGCTAGGCAAAGGATTCCCATTGATGTTAGGTGTGGAACTCCCATTAGTATCAAAGCTTATCAGCCCTTTCTTAATCAAACTCTGTACTCTATGTTTGAAAAAAATGTAGTTTTTAGTAGAATATCCTATTACTCTAAAATGGTAGCCATAATGGGCATTGGTATTATACCATTTAGGGTAAAAAGGTTCAAGCTATTTTACAGGGATAAGGGTTATTAAATGGCTTTTATAAAGCTTTTGATATAACTCAATGTAGCTTATAGGTATGGGGTCAAAAGTTGATCTCTCTCTGGTTCGTGGTTCTCTAGTATTACTTGTGATGCTGACTGGGTGAGTAAGGGATCTTGGAAAAAATGGATAAGATGGTCGAGTAGTTGGCTGGTATGGAGATACAGAAGTATGACTTACTATGTGATGGTATATGAGGTAGGTAGGTTAAGAGTAACTTCTGAATTACTGCCCTTCAAGACTCACAGCCTGAGTTTCACTTTCTTTTTTCTTGAATACTCTCTTAGAAGACTCACCTCCTTCAAGCTTGCTATTTTTGATAGCATTTTTGATGATCTCTCCCGAAATTACCATGTCTGTAAAATTTTTAGTCTCATTCTCAATCATCTTTTCATAATAAAGTGACTTTAGAGTGCTCACAAATAGCATAGTGGTTTCTTTCTTTGTTAAAAGGGGTTGTACTTGGGTAGCCACATCCCGCCACCTTTGAGTTAATCCAGCAAGAGATTGTTGAAATTTTGGACCAAAAATCATGTTAGACATAATGTAATCATAGGATTCAAGCTTGGGATTGATTTTGTTCGATTCTTAAAATTACTCCTAAGACTGCCTATAAATTAGACTGATTTTGACATGAGAAAACACACAAAAACAAAGACAAAACAAAAAATTTATTAGGGAAGGCTTTGGGAAAATTTGGCAATAAGGGTTTCTAGGATTCAAGGATAATGATTTCGAGTTTATTTTGTAGTTTGGGGTGTGATTTTGGGTTTCTGAAGGTGGATCTGAGGTTGTAAAAGGTTTAGGAAGGGCTAGAACTATTTAAGAATTTTTTTGGATTTCTTTTTTTTTTTTTCAGATTTTTTTAGGGATTTTTTAGGTTTTTTTAAGAACATTGAATTTTTCGATTTAATTTTTCGGTAAAGGTTGAGGTTTTTGACGAGATTCCAGTGAAATTTCTAGAATTCAGTAGGCTTTTCAAAAATTGATGGGTTTCTAAATTTTGATTGAATTTTTTGGTGAAATTTCCAGAAACCGATAGGATTTTCAATTTTTAGTTAAACTTTTCGGTGGGTTTCTAGAGACAAGTCAAAGGGTTTTATAAGGTAGAGAGAAAAAGGCTCTGGAGTTCTGAGGAAAAAAGCTAAAAGGTGCCTTTTATACCACCCTAGAATGACACCGTTTTGGCAAGCCAAGATCCACACGTCGACCCGAAGACCTGCGCACTGACCCACATCCTGACCCAACTCAATCACAAGTTTTTCTTTTTCCATTTTCTTTTTTATTTTTTGATTTCTATTTTATTTTATTTTATTTTATCCATTTATTTATTTTCTAGTTTTTTTTTAAGAAAAAAATTGTTCTATTATTTCTTAATAAAAAGGAAACTCTTTCCAAAAAAAATAAAAATACAAAAACAAAAAAATAAAAAAAATAATTTATTATATGGTAAATTATAAAATTGATCAAGGCTTGATAGTTCAAAATCAAACTGGTGCCATCCTTTGGATGGGCATTTCGGGGGTGCTATAACCTTCCCCATGCGCAATCAACTTTCAAACCTAACCTTTGTTTTGCAAATTAGCTTTAATCAGGTGGCCAATCACACCTAATCAGAAAAGATTGGTGGCGACTCCTTTCCATACCAAGTCTAACGACAGGTCCACGAATTTATACGTTATGACAATTTAGTGATTCCACGGGGATATCATAGAGAGTCAAGCCAGTAAAAGATTTTTTATTATCCAGGCCTTGTCAACAAATTTGAAATTACTTCTTTCCATTCTTTATATTTGCTTTATTATTGTTTATTCACCTGCCTTATTATTCATTATTTATATTTATCTAAATATATGCTTATTATAGCTATCATTCACTTGTATGTGCATAACATTAGCCCTCCACCCGGGCTCTACCTTTAGAAGGAAATGAAGTACCTATGCCCTTGTGAGATTTCATGTCTCTGCATAGGCCTACGAAACACTCCCACTCAGATTGAACCTTTTCCACTTGAAGCCTATGATAGGTGAAGATTAAGGTGCTTTACTAGTTTGTAATGGACCATAATGTAGGGAACAATTTGGGAACCTTTTAGATTCAACCCAAACCACCTATAGTTGACTTTAAAAGCCCAACCATAGATAAAGCCTTATTTTCCCACCCTCTGTAGATAATCTAAAATTCTAGGTCATGTTGTTATGTTTTCCCTATATTTTATTAAAATGACTAACTAATTGTTTTGTCTTCTTTTATTTCTTTCTGCACACATTCCTGAACATGTTTGTAAATTGCATAGTATTTTTTACCTCAAAGCTATTTCAACAAAAGTCCTCATGGATTCCACAGAACGTCAGTTTTGCGCTTCGTCTATGCTATTCAAATGTGATTCTCCCATAGAAGTGAAGATCAAATAAAAAAAGAGGCAGCTAGAAGAAGGAGATTGTTTGCCACCCGGTCATGTCCCTATACTATCAGGAGAAGTCCACCTACTCCTCAAGCACAATAACTTGAAAAGCCTATCAGACACATGGAATAGTATGACCCTTTCGAGGTAAAAGGCCTTTTGTGAGAAATTTGGACATATAGCATATCTCTTATCAGTAAAGGTTGACTACTTACTTATCAAGGTGATGATCTAGTTTTGGGATCCCTCATACCAATATTTTATCTTTAATGAGGTTGATCTAGTACCAATAATTGAAGAGTACTCAACTCTAATGGGTATGCATCTATTGTATCCAGATAGAACATACATGAAAAAACATAAATCAAGGAGTCACAAGAAGTTGAGTTAGATGCTAGGGGTGGGAAAAGAGACTATAGATTCATACATTTGAAAGAAAGTTGACCACAAAGGTATTCTATAGAGAGTCTTTCAGGATTTCATTATCAGGCATCTAGATGATGATCAGGGAATGAATGCATTTACTCTGACGATATATGGGTTGGTTATTTTCCCTAAGGTCTTAGGACATATTGAGATCAAAGTGGTGGATCTATTTGAGTAGATTGAAAAAGACTGTAACCCTTCACTAGTTATCTTAGTAAAAACTATCAGATCTTTGAGTTTTTGTAGGCAGATGGACAAAGCATGTTTCATAGGTTGCATACCTTTATTTTATGTATGCATAAAGAGCCATTTTGAATGCAAGAAAAGTACCTCTGCCACACTTTATTCTCACACTCGAAGTCTAATTAGAGAATTTTGTCAGAGCACTTGGCTAAAGGTAAGAACTCAAAAGGAATGGAAATGTCTGCTACAAGGACTCACTGCTAGTCAAGTAAGATGGTTAGCTCCATGGATGGGTAGAGAACCTATGCTATACCAATGTGAAGATGAGACAGGGGTCCCATTTCTAGGCCTATAGGGGTTAACAAGTTATACCCCATCAACGGTAAGAAGGTAGCACGGAGCTGAACCGTTTATTCCTATAACCCATAAGCTCAACCAGTTCGACTACTCATATAGAGAGCTCGAAATCTTCCAAAAGATTACAACATAATTAAAGCCTGGAAGAAGCCCAAGAGAGTAAGTCTAAGGCCATTCACTGATCAAGTTACTCAATGGTATCTAGTAAGTCCAAGGCCCTTTTATTTTTTATTTTCTTTCATTTGCATCAGATTCACTCATGCATTCATTATCATAACATTATCATTGAATCTTTAATTATGGTACTAAGGTGCAAGAATAGATACGCATTAATATAATACTCGAGCTCGAGCTAGAAAGATGGAACAGAATAATATAAGTCATTTTGAAAGGATAAAAAAAGCCCAAGAAGCATTAAAGGAAAAGCTAAGCCAAATTCTGAAGGCCCTGGAAAAGATAAATAGGGGAAATCAGTAGAAAAAGATACTTCACAGAAAGCTACTAAGTTGACATATCTTTCAGGCTTCGACCCACCATAAAATCAGACCACACCATTCTTTCAGCCTCAACAGGTAGCTCTTCTGAAGTATAACTACCCAGGAATGACCTATGCATCAGGTCATGAGAATGTCCAAAGCTATGATAATCCTATATTTGCTAAAAAAATAGCTGAGCCCATTTAACTCCCTATTGTAGATAAGGTAAAGGAGAAGAAAAAGCCACAGGTAGCTATGCCCTTGGAAATTTTAAAAACTAATCAGGCTATAAATGGCTTAAAAAAAGACTAAGGGCTGTAGAAGGAATCGATTTCTATGGATCTATGGATGCAGTAGGACTTTACTTAGTACCAGATGTAATGATACCATCGAAATTTAAAATACTAGAATTTGAAAAGTATGACGGTACCAAGTGTCCTATCATGCATATCACTATATACTATCACAAAATAGCTACACATACCAATAATGAGAAACTACTTATGCATGTATTTCAAGACAGTTTGACTGGATTTGTGACAAGATAGCATGTCTAATTATATGGGACTCGTATCAAGACATAGAAGAATCTAACCAGATCTTTTATTAACCAGTACTAGCACATCATTGACATGGCTCCTAATTATCTTTTCTTATAAGCAATGGAAAAGAAGGTGTCTAAGTCTTTCAAGTAATATGCTCAAAGGTGACGGGATGTGGCTACCCAAGTACAACCCCTTTTAACAAAGAAAGAAACCACTATGCTATTTGTGAGCACTCTAAAGTCACTTTATTATGAAAAGATGATTAAGAATGCCATTAAAAATTTTACAGACATGATAATTTCGGGAGAGATCATCGAAAATGCTATGAAAAATGGCAAGATTGAAGGAGGTGAGTCTTCTAAGAGAGCATTCAAGAAAAAAGAAAGTGAGACTCAGGCTGTGAGTCTTGAAGGGCAGTAATTCAAAAGTTACTCTTAACCTACCTACCCCACATACCATCACACAGTAAGTCATACTTCTATATCTCCATACCAGCCAACTACTCGACTATCTTATCCATTTTTTCCAAGATCCCTTACTCACCCAGTCAGCATCACAAGTAATACTAGAGAACCACGAACCAAAGAGAGATCAACTTTTGACCCCATACCCATAAGCTATATTGAGTTATATCAAGAGCTTTATGAAAGCCATTTAATAACCTTTATCCCTGTAAAATAGCTTGAACCTTTTTACCCTAAATGGTATAATGCCAATGCCCATTATGGCTACCATTTCAGAGTAATAGGATATTCTACTAAAAACTGTATTCTTTTCAAACATAAAGTACAGAGTTTGATTAAGAAAGGGCTGATAAGCTTTGATACTAATGAGAGTTCTACACTTAACATCCCTAACATCAATGGGAATCCATTGCCTAGCCATACGATCAATGCTTTGAACACAAGTGAAAAACATGTGAAGAAGAGGGTAAAGGAGCTTAAGATGCCATTTGACCAGCTATATGAAGCCTTATATAAAGCTAGGATGATTCAACCAATAACTCCATACATTTATGTGGGGAAACACATCCCAAATCAAACATGTAAATATCATGACAGAGCACTAAGGCATTCAATTGATGTCTATAAATAATTCCATGGTGAAGTTCAAAAACTGATAAATTCTCACTAAATAGAGTTGAATAAAAAATTGAAAGCCTCAGAAGACACTAAAGTGGCTATGACAGATGAGTGCCAAAACCTATCATTATACGCTGTAAAAAAAGCCACAATCAGTAAAAAATAAGTATGTTATCAAACTAGTAGCCCTTAAAGTCCCATAACCATTTTCTTACAAAGATAACAAAGCGGTGCCCTGGAACTATGAATATAAGGTGACAATGCAAGGGCAGCAAAAGGATATGCTAAAAGCTGAAACTACCCACATAACAGGGGTAGCGGGCATAACTAGAAGTGGAAGATGTTACACTTCAGAAACTTTGAATAAATAAAAAAAAAAGTAAACTAAATAAAAAATCCCAAAGAAAGATATATATATTTTTGTAATGGATTATTTGTAATGGATTATCCTATGCGTTTTCTAGGCAAAAATGCTCTCACCAATCGATTTAAAAAATTTTAGAGAATGAATATTAAAGGTGTGTTCAGTAGAAAAACGTCTTTAATAATCTACAGGAAAATTATGAAACAGATTCTTGAAGGTGTTTTTGATCGAAAGTGCCTTCAATAATCCAATCAATAAATTTTTAGGTGGGATTATAGAAGATGATTTTTGTCAAAAATATCTTCAATAATCCAAACAAAAAAATTGGAACAGATTCTTGAAGGTGTTTTTGGCCCAAAGCACCTTTAATAATCCAAACAATAAATTTTTAGGTGGGATTATTGAAGGCGGTTTTCGTCACAAACACATTCAATAACATTTTGTTAAGGATTATTCAAGGCATTTTCTTGCTAAAAATACCTTTAGTAATCCCATTAAAAAAACTTTAGTTTAATTATATATATGAGTCAATTGTAGGTTTATGCCCATAAAACATTTGATTTATATATGTGATACTACAAATTACATTTTGAAATTTCATTATGAACATTGTTGCATTTCAATAAATTGACCACACATCCGAATTTAAAACTGACAACGTTGCCATATTAATAAACTTTTATAAAATAATCGTACTCAATATATGTGTATTCATATAAAACAAATATATACCAATACTATTAAACCAATACCCCAATCTACAAACTTAAATTATCCATTCAACATGGCATGTTAAAAACATTATAACAAATGATCCTCATATATTTACATTTAACCAACAATGTCCAACCTCAAGGTTTGTCAATAAATGATAATACATGCTCACACCATTCTTTATGGACTTCATCAAGTTCTTATACTGTGAAGCTTTCTTTACTCTCCCACTAAAAAAAAAAAATCAGAAGTAAATGTTAATAAATGAGAACATAATTTAGCTTTTTATTTTTTTGAAGATATAATGACTTTATGAAATTTATACTAACCTTGAATGGTGTGGTCATAAAATCATATAAAACTATCTCTTGCATAAAACGAAGGACATAATATCCACATTCGGTATTTCTATGTTGATAAGGCACTTGAAAATTAAATTGAGTGGGTTTAGGAAATATTTATCTATATAAACTTAGCATACAAGAATAAATTTCATATTTACTGGTAATTACACCCATTTTTCTTTGCCTTCTTATCGAATGCAGATATTACCCTAAATTAAAAACAAAAAAATTACTTAATACATAAATAAAATTACTTATGAAGAGATAGAAGATATATAATATAATAAAATGTAATACCTCTTTATAAAAGTTTGAATTTCGGGGTTAGGCATCACCATTGGATTAGCTTAATTAAGTAAGTATAGCGTTAAGGATTTGGTATCAATCGCAATAAGCACCTAATGACAACTACAAAATAATAAGAATGATATATTCAGATTAGGCATTATATCAAATTCAGGTAAGGTTGGAATAATTATTTATATGAATATAACTTATTGTGCATTATACAAGAAAAAATAATAATTAGCTAGCTTTTTCATGCAATCATTCACATGATTAGCATAAAAAGTGACTATGCCACTCTGTTCACTAATGAAGTTGGGGTCAACAAATCTAAATCTATAGGTTAACTGTCTCACCTTGACCTATCTATATAGGAAGCTACATGATAATAATCAACAATACCAGTTAGTATTACACCGTAATATGGATTAATATATATTAAGTGTGCATATTTGTATTTATAAGCTAACCTCATATAAGTAACAACATCAACAGTCAATATTTCATCCAGTTCATAAAATTCTTTAACCTCATCCACACCAATGTAAAAAAATGATGGTTTATCAAGTAACATTTCTTCAGACTCAATGGTAATGTAGTTTCTTCTGGATAAATGATAGAACGAATAATTAGATAACTTATCCATGGTAGCCTAAGCAAGGGTCATGCTCTGAGTCCCAACATCTTGCTACAATATATAATGCAATAAAGTATTAAAACCAAATTAATATTAGAGTTATAAAAAAAATCATACTTCATGGCTTGTAATGGAGGTTGGGTTCCTTGCATGACTTGTAACGAAAGCTTGTCCTATTTGGACAATGCTATCTAACTAGCTTACAGGCATGTTATGCTACATTGCTACCAACATGGCCTCCAAAGCAGTGAGTCTTTGCTATTGTTCATTGAGGTATTGCTTATGGTCATCAAGTCATTGCTATTGTTGCTCAATGATTGCTTCATATTGTGTATTTGTGATTCACAAGGTTTTGGGTTTATTACTAAAAAACTTTGATGGCAACACAAATTTACTAACTTCACAAATTCGATCGGGCCTTTCTTTAGCTCTTAATACTAAAGACAAAAGATCTTTGCCATATTGGATTATCAGTTCATCGGATTTAACTTTGATAGCATAATCATCTTGAAAGACAATAATAAGACTGGCTGTAACAATAAATCTACACAAGCTAATATAGAGTTATGCATACAACTACAACGTCAATCATAAATGATATTAAACAAGCAGTTATATATATAATCTTTTTAGCCATTTCTTTGATTACTTCATCTGCAAAGGATCCATCTTTCACAGATGTCCTTATTTTCAAACATCCCATTTGGAAACTTCGATACCAGAGCTTGCTGATTCCTATTAAATTATCATAATATAAGAATCAGAATCTATAAAATGAATGTGAATAAATATTCATTAATGAGTATAAAACAAGTGTGTGAATACTTACAAGCTCATACCTCACATTTGCATATCTTTTTCTCGTTGTCCGATGATGATATATTTGTTTGGCCTGAATGTTTCGTTGGTTTTCTTTGATTTTCACCAAAAGAAAGAAATTGTGTCAACCACATATGAAGATATCAAATATATTACATAAATTCTTATAAACAATTTTTTTGGTAATGGGTTTATGTACTGAGAAATCTTCTAATAGCCGATCTCAAATAAAATTTCTTCAACCTTCAACACTTATTACATTTGCATATGACGTAGGTGGAATAGCCAATACATCACCTTAATCAGCCAATGGTAAAATATATTAGGTTGTCAATATGCTTTTAAAGGCTCTAAATGCTTTACCAGCAGATTGTAACGTAATCTTTTTACAATCAATTGGGATGTCAAACCTTCTTAAATAATTTAGCACAATTAGTATGAACACATTGAATTTCAATTAAATGATTATTTAACAAATTTTATGAAATAGTTGAATAAACGTACCACAACCAACTACCATATAGCATCATTTAGATCATTAGGAACTCATCCCCAATTGGTGTATGTAATTGAAATGCTACTACGAACAATGGCACTAATATGATTAGCCAACTTGGTAGCTCATTCAGATACAAGTTGCCCACTTTGATTGAAGTCAATGTGAATTTTTGTATCACTCACTTTAATTTGTTTATTTTGTCCCCTTTTTTTTTTTTTGGCCTACAGGTGTGTCTCATGCATATTCAGTAAAAGGAGAATTATGTTGTTTGGAGTTCATAATACCTATGATTTTGATCATAATTATACAAAATACTCCAAATTGACTGTCTAAATTTAACACTATATGTAATTAAATAAAACCAATACCATACTACATATAGAAACACCATTCAACAAACCATTCAGCATACTATTTAGCATACCAATATCATACATTACCATTCAGCAAAACAATATCACAAAATACTATTTAGCAAACCATAATATTTAAAGAAAATTACACAGAAACAGCATACATGCAATGAAAGGTGCTTGGATGACTATGGTTACAGTGAAATGAATAAAAATATATATATGTGCATATGTAAATAGTAAGGAACCTAACCAAAAAATACCTCTATCAAGTAATATAAATAATACAATAAACAAAAAAAATAAAAAAATATCGATAAATAGAAAGGTGCGTGCTATTAAGTTATTGAAGGTCGGTAACAACGATAGAGATAAAGAAACCAAAAATCTAATAGAAATATGTTTATAGGTTTCCTTTGGTTGATTAATGTAGTTTTTAATCATATTTTGTACTAGCAGTTTGTGATTCTGATGTTTAAGACATGGGAATGAATATAAAAATTATAAGTGAAGGCATTTTTATGAAAAAAAAATACCTTTAATAATCCTCTTAAAATTTAACTAAAAAATTATTGAAAGCATTTTTTACTAAAAGATGCCTTTAATAATCCCAAAACAATTTTTGAAAGGAAATTATTAAAGCTGTTTGTCCTCAAAAGAATAGGAAAAACACCTTCAATAATTCAGTACAAAAATAATTGAAGGCATTTTTAGTAGAAAACTACCTTCACTGATATTTTTGTGATAAGAATGGAGAAAATTATTGAAGGCGTATTATGCAGAAAATGCCTTCAATAAATTCCTTCAAAAAATTAAAGTAAATTATAATCAAACAATTTTTAAAAAAAAATTATTGAAGGCATATTTTGAGAATAAACACCTTTAATAATTTTCTTTTATAAATTGGAGTGAATTATTGAAAGTGTATTATGCAAAAAACACCTTTAATAAATACACCATAAAAATTAGAAAAAATTAATGAAGGTATTTTTCAGGCATAAATGCCTTTAATAATCTGCTTAAAATTTTACTACAAGAATATTCTAAACACCTATAATATAGCCAAAAAATATTTAAGAGAAAATTATTGAAGCCGTTTTTCTTAGTAAATGCCTTCAATAATCTGATCCAATTAAATTATCCCCAAACTTAGCGCATGCAATCACCAACTTCAAGCTTCATCTTCATTATTCTACTATTTCTCTTTCCAAACTAACTACAATTTACTTTCTCTTTTCTTTAGCTTTTAGTATTCGAGCTTTTTCTTTTAGAACCCTATTTCGACTATTCATTAGTTATTTACTTTAGCTTTTACTTCATTCTACTATTCCTGTAGCTTTTGTAATTCGTGATATTCTTTTTGGTTTAAAAATTTTGTCCAAAACCCATATTCCTCAAATGCCCATTTGGAACCCATCATCCACTTTCATTTTCTTTCCATTTTCTTCTTTTTTTAGGTTTCCTCTGAACCTGTTTTACCTTATTTCAACCTCAACTACAAATACTTAGGATATTGTCTAGGTTAGCAGTAAAGTTTTAAATGCTTTATATCAGGTAGCTAAGAAAATACTTCATAACAAAGAGTTTTGGTCTTCTATAAGTACTGGTCTTGTTATTATCTTTTGTTTAAAACATAGTAAACTTAAGTATTTTACATGTTCCTTTTCATATAAATTATTTATATACATTTGATTTGATAATGTAGCAAGTACTAAATGGATAAGAGTTGGATGCAAAAGTTAAGATTAAGTCAATAGTATAGAGATGGAGTGGAAAATTTTTTTAATTTTGCATTTGAGAATACAAGTGAAGATAATATGATATTATGCCTATGTGTAAAGTGTGCTAATATCGATTGGCAAATGCATGATGTTATTTTTGAACATTTAATTTATATTGAATTTATCTTAAGATATGTTAATTGAAGCATCAAAGTTTTATAGATTACTTGAGGATATGAATGAAAAACTTTATGAGGGATCGAAGCATTCAAGGTTATCTTTTCGTGTTTATGAAATGCTTATGTGGATGGATGGTAAACTCTCTGACTTTATTATTAGAGTTTATAAAATAAATGTTTCCTTTTGTAAAAATCCCTAAACTTTATAAGGAATCAAAGAAGATGATCAATGATTTGGGTCTCGGATATGAAAAAATTCATGGTTGTTCCAATGATTGCATGTTGTATTGGAGTGATAGAAAAAATGAAAAATCTTATCATTTGTGTGGTATTTCTTGTTGGGTCGACAAAACCTCGATGAAAGGTTGAATAAGGATGGTGATGAGGTCTATCTAAAAAGAATCCTTTTAAGGTTTTATGCTATTTTCCATTAATATTAAGACTTCCATGACTCTTTATGTCTTCCAAAATTACAGATTCAATGAGATAGCATCATAAGAAGCAAATGGATGATGGATCATTGAGGCATCCTGTAGATTTTTTGGGATGGAAATCATTTCATTCTAAGTTTCCAGACTTTGCATTTATTCCTTAAAATGTTATGCTTGGACTAGCATCTGATGGATTTAACCTGTTTAAAATGATGAGTACTTCTTATAATACTTGGCCAGTTATATTGATTCCTTACAATTTGCCATCATGGATTGCTATGAAACAACAATCATTTATCATGTCTAGATAACTTTCAAGGGAAAAGGTTCACGTAAAGATATAAACATCTATTTACAACCTCTTATTAAATAGTTAAAGCAATTATGAAAAGGAGCTGAGACCTATGATGCATCAAAAAAAGAAAACTTCAATATGCGTGTTGCTTTATTATGGACTATCAATGATTTTTTTAATTATGCAAATTTATTTGGTTGAAGTACAAAAGGTCATTGTGCTTATCCATGTTGTACTGCACAGACATGTTCGAAGTGGTTACCTAATGGTAGGCAGTTTTGTTATATAGGACATCATCGATGGTTAGATGATAATCATCAATTTAGATTCCAAAAACATCTCTTTGATAGAATTGAAAAGTTGAAGAGATCACCTTTACCAATTAGTGAGACTAATATCTTGTCAAAGTTAAAAGATATCAATTTCATTTATGGAAAAATGACTCTATCAAGGAAAAGAGTGAGGGATATCTTTGAAGGTGTTTAGCTTCATATTACGTAAATTGGTGATATTGATACTCAAGTTGGTGATCTTGATATTCAAAGTGATGAAGAGGATGATGAAGAAGATGACCCCAATGAGTCTGAGTTAAAAAAAAAAAGAAGTATCTTTTTAAGTTGTCTTATTAGGCATATAATTTATTATGTCATAGCCTTGATTTATTGTACATAGAGAAGAATGTTTGCAAAAATTTTATCGAGACAATTCTCAATGTGAATAGAAGATCAAAAGATGACTTAAAGAGTCGGCTTGACCTAGTTGATATAGAGATTTGCCCTGACCTTCATCCGAAGTTACTTTCTAATGGCAAATATTAATTGCCTCCTACCTGTTTTGGGATTTCTAAAGCTGAAAAAGATGTGTTTTGCAAGGTTTTGAAAAATATCAAAGTTCGGATGGCTATGTGTCAAATATATCAAGATGTGTAAACTGAAAGAGTGAAAACTTTCTTTATTGGAGTCACATGATTATCACATTTTAATGCAAGACTTACTTCCAATTACTTTACGTTCATCAATGTCAAAGCAAGTCACTTCTGTAGTAATTGAATTAAGTAACATATTTAAATCTCTATGTGGGAAATGTATGAATGTGAAAGAGCCTGACAAACTTCAAGATCAAGCCGTGATTACTTTATGCCATTTAGAAAAGATTTTCCCTTTAAACTTCTTCACTATTATGATGCATTTAGTTATCCACCTTTTATTTGAAGCAAAAGTCAGTGGGCCAGTTTATTATCAATGGATGTATCCTATCGGAAGGTATTATTTGTTAACAGATTGATTAGGTTGTTATTGATGATCATGCCACTCTAGTTAAAAAGATATATGACTAATGCTTTATGCAATAGGTTTTTTTAGAGGTTAAAGTCTTATTGTTGCAACAAACGCTATCTGGAAGGTTCTATTGCTAAGGGATATTTAGCCAAAGAACGTATAACATTTTGTTCTCGTTATTTGGATGATGTTGAAATGAGATTTAATAGACCATCGAGAAATGTCGGTATGCATCATACTAACTTTGCTTACAGTTATCTTTTTGAAAGTTTTAGACAACCAATAGGCAAAGCCAACATGGTGGAGTTAGATGATAAATCTTAAACACAAGTAAATTAATATGTTTTTTTCCATCATGACTTAATTGAATCGTTTTGTACGTAAGTTTTCTTGCAAGGAAATAATTCCATCGTGACTCAATTGAATCATTTCGTACGTAAGTTTTCTTGCAAGGAAATAATTCATTCCATTAAGCATAGATTATTGTATTTTTCTTATTGTTGATACTTTATCATGATGTTTTGTAGTGATAATAGAAATAATTTGAGAGCTCGTGCACATTATCAATGATCAAACCCTCAAGAGCTTGATAAGTTGTTCGTTGAAAACTTTCATGAATGGTTATGAGCAACTGTAAGTAATGCCACACTTTGCATTATGAGAAATCTACATAGAATGCTTACGGGATAACTAACATTAATAACATATATATATTTATTCCACCTTAATAGGTTTGGAGTGGAAGGCTTGTTAGTGAAGAGGTGAAGTGCCCTTCGCAAGGTCCAAATAGGATTATGAAATGATACAAAGGGCTTATCATCAATGGATTTAGATTTCATATTAAATCCCCTAAGAGATTTAGAAGTATACAAAATTCAGAAGTTGTTGTTACTTCATCAACTACTAGCTATGCTACTATTAGGGACACAAACCTTTTAGAGGGAAATGTTGACTATTATGGCATGATTAATGACATCATCGAGTTAGATTATTATGGCAAATGGAAAGTTATTTTATTTCAGTATGATTAGGCTGATGTGAATAGTGCAAAAGATATTAAGAAAGATCAGTATGGGTTTACACTTGTGAATTTTTCTCGATTAATTCACATTGGACAACAGCTTATCAATGAACGTTATGTTTTTTCATCTCAAGTCAAACAATATTTTTATTCTAAAGATCCCAAAGAATTGGGTTGATTTGTTGTTCTTCGAAACACACTTAGAGACTTATTTGATATGGGGTTAGATACTAAAGATGATGTTGAACATGGAACTGAATGTTATCCTTTTGCTAAACAAAACTTGGATGAAATTATCTCCAGTACCTTCGTTCAGTGGATCTACAAAAATGTTAATTAAGACATTTATAAGCCATGATGGATCATCTATATTTTGTAATTCGAGTGTTTGAGACATAATGTAGTAAATGCTTATATGTAATTAATGTCACATTCGCTATTGTATATTTATTGTATCGTAAATCATACATTATCTTTTGATTTAATTAAATTGATATATTCTTTATATATTGTAGGATATGATTTCTTAACTTCTCAATGTCTTTATATATGTTCAAAACTAATATCTTTTATATATTCGCTTTTATGATGCAAGTAAGCTACAATGCAAAGGAGTAGATTGAAAGGAATACATATTATAGATATTAGTTTAGAACCGTCTATTGCACCTGTTAATATTGGCTATGGACTAATCCTTTGGAGGGGAATGAACATACTATCGGTTCTAACTCAGTCACTTCTAACCCTTCAACTACTATTAGATCTGGCAATATAGGAGGTCTAGGTTTAGATAATATCTTGTCAATTGATTATGCTTTAAATTTGAATGTAGGTATCATATACCCCATATTTAGAATTTGATTATAATGATTAAAGCACTAGCATTTTACAAATTGATTTTTTATTTTTTGTAATTGATAACAATGGTCAACAGAGGACTAAAAGCCAGACAACTTTGAAGGAATTGTTTGCACTACCTTTGAACGAGTGTATTGTAATGTTTGTATACTCTTATAGGCAACCAATTAGTGAAAAGGCTCAACTGTTGACTGGATTTCTAAGCATGCTTGCCCGTAATGGAATGAAATTGCCTATTCATTATGAAACATGACATAAAGTTCCAACAAAAGTTAAGACCAATGCTTTAAACTTTATTGAGGTATTAGTATAATTAATTACATATTAAAATATAATTATTTTATATTTTGTTTACTTATTCAAACTTTTCTTATTGTATTATTACAGTCAAGATTTGTACTTGAAATACCAACTTCATTTATGCTTAAGTCATTGGGAAAGAAATGGAAAGACTATAAGCATAATTTGAAAAATAAGTATTTTGATCGAAATACTACTGTAGAGGCAACAATGCAAAATCTACCCCGTAATGTGATTAGGTGCCAATATAAACAATTAGTTAGATTTTGGTTCTCAAAAAAAGAAGAGGTACTAATTTATAACTTTATATAGTAGAATGAAATAATGAAAGTGTTTTATGCTTTAAGTTGGTAATATTTGTATTTCTATTATATACGTAATTATTTTTTACGATAGGAAAGAGAACAAATTGGGATTGGTAGTAGAAAAAAATAGAAATATATCCACACAAATGGATCAAAAAGTTTTGTAAGAAAGCAAAAAGAAATAGTAAGTTTATGATTTTAAACTTATTCCAAAGAATGAACTTTTTGTGCCATTAAAAGGTAAATATGCAAATTAACAGTTATTGTTCTGTTTTAATAGTTTTGATAGTTTCAATACATGATATTAAACTTATCGAAAGTATTGAACTTAGTTGCCACAGTTGATATGTATGAAAAAGTTATTGTTTATGTCTATTTAGGTAAAAATACAAATTTGCTATTATTGTTCTATTTTAACAGTTTGGATAGCTTCAATACTTGATATTAAACTTGCTCGATTGATATGTGTGAAAATGTTTTCGTTTATGTCTATTTGGGACTATTTTTGCCTTTAAAAGGCAAAAATACAAAATAAACTTTTGGATGGCTTTGAATAGTTTGTATGGCTTCAATCCATGATATTAAACTTGTCCAAATAATTGAATTTGGTTTCCATGAGCGATATGTGTGAAAGGCCAAAATACTTTTATTGTTTGCATCTGTTTAAGACTATTGTGTTGTTAAGGGAGCAAAATATAAATTTATGGTTATATTTATATTTTAACAATTTAGATAGATTAAATACATGATATTAAAATTATTTGAAAATTTTAAACTTGATTGACAGGCTTGATATGCATGAATAAGTTGTGGTTGATATGTATTCAACAATAACATATGTTTTTGTATAGGAGATTGAAATGGGTGGTAAAATTAAACGTGTGAACTTTTTCGCTTAACACACACAAAAAAGGATGGATCTTACATGAATGTCAAAACACAAGAAATTGTGGTAATTGTAACATTTATTTTAACAGAAAGTAAAGATTTACTTTTTTTAACATATTATTAATTAATCATTAAACTTGATAGTTGTATATGACTAATTTATAGGAGAAAGCGAAAGATAAAATGGCTATTAAGATTGAAGTAGATCTGATGGTTCTATCAATATACAAGAATTAGAAAATTTGATATTCATAGAAGTTGATGGAAAAGAAAGGCATGGATTGGTCTGAGGCCTTGCATTGGGTCCAACACCATATACCTATTATTGACGTAGCTTTTAGCAATTTACATTATTAGTAAGTCAATCTTTGCAAGACATTTAGAAAAAGAACAGGAGCATGCCAAAATTGAAGAAAAACGTGCTAGAATGGAGCAAGAGCTGCAAAATTCCAGCAGTTGCATGATCGATTCGATTATCTTATGAATTTTGTGCAACAACAATTTCCAAGAACTAATCTCAGTGGTCCACCAACTCAGGTATTATATTTAGTAAATATTTATATTTTTTAATATAAAAAAAGCTTACTATGAAGTGTTAAAAATTGTACGATATTATTCAATAGGTTTTTAAGCATGATAATGACCAAGATGAAAAAATTCCTTCATCAATTAGCAGTTTTTCAAATCTATGTAGTCATCAGTTTCCTACATTTTTTTTTGTTAATGTATTAAAAAAATTTGAATGTTATTATACTAATTATTAAATTGTGTGTTAATTAGATGCATATTTAAACGTGAATTAAGTATTTATTAATTTTAGTGTCTAAATTTAAGTTCGTTTTTATTTCTTTTAACATTTCTTGTTAATGAAAATAATAAATATTAATAGAAATTTTTTATTAAAAAAACTAAATATCTTAATTTCATAGGAATGCTACTAAATGAATAATTTAGTGGTATTTGTACCATAAAATGCTACTAAAAGTAACGGCATCCTTATCAAAAGACATCGCTAAATTAACGGTGTTTTCCTAATACAAACGTCGCTAATTTAGTAGCATCTTATCATATAAATGCCATCATATTAGCGGCATTTTTCTAATAAAAATGCCACTAAATTAGTGGCATTTCAAAGATACAAATGCCACCAATATGTGGTGTTTTCCAAATACAAATGCCGTTAATATAGCGACATTTTATAGAAAATGCCATTATTTTTTCCCGATGCGTGTATAGTCAACACTCTGACTAGCCCTTTTTGCAAATGCTGCAAATCTTTTGTGGCATTTATAAATATCACTAAATGTTGAAAAAAATGCCACTAAATACCTAAACCCCTGTAATGTATAAGTTTTCAATTGGTTATAAATTAAGACAATTTAAAGTACACCATATATATCTATATATCTATATATATATAGTAATAAGTAAATTTTATATATGGTAATATGTAACTTTTTTATGAAAGGAATCTGACAATGAAGACTCGCATTTATTTATTTTTCTTGCTATGAAAATAATTAAATTAATCAAATTTTAAAATTACAATTTTTAACCCAAAATTCAAGGATGAAATCTCAAAAAAATCATAAATGGTTGAATTTCTATGAGATTTTCAAGTAAAACTCTTTCCTAAATTGAACCAAAATGGTAGAAGAATTTGGATGAGATTTCAAACTATAGTTGTCATTTTATTTTCATTCCAAAATTTAAGAAATAAATAACTAATAAAATTTAACAATAAGAGTATGATTCAAAGAAAGATATTTCTAAATTCAACCCAACTAGTGAAAAATTTAGATATATTTTTAACATAATAAAAATTAGAAAAACTTACAAAAAATCTGATGATGAAATTCTTAATAATCATAAAAAGTTGATTATCCAAGAAATTTCTAAATGAGAAAATATTTCTAATTTTTGCCCAAATGGTGGAGGAATTAGATATATTTTCAATAAAGCAAAAACTAAATAAAAAAATAAATAATTTTTTCAACGACAAAGCCTCTTCAAGAAAACAAATTGGATTTTTGAATACTCTTGAGGTGAGAAAGTATTTTTAAGAATTCTTCTAGATTGATGGAGAAATTTTAGAAGTTATTTCTAATATTTAAATGTTAAAATTTAATAAAATACCATTAGAAATAAAGATCTTTAGGATAATTTAAGATTAAATGGTACTATCTTAGGATGGACATTGTGGGGGTGCTATAACCTAGCCCACATGTAACCAAACTCTCGAACTCTATTTTGATTAGTAAACCATAACTTATTCTTTAGGAACCCTTAGTCAAGTTTTGGATTTCCTTAAAAGCATAGATTACTTAGGTGACCAATCACACCTGGATAAAAACAATTGTGGCAATTCTTCTTGTTGTGTCTAGCAATAAGTCCACGGATCTAGACATTATGATAATTTGATGACTCCATTGGGGATTAAATCAATTGAGAGTCAAGCCATAAAATTTTAAAGTTATCCTAATATTCAAGTTAATAGTCTTAAATTGTAATGATTATTTTATCTGTTTACTAACTTCTTCTTCCTTTATTTGTTGTTTCTGTTTGATTTAGGGAAAATTGGGGTTGAAAATTATATAAGTTCCTTCACAAACAATATCACATTTGGATTACGTAAACTCTATACCCAGGCTCTATCCTTTTTATGTGCGGGTAAAATAGCTATGTTCTCATGAGATGATAATCTCCATAATAGTTAGCAAAATACTCCCACTCAAATTGAATCATTTCCATCGATAGCCTATGATGGGTGATGATTGGAGTGTCTTACTAGTCCATCATGCACAATGGTAGGGATCAATTTGGGAACCTTTAGTTTGGTCCAACATTCTAACCAAGCATATAGCAAACTTAGAGAACTCATGTTTAAGCTATGTCAATTCGTTGGCTAGAACATGTTTTTGTGTTGATCTTATAGCTATTTATATTTTTTTTTGTTGATATAGTTTTGTAGTTTAAATTTATGAAAAATTTTGGAAAAAAATTCTTTTATTTTAAAAGGAAAATGTCAAATTTTTAGTTTAAATTTTTTCATATGCATTTATACTAGTATTATTTCATTTGTCCATGTATATAAAAAAGATATGGATCATCAATTAGGGGTAATTCTACTTTTTTTTTTAAATTTTAATTGAAAGTGAATCTTGATTTTTTTTACATACATTATTTGATTTTGCTCTCATCAATTTTGCATATAATTTTGACTATGAGTTTTTTATTTACATTATGTAATTGATGCATCTGTTTGCATTCATGGAAGCATCTTTGAACATTATTTCATTTGTCTGGGGCAATCTTTGCTATCTTACATAATTGAAAATAATGAACCATTGGTTTGTAAACATGTAATTGTACATACATTTTTTTTCATCCATGTGAACATTTTTGTGTATACATCATTTCATTTGTTTAGGGTAGTTTTTACTTTTTCTTAAGATTCCACATAGTCTAATCAAAAATTAATTTTTTAGTGCACAGATGCATTTGTGCATACATTTTTAATCAATGTAAATATCTTTGTCTACACATTATTTTGGGGCAATTAGGTTTTCTATAATCTTGTACATAGTCTAATTGCAAATGATTTCTTTTTTTTTTTGTCATGTATTGTATACTTCTAATTGTCCATAATTTATTTCATTAGAGTAAACATTTTTGTATATATATGGCTTCATCTGCTATGGGCAATCTCCATTCTCCTTAGTTTTCTACATAGTTTGCTGAAAACGAACTCTTGTTTTATTGGTTAAAAAAAAAAAAACTTTTTGAGCATTGCAACATGTTGCCTTGAATTAAGAGAGATTTGTAAATATTGAAAGTTGTTTTACTTCATTTTTTGAGTTTAGGCATCATTGATGATGGAGATCCACATGATTTTTTTCTTGTTTAAAAAAAAAAAAAAAAGAAAAAAGTCCTTGTGATAACAATCTTGATGGAACTAGTGATTAGTGTTAAGAATGAACATACCTAGTCATTTCACTAGCCACCTTATGTTGAGAACCACATCAGTTAGAAAACTTGAATTCCTAATTTTCATAAATCTCATTTTTGCTTGACCAAAACCATGACTTCATTAAGGCTACGACCAATGAAATGGATGTTAAATTTAAACAATCATTTTTGAAATTTCTTGGAAAGTTAATAAATGAGGCACTTTTTGAAAGACTATGAGTTGTGGCAATTTGATAAGTTTTAAGACTATTTGAAACACATCAATACCCAACTTCCTTCATGAAATCCAAATTCTTTAATTCATTCCTTGGGGGCACAATTATTGAAAAGCCATATTTTCTCAAATATCCTTGACCTATATCTTGACTTGTGCAACATTCTTCTTATTTGCCCACGTCTTGGGGGAAAATAGCCAAATTAGTCAATGTTAACAATATCATTTGTTTTGAATGAAAATTGCATGAATAACCTATGAGGACTTGAAGACAAAGATTGTTACATTGGGCCTTTGCTTGATTAAAAGTTGAAATGTTGCAATCTACGCATAAATTGTGAACAAAAAAAAAAGAGAAAAAAGATGAAAGAAAAATAGTTGGTTGTAATATCATCTTCTAGGAATTGCTTTTTTCAATAGAAGTACCCATGTTTTAAATTATAAATGGCCATTTTTCATTATTCCTTTTACAAAATAAGAAATCATCTCTTTGCTTACCCCTATTGAGCTTATTATTTTTTTCTTTTGAATAAACCTTAATAAAGGATCATCCTCCATAATGGGGACAAGTTAAAAAAAAAGATCTTATCAAGATGGTAATGGATTCTATGTTAAGTGTTAAAGGGCAAGTTTGAAGTAAGCTGAATGTCAAAAATTTTGAACTCATCTTATCGAAAATGAAAGCATGCAAAAAAAAATAGAAAGAAATAAAAATAGAAATGAAAGCAAAAAAAATGAAAAGAAAAACATGCTTGGGAAGTAAAAAGGACTAATGTTCTTATGAAAAGAAAATGATCCTTAGTTTGATCACTTTAAACACATTTGTTGGGCTTGTTATCCTTTCTTTCTAAACCTTAAACCCTGACCTACATTATGTCTTTTGAAAAGTCCATTTTAATCATGTATGGTACCTAAGTTGAAGAGTTTATTCCTTAGAAAATCATTAATACTTAATTTTGGACAAATTTTGAGTTTTCATATACATGGTGAAATAATCCAAAAAAAAAAAAGAAAAAAAAAAGAATGGACCTCTAGGGTAAAAAACCTAAAATGGGCAATCTAGAGCAAGATTAAGAGCAATTCATGCATGACACCAAGGCAAAGCAAGAAGCCTTTGAAAGAGATGGAGCTTAAATGAATCTAAGATCAGCTAAATTATGAAGAGTTCTTACAAATTTGATACTTTTCTTTTTTTTTCAAAAAATTGAGCCTATCATACCTAGTCTTGACAATTGTTAATATGCCACATATTAAGAACTTCAAAAGTGCCAAAATGAATTTTTTTTTTTGAAGAAATTGTCATTTGTGAGCCTTGATGAAAAAGCATTGATTTTTTCTTTTTATCCTATGGCATAGTCAACTTTGATAGCCAAGATCTTGATGTACAGTTTTAATCTTTTAGACAGATCCAATTACGATTTACCTTAAACTACTAGAATTTTTGCCAATACCTATGAAATTTTTTCATCGCTAAATACCGATGGATTATTGACATAATTTAAAAAAAAAAACCTTTTATCAATGGATTATCGACATAATTTACCAACAAAATTAATTACATCAATAACCCATAAGTGATACTTTGGTGTGAATTGCTGTGAATTTTATTAACAAAAAATTATATTGATAATTTTGTTGAAAAAAGTTACCTACGGATTTAACAATGGTAAAATCCATCAGTAAAAAAGATTTGCAAAAAAAAAAATTACACATTACTAACGGAAATTTCATCTCTAAAACCATTGGTAAAACAAATATATATATAGATAAACACCCCAGTCGGGTAAACAAAACCATTTCCACCAATTTTTCCTAAATCCTTAACCCCTTTTGCCCTCCCCTCAACCACTCTTCCCTTTCATTTCTCTCCATTGATGATCAAAGTCTTCCTCACCATCCGCTTTTGCCGGTTGGCCAGTCAAGTCCCCCTTCTCATCTGGTAATTTTTAATTAAATAATTTATTTTATCATGTATTTTTTATAAGATATTTGTTGAGTTTAGGGTTTATTTTTTGGTTATAAGTTTGTTTAAATTTGTTTGGGTTTTGGTTACCAATTTGTTGAGTTTTTGTTGGTTATTTATTTGTTGAAATTTGTTTAGTTTATGGTTACCAATTTGTTGAGTTTTGTTGATTTTATATTTGTTGAAATTTGTATGGGTTTTGGTTATTATATTTATTGAAATTTGTTGCTTATATATATATTTTTTTATTTTTTGTTAAGTGTCAATGTTGAGTATTGTAAATTTTTTTGGGGTTTATTTTTAGTATTATTAAGATTTTTTTTTTGTTTGCTGAGTTATTTATTTTTTATTTGTGAAAGTATTGTTGAGATTTGTTAGGTTTTGCTGTAGATTTATTAATTTTTAGATGTGTAGGATTTATATTGTTTAATTTGGGTTTGATGTGTATTAAAATTTATATATTTTTTTATGGATGTTTTATATTTAATATTTTCTAAATTTCAATAATAATTATAGAAATTAAAATTATTATGCTAATTTAATGATATAATTGGGTTTGATGTAGATATTTGTTTTGAAGTAATTTATATATTTGATAGTTTAGTGAATTTTATATATTACTAATTATTGAAATATTATGGTTTTATTGTATTGCTCAGACTTAATATAAATAAATTAAATTATTCTATTTTATTCTTCTTTTCCATAATCTATCTGTGAATGCATTTTATGAAAGTGAGTTTAGATGGATGTATATTATGTAATGAATATGATTTTTTTTTCATTTTCATCATACTAACTTGCTTTATTTTCCATTCCATCTATTTTAAAAGTAGAACAAATTTTGTACATAGAAATGTCTCAATCAGATAAGTTCTCTGCAAAATCGATAGAATTACACTAAGAAGCCTAAGATCAAAGGTAAAATTTTGTCATTAAACTAATAATATTTTATTGTGAATGTGTTGTCTTGTAGTATGTATGATGAATTTTTGCAAGACCTTTTGTACCATTGATAAACTATTTGTTAAAGTAGACGAATAATTACCTCATATTATCATTTAGTTAATTTTGTTTAGTATAGCAATAATTGCTTATATGGTCAATCAATAAAAAGGTTTAACATTTTATATGACTTTAATTGCTCATATTTCAATTCAATTAGGGTTCAATAATAGACTAAGATCACTTTTGCATGTACTCTCATTTAGATGTTAATGGATACATTATTCAAAACTTTTATGATGGTATGGAGGAATTTATTAGATATGCTTATTCTCAACCAAACTTTATTAGTAATGGGAAGATTAAGTGTTCTTATGTCGAACATGAGAATACAAGGTTTTTAAAAGTGGATGCCGTGCATAAGCACCTTGATTATAAAGGGTTTACTATAGGTTATATGAGTTAGGTCTCACATGGAGAGTTAGAAATAGGACAAGCTTCTTCAATATATAGAGATACTTTTGAACCGACGGAGGAAATAAGAATAGAAAATTCCAATAGTAGAATGTTATGGATGTTATATATCGTAATTTTGGGGTAGAAGGATAAAGAGAACTGGGTATGGATGCTAGTGGGGCAAGAGAACCATCTAAAAAAGAGCCAAGTGTAGACGTGGCAAGCTTTTATTCTTTTTTGAATGATGTGAATGAACCATTGTGGTTAGGCTATATGAAGCACACGATCCTCTCTGCTATGTTATAACTTTTAAATTGTAAATCAGAGTCTAATATTAATGATTCATGTTTTGATTGTCTACTAAACATGGTGAAGGATATGTTGCCAATGGATGATAAATTACTAGAAAACTTCTACAATATGAAAAGAAAAAGATGGTTAAATTGGGACTTGGTTATAAGAAAATTCATGTATGCAAAAATAATTGCATATTGTTTTATAAGGAAGCAACAAATTTGATATATTATTCGGTTTGTGGTATTTCTTGATTTACAAGGAATAAGTCTGGTGGTGAGACAAAAAAACTTTCTTATAAAATCATACATTATATGCCACTAATACTGAAACTTTAAAGACTTTATATGTCAACTAAAACTGCTGAATATATAACATGGCATGCCTATAACCAAAGTCATGATGGAGTGTTTTGACATCCTATTTATGGTGAAGCTTGAAAACATTTCAATTGTAGTTATGAATCATTTGCACTTGAAGTAAGAAATGAATGATTAAGATTATATGTAAATGGTTTTTATCCGTTTGGTTAAAGTGTAAAACCATTCTTTTGTTGACCAGTAATGATAGCGGTATACAATTTGCCACCATGGTTATGTATAAAACGAGAATATATCTTCTTGAATATGGTAATTCTAAGAAAGAGTAGTCCAAGTTAAAATATAGATGTTTTCTTAAAACTTTAATAGATGAGTTACAGTTATTGTTGTCAAACAATGTTATGACATATGATGCTTATAGAAAACAAAATTTTTGTTGAAGGGTAGCTCTTTTATGGATAATTAATGATTTTCTTACATATGGTATGTTGTTTGGTTGGAGCACTTATGGAAACTTATCATGTTATTATTGTATGAGATAAGGAAAGTCATTTCAATTAGCTCATGTTAAGAAGCCTTGCTTTTTCAATTATCATCATCAATTTTTGCCTCTTCATCATCCTTTTCAAAGGCAAAGAGATAAATTTCAAAAACAAGTTGAGTGTGACTCCCTTATTGTTCCATTATTAGGTGAAGAAATTTTCGCTCAGTTAGATAGCTTTCCTGCTATCATATTTGGCACGAAATGTAGTGATCAAAAGTTAGATGGTTTAGGAAAAGTCATAATTGGATGAAGAAAAGTATAATTTGGGAGTTGCCCTATTAGTCAACCAATCTGATTTGACATAATCTTGATGTTATGCATATTGAGCACAAAGTATTTAACACAATGATGGTTATTAAAAGTAAAACCAAAGACAACATAAAGGCTAAAATAAATCTTAAGGTGCATTGAAAATGAATGGAGTTGAAATTGGTTGGAGTGAACAAGAAAGTTTTCATACCTAAAACTTCATACACGTTAAGCAAAGAGTAAAAAAGAGATGCTTGTGTATGGGTTAAATAATTAAAAGTTCCTAATAGTTTTGCATTTAACATTGCTTGATGCATAAACATGGTTGATTGAAAGTTTTATAGGATAAAAAGTCATGACTGTCATGTTTTTATGCAATGGTTACTCCTAATTACATCTTGTGATTTTGTGCCTAATTCTATTTGGGATGCAATTATTGAGCTATCGCATTTTTTCAAGGATCTATGTTCTACTGAAATACATGTAGATTATATAGAAGTGTTAGAAACAAGCATTGTGGAAACAATATGCAAATTAGAAAAGATTTTTTCTTTAGGTTGCTTTGATTCTATAGAGCATTTGCCCATTCATTTACCTAAGAAGGAAAAATTGGTGGACCTATTGAATATCGATGGATGTATCCATTTGAAAAGTAATATATTTCAGTTGTTAGACATTAATGTTGATTAATTTAATTTTTTTTCAATAACATTTGTGTTATAATATCACGATGAGTAGGTTTTTTCATCATCTCAAGAAAAAATGCACCAATTGAGCATTTGTTGAAACATCTATATGTGAGGCATATGTTATCAAAGAGATATCCACCTTTTGCTTATTCTATTTTGATCCAAATGTGTCAACAAGATTGAATCAAGTTTCATGTAATAATGATGGGGTAGTAGAGAATCTAGATGATGTTTTTTAGTTTATAATCATCTTGATCAAGCATTTGGTACATAAGATAAGTTTCGATGGCTATTAGCAGATGAGCATACGAAGACACACTTATATGTTTTATCGAATTGTGAAGTGACAAATCCTTGCATTGGATAAATAATATATGAACCCTCTAATTTATGTTTCTAGTAAGTTCATAATTTTCATAATTCGTAATTGCCAATCATAGGATATTTGATGAATCAATAATAAGAGATTTTATGAATATAAGTGATGCAAAATTGGAGAAAAAACATATTAAGACAATTTGTAAGGGTTAAATGCATAATAGCATATGTGAATAAAAAATTTAATGCTATAGCCTATTAAAAATAATGATAAAACTTTTTGTTTTACAATTGGATAGGTTGAAAAACAAAATGGCAATATTGATCGTCGTCTAGTTGAGATAGCTTATGGCTCTAGATCCATTGTTAGGTGTTCCAAATGTTACTTTGTTAATGGTGTTAAGATTTATACGGTTAACTATAGCTAAACTCGAAAGATGATGAATTATAGGGTATGTGTGAAAGGAAGTTGTTACAATCATTAAGCACATGACTTTTATGGTATCTTGGAAGATATCTTGAGTTAGAGACTTTGGAGCAGGGAATAAGGTTATACTTTTTAAATGTTATTGGTTTAACATGGAGAAAGGAGAAAGATAGATCCCTACCATGGTCTTGTTGAAATTAAATATAATTCAATGATTGCTAGCAATAAACCATTTGTCTTGGCTTCACAAGTATATCAAGTTTCCTGCACAAGCTATCCTTCTAAAAAAAGAGATCGAAATTATTAATGGACAATATTCAAAACAAAGGCCATAAGTACATATTAATTAAGTAATGCTGATGGAAATGAAGAACGGACAATAGATTTAAATGAAGACATGTTCCAAGAAGTTGAAGTTTCTATTCTACAAAATGTTATTATCTTAGAAAAACTTGATAACCCTACACTTGTTGTTGCTGGCGAATATAAAGAGATAGATTTAGTATAAGCGATTCAAGCTGAAGAACAAGAAAATGATGATGATGTTGATGATCATAATTGTGATCATGATGAAATATATGAGTTTGCTTCTTCTAACAATGATTAATGTATGTAATGGGACTTTTAATGCTATATTTATTGTTTATTCGATATTCATAATATATCTCAAGTAAATTTAATACTTTATTATTTGTTTTATATACTTGTTTTTATATATTTTGCTAATTTCGTTTAATTTGTATTACTAAAGTAATATTATATAAATTTGTTTTCTCTTTACGTTTTTGGAATACTTATGGAATGTTTTTGTTCTATATGACAATTATAATGGGACGTTTGCAAAGAGTACTTCCATCAAGGTGGCTTTAGGGTAGGATCCATAAAAGATGATTTACATATTGATTCATCATCAGAATCGATACAGCATGATCCACCATATAGGTTAACTTCAGCATACGGGTCAGCTTCACACAGATACAGTATGATCGACCATACTAGTCACCTCTAGCACTGATAATGAATAATCCATCAATTGAGCATGATGTCAATCCAAGATTAGCCAATGATGCACCATTTGGACAAGAAGAAAGGAAAACAACTAGGCAAAGGATCAGGGGAAAATAAAAGGTTACTGACTCCTACAGATCCAAAGAAATGGGTGTGAATTACTTCACTAGGAGAAAGGTATTAATTGTTTTCTTATTATTATTTGTTTTTTAATGAATTCATTTTGTTAAAGTAATCTTACTAACAAATGGATGTTGGTAGTTGTTTTAAGCAATCATTGGTAAATTCAATAATTTTAAGACTAATTCAAGCGAATTATACTGGTCCTTAGCTGACATGGGGTAAAGTACCATGTCAGCTAAGTCTATGATGTTTGATAAATTTATGGTAGTGAATGGATTTTTTTTGTATATAGTTTTATTTGATTTGAATTAAAAGTTCAAATTATTGTCAACGACTTATTGTATTCCTATTTATTATGTTAGGAAAAATGTTAGTGGGTTGAGTCAGATGATGACCTTGTTCAACGAGCATGGAACAATATTTCAAAGAATCGATTGAAAGACTTATTGTTCAATAAGAAAGAATTGGCAATGAAAGAGCATGGAGTTGATAAGATCATAGAGTATAGAGGTATGAAGCAAAGGTAGATCATAGCTTTGATTTGGGATGCTTTTACTAAAAATGTATAAAGTACTATCAAATGGTAAAACATTTCCACCAAAGGTAAACAAAATCATTAGACACAAAAAGAAAGAAGTATTACGAAGCACACTGGATGCTCGGTTGCTTTTCTTGTTCATAAAAAAAGAATGGTACAATAGTTTTGACGATATCATCAAATGTCAATAAATTATATAAATTGTATCATTACATGTTTCATTGAATGTGTCTAAATAAATGTAATCATGTGAGTTACAATGAGAACCCACCTTTACAAAACTTTTCAATCACACTCATAGATATTTAAGAGGATGTGGTGATTTCATTAACAAGAAGTCTAGAGTTGTCAATGTATGTGACTTTCAAATGACTATGAATAATTTGAAATTGCTACCTTGCTTTATTGAAATAGATAATATCTTGTGTATTTTGTGATGCAAAGACTTTGTGAAAAGTGAAAACTATTGTCTAATGTACTTTATGCTTTGGTTGTGTATTATAATTGTTGCTTAGCTATCTTTGTAGTATATTGCAATGAGATGATATTTGTGAAATCTCCAAACTATTATGTTTTTTAAATTATGATGATGGTTACGCGTTATGGTTGTTAATCAACTATCTTTATTGTATATTATGTATTTTGCATTGGGATGATAGCTGTGTATTGTGATTATTGATGAACTACATATGTTAATAGCATATTGCGATGACAACTTATTTGTGAAAGGTTTTTGTGTATCTAGATGAGATAACATTTATGAAAGGTAAAAATTATTGTGTATTTTCGTTTATGATTCTATTTGTGTATTGTAATTATTGATGAAGTATATAATGAAGTAATTGAAAGCAAAGACATTGTAGGCAAAGCTATATTGAAGTAGATAGTTTGGTGTATATTGAAATGCAATGACTTTGTAAAATGTGAAAACTATCGTATATGTAATAATCAAATATTGATATTGTGAATTATTTTAAGTTGTAATATTTTAGTGAACTATATAAGTCCATTGTAATGATTATTATTTTAAACTTTTTGTAGGAAAACTATGCTATTTTATTATCTAAGAAATATAGTGATGACTTCCAATAATTCAACAAGCATAGATTAAAGCTACTGGAAGGTCGAAGCTACGTAAACTCATGGTATGGCTTTGGATCAACAAATAGAACTAGGGACCTCTATCAATCAACTCAATCCACTATTCGATAGGATCATTTAACTTTGTTTGTGGTCCATCATCGATGTCTCCTTAAGCTCATTAGCTTCATATAGAAGAATGAATTGAGCTTAGAGCTGAGCTTAGGTCATTCATAGAACAAATGATATAGTTAATGGGGTCTAGATGGACTCCACCATCACAATATTCTAGACTTGATGACGACATCAAAGATTCTAAATCAAAAGTTGTAGCAACATCATAGTGACATTTTTCTTTGAATTTATTTGAGGTATTTGATGGATGGATGCTCTGGACGTTTTAGGGATAGCTATTTTATGATGTTTTCTGGATGCTATGGATGTTTGGTAGATGTTTTATGATGTGTTTGATGGATGTTATCTGGATTTGATATTTTAATTAATAATAAAATATTTAAATAATTAGACTTGTTTAAATTGTAATTTATAGGTTTCAAAAATAATTGCAAGTTTTTTGAATAATTAAAAATGTTTTTATTTAAATTATTGATGATATTGTATTTTGACCAATGAAATTAACTAACAAATTTTCACTATTATCGATAGAATTTTGACCATTATCGATGAAAAAAAACCCTTTTGTGACCATTTTCATGCTTATTACCATGAAAAATTTTGTCAATAATTACCAATGAAAAATTTCATAGGTAAAACCATTGGTAATAAATCCATCAGTAATTACCAATGAAATTTACCAACTGATTTTTCATCGATAATTACCGATAGATTTTAACTATTATTAATGGAATAGCATTACTGACTTAGCTACCACTAACAAAATTTTTTCATCACTATCGCTACTAATATTACCAACAGAATTCTAGCCCTCATAGACAAAAAATTTCTTTAGTAAAACCCAATTTTCTGGTAGTGTTATTTCTTTCTTAGTAGTAGTCATTAGCTCCCAAGAGATTTAATCATATGTTTTAAAACAAAAGTGAAAAATTGATTCATTTTCATTTTGATCATGGAAAATAAGTTATGTAGGGCAATTCTCTATTACCATTTGATGAGAATATTAACATTTTTGTAAACATGAAGTTCTAATGACTTTTTTGGGCCAATTTCTACTATATTCTTTTGTAAGTTAAAAAAATAAAATTCAAATTTGAATTGTTGCATTGTGACGAATAAAAGATAGATGATTTTAAGACCAATAAGACAATAGTGATTTTTTGAGGCATTCTTTGTTCAGAAAATTTTATTTGTATGATGATTTAGACATGCATGTGCATCATGTAAAGAACATTTGGACCATGGTTTAAAGTATGGCATCTGTATATTGTTTAGGACGTGCATTTGTATCATTTAGTGAGAATATGAATTATCATTTAGATTATTGCATTTGTATCATTTAGAAGGCATTTACGTCATTATCATGACATACAAAATTTTGACTTTAGTGGAAAGAAATTTTTAACTTGTGAATCCTTGAATACGGAAAACTTGATATTTTTACTCATTGGATAAGGAAAATATTTCCTAAGTTTTATAGTTGTGACGCCTCTATTTTAAAAGAGTTTTTTTCAAAGTTTAATTTGTAAGACCTCCAAGCATTATCACCAAAACCTTTGGGCAAAAGATAAAAATGATTTGTAAAACCTTCGAGCATAATCTCAAAGACCTCCATGCATGATTTTCAAAACTATGGGTATTGTTTTCAAGATATTTTGAAATCATTTTTAACCTTGGCTCAATCTAGTCATATCCATCTTTGAACTTGGGTCAATCTAGTCATCTTTATTTTTGACCTTGGTTCAATCAATTACTTTCATTTTCAACCTTGGCTCAGTTCGATCACCTTTATTTTTTACCTTGGTTCAATCTGGTCACTTGCGTAGCTCAATTTGATCACCATTATTTTTAACATGGTTCAATCTAGTCAACTTTGTTTTCGACTTTGGCTCAGTCTGATCACTTTTATTCTTAATCTTGGTTCAATCTGATCACTTTCATTTTCGATGTTGACTTAATCCAATCACTTTTATTTTTTATCTTGGTTCAATCCAATCACTTTTGTTTTTGACCTTGATTCAATCCAGTCACCTTAATTTTTTACGTTAGTTCAATTTGGTCACTTTTGTTTTTAACCTTAACTTAGTCTAGTCACTTTTATTTTTTACCTCGGTTCAATCTGATCACGTTCATTTTTTACCTTAGCTCAATCCGATCACCTTTATTTTTTACCTCTGTTTAATCTGGTCATTTTTGTTTTTTACCTTGGCTCAGTTCGATTTCTATTTTACCTTGGTTCAATCCAGTCACTTTCCTTTGTAACCTTGTCTTGGTCTAGTTACTTGTATTTTTTACCTTGGTTTAGTCCTATCACTTTCATCTTTGACCTTAGCTAAGTTTGATTGCCTCTATTTTGATTTTGGTTTAGTCCAAATTATATTTTGTTTTTTACTTCGGTTAAGATCAAGTCATTTTGTTTATGACTTCAACTAAGACTAAGTCATTTTTTTCAACTTTGGCTAAGACAAAGTCATTTTGTTTTTTGGCTTTGGCCAAAACCGAGTTATTTTATTTTTCAACCTTAACCAAGACTAGGTCATCGCATCTTTTGATTATGGCTAAGTCTAAGGTATCATATTCAACTTTTGGCTTAGTCTAAGTCATTCCAGTTTTACCTTTAACTGGGTCCTAATAATTTCATCTTCAAGCCCAGACATAATCAATGTCTATTTCTTTGCACAATTTTTGTTGCATAAAAAGCATGCAAAGAAGGGTAACAAACTATTATAATGTATAGATCTGTAGACCTATCTCTAGACATAAACTGAAAGAGTCACCACCAATCTTTTTTGTTTATGTGCAATTGGCCATCTAACTGAATCTATCCTATTTTGAAGAGAAGTCCCAAGCTTAAACTAGGTATCATTAAAAGGTAAATTCTAGCCTATGAAACCAAATGTAGGTTCGAAAGTACGATTACATATGAGGGAGGTTATAACACCCCCATAATGCCCATTGAAGGATGGTTCTAGTTTGATTTCGTATTATCCAAGCCTTAAAAAATGTTAGTAATTTTACCAAATAATTTAATTATTGAAACTTGATCTTAAAGTTAGTACAATCATTTGGTAGCAATTTAAGACAATTTTCTTACTTCAAGAGTATTCATGGAGACTCGTGCTCCACTTTAAAGATGCTTCGTTGTTAGATTCATTTAATTTTCTAAAAATTTTTATTTTTTATAAGTGAAATTTTCATGATAAATTGAAAATCTTTTCCTTTCTAAATCTTCCAATATGTTAGTAAAATTTAGAAAGAATTTCTCACCTAAGAATTTATATAGAAATTACTATTTGCAGTGCTCTTAGTAATTCTATTATCAGAGATTCAAAATTTGGTTTTGGTAAAAAAACAATTTTTAGAAATATCATTTAATATGTTGATAAAATTTTTTGTCAAAATTATCCTTCAATGTATTAGTAGGATTTTATGGAAACTATATTTTTCCTTTTCTTTCAAAACTTAATTTTTATAAAAAAAAAATCATAAGGTTCTCGAATTTGTTAGTCAAACCTTATTTTTCTAAGAATAAAACTACAAGCCCTTTAAAATGTTAGTAAGGCTTTTTTTTAAAACTATTTTTTTCTTGAAATTTAATTTTTGTTAAAAATTCATAAGGTTTTTCGATATATTAGTAAAATCTTATTTTTTTTTAAAAAAAAGATCACAAGCCCTCCAATATGTCAATAAAGCTTTATTTTATTGAACAATTTATTTTAAAAATATGAACCTTCCAATATGTTGGTAAGATTCAATTTCTATTCAAAAATTTATTTTTAGAAATTTGAACCCTCCAACATGTTGGTAAGGTTCATTTTTTATTTGCTTAAAAATATATTTATTTTAAGCACAATTTTAATTTAAACAAATAAACAATCAATAAATCATAAAAGAATACAAAAAATGGTTGGTCAAAACTTGGTTAATTATAGCTCAGCTCAATGAACCTGACTCGACTCAATTTTAGGGACAAAATTAACTTGGAAGCTGGCTTTCAACTCAAAAGCAACTAAAACCAACTTGAGGGCTAGAAGCACACGAAGATTTGAATTGGTCAAAAGGAACCTAGTTCATTTATCCTAAAACAGTGTTGTTTTAGGTATTGTATAAAACCCTATTTCTCTTGTTTTTCTCCCATTTTTCACTTCACTTTTCTCTCTTTTCACTTTATAATTCTCTGCCTTCTCTTTACAAAAGGATGAACAACCACTGTGTGACCTAGAAACTGATGACTGCTTATCGTTGTTGTTGACCAACATCATCCATTTACCATTGACATTGAAATTTCACTAGAGCCTCTTTTTGGCCTTCGCTTACACAAGGTGCCATTAGTTTTCTATGAAAATGTCTCTAACTCCGTAGATTTCAAAAACCATGAATTCAAACTCTAAGCTTCTTTCTTCTGTTGCACTTATGGCCAATACTCTAAGGTATGTTCTTTGCTTTCTAATGGCTACTTTTCACCAAATTTGGGACTCGAAACCCCTTAAAGGAAGCCTAAACCAAAACCTAGAAGAAAAGAAAAAAATATTTTTGATTTTGGTTTTCTTTTACTTCTAATTTTGCTTTTTTTGTGTGTGGTTTATTGAAGTGTATGACTAATGGAAAGTTGATGATGGTGGCAAAAGGATTTGGGTGCAGCTTATAAATGTCAATTGTGGATGGCTGTTTTGCTAAAGAAAGGTTTCCTGTTGATTGTGATTTAGGTTGGATTAATTGGGTCGAGTTTTCAATTCTTTGAGATTAAGGATTTTTAGGTTTGAGTTTGCAGTTGAGGTTGGCACATGATCTCGATTAGGATTGGGATTGTGGTTAGAGTTGAATTTGGGACTGTGGTTGAGTTTGGGTGTGATCAAGTATTGATTGCACTAAAATTTTAGTTTTTTCATACTCATTTTTAGTGTAATTTAATTCATATTTTAGCTTGTTCCTTAAAATTTTTGGCAAAATTTCTCCTAAATGTGCATTTACCTTATGTGTAGGTACATATTATGAAATTAAGGAATTTTGGACAATTTTGATACATTTTGGGAGGATTTTTGGTGCAATTTATGTAAGTGGCCTAAAGTAGTTCAATAAACAAAATTTACATTAAGGGAGTTTTTCTTGACTTTTCTTGAATTATTTTTTATTATTATTTTCATAGCTATTTTCTTGTAAATTGTAGGTTAGAAATATTCATAAAATGTTTAAATGTTTTGTATAAAAAAAAAAAAAAAGAAAAAGAAGATGTGAGGATGTTGGTGCATGGAAGTGCATGGCTGAAGTACCTAAACTTCAAAGTGTTACAAGCTAGGTTCAAGTGCATCCAAGAGAGGAGATAATGTGGCAATTCATGAACTATGATTGGTCTTTACTTTGACTCATTAGAACAGCCATTCAACATGAAATCAAATTGTAAATTTTTTGTAGAAACCAAACAACTAGCACACCAATCAAGCACCAGGAGAAAAAAGGCTTAGAAAGCCTAGCCATTTGAAGATTCTTTTGAATCTTTTTAGAATTACGCTTCTTCCCACTGCCTATAAATAAGGGGAGAGGGCTGGCAATTAGGGGGGAGTTACATTAGGATTTAGATTTTTAGTTCTTTAGTTTCCAGCATTTTCTTTCTACACTTTTTATTTTCTTAGCAGACAAACAGATTTATTTCCAACATTTTCCCTTTGAATTTTATTGCCATCTTACTATTTCTCAAGTTTTTTTAAGTGTTCTTTTAGAATCATTAAATAAAAATTGCATTTGGATTCATTTTCTAGCTTAAATCTACTAATTTTTCATTGATACTTAAATCTGTTTTTTGAATCTGCCAGTTCTAACCTACCCAAGATCTTTTAATGATATCTTCATCAAATCTTGCTTATTTTTGTTCAAATTTTTTTTCATAGTTTTCTAATTCAATTAGTTACAACATATTAAAAATATAACCTCAAACTCGCACTACAATGTTCCAAATTAAGCTTGGAAGATTCATTGGATGAGGGTGATAAGTACAAGTCAGATTGATCAATTAACTTTGGCATGGAGCTGCTCTCTCCTTGGCAAGTTGTTTGTCTTCTTTTCACTCTAAATCCTTAGTTTTACTTGTTTACTTGTTGAATCTTGCTTGATCCAGTTAATTTCTTCACATTTTATTAGCTGTTTGGGTCAAAATTATTGAATATATTTTGCTTGTGCTTAGTTGTGTACTGTTTGGTTTCCCAGCTTACTAAGCTAGTTTCCTCACTGCTCTCTCCTTGGCAAGTTGTTTGTCTTCTTTTCAATATAAATCCTTAGTTTTACTTGTTTACTTGTTGAATCTTGCTTGTTCCAGTTCATTTCTTCACATTTTATTAGCTGTTTGGGTCAAAATTGTTGAATATATTTTGCTTGTGCTTAGTTGTGTACTATTTGGTTTCCTAGCTTACTAAGCTGATTTCCTTGTTAATTTCTATGATTTTTAGGTTGAATCTTGTAGAATACTAGTTGATAAATATGTTCTTAGCTTAGCGAAAGTTCATTTTCAGTATATGCTAGTAGATTGAATTTTTTTTGTTGCAATTTTATGTATTTGCAGTGCACTGCCAGGTTTAGTTTTAATGTCTTCTCACTGTTTGTTATTTTATCCTTCAATTTTCTTGCTGCAAATCTCTTCTCCATTTAGTCCTTTAATCTTTCATTTAAATTCTAGATTAGGAGTTGTTTTAGTTGAGCCATTAGAATTCTAAACGACATAAAAAAATTTCATTTACAACTTGCATTTGTCTTGTAGCTTTTGGTTTTCTACCTTTCTGTTTGGATGACTACTCTTTTACATTCTATCCACTGCTTACTCTTTAAATCATGTTTTCATGTAGGCTGTTTAGTGTTTGGTTGGAATATAGTTCATGTTCAAGAATCTTTTCATGCTTTGCTTTAGTTACAAGTACAATATTTAGCTTTTATATCTTGATCATACTATGCATCAATTATAGTCTTTGCATGGCGTCAATTTAAGCTTCATGTATTATTTTTGGTTTCTTCATTTTTACATCACTTTTATACATGTATTCCATGTTTGACTTTCAACCATGCATTTTTTGTTAGTTACCATTTGTTCTTACATTTTAGGATTAGTTTGTAATTTTTCTTTTGCATTTTGTTCATTTTTTTGTTCATGTCTTTATTTCTTAGTTAGTTTTAGTTGATTACTTGAAATTTTTTTAGTAGAATTTTAAAATTTTCATTGATATTTTTAACGAACCAACTTTTGAAGGTATAGGGGTAATAGGTACCTAGCTTAGGAATGTCTTTAACTAATCCTCGTAAGATCGACATATAGACTTTTATAATCTCTATTATTACTTGAATGACCTGTGCACTTCCAGAGTTTCCCCCAATTAGGTATGGGGTTGTATTGATGGTAAAGCTAGAGAATGAAAATGGTTCTTATGGTAAGGGTGGGTTCTGTTTGGCCATGGGATGGTGATGGAGGCCACAAAATGGTGTTTTGGCAAAGATGGTAAGATGGCCATGGATAAGGACGATGTGGCTAAGCTACAATGGGGTGAATGTGGTGATTGAGAACTACCAGAAATTGTTGGGTTTTGCTCGATTTTTCCTCTATTTGTTCTTGTGTTTTCTGTGTCCCTTCCACCATGAATATGAGTATATTTATAAGGCAAAAGTCAAGAGAATTTTAGCCTAGTCAGAACTAGAAAATTTTTAAGCTAAGGATCATCATCACATCTATCCTAATCCTTTAATCAAATCTGATGAGGATTATCATTGAAATAAATGCAACCAAACTTTTAAAACTCAAATTCTTTCAATTTTTTCCCTTTTTTAGATCAACTATAATAAGAAAATAAATGAGATAAAATAAAGATAAAATAAAAGTAAAAGTAAAATAAAGAATAAAGTTAAAATAGAATAAAAATAAGGATATATACAAGGATAAACATAAAACACATTTATAAATATAAAGATAAAAATAACAAATAAATAAAAGGAAATAAATTACAAAATTGGACCATTTGGGCTTTAAATAAAACCAAACCCAATTGACTTGATCACGGACTAAATAGGGTGTCTACACTTATATACATAATTTTCAAATTATTATACTATATCTTTTGAAAATTGTTTATGTAGACAAATATTCCTATTTATTGCAAAATCCTTTTGTGTATTTGAATTTTGTAAATGAATTTTCATTTATATATTCTTTTGGGTTAATAATTACATGGAAATGAGCTATTCTTATAAATCTAACATATAAGTTTATTTTTTAAAAGAATATTAACTTATCTTAAATTGCAATAAACATAAACAATGCAAAATTAATGAAGCAGTCTTAAGTTAATCCAATTTTTTTCTATAAAATATATTCACCTTCTTTTCTTTAACAATATTGCTCATTGAATATTTTAAAAGTTTTATTTTCTTAGATGTCACATAGAAATATGCATATGTAAAATTTGTATTTTTTTAAATTAAGAATACTATTTGTGTGTATAATTTTTATATATAATCATTAATCTGTAGATGGCATGAGTCACAAACTAGTAATTAAATAACTTAAACATCAATAAAACTAATTGTAAGCAAAATAGGAAAAAAATGAATGTGACATAAATCTTTTTATCAACCAATATATAACATAAATAGATATCAAGATATGAATTGAATCGAAAGAAAATTAAAGAAAGACAATACGCAAATAGAAAAAAGAGGTTCACACTTAACTTTTCTGACCAACCATCCGTGTTTGTAGAACTTAGAAGACGATTATTTGTTAGTCAAGAAAAACATCTCTACATCTATTTTTAACCACGATGTATTCCTTTTTTTTTCTTTTGAAATTAAGGGAATCACCATGTATTATATTCTTAGTTGGACTAAATAAAAGTTATTTGAACTCACTAACTATATGAGTTTTGATCTCATTAACTAGATTCAATGGGAGTTATTATGAAACTTTGATATAACTTAACCATAACCTCAATATCTTAACTTATAATAAATAAATAGATTTTGTTTTAAAATTTTCAATTAAATTTCAGTTAAGATTTTGTGATTATCATTAAACTAAATTAAGATTAGTAGTAACTCTCATGAGATCGAGTCCATGGGATTATATATCTCATAATTATTTGGGATAAGGTATACACATTTACCGCTCTACATATATGGTTGGTCCAAATTTGTTACTAATCTTTTAACTGATATAATTTTACTACCATACTTCTAATTTTAAAATACATTTAATAAAGTTTTTTTCTTTGTATATCATGCTTTGCATATTTAAGTATAGAATTTATTTTTCATTTTTCTAATTAATATCATATGGTGAAAGTTTTCAATCACATTTCAAGTATGTGAAAAATCATAGTCAATTTTCTCTTCCACTTACTGTTAAGTGAATTTTTTTTTCTCTAATTAATTTTTTCTTTTTCTTTAGATGAAGCTAAAATCCAAAAAAAAAAATTTTTTTCTTCCATTATGACATCTTCTACTAAATACAATGCTATATCATGTTTTTCAATTAGTCTTTCCAATCAATTAAAGGAAAGTTTACTTTAATAACTAAAGAAAATTAGTAAATATTTTAATTAAAACAAAAATCACATTAAAGAAAAATTAGTTAATTCAATAAATTACCAAGAATACTATTACTCTAAACATTACAATAATTGGATAATAACATTATCTTACCTGATCCTAATAATGATAATAATATAATAATAATGCATACTTGTATACTATAATTTTTATCATTGTTACATAAATAATTTGTTGATGGTGTTCTGGTTGTTGGTAGGATGAGTGGTGATCTAGAGGTCAAGTAAAGAATGACCTAAACTTGTAGTAGAAAAACACGGTTAGGAGACGCTAGAGTTAGATTTTTGGGACATGCTCGGATGCTCAAATCACTAAGATACTTAGGGTTTTTATAAGGAAGAAGATAAGCTAGAAAAAGTACTAAGAAAGCTTAAGAAAAAAGGGTTCTTAGTTCATATTATACGTGGGCCTCATTTTTACCTTAGATATGAGAGGAAGGGTGATGATGTGACCAGAGTAGTTGACAGTTGATGGTAATTTCATGTAGAGCCTAAAGAAGAGCCATGTGAGTAAGTGTAGGCAACAATTAATGATCCTAAGCAAATGTGGGTTGCATTTAATGATCCCAAGTAAGTTAGAGGCCAGTTGGTCTATTATGAAGTGATGTCTTAATAGGATATTAGTGCAAGTAGTTAGGCAAATCTTTCTTGGAGAGTGCAAGCTTGTTTTGTGATGAAAACTCTAGATGTTGATCCTTTTTAATACTAATATGACCATCAGATGCATACTAATTTGGCAAGCATAAGGATTGATCTTGTTGACTTAGTGAGTAGGTATAACAATTGCCTCTAAAGTTTGAGGGGGTTTATAAAGTGATCACTTTTAGACCAATAGCAAGAGTTATTGAGGACTTATTGATGATGTGTCCCTTTTGGCCAAGGGACGTTGTTTCAGCAAGTCGTGCTGATGTCATGTTTCTTTTGGGTGAGAGATGTTGTTTTGGTGAGCTGTGCTGATGATGTGCCTTTTAGATGAGGGGCACTATTTTGATTACCGATGTTGATGACATGTCCTTTTTAGGCGATGAAGGCTATCTTAGCTAGTTGTGTGCTTTGTCAACATACAAGGAACAATAGGTGAGAACTTAGTTAAAAATTTTGTTCCAAACACAAAGTAAAGCATGTAATACGTGTAGGTAGAACGCATGTAATGCGTGTAGGTAGAGCGCATGTTTAGGTGCGTTGTAGGGCACACACCCATGTTTATGAAATATACTACTACATAAGATAGGTGCAATAGGGTTGAAAGATTGTCAACACAATTAATGGATTTGAATTTCAAATTATACCAGTTCACAAAATGGGGAATAAATGTGTCTGTTTTCTTTTCTTTTTGAAAAGTTGTGTAACTGAAAGTTAGTCTGATTTAGAAAATTAATTCGGACCATTTTGTAAGCAATTGAAATGATGTTTTAATTCATACCATTTTACTTTTTTTTAAAGCATAAATAAGGGAGATAAAAAAATTTTAAACCCACTTTGCAATTTTTGAGTAAGGAAAACAACTTGTTATATAGGTTTTATAAATGTTGTGTAAGGTTTATTGCTATTCTTCAAGAAATTTGTATGTGTAAGTGATTTTAGATTTTTGCTTTTATCAGTTTGAGTGTGATTGGGAAAATGACACCAAAAAATAAAATCATGATTAAGGATTCTAGTGATGGTAATGGCACTGTTATGTTGGTTATGAGCGTTGCGGCTAAAGATAGGGAAAAATGTTCAGTGGAACGGTCACAAAGGCTAGAGGTCCCAAAGTGGTGGTAGTTGTGGTTACGGCATAATGATTAGAGAAGAATGTGCCTCTAGTTCTGAGGCAAGTGCCCTCGGTAATAGTAAGGAAAAAGGAAAGGAAAGAGGAAGAAGGTGATAATGAAAGAGCCAAAAGTTCTTATGCCAAATGTGTATCAATCTACAGCAATGATGAGCATGGTGAACTGACCCTTGATCGTGTGGCCTTCAAACTAGGGAACTCAATGTTCTCTATGTCACTACCTTTGAAGGTTTCATCATCAGCTAGGTTCAAATAAATAAAAGGTTACCAAGATTTTACCTACATAACTTCTTCCATATGGTTCACTTATTGCTACACCCTTTCTTTTACATAAGATCATGCATCATGGAGTTGCCATCCATTAACCATCTGAACAATGACATATTTATGGTGGCTCATACAAATATAGTTGGTATGTAGGTCCATTTTAAAATCAAGTGCTCTTATGCTAGCACACTGGTGAAAGAAACCCCAAAACTTTGGGAGGATGAGATGAATCAAGTGAATGCCTAAAAGGATGAGAAACTATCCTACCAAGAGATGGCTACCCATGAGAACATTTGTGATTATTGCCTCATTCCTAACAAAGCCTAAAGCCTGGCCATTACTGTATTAAAGGTGTTGGATCAAAGGAAGAAGTAAAATGGAGGTCAGGGAGAGGAATTGGTTGCAATAAACTTTAAGCCCAAACGAAAGGAAGATTTGGATAGTAAAAAAATAAATTGGTTATTTGTGTGTTTTTTTATGTATCAAATTGTTGGCCTAAAAATTGATCTTAATGTGGTGCTATTATGTCTGTTATTGTAGTGAAGATGGTAGCAGTCAAAGCCAAAAAACTTGTGGTTCACTAAAGAGGTCCCCAAGCTAATGGCTTATAACGAACAGTTAAAGAAAGGCTAATTGTGGCTACTTCTATTAGCATATAGAATGTTAGAAGTGTCTAAGGTCTTGGCATACGATAAGGTAGTGACAGGGTACCAAGTGTGAATGGGTACATAGGGATGGCTTTTGTCGTGCCAAGTGCTAAGGGTATAAATGATGGTAATTATAATATGTTTTATGCTGCTTAATTATGGCAAATTGATTCTATACTATTTTTGCTTTGTAGAAATGTATCATGCTACTAAACTCCAAAATATCCTTTTATAGAAAAAGCAAAAAAAGAAGAGGTCCTTATAGATTAGTCCCCCTTTTACAAAGAAGCAAGTAGTGGGCACATCTAGTGTGCTAGTGGTGTAATCTCCAGTAGTAATATTCACCTTTTGGTGCTTGCTATGGCACTTATTATGTCTAACAACAATCATGCCATCCTCCTTTCTACTATAAGTGTCTCTCTATAAGGGGCAACTATATCTTACATCATCTCTGTCACTTTTTCACCTATGCCAACAACCGTTGTAACTTCATTTATGGTGGTTAGTACCACCATCAACAAGCTTACAAATAAGAAGATAGGGGCTTCTTTAATAGCTGCTACATTCATTGTGAGATACCCAAGTGAGATGTTAGACAAAAATATTTACCTAAAAGTTTAGAGCTATTTGATAGTACTAAAATATATAGTATTTTACAAGTTTTTTTCAATTCAAAATTTTTGAAATTTGATTGAATTTGGTGACTTTAATGTGTGTTTTCTTGATATTTAGGTTTAATGTAGATGGGACGTGTCTTTCATGCAATATCCATGAAAAATTAAGACAAGCCTATTCATTGTACTCTTCAGTCATGTTAGAGAAGAATAGCCAAATCCCATTTGTATTTGGTTTCTTAATTTCACTTGGATGAAGGAATTCTACATACACTATAACTATTGAATCTATTTGGCTATCCTAATTACATGACAAATCCTACATGCACTTGGTAATTGAAGAAGTATATTTGGACAAAGACTCCTAAGTATATTTGGCCAAGAGGAGATTTAATTGTAAAAGTATTCTTTTGTTTATCTTACAAGATTTTAAAACCAAGGACTCTTTTATAAGAGATTAGGCTAGATTTTCAATTTAAGAAGGATTTATCTCAAGAGAGTTTGAAACTAATACAACTACTTCATGAAAATTGCTCTTAGAATTTAAGTTTAGTTGAAACTTTTAAAGGATAACAAGATAAAGATTACGTGGCCAGAGACATCAGGATGGAAGTCCAGTTATGGAATTCCATTCGGCCACACAAGCTCCACCTTACCTTTTGAAGACTCCTACATTTGGCCAAACTCTATCAAGATCAAGATCACATTGTAATCTTTTAGAGTTTAAGATAAATAAGAACTTGTAATCCTAATCCCATCATCACCGAACTTAGTCTTATAAATAAGAGGCTCTCTTGAAACCCCAACATATCCCAATCATTCCCACTTATCTTTTTTTTTTTCCTTTTCGATTTTTACTTGCTTTTTTTGTAAGTAGGCTAGGGTGACAGACTAGCTTAAATCTTTTCTAAAGCCTTTATAATTCTTGGTTAGGGTGACAGACTAATCATAGTTTATTTTTAAAGCTTTTGCTAATACAAGTTCTATACATTTTCTTACTCAAAGTTCTCTTTATTACTTTGCACACACACACCATTCTTCACAAGCTTTCAATTCTTGGCTTTATGCTTTCTTACATTCAATCAACTTATGTTTTTACATGCTTTTAGTTTCCTTTTGTTTTCTTATATAATCGGCTTGCCTTTAAAGCTACTAAGTGATAATTGGTTAGCTTGGCATTCGGTTTTCATATTTTCAATACTTTACTATTGCTAACAATCAATTACACTTTTTGATCTGTTTAACTATAAAGCTACAAAGAACTTCATTCGGTACTTGGTTTCACACCTAATACATAATCTTTATGGGAATGATACTCTACTTACTCACTTTATTACTTGGTATAATTTGTGCAAGTACAAGCTATATAAAAAGTAACAATCAAACTTTTAGCACCGTTGCCAATGATTATATCAGTGCTAAGAGACTAATATCAATACCAATTCTTTCTATTTCGTAATTTAGACTTTTTATTTTTTTGTTCTAATGTGTTCACTCTTTGACATCTTTTATGTTTTATTTTTATTGTAGTGAGGTCAGAACCTTTGGGGACTATGCCAAACCATTTTTTAAGTGCTCCGACATTCAATTGCCATTCCAAAATTCAAGACCTAGGAATGATACTAAACGGTAAACCATAACCTCACAACTAGTTTCTTTAGTTGAAAATTTAGATGATTTTGAGAAAAAGCATAATCACAGGCATTTCTATTTAGTTCAAAGTGCATCTGATAATTGTCATGTCTATAATAGGGAATACTATAATGATAGGTGTCACTATGCATAATAATCCAATTTGTATGCAAACATCTACAGTTAAAATTAGGAGGATCATCCTAGTTACTCATGGGAACATAGTAACGAGCAGCCTTATAGTGTAACATCCATGTATATCCATTTTGATCCTATTGACTTTCTACCACCTCAATACCATTCTTCTATACAATATGCTCCCTTACTTCAAGAAAAAAAATCTTCTTTAAAGGAAATGTTAAACCAAATCCTTCAAGATCAAATCACCATCATGCTTTAAAGCCAAGCCTTTCTTAAGAACCCAAAGGAAAAGGGTTAATAGTTAGCAATTGCCCTTAACACATACCTTCAGGAGACCTTACCTAGTAATTTTGAATCTAACACTGTGTGGGAAGATAAAGGTACTATATGGAGTAACCATTAGGGGAAAATGAAGAATGGTGTAGTAACCCTAGTGAAAATGATAGAAAGAATGATGATATTGACCATAGGTGTGGTATGAAGCTGCATAGTGATCTTGGACAGTTTAGGTCTATAGAAAGCTTAGAGGATTATGGATTGATTAAAGGACATGAATATAAAAAAAAAGATCACACCAGTCCTGATCAAAGTATTTCTAAGCCTTTTAGTCCATTCGTGTCATTTCCTTAACCCTGTAAAGATCAAATACAAGATGACATAGAGATGACTATGGTGGAGAAGCTTGTTGATGAGGGTTGTGTACTTGATAATTCCCATAGACCTTTAGAAACACCCATTGTTAAGCTTAAGGAAAAAAAATAAGAACACCTCACTTATTCTAATAAAATCGACCATAGAGGAACTTTTAAATTTAGAGACCAACCCTTTAGTTTCCATGGTTGTACCTCTCTCACTAGTACTGAAGCTAGTGCCCACCTACCATAGTCTAGTAATGCTAAAGACATCGATAGAGATAGAAAATTTAGCCACAACAATTGAGCACACTACCTTTTAGAACCTAATGTTGATGATGTGGTAAGAAGAAAAACCATTAAATGGGTGAATGCTAGTGTTAAATGTAGGGTAATCATGTAACCTTTTAGGAAGAAAGATGGTCAAGCTTGACCAAAACTAACACTACTTAGGAGGCAATATAAGTTTTACACTTTTAAGTTTATAGTTAGTTTTATATTTTTGTTTTGTTATTAGTATAGGCATGCTTTGATTGTGTTTGAGTTTGTTTTTCTTAGGGATGAAGAGATGCAAAAAGATGCCTAAATGATGATGAAAGTTTCAACCTCTAAAGGAAAGCAAAGATAGGGGAGTATTTCTTTTTCCTAGTTCTTTAACGTTTCATTTGAGTTATTATGCAATTTAAGTATGGGAGAAAGAAATGCTTTTTGAACTAAAACTTGCTTTCAAAATTTTCTTTTAAAAATTACACTATATGCTTTGGTTTCAAACAAAATTAGCATGCTATAATCTTTATAATGCTAACTTAGTTGATTTTTTTATGAATTAATCAAGATTGACTTATGTATGATATAAGAAAAATTATGAACAAAGTGAAGCATGAGATGATTTCTTAAACACTATTTTTGGTTAAGTATGATTTTTATGCTTTGTGCATTTTAGTCTTGATCTTTGAGATGCATCAATTTATATGGAGAGCATGTAGGATATTAAGTTGTATACAAATTTGAATTATGAGTATGACTTTAGAATTTACCTACTTAACCCTTGAGGTAAAATTCTAGACTACATTTGATTCAAGAGATGATCTAAGCATTTTTTGGATAGTATGAGCTTTTTTAAGCCCACCTTTAATAAAGCATTCCTAGTATCTTTGATTTTGAGCCTTTATATATTTCTTTTTTCTTTGTTTTATTTAACCACATTAATAAGCCTAAGCCTTATCTTTGAATTATTTCTTTTATTCTTTTTACCCAACCTAATATCGCTTATGCATGTGGACAAATCATGAGAACAATTCTTTACATTTGGGAGGAAAGGAGGCATAAGAATTAAAAAAAAAAAAGCTCAGCAAAAGAGAAAATAAAAGCCAAAATGGCTAAAGCTGAAAATACCAATAAAGAGATGCCTCAATAAAAAGATGCCTCAAGCCTTGGAAAGTTTCAAAATTCTTAATTCAAAATCAAGTCTCAAGTCTAAGAAAATTCAAGAAAGTAAGCAAAAAGGTTTATGAGCCTAATTTTTTTCCTACCTTGACCTAAGTCTTACATTACAAGCTTAAAAGACCTTTTGATCTTAAGTCAAGTATATAAGTCTAACATTAGTGGAAAGGAATGAGGAAAGTAAACATATGAAATGTATTCTATCTTTAAATTGATATGTGATGGCATATGTTGCATACTTTTAATGTAGATTATATGTATGGATTAGAGATGGATTAACTTCTTATTCATAAAGGATGTATGAGATCAAAAGCTTACTTTTGAAAAAATTTCTTGTTATGTTTGTAACTATCTTTGTATTATGCTATAGTGCATATTGATAATTTGTGAGACTTTGACTTTGTGTGCATTTGTTTTGATTATTAGTATTGTTGATTTGACAGTTTTGCTTGAGGATAAGCAAAAAGCTAATATAGTGTTTTACAAGTCCATTTTAGTTCAAAATTTTTGAAATTCGATTGAATTTACTTTCTTTAATGTGTGTTTTCTTAATCTTTAGGTTTAATGTAGATGGGATGTGTATTTCAGGCAAGATCCATGAAAGATTGGGACAAACCTAATCATTGTCTTGTTCGGTCATGTTAGACGAAGAATAGCTGAATCCCATTTGTATTTGGTTTCCTAATTTCACTTGGATATAGGAATCCTACTTGCACTATGATTCTTGAATTCATTCAGCTATCCTAATTACATGAGGAATCTTACATGCGCTTGATAATTGAAAAAGTATATTTAGACAAGAACTCCAAGTATATTCGGCCAAGAAGAGATTTAATTGTAAAAGGATTCTTTTGTTTATCTTGTAAGAGTTTAAAACCAAGAAGGACATTTTTACAATAGATAAGGCTAGAGTTTCTATTCAAGAAGGATTTATCTTAAAGCAGTTTGCATCTAATGCAACTACTTTAAGAAAATTGCTCTTAGAATTCAAGTTTAACCAAAACTCTTAGGGGGCGTTTAGTTTGCAAAATCTTAAATTCCAAGGGAAAGTGTGATCCCTAGGAAAAAGCAATACCCAAAGTTTTCTTCCATTTTCAGGGCATTTCATTTTTAGATTCACTTGTTTGTTTAGGGGAATCCACGTATATTAATTCTTGTATAATTATCATAATCTCCTTAACATATATAATGGTAACTTTTCTTTTTGTTTTATTAATAATAAATATCCAAATGACAAATGATGCCTTTAGCAACAAAAAAGACACATATTTTATTTGATTGTTTTTTTTTATTTATAAAATATCATCAATTGAGGCATTTGGCACTTTTTTAAGTAATAGAAATTTATAGGAAAATTTGTTAGAAAAAAAATCAATTAATACATTTGCCACTTTTTTTATGTCATGGAAAAATTTTAAAATGTTCTTTTAATTTATTTACAAAAAGATTATTTAAGGCGTTTTTGTATAGAAACGCCTTAAATAATTCTTTTATTTTTTTTATATTATAAACCGTTTAATAATTATCTTTTAAAATATAAAAAACTATTTAAGGTGTTTCTATACAAAAGCCTTAAATAATCTTTTTATAATAATATTAATCTTAAATCCTAAAATATAAAATGATTATTTAAGGCATTTTTTGAACAGAAATGCCTTAAATAATCCTTTTATAAAATTATTAAACTTAAACCATAAAATATAAAATAATTATTTAAGGCTTTTTTTTTACAGAGCCATCTTAAATAATCTTTTTATGAAAATATAAAATGATTATTTAAGACGTTTTGGTACAAAAATGCCTTAAATAATCTTTTTGTAAAAATATAAAAAAATCTATTTAAGGCATTTTCTATAAATGCTTTAAATAATCTTTTTATAAAAATATAAAATGATTATTTAAGACGTTTCAATACAAAAATGCCTTAAATAATCCTTTCGTAAAAATATAAAAAAATTATTTAAAGTGTTTTCTGTACATAAATGCTTTAAATAATCTTTTTATAAAAATATTAAGCCTAAACCATAAAATATAAAAGAATTATTTAAGATATTTTTTGTACAGAAACGTCTTAAATAATCCATTTATAAAAATAAAAAATGATTATTTAAGGCATTTCACCATGTTAATGCCTTAATTGCAATATAAAAATATTTTTTTCTATATAAAAACCTACAACTAAGTTCTAGTCATTTCTAGACATGCTTTTCAAAAAGGTAACAGCTATTTCATAATTGTTTTATTCATGTTAAATTTGGAAATAAGGTAATTTTTCCCTCTAGAATCCTAGAATACCATAGAGAAATGTGAGTTTTTTATTTTGAGACTTTAGATACTATTGAAAATCTATCACTTTTTCTCTAATCAAATTATCCTAAACCAAACATAAGAATCAAATACCCACTATCAAGATTTCAAAGGAAAATTTGTGAATTCTCTCGAACCTAATGCCACCTTAAAGGATAACAAGATAAAGATTACATTGCAAGACTCATTAGCATGGAAGACCAATCATGGAATTCCATTCGACCAGACAAGCTCCATCTCACCTTTTGAAGACTCCCACATTCAACCAAACTCTATCAAGATCAAGTTCACATTGTAATCTTTTAGAGTTCAAGATAAACAAGAACTTGTAATCCCAATCCCCATCATAGCTAAACTTAGTTCTATAAATAAGAGGCTCTCTTGTAACCTAGCATATCTCATTCATTCTTACTTTTCTCTTTTCTTCTTTCTTTCTTTTTCAGTTTTTACTTGTTTTCTTGGTAAGTAGGATAAGGTGATAGACTAGCCTAAATCTATTCTAAAGCTTTTATAATTCTTGATTAACGTGACAAACTAACCATAGTTTGTTTTCAAAACTCTTTTTAATACAAGTTTTATTAATTTTCTTACTCAAAGCTCTCTTTATTTACTTTGCACGCATATCATTCTTCACAAGCTTTCAATTATTGGTTTTATGCTTTTTTACATTAGACTAAGTTGTGCTTTTACAGGTTTTTTATTTCCTTTTGTTTTCTTGTATAATTGATCTATCTTTAGAGCTACTAAGTGACAATTGGTCAGCTTGGCATTTGTTTATCACATTTTCAATATTTACTTTTGTTTATAATCAATTACTTTTTCAATCTGCTTAAATATAAAGCTAGAAAACACTTTATTTGGTATTAAGTTTCACACCCAATACATAATCCTTGTGGGACTGATACTCTACTTACTCATTTTATTACTTGATGCTATCTATGTACTTGTAGGTTATATAAAAAGCAATAATCACGGTCGACAAGTGGCCAACTATTTTCCTACCTCTTGAGGCCACTTATTGTAGGCCACCAACTAACTTACTCCATTTTACTAGAGAAAGGGTGCGATAGTTTTCCATCCTCAACAATTTACAGAACAAGCTATTTTTGGCCCTAAGGTAAATATTGAATGGATTTGGTAATTCCGTATGTCTTGGTTATATTGTTATTGCTAATCATAAATGTCTATTGCTACATAGTTTTTTGCAAATAAAGTGAGCTTGTATGAATAGGTAAGATTGTTGATAGTTGACCTTAGATGTAAAAGAAAGATGTTGCAAGAAATGGACTAAGCCAAGGCAAACTAAAAGATGCTTCTACGTGAGAAGGATGCTTCCATAAAAGGTCAGGTTACCTTGACTACCACTCTACAAAAAAATATAAAGAAGCTAAAGGCCTAACTAAAAAAGGCCATGATGAGGAACACTACTATGTAGCAGTTTCTTATGCCACTGCCCACCTTAAGGAGGTTAAAAAAGAGAAAAATAAGTTATAATACGAGCAAGTAATGGCCACTATACGCCAACCAAGCTAAGGTGAAGAAAGACTAAAGTCTAGCACTAGCTCAATAGTTGAAGGAAGAACTGGCCAAGTTAAAAGTTGAATTTGAGATTGAACGTATGGCATCCTTATGAAGATTAGCTAAATAAAAAAATGAATGGACCAACAGGTGCCTAGCCACTAGCGAGCAATATAGGCTGTCAGCTATGTACTAGGTTTAGTTGTAATTGGGGTCTCTAGACATGAGAAAGGTGGACTTCTAAAAGATGAGGTTGCCATCAGAGGATTTTAACGTATAGTTCCCAGAGGATCTAACTTATCTACAAACAGTGAGAGAGTCCTATAGATACCTAATTTTGTCTAGAACAAAATGATCATGATTAAGGCTCAGATGTATCAATTTCAAGCAATTTGAGCAATTTAATTTCATACTAAATATTTAGGCTCGTTTCCCATGGACTAAGGCCTAATTTAATATAGTGTTGGATTAATGAAATGAAAAAGCCCAATTATGGCCCTAAAAAATCCATTGTATGCTCAATATGTGGCCCATGTAAAAGCCCATTACATAAACCATAAGGTAGCTCATTTTAAAGCCCAAGTAAAGGCTAAATTGGTGACTTGAAGTAGCCTATTTTCCTAGCCCAATTGGAAGCCCATTACATAGCCTATAGTGAAGCCAAACTAAGAGCCCAATTACAAGCCAAAAAATGCACTTAACTTAGCTTTAAGAAATGGCCCAAAATAGCAAAAAAATACAAAAAAGAAGAAAAAAAAGAAAGTAGGGAAAGGCCTATTCAGTTTTAAGGTTTTGATTGCATGGGATATTTGGCTAAACCAAAAGGAAGGAAATGAAACACCTTTTTTTATCACATGAAGGTATGCATGGGAAAAAAAGAGACATTTGGCTAGAAAATGGATGGTAACCTCGAGCAAAAAAAACCAAAAGATGGTGGTCGACAATGGGAAAGGGTAGTGGAAGAAAAAAAAACAAAATAATAAAACTTAGAAATGAAGGTTAAGAAAGGTTTCAGGCATTATAAAAGAAAGACAAAAAAATCAATAATGAGGAAGAAGTCTGAAGAGAAACAAACAAAAAGAGACCAATAAAAAAAAAAGGGTTCTCAAATAGCTACAAACAGATCGAAAAAAAAAAAGTCTAGAAGCTAGTTGAAAAACCAAAAAGAAAGGCTTTGTAGAAGAGAAATGTAGGAGCTCTCTTAAAAAGAAGCCAACCCTTAGAAAACTAAAAAAGAAGGTAACTTTTTACCCTTTTCGGATGATTTACCCGTGTATAAAAAAATGGCATTTTTCTATATAAGGTTTATGACATAAAGTTGCTTTCATGTTTTTCATTTGTAGTTTATAAACATAAAGGAGACTACTTGCTAGCCGATAGCTTTAAGACAATCCATAAACGTGATAAGGCTACCATTCTTTCGTTGGTTGTTGCATGTAAGAATTTTAAAGATTATTCTTTTTTCATGTTTGTCGATTGTGATAAAAAAAAAGGTAATTTTTTTTTTACTTAGAAAATAAAAAGCTTTGTGGTTTAAGGAACAAACAAAGGCTTCAAAAGGTTTTGAGCTTAGAAAGCTCTATTCTTTTCAACAACTCCAATGTCATTTTCTCTTTACAACTTAGGAAGTTTAGGTCCCCATTATAGTGTATATTTTCTTGATTGGTGTAACAACAAAAAGTTTTTTTTTTAAGAAATTTGAAACCTAGGTGAAAACGAGGGATAAACAAAACAACCATGGCGGTTTCTGAATGAGCGTAGGCTCTATCCTCATGTTCTTATCTAAGGGAGTTTTTAGTTCTGTTTTGAAAGCCTTAAGCTTTATTTCTATATCAAAAGGAACCCCTTTTTTTTCTTTATGAAAGACTTGAAAATATTCAAAGCAAAGAAAAGGAGAAGCAAGAGAGGATTAGGGGTTTAAAAATTGGTTTTAGAGGTAGTGTTTTGGGTTTACTTTAGTCAACTGTATATGGAGGCTTAAAGCTCCTTGTTTTAGTCTGGATCTATTTAATTTATAATGAAAAAATGTCCCTTTTTTCTTTTTTTGAAATTGAAACTCTTATAAAAGCCTAGAAAGAAAGGGTCCATAGTAGTTATAAAAGTTAAAATTTTTTTTCTTAAACCAATCACATTTTTTTACTACATGGAAGGTTTAAAGTTTGTTCTTATGTATTGAATCTTGCAGAAGGCTAAGGCTTCATTATGGGTCTATTGTTGGAGGTTTAATGCTATTTTCTTTTTTTTTTTACCAGTGTGTGGTTTGTATGCAGAAACTTAAAGCATCACCCTTTCCATGTCTACTATTTTCTTTCTTGCGTATAGGTTGTGTGCGAGAGCATAAAATCTTATCTTTCTCATGGTCATTGGGTTTACTATATGTGGAATTGCCGCAAAGGCTTCATCATCTTCATGTTTACTATCCGTTAATCTATTCTGCATCATGGTAGTTGGAACCTTTGCCATTTGTCCATATTTATTGTCCTTTACTTTTTGCATACGAGCTATTTGTAGAGGCTTAAGTATTTACGATTTGTCCTTACTAGTTTTTAATGATAAAAGGAAGGTTTTCATTAATAAAGCTAAAAGCTTTCCTAAAATATTAGAAGGAAAGTCCAAAAGGGTTAAAAAAGGGCAAGTTTCGATTCATTCTATAAGTTGACTAATTTACATGTGATGGTTTTGTATATAAAAATTAATAATAATAAACAATAAAAAATATAATAATAATAAAAGAATAAAAAAAGAAAGAAACTGCTTTGGAAGAAAAAAAAATGATCTTAAAAACCCTACTTAGATGTTGAAAGGAACTTAAATTTTATGTTGATGGATTAATTTTCTTAAATTCTGCTTAGATATCATAGAATTACAGAAATTTTTCCTTAGAAAATTTAATAAAAAATAAAATCAAAGAAAATAAGTAAAAAAATAAAATTGGCTTCTTATTTTGATTGCTACAGTAATTATGGCATATTGCATTTATTTTATGGCATTTACCTTCCTTATTCTTTAATTTATATGTTATTATCATGCGTATTTTTTATATAAAATTTCATTATGATATTCACTGCACATGTTATTTATTGACTGTCTATTGATCGTATAATGTTCAAAAAAATATTTTAAAAAAATAATAATTTTGGAAACCTTGCCTAAATATTGGAGGGAACCCAAATCATATTTTAAAAGATTAATTTTCTCAAATTCTGTCTAGATATTGTAGAATAAAAGAGAATTTTTCTTCACAAGAATAAACAAAAAATGGAATTTATTTTGTTCTTAATTTCCTTTTTTTAAATATAATAATAATAACCACAAGAGATAATAATAATAATAATAATAATTAAATGCATGTAAGATAAGTTAGCTTGATTAATTGCTTATAAATGTCTCAAGTTGCATCATGATCTAAAATAAAAAATGTGAATCTATAAGTGATAATTTTGAAAATTAATTTTTTTGCAAACAATGGTTAATAAACCTACATGAAAATAATCATTAAGACCCTACCTTTATATTTGAGGGTTTTTTTATAATTATTTTTCATAGGTAAATATTAAGCCAAGTTTTAAGAAATATTGTGAAAATTCTAAGTTAAGAAATAGTTTTTGAAATTCTACTTAAATATTAGAGAATTAAAAAATATTTTATACTAAATATTCTCATCTTATTCCTAAATAAAATATTCTTATAAAGATAAATTAAAAATAAATTTTAAACAAGATAGATTTTATTGATTGTTTGCATTAAGTTGCATTTGTATCATTTATCTTTTGTGTATGGTATTTTTCTCTATTTCATTATTTTCAAAAATTAAATGTTGTTCTTTTAAAATTGTTCAAAATGTATATAAGAATATTTTTAAATAAAAATAATATTCTTAAATAAAAATATTTATTGGGGTTCTACCTGAATATTAGAGGGTATTTCAATAATTATTTTTTATAAAGAGATATTATGTGAAATTTTTAAAAAAGTAGTATGAAAAAAGATATTTATCAAAATTTTACTTAGATATTGAAAAATTAGAGAATATTTCAATATCAAAAGATTTTCATCTTATTCCTAAATTAAAGGTTCTAAAAATGATTTTTACAAAAAAATAAAATATCATGGAATCATTTTTTAATATTAAAATTAAAACCATTTTTTATCAATAATAAAAATAATATATGATCAATTTATACTAATTTTAATGTATGCAACAGAGGTGTTAATCTTTTTTCATATATAATCGATTATCGAACTCAACTCTATTTTTATAAATTAAAATTATTTTTTTAATAAATTTTAAATTTGTTTTATTATTTTATTAAAAAAATAAATTTTTTTAAATATTCAATTATATTTAAATAAAAAACTGATAATAACTCTTTTATTTTCAAATTTTTAAAATTTTTTATCTGACGGTCTTAATTACGATATGTCCGAAGGGATTTGGTAGGACCTCTCCTCGTTGGGGACCCCAGGCCAGCAACTCCAGGGCTGAGCCTGCTCCTCTTGGTAGTACTGCCGCAGAGGTTGTCCTTCTGTCTATGACGTAGCTAATCTCCCCGTGGCTTTGACTGATAATGCTCCAACCTCTACTGCTACTTAAAAAAACTCTCTCTCTCTTTTGTTTTTTCTTTCATTTTGTATTTATATTTAATTCCTTCATTTTGTATTTATATTTAATCTAAACCTCTGTGTAACATAAATTTATCATTAATAAAAGTTTAAGTTTATAAAGCAACTTTTGCCTTATCAAATATTTTAATTATTGATGGCATTCTCCTTTGTAGTCCTAGCTAGCTGCTTCATGAAATTGCAGTCGGATCCCATGGCATTAAAAAGGTTGGAGGAATCAGTGGAAGATCATTTACAAATTGTTTAAGGGGAAGCAACCAGATATTTAATGGCAAAAGTTAGCAGACGATATCTCTTCTTTCTTTTGATTTGTTCGCTGAGAACTCGTTAAGGCTCACTTTATAAATACATCAATATCAATAATCCTTTCAAATCTCGTATGTCATTCCGATCCTTAGAAGCCTAGCGTGTGGTATCACCATTACTCTCTCCCCTTGTCTGAAGTTTTTCCTCAGAAAATTATAGAAATAGTCCACAATTATCTTTTTTATGAATGATGAATTTTGTTTTGCCTTCACCTCAGCTTCTCCCAGGAGGTAAATAACTCCATCCATTGCTCTCTGCACAAACTGCATCTCCTCTTCAGCTCCCCGGATCGGTGCAGACATGATTCGGCTCGACGAGTTTGTTGATATGGCTGCAGAAGATTCATTGTTCTCTGCTGTGGATTCTGATTCAATTACTTGTCAAGTTGTCATTTGATCTGGATTAAAATAATAAGAACCTGATTATATATCCTGATCGGTACTTTTGAGTTGTGAGCATACCATATGCTTTGCCGATCTTTTCTGAGGTTTAGAAGCCAACAGTGACTATAACAGAGGCAATCATGAGCCTGTAATTGATGTCCGGTGTATGAACCTGACCCTCGTACTTAAGGAGGTATGGACTACCTTAACTCTTGGAAAACACCCAAGAGATAACGACTGAGAGATAATTGAAAATGCTCCAGATATCATAGCTTGGCTAGCGATAATGGCAGCAGCAACAGCTACCACAAATGTTGGCCAGTACAATCGATCTACATCCAAATAAAATACAATCAATCACAAAAATTGTTTTCAAAACAAAGCATTTAACCCCTTTCATGCTTCTTTTACTTGAAGATTTTTACCTGGAACAGATATGTAGAGAGCGTCCCCAACGTCATTAGGGTGTTTTGTGAGGTAAGCAGCTTGGCCACTATATGCAATGAGCAAGGCAGGCAAGGCAATGCCAGAGAAAGTCATCTGCTCGCAGTCCCATGTATAAACAATTCGTTGAAGAATGAAGAACCCAAAAGAAAAAATCAACGGTTTCGGATTAAACTTTCCTACTTTGGTCCAAGATAATTTTAATAGATTGGAAGAGAAAAAAAAAGGAATGAATGAAATTTGCCAAAGAAATGACACTTTTCACTGGTTTTATATAATAAACTTACTTGAATTGCTCGAACATTGAAGTGACCCAGATCAGCAAACATAGCTTCCGTACCTAGTTTGAATTCCGTACAGTTAGACAAAAAGAAGAAGGGTAAAATTAAATAATCTAAAGAGATCGTAAAAAAATAAAAAAAATGCTGCTCACCTGCCATGCAAAGAACTACTCCTCCAAGTGGTACCCATCCATGCTTGCCTCGTCTTTTGAAGTAATCCACTATATATGTCGGATTAAAAGCACGTAATACACCCCAACCGCATGTGAAGAGGTTGTACAAGCCGATACCACTGAGTAAGGCAAACCATAAGCAGATGACTGGGGGCAAATGAATATGCCACTTTTTCTGTTCCAAATCGTTGAGCAGATGAAACGATGACCAGAATTGCCACGGAAATCCCCACCACAGAGTCTGAAAATTCAATGGATTTTACACCAATATACATACATACATATATATATATATGTATATATATATGTGTGTGTATATGCAATTAAGAATTTGGCTCAAAATGGTTGCAGAAATAGATTTGTAGTCTTGTAAAAATGATGATAATGTTTCACCTTTTCCCAAGGATTTGATGCCACTTACTGCAGAAAGAACTGTTAAAAAAAATTAATTCAAATTAGTGAGAAGAAAAAAGAATAATTCACCATTTTAATTCAATCGGTCGTCGTGAGGAATTGTGAGTAGATATGTAGGGAATACCTGAGATGGATGGAGTCAAAACCCCATCTCCTATAACCATTGAAGTCCCAAGGATAGTGACCAGGAAAAGAATAACTTTGGCAAGTTTACTGTTCTCTATATTTCCTCATATATTGTATGCCCGCTTCAACTGGCTCGATGGAGTGTCCAATTGGTAGTTAGACGGCTCTCTGTGCTCCGGTTGCTGACTTGGAATTAAGCTCACTTTTAAATGTAAACATAACAATGAATAGAGCGCAAATGTTCCACCTGAAATAATATCCCATTTCATACATCTCATCAGATGAATAAACGGAAGGATATATTTCTCTCTTCTACCTGTTTTAAAATTGTGTAAATTGGGTTATTAAACTTGTTCAGATTTTAAAAACCTAACTGGATCGGTTGGTTTAAGAAGGAACTGTCAGTCTCAGCCTCTCGGGTATATATTTATGAACTTCGGTTAATTAGGATGGCGTTGACCAAGTAGGTAAGGACGAGAAGAAAACAAGTTAGCTTAATTACCTTCATCATTGTCATTAGCTCTCAAAACGACGAATGCGTACATGAAAAAGGGAATGAGAATTATGGAGTAGATGATGGCGACATGTTAGGAAGATAAACCACACTTTGAGCTCATTGGAGCACACCAGAGAGTCCATTCATATATATTGGACACCACTTGAGCCCAAAAACTTAAGCTATTAGGTTCTTAGGTTTTTCATGCATATATAGGACATCTCATTCAGATTTCTGAATGATATCGGATTCTTTACTCACATGTGAACCATATCCCAACAATTTCTTCCGTTCACTTGTGAATTTTGATCAAGTCCCACCTCGGTTTTTCTATGCGAGTAAGTCCTATCAACACCTCTTTTGGGCCAGGCAATCTCACATCTCTAGTGCACTTTTAGGCCAAGCCATAGCACTCAACCTTGCCACCTAGGTTGTCTCAGTGCTCTCTCAAGCTTACACTTCAGGTTGACTTAACACATCACCCACTTTAGTATTTTGCTTCTGCATATTATCATATACTTGTTGCATCCAAGTAGAACCTTTTCAAATACCGATGTTTAAACACATATAATTGATGGACGTGACGAATCTTCGATCTGCCAATAATCTCCCTTTTAGCAATACCACTAGGACTTGAACTCATAAGTGAAGCAATAAATACAACAACGGGAAAGCAATATATCATAATAAATTAATAGCAATAGACAACAATCAATAATCAACAATGCAAGAAAAATAAAGCATACCAAGATTTATGTGAAAAACCCTTCAGTGTAGAAAAAAAAACCATGGACCACTAGAAAAAAATCTCCATTATCCAATAATGGATATACAAAGTTCTTTTTTAGCTAAAACTAGAGCTAATCAACAACTAGAAAGATAATTGGAGAAATCTCACTAAATAGGTGACTTAAAAAATACACATTGGATTTGTTCCTAGAGAGCTTTAAACTTGATATTCACTATTTAGAATGTAGAACTCTAAATCATAAACCTGCTGACAAATTCTTAGCCCAATCGAACCACGAATCAACTTCTGTTCAATCAACTCTCCCTTCTCTTTTTTCTCTCTATTTTTTGGCTTTTTTTCCCCTTCCTTTTTTATGTTTGCGGTGCAACCTTCTTTTATTAAGTAGCTAGGATTTTATGTAAAAAGAAAGACCAAGGCCCATGGCCTTTTATTGCTCTAAACCTAACTACATGAGGCTAGACCCCGTTTTCCTAACAATCTCTTCCTCTAGCCCCATTAGAAGGAGATTCATCACCATAGCAGTTTCATTTAGAATTTCTCTTAGCCAATGAACCCATTCCGGCCAAGTTACTACAGAGCTCAAGCTTTTCCCTGAGAAATGTCTTAGTTAACATATCTACTATATTCTCATCAGTATGAACTTTTTTCAATAGCATCTATTGTTCTTCAATCATCAAATGTAACCAGTGATATCTAACATCAATTGCTTTATTTTAGTATGGTACATGGCATTCTTACTCAAATTTAAAGCACTTTGGGCATCACAAAACACTATATACACTTTCTGATTCAACCCTAATTCAAGAAAAAAATGTTTCATCCAAAGCATTTCTTTACCTACTTTGGTTACCGTAATATACTCAGTTTCTGTAATTGACAAAGTAACACACTTCATAACTTAGACTGCCAAGACATAGCTCCTCCTACAAAAGTGAACAAATACCCTGAAATAGATTTTCTACCATCAAAATCACCTGCCATGTTAGCATCAGAAAACCCTTCTAGATTGGTTATAAAACTCCATAACTCAAGCACATTTTTGAAGTGCCTCTCGAATATATGAAAATTCATTTCATTGCTTCCTAGTGAACCTTTCTCGGATTAGAAAGAAATCTACTCACTACACCAACTGCATGAGTAATGTCAGGCCACGTACAAACCATAAGATACATCAAAGAACCAACTACAAAAGAATAAAGAATACTAAATATAGCTAGTTGTTCTTCCCTAGTCATCGAACAAGATTTCTTACTTAGATGAAAATGGTTGGCAAATAAACTACTAACTGATTTAGCGTGTTGCATATTGAATCTACTAAGCACCCGTTCAACATATTATTCCTGTGACAATCATAGCTTTCTAGCTCTCTTATCTTGGATAATGTCTATACTGAGAATCTATTTTGCTATACCTAAATCTTTCATGTCAAAAGACTTAGACAATTGTTATTTTAACCTCTAAACCATTCTAGCATCTTGTCCCACAATTAACATATCATTAAAATATAATAAGAGAATAATGAAGTTACCATCAAATAATTTTCTAACATACACATAAGGATTTACTGCCGTTCTTTTATAGCTATAGTTCACCATAAAAGAATTAAACTTTTTATACCATTATCATGGAGCTTGTTTCAAGCCAAACAAGCTTTTTCTCAGTTTGCAAACTAAGTGTTCTTTTCCTTTCACTTTAAAACTCTCAGACTGATTCATATAAATAATACCCTACAAGTCACCATGCAATAATGCAGTCTTGACATCAAGTTGCCTAAGCTCAAGATTCAAATTAGCTGCTAATAATAGTACCACTCGAATTGAACTCATATTCATAAATGGAGAGAAGATCTCATCAAAATCGATGCTTGGTTTCTGAGAAAAACTTTTCACCACCAATCGAGTTTTGTACCTCACTAGCATATCATCATCTTTTTTCAACTTGAACACCCATTTATTTTTTAATGGCCTCTTTCTTTTCAAAATTTAACAAGATCATATGTACCATTTTTTCGTAATGATTCCATCTCTTTTTTCATTGCTTTTAACCAGTGCTCTCTATTTGGAGTAGCCTGCACATCTTGAAAGCTCTCTACCTCCTTCTCAGTGGTAACTAAAATAAAATATAAACTTGGATACCTGGTGATGGCCTGTGCTATCTAGTAGATCTCCTAGGCTGAGAGTCTACACTATCTGATGTGAAGATAACCTACTCAACACTCTTTGGTGGAAAAGATTACTCCATTTGCTCAAAACTGATTGCATCTGGCCCATGACTAATTGTGGCTGGTTCATTCATATCCCTAAGTTTTGTTTCTTACTCATTTTCACCATCTGTGGTTCTTTCCCATGGAACCCTTATCGATGTTGAAACATCACACTCAATAGTAACCTATGTAGTCTTATCATTTTTTTCAAGGTTTACTATGGTTTCTTTTTCATGGAAAACCATATATTTGTTTCTAATTGTCTTTCTCTTCATTGGATCCCATACCTTATAGCCAAATTCCTTATCACCATATCTTATAAACATATACTGTCTGGCTTTACTATTAAGTTTTTATTTTTGCTTTTTTAGCATATGCATGAATGCTTTACACCCAAAAACTTTAAGTGAGAGTATGAAGCATCTTTCCCTATCCACACTCTTTTTAAAATGTCAAATCCCAAAGGAACTGATGGTGATTTGTTAAGTAAATAACAAGCTATGTTGATTGCTTCACCTCAAAATGGCTTGGCAATTTTGCCATCCTTAATATACATCTAACTTTTTCTATAATGATATAGTTCATCCTTTCAGCTACACCATTATGCTACGGTGTTTCAAGTTCTATCATCTCATGCTTGATCCCATGCTTTGAACAGTACTCTTTAAAATCTTTGGATATGTATTTCCCACATTATCAATCCGAATGCACTTCAAGGGTAACCCTGTCATCCTTTCCACAATGGCATGAAATTTTTAAAAATATTGTAATACCTAGCTTTTGATTTTTAACATATAAATCCAAGTCTTACGTGAAGCATCATCAATAAAAGAAATAAAATACCTACTACCACCTAATGACTCAACCTTAATAAGACCACATACGTCAAAATAAATCAATTTCAATCTATTTTCTTTTCTTTGAGAACTCTTATGAAATGAAACTCTACGATGCATACCAAATAAACAATGATCACATGAATCGAGAGACATACCTTTAGTCAAGGGAATAAGAGACTGCCTTACCAAAATCTATAACCCCTTCTCACTTATGTCTGCCAGCCTCTGTGCCACAAGTTTGCTGAAGCATCATCCTCAATGACATTTATCTGGTTATCATTCAATTGCATCCATGTCTTATACATTATGCAGCATAGTTTTTCCCTTACAACATCATAGATCCTTTGAGAAACTTCTATTGCTCATTTTTTTTATCAACTCTCATATCCTTCCTTATCAAAGACATTAATAGCAAGTAAGTTCATTCTTATATCTAGAATATGTTTGACATCCCTCAAAATCAACATGCAGCCCATACTAGTTTGTGCAACAACATCACCAATCCCAACAATCTATGACACACTTTTATTTTCCATCCTAATGCAACCAAAGTCTCATACTTTGTAAGTTGTAAACAATTCCCTTTTAGAAACACAATGATATGCCGCTCATGTGTCAATTATCCACTTAATGTCGGGATCACCAACATGATTACAATTATCATGTGTACAAATCAAAGTAACTGAATCACTATCTAAATTTTCTTACTTTATTTATACTTATTTTTCTCTCATACAATACTATCAATTTTTTTCAAACAATGTGGGCATCTATCTCTATCTACATGATAGAACACACTAATATCAACCCATTTTCTAATTATAGCTAGCATCTTTTTACCTAACTTCTTTCAGCTTTCATCTTTCATATCTATTGGTTTAGCTGAATCACCCAATACTAGCTCATACAAATCTTTGTAGTATAAATAATCTTCTATCATAGGCTTCTAAATTGAATAATTTGATCCTATCAATTTTATCATGGAACATGTATCACCTTTTATAATCTCAAATAGAATTTATTTCTGTTTTGGGCTATTTCTGTATTGATGTCTTAAAATAATTCTCACTCTGATATCATTTGTTGAAAAGATAAACCATACTTGAAGCCCATGAGAGCAATCAGAGAGCCTATACATATATAGTGGACACCACATGAGCCCAAAAGCTTAAGCTATTAGGTTCTTGGGTCCTTCATGCATATATAAAACATCTCATTTTGATTTTTTAATGATGTGAGATTCTTTACTCACATGCGAATCGTATCTCAACAATCTCTCATATTCACTTATGAGTTTTGATCAAGTCCCACCTCAGCTCTCTCGTGCGAGTAAGTTTTATCAACACCTCCTCTAGATAGTGATTTAGTTACTTTGATTTGTACACATGGTAATGTTGTAACAATGAATTTAGATAGTGATTCAGTTACTTTGATTTGGCCTAAAGGAGGTGTTGAGACAACCTTACATCTCTAGTGAGCTTTTAGGCCAAATAGGCCAAGCCACAGCACTCAACCTTCCCATCTAGGTTGTCTCAATACTCTTTCAAGCTTACACTCTAAGTTGACTCAACACATCATTCACTTGGGTGTTCTACTTCTGCATATTATCATATACTCACTGTATCCAAGTTGAACCTTTTAAATACCGACATTCCAGCACATGGAGTTGATGAACGCAACCAACCTTCGATCTATCAACAGGATAGAACTACAATAAAGTTGTCTTGGTCACCAATGCCATCAAGAAATGTGTTGGAATATATGTAAAGTGGAGAAGTTCCAATGTTTTTGTATACCACTTCAATGCTCTGAAATGCTAAATTCAACTTCGTCAGCCAATCTACCTGTAAGCAACATTTTCAGAAGTGTTATGGAAAACAAATGAAACTTTTAGAAGATAAGGAGTGGACTAAAGTGATCTAGAGAGATGGCCTTGGACTTGGCGATCTTGCTTGAAGAAAAAAAAGTCTATCAACGTCCAAATTGAGAGAATCCACATGCCATAACTTGGCCCATGAGAACTTTCAATCTTTCAGTTGGTTTTTATCACCTTCAGCTGTCATTTCTATCTCCTCAACTTTTTGCACATTCTCTACCATGCTTGCTTTATTCTCTTCCTTTACGATGACTAAGAGAAATAAGTTGATGGAGGGTTTTTTGGCATTGGCATTTTATAGGCACTAAAGTCAAACTCTCAGGATTCAATGAACAAACAATAAGCATATATATCAACCTGTAATATTCAATCTTTATACTCTGTTTTTACGCATTTTATCTTGGTGATGGTACCACGTACATCTTTAATTCTATTTTAAATAGGGCTAAAAAATGCCAATTTTTTCTATAATCAAAATGTTAATTCTAATATTATTATATCTTATGCTACCTAATCTAACGCAATAATAGAAGATGGCCAAACGGCTTTCGGTTGCATGGAAAATGTACACAAATGCACCCAAAAAAATAGTACACAAGTTAATCTTTTAACATCTTTTTTACAATATGTTCACGTCCAAATCCAACCTAAAAGGGCAATTACCATAAAGGAAAACTTGAAAACGAAAAGGGGAAGCTGCTTCTTTGACCTTTGGTGATTATAGATAGCTTTTCTAGCCATTTTGAATTTTAATATTTATAAATTGATAATAAAGTACATTTAAGTAATTATATGATAGGAATTAGTATTTTTTATATTTTAATGAAAATAATAACCAGTAACATAACGAATGAGTACATATAATGCTATATAGTTTTTTAAAACAATAAAAAAAAGAATCTACTTATATTAGTATAAATTCGTTTTATACCTTTTTAGGTCTTTTTATAAGATTTATATTTTATTAATCCAACCATTGCATTTTATGCTTTATTTATGTAAATTATGTTTGCCAAATTTTAAGTTATTTTAAACTATCCAATTATATGTTTGCTAATAATAAATTTCAGCTGTTAATACATATTTGAAAAGATATTATTTTTTATCTAAATAATAAAGATCTTGGATTGAATTAAAATTTTATGTGCACAATGGATATGAATAAGTTGTTACATCTCTTATCGTTTGATTTGTAAAAAAGTTATTAGTACATTAAATTATAACAATGTGTAACTTAATTCTTCCCTGAAGAATAAATGCATAAGATCTCTTATTCAATGGCATAGATACATACGAAAGTAAGGATAGTATAACCTCAAATTTGGCCCTTGAATTTTCATTAAAATTACGAAAATTATGGAAATATAGTATCATTTGATTTAATTTAGTATGTAGCATTTTGATTGTTTTTAACTACTTTAAAACATATAGAATTAATTCACTTTTTGTTACATATATCTTCTATATATATATATATATATATATTGTAAGAGTGAAATATATACACAAGAATTTGAAACTTAACTCAATTGATTCACACAACTACCCTTAAAAGATGGCATCTAGTAAGTATGGGGTTCAAATATGTTAAAATTTTATAAAGGTGAAGAAACTCTCACTTATATTCTATTTATGAGAGTTATGTTCTATATATAGTCATCATAGGGTATTAGAGATATATAGTTTAAAAGAAAGATAAAGTTAGAAAAAAATAGATATAAAAAAAGATAAAGAAAAGGGAATGAAAAATCTATCCTAACTTTTGACATTATCAATATCAATTTTATAAATTGATTTTATCTTCAAATTTTGGATTAATATCCTTATTATTTGCCCACAAGCAAATGGTTGATGTAAACACCATAAGCTTGTGTCCAAGAGTAGCAAATCCATGATAAGATAAAGGCTTAGTCAAGTTTTAGCTAACTAAGCAACAAATAATATGATTCGAACTTCAAGAGATTTGTTGGCAACTTTTTCCTTAACAAAGTGGTAATTAGTTTCAATATGTTTGGTTCTTACATGAAAAAATTGGGTTTAATGTAAGATAAGTTGCACTTAGATTATCACACTACAAAGTAAGAGGATTGGTAGAAATATATGAAGTTTTTTTAATAGACTTTGAAGCCATGTTAATTCTATAATGGCATGTGTAATTCTTCAATATTCACCCTTTGTACTTAATTTAGTAACTGTTGTTTGTTTTTTAGAGTTCCAAGAGACAAAGCTCTTCCCCAAATAAATCATCTAATGCTAATCTAATATTCTTTGTTATGAGAAATGCCTTTTTCATAGCAATAACTCCATTGAGTTTAAAATCACTACAAAAGAAAAACAACATATATAACAAAATGAGAACGAATAGAAACTAAAAATATTTATGAGTTTATAGACTATTTTTTTCTAAAAATATTGGTCATACAATTTATGACCAATGGACACATAAGATATATTCAATAAGATTGACAAATATCATAAACCATCCCAATGAGACAAGTGCTAATTATTTACGTATTCAGTTAAGGGTAGGTAAGGTTTTCCATCATTGGCAAAAACTAAATACATAACAAACAAGAGCTTGTTGTACCCTATAGTATATGTCTAACATAAATTCAACAAATGTAGTATTCATCATCAGTAGATAATGAAAAATTTCCTATCTAAATTTTAAAAATTTGTAAAATGAGCAATCACTACTCAACATGTTTGAGGACATTGAAACATTCATGTGGATCCCACACTTATAGAAATGCATATCAAGCAACAGTGAGTTAATACATAATTATGATAGTTTAATTACCTGAATAAACTTTAAAGCTATTGTGCCACCATGCCCTTTTTTCAGCTATTTTGTGAATTGGAATCATTTCCCAATAGTGAAGAAAAATAAAAATCATGCATTTGCCAAAAGAAATAATATATGGTGTAATGAACAAGTATATAAAGGAATTTCATCATTGTTCAATAAATTGACTCAAATGAGTGAATGACGAATTTAAAATAATAAACATTCTTAATTGCATTGAAATTGTAACCAAAGAAGAATTATAAATAATTCTTTTATACATTTTACCTAATTTTGAGCCTTAACTAGCATTCTTTGATTTGTCACATCCTCTAAAAAAGCAAATAGCACGTCCATCTTTGTTTTATCTTTCTTCATCCTATTTTTTTCTTCCTTCATTCTTTTACTATCCTTTTTTATTTTTCTTTTATTTTCATCTATTTTTTTTCAACTCTTTTACCTTTGCTTCTTTTTTTCATTGAGTCTATTTGCTTCTATTAATTTACCCAAAAGATCTAAATGACTTAGATTTACACCAAAAATAGGAGTTGGAATCGGGCCTAATCTATGCCCATAAACAGGACCATACCTCTCCTTTTCTATCACTTGATAGCAAATTTTATCATCATCTATTGGATTAGAAGATTCTAATTCACTTCTAAACAAATTGTCAAACTCATCATCCAAAAGAGAAAAAAAATAAAAGAGTTGCAAAGATATAGATGATGTGGTATTTTTTGAAATTCAAAATAATATCAAATGCAATTAAAACACTCTTGGATTCGTGCATAATCAAAAACCTAATAAATATAAAGAATAAACTACCACAACTTATTATACATCTAGAGAAATCATGCTTCCATCTTTTCACTTATTTGTCAACAAAACATATTCCACTAAAAAGGTTCAAGACCATCCGGATCATTTTCAACCTACATACAAATAAGAAATTAAAACTAAGCCCTAACTATTGCATTTATCAATCTTGCCTACATACCCATTATTTATCAATCATACATTCTACCTATAATAATCACAACTTCTAAACAATATCAAGAACAAAAAAAACCTATCAAATACAACTAAAAACATTCATTAAAACCTTATCATCTATAAAAATCAAATAAATACAAATTTATGTGACTTTAATATGAATATACCTCTTCAGCTCTAATTTGAGCATAACTTTTTGTTCTTGATGTGTAGGAATATTTTTGTTTGCTACAATTTGTAACATTTCATTTAGATTCTCCTATTATTCAAACAAAAAGAAATAAAAATATCAAGAGAATGTTCAATTAAGTTAAAACTTTAAACTTTCAACAATTATCTAAATTCTAAAAAACTAAAAATCCTTAAAAACAAAACACATAACAAAGTTGTACACAATTTATATAAAGCCTTAAAAAAAATCCTTAAAAAGAAACTTATCAAGCCTCAAGTACACTTAGAACGTACAAAAAATTACAATTCACATCCATCTTTAAGATGAAACAGATAATGTATAATAAAACACTAATAAAATAATAAAACTAACTTTGGTTGTCCTTACATATACATGTAATCAACAATAAGTGGTTTAACAATAATAGGGAATTGCATGATCTTTATCTTCAAAATCTTAAGAAAGAAGTATTAACACATTAAAATCATACCTTAGCTTTGATTGTCAATGTATAATTAACAAAAGGCACTCATTCTTTCATTCAAACATTTTTTTAGGCAAATTTTAATCTTTTCTTCACATGTATTGGAATCCTTAATGTATTCACACTTTAAAGTTCTTTTATGATCAGTAAACTTTCACCTCATAAGTTGCATGATCCAACCTTTTATCTTTGGAGTTTCCTCAAACTCATACTTTTCCTAACAATAAAAAGTCAAATTGATGAGATATCTTTACTAAAAGAAATATAAGTAATTAGATGCAAAGTTGCACTCCAATTTAATTTGATTTACCACTATGCGCTTATACATCTTCTTTTTTTTCATCTTTTATAACATTTGCCCAACGAATGGTAGAAAAAGGCACTTCTATCCTAACAATTCTACCAACAATTACTAAAAATTTTATGGTATATTTACCAATAGCTTGGCCAAATTTATTGAATTACAAATGTAACTTTTCATGACTAGCCATTCTCACAAGATCAAGTTGTCAAGTCACTTCTCTAGTTATTTTTCTAATTGATGTTGAAGCTAATAAATATAATAAATAATAAAACAAAAAAGTCAAAGATTTATCATGAAAGTGAATGCATGAATTTAGTAAAAAATACTATATATAATGAACAATAAAAGTAATATTGCTAGGGAAATTTATCTATAATAGGCATGAATTCTATAAGCAATGATTCCATCTCAACACCAAAGATTATGACTCAGGAATGACAGAGCCATCATTCACATATTGTGAACTATTAGCATGCATTACTTGGACTACACTTTAGAGATAAGCCTTAAACTTGCATTAATGAAAAAATATGTTATTAGTAGACAACCAAGTAATGCAATTTGTTAATAAGATACTTAATAAGTATGAACTATCTAAAAGAAAAAAAAATCACCTATTGGCATGTACATTTTATACAAAAAAAATTCATCAAAGTTCATCACCTTTATCATCTAATTCTTCTATTTGTGTTCTTTTTCTCCTTTTTTTTCCTTCCATTTTTCTTTTTTTTCTCCTTTCTAATGAAACATTTGTTTCCACCATCTCTCCAGCAACATCAAATCTTTGCCAAGTGGGAATATCTTCACAATTATCCATATCAAACGATAAACTTTGAAAAGTAGCTTGTTTTTGTTGGTATGGTTTATCTTATTCAATTGGCATATCATAAAGGTCTTGCGAATGGGTTTTTTACATAACATACCAATTAGGATCCAAAACATCTTTTACATAAAAAGACTTATTGTGCTTGAGATGCAAGTATATATGGTTCATTAGTTTGTAAGGATCATGAAAAGTTTGTACAAGTAAACCCATAAGTGTCAGTTTTTATCCCTCTGCCTCGATTAAATACATCTCTCCAATCATACTTAAATATACAGACTCCATGACCTTCATGATAGTGTAATTCAATAATGTCTACTAACTCACCAAAATAGTTTACATTACCCAGATTGGGATTATTGTCCCTAACACTTGCATAGCTATTTGTTTCTCTTATGATAAAGACCCCACTATTTTGAGTATTCATTTCTTATTCACAATCTTGTATGAAATCTAAAGCCATTAACAATATACCTTTTATAACTTGTCACTTGAAGATTAGGACCTCGAGCAACTGATAACAATTAAGCAGTCACTAGTCCACTTTTATGTCTAAACAACTCTGTGACCTATAAATTAAAATGATAATATTAGTTGACTAAATTTATAGAATAATTATATATTTTAATAATACGAATATATAATACTTACCTTTTTTTTCAAACCAATTAGGAAACTCTTTACAATGGATATTGTCTAAATTTCTTGCACTTTCTCCTAACGTTGACCTAATCAATTGTTTATATTCTCTATGATGAAAAGGAAAATTATTAGTTAAAGAGGTTTTAGAGAAAGTAATTCTTGAAACAAATAATAAACTTAGATTTTTTAAAAAGTTTATTTTACTTAATGAAGGGATGAATTTCAATACAATTTCTAAGGACATAAAGATGAGCTTGTGATAAATCTTCTTGATTGAGCTCAAGTGAAGTAGCTTTTCCTAGTGCATTACCAATCTATTTAAAAAGATAACTTTGTACTTGACACATTAGTTTCACCATCAAGATTCCTTCCAACTGTATCGAATGTTTTCTCAATACCATAAAGATGTCTTGAACAGAATGTCAAACATTCTTCTATTAGGTAACTTTCATAAATTAAACCTTCAGGTTGATTATTATTTTGCACATAAGATTATAAGGCACACCAAAACCTATATTAAATACATTATGTGATTAGAATGTTATTATTTTTAATATTTTATAATATATAAATTATGAATAATGAAATTAAGAAAACTATACCAACCTCTTAACTAGATACACCAAACAATAATTCACCAATCCCCCTATCTTAGCTTCACTTGGCAGTGAATCAACAAGTGTGCCATAACATCAAAAGATCTTAAGGGAAACAACCTTTCAAGTTCACAAAACGTCAGTATGATCTTCTTTTCAAAACCACTAAGTCTTTCACCCTTAATACTTTTGAGAAAATCTACTTGAAAAACCTGCTTAGCTCAATTAAACCACAAAAACATTATTAGGCAACAAATTATGAATTGCAAAAGGAAGTTATTGTTGCATAAGAATATGAAAATCATGACTTTTAAGAGATGTAATTTTCTACTCTTTAAAATTCAAGTTTCATGAGATATTAGAAGCAAATTATCTAGAACCTTCACACCCTTTAAGAATTCACACAACTTTAATCTTTCTTCTGAAGACATTATGTAATATGCAAACAATAAGACCAATTCGACATCTATTTCTATCGGACGACGTTTTGCCTTCACATCTAACTCTTTGAGATCTAAGCAAGTTTATATATGGTCTTTTATTTTTTCACCAATATTCAACAAAGTACCAAGCACATTGTCACACACATTTTTCTTAATATACATTACATCCATGTTATAGTGCAACAAAAAAGTACTCTAATATGGCAACTTAAAGAAAATACTTTTCTTCTTCTAATTACTTGTCCAATCATCTTTAAGAAATTTCTTTCCATTTAATTTTTCTTTTCTTGTTCCATCCTTATATAATTGTTGTAACACATCATCTCTAAACAAATGTAAAGGTTTTTCCCTTAATTTTGAGTGCCATCAAAATGAAATTTATCACTGCACCATTTATAATTTCTTTGTAAGAATTTTTGGTGACACATATAGTATGTCTTCATTTCATGCTTCAAATATAAACTTAAAATATACTTGTTGCAAGATGGACCAGCCCACTTTCCTTTTATACTCCACCTAAATATATCAACATATGCAAAAAAAGTCACTGATAGTTCATTGAATTACAGCACGCAAAACAAAATTCTATTTTTTCGATGCATCATAAGTTTCAATGCTTGTATTCCACAAAACTTTCAACTTTTCTATCAAAGGCCGTAAGCATACATAAATCTTATCCTTTGGAGCCTCAAGACCAGGAATAAGTAAAGATAACATAAAAAAAATACCTTTTTTCCTACATATCCACTAAGGAAAGCTATGACTGGCCAAGTTCTATGTGCAACATACATGCTTCTAAAAGGATTAAGTCCATTTGTTGCCAACCCTAGCTTTACACTATAAGGTTTCAATGTAAATGATTGATGCATCTCATCAAATTTTTTTCAAGTAAGAGAATCGGTTGGATGCCTTACTACCCCATCTTTCGTGCATTTATCTTTGTGCCATCTCATATTAACAATTGTTTTAAATTACAAATAATCTTTGAAGTTTTTGTGCTAAAGAGAAATAGTAAATAGTTTTTATAAAAATTTGTTTAGAAGGAAAAAAGAGTACATAGTCAAGTCTTAAGTCTTTCAAAAATTTTCCCACATCATTATAAGACTTAGGGATTTTTTTTTGACACTGAGAAAAGCATCCCTCATAAACTCCAATAGAGTAGTTATGGAATTGTTACTCTAACAACATAAACACTTAATGTGCATTAACTTCACAAGAAATGAAAATATTGAATGCTTAGTGTACCCTAGATAAAGCATATTTTCTTAATCTTTTAACAACCTAAAAAATCTCTTTATTTCATCATTTGGCTACTCAAAAGTGTTTGATTGATCAAACATCCCACTATCTATGTGTGACATCTATAAACCTTCACTTAACAATCCAAACATATCATCTTCTACACTAGACTTAGAAAAGAAGTCATCTACTATACTCACTTCTTCTTCATGATGGTTCCAATGCATATAACTTTAGACTATTCCTTTACTAACTAAATCAAATTGCACCTCTTCATGACTTTTAAAATATACATTATTACAATCAGCATAAGGACAACAGATTATGCCTTTCACAGAGGAAAGAGCAAATGTAAAATTAAAAAATTCTTCTACACCATCTAAGCACCTAAAACTTAAAGTTGACTACTTCATCCAACTTTTATCCATTGCTAAGATAAAATTGCATATTTAGTTCAAACATTAACAAAACATAATTGTACTAATTAATTTAAGAATTGTTTCTCTACATGCTTGTTCACAAATTTCTAAGCAATAAGAGGCTATATTTTTGGCATTTGTGGTGATTATTATGTTCCTATAACCTAACAAAGCTCGGTTCTAGCTAGAATGAGATTAATTAATTTCATGAGTATATATTTCAATATCTTATGTATTCTTGAAAGGTTTGATTTTGTATGCACCTAATATATATTCTCAATGCCTTTGAAAAAGAAAACCAAAACAACATCATCAAATTTGAAAAATAAGTCTTATTCACATCTAATCACATAAAAATTGAACACAATAAAAAAACCAAATGACACTATTTTAAAATTCAATATTGTGAAAATAATAAAATATGTAAATTATTTAAAATATTATGTATCATGGATATTACTTTTAAAATGAACAATATTATGAAAATAATAAGTAATAATCAAACATAATCTAAAAAAAATTAAACTTGCCAGTTAAAGAAGGATCAATGCACATAGTTAACTTTTCATTATAACAACCCTTTAATAGAAGTCAACACCCATTCTTACCAAGCCCAAGCACCAATGATGATGATGGTGATGATGACAGGAAAGACTAAAAAATAGTAACAAATTATTATTTTATCCTGAAATAAAAATAAAAGAAAGTAAATTAAAAGAATTAAAAAATAAAAATAAAAAAGACATCAAAATAAAGATTACAAACAATAAGCCAATAACGAAATAAGCCTATATAGAGAATGGACTTAAGTTAAGATGAAGTTTTCTCTAAGTAATATTCTACCCACTTTTTCCACCGTCAACAAAAAAAAGCATATCAAGTTAGATCTAACCCTTCTAAACATTCTAAAAACTTCTTAAACCCTAGATCTTAGCTCCACCATCAACAAAGAGAAATATATCAAGTTAGATCTAACTCTTATAAACATTATAGAACGTCTAGAACTGTAGATCTTAGCTCCATCATCGACAAAACATTAAAATGCACAGATCGATGGATTTGAAGTAAAATCAAAGCATAGATAAAAGATTTACCTATGTAATAAAAGAATGAAGAAGAAATAATGAGATCAAATAGAAATAGACAGAGTGTGTGAAGAAATAGTTGCAAAAAATAAAGTGGAATAGTGGAATAGTTAGAATTGCATTTTTTTTTTAATTTAGATTTGTTAAATGTTTCAAAGAAAATACAAGAACAATTAATACCTTAACATTTTTTTTTTGTTTTCTTCAATTTTTCTTTCCCATAAACCAAATAGTAGCATTAATTAAATGAATTTTTCCTAAAGTTTCACATAAACCATTTTTACATTTTAATTAAAGCAATTCATTGACATTACAAATAACTAAACAAACAAAATTAAATAAAAAGATAATGTACCTTTAAGTTGAGTTAGATTGGGATTTTTCTTTCAAACTAAAAGCTAAAAGAGCTTTTTTCCAAAAACTATAAAGAAAAATGTAAACAATTTTTTTTTTAAAACCCTAAGCCTTCTATCTTGCATATGTTTTTGCATATCTAATGTTTAAAGAGTAGTAATTATAATTTGAAGTTGAAAATGATGATGGAAAAAAACTAAGTAAGCCCTTTTAAGGATTCAAACTGTTTTTTAAGTTTATTGTTAAATTTATTTAATGGTAATAAAATCATAAGTTATAACAAAGCTGACCTAACCCATTAAGAAGGTTAGGCAAATAATTGGGCAAAAGCCTAGTTTGTGTTTTGGTTCTACAATTGGGCTAAAGCATAGTGTTTTACTTTCAATGAAAGCTCAAACGAGAATTTAACCACTAAGTTAAAACTTAAAGCCTTCTTTAGCCCTTTCCATAAACCCAACATCCTAAACTCCTCCCAACTGAAAAATCATGGTGACATTGATGGGTCCTAATCTCTTTCACCTCTTTTTTCGATCAAGACCACCCATAATTGATGGCAACAATGAACTTATAATCACGGCTATCATCAACTCAAATCTCACTACAGTACCATCAACAAATTGTCAGTGGGACACCTAAACGATGAAGGGAATCATGAAAAGATGGATAAAAATGAATGGTTCATGTTACCCCGTTTGGTAAAACCATCAACACCTTAGTATTAGGAGCCAAACTAGCTAAAAAGTCCTGTTTGTATTTTTTTTTTTTAATTTAGTCAATGCTTTTCTCTTGCCAAATGTATATATTACTATTTAATGGTATCACATCCATAGTATTAGAATATATTTAGTGATGGTCAAATATTTTCTCACTAATTCTACTTACATTAATTTTCACACCTACTTTCATCATAACTAGGATGAAACTTTATATAAGTGAAATATATTTGTAAGGGTCAATTTTGGATCCTCACATAAAGTACTAAATTAAAGAAGGTTAAATGTGACTCACATAATAAAATAATATTTAGTGAAGGTCAAAGCACACTACTTACTAAAAATTTATTCCAATGAAAGCTATTATTGGCCTTCATTACCAAAAGCTTTTGACAAGGGTCAATGTGCAACTCTCACTAAAATTCTCACTAAAACAAGATTTCTTTGTAGTGTATGCTAAATAAAATAATGAGGAATCAAACTTGGAATTAATAAAATCAAGTTTAATTAAACAACTAACAAGTCTATGAAACCATACCCTTAGAGCTTGACTAAAACCTTAGATGACTTTATGGAGTTTGCAAACAGTTTGTGGTTGTGTAAGATGAACAAAACCTAGTGGTTGACTAATATAAATCTCTTCTTGAAGTAAATCATGCAAAAATGCATTATTCACATCTAGTTGGCGGAATGACCAACCTTTTGAAAGAGCAAAGTTATTAAGAACTTTGGTAATGACTAGTTTAATTAGTAAACTGATAGTTTAAATAAAATCTATACTTGTTTCTTGATTATACCCTTTAGCAACAAATCTTGTCTTATAACTGGACTGATAATTTCAATAAAATCTATACCTACTTCTTGATTATACACCTTACTAACAAGTTCTACTTTATATATTTCAACTAAACCATCAATTTTTTTATTCAATAGACCTATTTACAACAAAGAATATTCATGTCAAGAGCAGAATAAACTAGAGACAAAGTTCATTTCTTAATTAATGCATTATATTCATCATACATAGCTCTCTAGGTATAAATTTTGTTTGCTTATGTAAAATAAGTTGGCTCTATTTCATATAGGAAGAAAAAGGAAATAGAATGATGAGTAGAAAGATAAGTAACATGATTAGGAGATACCTTCAGTTTTCTAGTGTGATCATTAGCTCTATTGACTATATAATATAGAATACCTTTTTTAATATATGGATTGACTATCAAAATATTTTGCTTAAAGTTTAAGGAAGTGTTTGGTATTAGAGAATCTAAAGAAGAGGATTGAGACATTTAGTAGTTGTAATAGAAGTGGATGAAGAATAAGCTACAATAGAAGTAATAAGAATAGATAGCACTAGAAGAATGTTGGTATTTGGAGATAGAATTGTACTAGGTCGAGAAGTCATGCTAGATTGATTTTGTTTATTTTCACAAAATGGAAAATTGATTTCATCAAATTAAATAAGATGACAAGAAATAAAAATTTTATTTAAAGACAAATGCAAACGTTTATAACCTTGATGAAGAGAACTATATCTCAGAAAAACACACCTTAAAAATCTTGGTTGCATTTTATTTAAATTGTAAGGTTTGAAATAATTAGGAAAACAAGCATAACTAAAAACTTTAAGAAATTAATAATTTGATATTTTATGAAATAACTTTTCATAGAGATTTTTATGATGTAATGTAATAAAGGGTAGGCAATTAATAAGAAAGATAGTTGCATTATAATATGCATCATCCAAATAAGATAAAGCAACTGAAGCATTAAATAATAAGACAGAGCATTTTTAATAATATGTCTATGTTTTCTTTTCATTTTACCATTTTGTTCATGAGTGTGAGGACAAGAAATTTTGTGAAGAATGCCACTTAATTGTAAGAAATATGAGACATTTCGGTATTCACTCCCAATATGTTTGCAAAACATTTATTTTTTGACTAAAGAAAGTTTCAACTTGCATTTTAAATCTTTAAAAATTTTGAAAAACTTCAAATTTTTATGTCATTGGAAATAACAATGTATACTTACTGAAATTGTCTATAAAACTCACATAAAAATGATGTCCGTTATTAGAATAAACAAGACATACATCATAGTGGATCAAGTCAATAAAATTAGATAAATGAAAAGGCAATCTATGTGATTTTCCTAAATATTTATAAGATAAACAAAAAGGACATTAACTAATTTGGAAGTAAAACTAATCTTTTGTATAATTGTAGTTACAATTAGTCAAATTAAAACTGGTGTTAGTATTAAAATAATTTTGAAGTAAAACTACCTAAATGCTAATGTCGTACATCTAAAGAAACCTTTTTACCGATGAAAGCTTGAGGTTGAAATGTAGAGATGGATGTAAAATTAAAAGTGATGCGATAGAGACCTTGATATAGAACTTGCTTAAGAAGAACCTAGTCCAAGGATTTATCCTTAAAAGTATAGAAGGAATGGTAAAATTTAAAGAACACATTATTATCATAAGTGAATTCAAAAACATTAAGAAGATTTTTAGTAATAAAAAGAACATGAAGAACATTTTTTAAGTAAAGAGGTCAAGAGAAAAAAAAAAGTTTGGATGATCTAATAATTTTAATGTGTAAAGCCTATTCCATTTTCTACTTTGACATGGTCATGCTCTTAAATTCTGAATATGCTGTCTAAAGTTATTGTTTGCACTTGAATTAGGAAACATTCATTATCATACGGAGTAGAAGATGTTGAGGCTAACATAATAGATAAGTTCCTTGAAAACATGACCAAATCAATGATAACAGTTTAAGGTTGTACGTCTAATTTTATTATAAACCTAATATTAAGGGCGATTGATTGTTAAAGCAGAGGTATTTTGATTAGTAAAGAATCCACTATGATAGGTTTTACCTTACCCTCGTCCCTTGTCCCGAAAATAAATAGAACTAGAAAAGCAGCCACGTTGTGAGCAAATGATCTCTAAGATTGATTATTGGAAGAAAAGTTCCATATAGCAACACTGAAAACAAGCTACATGGTTTCTGACAAAATGTGTTGTTTAAGATGATGCTCAAAACTCATGAAAAAGCCATGCAAATCATTAATGGTAATACGATCATAACGTGTGTATACAAAAACAACTAAAAGATCATATTTAGGTCCTAATCCTACAAGGATAGGAAGTATTAGGTCTTCATTAGAAACTAGTTGGCTAGTATGGCAAGGTTATCTATAATGGACTTGATTTTTTAAAGATAATAAGAAATGAATAGGTTACGATTCTTGATTGTTTGAAGTTTCAATTTTAGTTGCTTGAGGCAATTTCTAGATTGATTGGCAAATAGACAGTCTAGGGAAAACCAAAGAGAATATGAACTTGTGCAACCAACTACTTGAGCAAGAACGAGTTCTGTAAAGGATGAAAGAATCCAACCAAGAAATAGTTGATCTTATCTTTGTAATTAAGTATAACTAGGATTTTGATTTGGATTGGTAGTGGAAGAATATGTTGTTGAGATGAATTGACAAGGACATTGTAAAGTTTAATCAATTTAGCCAATAAGTTATGACTTATGATAATTAGACGAAGTTGATATCGACATGAAAGAAAATTATTTCTATCAAAGCATACAAGGACTAGATGATTGATATTGGTAGAAGTGGAAGAACATAAAGACAAAGAAAAGGTGTTTATAGTTAGGAGAAAAAAGAGTTAAGAGTGGTGGAAAAGGAAATAAAGTACAAGGAGCTGGCTCAAACGTCATGCTAAAATTTTACAAAGGTGCAGAAACTCTCACTTGTATTCTATTTATGAGAGTTGTGTTATATTTATATTCATTATAAGGTATATGAGATATACATTAACAAAGAAAGATAAAGTTAGAAAAGAGAAAGATAAAATAAAGATAAATCTAGAAAGATAAAGATAAGAGAATGGAAAATCTATCCTAGCTTTTAACATTATCAATATCAATTTTACAAAATGATTTTATCTCCAAATTTGGATCAATATCTTTATAAAAACCCCAAAATTTATAACCTTTTATTGTATCCTTAGGTTGCAGCCTCTTATGTACCAAAAAAATATTAAAGAAAACAACACAGTTGATAGAGATTCAATGGAGGTATTAAAGCCACATATCATGCTTCTTCTTCTTAAGTTGTGCTCTCTTTTACCCAGGAATCTTCCATTTTAATTTCTTGTTCCTCCCCTTTAAACTTGGAAAAATTGTGAGGAAAAATTCTTGCATTGGGAGTTGTCTCAACAATTTTAAGGACAGCATATTTGTATTTTTTTATCCTAACAGATGAACTTGCCCCCCTGATTCATGAGTAATGGGTAATAAGATATGAAATAATAGGGAAACATGATGAACCTATTAACAAAGTCCCTAAATGGAACCATATCCCAAAATAGATCCCAATAAATGAACTTATTACCCTACAAGGGCATAGCCATCTTAAAAATGTTGGGTCATTTGATCCTATAGAAATTTTAAATTCTACTATAATATATATAATATACATATTTATATAATATAATATATATATGTTAATATAGATAAATCATAAATAAATCTCATTAAAATCAAAAATTAAAGTAAATTGACCCACTAAAATAAAAATTTTAGAATCAATATATAATATAGTAAAATAATTTGGGGTCAATATATAGTTAGTGAAAAATAAAAATTACAAAAAGAAAAGTTAAGAAAAGAAAAATATTAGTGCTATTTATGCACTATTTTTTTTTAATACTAACACTAGTTTTAATTTTACTAATTGTAACTACAATTATACAAAAAATAAATTTTGTTCTTTATAAAGTTATTAATTTAAGAAAAATTATAATTATATTCAAGAAATTATTATTATATTCAAATATTAGACATAAAAATTAATGATTTACATTAAATAGACAAACTAACCAAGCATATATAGTTAGGTAAATTCAAAATAAAGTTAAATTAAGCCTACACATAGTAAAATTTTAACATGATAACTCAACGTTCCAAGATATTCTCATTGTCACTAAACCAAAGCATCATTGATAATATACAAAGAATTTTTTTTTCAATAATGAGAAAAGTAAAAAATTTATTACTTAGATCAATTTGAGATAGCATAGTGAATAATTGCTTGATTACACATATAGAAGAAATTCATTTGATATATTAATGATGAATTTCAAAATATGAAAACTTTTTAGGACAATTACAAAAAAAAAAATCTTTACATTGAAAATTTTCTCCTTTGATTATTATTCTCTATATCAATTGTTGAGTCTTTAAACTCTACAAATGAGATTAGATGGTTGGTATTTTTTATAAAATAATTGAATAATTTATTATTTTCTAAATATATATTAATAGATGCATGTTAACTCTTCAAGCTCACTGGTAAAACTTAAAACTCCATTGTCATAAAAAATAATAATAATTTTTTTTTTGCTATTTGCACTTAGTTTGTAATGACATTAGTATTAGTATTAGTATTAGTATTAGCATTAGTATTAGTATTAGCATTAGTATTATTATTTAAAGATTTTGTATGAAAATTTTTATATGCAATAAAATTAAACTCACATTTTGCTACAGAATAATTTTTTATGTTTTTAATTATATTTTAAATATGATAGAAGTAAAACTTTTATGCCAAATTTTAATTGATACAACATATAAACATATATAATTGTATTTATTTTTTAATATAAATTATAATTTAATTATATATAAATGTAATTTTTTTATTAAATTAAGGTATTAAGTAATATCCTTATTAATAAAATACATATATAAATATAAATTAAATAAATAATAAATATATATATATATATTTTTATATATCCCGAAAAGGATCAAGACTAAACACCCCAAGTTTGATCCCGACTTGACCCATATTGTTCAAATAAGCAAAATTTAACTCAATCTTTATTTTTTAAAAAAAATACTTAGATAGTAGTGAATTGAAACTCATCCCTACATTCATTGATTTTTTCTTTACAAAATTTTTCTAATAAATAAATTTTTAAAAAAAAGACAAAAAAACCAAATGAAATGGCGTGTGAATTTGTTAAAATACTAAATAATATTTTAATAATAAATATAAATATAGAATTAAATAAATAATAAAATATATTTTTTATATATATACTAAAGTCAAGGTGTAATACCAAAAACCTTACTCTTACCAAAACTTGAGTTTAAAAAAAAAAAAAAAACTTACTTCAATTATCTCAAATTAAAAGAAAATGCACCAATTCACTACTATAATAATGATTTTTTCCAATGAAATTTTTTTACGGTAAAAGCTAAATTTTCGTCGATAATAATATTATCGATGGATTTGCTGACAAAAAAATTCTATTGGTGTTAGTCAATTAGTAATGCTATTCCATCAGTAATGAACAAAATTTGTTGATAATTACCAAAGGAATCATTACCAATAGAATTTTCTTAGAAAAATTCTATTGGTAATTTTCGAAGGTAAAATCCATCGATAATACTTAATTTTTAATTATATTTATAATTTTTTTCATTTTACTTTGGTTTTTTAATTTATTTTTAAAGTAATTATATGAATACTAAATATACATAAATAAAAAAAATAAATAAACAAAATACTTCATTTTATTTATAAAAAAATGTAATATATTTATTGTTTATAAATTTTATTAAATAGAAGTACAAAATATATATATGTAACAAATTCCATACAAACATTTAATAATACATACAAATAGTTTATTTAACTTTTCAGTTTCTTCATGATATTTTTTCTTAGCAGCCTCAGTGACAGCCTCAACCATTAGGAGATTAGCTTTCAATTGGTTTGCTTCTTTCTTTAAAGATAGTAAAGGCAGAATATTTGAATAAGCAATTAAACACAATATTAACACAACAAAATAAAGATGAATGACCAACGCCTGTTGGTCCAAGTGGCTAAAGAGCTCGGTTCTTCTTAAGTAAGGTATTAATTTTGAGTCTTGTGAATGAAAAAAATAGGTGTTAGTAGAGATTGTTCCTCTTATGAGATCTGACTGATCCTACTTTGGATTAATCAAGACCTAAAGTGGCTATCGAACACCGAAAGTCCCAAACCAAAAAATAAAGATGAATGGTTCCAACAGCTAATAAAGTGGATATCATCCAACATTATGTTGGGCTAAAAGCCTACAATCCAATCACACCAGCGGAAGCGAAATCAAACAATAAATCAAACACATAAGAGATAACAATTTAACGTGGTTCGGTCCAACTGACCTACATCCATGGATGAGAAACAAGATCCACTAGTTGTAGAAAATTACAAACATACATCATATCATCAACCTCACTCAACAATCAATACTCATAAGACACTCTCAATCTCCTCTAGTCCCATGAAGTATTCTCTACCCAAACAAACACAAACCCAAACCCTTGTGCACTCTTTCAACATAACCAAATACATACCCATATGCTCTCATACATCATACCTATGTGGACCCTCTCAATCTCCTCTAGTCCACTCACAAACAAACATACACACACATAAGACGTAGAGCCCCAATACTCCTATGGGGTGTCTATCCCACAAAACCCTACAACTCTCTTACATCTTTTTCTCATACCTAACCCTGTAGAGACTTCATCTATTTATAACCATACAAACTTGCTCATTAAGAATCCCTCTCCTCTTAGAACTCTTCTCCTGTAAGTCAAACTTGCCTATTAAGAATCCCTTTCCTTTTAGAATTCTTCTCTTGCAAGTCAAACTTACCTATTAAGAATCCTCTTTCTCTTGGAATTCTTCTTTTGCAAGTCTTCTTGTCCATCAAGCAATATCTGACAAATCTCAAACAAATCTCTAACAAATCTCTTATGGGATTTGAGTCAATATTCCCAACACATTAGTTATTATTGAAGACATTAAGCTATGAAAAGACTCCCTAAGAGATGGTATACGTTTTCTTAGTCCAACGGATGGCACATTTTAAAGTAGGGATGATGACTTGTAGAAAGGCTAAATGCTGTCCAAAACTTCATTGATATCGAGAGTTTCATTGTTAGTATTAAACACATTTTGTAGAATTGCACTAATAATCTATATGACTATAGAACAGCTTGGGCCAGATAAAACAAGAATAACACAAACACAGAATAATATAGGTGCTTGACAGTGTCAAATATAGAATAATAAAGCCAGACAACACTGCTTCTGAACCTAATGCAGTTAAACTTTCAATAGTTTCATCTACAAAACCAATTTCACCAAAGAAAATTGCAGAAAAACTTATGTATAGGCCAAGTTCTGGAATCAGATCTTTTTTACCCCTGTTACCAACAGAAAGATTCATGTACAATAGTCCCCATGTACAGCCAATATTCAATTACTTGTTTTAATTGAGCTTTTCAATTTTTAGAAACCAAACAAATTATAACATATATAGCAGTACAAAATAACAGTACAGATACTCCTAATAAGAGCAGTCTCCAAGACGGATCATGTTAGATTCCATTCACTTATCAAAATAGACATGCAAAAAACTCCTGATGCATTCATAGGAAAAGAATTATACTTTTTTTATTGCTATTCGCGTTCACTCAATCAGCAATCAGTCAAAAGATGCAGAATTTTAGATATATGTTCTCTGCACGTTATCTTTCATCAATAATTAACATCACTAATGGTCAAAAAAAGAACAGGATAAGCATGATCAATAAGTTGACTGAATAAATTTTTTAACAAGATCATAGAAAACTTGAGTTTGTAAAAAAAATAGATGTGGAATGGACCAATAAGTAAATGTATATATGATATTTCAGTTCTAGTGGTGTCCATGAGTCTTTCGATTAAGATATTGCATGAAACCATATTCATATCCCGCCATTTCTGCTTTTTAAGACAGGATCGATTATATTGCAAGGCCATATGTTCTCCAAGAACCTTCAACTATTCAAGTAGCCAATTTGGGACACCCCTATGTCCCCCACCATTTCCACGCCAGTTATAGAAGAAATTAGTACGATTCTCGACTAGGGACCTTGGAACTTAAAATGAGGGCATCTTAAATAAGAAGTACCATCAATGGATTTTACAGGCCTAAGGGGTTTTTCAGATTAGTAGCTGAAGTTTAGGATATTTATTATTTAATGTTCCCTAAGATATGCTGGTTGTCAGGGATAAAGGAAATGTCTGAGATGGAAATACCACTTGAGAGTCATCCCTCGGTCAGAAAAGCGCATGAAAGCTGAAAGTTGTGGTATAATATGAGGAAGAGACTATAGTTATAACATAGTATGAGGAAGAGACTATAGTCACAATAGCTATAGCCCCAAACCGAAAAAGAACAGAGAAAAAATATTCCTGTAGCCAACACCACTAGTTTAACGTTAAGACTTAGTTGAGTTCATAAATAGGAGTTGAGTCTACTAGGATATATCATTTAGAACAAAGTGTGTACACCATTTTGCCAACCATAGGGCAGGAAGTAAATGTAATTCTGCTGTTTCCTATGATAGCAGTCAACTGGGTTATCAAATTCATAAGATAAGAGGTAAGCAAACAATTGAATTATGTCGACTTAAGCCAACAAAATTGTCCAGGAAAACCTTGATAGATGGTGGGCCCACATTTGGTAGGTTTCTAGTTGCTTGACTACAAATGTGGCAGAGATCAAAATATTTATTATATAGTACTATATAATATTATATTATATATACATAAATATTTAAAATCATTCTCATCCATAACTTATAATTATCAACCTCAATTCATTATCAAGCAAGTAATTATTTACTATGCATATTTGAATAGAACATGAGATCATTGCAGAAGAAATTAATAATAGTTAATGTTGCAACTGTCCAGATCAAAAGAAGCTTCACCACATACCACTTTCATACATTGATACTCCAGAATTTGGGTCAATAAGGAAAGGAAACCAGCAAAAGAACTTCCGAAACTTTTAAAATTTCATATAAGAAAAGGTAACAACTGTTAGCTTCAAATTGATTTTTATTTTGAAATAACAAAACATTAAATTATATAAATTTCATCAAAATTTTGAAAAAGATTTATTTAATATATGTTTTTAAGTTTTATTCTCTTGATACTAAATAAATAATATGATTTTTACAGATTAAACAAACATTTTTTTAAATTTTCTTATTTCTAAAATCAAAACTATCTTGAAACATGATTTATTTGAGCTTAAATGAAATCTAATTGTTGTTTTTAAAGCAAACTTTTTCATTTTGAATTTAATACAAATTTGATAATATTGATTTTAAAAAATAGATTAACTTAAAAAAATTATTTTACAAGAACAAAGTTTTTCAATATTGAACTTGTTTTATTTTTTTATATTAATTCACAAAGTTTTAATATTTGAATTGAAAATTCACTATAATTTGAATACAATGAATTAGATGATTAAGTTTATATGGATAAAAACCTTTTAAGTCTAGTTTTTAAATTTTTAAACATTTTTTTATTTGAAATTATAAAACTCAAAATATAATCAAATTAGTAACTAAAGTGCAAAACTGGAGACAACTAATAGTACTATTCATCCAAAATCTAGTTGACTCAATCGATTGGATACCAAAATTAATCGATCCCCTCAGCTGTAACGGTCAAAAATTAAGTGAAATTCAAGAATCAATCGATCTCCTTTCAAAACCAATCAATCCTTTCGTTTCAAACAAGCACCATCGACTAGTTTTGAAAGAGAAAATCATATGTTTTCATTTCCCAAGTTTCTCCAACAGTTAGTTCCTCAATTCCTTTACAAATTGAGCATTCCAACACACTAAGAAAGTTAAAAAAATAAGAAAGCAAGCACCAATAAGTCATATTTTCATTCTCTAAAAAAAATCAAAACTTTTAGAGCCAAAATTCCATATTTGTTGTATCCAAACCATCTTCATTGTATTAATTCATCAATATCCTTGTACTTTATTAGGCAAACACTTGACCTTTAAAAAGTGTTTTAGTTTGCATTTCAATTGAGTGATTTTGTAATCAAAAGGTAAAATATCCTCTTATATTTGTGAGATTATGAGATTGCTACTTAGTCTAGAAATTAAAGAGTTTTAAGTTGCTATCTAAGCCTTAGGAAAAAAATAGAGTTGTAATCTTTCTTCAATTAGTGAATTCAAGTCTTGGTGAAGACAACTAATAGAGAGAACGTTAGTGCCTTGAAAAGAAGGACTAAACATTTATAAATCTTTGCGTTGATTTCTCTATCCCTACACTTTTTACACTTATTGTTGTTTATATTTATTTCTAAGCTTATTAATTGTTGTTGTTTGCATCATATTTTTCATTAAAAAGCTCATTGTTTTAATTCTTCATTCAATTGTTTTGAAATCATTATTTAACAAGTATTTAGAGAAATCCAATTTACCTCCTCTTAAATCACTATCTCACCTAAAAATCTAACAAAAACATATAACATTAATTGTTCCCCCTTTCCTCCCGAAGAAAGCTTCATTTAGGTTGATGAAACCAAGACCAACTAAGCTCAGGTAAATAAGTTTGACACCAATACATACACAAATTTGTCCAACATATCAATATATGAAATTCCTAATATTTAAGATAGTTGGAGTTTCAATCTAACTTAAAAATTTCCAAGCAACCAACCAAAAATCAAAGAAAACACCAGCTTCATACAATAAAAGTAAGAATGTATGTGAGATAACCATATACTACACTTTTCCACCAAAGCTTCACTACAAGAGAATAGGTCTTTAGCAGCGTTTTTTTCATATTTAGAGACGTTTATAAACGTCGCTAAATGATTCACGGCATTTGCCAAAAACGTCGCTAAAAGCGTTAACTATACCTACATTGGAAAAAATAACGGCATTTTAGAAAAAAATGCCACTAACTTAACAATATTTTTATGCACAAAAGCTGTTAAATTACAAAAATTAGTAACATTTGTATAAGAAAAATTTTGTAATTTAATGACATTTATGCATAAAAACACCACTAAATTTAGTGACGTTTTTTAATACAAATGCTACTAAATTGGTAATTTAACAACGGTTTTTCAATAAAAAAACGTCGCTAAAGTAAGAAATTTACTTTTTTTTTTAATTTCTTTCAATATTTACTATTATAATTAAATAAAAAATTATTGAAAGAAATAAAAATGAATTTAAATTTCATAAACTAAATATTATAAATATTTAAATATTTAAATACAAAACCCAATTTTTTTATTTCCAAACATAGTAACATACACATTTAAAGATTACCTGGCATGAGAAAGCAAAGAACGTTATTATTGAATGAACAATCATACATTGTACAAGCCTTTCACATGAACAAGTGTATAGAAACGAAATGAGAACAAATAAATTTGCCATTGACGAGTTACATGTAATCTTACAGGTCTCAAGAGACAGCATACTACAGAAAAAAGAGAGCTTCCTAAAACATTTTGGCTCAAATTTTGAGCAAAAAAATTGTAACGTATGGGGACTTTTTGGCTCATTATCTATTAATGATATGCAAATTCTATTTCTACATGATAAGCTAGCTAGTGCATTCTAACAAATTGTAAAACCGAAGGATGGATCATTTCTTTTCAACAATCGCAAAACTTGCAATGAACAGACATAAATGCCACCTTAAATATATCTGTCCCTGTATAAGCATCAACAGCACTAAAGACGTCATCAAGAAGGTGGATGTCACACTCCTAGTAAATAGCTCTAGCTAGTTGTACTCGTTGCTTCTGGCCACCACTGAGGTTAATTCCACATTCTCCAATTTCAGTTTGATCACCAAACTCCATCATTTCCAAGTCTTTCTCCAAACAACAATCCCTTATAACCTCCTTATATTTCTCCCTGTTCATTGGCAAACCAAATACTATGTTCTCTTAAATTGTCTCATTCTGAATACAAGATGTTTGAGCTACATATGCGGTTGTCCCACACAGCTTAACCTGTCATGCAAGCAGCAACAATTGTATCTAACAATCATTCATTTTCTATTGCATTCTTATGATGATGTTGTTGCATCTTAAACAATCAATAAGTGAAACTTGACTTGAGATATCCAACTATCAGAAGACCACAAGGATAAATAAAGTGGTGGTCCATTAGTATTTCAAGATAAGTCCCAGAAGAAATTTTAAACAAATGAGAAAAAAAGCACAATTCACCAAGTCCCATATAAGAGCTAAACTTGGTCTACAAAAAATTGCATGAACAACCAACTAGCATTAAATGCAATCATTTTAATCAACAAAACCAAGCAAAATGCATATATAATGAAAGGGGAAAGACACAACTTCATTCTCAGGCTGCATACCTTCCCTGATATTTTGCGCATCTCACCAAGAACTGAAGCTAGGAGAGAAGACTTTTCAGATCCTGCAGTACCAACTATAGCGGCAAGCTGCCCTTTCTTGACCTTTAAAAAATTTCAAGGCCGCATACTACAAAAAGTCCCTATATGTTACAATTTTTCTTGCTCAAATTTTGATTAAGAAGACTTACTCAAAGTTGAACTAATAATACTCTCATTCAGCTATAGAAGAGCCCCCCTTCATACATGGCTTGGCATTTTATTTTTCTGGCTGGAACTCCAAGTGCTGGCAGCTCCATAGTTGCTATGTTCTTGGTTATTCATTCTTTGTTCTTTGTTTTCCTTTTGTTTTAAATTTATTTTAAGTTTCTTTTACATTCCTTGACTTGTTATTTAGCTCTACTTTAGTTCTTTTAAGCAAACATTTTCCAATGAAGCTTGCAATTTCAGTTTGTATTTAACACAATTTTTGAGTTTCCAAGTTTGATGTTAGCTACTGTTTAATTAATTTTCAATTTGATTTCAATTTCAACAAATCATAAGCTTCGAATATGTTGTTCCTCTATTTGTTAGCTTGAATTACAATGCTTCCTCTTGATCAAAAAGCTCTAATTGAGCTAGCAAATTTATTTTTTTTAAAAGCTGTTTCCAGAATGTTGTACTGTTTTCGGATTTTTTTTTTTTTGTTACTTTTCAAGTTCATTCGGTCTCAATTTGTATCAAGCTTTTTAGTATTTGTTCATCTATGAGTTATCTACGCTTCTATAAAATTTGAGAGCAAAATTCCATATATTTTGAGCTAGATCTAAGATTTAGCAGGAGCTGTTATGTTTTACAAGCTGAAATTCCAGATTCTGTTTTGTTACGGTTTTGGATAAATTTCAAGCACTAAATGATGTCCAATGCTCTTGAAAATTTATGTGCATGTTCACATATTAGTTAGGTACTTCCACAAAAAAATTTGGAGATCAAATACTATCAAATGAGAGTGGAAACCAAATTTTAATCAAATGCTGTCCAGAACCAGTTTCCAGATTTTAATGTTTGCTTTAGATTGTTGTTTCTTTGATTTTTCATGGCTGTTTGGGGGTTGATAAGGATGGTACAAGGTTGCTATTGGGTTCAGCATTCACCTAGAAAGCACCTTGTTACTTGAATAAAGTGTTTTATATTTTTGTTTGATTTATTTTCATGCTACTGCTTTACTACCCCATTAATTTTAGGTTTTAGTTTGCTTGTTCATTTATCTGAGTTTGGGTATTAATCTTCTTGTTATTTAATTTTCATGTTTCTTTAATTATAACGCCATTTACAGTCAATTAGCTAGCCAAACCACCACAATCATTATAAGAGTAGTGCACTGTGGATTTCTAGGTTGATTTACCCAGGTAAGAAATATAAAAGGAAACCTCAGGAATAATAGAGAACTGGTAACCTCTGAAATACAGTCAAGTATTTAAACTTAAAAAAAAAAAAAAAAAGACGTGGATCACTTGTAGTTTCCTATAGGAAGTGTTCAAATTAGAAAAATATAACATTTAATAGTTTAACATCAGACTGCATGTCAGTATACAATTAGTTTAAACATCAAAAGCATACAAAAACAAAATCTCACCTCTTTCATCGCGATTTTTATGACAACCACCATAAGAATCTGTCTTGATATTCGCCTTTTCAAGCTCAACAAGAGCTTCCAAATGAAAGTTGCGGGCACCATAGTTAGAAAAAAAAGCCCTGCAATGGCCTTCTCAATTGCATGAGCTTCCAAAATCAGTATAGTGTTCAACACGCTATCTTACCTAACGACCTTGCAAAGACCAAAAGACGACCCTGGTCGTTCTATCATTTGATTTGACCTCAAAAAAAAAAAAAAAGAAGAAATAGTGAAGAAACCTGCTCAGCACCAAAAACCCAGATGGGATCCTTGCCAAAATCCCTTGAATAAACCACCCAAAACTTCAATCCCGAACTTTTCAACACCATCAACCTCTACTCCACCAGAAGAATGTGATTTATAGAAAATCTCAGGCCATGAATCGAAAAGAGCAATGTTTTAAGCCATGTCAAGACAACCCAGAAACGCAATTTCATCCATGACCACAAGTAAACCGTGGAATTAAATATAAGAATGATCTAAGATAAACCAACCATCAGATTTCAAGGTTTGACAAAACAAATATCTCAATACAAGGAGATTGGGATCCAAAAGACGAAGCGAAAGAAAGAAGGAGAAAGGGATTTGAGAAAGAGAGAAGACAAGAGAGAGATTTGAGAAAGGGGAAAAGTTTGCATGAAAAAGAAGGGGCGGGGAATTTTGGGAAAATTTTGCAGCGTTTATTAAAATGAACACCATCAAATTTTGTAAGATATTGACATTTACGAAAGAAAAATGCCTCTAAACTATTTTATATAGCCGTGTTTTATGTATAAACTCGTTAATTTCTGTCTTTAATGGCATTTGTATTCTCAAACACCATTATTCGAAAATTTTATGGCATTTTGGTAAAAACTGCCGCGATCTTTATAAAAATATAAAAGTTAGCAACATTTATAAATAAAACACCGCTAAAAAACTGCTCCTAATTTCTTATTTTTTTCGTAGTGCTTCTAACCATTTCCCTATGTCTTAAAAGAACCTTTAAGACAAGGGTAGATCTATAAGAAAAAAAGCCAAAAAGTTTGCATCAGGATGCAGGGGAACTAGATAACATAATAGCATTAAAAATAAAGTTCTTTCTTCTAAGAGTGATTAAAACAGTGTCAATTTAGTCAAAATGGGCATGATATGTAGTATGTAAGTGATACAAAGTCCTATGCACTAGTCACTTTATTTATTCTAAGATGAAGCATATAAAGGCTAGATTGAGTTATAAAAGTCTGCATTAATCATATAAAGAGTGCACTAAACACTGAAACACCCAAAAAATCAAACAAAGTGGTCACTTTGGTATAATTCAGTTTTTACTATCAATAGTTTTTTTTCCTACTCTGTATGTACAGCAACAGTCAACCTATAGAATTTTTTTTTTATGAAAGTAGTTAAGAGAAATATGAATCCTTAAATTCAAACTCTTTTGTTATCAGATAATGCAATCTAATAACCATAATAAATCATCAAATATAAGATAATCAGATATTTTAACTTATAATGGGACATGCTTCAAAGATTGATATTTTCTAGTTAAACAATGTAAAACATACTTTTGTAAGACTTGTCATCCTACACAAACTTTGTTACACCAAATCAGTAAACTTCATGTCTATTAGGTTGACTAAGGATTTGCATTATTTGCTAACATAATTAAGCCTTTCAACACCAAAACTTGCAATAAACTGTGGTGAAATACATTTTTCCCTAAATCTCATGACAAATGAAGACCATGTTTGTTTTGCATCAACTATTTTTAATTACAAAAGCCCATCGGAATAAGATCAAGAAATAGACATGTTTCTATTGAACGAATAGAAATAGGGCAAAGAAGACATGCTTGGAGAAGCCAACGACGGCGTGATGACAAGGGTAGCAGCACGCCTGCGACGAGGGGGAAAACCGGTCCGACCGTGGTCGGGATTTGGGGTCGAGAGAGAGAGAGAGAAAAAAAGAGGGTTAGGGATTTGAAGGATTTGGGGTTGGGTCATATAAAAATGGAGAATTTTTGATTTAAGAGAAAATTAGGGTTTCACGAATCTGGGGTGTCAATTTTTTTTTTTTTTCCAACTGATCCATCGCTAATTGGTCACTTTTAATTTTTTTTTAAAAAAAACTTTTTTATTTGTAATTCATTCGTAAAATAATTACTGATAAAATTTTTTATCGATAATTTATGTAGACATTTGCGTCTAATTTTTATCTATGATTTATTGACGGATTTAATTTCATAATAATCCTTCAGTATTCCATCAACGATGATAAAATTTTTTTTATAATTTTATTTCGTAAGTATTTCATTGATAATCCATCTCCAAACTAACCCAATTTAAAAAAAAAAAAATTTATCGAATCTTGATTTTTATTTAAATACACTTATACTGGATCAATGTGAATCAAAAAAAATAAAATACGAATGTTTTATCATCCCTATTTTTATTGATTTTTTTACAAAACTTATTTAATAAAAAATATAAATAAATAAATAAGTTAAAAAATAGATTAAATATAAAATAAAATAAAAGTAGAGAATGAAAAAAAGGATGGGTGTCACATTTAAGTATTGTATATCTTTATATTTTAAAATGATAATCTTTTAGTCACGTTTTTTTTATTTTTATGAATTAAAAATATAGTAACAAATTATTGAAAAAAAAGAATATTAAGTGTTTGAAAAATATACATATAATTTTAAGAAATTCAAGAAAGATAAAATAGTTTTAAAAAATTAATGAAAGAAGTGTAATTATTTTTTAACTCCACTAAATAATATCTTTTGTTATATTATTACCACCTTGATTCCTGGATTATAAATAACAAGATATGAACGATTACGAGTACACGATGAATCTATCCAAAATTTTGACCCTATCTTCAACATAAAAGGTAAATTTAATAATTTAAAATATAATATAATGATACGATATAAAAATAATATAAATAAAAAATTTAAAAATAATAAAATTTAAAATTTTATAAAAATCATAAATATGTTGAATAAAATTAAAAAATTATATTTTATATTTTTATATCAATATAAATTATGATATGTAATTTTTATATAAAATAAAATATAAATATAATATTTTATATTATATAATAATATAAATTATTAAATTTAATAAAAATAAATAAAACGTCACCGTTAAGTTCAAAAAAAAAAAAGTCAACCCTACCTATCATTTTTGTTACTCAATTCATGATGCAACCCTATTAGCCTGAGCTTATTTGATTAAATCCAACACAAAAAAATCTTCTCGTCACCCGCAAAAATTTGATTCAATAGAATTTAAAATAGCATAATAAAAAGCGTGGATAAAATCGCATCACGAAAAAAGGTAAAAGGCATAGGACAAAGAATGAGGCGAATCACTTCTATTTTTCTTTATCTTTTATATAAATGCAGCATATTGGGATATACTATTAATACCGCGTCTCCGACGTCAATTGTTTTTTTTCACCTTTTTCTATTATATTATTCAGAAAAAATTTTTAACAGTGAGGCCCACTACTTTTATTCGTGGGACATACATTTTTTAACCGATTTGTTTTTTGTTTTTTAGATACTTTATATTATTTACTTTTTAATATATTTTTATTATAAAATTTTTTTTTTAATGAGGTCGATTGTGTTTTACCCATTTTTTAATTTTTAATATATTTTATATTTTATATTCAATGGGGCCCATCGTTTTTTAATGGGACCAACTTTTTTTTATTTTTTTATTTTTATAATTTATAAATTTTTTAAACAAGGATCCTTTTCTTATTATATTTCTATGAGATCGTTTTTATCATTATTTTTCTAAACTTTTTTTTGTCAAAATTATTTTTCTAAACCTTTTTAGTTGGTGCCACATGTCTTTTTTTATTTTTTTTTCGTTTTTTAATATTTAATAAATATTTTTTATTCTTTTAGTTTTAACCTATTTGATGCTAATTTTTTTTTAAAAAAAAGTAATTAATTTTTATATTTTTTTAAACCCACTTGATACGAAAAGTATATTATATTTCTTTTTCAGGTTTTATTTTTTTTTAATTTTTTATTGTTTCTTTTTTAGATATTTAATAAATAAATTTTTGAATTATTTGTAGTAACTCACTTGATGTAAAAAAATATGTTATCTGTCAAGTAATTTGATTCTTGTTTTTTTTTTTCCTTTTTTTAAACTTTATAAATTTTTTAAATTTTTTAATGTTAAACTCATTTGATTTATTACTAAAATTATCTTTTTTAGTTACTTTTTCTTTTGAATGAATTTCCATATATTCAGATCCAATATGTTCATTTTTAAATTTGGGATCAAATCAAGTTTTTTTTTTAAATCAAGGCTAGATCAAATGTCTTTTTGGGGTGTTCCACCTGTCCAAGTATATATAAATATATTTTATCATTTATTTATTTTATATGTATATATGTATTATATTAATAAAGTAATTATTTAAAGATAATTATTTAATACCTTAATTTAATAAATTCACATGTCATCTCATTTAGTTTTATTTTATTTTCTTTGTTTTTGCCATGTCTTTATCTTTTTTTATTTTTTTACTCTTTTTTAATTAGAGAAATTTTATAAAATATAAGTCAACGGATGTAAGAATGATAAAGCAACTAGTATACCATGATTTTCGATTTTTTTTTATCCAATATGTGCATCTTTTTAAAAAATTAAAATTAGGTCCAAATTTTTGTTTTTTTTTTTAAATTATAGTTGGGTCGGAAATGAATTTATAGTGTTTTTTCATGCCTTGAGTATATATAAAATTATATTTTAATTATTTATTTAAATTTAAATTTATATAATTCTATTAATAAAATTATTATTTAATGTATTAATTTAATAAAATACTATACAATTTATAGTTAAGATATAATCTATCTATTCATCCATTATATAAAATGAATTCATTTTATCTTTTACTTAACTCTCATTTAAAATGTTGATGTGACATTTTATTATTATTTTTTTTAAGTTTTCTTAGCCTTTTTAATTTTTTTATTTAGTTAAATCTTGGGAAAAAGTAATGGAGATATCCATGTAGCACTCCCATTTATTTTTCTTTCGTTTTGTTGTTATATAAATTTTACAACAAAATGTGCCAATAAATAAAGATAACAAAATAATTTGTATCTAATAAGTTTTGATTTAACCTAATCCGATAAAAGAGTGATTTTTGTAAAAAAATTAGGATTGAATTAGGGCAAATTAAATTTTTTAAAGAGAAACAAAATCAGGTGAAAATGGGTTAATGATGTTTTACCCCGACCTACTTCAGGTATATATAAAAGTATATATTTTAATATTTATAATATAAATATATAAAAATGTATATATTTTCTCTTCATATTTAATAAATAATTTTTTAGATTTATCGTAAAGTTCATTTGATATTATTCATTAAAAATATATTTTCTTTGTCTTTTTTTGGTTTTTCTTAATTACATAATTTTATTAAAAAAATGTCGAATGAGGTATCCATGTGGCATTTGGATTTGGTCTTTCTCCTTTCCTTTTTTAAGTTTTTAAAACTTTTTTAGTTTTTTTTAAATTAAAAAAAAATAAAAAGGGATCAATGTAAATGTCCATTGGAAATTCTATTTTGATTCCATTTTTTTTTTTTTTGCTTGGGTTTTTTTTTCTTTTTTTCTTTTAGATTTTTTTAAAAGGTTTTCTAATATAAATCTTGCAAATCCATCCTTACACTAAATCTTTTTATAAATCCATATTTACATTAAAAAGTTGCAAGATTTAAAAAGCAACTGAATGTCCATGTGGTACCTTCATTAACTTTTTTTTTAACCTTTTAGTTTTATCTTTTTTATTTTTTAATTAGATAAACTTTTTAAGAACATAATGTTAATTAAGGTGTCCATATAAAATCTTTATTTGTTTTTTTTTTCATACTTTTTCTTTCTGTTTTTTGGTGTATTTTAATTAGATAAATTTTACAACAAAATAAAACTAGTTGATATGATGGCAAAATAATCAATGTCTGATGGTTTTTAATTCGTCCTATTTGATATAGGTGTTTTTGTAAAAAACGATCTTGAGTTGAGTCGAGTTGATTTTTTATGAAAACGAGATGAGCTTAAAGCGGATTTGAGGTGCTTTACTCAAGCCACCTTATAGTATATATAAAAGTGTATATTTTATTAATTTATTTAATTTTATATTTATATATATATTATATTAATAAAATTATTATTTGATGTCTTACTATAGGTATTATAGTATATGATATTATATCATATAGGTAGTTTGCTTATTTTAAAGCATTTCATCTACGCTTGTTTTCTTGATATTTGAAATTGCTAGAAATTAAATTTTGATCACTAAAATTAAAATTTTAATAATTATTAATAGATCATATGATCGTTGGTCATTATAACTCTTTTTATTGTAATCTTGTAACTTTCTAATCATAAATGTGGATTTTACATAATATTTTAGTATAATTTATATAATTTTAAATTCTGATTAATTAATTACACTGTAAAAATTTCAAATGATATGCTATTCATTTAATTATTTCCAACTTACCGTGCATTATTTTTTTTTTTTAAATCTATGGTTGTATTAAATATTCATAGATTGGCTACATTAAATTATTTGTCTTTCTTCTTGGAAATAAGAAAAAGAACTAAAATTTTTATTCTATGACATTGATCAAATGCCAATTAGATTAGTACAAGGATTGAACTATTCATCTAAATACGAAACTTTATTTAAAATTTGATATAATTTGAACATAAATTTAAGCCTGTTAAATGAGTTTGTATTTAAATTTTAAACCAATTTAAAATAATGGATTGAGCCTTAAACATGAAATTTAAGATTTGGATCCAATCCAACTCAAATAACTATTATATATATTTTTATATTTATATTACGTAAAACTAAATAGATAATTAAATGATATATATTTATAGATTAATATCTTATAGTTATATATACTAATCATATTCAAACACCAAATTAAATTAAAAAAGTATTTTTTAAGTTTTATTTTGTTAATTATTTATTATAAAAATTATTTTATTTTTTATTTGAAAGATAAAATATGAATGAACCTAGACAGAATCCTTATAAAATGGGTTAAACTTGAACAACAAAATGAGATTTATATTTTGGATAGAGCCAAGCCTTGATAAGCTTCAAACTTATAAAATGGGTCTAAGCATGATCTGAATTCTAACTTGATCCACTCCGTGAAAAGGTATAATGCCAATTTGTCAACAAATACAAATTGTGAAAAGAAGCTCGTGCAGTCATGCGTTACCTTGTTAATTTCATGATTTTGGGTTAATGTCCATAGCATTTTTCGCATCTCAATTTAAAATTTTCAAATGACAGCACGTCTTTATCCGATGATGATGAAATTGTTTTTGTATAACTTGGTTAAAATATAAAATTTTAATTTTAGTACTCATGATTTAATTTTTGATCACTTCAAATATAATTTTCTTTTTTTTTTTTTTACCTTTTTAATATAATAAAACTCGATATAAATCTTTAAAGAATTAAAAGATATAATATTTTGTGATATATAATTTGATCGAAATTATGATTTTACCAAATATGAATGAGAAACTATCGTTCCATTCAAATGCATTACGATGCAAGATGCTTTAGGAGTGTTGGAATTGAACTAAAACTTATATTTTTACTGTTGTTATTTACTTTATCTACTGTTTATTAGGGGTTATTTTACTAGTAGGTCTTTTAGAAGTTAAATGGAGTGTTTTATGCTTTTATACCAAGTGATGGAAATTTGTGTTTTAAAATTATAAGTTATAATAGTATGTTTTTATATATAAAAAATTAATAGATAATTAAAAAATAAATTAACCAACAAATTAAAATATAATTATAAAAATTTAATAAACAATTGAATTAAATTCACACAAAATAAGAATTAAACTAAAACCTAAAAAATTTAGCATTTTTCCTTTACCACTAGCCAAGTCTTCGTTGGCAAGTGATGACAAATTTTTATTATCATGTTGAAGGTTTGAAGCTTGTTGGATATACAAATAGTGATTGAGCAGGTAATGTTGAAATTCGAGAGAGTACTTATGGCTATGTTTTTAATATTGACATTGGAAGTTTTTTTTTTTTTGGGTTGTCTGCACGTGGTTGCTGTTTCAACTGCAGAGGTTCAATTCTACTGTAGCAGCAAGTTGAGCTACTCAAGCAGTATGGCTGCGGAGATGTTTAATGAGAAATATTTACTATTAAATATTAAAATATTAAAATATTAAAATAAAATGTTTATTATAAAATATTGAAAAATATTTATTCTTAAAATATGGAAATTATTTAATATTAAAATATTGAAAATATTTACTACTAAATAATTAAAATATTAAAATAAATATTTAGAATAAAATATTCAACTAATAATTAATAAAATATTAAAAACTATTTATTACTAAGATAATAATAATAATAATAATAATATTTTAATAATATTTAATAATAAATTATTATGTTAATAATAAATACTTAAAAAACAATATTTATTGTTAAAACATTAATTATATTAATATTGAAAATATTATTTTATTGAAATTTATTTCTATTAATATAAACTATTAAAAATAGTAATATTTAATTTTAAATATTAAAAATATTTATGGTATTAAGATAATAAACTTTTATTTTGAAAATATTTATTACAAAATCTAAAAAAATTATTATTTATTAATATTTTCATTGAAATAGTAATATAAAAACAGTTGTCATTAAAATATTAAAAATAATATATGTTTTAAAATTAAAAATATTAAGAAATAATTAAAAATATTCAACTTATTAAAAATTATTATTAGAATAATAATATTGTAATATCAAATAATATTCATTATTAAAATAATAAAAATATTATTTATTGTTTTAATATTTATTATTAAAATAGCTATGCTAAAACTAACGTTGGAACTTAGGAAATTCTGCCTTACGACCCAAAAAAGAGCCCGTATCCTCCAACCCATGACCTTCTAGGCTTGCTGGCCCAGCAGCTTAACCACTTCGCCTTGAGTAGCTAAACTTATTATTACAAAGCTGCGACAGCTGTTATAACTGTGCTCATTTTAGGCAGGAGAAACAAAACTGATGTAATTTGGCTTTCTTGGAAAGGAATTGTTGTTTTCACTTCAACAATTTAGGGAACTCATGGATGATGGTAAAATCTTTTTATTCTTCTTACTGGGCAAAGTTATGGATTTTGACACGTGTTTATGTCTCTTTAGGCGTTTTACAGGACCGACTTCCAGAGTGAAGAATTATAGCAATCTGAGTACTCTCAATTGCATCAAGCTCAAATTATGATTTCCCTTGATTAGCTCGATGAAATTGGAAAAATAAAGTGCGAAGCGAGAACTCCTATCTATTATAAGGTGAAAATATGCTTTTGTTTTTCATACAAGTTAAATTGCTTCTTTACTTGGTATCCAAATTAAATTGTTCACTGCACAATTGTAGTTTTCTGACAACAGCTAGCTGTCTAACTCAAAACTAGTTGGTATCAGATCTTGGAATGTGATTTTGGGCCATGCAACTTACAGAAAATTTAACAATGTCGCTTTTGTACATAATAAATACACAACAATGTCATATATGCTTTTCTATAATTCATTCCTAATTGCTAAGCATCCTATTAAATATTCAACGACTCCTCAAATCATATACATCATGCATTAAAGACAATTCCCTGGTATCTATCTGTATAGGACCTTTCTGTTCGCATGGTGGTATCTCTCATTCACCATTAGCAAACAAGCAGAAGGAATTCTTTTCTGATCAGGTCCATTGTAGGAATTATCTAGATGAAAACTGAACATGCTTTGTTTTGAGCTATGTTCAACCCTTTTTACTTATCAAGTAGTGTCCAAAGAATTGATTAGGACCCTGTACAAGTTTAGGTTAAGTGAACTACCTTCAAAATCATGTTGTTGATCATGCTTACAGAAACAACTAGTTCAGAAATAGGACGATTGCTCGGGAAGAACATTCATCTGCTTAAGCACTAGAGCTACTTTCTTCCGAAGTGTTTCCTCATGAAGCAGCTGGATGAGGATTCCCTCAGACCTCTGAAACAATGCATCACTAATTTGTGAATGGTTTAGGATCTTCTGGAATAAGTCCAAGGCTTTTGTTTTGGCAGATAAGGATCCCTTCTCTAGGACCTGAAGAATTGCCACAACACCTTGACTCTCTACAATTGCAGCAGTTGCATGAGACAATGTGTTGTGGTCTTCTAGCAATGTTTCAAGTGCCATTAGGGCAGCCTCTGCCACACCCGAGTTTGTATCACTCAAAGTTCGCAATAGTGGCTTCACAGCATCTGCCTTGACAAGGCAGAATGTATGTCTCTGTAAACATGCAACACCATGGATGGGGCATGAAATTTCATTGTCTGCTGAATCTGAACAGCACCAAGACATGTTGGGGAAGAGCTTCATCATGTTAAGCAGTGGCATGGAATTCTGTTGCTTTACCCTGATGCTTGCATGTGAGACTGACAGGCTGGTGGACCGGGATAGCTGTGCAAGAGCAATGGCTGTTCGCTGCTTGGCCAGTGGGCTACCTATAGAAAGCACTCGAACTAGAGATGGATATAGCTCAAGCTGTCCCACTTGCCTTTGAAGTTCGGGCTTGGAGGGTTCTGTGAAGCGTAAAAGTGCTGCTAGAGCATTTTCAAGTAAAGACTTGTCTTGGTTAGTGGGTGCTCCAATCCCACCAAATTCTTCATCCGAGCTGCAAATCACTTCATGAATGGCTTTTACAGTTTCTGATTTACGGAGTATTTCATCAATCTCTATATCATCTTTTGGAAGTTGGCTAATAATACCAGCAGCAATGGACCTTTCTTCAAAGTCTGGTGAACAAGTAAGAATGGATGATAAGGTGTTGATGGCAGTTTCTTTTCCAGGCGATGGTGGGAGTGGAACCCCATCAGGATGACCTTCTGACACACAGTGTATTAGCTTCATTGTCCATCTTCTAACTGAAGGCTGGTCACTATCAAGACAAGAGAAAAGGTGATTGACAGCATCTCTGTTAGATCGTATCAAATTTTGAGTTCTCTTTGACTTATTGCTAAGTTCAATCAGCAGGTGTAGGAACTGAATCTTAAATTGAGGATCAAAATTTGCTACAAGCCGCAAAAAGAGACTGACATTATGCTCTGACTGCAGCTCCTGCAGCCCTTGATACATCTCAAACTGAGGAGGCTGACAAGCTTCTATAAGCAGAGCAAGAATTTCAGCAGCTTCTTGTTTAAGGAGAGGATCTGATCTAAATGAGATGAGATTAAGCAAAAGTGGTATAGTTGCTGGGTCTGATAGGAAGCGCTTTACCATCTTGGGGTATTGTGCAAGCTTCTTGACACATTTGATGCAAGCAGATTTGCATGCTGGGGAGTTGGAGGATAGCATGTGAACTATATTGTGAACAAATTGTTTATCTTTCAAGTCATTTATGCTGTTTTCTTTGAGTTGCATCTTGACCAAGGCTGCAGCCATCAATGCTCGAGTCTCTTGGTGTCCTGCAGTGGCACAAGCTTTCAATAAGTAAATTTATTCAATAAACATATCATACTATCAATTTTTTTCTCCTAGGTATTTATTGCTTCACCTTGGTTGAATTGAGTAACAAATGACTGAAAGTATCCAGCTTCAGCCATCTTCACAACAAAGTGTATGTTGGAGGAAAGATTCTGCAATACATTTTGAGCTTTCCATGAGATATCAGGGTTGGGGTTGCTGAGCAAAGAAACCAGGAGAGGAACACAATCCTTGGTATTCCCTATTTTCTCTATAAGAGTTTCTGTTTTAGACAATTCCAACAAGATGGCAATTGTATCAGGTTCTGTTTCACCGTTATATATCCGCTTCACAATGCGGCGAACAGCTCCTGCTTGAACAATTTCTTGCTGCAATTCCCAATAAATAATTCTTTAGATATTTGAATGCTTGCTCCAATGAAAAATATAATAATCAGAGAACATATTGAATGGGTGAGATTTAAACAGAAACGTGCATGTTGAAGTAAAAACTTTCCTTACCTTCTTCTCATCACAGAATTTAGCTATGCAATAAAGGCATTTCTCTGCTGCCACGCTGTTAAGCCTAGCGTCCTTTAAGGACTCAACGAACTTTGGGATGAGTCCCTCCTTTGCAGCTTTCACTGCATATTCAGGGATTTCCAACAGAACCTTCAGATCATCCAAGGCTTTGTTTTTCCTAAGATGGTCATTGCAATTGATTCCGGGAACTGCTGCTTGAAATTTCCAGTCCATATCCCTTCTCTTCCATTCTTCTATAGAGCTTCGAAGGTTAACATTAGGAGTAAGCTCCAAACTCTGAAGCTCTTCTCTGCAAGTGGGGCAATTCTTCTTTCCACTCTTGAAGTATTCCTGAATTGCCCTCCTCTCAAAGCTATGGCCACAGAAAACCGCAACGGGGTCTACCATCATCTCCTCGCATAATGGGCAAATGAAGGAACCAATAGGGTAATGCTTGTGGTATGTTGAGGTCTCCTCATTTTGAGGCCTTGAAACAATTTCCGTGCTGTACAGCAATTGTATCAATTGAGAAAGCTGAAGTGCCTCCGCCTGCTTCTTTTGAACTTCCATCGCTTCTTTTTCCTGCTTCAAAAGTGCCAATTCATGTTTTACCAAAGATGCATTCACATTAGCACCAACAGCTTCAGCGATCTTCTCCAGCAGCTTCATAGCATTCTCTCTGTTTCTATTGCTATGGAATATTGAATTCTCTATTTCCGAAGCAATTGTTTCTGTTGCAGCTGCCATGCGGAACTCTATTGAATTCAGATTGTTGATTATCTGGTCATTCATGCTCTTCAACTTCACTGCCATATCAAGATTAATCAATTGAAATGAGGAAATGGTTGCGGCAATATCCTTAGCCAAAGCTTGCATCCGTGAAAGCACTGAATGTGAGTGAAGTAACAACCGGATACGGCTTCCAGATTTGTAATCCACGATGATCTTGCGGGCTTTCATTAGCTGGCTGTTCAATTTCTCCAATGCTGCCTTTGTAAAATCTGAACCCATTGTAGCTTCAATTTTCCTCACATTTAAGGCCTGCAAAAGTTTACCCAGCTCAGAGATACACCTGGAGAATTCTCGAAAGCTGTCCTTTTCCAGCACGACATCTCTTGTCTCCTTAGCAAGCTCCACTGTCTGCAGCGCCACCCTGTTCAAGAGTTCCTGTAATACTGCTACACCAACATCCTCAATTCCAATTCTAAAGTCCATCGAAGACATTGGAAGTAGCTGTAAGAATAAATTCCTGTTTTCCAGTGAAAAATTTTCCTGCTGGGCAGTTTCTTCCACTGCTCCTTGCTATTACTTAGCCATGAAATAAACCTGCTAAATCATTAACCATAGGAAATTGAAGCGGTTTTACAGAGGTTTTTTGTTTTTAATTCTTGAACAATGGAGAAAAACGAAAAGAAAAAAGAAAAGAGAAAGAGAATAAGAGACTACTTAGGTGTCAAAGACCCATACCCATAAAACAGGTTTACAGGATTTGACTATACTGAATTGTTCTTTCAGCAGGGCCGATTGATGGCCTGTTTGCCTATGTTATACATTCAGGATTTAAGGCCAAATTTGGTCAAATCAGTTGCCAGTGAAACCTGCAATGTTAAGTACAGTATATTTCCTTTAATCAGTATAGTAGCTCCTATTTCCTAGAAACATCAAGTGCCTTATCCTTAATTTTGCTATGATTTTTCTCTCTGAGGTGCGCTAAAATTAGTTGAATGGACACAACAAAGAAAAAATGAAGTGAAAAAAAGTTGAGAGCAGCTAACCAGAGCCTGGAGCCAATTCCCTCGAAGCCGGTCTGTTGATTCTTGATGCTGATAGAAGACGGCAGCTGAGGTTGCTCCGGGAAGAGAATTCTTTAAAAGAAGACTGGAAGAATCCGTTGACGATTTCAAGTGACACAAGGGAAGATGTGGTTTATACTTTTATAATGTGGAAACGAAGGATGTATTGAGAAAAGGTCAAGCTTCGGTACGTCAAAAGTCCTCTTTAACTCGTGTTAGCGTGCACATTGGGACCGCGGTTGGAAGTTGGTACTTTTCACACGAGTACACGCGGATTTTGAGCACCGATTCTCTAAACCCACATCCACACAGGAATCTCACCTCAACCCTGCTCTGCATCGCTTCCATCCTCGGAAGAGAGATTTCCACAATGTAGAGTAAGGTTATGGTCTTCATGTAAATTCAAAAAAAATTTTAAATAAATAAAAAATTCAAAAAGATAACCTAAAATCTTTTAAATATTTTTTTATTCATAAAATTAATAAATTTATCAATAGTTATTGATTTTGATCATGATTTTTCTCTGAATAAGTATTTGATAGTATAATGTAATTATATATTTTTTTAATATATAAAAATTCATTATGAACGATTATAATAATGTTATCTTAAATTTTATTTATAAATTTATATACTATAAATAAATGCTAAAAAAAATTCTAAATTTTACTTTTTACTTCATCAAAATTTGTGGGAGAAAAATATATATTGCGAGTCTGTGGCATAGCTTTGGCTCTCCTATTTGGGTTCAATTTAACTGCTGAAATTTTCACTCCCAAGACCAATTCCAACTTCCATGGAGTATTTTACTAATGGCAATGCCGCTTGAATTAGCAGGTATTATTAAAATGTCATTTTCTGAAGCAGCGACCTTTTCCCTTTCATTTCTTTTGATTCATTTTAGTAGTACTATCTTTGAGATGATTTAATTAATTAATATTTAATATTATCTCAAAATCCACTATTCAAGTTTTGTCTTTCTTTGTATAAAAAATAATTGGTGGTAAAGTTTCAATCCTTCGTAGTTTAACTCGATATATTTTTTTACTTAATTTTTCATTTTTCTAACTTATCTTAAATTTTTTTTTTTAAACTTGTCTTTCCCGTTCAGGAAATCAAAGCTAAACCAATTTGATTACAACTAGTACTACATGTTTTTAAGTCACCTTTAAATTCTTCAAATTTGGGCCCAGCACAACCATATTAAGAACGTTACTTGTCTGCCATCCTCATATAATATATAATTATTGAATAAATTCAAAAATGAAATTTATAAATTAATTAATTCATAAATTACATCGCACAATCAAACCATTAAATATAATTATATGGCATGTCATATATTTAATACAAAAGTCATAGGGTAAAATAATATTTTACAACAACATCCATTTAGCTTGGAAAGGTATTAAACACCCAAATTTTTTTAATTTATAAAATAAAATTATTTAATTATCCTTTTCATCTCAATTTTAAAGTTTCCCAATATGTATTTTCAGTAAATTATGTAACTTATCAGATTTTCATATCCGATAAATTAAAAAAAGTTGCATTTAAATAAAAAAAAAAGTGTAAAAAGTAAAAGATGAGATGTGAATAGTGTTGACATTGTAAAAACAAAAGGTAATTGAAAATCAAAACAAGATTGAAGAAGAACTGAAGTAGCAAAAACTTGAAAATCAACTAGAAAATCAAAACTGAAAGCAAGAACTTAAATCTAAAAACTAACAATTTATGGATAAAAAATTAAATCTACAATTCTTTAAATGAAATGAACTCAAACTGAACTAAGAAACATAGATCTATGAGTTTATTACTTAGATCAACAAAGAAATTGTAAGAAACACTGAAAATCTAGCTTAATGAACTAGATCAAAAACCAAATGTAGTAACAAGAAAAACAAAGCAATAACAAGGAAAATTAACCAAACTGAATGTAAATGTAAGAATTTAAATGCAATCAAATAAAAGTAAACAAGTAAATTAATGAATTAAATAGTGTAAAGTGCAAGAATTGCAAATCAAATGCCTAGTTGGGAGAGAAGCAACTTGTAGTGTTGTTACTCACTCAAGTTTGATCTAACTCACCTTTTGGATTCAAACAAAATTTTATAGATTTTTTTGGAATTGTTTGAAAAGAATTTGTGTTTGTTCATTTTCAGATCTATAGAACAATAAGTTACGAATCCAAGGAAAAAATTTGGCTCAAAACAAGCAAGATTTGAACAAATTTCAATAGAAAAACTGTATCAAGGTCAAGAACATGATTGCCAAACAAATTTGAGTAACACTGGAAATCACTTGGAATTGAATAAGAAAACTTAAAGATTTGAAACTTTTATTGAAGAAATCATAAAGTGCATTGAAAATTAAAGAAAGGAAAGTAAATTGTGCAGGAAAATTAAGGCAACTTTCTACCGAAATAGCCTTTTAAATGAATAAGAAGGAAACTGTTTGGAGAGAAAAGAAAATAAATTATAAGAAAAGTAAAAAATGTAAAACTAAGCTACTTTTCTTCTATGGTAAACCACTCTTCCCTATTTATAGACAAATGGTAGGTGCTTTAGCCCCTAAAAATGCCAAAAAAAATCCAAGTAATTACCCTTATTCTAGAGTCTTCTTTCTCTTTTCCTTTAATCATTTGCTTGCTTTTTTGGTTCCTTTAACTCCCTTTTCCTTCAAGCTTTCTTCTCATGATCATTTAAACTCCAAGAAGTCAACATTATGACCAATAGGAAGCCTTCAAATGGCTAGCTCAACAACTCCAATTGGTCCTCTTTGAATACCTAAAAGTGGTGCCATAAATCTTTTCTCACACGGCCATGCATCCAACAATACATCTTGCATCTTACATTCTCTTCTTGGCACAAATCAATAATGTGTTCCTTTATTTTGCTGCCAAAATATAGGCCATTAAATGAAAAAATTATGCCTTATAATCTTTGGAAAAATTATGGAAAATTGTAAGCCCAAAAATATCTTACTAATGCACTTATACCTTTCAACTATTTGTACAGATATTACAAAGGTAATAATGTACTAATGAGCTAAAGAAGACATTTTCAAATGAGAGGTATGAGAATTAAGACTTGAAATAAGATTCCATGAAGTTCAATTGATCAAAAGAAATTGTAGAAGAAAGGGTTAAGAAAACTCACATAGATGCCAATTTAGCATAATCACACTAGTTGTGGCCTTTTCTAGCTTTTAGCATAAAAAAAATCCTCCAAAATGAGTCCAAAATCTCTAAAATTTCTCCTTTTCCACAATCTCACCTATACGTTGAACATTGGTGCATTTAAGAGTATTTTTGCCAAAAATTTCAAGGATCGAGCCAAACTTTAAGAGTAATTACACTAAAAATGAGTAAGAAAATGCTAAAATTTTAGTGCAATTAAACCCTTAAACTTAATCTTTTACTTGTCCTTAAGCAAAACTAGATTAAGCTAGAATCATTGCTAACTTTAATGTTTCATTCAACATGAATACCTCATGGATTTATCAATGGATATACTAAAGCAAAATCTTGAATATATGTTAACATACAAGAGCCAACCTAGGCTAAGCTTATTCCTAACTATGATTCCCAAAAGCAAGCAATACCTCTCATAAATCCTTGTATGTACTCTAGTAATGTTATGCAAAATATGAAAATTCAATTACAAAGATCAATAAAGTGTGCTCAAGTTTCGTATATTTGCTTATCAGACCTCTTTCCACTAATGTAGATAAATAAATGACCAAAGATCATTTAGGACTTTATAAGCTTGTAATGTAAGGCTAAGGTCAAGGTATGATAAAAGATATTTTAGGCTTAAGTACACTAACAATGCATTACTTTGTTTATAATCATTCATTGTTGAACTTTGTTTTTGCTCACTTTTCCTTTCTTTGCTTTTCACCACTTTATTATTTTTTTGCTTTTTCTTTTCATGGCCTTTTTTTTTTTAATTTCTCTTTTTGTTTTCTTATTCTTTTTTCAAGCTCCACCCTTCATCTGTAGAAATGATAGAAAATATCAACTCAAAGGCTTGCTTTTATAATGTCGATGAAAGGTATCATTAGGGTCAAATGGGGTGACTATGAAAAAATTATATCAACATTAGCTTGAAAAGAATCAAACGATCCAAAGATGACCTATATCATTTCCTTAATCTTATGTCTTCTATATTTCACCTCAATAGATTATCAAAACAAATTTTAAAATATAAAACACAACTTCAAAGACCAATGAAAAAAAAATCTTATACTCACATAATCAATTATTAGATAAAAAAAATACAATTTAAAGATCAAAGTATTAACCCACAAATGAAAACTCATACTCAATAAGTCACTAATCCTAAGCATCATCTCATATTTCACATAATATTCAATCTTTTCCTAAAGCTATATTCATTCTCAATCCCTATCTATCATTAGTGTCATGAAAAACTAGTTAAAGAAAGCATACTAATTATTCGAGTTACAATAAGTCAAGCTCAGTTTCAAGGGAAAACTCAAGGAAAATTTGAAAAATTTTACAAAAAATTTGAACAATTTTCCCATACCCCTAAACTTAAACAACACACCGTCCTTAATGTGTAAGCAAAACGAAATAAAGCACAAAAGAGAAATAAGGAAACTCTCTTATGAACATGGAGGCATGGTAACTGAATGTACTTTTTAGCTCTAACTGAAGCTAGTGCTTTTAGCTTTAAGCTTTTATTCATCCTAAAAAATAAAGAAAACAACTACACTAAGAAACTACATCAATATGTACTAAGAAAGGATAACCGAATGACAAAATGAACAAATGAACAAGGAAAAGATAAATAGCATAACTGAATGAACAAATGAAACATCAACTAAAACAAACAATATTTATATACAAACATGAACAATAACAAACAACAAGTAAAACTTGGATTGCCTCTCAAGCAGTACTTTAGTTAAAGTTAAATGCTTGGCTTTGATTGATGTTAGAAAAGAGCACCACTCTTTGTTTTGAAATCTACCCATTTCATTATTTTTCTTAGCACCAAATATGTAATGGTAAGCTTTGAATAACCCTAGTGCTCAAGGTAGAATCATAGTTCACCTTTACGATTAATCTAAGTATATTGTAATATGATTTAATAGAAGTGGTCATTAGCTTTAGTACCAATGATATGGGTACCACAATGGAGAATATGGGTTTTAACTCTAAAATAAAATTTTTTTTCATGAATGGTATAAGTCAAATGAGCATAAAGGATAAGAAGTCAAATGTATCAAGCTAAAAAATAGAGGTTGGAAAATTTTCTAAGCAAGTAAAGAATTTTTCTATATCATCATCATTATCCAAATCTTTTATATTATCGAATTTTGACATTTCTTTTAAGTTTCTTCTATTGCATCCTCATCTTTTCACTTGGCTCATCAAAGTTGTCAAAAAGTGCGCTTTGAACCATATGTATTTCCAAATCATCATCTAATGGATTTTTAAAGCATAAAGAAAAATACATAGGTATACAATGAGGTTCATTTCCTTCGCGATTAAGACCAATACTAAGACCTTCTTACAAATCAATGTAGGAAATTACGTCATCCTTTCAAAATCATTTTCACTTACCTTGTCTTCCATGGTTGATCTATCTAAAAGAAGCTATAAGAATGAGGTGCTATAGCTTTAGGTATAAGATCATGGAATGAAAAAGCTACTAGACAAGTAAGTTCTTTTTTAATGAGTTTTTTTCTCATTTTTAAGCTTGATACTAGATTCAAAAAAGAATGTATCTAAAAGCTTAAGTGATTTATCTACTAGGCTTGCCTTATCAATATATTTATCCACCTTATGCCTTTTCACATAATTGGGTAAGTGATCTTTAAAAAGCTCAAGAAATGGCATAAGTGGAATATCAAGCTCAACTTCTTCTTAAATGTTTTAATCTTTCTTAACACCCTTAAATAATCTTTTATCATCAAGTTTCTTAGCCATAAGCTTGTCCTCTACCTCCACTATCTTTTTCTCCATAACTTTTACAATTTTGGTAAATTCACCATAATTGGCTCATCATCATCATCAATCCTCATCAGATCTCTCTCCTCAAATAATCCCTTAATTTATACTCCTTTTTATCCTCCCAATAAGGTTTTGACTCTATAATCCTAGGCATAGAATTTAGAAAGTAAGTATTTATGGTATGTGTATTTTGACCACGTTGCCTAAGAGTCTTCACGAATGCCTCTTGGTCTTGATGGAACTTTACTTGAGTTTGGAGCAATTTAATGAGCATTTCTTCAAAGGATAGTGTCTTTTCTTATATAAGAATGGTGGTGAATATGGTGTAAATGAAAAGTGATGTGAAAATGAATGGTATTGTGATGAAGAAAAATATTGTCATGGTGAAACATAATGTGGCACTGGAAAGATTTGTAGTGACGATGGATAATATTGAGGTGGTGAAAGGTATCAAGGAAATGAATGCTTGGTAGCATAAGTCGGGGTATGCTTAAGTAGTGAACTAAAGAAATATCCTAAATTAGTATCCCACATAATCTTAAGATAACCCTCCCAAGTTTGAATAGTGTAGGTGTTTGAGTAAGATTGAAATTATTGATCATATGGACACCTACCACCATGGTAATCTCCACCATGCACTTGACCATTATTACATTAGTTTGGAAAGTTGTGGACAAGAGTAGGTTTAGGATTAATCTTGGTTTTAATGGCCTTTAATTGATTTTCTAGAAAATCTAATTTTTTTGGATAAATCTTTAAGGCCTTACTCTCTTTTGGCTTGGTCTTCAACACTAGGTCATAGTTCTAGGTAGTCATCAAAATAATAACCTAGAGGCTTAGCATGGTTCTTCTGGTGCTCAACTACCTCATAAAAATTGGATTCCTATATGAAAAATAAAACCTAAACAAAAATATAAACTATCTATACTAAAGCTATATGAACTAAGGAGTGAACCAATCTATAGATGAGCATGTTAAAGCACGATATTAGCCTCAGAACCTTTAAACCTAATCCTTGACAACAACACTAAAAAACTTGATTGGACAATTTTGCAAGTGTATAGGTTGTTCAAGTAATAACAGTGACCAAAGGTCAAGATATCATTCCCACGAGAATTAGCTAAAATGGTTCTTAGCTTAAGTAGCTATTATCCCTACACTCCCTCTAAAATTTGCTCAACCAAAAGGTTGGTACAAAATTAAGCTAATTAGAACAAATGAAGAAAATAATGAACCAAACATAATTCTTACAAAGAGTAAACTAGCAACATGTAAAAGAAACAAACTAGATAAATGCACAAAACCAATAGCTAAATTGTATTGCAATGAACTCAACATGAATTGAAATGTAAATCTAATCTAAGAACTGAAAATAACAAGTTTAACTAACAAGTAAAATAGTAGATTAAAAGCATAAATTGAAACAACTAACTATAACCAAAAACTACTCAACTAACTTCTAACTTCCAATTTCTAACAAAAGAAACTTCTAGAAAATTCTTAGAACTTGATCTAAATAAACTAAAATTTATAAAAATATAACGTAAAATTTGAAGATCAAATTAAGATTAAATTGCAATTGAAGTAACAAAAGCACAAGATCTATGAAGAATAAGTAAAACCATAATTTAGATGCAAATATGGAAATTGAATGTTCAACAAAAATTGTAGAGCTAAGCTAATGCATATTGAATGAATTTAAAATGGAAATTGCAAAAAAAAAAAAAAGTAATTGAAAATTAAAACAAGATTGAAGAAGAATTAAAGTAGCAAAAACATGAAAATGAACTAGAAAATCAAAACTAAAAGCAAGAACTTAAATATGGAAACTAACAATTCATGGATGAAAAATTAAATCTATAACTCTTTAAATGGAACAAACTCAAACTGAACTAAGAAACATAAAACTATGAGTTTACTAATTAGATCAATAAAGAAGTATCAAGAAACAGTAAAACATTCAACTCAGTGTACTACATAAAAAATCGAATACTGTAATAAGAAAAACAAAGCAATTGCAAGGAAAATTAACCAAACAAAATGTAAATGCAAGAATTCAAATGCAATAAAATGAAAGTAAGCAAGTAAATTAAAGAAGTAAAGAGTGTAAAGTGCAAGAATTTCAAACCAAATGCCTAGCTAGGAAAGAGGCAACTTATAGTGTTGTCACTCACTCAAGCTCAATCTAGTTCACCTTTTGGATTCAAATGAAATTTTGTAGATTTTTTTGGAATTATGTGGAAAGAATTTGTGCTTGATCATTTTTAGATTTGTAGAACAATAAGTTACACAAGTTTCAAGAGAAAAACTACATATAGGTCAAGAACATGAATTGCCAAATAGATTTAAGTAACACTTGAAATCACTTGGAATTGAATGAGAAAACTTAAAGATCTAAAACTTTTATTGAAGAAATCATAAAGTGCATTGAAAATTAAAGTAAGGAAAGTAAATTGTGTAGGAAGATAAAGGCATTTTTCTACCTAAATAGCCTTCTAAATGAATAAGAAGGAAACAGTTTGGAGAGAAAAGAAAATAAATTGCAAAAAAAGTAAAAATGTACCATGGTAAAGTTGCCATCCAATAGCCATCCATTATATGACATATTTGTGGTAACTTATACTAAGACAGTTGGGGTGTAGTTTAATTTTAAGATTAATTGGTTTCACACCAATGCCTTGACGAGGGAGATTTTAGAGCTTGAAAAGGATGAGTTGAGATACGTAAATGCCCTAATGAATGAGAAGCCATTTTATTTGAAATTGGCCACTCACAAGAACAATCATGATTATCGCCTTATCCTAGGCAAAGATTAGGGCTTAGTTATTGTTGTTCAGTAGGTGCTAAACTAAGAGAGAGGTTTGGGTGAAAAGGAAAGGGCATCTAAAGGCAAGGAGGACTTGGTTGGTAAAAAATGTAGGTTGATTGTTTTGTGTTGCCTTGTGTATTGTATTGTTATGGTAACTCTTAGTGTTTATATGGAATTGTTGTGTTTTTTGTTGTAGTGTAGCAGTTAAGCCTAAAAAGTCGTAACTACTTCTAGAGTGCCAAGTACAAAGTATGCTTACTTCTAACGTGAAGGGGAGTGTTGGCACATAAGGTGTTAGAAGGATCCAAGATAATGAAGGTAGTGAAGAGGTGTTAGGTGTAGGAGTGCCTCTTTTTTTTTTTGGGCCAAGTGTTGGGGTTGTTATTGAGGGTAATTGCATTATACTTTGTTTAATCTAATTATGGTTAACTAATTTTAATATTTCTGTGTGTTTTGCATAAATGGATCATGCTACCAAGCTTTAAAAGATATTGCAGTAAGAAAAGCGGACGAGTAAGAGATCTCTGTAGGGTAATCATTCTTTTACCAAAAAACAAACAATGGAGAACTCTAGCATGCCCAGCAATGTAGTGCCTACTAGCAGGGCTCAACTTGTAGCAATCACACAAGCTCTTGTGGTGCCTTTAGTCACAATATCAACTGCACCTACTTTTGCTTTAGCCATGCCAACTTTAACACCAATTATGCCTCTTGTAACAACTCTTACTATCAGCATCATCCTTACCCCTACTGCTTCCTTTCCACCGACTATTGCCACTCTTTTTATGGTGGTCAGTGTTGCTATCCTTCAGAAGTACCGTAAGTGTACAAGTTGCAAAAGTAATAAAGATTGAAAGTATTTCAGATATCATCTCCATTAGAATTTGAGATTTCTAGAACTAAGGGATAAGTATCAATTTTGACAATTTAAGTATATTTGGTCCTACAAAAAAATTACGAAGTGATCTAATTAACCTAATTAAATCTAGCAAAAATTACCAAATAAATTAAATCTAAATTAATCCCTTTACTATAATTCATAAAAATGTAGTCCTCACATTATTTTAATTTGATAATCTTAACCCAATCACTAACCCTATCAAATTTTTGCAATTAAAAATACTGATGTGGCCGTTGACTTGATAACGTAGGCGTTGATTTTGCTAATGTGGCATTGACTTTGCTAACTTGGTAATATAATGAATGAAATCAGTTATCAAATAATGCAAATGGTCCATGCACCCAAACGAAATTTGAATTTTACTCATTCTAGTATAATTCATAAAAATCTCATTTTTCTACAAGTTAAATTTAATAATGTTACTTTAATTACTAATACGATCAATTAGTTTTTATTAATTATGCTCACATGACCATTGTCTTTTTAGAAAAACATTTGGAAATTAAAAAAACTCCTTAAAATTTTTTTACAAAATCTAAACAATTAAAATATCTCAAAAAAAATATAGGTTTTTTTTGAAAACTTTGACAATAGTAAATTTATTTTTTTCAAATATTTTAATTTTTTTAAAAAATAATCTTCCTTGAATTTTTTTAACAATCAAATTTCAATTTAAATTTTTTTTTAATTTCAAAAATATTAATTTTTATTTTTTTAATAATGATACATTTTTAAAAATAATATATATTTTTTAAATCAGATTTCATTTTCAAAAAAATATTTTTCTATTTTTAGAATTTTTAAATATTTACCAATATATTTTTAAACATTAAATTTAATTTTTCAATATTTTAATTTTTTAATAACCTTTTTTAAACAACAAATTAAATATTTTATTAAATAAAACAAATTAATTTTAAAAAATATAAAAATTTCAAAACAATGAATTTTTTAAAAGATTAAAACAGAAAAAAAATTAAATTTAATATTTTCAAGCAATCTAAAATTTTTGAAATATTGAAATTTTAAAAAATAAAATTTGATATGATTAAAAAATTCAAAAAATATGATTTTTTAAATTAAAGTACTGGGGAAAAATTAAATTTAATATTTTAAAAAAATTTAAATTCTATAAATTGAAAATTATTTCTTTAAAATTTGAAATTTAATTTTTTAGAAAATAAAGAATTTTTTTAAAATTAAAATATTGGAAAAAATTAAATTTAATATTTTTTAAAAAATAAGAAAAATTCTAAATAATTCATAAATTTGATTTTTTAAAAATTAAATCCTTATTGCTAAAAATTTTTGATAAAAATCATTTTTTTAAAAAGGTTAAAATATTGGGAAAAAATAGATTTAATGTTTTAAAAAAAATCCAAGAAAGCCTAATAAATCATAGTTTTTTTCAAATTTTTCATCATTTTTAATTTTTTAGATATTTTGTTTTGAACTTTTTAGGACTTTTTAATTTTCAATTATTTTTCTAAAAAGACAACGGTTATGTCTTTAAAGTTAACAGAGAAAAATTGATAGTTTCAGTAATTAGATCAATATTATTAAATTCAATTTACACGAGAATGATATTTTTATAAATTAAATTAAAAGGGTCTAAAATTCAAATTTTATGTGAATATAAAGATTATTTGCACAATTTAACAATTGACTTCATTTATTTATTTTATCATGTCAGCAAAGTTAACTTCATATCAACAAAATCAATACCACATCAGCAAAATCAACGCTTATATTATCAAGTATGCAATCACATCAATATTTTTAATGCCAAAAATTTGATATGATTAATGATTGGATTAAAATCATCAAATAAAAAATATTATGAAAACATATTTCTATGAATTATAGTAGATGTACTAAATCTATAATTTCGTTAGAGTACAACACCGTTATTATAATTTGACAATCAAAATATTTTTGTTATGCAGGAGACAACAATGGAAAATAAGTGTTTCACTCTCATCACCATATTCATTAATTTGGAATGGTACTATCACTATTACATGTAAATACCAACATATATTGAAGGTCCATTGATGGACAGTAAAATTGACTCCAATAAAATTGAAAATAATGATAGGTAAAATTAGTTACTGTAATGATGATATTAAAATTAACGGTGAAATATATATTTGAATGAAAATACAGTAGTGACAATAAGATGAATTATAGTAAAAAAAATTACCATTAAAGATATTACATTAAACTTTGTGTATAATAAAAATTTTAAATTGTTATTTATGAAATTAATAAATAATTAAAAATTATTTAAATTATTTAAATATAAATATAATTATATTATAAAAAATTCTTATAAAATTATAAATATTATTAAACAAAATAATATAGATCAATTTAAATATAAATATAAATATAAAAAAAAATAAAAAAAAACAAATTTAGAAAAAAAATAATAAAAAAGGGTATCATAGGTAAAAAGTTCAGTCCTCCAACGAGCAACTGAACTTTTTTTGCTCCGGTCTAAAATTATTGCTTCGGTGAAGTGTTTCATTGCACTAATTACTATCCAAAACACGTAATCGCACCAAAAAAAAAAAAAAAACCTAACTGCACAATGCCGATGGAAAAGTTAAATCCAAATGGGGCCTACCTCTTATAATTTATTCATTGTAATTACTTTTATTGTTAGTCACTCAAACATTATTGACTCTTACTGTGACACTGTAATTTTTTTTTACAAGTATTAGTTGGCAGATTTTATTTAAAGTTTAAAAGAAAAGAAAAACGGAAGAAAAGCCCCCAAGCAGCTCGTGGTGATTATAGAAATCAAAATCATTGCACACCTCAGTTTTACACTCCAAAGAAGGGCTATCATCGCGCCCCCTACAATTTTAACCAAAAGGCATGACATGAACCATAAAACAGACTTAGAAGCAGGCCATTTTCCCAAAATGGACCCAAATCCAACGACAACCCAAGAAACCGTTACTTATGTCCCGCCGAAAACATCAAAATAAGAAAGCCATTAACAGCAAGGCCCCAAAACTAAACTGACGAATCAATTGTCCTGATAATACGTAGTTTTAGTAGCGCTTTGTTTATTTTGGGGCAGTACTTGAAAGAAGTAACCCGATGACGAGCCCAAATCAAATCCGTCAGCTACCGTATCAGGAACAGATGGCATCCTCCTCAAGAGTGGGCTGTGCTGCACGAACTCGTAAGAGTTAAGGCCGAAATACGGTTCACTGACTCCTGAGCCAAACCCATTTGCAGTTTGATCCGGGATCCCAAAAAGGCCTGTGTCATTCCAAGCTCCATAACCCATGTCTGAACCATCAACTCCAGAGCCGTAACATAGAGAGGAGACATCAGGAGGCAAAGGTGGCAGCTCAGAGTCATCGTTGAACTGTTTAGAACCATCATTTGCTGCATCCATGACACCAGTAATGGGCCTGTAAGACCCAACTGTATCACTCTCTTGCTTCCACCCGTCTCCAGCTGGTAACCCGGAAGAAAACTGGCATGCATTGAAAGGGCCTTGAGTGAAGTAAAGCTGGTTCTGGTTAGCGTCGTTTTGTTGGTGGAAAGGGGGATTAATGGAAAAAATGGATGACATCTCATGCTGTGATTCGTCAGGGGAGATGATGGCTGTGACTGATGAGCCAGCTGGCATATCAGAATAGACAAAGTTAGTTCGAGCCTTGGACCCACGCATGGAGCGAGCGGCACGGTCATAGGCTAAGGCTGCTTCCTCCGCAGTGTCAAACGTGCCAAGCCAATGCCTTTCTTTTGTGGAAGGGTCTCTTATCTCTGCTGCGTATCTACCCCATGGCCTCCTCCTTACTCCCAAGAATTTTGTTTCTTGTTGCTGTTGTTGGTGCTGAGGTTGCTGCTGCTTTCTTTTGTTTTTAGAAGAGGAAGGCGAGCTGGTCTTTGAGTTGTTCAAATCCATGAAGATAAAGAAAGCTTTGGAGTTGATAGGCTTCAGCTAAATGCGACGAAGAAAAAACTTTTGTGTTTCTGCCTTTCTTTTAGTGTCCGTCTCTCTGGGCTTTAAAGGGCAGTTTTTTCCTTCTTTTTTTTTTCCTGCCTTAGACAGACAGAAAGAGAGTAAAAAGGGAGAAGTCTTGGTCTTCTCTAAATGGCATAGAGCAATATTAGATTGATGGTTTTTAAGAAGAGAATGATAGTTGGCCTTGTTTATCGGCCGCTTGCATGTTGGTTGTTTAAATAAGGAGATTGCACCATCAGATTCTACCCATTTTACCAGAGTTGCCCTTGGAGAAATTTTCAAATGCATTCATGGTTTTCTAATCCAAATTATGAGTGAGTAATGCTTGCTAATGATCCTAGTGTGGGCCCTTGATTCTGATTGGACCCTCATAAGCTCGCATGATCACCTTTGCCCTTCATCATGAATCACTCAATTAATACAAGCACTTTTGTTATGTGATGATACCATGATGTTTGAGTAAGAAAAGTAGAGCAGCAAAATTATATGCGTTAACTGCACCATAAAACCCTTTCTTCTTGGCAAAACTTATATAAAATTTTTTCGATAAAATTTATGAATTTTTTAAAATAATTTTATAAAAAATTTAACTTGATAGATTAATAAGATTTAATATGAATATCAATAATATTTTAAAAAAATTTTAAATATTATTTATAATTTAAATTTGATTAATATTTATTCAATCAAATTTTTATTAAAATATCTGTATAAAAATATATATCAAAATTTATTAATTTTTTTTCAAAATTTACATAGGTTAATTATATAATAAAATTTTTTAGTCTATTAATTTTGATTTAATTATTTTTAATAAAAAATTTATGAACTTCACCCAAAATATTTCATCTAAATTTATCTCTTCTTCGAATGCCAAATTTCCAAGGAACAGTCACCTCTTTTTAAAACAAAAATATTTAGTCCATTTTACTTGTTTTTCAATTTGACTAATTAAGATCAGAGTTAAAACCCAATTTCAATAATTAGATGAAGCGTAACTAGGAAATGACCTGCGCGTGGTATGATTTTGGCGAAGATTACCATGATTGACCTGTATTCACGGGCTTTGAGATTATTCAGGTGATTTGATTAGTACAGCTCATCATTCATCTACCTGGAGTTCATTTATATCCCTTGGGCCATTAGATTAAACTTTCTGATGATTTCTTCCCCGCAGTCCTGCCCATTGAGTAGGTGCAATCATGGGCTCATCAGCAGCTTAATACATACCCATGATTGACATGTGCTCCTTGAATGAACTTTCTGTCACTTTTCTTTTCCAATGATCGCAAGTTCTTTCTCGCGATTTCTAATGAGTTTGAGACTATAATATCTTCTCCAAAGATTCTGACATGCGAGCTTGCAGGAGAGAAAGAGAGAGAGTCTCAGTTGAATCAGGAACTAATCATGAATGTACTAATAAAACTAATCACTAGTATTTAAGATCATGCATGACTCTGAATATAAGTTTATCATCACATGATTGCCTAATGCATGATAACAATCCAATTATCATTCCCATGATCATTCAATTGTCAATACCCATCATTCTGTACTTTTTACCGACCTTTTATCTTTCAGGCTTACAATGCAAGTCTAAAAGCTCTTTCTTTCTTACACAAACAACCCAATCTATACAAATATATTTGTATAATACGTATTATATCTCTCCTACATAGAAAAGGTCATGTTGCCCTAGCTAAATGGAGCCTTTATACGTGGGAAAAAAAAATTTTTTTTCTGTAAAAAAAGTACGGAATATCATAATCCTAGCCATGTGCATCCAATTTAAGCCAAATATAATGATAATCTCCACAATCTTTCCAAGCTTTTGAAGCTAAAATGTGTGCTTTTTTCAATCCCATGGGAATGCCTTTTCCTATTTTTATAGCATTTGTGAGTTTTGAAGCATCCTTGTTGCTTATTACTACATTAGTATGTATGAACGCATTCAAATAAAATGATGGGTGGGTTGCATGTGAGAAGGACACATAGGCATGCCTTTTTGAACAAAACAATTCACTAGGAAGACCTACTTACTAGTAATTAAAATCACAAAACGATTACATTAACATGCAGGCAGCATGCTTAGACCCAAAGGGACCCACATAAATATAAATACTAATACTAGTATTTTGCTTAATAAAATTTCATAACATTTTGCTCTTTATTTAAAAATGAAAAGGATATTACATAAAACTGAACTTTAAATCAAAAAAATTGAGGCACTGTATATTTTTTAAAAAGAAGGTCATAATAGAGGATAAAAAAGAGACTGATAAAATTTAAATTTTATATTTATTAAATGTTACTGTTATTATATAAATTAATTGAATTAAATTTTGAATTCAATATTATATTATTTAACTGTTTATGCAATCCATATGATTAATGTAAGACAATTCTTATAGGCTACTACTTTGTATACTCATTCTAATTAAGACGAATTGCTTAAGAATTAAAGATGATGATTATGGCAAATAATTTAACCAGTGTAAAGCTCTTTTAATAATTTGTTTAGTTCCACGGTTAATTTTGAATGTAAGACAGAATGCAGTACTGAAGGTTAAGAAGGTTAAAGATAGAGAGACAAAGCTTGTATTTTTCGAGCACCAGGTTTTGCCAAACCATCAGCAAGGAGTTATTATCAGAAAATTAATAATTATAAGAAAGGAGCGATCCTGGTTCAGGATACAGGGTATTTTCTCAAAAGAATTTTCTACAAGCCCTTGATTATTAAGCAGCATCTTATTTCAAAAAGTATCCCAATCCAATAGCATATTCGGTTCCATAGGATGAATTTTCAAATGGGGAAAACTGGGTATCCCAAGTTAGAGATACGACTTTCAGACCCTCTTTATCCTTGCAGTACGTGGCAACTCCCGACCAAAGTTGCACTCGTTAGTTAAAAAATTTGCATACTTTTGAGGAGAGACATAACATTTTATTTTTATCAATATGGATACCAAATTTGATGTAAAAGATCCGTTGGGATTTGAATTATGAGCATGCAAGCATTATATTCTCATCATCTAATTATTGCCACTTTGTCTACTTGGCTGCCATTTTAACCTGTTATGTTATGGAAGGATTGTAAATTTCGATTAAAGTCTTTTTTTTTTTTTTTAACATTGGGAGTTCATATAGATGCGAGAAGTTAAACATTTTCATATTTTACGTTTCATGAACATGTTTCAAGAAAGATTGCCGAGTAAACAGATTTAAAATTAAAGGGAAAAAACTCGGTATTGCGTATTGTGTGGGAAAAATCTGATAAAAGTAAAAATGGGATTTAACATTTCTTTGTTTTGCATATTGTATTCTGTTCCTAACTACTTGAAAAAGAAAAAAAAAAAACTTTGGGACGATAGGAGCAACTTTTTCACTCGGAATGTCTAACTTGGAGTAGTAGTACGTACGTAGTAATAAAGAAAAAGAGTGAAACGCCAAGTATAGCACTTGTCCCCCGGTGATACCAAACCTAGCTAGGTTTGTTAGATTATTTATTGTAGAATAAAGAAATGGGTAGAAGATTGCTTTATCAGTCAATTTGACTACTATTCAAAGATGGGGACTAGAAATGAGTAAATTTTATTGAGTTGCGAGAATGATCTTCTTTGAAACCAAGTTGAGAGTCAAAAGTCGCTTGTTAAAAGAATGATCAATTCTAAATTTCAGTGACAATTTCAATTTTTGCTATTCTAAATTAAAAAAAAAACAATATATTTTTTTTAAAAAATTGAAAGAATAATTTATTATTTTATTTATAATCAATTAACTTTAAATTAAATACTTAACTTGATATAGAATTACAATTTTAAAATAAAACTTCATAAACTTCATATAAGTAGCTTTATCTAAGTTTTTTTATTTAACAAAATAGAAAATACTACAATTTTGAGATAATTGCTCTTACGAGAATCAGCAAACTGATAAGTCTTTCTTCAAAAGCTAATGATTTAGTCGATTTCAAAGGGGTTTTAATTTTTTAAATTAAATTAATTGTTTTTGTTATAAAAATTTTGGATGTTTAGAAACTAAAATCATAAATATAGGTCCCTAGACAGGTTTTAAATTTTAACTATTTATAATTTGGAAAAAAAATTATGAACTTTTTTTTTTTTTTTTTTGAGAAATTTTATATGCAATCACAAATTTGCGACAGCCAAAAATTTATAATTTTTTATTACAAAATTATCATTGTATTGAATTACTTTAATATCCTTAATAAAATTACTTTTTAATGATCTTCACCTTCCAGCCACATGCAATTAGTAACCTTTTCTCATAATCAGACACCATCTAAACCAAACTCCTACTTCCCACCTAAATCACCTAAATCAAATTATATCTTTTCTTTTAGACTTTGCTTGATAGGAAAAATGAAATATTTATTAATTTGATGGTTAAAATTTATAATAATTTTCATATTTTATAACTTAATCATTAGATTAAAAATTTTCTATGATATCCTCTTTCTATCCTTTTAACCAATTAAAATCTTGATGTTAGAAGACACTTAAAATAGAGCTGATAAAAAGAGAGAAAAACTGAGATTTAAAAAGAAAAAAAACCTAAAATGCATGTTCGGATAAATTTATTCTGAATGGAACTCCATTGCGAACTTATATATCCGTTCCCATGGCACAATCGTGTGATTCAATTAGATTTTTTTATTTTATTCAAACGGAAATACAATGTGTAAAAGACAAATTGAAAGAATAAAAAAAAAAAAACTTCAAATAGTTTCGTATGTTGCTAGTCGTTGGGAAATCCTTGATGCCATCAGTTGTAGGGAGTTTTAGTGTATACTTTTGACTACGAGGGTGTTACGTGCCATTTTATTGGATTTGATTTTATGATGGCCTTGTTGACTCTTGAATTGTGTTTATTTTATTTTATTAATTACATAGTCGAGGCCTTTTCCTTTATGCTTGACTATTATTTTGTTGAAAGAGAGAGTGAGTGTGTTGTGTAGTGGGGGAGTGGGGAATTTGCAGCTGGCATTGTTGTGAGACCAGCTTAATAAAGGGAAGCACAAGTATTGCAAAGCATGCTGTTAAGAAATACAATTTTCAACTATTTCTCTAAAAAATTTCTTCCTTTCCTTTTCTAATCTTTCATCTATTCTCTATTATTCTTCTTATTTTCTAGAAATCTCAGCTAACTTCGTAAAGGCTCGTAACAATGGTATCAGTGCTTCTTTCCTGGCATCCATAACAACCATGGCAGATGAAATCACAACCCGTCCACAAGAAGAAGTTCAGCAGTTGGATTCAAGGCTGGACCAATGCTTTGAAAGGTTTTGGGAGAAGCAAAGAGTGGATCTTAAGAATTTGTTGCAGAGGGCCTTTGACCCCATATCTGGATTGGAGAACTAGAAGCAAACTGGAACGATCGATCAGTATTATGAAGAATTCGAAGGTTATCTAGAATTTCTGCAAGTAATTGATGAAGAAGTTGTCAATCTCTTCATCAACAATTTGAAGCCCGACCTTTCTAAAGCAATAAGATTCTTTTAGCCAAAATCCTTGACACATGCTTTGAAAATAGCTAAACGTTTAGAATCTTGGCTTTATGATGAGTATAAAATACCCTCTGTATTGAACAATACGTCTGCCATTCAATCCAACGTTCAACCTCAAAATGGACAGCCCTTATCACTAACCCTTTTACATATCGATTAGAATCCAATAATGACAACACCAATAGACAAAAATGACTCAGAAGATGTTTTTGCTACTTCCTGGACTAAGAAAAATGATAAACCTTGTAATGATTGTGTTGTTGTGGGTAACCCTGTCAATTCTGAAGCTTCATACTCTCTCAAATTGATTTTCCTTCCATTTTAGCATCATGGACAGGAAGGTGAAAGTACTTCAGAAATGGATAACACTGCTTTTGAATCAATTACTGAGGTTGGGTTAATATCTGAAAAGTGTAATGAGTCTAATTGAGTTAAATTGCCTACCGATATGGATAAGGAGCATGCTAATTATTCAATTGCTAGTCCTTTAATGTTGAAGAACATACAACCTTTTGTTGTAAAAAATAAGTTTAAGACTATTGGGCTAGTAGATAATGGAGATTGTGTTAGAACTTTCTTATTCGGGGCTGTTAATGTGATTGGGAAGCTTGTTGCTGTCCTTGATCCCTTTTGGCTTAGGCTTTTGGTAATGGGACCAAGGAGTAAAAGTGCTGATATCATTGCACAAGTTGCTAGTTTCTTTATGCAAAAGGAACTTAACCATCTTGTTGGATCTGTGGCAATTCCTAATAAGCCAATTGCTGCAATTTTTAGTGTTTCTAAGGTATCAAATAAGATTGGAGTAATCGGATCTTCATTAGTTAAGGTTAATGTTCTCTTATTCGGTGGAGAATTGATCTTTTTATTCCACAAGACCCAAAGATATTCAAATGGATCAACACTTGTGGAGGAGACAAACTTGATCAAGCAATGTCATTAATTGAAAAGCCAAGGCAAGAGAGGTGTCCACCTTCTGCTCACTTCTGGACGCTACTATTGATTTAGCAAATAAGACTATGTTGAATGATGAAAGCAAATCCTGGTTTGCATTCTCTGCTTAAAGAGTTATTGAAATCAAGGTCCGTGTTATGACAGCTAAAAAGAGAAATACTATTAGCCAATACCTATTTACTGAAAATGAAATTGCTCCTATATGGCTAGAGATTTTTGAGTGGAGTGGTGAAGATGTGGTTTGTCTAATTACGAATTTTGCTTCTTTGTCTAGGCCATTGCATACCTTACATTTCTCTCAAATTCCTGTTAATACGCCTACTTTAATAGCCATTTTTCAAGCTCCTGAAGATTCAATCCTTAGGGTGATTGTTTCTTACAACAAGGATCCAAGCCTGATGAAGTTGAATTTAGGCGCTGGTGTTTACAGAACTCTTGAAGAAAACCATTTACTTCTCAATGTACTTCGAAAAGTAAAACAGCTTTTTGTTAATGACCAGTTAAGAGTCAAGGAATACCTTCCTATTTTGGGTTTCACAAAGTTCAATAAATTGAGTGCTTACTCAATTTTGGTGGTGATTGTCCTGCTATTCAAGAGAACATAACGGTTATTGCTCAATGCTTGTCTGGTACTGGTTCCTTGAAAGTTAGAGTTGAGTTTGTAGCCAAGCAATACCTTCAACATACTTTATACATTCTGTTGCCATCATAGGGAAACCCTTTGAAAGTTTTCACGATGGTAGGTTTATTAGAGAAGACTTGTCGCTTCTTTGATCCAACAACTCGTGGGCTCAATTTCCAAGACTTGCTAGAAGATCTTGGTGCAGCACCAATTAGAGCTATAATACTTTTTCATGTGTGTGCTCATAACCCAGTTGGTGTTGACCCAACTCTTGAGTAATGGGAACAGATTCGATAGTTGATAAGATCTCAAGGGTTATTACCCTTCTTTTACAACGATTACTAGGGGTCCACAAACAGTAGCTTAGATGCAGATGCACAACCTGTTTGTATGCCTGTTTTAGATGGTGGAGAATGCCTTATATAGCTCAGAGTTACGCAAAAAACACGAGACTTTATAGGGAGTTTGTTGATGCTCTGAATATTGTCTGTAAGGTGTCTGATGTCACAAGCAAGGTTGAGAGTCAATTAAAGCATGTGATTGGGCTTATGTATTCTAATCCACCTATTCATGGTGAGTCAATTGCAGACACCATTCTCAAAAATAGTTATATGTATAATGAGTGGAAGATTGAACTAAAAGCAGTGGCAGGTCGACTTGTTAGAGTGCACTAACAACTATTTGATGCTTTAAGCATTAGACAGACTCCCTGTGACTTGAGTTACATTATCAAGCAGATTAGAAGATTTACTTTTATTGGTCTTAGTTCCAGGACTGTTTTGGGTTTTGCCTTGAGCTGCACTGTTATGCTAATTTAGCCCATATCATCTTCCAAGGATGAGAAACAGGATGTAGCAGAAGCTAGGAAAAAATTTTCTAGGAAACAAGCTGACAACAAGTATACTTCAATCTATGGGTCTAATGGATGAGATCTTGGTATTAGTCCTTATTTTGGCCTTACAAGTTGCTGCAATTCATCCTTGAGGACAAGGATGTTTTTTAATGAGGGAGTATTCGTTACGTGCCATTTTATTGGATTTGACTTCATGATGGACTTGGTGACTCTTGAATTGGGCTTATTTCATTTTATCAATTGTATAGCCGATGCCTTTCCCTTTATGCTCGACTATTATTCTATTGAAAGAGAGAGTGTGTGTGCTGTGTAATGGGTGAACGAGGAATTTGCAGTTGGCATTGTTGTGAGAACAGCTTAAAAAGGAGAAACACAAGTATTGTAAAGCATACTGTTAAGAAATACAATTTTCAACTCTCTCTAAAAGAATTATTCTTCTTCTTTTTTAATCTTTCTTCTATTCTCTATTCTTCTTCTTGTTTTCTAGAAATCTCAGCTAACTTCTTAAAGGCTCATAACAGAGGGTTTTTCGTAAATGGGTGTGTGAGAGCTTGGGTATGTGGTTTTGGCTGCAAGAATTATAGTGTAAGTGCAAAATTTCTACTGGCTTTATATATTGAGCAATTTTTAAGAGAATAAATTGAATGTGAGTGTAATTAATAAGGTGACCAAAATGAAACAAAATTATGGTTGCAAATAAAATTATATATATATATATAAAATAAAATTTAACACATAAAACTTCATCCTTTAAATTGATTAATAAAAATAAGTCTAGGAATTCCAATGAACTGTCTCAAACTTTTTAGCATATTAGTCACAATAAAATAAAAGTTAAGGTTCCTTTAATTATTAAATCCTAACACGTACGTTATCCATTTGGCAAATATTGAATAAAAATGAGAACCCTTTTATTTTTTCCTTGGAAACCCACAATTCGAGAGCCTGTGAAATCACTCCATGTTTGTCCAGTTTGGCAAATAGTTTCTTGTTTCCATCATTATAGTAGCCGCCAAGGTTTATTTCCGTTTCATGGCTTCTGCATTTTCCACATCTTTCATTAATTTTCCTTCGCTATTTTTTCCTCTAATTAATGAAGACCAAAACTTAATAAAAATATCACAAACACCACCTGCATAATCGGAATTAAGCCTTCACGTTTTTTCTTTTCTCTTATTGTCCTTAGCAATGGGTTTTAACTTATCTCGCCATCTCCTTCAGATTATCATTTAACCCCATATTTTATTTTAAATTTTTTTCTTAATTAAAGTTTAAAGATATTTTATTTTTAAACACTTCTAAATTTTAAAAATTGCACCTTAACTAGATAGAAACATGTAGTTGAAAGATAGTGCATGGAATGCATATACTATCAATACATTAAATATAAATTTTTTTGAGTTAAAGATAAATTTATTATCATACTATGAGTGGACATTAAAATTTGCGACTATATTTAATTTGATTGAAATTTGTCATAAAACTTTTACTTTTGATATCTTCGAACAATATTTAAAGAGTATTTGATATGAAGTGATCCGTTTAAAAATCACAGTGATCAGCACTCAATAATTATCTCACTTTATTTAATAACAATTTAAAAATACTTCATAACAGTTAAGGGTGTAGACGAATAGAGCTTTTGGCAAACTGTTTAGTAATATATTTGGCTTTTATTCGTTTATATTTGTTTATTAAGCTTAACAAACGATTTTAATAGTACTTTTATGTTTGTTTATCAAACGAACTGAATATGAACAAAGATTTATTTGGTTTGTTTATGTTCATGAACAAGTTCATTTAAAATTCATTTAAAACTCATTCGTTTATTATTCATTTATTATTCGTTTGCTATTCATTTACAAATACTAATAGAATTATATTTTTATTCTTTAACTTAATCCCATTCTAAGGCTTGTTTATGTTTGTTCAAGGTTTATTTGTTTAAATTTATTTGGTTATGATTTGTATATTATTCATGAACATATTCGTTTAATATTTATGAACAAGCTCATTTAATTTAATTGAACTAAACATAAACCCAACATGAATATCTTATCACTTAAACAAACCGAACTCGAACAAACAAAGCAATTTTCTTGCCAGACATGAATTAAGTCCAAACACTTCTAAAAATAAATGAACAAATCATAGACATATGTTCATTCATTTATATTTGATCTGTTTACAATCCTAATGGTAGTGATATTAAATCACGGGGGTGATAAGATTACCACATTGACGAGGGATTTGATCCTCAACCTAAAGAATAGAAAAATTCTATAACCATCAAAAAGTAATTTTTAATATTATTTTTTAATTAATTTACTCTCATGAAAAATATAATTAACATTATCTTAATAAGCTAGCCACTAAAAATTTTAAAAAAATTAGATTTTTAATCACTTATTTTGAAAAAAGTTTTATGTTATAAATTTATATGGACTACAAAAAAGGTAATGAATTTATTTAATAATTTTTTTAGAAATTATTTTTATCAAAATTGATTTAGAGTGTATAGTTTTCTATAAAATAACATTTAACTATTTTATAAATTGTTGATTCAATAAGAATTAAATATTTTATTTTTTTGTAAGATTATTTTAGATATTTTGTATTATATAATTTATATTTTCATGTAATACCAAATACAATTATTTAAAAACACTAATTATTTATAATATTATACCAAATATGATAATTAGATCACCACAATAATCTTGAAAATTATACGAAATGCTACTTTAATGGAAATGAAATATTTCATTAAATATTACGTTAGATATTTAAAACTAATTTTCAATAAAATAAAAAAATATAATATAGATATTCCCCAAGTAAAAATGTACATTTGATAAGCTGTACATTACAAAAGTTATTATTTTTTTATGAAATTTATACTAAAATAAATACTTTTCAAATATTAATTTATAAGAGTAAATTATTGTTTTTATTTGCTAAAAAGGAGTAAAATTTTTTATTATAAATGTAATGCCAAATAAATTTTTTATAAATTAATTTAATACAATACCAAAAGTAGTCTATTTCCTAAATTGTTGTCGAGATTATACTCCAACTTATATTTTAATTTGTGGACAATAAATGATTCATTGTAATTATATTTTCTTGACACTTCACATTTGCAATCACTTTGATGCTAGAAAAATTCTAATCTCCATCCTAATTCTTTCTCAATTGCTTTCTTCTCATTTAATTTCTATTTTTTGTCAGACTTCTTTGTACTCGATAAATTAGAATTGATTTGTTTTTAAGTATATATTTTAAATTTAATATTTAATAAATATTTATTTTGACATAAATTGTTTAAGAAATAACTTTTCTAATGTGACACAATATATGTACACTTTTACATGTGGAATATAAGAATATTATTGGTTAAGATATCTGCTATATTTGAGGTATTTGTTCCTAAACCCAATTAAAATTTTTACTACCCAAATCCTATAAATACCTAATTATTTTAATCTTACTATTGGAATCCTACCCTATTAATTTTGGTAATACCTATTAATTTTGATAATATCCATTTATTATCGTAACCACCCTAATATTAAGTCAACAAACAAAATTAATTAAAAAAAAACTCTTTCCTTATACCAATAAAAAATAATAAAAAAAAACTTCTAATCCAAAAACTCTTCAACAAATAAAAGAAATAAAAAGGAAAACTTCTAAACTAGTAAAAACAAAATTTAAATCCCAATATGAAATTTATGACCAATTAGAGCCAAAGACCAATTAAGAATGTAAACGATAAGAGTTTTTGACGAATTATTCATGAATATATTTAGTTTTTTTTTTTTATTTATTAAGTTTAATAAATAATTTTAAATGATATTTTTACATTTGTTTATTAAACAATATGAGCACGAACAAAGGCCTATTTGGTTCATTTATATTTGTGAATAAACTTATTAAAGTTCGTTAAAACTCGTTCATTTGTTGTTCTTTATTGTTTATTTATAATAATAACAAAATTATATTCATTTAGGTTTGTTTATATTTGCTTGGATTTATTTATATTCGTTTAGAATTTGTTTAAATTTATTTAGTTATGATTTGTTTATTATTCATAAATAGTTTTATTTATATATATTCATAAACATATTCATTTAATGTTCACAAACAAATTTGTTTAATTTAATTGAATTAAATACAAATCAAACGTGAACATCCTATCGAGCTCGAATAAATAAAATAATTTTCTTATTGAACACGAATCAAACTTGAATACCTCTAAAAATAAATAAAAAAATTCCCATACATACATTCATTTATGTTCAATTTTTCTATAACCCTAATACCAATAAACCAAATAGGCCGAAGGTAATTGGGCACTTTATACCATTGATTGAGCTACCATAGGCAGAGGTACTTATTATAGACCCATCCCTCCATTATCTTCATTGTTGCGCCGATGTGGGATGAATGCAAAGGCAAGCTTTTATTTTTTGCATTTTTATTTTAAAACCTATTAACTATCCATTTTTAAGTATATTAAAAAATTAATATTTTTAAAAATTTAAAAATAATTTTTATTCTATATCATGTTTAATTTCTAAAGATATAAATTTTATAAGATAATTTATATATTACTAAAATTATTAAAGTTTAAAGAAGTCAACTTCTAATAATTTAAACAAACTATAATCAAATTTATTCACAAATTTTAAACAAACTTGTTAGTAAATATAAACAAACTGAATGCACCCTTATTGATGATCAGCTCATTTATTAAGCGAATACTAAAAATTTTGTTGGAAATCATTTGTTTAATCTTATATACTGTTTAAAATATTTGTTAAAAGGTAAAAATAGTCTTTTAAATATATCATATATTAATTTATAAAAACTAACATTAATAATTTCACATACATGATATTTTTAAATGTGTTGTTCTTAATTTCAAATGTATAATCTCTTATGATGTGATTTAGAATCATTTATATAAATATATAATTGATATGTATATATTTTAATAATTTGTACATTACAATTTAAAGATACCTTATCATGCCATATAGAATAAATTATATAATATCTTATCATAGTACATCCTATTTAGAATAAACGTATTGTTTTTACTTTTAAATGTATAATATCTTATAATGTAATTTAAAATCATTTATATGGTTTCTTATCATAACAAATTGTTTATTATGCTATAACATAGTATAACATTTTATAAGAACATATATATTTTGTTAGAATACTATATATGTACGTGTGTATTATGTATGTTAGATTGTTAGTAATGTTGGATCTAGATTACTTTAGTCAATGATCATAATATTGGATGCTAATTACTTGCTACTAAATATATGTTATCATTCTCAATTCTTTCTTTTTTCAAATCAAATAAAAAACTTCTTTATTTTATTATAAAAAGCTAGAAAGAGAATAATATATATGTTAAGATTTATATCTTATATACTCAAATATAATATATGTTAATATGCTAACAATTGTATCTTTACTAAGTACGAAATTCTATTAATTTAATTTTATAAATTATATTTAAATTTAAAAATATTGAGCTTAATTAATTAATTCAATTTCCCAATTAATTTTTATTATAAAATTTTATTACACTTAGACAATTACATTTTTAAGTTATTATATAAAATAGGTCAAATTTTGTTGTCAATCCCCTACTTTAATCAAACGGTGAAATTAGTCATTTTATCTTAATACATTTAAATTAAATCTCTATAAATCAATTAATTATCAAATTTAATCCAATTGTTAATGGTTCAAACTTTTTACGTTAAAATTGATGATATGGCATTTGATTTTTTTGACGTGGTAATTTTTTGCATATGTTGTTATTTATTTTGTTGACGTGTGAATATTTTTATAATGATATAGCAAAATTTTTGTCACATTAGCTTTTTTTTCAAGTCAACTTTTTTCAAATTGTATGGTCCATCCCTGTACTTTTATCCAAATGTGGAATTAGTCCATATATTTTAATGTGTTCAAATTTGATTCATATATGTTAATTAATTATCAAATTAAGGGTTTGACCTAAGATAAGCATAAAAAACTTTTTAAAAATATATTTTAGTGCAAACAGGTTGTAACCAAATTAGCGAGAGTTGCACTTTCCAAAATGATGCCATTTCAACATTTTATAAAAAAACCATTTTTTAAAAATTTTAATTTTTTCTTTCCCACTTTCTCTCTTCTTTCCTTTTACAAATCCTATTGAAAAATTCAACAAACCCAAATTTCGATGGGATTTTCAAATTTTCATATTTGAAAAATTCAACAACCACTAGAAAATTTATCTCGAAAACCTAAAATCTACCAATATCTAAGAACTGATCGTCGACACTTGTGTTTTCTTGTTGATTACTTTTATTATTGATTGTGTATATGGTTTACTTGGTTTGTTGATTCAAGGTTATTTTATTTAGCTTTTATTTTTTTTAATCATTTTTTAAGTTTTTCTTTTTTTTTTTTTGTTTTGTTATTTTGTTATTTTTATATTTATATTTCTCAGATTTTAAAAATATTAAAAATAAAAATTAGCAATAACAACAATAATAAACTAAGCCTTATATCTCATAACTATCAAAAATAAAAATTAAAAACTTAAAATAAAAATCAAGAGAAATAAATGGAAGAAGGTTAAAGAAAAGAAAATGAATAATCTGATTAATGTTGGACATAAAATCCAATTTGGGATCAAAACCTAATTTACCAAATTAAAGTCCAATTAATAATTCAAGTGTCTAAGAAAATTTATCTAAATCTGAAAAAATACCACAATTAAGGTCAAAATTTATCTAATTCTATTACGAGCCAACCCATTTGTATTAAATAACATTTTTTGTACTTATCTTTGGTCAAACCCTGAATTTGATAATTTGTTTATGTATAGGGATCCAATATAAACATAATAAAGTAGAGGGACTAATTTCGCATTTTGATGAAACTATAGGGAGGACCATGCAATTTGAAAAAAATTGGCTTGGAAAAAATGTTGATACGACAAAACATTTTCATGTCACCTTAAAAAATTTGACATGTTAGCAAAGTCAACAGCCACATAACCAAAAATGTCACATCAAAAACATCAAATGCCACATCATCAATTTTAACAAAAAAAAGTTTAAACCATTAATAATTTAAGTAAATTCAATAATTAATTGATGAATAGGGATTTAATTTGAATATATTAAGGTAGAGTGACTAATTCTACCATTTGACCAAAATAGAGGGATTGGTAGCATAATTTGACCTATAAAATATAATTTTAATCACAAATGATTTCAAATTTTACGATTAGTTTATTTGGCAACACTCTTTATTTTAAAGAGTTATTTGACAAAGTTCAAATCTCACTACAAGCATGAATACTTTTGAATTTAGAAACATAAATAGGTAACAGATTTGGGTACTTGGCACCACTCGAATAAAAAACTAATTGAATTCAAATATGGGGTACCCAAAAGGTGCTACCCATACCCTACTTGAACCTATCACAGGTGATAACCCTTGTACATAAACCCATTAATTACCTGATTACAAGGTACTTAAATTTGATATAATCGGGTCAAATAGTGCTAGATACTTGATTAAATCATATTCATTAACATCCCTACTAACATTATATGTTTTATTTTATGCAAAAATAATTTTTAATATATTAATAGAATATTTTATTTTCATTAAATGTGATAAAAAAACTCCACCTGTGTGTTACCACATTATAGGTCCCAAGTTCGGACAAAGAGAAAAGGGTTGCGATAGGATGATGGCTAGCATAAAACATAGTCAAACCATAATAAAAGACTAAAATAAGAATTTTCATTGAGTCATCACCTTTTAGCAATACATTACATCAAAGCTCAAATGTAGGTTTAAATGGGAAAAGGTTGCTGGGATGTTGCCCAAAAGCAATACATCATATTTTCAACACAGGCAAAAGTTCTTACGTTTTAATGGATAAACATAAAGATACTAGTCCATGGGGGTAAGTTATGCTTAGCTACTTAAAATATAGGATCTTTAATTGGTAAGCTAGTAGATAGAGAAAAGGTCATGACTAGGAGAGGAATTAATATTTATGTCTCTAAAAAACTAAATGGGCAAAGGAAAAGGTTATAGAGATTAAAGCATGGGGTTTTAAGCTTTGGCACATAGGTAATGAAAGAAATAAAAATAGAACAAGGATAAGAATTTGAAGGATAATGTGATTAAGGTTAAAAGAAAGAGAGATACAATTTTACATGTTAAATTTATATTAAGAAAGGAAACTATTAATGTCATTAGTACTTATGTGCTGTTAATAGGTTCAGATTCAAGTGAGTAAGCAAAAATTTTGAAAAGATTTAGGTGAAATAGTGTGAGTCATACCAAATGGAGAAAAGTTATTTATTGAATGAAACATAAATAGTCACATGGCAAGAATTGTAGTGAGAGGGTGTATAGAAGATATGGCTTTGGAAAAAGAAATGACACCATGGATAACATTCTAGAGTTTGCTACTGCATTTGACCTAACTATGTTAAACACGTGTTTTAGGAAAAAAGAATCATATTTGGTGATTTGTAGGAATGGGTCAAATGCTAGTCAAATTGATTTCATTTTTACAATGAAAAAAGATAAAAGCAGCTGTGAGGATTGCAAGGTTATACAAAACCAAAGTGTGACAACACACACTACCAAAAATTTAAGCTTTACTGACGAAAATTTCTTTTCTTAAAAGCTTAAAATTTGTCAATAATAGCAATAGTGACGAAAAAAAATCTGTTGATGCTAGCTATGTCGGTAATGCTAACTATGTCGATAATGCTATTTAGTCGATAATGCTTCAAATTTGTCAGTAATTATTGATGGATTTATTAACAATAATTTTACCTACAAAATTTTTTGTCGGTAATTAGTTATGGGATTTTTTATTGATAATTCATCAATAATAATATTTTTAAATCATATTTAACTATTATTTTATAATTATTTTATCATTTTATTATATTTTTAAATTTATTTTTAAAGTAATTATATGAATACTAAAATATACATAAATAAAAGAAAGAAATAAATAAAATATTCCATTTCATTTATAAAAAAATATAATAATATTTTACAAAATTATTTATAAATTCTAATTACAAAAATAAAAAAGAACAAAAGGCTTATTCTATTTATAGTTTACACCACAATGTTAAAAGTCGAATGAAATTTTTATAAGACTATAACAAAACACAATCTGTTAGGCATTATTTTATACATGTCATAAAGAATTTTTATCTTAAATGTTCAAAATAATGAAAAGAAATAAAAATAAAATACAATCGGGACACAACCTAATATACCTTTTTCATTTGATGAAAAATATGGATTCCATTTTCATCACCTCTACCCATAATAAATGATAATATGCAAATGCCTAAACAAACAAGATAAGAAAAGAATGTGAGACGCATACAAAAATTGAGTGCTTAATGGAAAGTAAGATGGAACATGGAAATTCTACATATAAAAAATAGCTAAAAACTTTGGTGCTATCTCTAGTATCTTTAATAGCAACTACACTACCATCACATGCCTACATGTGCATATTCAATAACTTATGTCCATCAATCCATATGTGTAAATTACATGTGGATGTATTGTCTTTGCATGTATAAAAGAATAATCCATATTAAAGAGGTATCTAATTGCATTTGTCTTTGTTACATATTAAAAGATTGAAAATGTATTATGACAAATAATCAAGAATGTTACTAGTGATGGGTAAAGGAAAATGAGGTGAAGAAAGAGCCTATAGCATAAACAATGCAATCTACATTTGACAATTGACCCAGCATAGCTGGGTTTGCTGTGAGAAAGACATGATCAAGTATAGTTTACATAAAGTTATATTCTAAGTTTCAGGTATTAGAATTCGCATGATTAATTTTAGATATTATAACCCATGCAATATAAAATATGAAAATAGTAGTGGAGACATGAGATGGACATCAATAAAAAATAGTCTCTTATTCTGTGTATTCAAACAAGTGCAAATCAAAGGATGTATCATGTACCTCATGTAATGAATTTTACCTTCACTTGACATATAGAATACCTTTTTTATTCTTAAAGGAAAAGCTAGAACTAATGATCTTCCCCATAAATAAGAAAGTAGCAATTGATAAATATGAAACTTTTTGTAATGTAACATGGCAGAAGCTTATTTATCTCATCAAGCTTTTTTAGATTTTTAACTTTTGTTCAAGACTTTTTTCCCTTTTAGGTTCACACTCATAGCATGATCTAAAGCATAATTGATTGCCCAATAATTAAGCAATTCGATCTTTCATTAAAATATATCAAATTCTAAAAGATGGCTGTGAAACAAGAGAGCTATTCCTAGCTCATTCTATTTATATAAACAAAGACAATATTCCAATGAAGATCACCTAGAACAATTGGAATAATAATTTAACTAAAGTTGTTGCCTCACTGTTTTGCAGTGCCTATTTAAGTTTTGCAATTGGGCCTCTACCATAAAAAGTCATTATAAGTGGATAAAGTCCCAACTGATCAACCATGTGGAGTATCTTTTTATGCAAAATATTTTTGAAGAAATTACAACACATATTATACACTTGCACATATGATTATATAACACATGATTTGGCATACACATATTTATTAATCTTAAAACATTTGTGAAGAAATTACAATACATTGTTATACATTTACATAAATGACAGAGAATAGACAAGTTACTACATAGCATCAGTTGAATATCCAATCTCATCTAAGAAAACATGATAATGGGTAGGCCATGTGCTTCCCTAAACAACAAACACAAATTATACAAAAAAACTAACATTATAATAAAAGATGAAGGGCTACCAAGGTAAGGTTTAGAACACATTAAAAGTCACTAATAGCAATTTTTTGTAATGACTTATCAAATACATTTAGCCCAAACATCTCAATATAAAATCAACTAATCAAATAAATAAATAAAAAAGATTTCAAACCATAATTGAGAGTGACCAACATATCAACGAGAAGCTAGAGTCTTGAATCACATTTACAGGAGAAAAAGAACAACAAAGTTCAAATAGACAGGCCTACAACTTATAAATTTTATCATTTTAACTACAAACTAAATTAACAAGGTTGAAACTATGTATCATTTTAATCCTACATGAGAGTACATACAACAAAGATCTTTATCCATTATTGAACCCTAATTGAATTGAAATATGAGCAGTTAAAGTCATATGTTAAACCTTTTTATATGATTGACCATATGAGCCATTATTGCTATATTAAACAAAATTATCTAAATGATAATATGAGATAATTATTGGTCTACTTTAACAAATAGTCCATCAATGGCACAAAAGGTCTTGCAAAAATTCATCATACATACTATAAGACAACACATTCACAACAAAATATTATTGGTTTTAATGACAAAATTTTAACTTTGATTTTGGCCTTCTTAGTCCAATTTCGTTAGTTTTATGGACAATTTCTTTAATCGAGGCACTTCTACATACGAAACTTGTTATACTTTCAAAGTAGTTTGAATGAAAAATAAAGCAAGTTAGTATGATGAAAATGAATAAAAAATCATATTCATTGTAGAATATATATCCATCTAAACCCATTTTCATAACACACATTCACGGATAGATTATGAAAATGAAGAATAAAATACAACAATTTAATTTATATATATATCAAGTTTGATTAATACAATAAAACCACAAATTTTCAATAATTAGTAATATATAAATTTCACTAAACTATCAAATATATAAATTATTTCAAAACAAACATAAATCTTAATAATGTATAAATTACTTCGGAATGAGATAAATATTACTAATATATAAATTATAACCTCAGATCCACATAAATAATTTTAATTTCTATAATTATCATTAAAATCTAAAAAATGTTAAATATAAAACATTCATCAAAATATATATATCTTAATACACATTAAGTCCAAATTAACTAATATAAATCTTACACATCTAAAAGTTAATAAATCTATAATAAAGCCCAACAAATCTCAACAAAATTTTCACAAATAAAAAATAAATAACTCAACAAATAAAAAAAATTCCCCAACAATACTAAAAATAAATCCAAAAAAAATTAACAATACTTAATATTAATGCTTAACAAAAGATTCAACAAAAATATATAACCCACAAATTTCAACAAATATATAACCAAAAACCAAACAAATTTCATCAAATATAAAACCAACAAAAACTTAACAAATTGGTATCCAAAACCCAAATAAATTTCAACAAATAAATAAGTAACAAAAACTCAACACATTGGTAATCAAAACCTAAACAAATTTCAACAAATTTATAAAAAAAAAAATTAAACCGTAAACTTAACAAATATACTACATAAAATACAATATAAAATAAAATAATTAAAAAAAACTTATCGAAGGAAGGGGACACACCGATGCCGGTTGATGCTATTGGATGGCGGTGGAGGATGGCAAGGTGGCATGGTGAGAGGAAAGGCAAGAGGAAGAGAGGGGAGAGGAAAGGGAATTAGGAAAGAAATTTGGGGAAAATGAGTTCTTTATTAGGGGTTATGAAATTTTTTGGCTTTTAGTGATAGTTTTACTGGTGGAAGTTTCATTAGTAATATTAAAAAAATTAAAATACTTTTCGATAGTCTTAATGATGTAATTTCCATTAGTAATGTCAAAAAAAAAATTTCAATTTTTTTGCCAATAGAATTTTTTGTCGATAACTTTCAGCAACAGAAAAATCCTTCAATAAAATTGGTAGCAATTCACGTAACACTTTTAGCAATGGATTACCAATGGATTTACTTGCATCGGTAAAAGTGGTTTTTTTTTATAAATTCCTTAGGTAATTAGCAACAAAAAAAATTTATCAATAAAATTTCATTGGTAATGCTTAAAATTCTGGTAGTGATAATATAGATTGCTAGTTCTAAATATTTTTCACCTCTAAGGGTTAAAAAGAATACGTCAGAATCATGAACCATGTATTAAGTGGTAGAATTTGAAAGGCTACAAAATGTTAGCTTTTAGGGATAGACTAGTAAAAGAGGTTGATTGAAAGCTTGATGATGATGTAAAGTGATCTGGGAAAAGATTTCTTCCAAAATTCAAAAGGTTGCTAAAGAGATGCTTGGTGAATCTAAGGGTCGTGCACCATTAGGAAAGGAATCTTAGTGGTGGAATGATGATATGAAAATAATAATTAAAGCTAAGCAGAAGTGTTATAGGAATTTAAGGAGCAATAGTGATAAGGTGAGTTATCTAAAGTATAGGACAATAAAAAGGTTATTCAAAGTTCAAAGACTATGATTCATAAGGAATTGTATGGAAAACTAAAGATAAGATATGGAGAAAAACAGTTGTTAAAAATTGCTAAAATGATAGATAAGTAAAGATCTTAATAGCGTAAAATGCATCAAAGGTGGCGATGAAAGAGTTTTAGTGAAGGATTAGGAGACTAATAAGTGGTGGAGAGATTATTTTGATAATCTGTTTTATTACAATTTGAGCATGATATAAGTGACCTAAACATACCTTTTAAAGATATAAATAATGTGTTAAACATAATATTAAAATATATAAGATTAAAGAGGCTTTGAGAAAAATGAAAGCAAAGATAGCTATAGGAGCAAACAAAATCACCATTGAAGTTTGGAAATGCATAGATAAAATAGGGATAGGATAGTTAACTAATCTTTTTAACAAAATTTGGTATACTCAAAGGATGCTAAAAGAATAGAGGAAGAATACTTTAATGCTTTTATACAAGAATAAAAATGATATTCAAATTTGTTCAAACTATAGAGGAATAAAGTCTGAGTCATATTATGAAACTTTGGGAGAGAGTAATTGAATGTAGGTTGCGACATGAAGTCGTTATTTCAGAAAACCAATTTTAGTTTGTACTAGGATGCTCTACAACAGAGGTAATTCACCTATTGAGGCTTTTAATGAAGGGTTTTTGAGTGAGAAAAAAAGATTTACACATGGTATTTATCGAGTTTGAGAAAGCTTAAGATAGATTTTCTTAATGAACAAAAAAGTTCTTTTAAAGTATATTAACATAATTAAAGATATATATGATCTTAATGCAAAATTAGAATTATGGAGCCATACGTTGGAGTCTCGAAGCTTTAAATTGAGTAGATTTAAAATGAATATAAGGAATATAAGTTTAATAGTCATTGGAAAATGAATGCTAGTGTGATTAAGTTGGATGGTAAGGTAGTACCAAAGAATAGTCATTTTTATTTTGGAAATCAATTATTTAGAACAATGTTGAGATAGAAAGGGATGTAAATCGTAAGATTCAAGCAGGATGAGTAAAGTGGTGAAGTGCATTAGGTATGTTAGGTGATCACTTAAAGTTAAAAGTGAAGTTGTATAAAATGACTGCAAATCCTACATTGTTATATAGGGCTAAGTTTTGGGCCATTAAGAAATAACATGAGAAGAAAATGAGCGTAACTAAGACGAGAATGCTTAGATGGATGTGTGGTAAGACTAGAAGAGTTAAAATAAAAAATGAAAAGATTTGACCAAAATTAGGGGTAGCTCAAATTGAGAAAAAAAATGAGAGAGGGTTATTTGAGATGGTTTGGACATGTGAAACATAGGCCTATCTGTGCATTAGTTCAAAGAAATAAGCTTTTGGAGTTGGGAGAGACCAAAACTTATAAAGGTAGATCATGAAAAACGCTGATGCAAGTAATAAAAAATTAATAAAGGTTAAGAAGTAGATGAAAATGTTTTTGTTTTATATAGAAATAAGTGGTACAAAAAGATTCAAAACTATAATCGAACATGATTTTTAATTTTGGCCTTTCATACAGTTAACCCCAGAGTTATGAGATATAAAATAGTTTATTGTTATTTTATTAAATGTAATCCAAAAATAATTAAAAATAAAAATTCAATAGCAAATTTTAATCAAATCAGAATATAATGACAAGTTTTAATAGTCAACCATAGTACAATAAAAAATTCCATTTCTGATTAATTAGTATTTTAATCTTAGAAAAGGGCATTGTATGCTCAAAAAAAAATTCCATGGTTTGATGATTCTTTGTATGTGTCTCTAAGATTTCTCCAAGTGAAAAATGTTAGCACATAGTAATTCAAATTCGAATGACATAAAAATAAAAGCACATGAAAGGTAGAAATCAAAAGCAACCCGTATGAGAGAAAAATAGATAAGAAATGAGCTTGAATAGTTGGCCAAACAAGAATGAATCTATTAGATGTAGATATCCAGAGTGACTGTAACACTAAGTTCCATCATTCCACTACTAGAAGGAAAAGAATTAGGAATAGAATCTCAAGGATTATCGATGGTCATCATTAGAAAGATGATTAAGAAAGGATTGAAAAAGCCTTTCAACAATATTTTACAAACCTCTTTAGGTCAAAAAAGGTAGATGAGAGAAAATATTAAGGTTGGCCTTGGGAAATTACTCTCGACTGAGTGATCAGCATAAAAAATGCCTCAATAAACCTTTTACAGCAAATGAAGTTAAAATAGCTGTTTTCCAAATTGGCCTCCTTAAAGCACTAGGAGTTGGGGTAAAACTTAAACAAAGTTCTTTAGGTGAAGTTCATGAACTTTTTCATTAGAAATGATTAAATAAAAACTAAAAACCAAAACTCAAAATTGATAGATTAAAAAATCTTGTTACATAGATCAAGTGTGTAAATTTTGAAAATATTTTGACAAATATATATATATATTTATCGATATTTTTAATAAAAATGTTGATAAATTTTTATCATTGAATAAGTATCGATTAAATTTGAATTATAAATAATATTTTTAATAATTTTTTTGCGTATTATTAATCTTCATATTAAACTTTATTAATCTATCAGTTTGGAGTTTTTATTAAAGTTTTTATTAAATCATTTTTAAGAAAAAAACTTCATGTAAGTTTTGTCATCAAGGATAGACGGTAAACTAAGGCTTTTTAACCAAAAATTTTGGGATTTTGTTGGGACCTCACAATAGCTTCTTTTCTATCTTTCCTTGTCTTTGGTTATTTACTTAAAGAGGGTGTTTGGTTCATAAAAGCTTGATTTTGTGAGAAAGTGTGATACCCAGAAAAGTGTGATACTCGGGCATTTGTGTGATTTTAAGGGCATCTTGAAACCCGATTTAGTCATTTGGTTAGGGGGAATGTCCATTTAGTAAATCATGTATATTTATCATAATCTTCTTGACAAACTATAGGCAACCTTTCATTTTGTTTAAATGGGGGAAGAACCAACCTAACCGTGCCTTTATCATCAAATGAAATACAAAGATTTTAATTTTTTAAAAAAATTAAATATACTTAATTATGGCATTTAATTACACATTATGCTGTAATTGAGTTTAAATCAAATATAAAAATAGAACTTTCAATTACAGTGTTTAATTGCACATTATGCCATAATTGGCTTTTAAAAAAAATACTTACGACATTTTGTTGAAAATAAATGCCTTAATAGAGTGAATATAAGAAATGAGAAGAACTTTCAAGTATGGCATTTGTTTAATATCAATGCCTTAATTGAGTGAATATAAGAATGGAAAATAACTTTCAATTATGGTGTTTGTTTAATATAAATGCCTTAAATGAGTGAATATATAAATTGAAAAAAAAACTTTCATTTATGGCATGCAATTGATATAAACTCCTTAATTAAGTGAATACTTTTACTCAATTATGGCATCTATGGGAAGAAATGCCATAATTGAACCAACATTATGCCATAATTGGCTTTTAAAAAAAATACTTACGACATTTTGTTGAAAATAAATGCCTTAATAGAGTGAATATAAGAAATGAGAAGAACTTTCAAGTATGGCATTTGTTTAATATCAATGCCTTAATTGAGTGAATATAAGAATGGAAAATAACTTTCAATTATGGTGTTTGTTTAATATAAATGCCTTAAATGAGTGAATATATAAAATGAAAAAAAAAACTTTCATTTATGGCATGCAATTGATATAAACTCCTTAATTAAGTGAATACTTTTACTCAATTATGGCATCTATGGGAAGAAATGCCATAATTGAGCCAACATAAAAATTTAAATTACTCAATTACGGTGTTTCCTTTAGATATACACCATAATTGAATATTTTTAAAACCATAAACCCATTCCTTTTCCATTCTTGAAATTTGAACAACCAAATGGCTAAAACCCTTCAACAACAAACGAACCATTCACATTCACATTCACATTCATGTACCATATTGTTTTTGTTTCTTTATCTCTTTCATCACCATTGATCATGTAACCATCACCACCATTGCACATTATCTAATTTTGGTAAATGGGATTTGTTTCTTATTTTTCTCTTTTATATGTGTATGGTTGCATTTTTCTCCTTTTTTATATATTTACATATTTATATATATGCCTTTACCACTTTCACTATCGTCGCACACCCTTTCTGCATTGCATGCATGGTTTTTACCCCATAAATTGTATATATAAAATAAATATATGAAAAGGTTGGAGTTTTATGGTTTGCCAATTGGTTTTATGGAAAATGGGTGTTTGATGAATGTGATTTGCAATTCGCAATTTACTACCACGGATTTATACACAGAAAATTAGGTTGAAACTACGCTTGTCTACTAGAATGGTTTTTTTTTTCCCCATTTGTATTGCATGGACTCTTATGATACAATGAAACACAATATGGCTTGTTTCATGTATTTTATTATTGGTTTTTTTTTTCTATGCATTGTATGTTGGTGTATTTACTATATTCCATATTGGTGTATTTACTGTGTAGATATGTATTCTTTCAAGTTTGGTGTATTGCATATGGTTTGTTTCTTACATTGTATGTAATTCTGATCAAAATTACAAGTAGTATGGCTTCAGAAGAACATATGTCTCCTTTTATCGAACATGAAAAATACACATCTACCTTGAAAAAGAGAAAATTTAGGGGATATGGTAAATCACTAAAAGCAAGTGGGAAAAAAATTCATGTGGAGTTCAATCAAGATGGGTAGCCTATGTTAAGTGAAGGTGTAAAGTTGGCTAGCCACATTGAAACTTTCGTCAGGTAAACTATATCCATTAACAACCCTAGTTGGAGGATGGTTCCGATGATAAGAAAGACAGTATATGGGATTTGATTGTGGTAAGTTTTTTCAATGATTTTCAAAGTAATTCATCTTTATTATTAATTATTTATGGAATGAAATTTTTATGTTAGGTTACTTTAATTTAATATTTTTATAAGAACTATTTGATGTCCCATCCAAGTATAAGAAGCTTGTGTTGTAATCTATTAGGAAAACATTCAAAAACTTTAAGAGCAAAATAACAACCAAATATATTTTACCATTCGCTAAAAATTCTAAATCGTTGTCTCATCACCCTACGATATATGATATGTTATCAATGACACAGAGTCGTCATAGTTTGTTTGAGATCATCTATCAAATGAATTCTCGGTATGCATACCCAACTTTTTTTATTGTTAGAATATATTGTTTAATCTAAATTTATGTTAATATGCCATTGATTTTTTTTTCAAAAAAATAAAGAATGGCAAAAGAACATACAACCTAACAAGTGTATCACCATCGAATATCAAAAAAAGGGTTATACATATGTAAAGCATGATCTTGTAAGTATTTAAACGTTTTTATTATACTTATAGATAAATATTATGAACTTCATTAAATGAAAATTAAAAACTTATATTCATTAATGGTTTTAGGAATTATCCACATTGGGAACCAAAATTACAAGATGGGATGTTTGAAAAAAAATATGCTAAAAGATGGATCATATGGGAATGAAGCAACTGAAGAAATGGCTAAAAAGATTGTATGTTTATTTTGATTTTATATTACTATGCTTAATGGGCTTTTATGCATGAATAAATATTGCATTTAGTTAGTTACTCATTATCATGTTGTGTTTCAAAATGAATTTGTTGCAAGATATGAATCCGATCAACTGCAAACCATTTACGTAAAGATTTTTTATCCTTAGCTTTAGGATCAAAAGAGAGACATGGTTGTGTTTGAGGGGGTTAAGAGATTTGTCTCTCCATCACAGTTCTTCAAGAATCAATGAAAACCCTGTTAATGACCAATGCTGAATATAAAGTAATAATTGAGCAGCAATAGCAATAACTTGATGAGTAAGAGTAACACCTTAATGAGAAACAACAACAACTCACAACGTTAGAGGCAATGTTGGTAACAATGCAACCTAACATTGCTTGGGTCAGTTTGTTACCAACATCCAACTCAGAAATGAATTTGCAAATGAAGTCTTACAATAAACCCCTTCTCCGATAATTATCATTTTGGTTTTTTTTTTTTTTTGTGAATTGATTCATTTTTTAATTTGATTTATGTTAGTTGAATTTGTTTAAGGGAAGAATATTCCTTTATAACATGATGTTCAACCTTAGATGATGACACCTATGTAATCTGCCATGAATGCATTATCCACTTACGCGCGTGAGCATTTATTAAGAGAAGACTGCATTGTCATGGAGGTCGAGCATGAATTATTTGATGATCCCTCAACTTCATACATAAGGCAGCTAGAGATTGACTCATTTTGTGAGATAAAAGAGATATTGGCTGTTGAAATTGTTATGTATATGAGGTTAGCTTATTATTTAATTTAACTATATTCTATGAATTTATTTTCCTATATTATATTATATTACTATATGAAACTATTGATTTTTATCATGTAGTTTCTTGTATAGAAAGATCAATAAGAGACAATTGATTGATAGATACAAATTCATTGACCCAAAATTTATCAGTCATGATTTTGGCTTTCTCTTTAGTAATGCTTGTCATGTGGGTTAATCATTGCAAAATCATTAGAATATTATCTGGCACCTTATAATTTTGAGTAAGTTCTCTTCATAGTAATAATTGGATCATTTATAATATCAAAGTTCAATAGTTTTTACATCTAATACATTTTAACATTATCATGCATATTATTTTACAAGGGTTATTGGTAACTTATTGTAATTGAGATGAATACGTTGACTACTTACTTATTGAACTAAAAAAAAGTAGGATTGATGCCTAAACCTGACCTTGCCAATATTATAAAATCGTATTACTTTTACATTTAAGTGATAATTTAATGAAAATGTGTTTTTATATAATTAATAGTATTTATGTTTACAATGGTTTTTATGTTCAATTCAAGGGAATGGCTTCAGTTTATAAAAATAGAAAGTTCAAACTGGTGAAATTATCGGTAAGTGTAAAATATATTCTTTCATATTGAGTTTGTTTAAAAAGATGTTTGACAATTGACTCAATTTCATTTTCAAGTTCCTTATCAACCAAGACTTGTGGAGTGTGAATATCAAGTTCTTCGCTTTATGTAGGAGATTGTTATGTATGATATTATGAGAACACCATTCAAGGTTAGTTTAAATACCATATAGTAACTAATATGTTTCAATTAAACTTATATATTATTATGCAAGTTTATTAACATTGACTTCATATTTTTGTTAATAGCGGGTGCAGAAAGAACGCTTCATGCAAGATGAAATTGATGAAGTCCATAAAGAATTGTGTGATTACATATCCATATTTGCACATTAAGGATTGAGGATAACCAATTTGGCCATAAATTTATACAAACGTTCCAAATTTTTGTATAGGCAATATGATTATATATTTGTTAATTTTTATAAGTTTATATTTGTTTCAATTAATACCAATCCCCAATAGTTTCATTTAAATACTATGATGACCAATTTTTTATATCAATCACATTCTATAAGTGAATGTGATCACTTTGTGCTATTGGTTCATCCTAATTATGAATTGAAATTCAAAGAAAAAAATGACACCTAGACACTTCACAAAACATTTATCTTAATACAAATATGAAATTAGTCATCGTAATCTTTTATATCATTTACAAATGTACGATTTTTGTTCTAATAATACAACTATGAAATTAGTCATATATATAATATACAATATTAAATTTCAATCTAAAGAAATGAATTTATAACCTACCAATCTATTTACAATAAAAAAACCTCTTCAAACTAATTAAATGAAAATAAAAAATACATAATATATGAATGTTAACAAAATGTACAATGTTCTACATGTGTCCAGAAGGATGAAAGTCAAATGATGGGTAATAACCATTACATTTGTTTAGTTGTTTTCATATGTAGTCCTTTTTAAATACATGTGGTAGTGCAAAAAAAAAAAAAACTTTACTTTGTGATTTTTTTTCAACATAAACTCACTAATAGCGAGCATTTCAGCAGTTGAGAAACTGTCAAGTTGTATTATTTCATTGAAAAGTGACATTTTTCTCTCACTACTCTCGATTTCTTTCTTGAAAAAAGCTAAAATGCCCTTCATTTGGCTCACAGCCTTATCATATGCAGCTCCAAGTTTCCCTATGTGATCAATCAATTCAGCAATTTGTTTGTCTTCCTTCCTAAAACACTTTTTGCATGACAACATCCTAATGCTACTTGGAGTAGTTAAACCAATTTCTTCTTCTACTTATACTCTTTTCGTATTTCCTTCATGATAGAGATCAAACTTTGGAGAGAAGTAAGCATCTTCAGTAGCATTTATTGATTTAACAGCATCAACTAATATTTTGGCTCTGTAACTTGTTACTTTGTTAGATCTTAAAATCACTCTAAAATCATCAAAAAAAGGGAAAGGTTTGTTCTTTAACCCTTTAGCATGTGGATGAGTCTACAAAAAAGTTAAAATAAATACTAATCAAATAAAAAGAATAGAAAAAACATAAATAAGTAAGTTAAGCTATAGTTAAATCGTAAACAACTTACCTAAGCCCACTCATCAAAACTTCTTTCTCAACTGTGATACATTTGTCTTGATAATTCCACCAAATTCACATGTATTTTTCATATCACAAATAGAATGATATTGTCTTTTGAGTAGCTTAACCATTGACTCAATGTAAGGGTGGCTTTAATTGGGATGTGGGAATGAGTTGCTCTAGCATACATTCAAGATACCCTAGATATCCAACATGGAATGTTCCATTATTTGTTCTCCATCTAGGATCATAATCCTTCTACCTTGTCCAAGAATAGTTACCTACCCCCAAGCTTTTTGTTCTTTTTCTAGGTAAGCTTCGTACAAATTGAGAAGGATTGGCCCAAGTTGAAGACATGTTTATTCCTAATCACATGGTTAGACATCATGCAACAATATTAATATAGTAAATCAAAAGCCAAAGAAGAGTCAAATGTCTACATTAAGACATGAAATAAACCAATAGACATGGAAAGAAAACAAAGATTATTGTAAATAATTGTCATATACATTGGACACTCAACAAGAGAAGAAATATCAAATAAACATATATATTTAATAGAGGTATAAACCAAATTGTACAACCAACCATATGGTATATAAACCAATTAAAATGAGCTAACATTGTCAGTCAAGAATCTATAATGTCCTTATCCCTAGGATTGCAACCAATGGGTAAACATTTCATGTGTCAGATTGTCTTTAAACTAAGTCAAGAATCAGATAACTTAACATGCATAATCAAATCTTGATGTTCAAATCCATCTGGTTGGCTACTTCTTCCTTCAACAACATCACCTTTAATATAATCAATTGCCATCTTAGACCTAATAAAATTATGGAGAAGGAAGTAAGCAAAAATGATTATACACTGTGTCTTTATTGAATAAAATAACTTTTCCTTTAAAATTGCCTATCTCACTTTCAATAAACCAAAACATCTCTCGATACAATTTTTTGCTTGAGAGTGTTTCATATTGAAGAATTCTTGCAAGGTCATCAGTTGGAGTCATGCCTTTCAATCATTAAGATGGTATCTTTGACATTTATAAGGTGCAAAAAAAAATTTTTCCATTTGTGTATTCGGCATCAAACCAATAGTAATTACCTATTATAGGGGAATAACATTAATATGCAAAAAAAGATGTTCCACTATAAACAAAATCGAAATATTAAAGCTAATACCTTATGGTATCCTCAACCCATTCATGCATTTAATGGTATCCTTTAGCACTCTACCATCTACTGTGGAACTTTTCCATCCCGATAGAATGTATGAATTGCATATTTGGGTTGTAAACACCAAGGACATTGGTAGCAATTTCATTTTTCCTAGTCTTGTATTTAGGCTTGTCAACTGTCTACATTGACCTTGATGTATGTCCCATCTAAGGCACCTAAACAACCCTTGAACCATTTTCATCTATTATTTGCTGAATTCTTTGATGTCAATTAGGTTTTTTAAACAATAGCAAATGTAATCTTAAAACAAAATTTAATACAGAATAGAATTGCCTACTTATCGTCTCTCTAGATCTAGCTACTTGATGCTTATAAGCTTATTTTTTGTATAACAGGCAACAATATGGAGGAAGCTAATAATCAATTCTTCTATTGACATATGTTTAGATGCCAATAATCCCTCTTATATTTGAAGCAAATGACATAATTTTACAAAAGCTCTCCTATCTATTCTAGTATTATCTACACATTGTCTATCGCTCTAAAAAATCATTACAGTTAAGTTTAACCTTCTAACATGTAACCTATCATAAGATATTTCACCATAAGATAGTCTACATTGCTTTCGAAGGTTTATATCAATTAAACTCATAGCAACAAAACATAACACATGCAATAAAGTCTTCATTTGGTTCAAATACATTATAAGCATTATAACCAATTTCATCTTCTTTCTTAGTGATAAATGAGCCATAATTGTGTTGAGGACAGAATCTCGTTAAAAATATAAACCAACAACAAAATAATTGTGGATGAAGGAGCCAAAACCAAAATGAATAACACATTTGATATACCAATATATTTTCAATCTAGATCTAAATGACATCTAAAAAGATGAAAAAATATTTGAATGCAACAAATAATGCAGAACAGATAATTATGTAATAGATAGTAAATGCACCGTTTATGGAAAAAAAATAGATAAACTTAACAGGATGAAAATTAAATGACAAATGTTGAAGCTGAAGTTGGTTCAAATAGAACAATATTTGTTTTGAGCTCTACTATGTTGAAATAAAAATTAGAAAATGTTCTTGGTTATTGAAACATTATGAAGACATCAATTACGATGTTTCATATATTAAAACATAGTAATTGATATATTAAAACTATGTTTTTTTAAATTTGATTAGACATTATAACATTCATAATGTCAGAAACACGATTTTTGAGAGGAAATTTTTTTTTAATATGTGGCTATTATTGCATTTCAATGATGAAATGCTATAATTGTTATAGCATTTCTTAAATGAAACATTGTAATAGCCACATTTATTACAAACATTAAAAGAACCAAGTAAGGCATATGTACAAAAAAAAGGTTGTAATAAGAACTTTTAAATATATTGGAAAACTCCAAATTTGTACCAATTATGGTGTTTTATTCAAAAGAAATACCATAATTGAATTAAAAAAAAAAGACTAAAACTAAGTTTCAGACTTACTTTTAAAAAGTGTAACATAGATGTGGCATATTTTTTATTCAAGTGAAATTTGAAATCAAGCAACTTTTCCCCAGAATCCTAAAATACCACAAGGAGATGTGAGTTTTTGATTTCAAAATTTTGGGTACTATTAAGAATCTAACATTTTTCTAGAAATTGAAAACCTTGTACCAAACATGGGAAACAAATACCCATAATCATGATTCCAAAAAAAATTTTATGGATTCCCCAAAACCAAATGCATTCAAAGAGTTAAATAAAACCCTGATTACTTTGATGCCTTAAGGGAATGTCCAAGAGAGAGTCATAGACTACAAATCAATAAGTTTTACAATGTTGCATAAAAGTACATTACAAAGACGATAGCCAATAGGCTTAGGCCTATTATGAGAGAGATCATCTTTTTGAATAAAAATGCATTTGTCAAAGGTAGATTTATCTCACATAATATCATATTGGGAGGCAAAATCATTAATATCGTTTGGAGGAAAAAGAAAGGCAAATGTGTTTTAGAAGCCCTTAAAATTTATATGAATAAGGCTTACTATAGAATCAATTGGAACTTCATCCAAGAGGTGATGAATAAAATGGGTTTTAATGAATAGTGGATTCGAATAATAAGGGAATGCATTAGTATAGCAACTTTTTAGGTTTTTATAAATGGATCCCCTTTTAAACCCATCCAATCATGCAGAGGTTTAAAATAAAGTGACCCTCTGTCATCCTTTACCAAAATATCCTTTTTTTTTTGTTGCAAAAACCTAAAAAGGAAAAGAAAACTCAAGGATCCAGATCAATAGCAATGGTCCTACTTATAGCAATCTTCTTTTTGTATATGGTTGCTTTTTTTTCTCAAAGCCAATATCTATTCATATAGTATTATTAAATCCATCCTCAACTAGTTTTATACATTTTCAGGGCCAATGATTAACAAAAACAAATCCAAACTTTTCCTAAGCCCTGCATATAAAACCAAATTCAAAAGGTGGTTTGGCAAGATTATGAACATTAAGATCACCAACGACCTAGGGAAATATTTGGGAGTTAACTTTAGCAAGCTAAGTCAAAAAAGGAATTCTTTCAACCTTGTTTTCAATAAAATTCAAGAGAAATTGGATAGTTGGAAAGCTCACTATTTTTCTCAAGGAGGTAGGCTAACACTAATTAAATACATATTAAGCACTTTTCTTTTTTATGCATTTTCTTGTTTCAGAGCTTTTATCTATGTCTGTAAAAAATCAATCAAATTGTCAATGACATTTAGTGGGGACATGATATTTAAGAAAACGAACTCCATATGACAAATTGGAATCATTTTTGCTAATATAAAAACAATGAAGGTCTTAGCATAAGATAGGTAGAAGTTACGAACAAAGCATTTTTCGAAAAGCAAGCATGGAAAGTCTTATATAATCTAACATCCATGTTTGCAAGTACATTTATTAACAAGTATTGAAGAAAGGTAAGCCTTGAAAGGTCAAATCAAAATAAGTGACTCTTGGATTTAGAAAAGTATACTTATGGAAATAGATATATGCATTAAAAAGATGAATGTTTAAATTTGGCAAAAGAAACAAGTAAACATTAAGAGGGGAACCACTGCCAAGCTTAGCTTTGCAAACACCCAAAACCACCTCCCAATGAAAGAAATTATATGTTTTATTTAAAAAACCTAGCATTTTATACTTTCTAATATACTCCTTGTAGCAACAGTGGCTCATGATATGTCTAGAAGAGCATTTTTCTATCTTGGCGAGGATGATAAACTATATATTCTTGAAATTGAATTGTAATGGTGAATATAATGTTAACTCAACATAATGGACCTTGATGGAGGAAAAAATCTCCCATAATAGTTCTATTGTTGAAAATTATATATGAAAGAAAATTTGGGCCCTTCAACTTCCATAAAAAATTATCATTTTCCTCTAAAAGATTTGCAACAATTGTATCTTGGTTTGTAGTGAACTTCTGAAATGCAAGATTGGTGCATCATGACCTATTCATTTTGCTACTTGGAACTTGAAACCATTTAACATTTTTTTGTCCAATGCCACCTATAAAGAATAATTTGGTTCACTATTGTTTATGCTGAGCTCTAATGTAAGGGTATTCCTAAAAGGATAGAAAGCTAGAAAAAATAGTTAGACGTAAAGATATGGAGTATTCCTTACAGTTGCACTTTGATGCATAAGTCAGAAATTAAGTTGAAAGAGGTTGAAATGAGAGAAAAGTAAAGGATCAAGGGCTAGATAGAACTCGAGATGACAATGCCTAAATACCTATATTTATAGATAAAAGCTAATGGGCCAATAAGGGATAATAATGGCATGACTGAGCTAACGTGGTAGGCCAACTTGACATGTTAGGTTAACACAAGTATCTGAAATGCCTCTGACTATCTACCAAAAACCCTTAAGAAATAAAAAGGCCATTATACCTTTTGGACCACTAATTACCCTTAACATTTTATCCTTCCTCCAACTAGTCTAAATATCAAATCATTGGGCATACAGTGAGTTCATTTCGTATGAGTCGACCAGCTTAAAAAGGCCATATAAAATTTGATCTGTTATGCCCGAAGTTAGCACAGAGGTTAGCATCAAGGGATAATTTACCTTTTACTATGGCTCGAGGTGATGCGATATGAGATGACTTTATGTGAGTTCCATCTTGCACGTGTGCTTTGGATTGAGTGCATGGCTGATTTGAAAGTTATTAAAGTGTTATTTATTCAGGATGATCTGAGATTATAATAAGAGCTCATTTGGTCGATGTGAGACTTAGACATTTTTTCAAAAGTTTGAATTTGATTCATTGTTTTGAGTTATGGTGATGAATCGACTGTCGATTCACCAAGCTGGTTCAGCTTAGAGAGTTGTTTGGTCTAATCAAGTCTAGTGATTAATGTCGTATTAAATGAAGAGATAGGTAGTTTAGGTGATAAAATTCAGAGCGAGGAAGGTGAAAAGACATATTCTAATGGTGCTCTAACACATAACATAATATGGACTATTTATCTAATCTAAGGTAGGGCTATATAAAGGGCTATTGAGGCTTTTATTTTTTTTTCTTTTTACTTTCTTGCTTTTCATCTAATCTAAATTTTTTGACCTCAAAAGCTTTTCTTATTTTTGACCTTACCATTCTCTTTTTTTCATTTGTTCTCTCCATTTTCCTCGATACATTTTCTTTTTATTATGTATTCTAGTTTTAGTTTTATGGAGGCTGAGAGTTTCAAGGTAAGGCCTAAGGGAAGGCTAGTTTCAACAAGGCGATGACAACCTAGTCCCATAAATCATTAAAGGTTAAGACTATCACAAAAGTGCTTACTAGCTTAACCTGATGTCTAAGGTAAGGCAACAATAAAATGATAAGAATGTTCAAGTTAGAGGAAAAAGGGTCTTGAGCACTGTAAAGCTATGTACTCAAATAAATTTTGATTTGGAGAATCCACCTCCTTTTCTTCTCTTTCAAGTTAGTCCATTTTCTATGGCTAACCTTCTTTCATCTTCAATTGTTCCACCTTTTAGGATCTAGTCTCATCAACTTTCTTCTTCTTTTGCTCTTCCACCCATAAATGTTCTTATAGTTTCTTTTATGCCTTTTTAGTCAACACTTATTGACATCACTTCTTCTTTTGATAGGTCTATTCCTTTCTTCTCTTCTCTTAAAGTCATGGTGCCCCAGCCACTGTTCCAACTCAAAATCTTACTCCTACTCAAGAGTTTGAGTCTTCTAGTAGTGAAGACTCTGATGATGATAAGGGTTCCAAAAAGGAACAGAAAGAGAAAGGTACCTCATTGGGAAAGATGGTGACGAGGATGGGCATTTCTCAAAATAGGATAAGTTGGCTAAGGTTCACGTATATAGTCCTTGTAACCTCGGTATAGCATCTAAAGACATGATGAGGGGAATGAAAGGCAAGGCTAATCTGAGAATTACCCTAATATGTGTTTTGCTCATCATGTTTATGCTTAGTGACAAACTTCTATTTTCCCTAGGATAGGTATAACATATTAGTGCAAACCTTCTTAGATCAGGTTATCAATAAACTAGAGCCTCATCGACTCTAGGTATATTGGGATTCATTCGTGACTGGTCTGAAGTTCCCATTTCATTCTTTATTTATTTTAATTTTTAATTATTATAATTTAATTATCACTTAGCTCACCCCTAACTCTATATGGGACATAGTATGTTTTATTATTCTTTGTAAACACTCAAATATTCTTTTTGATCTCCCATTATTCAAAAAAAAAATTTTCATTAAAAAGCACTTTAGTGATAAGAGTTGGTATTACATTACAGCTTGGCCCAATAAGAAACTATTCACTAATTGCTCGAGCTCCATCAAAAAATAAAAGTTACTATTGTTTTACCTTCAAAAAACAAAAACAAAAACAAAATAATGATGATAAGATCGAGGTCAAGGCTTGAGAAATAATAAATAAGCCCAGTAATTTTATAGACATGCCTATTGCTTTTTTCACCCTAAACTTATCAGATTGGGACAAAATAATAGAGTACACCTGTAGGGAGAGCTTATCATAGATGTTTACAAGTTGACCTCTGTCGAAGTAATAAATGAGACAAAGTATTAGGGTAAGTGTAAGGTAACCTTGTAGGATCTTTGTTTCAGATGATCTTTTATCTAACTCTTAGCTTGACTTTGTAGAGATTTCCTCTAACAAAAACTTTAACTTCTTCCTCTTCCAACATGAGCCCAAGCCTAAAAAGGCCTAAAGTAAGAAAATTCAGCTCGGAGTCCCCTCTTTTAGGGGGAATAAAGTCATCAATCTCATAGTGGGTAAGCCATCGAGCTCTTCAGCTCAATACTTTTCTGCCACCAAAAAACACAAGACCACTGCACATTGAGAGCTCTCTTCGATATTTTCCCTTTTTGTGAATAAGCTAAAGATCGAGGCCTTCTCTTCAACCTTGGAAAATTTAGAGTCCAGGGTGTTAAAACCTAGCTCAAAGAAAGTCTGTACGAGCTTATAGTACACTCCAACTGGTAACCCTATCGAGAAATCCAACATGGCCAAGAGATTTTACAAGGTCGCAGTTCTTCCCAATGATTAGTACTAGTTAACTTTAGCTCAACTATTTCATTATTTTATTTTTTATTTTGCTAAATTTGAGTTTGTTTTATGCAGTCTATTAAAAACTCTCTCTTACACCCTTAAATAATACTAATGAAGCCTTCTACCATGTTTATCTAGCCATGGCCCACTTGTTTAAGGTCGAGAAAGATATGACCCTTTTGAACGAGGAACACCAAAAAAGCTCAGATGCCTTAGGTAGCATGAGGTCAACCTTAGCATATTTTACAAGAAGGTCGAGTAAAGGAAAAAAATCGATGAGTTGATGGCCAGGTTGTAGAACATCCACATCGAGAAGGCATCATCAAAGTCTATAAGGGAATAGGTCGAGCCAAAACTTGGCGATGCTTAGGCTAAGGTTCTAACTCAAGGCTGGGGAAAAAGGGAAAGAACTGCTAAAAAAGAAAGCTATTGAAGAGTTTAAGGCCTCAAAGAATTATTTAAGCTCCAGGTAGAGTTATCCAAGGAGAATATGCTTCGTGCTTTTGAGTTGACGAAAGATAAGGTGCAATTCAAATTTGCCAACCTTAACCTTGATATTGACTTGAACAATATCAAATTGAGACCTCCTTCAAATCAGTCCGATGAGAAAAAGTGAGAGGGAAAGGATGAAGATGATGCACTGGACGTTAAACTCAAGGCTACTTTGGGCATCGAGGCTGAGGAAGGTGTAGCCGAGAAGAAACAAGCTGATGTTGCTACTACTATTATTGGGGATGCTGATACTGCTTCCACTACCGCTAATGTTTGGGCTTTTTTTTCTTTTTCCTCTTTGTTAACTTTTGTAAATTTTTGTTTAAGTGTAAGGTTAAGTTTTTCTTATGACCTCAGGAAAAAATCACTCTAAACAACTTCTGTCAATGATAATTCTTTTTATATTGATATGATCGCTAAATGAGAAATTTATAATATTTTGTTTCAAAAGTTTCAGTTTAGTTTATTTAGTCTAAATTTTCAAAGTTTAAGCTTTGATAGCCACTTATAAGATGACCTCATTACTTAAGCATTATAAAGTTAGCTTAGACAATTTAGGATAGCTAATTCAATTGAAATAATTCAAAGATTTAGCTTAGCTTGAATGAGCTTAGAATTCACCTAAAGTCATAGGTTAGGTTCCATTAAGTCATTTTATTCCTAAGTCCAAGGATTAAAACAAACGTTATCACGTTCTAACCTTAAGTTTTAGGTCAGGAACATTGTTTTTGGATTGGTTAATGAAAAAGATCATCATAACTTTATTGACTTTTGGATTACATGTATGAGCTTAGTTTAATTCGAGTTATTGATAATATACTTTCAAATTATTTATGTTTATGTCCTCGACAAGCAATTGTCGTTCATACCTTGTAATCTATATGTCGCATCATGGATGACCTATTTAACCACATATGGTCTTTCCTAAGTTGGAATTATCTTGCCACCTCGATAATTAACTCTTGAGGTTTTAACCTTCCTAAGTAGTAAATTGCCCTTCATAATATTTTTACATCAGACCATTTTATTGTAATAGTTGGATATCTTTTGCTGGTAAATTGCTATTCATATTAGAGCCATATCTCTTTATTCTTCAACTAGGTCTAAGCCAACACATAAGGCCTTTTCATTTTTTTTTTCTCTTACCCTAACTCAATTCTCAAGCTCGGGAGACCAATTTTAACAAGCACCATGGCTTTTGTTACAAATGCTAGGTGGAAAGGGGTTTCTCTTGTGGGAACCTTATTGGTCATCAGGGCCCATAGTACGCCAAGGAGTTCATCGACCCATTTTCCTTTTGTCACATCCAATTTCCTCTTCAAGGCATCAAATATTGCCTTATTCACGGTTTCAGCCTATCTATTGGACTGAAGATGAGTGATCAACGTAAATCTTAGATTGATGTGGAAGTTTGAACACCATTCTTTAAACCTTCAATTTTGGAATTATTTGTCATTATTCATTACTATGGACTGAGGCAAGCCAAACTAGCAAACTATGTTCTTCCACACAAATTTCTTAACCTAGGTCTCCATTATAATGGCTAAAGCCTCGACTTCAAGCCACTTCGTGAAGTAGTCTAACATTACCAGAATAAATCCCCTCTGGCCTGTAATTGGGGTGAATGGTCTGAAGACATACATTTCGCATTGCATGAAAGGCCAGGGACAGATAATGGGGATAAGCTTGGTTGACAAAAGATATTGCATGTGGGCAAAACTCTGGTATTTGTCATATCTTTTCACCAAGTCGATCATATCTTTTCTGATGGTGAGTAAATAGTAACCCTACCTGAGCACTTTGTAGGCAAGCTACTAAGGTCCGAAGTGGTTTCCATATATTCTTTTGTGGATTTCCCTAATGACATAAGGCAAGTTGAAAAATTTTTTATGCAGTTTTCCATTGATCATCGTGTATTAAGAGGCTTTCCTCTTTAACACTTTCATTCAAACCCTTTTCTTAGATAGTTGTTTGGTAGTTAGGTATGTCCTGATTAGGGTCATCTAAGTTTTCTTTTCCTTAATCTATCTTACAAGCTTTTTTTCAGTGTTTTTCTATATCAATTCCTCCACTAAAACTTGGCCTGAAATCTCTGCCATTTTTCTTGAGGCTAGTTTGGATAGAGAGTCTGCTAGTGAATTTTTAAACCTTAATATTTTTTTCACCTTAGTTTTTTGGAAACTGATAACGAGGGCAACTGCTTTATCCAAATATCTTTGGATTTCTTTTTCCCGAGCTTCGAACTCACCATTTATTTAACCAACCACTAATTAAGAATTGCTATACGTGGTTATCTGATGAACATTTAGATTGGCTGCTAGTCATAAATTGGCTATCAATACTTCATATTCCACCTCATTGTTGGATGCTTTGAATCTAAACTTCAAAGCATACTAATACTACAAGCCCTCTGAGCTGATAAAAATGAGACTGACACCGCTAGTGTGGCTTATGACCAATTCATCAACAAAAAGTTTCCACATTTATTTTTCTATAGCTTAATCATTCTTCTCGAGCTGTTTATTAAGCTAGGTTGATGTGAGCTCTACAATGAATTTTGCCAACACTTGGGACTTTAGGGTTGATTGAAAGAGTATTTGTAGGTCGAATTCACTAAGTTCTATAGCCCACTTAATTAATCTTGTTGATGGTTCTGGTTTTTGCAAGACCTACCTCAACGGTTGGTTAGTTAATACGTGAATTATGTGAGCTTGGGAATATGATCTAAGTTTTCTAGCCAACGTGACAATTGCATAGTCTAATTTTTCTATCTTACTATAATTCATCTCTACCACCGCCAGTGCCCTATTCATAAAATAGATTGGACTTTGGCTCTTTCCTTCTTCATGAACCAAGACTAAGTTGATAGCTTAGTTTGTGGTGGCTAGATATAAGTACAAAGTCTCAATAGGCCTCAACTTGGAAAGGATGGTCGGAGAGGATAAGAACTTTTTAAGTTAATCAAATGCTTTTTGACACTAAAAGGTCCACCTGAAATCAAAGATGCTTATGAAAATTTCAAAATAGAAAAGACATCATTCTGTCGACCTGGATATAAACCTACTCAGGGCGATAATTCATTCAATTAGCCTTTACACTTTTTTCATCGAGGTTGGTGTTATCATTTCCAAAATTGCTTGAAGCTTTTCCAAGTTCACTTTTATCCCTCTCTTATTGATCATAGAGCTAAGGAATTTTTTTAACTTCACTCCAAAGGCACATCTGCTCAAGTTATGTTTCATATTGTATTTTATTAAGGTGTTGAAGTTCTTTTCAAGGTCTTTCAAATGCTCAGCCAAGCTCTTACTTTTGATTATCATGTCGTCCACATATACTTCCATATTATAGCCAATCTAATCTTTAAAGAACTTGTTGACCAGCCTTTGATAGGTTAACCTTACATTTTTCAAGCCAAAAGGCATCACTTTGTAGCAGTAAAAACCTTTCTCAATGATGAAACCTATTTTTCCCTCATCTTACTTCAATATATTAATTTGGTTATAACCAGAGCAGGCATCCATAAAGCTAAAAAAGTCGTGCTCAACACTATCATCCACTAATTGATGTATGCTAAGGAGAGAAAAATCATCCTTTAGGCATGTTTTGTTAAGGTTTGTAAAGTCAACACACATATTTCATTTTTATCATACTTTTTTACCATGATCACATTGGTTATTCTTTTATGGTAGTAAACCTCTCTAATGGAGCCTGCCTATAATAATCTGTCAACCTCATCCTCAATAGTCTCTACTTTTTTAGGGTAAAGGTCTATTTCTTTTACCAAACTGGTTTTATGTCTGGGTCAGTGTGCAACCTATAAATCATCACCTTGGTATCAATTCCAGGTATGTTAGACAATGTCCATACAAACAAGTTGATGTTATTTCTCAAGAGTTGGATTAATTGTTTTTTGTGTTCAATTTTAGTTTTGATCTGTATGTGTTTTTTAGGAACATTTTCTCAAAATGGTATAGACATAAGGTCTTCCATCAACTCAGGTCAGTTTTTATTTAGGTCAGGTATTTAGTTAATTATTTTTTTCTGTTTAGTTAGGTCAGGATCATTTCCTAAAAAAACAAATCCTGACATGATGATTAATATATTATTAATAAGTGATAAAAACATATGGCTAAATAGAATGTATTTTTTGTTTCAAATTTTGTTTTGGCCAACATGTTAACTCAGTCCAAATGACATGTAAATATTTATACCGGTTTAAAAGCTCAGCCACCTTCAAAATCAATTTAGAAGTTCAAAAAAGAAACGAAATGTGTATATTTTATTGGAGCTTAAAAGCTTATAATAACTTAAAAGCACGTTTCAGTTAGGTTGGTCTTATGTAGTAAGTTTTTACCCCTATTTTCTTACTTTTTTTTTTTTATTTTTGTTGCTTGTCTTTCTTCGTCAACCTCATTAGTCTTTGCCAAACTGCCAATCTACTTCCTAATCCTCCCTTTCATTATAGTGATGTAACACTATCACACCGTGGACTGGTCTCTCCCCACCTTTTTAACCCCTTGAGGTGTTGAAAATTTTATCTTTAGATAGGGATCTAAGCCTATGAGCCACAAAACAGATTGGCTAGGTATGTCTAATATCATATTATAGGCAGATAGGATGTCCACTACCTAAATTCTATGATTGAGGAGATTGTCTTTGGTTCCATCCTTAAAGAGATCGATAGTTTGATAATCCCTTTCACTAGTACTTGCTAGTTCTCGATTCCTACTAGAGTTGTAGTGATTGATAGCAACTGATCTTCCTTAACACCCATTTTTTTCATGGTGGCATAGTACATGAAATCGATTAGACTTTTGTTATCAAATAAAATCTTCTTAACCACATAATTATACACCACAGCTATGGTTACTATAGCATCATAATAGAGGTGTCAAATTTCTTTCAAATCTTATGAGCTGAATGAGATTAGTTCATCTTTTCAGTCTTTTTTTTCTTTGCTAAAGAGCCAATGGCCATGATCATACATGGGTTGGACTTTCTTTTGGTTGAGGTTCAGCTCCCTCTAGTAATCACATTAATCACTCTAGCACTTGGCCTTTTATTGTCAACTTGACTTTCTTTTTATCTTTGCTCATATCTTTAGGCTTCCCCTTTCTTATTTTTTTACCTTTTTTGCCCCTTATAGGCTCTCTTTGGTTTCATCTATAATTTGATCTATTATGTTCTTCTCCTCATTAGTCCACAAACCTCCTTAGTTAACCTCTTCTAATCAGAGCTTTAATCTCATTTTTTAGGTCGATATAGTCCTCGGTGTTATGGCCTATGTCCTTGTGGATGGCATATCTTTTAGTTAAATCTCTCTTCGTATTATGTCTTAATGGCTTTAACAATCTAAGCTCTAGATTTTACATTAAAATCCTCTCTTAAGAAGTATTCAGTGCAGTATAGGTTCTTTTTCCACTACAACTCTTGGCCCTATGTCGTTTCCCTTTTAAAAAAAGATCATAGAAATCCTTACCTTTCTTATGGTCAAGAAAAAAGGATAAGCTTTTCTTTTGACCTTCAACGATGGGGGATGAGCCTTTCTCACCTCGGTTATTTCTCATTGTAGCTTCAACATTTATGTATTTTTTTAGCCACAAGTAAGACATTGGCCAAAGTCGTAAGTGGCTTTAATGATAAGGTCAGCTATATGTGGTAATCTCTATCATTGAGTCCACTTGTTAAAGTGGCTATAGTGGTCATTTATTTTAGATCTTTTACTTGTAGGGCTTTCGCATTAAAATATGTGACAGCTCTTTAAAGATTCATTATGACCTTGGTGAATTGACATTAGGCTTAACGTCATGATCGACATTAATTTTAGACTGTTATACCAGGACCAAGCTGCACCTTTAAGGGTAATATCGAGGCCTTTACATATCAGAGCTTTATCTGCACCCTATATCATCATGTTAGTTTTATAAAGTTTCAAGTGATCAAAAAGATCATAAGTACCATCATAGGTTTCTAAGCTCAACATTTTGAACCTTTTTGAAGGCATAGCTCTGTCAATATTGTCGATGAATGATGAAATCTCTAAAATTTTAAGCTTGTCCTAAAATGCCACTACCTTTGCCTCTAGTTCTTTCTCCTTAGCTTGCATCCAAACTTCTAAGTCTTTGTTCGACTGGGGTTTTGGGTTGGTTTGTTTTGATTTTTAAGCTGTGACTGGGGTGGTGGTGAGCAGGAGTATCATGCTCTTTTTCTCTAGAGGCTGAGGAGGCTTCCATCTCTTCATAGCTTGATTACCTTTCCATAGCTTATCGGTTAAGGGTAACTAGATCGAATACATTTGAAGCCTGTGGTAGGGTTATAATCTATAATATCTATTTAAGAGCTTGTATCTGCTCAATCAGAACCTTACACTACTCCATGGTCAGACCAACCTATTGTAAGGTAGGTTAGTCAAGTGCTGACTATTGTGTGTTTCTATTTTGATTGAGATGGTCATCTCTCATTCCTTTAAAATTCTCCTCCTATATGGCATTATCTTGCCCTCGACTAATAAATAGAAAACCCTTACTTTGTGCGCCAAATGTTTACGATGAGCTCTAATATGGGAATATTCCTAAAAGGATAATAAGCTAGAAAATAGCAGTTAGATGCAAAGGTAGAGAGTGATCCCCGTATTTGCACTCTAACATATAAGTCAAAAATTATGATGAAAAAGGTCAAAAGGAAAGAAAAGTAAAGGATTAAGGGCTTGATAGAACCTATGATGGTAATGTCTGAATGCCTATATTTATAGATGAGATCTAATGGGCCAATAGGGGATAATAATGATATGGCCGAGTTGATATGGTACTGAGTGTTTAGGCTAACTTGACATGTTAGGTCATCACAAATATCCAAAATAACTCTAGCTATTTGCCAGAAGCCCCTAAGAAAAAAAAACCATTATACCTTTTGGACCACTAATTACCCCCAACAACTACCTAACTTAAGATGTATAGTTTCAGAATTGAAAGTATCATAAGATGGATCAAACAATGGCTATCGGTCAAGGATATTCATTCCACTAAAGCTTGGTTTTTTTTTTATACCCAATTTGTAAGCATCTTCAAGGGTTACACATCGAACCCCCTGAAAGTCCATTTTCCATATAAGGCACAACTTATAAGGATATGGAAAGCTTTCATTGACAAAGGCCCAAGCTTTAGAAACACATTAAATACTAGGTGTCTCATTAGTTCTAAAATAAGTCTTCTTTAAAACTAGGGATTAAGAGTCTGGTTTCTTAACCTAGGCATTCATAAGGATGCTAATAAAAATTGGTATAGTATTGGTGCTATGATTAGAGATTCCAATGGATTGACAACTATTTTTTGTAAAAGTCTCTAAGTTACTTCCAAATACCTTGCAAAATCCTTCTTATGAGACAAGCATTATGCAAAACAAGTGAACTTGACGGCAAAAGCCATTATATGCAGGGAAAACAAATCCAAATGGAGAAACATTACGAAAGGCTGTGCAAAAGTACATTGAAGTGTTCAGCAAGGACAACATCCAAAGAATGGAAGCTTATGGATTACATATTACATTCTCCTCTACATGGCATCCACTAGCCAAAAAGGTGTACAAATTGGCAAAAACTATAGCACAAATCAGGACTTCATTCTGCTTGCCTTACTACAATTACCACTGCTACCATTCCCTATTACTTATGATGTGTTTTGTATTTAATTGATATCTCTTGTACAATTACCAAAAAAGAAAAAAATAATAATAAAAAAAGTAGAACAGGCAGCCATTCCATGGTGTGGAATAAAACATGTGTAGTCTACCTATCATCTATAGGATTCGGATCAATGTTGCTCAAACCTTGTTTCTAGTACATTCCCTTGCAATTAAGATGGAAAACAATGGCTGAATTTGTACAAAGAAAATTAATAGTTAATTAAAGAGTTGTAAAATCTTTTCTAGTTAGTTTTTACTAAATTTGTTAATTTTAAACATGATACAATAATACAATATAAAAATAATATAAGAAAAACTATATGAATTTGGAAAAAAATATGTTTGATGTTTAGGCTTGTCGACATATTTTTCGTATAAGATACATAAAATACATTTAACACAAACAATAATTTTTATGTCTTAAGCATTTTTTACCACGTTTAATATATGTAAAATATATGTAATATGTTTAATTAAATCACGTGAAATTAGTACATGTATTACATAATAAACACGCTTTTTGTAATCATTTTAAATTGGCATAAGCCATAAAGATCATTTTAAACTTTTATTTATGATATCTAATTACCTATTCAATATAAGTATATAAATACTATTTAAAACATTTAATTATGATATCTATTTAATGTGCAATTATTTTTTTAAAATTTCTATTCTACCCTTGATCTCTTTATTTGGCTAAAAAAGATATTACGTACATAAACTCTATTGAACTCTCAACTTCTAAACATCAACTCCAACATATCAACTAATCCAAAGGTCAATCGACTATTTTATATTACTAATATAATTACAATATAAATTATACTATTAATATGATGCTAACTCATTATTTAGCAACTCATTATTTTGAATTGTTGGTGCTACAAAAAAATAATGTCACATACAAATTTATGATTTGATTTTTTTTATTCTTTGCTAAAAAATTGTTTTAGATCTATTTTAATTTACTTCTTTATAAAGTTAATTGAGTAATCACCACAAGGGTTTAGGTCTTTAGTGACTTTTTTTAACGTTTAGTGGCATTTAGAAATGCCACTAAAAGATTTGTGGTGCTTGCCAAAAATGCCACCAACAACATTGGCTATACACGCGTCAAGAAAAATAGTGGCATTTTATAAGAAATGTTGCTAATTTAGCAGCATTTGTATTAGAAAAATGCCACTAATTTAATGACATTTGTATTGAAAAAATGCCACTAATTTAGTAGCATTTGTATCATAAAACATCACTTTATTTAGCGGCATTTATAAAGACAATCCATGTTAAATTAGCGACGTTTGTATAAAAAAAAGTCACTAAAATAATAGTTTTTGTATAAAAAATGCTACTAAATTTAGTGGCATTTTATTGTACAAACGTCACTAAATTTAGAATTTAGCAACATTTTTTAATATAAACACTGCAAAATTAAGAAATTTACTTTTTTAAAAAAATTCCTTTTAATATTTGTTATTATCATTAAATAAAAATGTTAAAAGAAATAAAAACAAACTTAAATTTATAAACTGAATATTATAAATACATAATTTGTTCAAATATGAATGTAACACAAAGTTTAATAATTATTTTAATAACATTCAAATTATTTTAGTACATTAACAAAAAAATTTAAAATGCATGAATTTTATGACTGCATAGATTTGGAATACTGATATTTGATGAAGGATTTTTTCACCTTTGTCACTGGTGTGCTCCAAAACCTACTGAATAATATCATACAAGTTTTAATACTTAATAACAAGCTATTTTTTATATTAAAAAATATAAATATTTACTAAATATAACACCTGAGTTGGTGGACCACCTAGATTAGTTCTTGAAAATTGTTGTTGCACAAAATTTATAAGAGTATCGAATCGATCATGCAACTGCTAAAATTTTGCATGTTCTTGATCTATTCTAACATGTTCTTATTCAATTTTAGCACGCTCATATTCTCTTTCTACTTCAATTTGCTGGAAATGTTATTGCATAGTTTGCAACTCCTCTCTCAATATGAAAATGTCTTGTGAAAACTGACTTGCTGAGAGTATAAATTGCTGAGAGCTTTGTCTATAATAGCTAGATGGTGTTGGACCCAATCCAAGACCTCGGACCTATCCATGTTTTTCTTTTCTAGCAACTTCTATGAAAATATGATTTTTCAAGTCTTGCATGTTGACAAAACCGTCAGATGCTACTTCAATCTCAACAGTCATTTTCTCTTTCGTTTCCTCATGTAAATTAATTAGATAAAACTATCAAATTTAATGATTAATTCATAATATGTTTAAAATAGTAAATATTTACTTTCTATATAAAACATATGTAACAAATTACTACAATTTCTTGTGTTTTGACATTCAGGTAAGATCCATCTTTTTTTGTGTGGGTTAATCGAAAAAGTTTCACATGTCCAATTTTTTCACCCATTTCAATCTCCTATATAAAAACATATATTATTGTTAAATAAATATCAACCACAACTTATTCATGCATATCAAGCCTGTTAATTAAGTTCAAAAATTTGAATAAGTTTAATATCATGTATTTAATCTATCTAAATTGTTAAAATAGAAATATAACTGTAAAATTATATTTTTGCCCTTTAACAACACAAAAGTCTTAAATAAACATAAACAATAAAAGCATTTTAGCCTTTCACACATATCAATCATGGAAACCAAATTCAATCATTTGGACAAGTTTAATATCATGTATTAAAGCTATGCAAACTGTTAAAACAGAACAATAATAGCAACTTTGTATTTTTGCCTTTTAACGGTAAGTCCTAAACAGAGGTAAACAACAACTTTTTCACATATATCAATTGTGAAAACCAAGTTCAATCATTTAAAAAAGTTTAATATCATGTATTGAAGCTATCCAAACTGTTAAAATAGAACAACAACAACAAATTTGTATTTTTTCCTTTTAACAACCCGAAAATTCTTAAACAAAGGTAAACAACAACTTTTTCACATATATCAACTGTGAAAACTAAGTTCAATCATTCAAAAAAGTTTAATATCATGTATTGAAGCCATCCAAATTGTTAAAATAGAATCATAAAAGTAAATTTGTATTTTTACCTTTTAACGGTAGTAATAGTCCTAAATAAATATAAACGATAACTTTTTCACATATATCAACTATAAAACCAAGTTCAATCATTCGAACAAGTTTAATATCATGTATTAAAGCTATCCAAACTGTTAAAACAAAACAATAATATCAAATTTGCATTTTACCTTTTAATAGCATAAAAAGTCCTACACAGATGTAAAAATTAGCTTTTTCACACATATCAACTGTGGAAACCAAGTTCAATTATTACGACAAGTTTAATACCATGTATTGAAGCTATGTAAACTATTAAGATAGAACAATAATAACAAATTTGCATGTTTGCCTTTTCATAGCATAAAAAGTCTTAAACATACGTAAACGATAACTTTTTCACACATATCAACTGTGAAAACCAAGTTTAATCATTTAGACAAGTTTAATATCATATATTAGAGCTATCCAAACTGTTAAATTAGAACAATAATAGCAAATTTGTATTTTTACCTATTAATGGCATAAAAAGTCATAAATAGATGTAAACAATAACTTTTTCATACATATCAACTATGGAAACTAAGTTTAATAATTTGGATAAGTTTAATATCATATATTGAAACTATCAAAACTATTAAAATAGAATAATAATTATAAATTTACATTATTATCTTGTAACGGTACAAAAAGTTGTAAACAGACATAAATTGCAAATTACGACACATATATCAACAATGAAAACCAAGTTCAATCATTCGGATAAGTTTAATATCATAAACTTACTATTTCTTTTTGCTTTCTTGCAAAATTTTTGATCCACTTGTGTGGCTATATTTCTGTTGCTCTTTGCTACCATTCCCAATTTATTCTCTTTTCGTCATAAAAAATAATTGCGTATATAGTAGAAATACAAATATTACCAACTTAAATCATAAAACAGCTTTATTATTAAAACTAATATTAAAAGTTATAAATTAATACCTTTCCTTTTCTTGAGAACCAAAATCTAACTAATTATTTATATTGCCACCTAATCACATTACGAGGTAGATTTTCCACTATGGCCTCTACAATAGTATTTCGATCAAAATACTTTTTCTTCAAATTATGCTTATAGTCTTTCCATTTCTTTCCCAATGACTTAAGCACAAATGAAGTTGGTATTTCAAGTACAAATCTTGATTGTAATAATACAAAAAAAAGTTTTAATCAATAAACCAAATTTAAAATAATTAATTTTTTTATATGTAATAAATTATACTAATACTTCAATAAAGTTTAAAGCATCAACCTTCACTTTTGCTGGAACTTTATGCCATATTTCATAATGAATAGGTAATTTCATTCCATTACAGGCAATCATGCCTAGAAATCCAGCCAACAGTTGAGACTCTTCACCAATTGGTTGCCTATCAGAGTTTGCAGACACTATAATATACTCATTTGGAGGTAGTGCAAACAATTCTTTCAAAGTTGTCCGGCCTTTGGTCCTCTATTGACCATTGTTATCAATTACAAAAAATAAAAAATCAATTTGTAAATTACCAATACTTTAATCATTATAATTGAAATCTAAATATTGGGTTTCTGATACCTGCATTCAAATTAAAAGAAAAATCAATTGATGGGATACTATGTAAACCTGGGCCTCCCGTATTGTCAGATCCAAAATCAGTTGAAGGGTTAGAGGTGATTGAGTTAGAATCGATAGTATGTACAATCCTCTCTAAAGGATTCGGTGCATAGCCAAGATCAATTGGTGTCGCAGATGGTTCTGAACTAATATCTCTAATATGTATTCCTTTCAGTTTACTCCTCCGCATTGTAACTTAACTACATCATAAAAGTGAATATATAAAAAAACATATGTAAAGAACATATATAAAGAACATATCGATTTAATTAAATTAAAAGATGATGTATGATTTACAATACAATAAATATAGAAAAGCAAATGCAACATAAATTACATACAAGCATTTATTACATTATGTTTTAAAACTTGAATTACAAAATATGGATGATCCATCATGGTTCATAAATGTTTTCATGAACATCTTCGTGGACCCACTGAGTAAAAGTACTAGAGATATTTTCATCCAAGTTTTGTTCAATAAAAGGAAAACATTTAATTCCATGTTCAACATCATCTCTAGTATCTAACCCCATATCAAATAAGTCTCTAGGTGTGTTTCAAAAAACAACAAACCAACCCAATTCTTTAGAGTCTTCAGAATAAAAAACTTGTTTGACTTGAGAGAAAAAAACATAAAGTTCATCAATAAGTTGTTATTCGATGTGAATTAATCGAAAAAAATTCATAATTGTAAATCCAAATTGATCTTTCTTAATACCTCTCGTACTATTCACATAAGCCATTCACATCGAAATAAGACAACTTTTCACTTTCCATAATAAACCAACTCAATGATATCATTAATCATGCCATAATAATCAATATTTCCCTCTAAAGGGTTTGTGTCCCTAGCACTAGTATAACTAGTAGTTGATGAAGTAACAACAACTCCTAAATTTTGTATACTTCTAAATCTCTCACTGGATTTAGTGTGAAATTTAAATCCATTGTGATGAAACCTTTTTATCGTTTCATAATCTTATTCGGCCCTTATGAAAGACACTTCACCTCTTCACTAATAAGCTTTCCACTCCAAACCTATAAATGTGGAATAAATACATATATGTTTTTAATTTTATTTATATCCTAAGCATTCTATGTAGATTTCTCATAATAGGAAGTATGGCATTACTTACAGTTGCTCCTAACCATTCATGAAATTTTTCGGTGCACAACTTATCAAGCTCTCAAGGGTTTGATCATTCATAATGTGCAGATCTTTCAAATTCTTTCTATACTCACTACAAAGCATCATGATAAGGTATTAACAATAAGGAAAACATAATAAATTATGCTTACTAGAATGAATTATTTCCTTGCAAGAAAACTTACGTATGAAACTATTCCATTGAATCATTATGGAAAAGAATATATCAATGTGCTTATGCATAAGATTTATCATCTAACTCCACCATTTCAGCTTTGCCTCTTGGTTGTCTAAAGTTTTCAAAAAGATAACTGTAGGCAAAGTCAGTATATACCAACATTTCTAGATGGTCTATTAAATCTTGTTTTAACATATTCCAAAAAATGAGAACAAAATGTCATACATTCTTCTGCTAAATATCCTTCAGCAATAGAACCTTTCGAATAGTGTTTGTTATGACAATAAGACTTTAACCTTCCTAAAAGCCTAAGGCATAAAACATTTGTCACATACCCTTTTAACTAGAGTGATATGATCAACGCTAACAACCTAATCAAGCTATTAACAAATAATACCTTTTGATAGGATACATGCATTAATAATAAATCAATCTACTACTTTTTACTTTATATGAAAGTGGATAACCAAATGCATCATAATAGTGAAGAAATTTGAAAGAAAAATCTTCTCTAAATGGCATAAAGTAATCACGGCTTGATCTTAAAGTTTGTCAAGCTCTTTCATATTCAGAATTTTCACATAAAGAGCTTTAAATATGTTACTTAATTTAATTACCATTGAAGTGATTTTCTTTGACATTAATGAATGTAAAGTAAAGGGAAGTAAGTCTTGCATCTTAATATGATAATTATGTGACTTTAATGAAAAAAGTTTTCACTCTTTTAAATTCACGCATCTCGATATATTTGATGCATAACCATCTGAAACTTTTATATTTTTTAAAACCTTGCAAAACACATCTTTCTTAGCTTTAGAAATCCTAAAATAGGCAGAAAACAATCAATATTTGCCATTAGGAAACAACTTCGGATGAAGGTTAGGGCGAATCTTCATATCAACTAGGTCAAGCCAACTCTTTAAGTCATCATTTGATCTTTTATTCACATTGAGAATTGTCCCAATAAAATTTTTGCTAACATTCTTCTTTATATGCATCACATCAAGGTTATGATGTAATAAACTATATTCTCAATAAGGCAACTAAAAAAAGATACTTATTTTTTTTCATAACTCAAACTCATTGGGGTTATCTTCTTCATTTTCCTCCTCCTCACTTTGAACATCAAGATCATCAACTTGAGTATCAGTATTACCAACTTGAGTAATAGGAGGCGAAATAGCTTTAAAGATCTCTCTCACTCTTTTTCTTGATTGAGTCATTTTTCTATAAGTAAAATTGATTTCTTTTAACTTTGAGAAGATATTAGACCCACTAATTGGTAAAAGCGATCTCCTTAACCCTTCAGTTCCATCAAAAAGATGTTTTTGGAATCTAAATCGATGTTATCATCTAACCATCAATGATGTGCCATGCAACTGAACTTTCTACCATTATGTAACCACTTCAAACATATATGCACAACACAACTTGGTCAAGCATAATGAACTTTTATACTCTAACCAGATAAATTTGCGTAACTAGGAAAATCATTGATAGTCCATAATAAAATAGCATGCATATTGAAGTTTTCTATTTTTTATGCATATAAGTCTTAACTCCTTCCTATAATTGCTTTAACCCTTTAATAAGAGGTTGTAAGTAGATGTTTATATCATTACCCGATGTTTATATCATTACTCAAACCTTTTTTCTCAGGAATTATCATAAATAAGATAAATGAATGTTGCTTTATGATAATCCATGGTGGTAAGTTGTACTGAATCAATACAACTGACCAAGTACTATAAGAAGTACTCATTTTTTTGAATGGGTTAAATCCTTCAGATGCTAGTTCAAGCATAACATTTCGAGGATCAAAAGCAAAGTTTAAAAACCTAGAATAAAATGATTTCCATGCCAAAAAATCTATAAGATGCCTTAATGATCCATCATCCGTCCACTTGTCATGATGTCACCTCATAGAATCTATAGTTTTGGAAGACATGAAAAGTTGTTGAAGTTTTGGTATTAATGAAAAATACTATAAAACTTTTATAAGCTTTCCTTTTACATTAACCTCATCATCATCGTCATTCAACCTTTCGTTGAAATTTTTTTCCACCCAACAAGAATTACCACACAAATGACAAGATCTTGATTTTTTCTATCATCCTAACACAACATGCAATCACTGGGACAATTATGAATTTTCTCATATCCAAGACCCAAATCCTTAATCATCTTTTTTGAATCTTTATAAGATTCAATGATTTTTACAAAAGGAAACATTTCTTTTATTAACTCTAATAATAAAGTCAAAACATTTTTCGTCCATCCACATAAGCATTTCAAGTGAAAAAAACACACACGGAAAGATAACCTTAAATGCTTAGATCCTTTATAAAGTTTTTCATTCATATCTTTAAGTAACCTATAAAACTTTGATGCTCCTTCACTAGGTTGTTAGTCACCTACACCTATCCCATGTTCACCAAATTCATTTATTTCAACATTTGACTCATTAAATCCATCATTTTGGGGAGACGAATTATAGAAATATTGGTTATGAATGTTAAAAGTATCTTGTAACATGCTGTCAATGTCATTTTGTCTAATAGGATCATGTTGATGTTAGAAAGCCCTTGAAGTTGAAAGAACTCTAGTCAAAGACCTTGACGGTATAGACTCTCCATGAAAATACCAATTAACATATCCTGAGATAATTTCAATACAAATTAAATGTTCCAAAACAACTTCACGTATTTGCCATTCGATATTAGCACACTTCAAACATGGGCATAAACATGGGCATAATATTATATTATCTTTACGTGTATTCTCAAATGCAAAATTAAGAAAATTTTCCACTCCATCTCAGTACTCTTAACTTAATCTTGACTTTTGCAGCCAACTCTTATCCATTTAGTACTTGCTATACATCATACCAAAATTATATAAATAAATTATATGAAAACGAACATATCCAATACTTAATTATACTATGTATTAAACCAAAAATAATAGCAAGACCAGTACTTACAGAAGACCAGAATAACAAAGTAGTTATACACATTATGACAATATCAGTAAAATAATCTCCCCATAATACTTGAACGATTTCTCAATTTCTTCAACCACAGGTATGAAGCACCATAAGAAGTTACCTCGACAACTTTATTTAGCTTATCTCTGACAATTTGTAATAGATGGGAAAGGTTACCATCCATTTATAAAATTTCAACTCCCTATTATCAAGTATTTTCTTAGCTACCTGATATAAAGCATTTATAACTCTATTGCTAACCTAGACATTAGGCTAGAGGATTTGTATTTAGGGTTGAAATAAGGTAAATTTGGTTCAGAGGAAACCTAGAAAAAGAAGAAAAATAAAGGGAAAGGGAAAGGGATAATGGGTTCCAAATGGGAATTTGAGGAAGATGGGCTTTTAAGAAAAAATTTATACAAAAAATTATAATGAAAATTACAAAAGCTGAAAGAATAGTAAAATGAAGTAAAAGCTAAAGTAAATAATGAAGGAATGTAGACATAAGGTTCCAAAAGATAAAGCACAAATAGTAAAAGCTGAAGGAAAAGGAAAGTAAATTGTAATTAGTATGAGAAAAGAAATAGTAGATTCATAAAGCTGAAGCTTGAAGTTGGAGATTCGATACGCTAAGTTTGGGGACAATTTTAATGGAGTTTGTAAGACAAATGCCCATAAATTTGACAAATAGAGGCATTTTCAACAAACAAACGCCACTAACTTTTATTTGTTTGAGTTGAAGGGATTTTTAAAAAATTACATTTACCATTATTAAAAATTACAAAATTATTTAGGGGGTGTTTGATTTCAATTCTATGAGGTTATTATTCAAGACATTTTATGGCCAAAAGCACCTTCAATAGGGGATTATTGAAGGTGTTTTTGGTCAAAAAATGCCTTGAATAATCCTTTACAAAAATTGAAGGGGGTAATTTAAGGTGTTTCTGGCCAAAAGAGCCTTTAATTAATAATCCTCTCTAATTTTTTTTGGAGATTATTAAAGGCGTTTCAAGTAGAAAATGCCTTCAATAATCCCTTTAAAATTTGACAAGGAAATTATTAAAGGTATTTTTTTTATTAAAAACGCATTCAATAATCTTCTCTAATTTTTAAAAAAAAATTATTGAAGGCATTTTTTACAAAAAAAACACTTTCAATAATCCCCTCTATTTTTTTAAATGAAATTATTGAAGCTGTTTCTTGTAGAAAATGCCTTCAATAATTCCCTCCATTTTTATCAAAGGATTATTCAAGGTATTTTCTGTCAAAAACATTTTCAATAATCCCTTTAAATTTTGACAATGAGATTATTGAAGGCGTTTTTTACTAAAAATACCTTCAATAATCCTCTTTAATTTTTTTAAAAAAATTATTAAAGGTGATTTTTGTAGAAAACACCTTCAATAATCCCCTTCATTTTTATCAAGGGATATTGGAGGGGATTATTCAAGGTATTTTTAGTCAAGATAGGGGAATGAATATTCAAAATGATCAATGAAGGCGCTTTACAAGAAAAAAAATGCTTTAAATTTTTTGTAATAGAATATTCAAGGCATTCTAAGAAAAAACACATTGACTAATCCAAAAAAAAAAATTTGACAAGATTATTGAAGGCGTTTTTAGCAGAAAATGCCTTTAAGAATCCCTTGATAAAAATGGATGAGATTATTAAAGGCATTTTTTACAAAAAAATACCTTCAATAATTTATTTAAAAATTCAGAACGAATTATTGAAGGCATTTTTAGTTTAAAATACTTTTAATAATCCCATGAAAATTTTAAAAAGAAATTATTAAAGGCATTTTTTTGTAGAAAATGCCTTTAATAATCTCCTTTAAAAATTTTAGAAAATTATTGAAGGCATTTTTAGTTGCAAAAAAATAGCTTTAATAATTTCTTTTAAAATTTTTAAACAGATTGTTGAAGGCATTTTTAGTCAAAAACGCCTTCAATAATCTCCTCGTCAAAACTTAAAGAGATTATTGAAGGCATTATTTTTTGTAAAATGCCTTCACTGATCATTTTTTATATCCATTCCCATCTTGAACTTTGGAATCCCAAACTGCTATTATAGAGAACGATTCAAAGCTGCATTGCAATCAAACTAAAACCCTAAACCCATTTAGTTTGCCTTTTGATTTCTTTATCTTTCTCGTCGTCGTCGACCTTCAATAACTCAACACCGTGCACGTCTCTATTTATCAATATGTCTTTATTTTATTTTTTTTTTGTATTATTTATATTCTTTGATATAGGTATTTTTTTCGTTCCTTACTATATAAAAATATATTTATTTTATTCATTCCACCGTCACCTTAGTTGTCCAAGCACCTTTCATTGTATGTATGGTGTTTCTGTGTAGTTTGATTTAAATATTATGGTTTGCTGAATGGTATTGCGAAATTTGTGTGTATTTTTTAACTCATCATTTGTTTTGCATGGAACTCTTATTTAAGGTTGGAATCACAGTATGGCTTGTACTCATAAAATATTATGGGTTTGATGATGATTTATGTATATTGTGTAGTAACTATAGTATGATATTGGTTGTATTTTATTATGTACTGTGTAAAATAGACAGTTTGGTGTATTTTGTATAATTATGATCAAAATCATATATATTATGAAATACGAACAACATATTTCTCCTATTACTAAACATAAAGAAGACACACTTGTAGGCCAAAAAAGAAAAGCAAGGGGACGAAATAAACAAATTAAAGTGACTAACATAAAAATTCACATCAACTTCAATCAAAGTAGGTAGTCTGTGTCTGATGGAGCTACCAAGTTGGCTACTCATATTGGAACGGTCATCCGTAGTAGCATTTCAATTACGTACCATAATTGACAATGAGTTCTTGATGATCTAAAGGATCATATACAGGAGTTGGTTGTGGTATATTTATTCAACTATTTCATAAAATTTGTTAAATGATCATTTAATTACAAATCAATGTGTTCATACTAATTATGTTAAATTTTTTAGGAACAATTCAATGTCCCAATTAAGTGCAAAAAGCTTGTGTTGCAATCGATTGAGAAAGCATTAAAAGACTCTAAAAGCATATTGACAACCCAATATATTTTACCGCTCGCTAATCAGGGTGATGTATTGGCTATTCCACCTACGTCATTTGTAGATGTTATAAGCTATGATGATTAGATGACTTTTGTTCGAGATCAACTATCAAAAGATTTTTTGGTACGCATACCCATTACAAATAATTATTTATAAGATTTTATGTAATATATTTGATATCTTAATATGTGATTTACACAATTTTTTTTTTTAAAAAATCAAAGAACAACAAAAGAACATTTAGGCCAAATATGTATATCATTATCGGACATCAAAAAATGGTTATGCAAATGTCAAGTATGAGCTTGTAAGTATTCACACACTTATTTTATACTCATAAATGAATATTTATGAACATTCATTTAATATAGTCTGATTCTTATATTGTGATAATTTATTAGGAATCAGCTAGCTTTGGCACCAAAGTTTTCAAATGGGATGTGTGGAACAAGGACATTTACAGAAAGATGGATCATTTGCAGATAAAGTAATTGAAGAAATGGCTAAAAAGATTGTATATATACATGCTCATTATATCATGTATGATTGGCTTTATGCTTGTATGCATGACTCTATACTAACTTGTATAGATTTATTATTATGGCTCATCTTATTGTTGTCTTTTCAGGGTGATTATGCTACTAAAGTTAAATCTGACGAACTGGCAATCCACTATGGCAAATATCCTTTGTCTTTAGCATTAGGAGCGAAAGAAAGACATGGTCGAGTTCATGGGGTTGGTAAATTTGTGTTGCTATCAAAGTTTTTCAGTAATCAACTTAAAACCCCTCAAATGACGAATGTACAATATGAAGCAATCATTGAGCAACAATAGCAAAGACTTTATGACCATGAGCAGCAATGACTCATGACTTTGGAGGCGATGTTGGCAGCAATGTAGCCTAGCATGCTTGTAAGCCAGTTGGATAGCATCATCCATTTAGGACATGCTTCTGTTATAACTCAAGCAAGAAACCCAACCTTTGGTACCAGCCATGAAGTATGATTTTCTTTATTCACTTAATATTTATTTATTTTTTATATTTATTAATTTGGTTTTAATACTTATATTTCATTATTTATTGTAGTAGGATGTTTGGACTCAAAGTATGACCCTTGCTCAGGTTACCATTGATGAGTTGTCTAATTATTCACTTGATCATTTATCTGGAAGAAACTGCATTACCGTTGAGTCCGAAGATGGGTTATTTGATCAACCATCAATTTCTTACATTGGTAGGGATGAGGTTAAGGAATTTTGTAACCTAGATGAATATCAGCTACTGATATTGTTGCTTATATAAGGTTAGCTTATAAGTATAAATATGCAAAGTCAATATGTATTAATCTATATTACGGTATATTACTAACTAGTATTGTTGATTGTTATCGTGCAGCTTGCTATATAGAAAGGTCAAGTCGAGACAAATAACCCATAAATTTAGATTCGTTGATCGAAATTTCATTAGTGAGCATAGTGGCACAGTTATTTTCGTGCTCGTCATGTGATTGAATGCATGAAAAAATGGATTGATTACTATTTACTCCCATATAATGTTGCGTGAGTTATATTCATACAACTAATTATTTCAACCTTACCTAAATCTGAGATGATGCCTAATCTGAGTATATCATTCTTATTATTTTTGCAATCATCATCGATAGCTTATTGTGATTGATACTAATTCCTTTACGCCATACTTATTTAATTCCACTCAACCAACGGCAATGCCTAACCCCGATATTAAAAATTTTATAAATAGGTATTACATGTTATTATATTATCTTCTGTTTCTTCATAATTACTTTTATTTTTGTATTAAGTAATTTTTTTCTTTTCAATTTTGGGTAATATTTTCATTTGATAAGAAAGCAAAGATAAATTGGGTGTCATTACCGACAAATGTAAAATTTATTCTTTTATGCTGAGTTTGTTTAGATAAATGTTTCCTAAACCTACTAAATTTATTTTTCAGGTACCTTGTTAACCAGGTTATACTGAATGTGGATATTATGTCTTTCGTTTTATAAGGGAGATAGTTTTATATGATTTTATGACAACACCATTCAAGGTTAGTATTAATTTCATAAAATTGTTATATCTTCAAAAAAAAAAAAGGCTAAATTATGTTCTCATTAATTAACATTTACTTCTGATTTTTTTTAGTGAGAAAGTAAAGAAAGCTTCACGATAGATGAACTTGATGAAGTCCGTAAAAATTGGTGTGAGTATGTATTATTGTTTACTAAACCTTGAGGTTGAAGATTGTTGGTTGGCTGTAAATATATGCATTTCATTTATTATAATGTTTTTAACATACCATGTTGAATGGATAATTTAAGTTTCTAGATTGAGGTATTGGTTTAATATTATTGGTATATATTTGTTTTATATCAATTGGCAGCTTTATATGAATACACATATATTGAGTACGATTATTTGAAAAAAGTATATTTATATGGTAACATTATTAGTTTTAAATTTGGATGTGTGGTCAATTTATTGAAAAACTACAATGTTCGTAATATAAATTTTAAAATGTAATTCATAGTATCACATATATAAACCAAATATTTTCTGGGCATAAACCTACAACTAACTTCACATATATAATTAAACCAAATATTTTTTATAGTATTACTGAAGGCATTTTTAGCCAGAAAACGTCTTGAATGATCCTTTACAAAATGTTGAATGGGGTTATTGAAGGCGTTTTCGGCTAAAAACATCTTCAATAATCTCTTCTAAAATTTTTTGTATGGATTATTGAATGCTAAAAATGCCTTTAATAATCCACTCAATAAATTTTTATGAAGGATTATTGAAGTATTTTTTGTCAAAAACGCATTTAATAATCCACTCAATAAATTTTTATGAAAGATTATTGAAGGTATTTTTGGTCAAAAACGTCTTTAATATTCTCTCTACAAATTTTTTTGAATAGATTATTGAAGGTATTTTTTGTCAGAAAATGCCTTGAATAACCCCACTCAATTTTTGTAAGGGATTATTCAATGCATTTTTTGATCAAAAAGGCCTTCAATAATCCCCTTCCATTGTTTCGGAAGGAGTATTGAAGGCGTTTTTGACCAAAAACATCTTGAATAATTCTTTACAAATAATCCCTTAAAAAACCTAAAAAACACTAAAGGGAGGAATCGAATATATGACCTTATGGTTAACAATTGTATGCTTTAACTGACAAAGTTACTTTAATTTTTAGAATTAAACGGTATTATTTAAAAGGTGATTATTCAACGTGTTTCAGGCTAAATACTCCTTTAATAATCTCTTTAAATTTTGACAAGGAGATTTATTGAAGGCATTTTTTTTATTAAAAATACCTTCAATAATCCTCTCCAAGTTTTTAGAAGAATTATTGAAGGCGTTTCTGATAGAAAATGCTTTTAATAATCGCCTTCATTTTTTATGAAAGGATTATTCAAGGCGTTGTCTGCCAAAAACGCATTTAATAATCTTTTATCCATTTTTATGAGATGATTATTGAAGGTATTTTTTATAAAAAATGACTTCAATAATTACTCTAATTTTTTAAAGAGGATTATTTAAGGCATTTTAGTCAATAAACACCGTTAATTTTTATCTTTAGTAGTGTTTATAAGTACAAACGCTGTTATTTGAATATTTAGTGGTGTTTTGATAAAAAAACCCCTTAAGTTTTATAAAAACACGAAAGCTAGCAGTGTTTTTAAGTGAAATATCATTACAAAATTGCCACTAATATTCCATTTTCTTATAGTGAACTGTGTTGTAAAACCTCAAAATTTACATGATTCCAACTCTTAAGAGAGGTGAGTGATTGATCCATTTGTAAATAGACAAAGTGATAAGTATGTGTATTTTTTTGAATAAAAATTGAAGCCAAAATCCTTAATTCATTTTTTTAATGTGCTTGCTTGCTTTATTTTAGTTTAGATAATTCATATTAGCAATTTAAATTATAACCTAAAGTATAAATTATTGTCACAAAAGACACATTAATTATCTTTTTATATAATTTATTCTAAATAATGCATTTATTCTAAATAACTTGTATAACGCTTAAAAAGTATATATTTTATTCTGTAGCACATGATAAAGTGTTATTATAACTTAATGTACAAATCAATATGATAAGATACAACATATTAATGATATATTTTATGTACTCCAATTTAAATTATATGATAAAATATTGTACATAATTAAAATTAATACATATATTCTAAATAGTATGCATAACACTAAGAGATTATAAAATTTACTCTTACTCACATCTATACCTAGAAGATATCGTCTAGGGAAATGTTTATTGTAAGGATTAGCTATTTGAAGAAATTGGTAATGACAACTTAAATGAAATGATAGATGATATTATCAACTTATATATTAGCAAAGCTTATTCTTCATCAGCACAATGCTTTATCTTTGTCCAACTTAATGAATCAAGATGAAAGTGAATAGTGCAAAAATTAAATTCCTCCAATTCTTTTAACTTTTGAATTTTATTTACATTTTTCATTTATATTTAATTTTATAAATAGGTTGCAAGGCATAGGAGATCATGAATCATGATATGCGCGAAGAGATTCAATCCTCACATCTTAATATTTTTATCCCGGTAATATTTTGTGTTTAATGTTATGATACTTTTATTATGATTATGTTGAATTGGTCATGGTTAATATCTGAAAATTTATTTTTAAACATATGTTGTGGACTATGGACATCATTATTTTGTTATATTTGTTTTTTAAATTATAACTATTAATTTTAAATTTAAATAATTGAGTTATGATATTATTTTTATTTATGTTAAAATTATGTTAGTAATAAAAATTAATTTTGATTTAAATATTTTGTTTTTAAAGAAGTTAATGATCATATTAATAAAGTTAATTGTATTAATGTGTTTATCATATCATATTAATAAAATTTAAATAAATTAATTTAAAATATATTAATAATATCAAATCACATGTAATACGAATAATAAATATATAATTTTGATGTATTTAATTATTTGTATTATATTAATATTTTAATTATTCATGTGATACACGCAACACACATGACACACATACACGGTCTAAAACGTTTTCCTGCTAATAGTGGTAAATTTTGAAACTTTTATAGAGTAGAGATAAAGACAAAAACAGCAATTGTGAAAACTCAACTGAGGCTCTGTGAAAAAACTTGGCATTTTTCCCCTTGAAAGTCCCATGGATCTCAATTTCTTAGGTTCAAATATAACAGATGATCGTGTGAAAAGCAGTGTGAAAAAAAAAAAAAAAAAGGAGTCAAAGGGAAACCTCGCCCCTTATTACATGGAAGAAAAGGCAATCAGCGGAAGCGCATTAGGAAACAGCGCACAATCCTTCCTTCCGCGTTTACTTCGCTTTGTTCAATTTCAAATGAGGTGCTGGTAGCATTTTTATTGAAGACATTGCTATGGATTATGGAAGCTAAGACCTAAGTTGAAATTTCAAGACAACAAATAATTAATGCCATTAAAATAGTCTTCTCCTTTTTTTTTTTTTCTTGGTTATGTCGAGGACCGAAAGTCGTTGGTCTTTGGAGGGAGCGTCTTGGTATCAGAGTTATACAAAACCGAGGGTCGGCCCAGAATCTTAGGTTGGGTGGGCTCTTTCCTTTTTTTTCCCTCTATTCCGTTCCATTCTCCCACCAATTAATTTCTGATTTCGTCAATGAAACATTGCGAAAGCAGGGCAATGCCTTTTTTTTTTTTTTTTTTGAATTCTTAATCTATTTCTAAATTCTTTATCTTTATATTTGTTCAATTTATGTCAGAAATTTTTATACTTTATAAAAATTTAAAATTTAATTCTTACACTTTAATTCATATAAATTTAGTTATTATATTATTTTAATTTGATAATTTTAATACAATCACTAATTTCATTAATTTTTATTATTAAAATATTGATACAACCATTAAAATAACGATGTAGGTATTGATTTTACTGAGTGGTGTTAATTTTATTGACCTAGCATATATTTATTGACATGATAACTTAAATTAATAAAATCAATTGTTAAATTTTATAAATAGTCTTAGTACTTACACAAATTTTGAAATTTAGTTCTTTTACTTGAAAGAAATTTGAAATTTAATCATTTTAATATAAAAATTTTTTTTTTCAAAAAAAATTTTAGTTCTTTTAAATATTAAATTTACATTTTTAATAATTTAATCATTTCATTTCATTTTTTGAAAGTTTTGCATTTTTAATTTTTTTAATGTTTAGAAAAATTTTAAAAATTTTAAAAATTTTTAATTTTTTTTAGAAATTTTCTAGTTTTTTAAAAATATGAAAATTTTTTAATTTTTTAAATAGAAATCATTTTTTGAATTTTCATGTTTTTAAATTTTAACATTTTATTTAATCAAAATATTTAATTTTTTGTTTTTAACTTTTTAGAATTTTTATAAAATTTTCTATATTTTTTAAAATTTTTATGTATTTTATAAATTTTTATATATATTTAATATTTAAAAGAAAAGTAAATAAATAAATAAATAAACTATAAAGAAGATACAGATCATTAGAATTTATTCTGTTTGGTATATTTGAGATGAAAAAATATAAAAATCTAGGTAAATTGGAGAAATTGCAAAACACGAAAAGTTTTTTATTTTGATTTATTCTATGCTTGAATAAGATTAAAAAAAAATATGTAAAAAAATTTTTAAATTTATACTTTTTTTTAAACATAAGATATTATAAAAAGTTTCTAAAAAATATGGAAAGTTTTATAAAAATTCTGAAAATTTTCAAGTAATTAAATTAAATACTTTTATTATGATTATGTTGAATTGGTCATGGTTAATATCTGAAAATTTATTTTTAAACATATGTTGTGGACTATGGACATCATTATTTTGTTATATTTGTTTTTTAAACTATAACTATTAATTTTAAATTTAAATAATTGAGTTATGATATTATTTTTATTTATGTTAAAATTATGTTAGTAATAAAAATTAATTTTGATTTAAATACTTTGTTTTTAAAGAAGTTAATGATCATATTAATAAAGTTAATTTTATTAATTGTGTTTGATCATATCATATTATATAAAATTTAAATAAATTAATTTAAAATATATTAATAATATCAAATCACATGTAATACAAATAATAAATATATGATTTTGATGTATTTAATTATTTATATTATATTAATATTTTAATTATTCATGTGATACACGCAACACACATGACACACATACACGGTCTAAAACTTTTTCCTGCTAATAGTGGTCAATTTTGAAACTTTTATATAGAGATAAAGACAAAATCAGCAATTGTCAAAACTCAACCGAGGCTCTGTGAAAAAACTTGGCATTTTTCCCCTTGAAAGTCCCATGGATCTCAATTTCTTAGGTTCAAATAGAACAGATGATCGTGTGAAAAGCAGTGTGAAAAAAAAAAAAAAAAAAAAAAAAAAGGAGTCAAAGGGAAACCTCGCCCCTTATTACATGGAAGAAAAGGCAATCAGCGGAAGCGCATCAGGAAACAGCGCACAATCCTTCCTTCCGCGTTTACTTCGCTTTGTTCAATTTCAAATGAGGTGCTGGTAGCATTTTTATTGAAGACATTGCTATGGATTATGGAAGCTAAGACCTAAGTTGAAATTTCAAGACAACAACTAATTAATGCCATTAAAATAGTCTTTTCCTTTTTTCTTTTTTTTCTTGGTTATGTCGAGGACCGAAAGTCGTTGGTCTTTGGAGGGAGCGTATTGGTATAAGAGTTATACAAAACTGAGGGTCGGCCCAGAATCTTAGGTTGGGTGGGCTCTTTCCTTTTATTCCCTCTATTCCGTTCCATTCTCCCACCCCATTAATTTCTGATTTCGTCAATGAAACATTGCCAAAGCAGGGCAATGCCTTTTTTTTTTAATTCTTAATCTATTTCTAAATTCTTTATCTTTATATTTGTTCAATTTATGTCAGAAAATTTTATATTTTGTAAAAATTTTAATTTTATTTTTTATATAATAATTTATATAAATTTAGTTCTTATATTATTTTAATTTGATAATTTTAATACAATCACTAATTCCATCAATTTTTACTATTAAAACATTGATACAACCATTAACATCATGATGTAGGTATTGATTTTACTCAGTGGTGTTAATTTTATTGCCGTAGCATATATTTACTGACATGATAACTTAAATTAATAAAATCAGTTGGTAAATTTTATAAATAGTCTTAGTACTTACACAAATTTTGAAATTTAGTTCTTCTACTTGAAAGAAATTTAAAATTTAATCATTTTAATATAAAAATATTTTATTTTTCAAAAAAGTTTCTAGTTCTTTTAAATATTAAATTTACATTTTTAATAATTTAATAATTTCATTTCGTTTTTTGAAAGTTTTGCATTTTTAATTTTTTTAATGTTTAGAAAATTTTTAAAAATTTTCAATATTTTTAATTTTTTTAGAAATTTTCTAGTATTTGAAAAATATTAAAATATTTTAATATTTTAATGTTTTAAATAGAAATCATTTTTTGAATTTTCATGTTTTTAAATTTTAACATTTTATTTAATCAAAATATTTAATTTTTTGTTTTTAACTTTTTAGAATTTTTATAAAATTTTCTATATTTTTTAAATATTTTATGTATTTTAGAAATTTTTATATATATTTAATATTTAAAAGAAAAGTAAATAAATAAATAAACTATAAAGAAGATACAGATCGTTAGAATTTATTCTATTTGGTATATTTGAGATGGAAAAGTATAAAAATCTAGGTAAATTGGAGGAATTGCAAAACATGAAGAGTTTTTTGTTTCGATTTATTAAACATGAAGAGTATAAAGAATTTAATGTCATGAAAGGTCATTAAACTTTCACCTAATTTCCAAAGAGGTCAATAAACTTTAATTTGTCACTATAAAATCACTAAAATTTGTTAAGTATACAAAATTTGACTATTCTAATAAATTTCATCCAAAATAAAAATTATATAAAATCTAAATATTGAACTCAACCAAATAACATCCAGATTTTCTATGTAACCAAAAATTCTTTCATACATCACAAAAGAATAATAATAATAAGGAAACCGACAGTAGAAATATCTTTAATAAATATATATTTGTTTTTTTTTTTAAGTATTATTATTATTATTTAAATTAAAGAGCATAAATATTTAAACAAAAAAATTCTTATAATTTAGTTAAAACATTATTTGTTAAATATTTACTCCATGAATGTAAAAATTGTAATTGCTACAATTTAATTAATACTTTAATTAAATAGTAAAGAGTTTTTCTTTTATTTAAATATTTATATTCTTTAATTTAAATAAAAGTGGCAACACTTGAAAAACCAAATATACATTTATTAAAGATTTTTATGCTCTAGGTTTACTTTATTTTTTAATTTTCTATGATGTATGAAATGATTTTTTGTTACATAAAAATTTTGGATGTTGTTTGATTGAATTAAATATTTAGATTTTATTTAATTTTTATTTTGGATGAAATTTATTAAAATAATCAAATTTGGTATACTTAACAAATTTTAGTAACCTAACAAATTAAAATTCAATTACCTATTTAGAAATTGGGTAAAAGTTTACTGATGTTTCGTACAATTATATGAGTTTAGTCAAATGATGTGACCAATGATACAGTAATCATGTCATTTTTCTATTAAAATTTGGATGGAATCTATCAACAATTAAATGTGATCAATTGGATATATTTAATAAATTTTAATAACTTGAATGGACTAATCAAAGTTTATAACTTAAATGGGATTTGAGAATAAATTAAAACACTTATAGCGAAATTTATCTTAAATTTTTTTAATTAATAAAATAATATCATTTAATTCATTAATAAAATATAATATTTATATATTGATAATATATCAAATATATATTTATTACAAATATGATGACTTTTTTTAATCTTCAATGATATCATGCACTCACCAATCTCAAATTAATTCTCATTAATTTTCTAACCCTAATTATTAAAATTAACAAATGAAAAAAAAGGAAAGAAAACTCAGAGCTTGCTTTTCTATCTATTGGTTTTTCATCTTGTTCGTTTCTCCCCCCGCACCTTTCTTTAAATTAATTCATTATTGGTTAGTCTTTTTTAATTTTCATTTGATGATCAACATAAGGGTTTTTTTTTTTTTTTTTTTTTTATAACCAAAATCAACACCAATGAAGATATTAAAGTCACACACGAGACGATGTCCTTGAGTTGTGCCCTTTTTTCCGAGGGAATCCTCCATTTATTTGCTTTTTCCCTCTTAACTGTATTTGATTTGTTTAAGGTCATCATTAAAAATAATTTTTTCGTAAGCACACACATGATAGAAATAATAAGAGTACAAAATTTTTTGATGAAATAGAATTTTGATAGACAAAAGAAAAATAAACTCCTTCCACCCACAAAAATTGGTTACATAAAAGATGAAGAATTGCATTTCCAAAAAGAAAAACGTGGAAGTAGAGAATCAGCGTAGTTCTTTGTATTTTAACCATTATTGGCTTCTACTTTTCTTATTTAATTAATTAAAAAAATGAATGCAAATAAGTGTAAAGGGTAATTCGGGTTAAAAATATTAACGATAGTTGATTTAGGGGATGTATGATATTAATTAGTTTTTTTTTTAAAGAAAATTCACTTTTTAACATCATTCTAATATAATTTAAACTCTAAAAAATAAGAGTAAGTGAGAAGTCCAGTTTATTTTTCTTCTCATTTGCTATGTTTTTACAGCAGTTGTACCAGCGAAGAGGAGATTAGAAGATTGAATGTGACCCAGTATTTAACAGTTAATGATGGCAAACACCTAATCGATAACATTTGTCTAGGACTCATTAACCCTGGACAATACATTTATTAGTAAAAGACTCTTCAAGGTGCTGTACGCTGGGTGGTTTGCCGGAACAACCAGCTGATAACATCTGATGATGCTCTGGCAGAGCATCCGACGCTGGGAACATAGGGAGCTCCTCCAACTTTTCTGCCCTAGCACTCGTTCTGTCTTTGTCGATGGCTCTCAAAAATACTTGAAGAGCATCTCTCATCCAATCATACCGGCAAAATTTATATGCTTCTTCTGGGGAAAGCTGTACAAGACATCAAACAGTTCACGCATAAACATAGTTCAAATATGGCTATATGATCATCAAATTGGCAGAAATAAAAAGGTATTAACAAAACAAGTTCATCTTGCAGACTACTCCAAACATGTTAAGAGATAAACACTTAGGGCATTATCCAGATGATTTATATTAAAAGATAAGGCAATCTTCTCCATATGACCAATATGTGCAACGCGCCTGTAATGCCAAGTTAGATACCTAGAGTCTTGTTAAACCTTAGTTTTTTTTACTGACCCATTTCCTCTTGTAACTAGTCTGCTCTGCCCATGAGTCAAGTTCTTCAGTCACCTCCAAGGCAAACATATAACCTCTACAACCACCTTCCAGGCTGCAGCTGTTCTGTCTGCTCTTGCTTCTAAACTCCCAGACTCCCAGTGGATCCTCCTGGATAAAGTGAAAATGACAACATTATATATTGAAAACACCGATTTACATAAGGAATGTCAGTCCATCACAACATGATACATCAACTGCAGCTGTCACTGTCAGCACTTAGCAATGATTTTGTGCATTGAGGTACGATTAGTAATACAGGCATGTAAATAATAAAATTAAAACCTCATACAAATTTCTGCATCATCAAACGTCAATGTGTAAAAGATTACAAGACCAAAGCAAACCACATTTCGTTTAGAAATATGGAAAGCTAGAACTATTTTGAATGCTGTTCAAACTCGTGCACCAGCCACGATATGTGCTTTAGATGAAAGGGAAGTTGCTATATAGATTCATATTAGCATGAGTAGCATACATATTTCAACAGCTCATTCTCATTGAACTTGCAAAGAGAAGAAACATGTGCAGCATCAGCGTAACAATTTTGACTGCACCAGAGCAACAGTCGAACACTGTAGTTGCCTCAAGTCCCATTTTCCTTTCCAAGACAATTTCATGTCTTTCCATTTTTTCTTTTTTGTCTGACCATAATCAATGATTCTATCATGCCATAGATCATATACAACCTGATAAATAAATATTATGTCTCCATCCATTCATAAGTACATCACCATTTTCATCAAATTCTATACCCTCCAGTTGCCATTACCGACTGGTTATAATTGAACGAGTCAAATGCTTTTAAAGAATACATCTCAAAGAAGGCATATAAATTTGATGGATTAATGTATCAAATAAAGCAAGATCAGCTAGCACCACTCAATAGAATTAGCTTCATGAATTAAGGAAAGAGAGATGGGTAGTGGACACACTTTGAACGAATTAAAATCCCTTTTGGGTACAAGACATGACTACTCATGTGTTTTTAGTAATTTGATCATTACTAGAAAGCCCAATTATTTGACCCACCTTCAACTTCAATACTTAGTCTCATTACTAAAGACACATGAGTAGTCATATTACTAAAGGCACTTATTTTTATAGTACTTATAGAAGATTTTTCTCAACGAGGAATACATAACATTCTAAACTACTAATATATATTCCTCATTCCCCAATATGTACCTTAGCCAAGAGCTTGTGGCAGTTTAGAAAGACATGATATATTCTTTAGATTACTAATTGTAGCTGTACTGTCAACAACCCATGAACTATATATGCAAGTGAATTTAATTACTATTAATTAAAAGAAGTCAGATAACTCAGGTATCCATAATATGAGTATTAAATTTAATAAGCAAGAACAGTTAGTCATGCCAATGCCAAGAACGGATATTGAAACCTACAGCAAGTATTCCTTTCACTCCGGCTTCCTCCAGGGCCTCACGACATGCTGCTTCATGAACAGTCTCATCATCTTCCCATCCCCCCTGACATTCACATAAATGTGTCAACCTTGACATCAACAATTCCTTCCATGGTATGGTTTTTATATAAACACATCAAATAAATTAAATAGTTTAGGATATAATGTGGGAGTGGGAAGATAAGTATATGCCTTAGGGAACACAAGATCATCACGATTTGGCGTCGATATCATGAGAATAGTAATCCTGCTCATCACATTGCTGTTCCTATCCTCAACATTTAAGAATCTGTATGGAATGCACCTAAATTTTTGAACCAGAAAGAGCAACTATGAGTGAAAAAGACAACAGAGAACAAAGCAGGTTTGCAGCTGTTGATGAAGAAGAATGCATCCAAAGAAACTGGTGCGTAAGGTAGCAGCTGATATTGCATCACTTCTAAAGATTCCAATAAGTCAATCTCTTTCACGACACCTTGCACTAGCTTATAAATTAATAAAAAGGCAAGGGTGCTTGTCATCTGCTATGATTTCAAACATCAACTGATCTATAATATTTACGAAAAGTGACATGGAAAAGTAAGCACCAAGAGCAATATTACCCACTTCAAACGAATTTTTCAAGTGCTCAATGACTCTAATTTATACCGAGAAAACTATCTTTAGTGTGTCCATTCTTAACCTTTATAAATACAGAACAGATGTAGCAGATGAAAAATTAACGAAGTAATTTCATCAATTAAATAGACTTCTGTGCGCATTAATCCTATAGATCCTGCATTTATTTCACCCCTCCCAATAAAAAAAAAAAACTTTCATGCCTCAAATAATTATTCTATCTTGTCTTTTCTGTTTAAAAACATGAGCACTGGCATCCTTCTTTTTATTTTTATTTACCTTTTTCTTAAAGTCCTTGTAGAAAAACAAGGATGTGAAGAAATTAAATAAAAGACAATAACAGGGCCAACAGAAAGTCAAGGCAAAGGCCCATCTCTGTTTTAGTGTTTATCAAATCGACATAAAAGCAAAACCACTATCACGTTTAACCACAATAATTTGGCACTAGTTATTGATATTTTGCTCTCTTTTCTTTTTGAAAGAAGCACCAAGATAAAGAATGATGCTTGCCACTAATTCTTAACACATCTAAGGAAGACATAGACACCTTATTCACCTGAAACTATGTTCTTATATTATCAACACTACCAAAAAGGTTACTACAATGACAATCACATTACTAGAGCTTTAACAGAACTGAGATAAAAATTTCAATGTTCACAGGCTAGAGACAAAATAATGGAGCTAGAACAAGAAACAGAAACAAGGAAAGAAATTAAAATTTAGAAAGCGGCGAAATTTTGAGATTACCCGGCAACAAGTCTCAGATTATCCTCGTATCTTTGTCTGTGTCTACCTTTTCGTGCTGGTAAAAACGACATGATATACTATCTGCGGCATCCCACAAAACACAAAAACGAAAGAAAAAGTAAAAGGTAAAGAAGAAAGATGATTAAGTCAACTACAACAAACTATGAGAAATGCAAAAGAATAGTGGTTACCTGGATTGTTGTTTGGGTGATCAAGAGCTGCATTCAGTAAGAGAAAAGCAGAAAATCCTGACCCTTTAGGTGAAAGCAACAAGGAATCTTTTTGGTTGAAGAACAAAGCAATGAGAAAGCACAAAGAATGAGCAAAAAAATTGTCATGCTCCGAGATTTTAATAGGAAAGAGGAGGAACAAGCAAGTCAATAACGGCAACGGTAACACTGAACCTTTACAAAAGTTTTTTTTCTTTTTTTTTGTGAGAACTTTAAAACAGAAGGGAATGTTAGATTGCTCCTTCACAGAAATTGTCTAGTTTTACCCATTAGCAGCAAGAGAGAAAGGGGAGAACGAAGGTTTCAGCGAGGACCAAATCAACGGAATTACCCTTACCAGGCTTATGTTTAGTAGTGGTATTAAAATTCCTAACTGGTACAGCTGTTATTCAAAACTGTGACTTTTTTTTGGAATGATTGAATCGTGAAACATGATCCTCATCTTTTCTTCAAATGCCAAAAGAGAAATAAATTAAAAAAAAAAAAGGAAAAATATCTTTGAGCTTGTTTACAATGTTTTCCAACTTCTTTTCTTCTAATCTGTTGTTTTTATAAGGCGAGGGACGCCCTCGATCATGGAATCATCGTCACAGGGCCTTTTTAGCCTTATATTTTAAGTTGAAGCACGTCATCGGAGGTCCCGTCTAACTCATGGTTGCTTTCCTTCACAACTTGGGGTTGACGTATAGGCAAACCTCATGTATTAGTTCTTAGTTTTTTTGAAGGAAAATTTCCTTCCTTCACTGGCAAATTTATGCGTTGATAATGCATTTTACATGCAAGTCTTGAGATTGGGAAATTCTTAAAATTCATTTATTATCTTTTTTTTTTAGACAAATTATGGGTCCATATCCAGCAAAATGAAGGAAAAAGGTTTGTGTTTGCTTTTGGGCCAATAAGAAACAATGAAGGAATAATATATTTACATTCGTTTGTCAATAGTTGACAATAAGAGCCGAAAGAGAGAATGCCAAGAGGAAACAACGAAGAAACTTCCATCGACGAGCATCTTCAAAAATTGTCCATTACTTATAGCTCCAAAACAGAAGTTAACAAAATTTTGTTTGATATATTACATTGCATTGTACGAGAATCCAAGAGTAATTAAGTTGACATGATTCCTTCACATCAGTCTTGTATTACACGCCAAAAGCGTTTACTCTGAGGTCAACTCTTGCCAAAAAAGAATTAATAACAGTTTCGTTAATTTATCAAACTGGGCAGGAAATAGGGCCAATGTCTAACCACGTGCAAACCAGGGGGGCCATCACGCCCTGTTGCCCTTATCCAGTCCAGTCGGTGATTCCACGACCGACATTTCAATATTCAATATCCAACGTCAAATTTTAATGCGTTAACTTACAACTACAAATTGCTCGCATGCGCGAATTTCCATCGGGTAGCAATATAAAATTAGGAATTCGAGTAGTATCCTACCTAGACATGACATAATAATTACGTCATTAGAAAACTTAAAGAGCTTTCAAGCGTGTGAAGAAGCGCCACATCTCAACAAATGGGTTCGATGAATAAGTCACGACGAGCCAGATGACATCCAACGGAGAAAGGAGGGGTAACCATTTCATCTTATTTTATTTATGATTTATTTAATGGATGATGAGATTATTTTTTAAAATTAAAAATAATAGTAGTTATAAAATTTAGATAAGATGATATGTGTATTCGTGTGATATAAAATATTAAAATTTATATATTTATGTTGTTATATAAAAATTATATGTTAAAATTTATGTGACAAAAAAATATAAATATATCTTTTTTATTTTATTAATTTTATATATAATTATTATTAAAATTTTAAATTATATTATTTTTGTGTTTTTATTTGTATTATATTGTGTCATCGTATTATATTTTAAATGATTAGATTTAATAAAATTAATTATTATAATAATAAAATTAAATATTATAATAATAAAATTAAAATTAATTATGATATATATGTTTAAATGAAAAGATAATTATGATGATGAGATACAATATGTTGAAAAAAATATCATTAACAATATTAAATTAAAATTTATATTTAATAAAATATATAGTATATATTTGAGAAGTTCATAAATAATTAAAACTTATTAAAATTATTTATTATACAAAACAATGTTTCTATCAATAAAATTTTAAAATATTTATATGAATATTTAATATTATTTAACATTTAAAATCTTAAAAATTTTATTAATAAATAGTGATAGATTATTCCATATGAAAATATTATATTTTTAACTTTCAAACGGGAACATACATATTTTATATTAAAATATTATATTTTTTCCTTTCAACTGAGGGCATATGAATTTCATTGTGCGGCAATGAAATGTCCGATTAAATTCGAATTTTGCGCGTTATTTTTCAGAAAGACTATCAAATCCCTTAGGATATAATGAGAACGTGAAGGCGAGATGAGGGGAAATTGTCACCAAAGGCCCATTAGATTGTCTGTATAGCGTCAGTGCGGTGCAACTAGCACAATAACGGCGGTGAGGAAAAAAAAATTGATTTAGATTTATAGTGTTTGATTGGAAACTAACTTTTTTATTTAATGTGAATTAAATTTAAATATTAAATTTGATTTGAATTTTGAATTAAAAGATGAAAAATAAAAAAAAATCAAATCAAATAGAATAGAATCAAATTACATATATATTTTATTATATATATTAAATTTTTATAAAATAAAAATAATAATTTTATATCAAAATATATTTAAATATATGAAAATTTTATATTAAAATAATATATAAAATTAAAAAAATTAAAAATTAAAAATTAAAATTGATAAACCAAATCAAACTAAATTTAATAAATAAAATTTAGGTTGATTTTATTTGAATCAAATCAATATTTAATTTAAATCATATTTCAAAATTTTATAATATTATATAATATTTAAAAAAATCGAATCAAATTTTATCTAAATTAATATCACCCTTTTAATTCACACTGCAAGAAAGCTATTTGGATAAGTGGTTGAAAATTTTCGACTGAACCGTACCTCCAATTAGGTGCTCGATCGTTACTGGCGTTAAAGAGGTCAGTGAAAATTCTTAACTTAGAATCGGGGATAAAAATTTTTAAATACCCTCATTGTACATATTATAACTGAATTAGACATTTATCAATTTATTTTATTTAAAACTTTAAACTCAAAAGGCATAATAAAGATATGGTCAAATCCCACATATTTTATATTGGTTCCAATCCACATTTATTTTTTTAATTATTTTTTGCTTATTTATTTTTTTTTATCAATGTTTGTAAATTTTTTTTTAATATGTTTATCACTTGTGTAGTAATGTAAATTATTTAAAAAATAAATCATATAACGTTATTATTTTTATTAGTAATTTTTAATTATTTATTAACTTAAAATTTTGCCAAATGTATAATAAATTTTATATAATAAAATTTTAAATTTAATAGATATAATTTTCAATAATTTATTAGTTTCTCAAATATATACTATAAATTTTATTATATATAAATTTCAATCATATTTTTTTTTAACATTATACTTTATCTCATCACAATCGATACGTTTATATCTAACTATATATCTCATAAATAATTTTAATTTTATTATTATAATAATTAATCTTATTATTATAATAACAAATATTATTTTTATTTTTAATCTTATACGTTTATAGCTAACTATATATCTCATAAATAATTTTAATTTTATTACTATAATAATTAATCTTACTGTTATAATAACAAATCTTATTTTTATTTTTAATCTTATCTGACTTTCTATCCATCCGAATTTTAAGAAGAAATTTGAGATGTAGTACTGTCGAAATGAGCCAACCGTACCACCTCGATTGGATCCAAACGACCCCGTTAATACGATTGGATCCAAAAAATGTCCAAGCGCAATTAAACGGAATGCAATTGGATCCACATCAGGCTTTAAGCGCTTTACGGGTTCAACTCCACAGTCCAGGGAAAGGAGAGGGCAACTTGCAGAATTAAACGGTTTTGGAAAATCCAGCTGTTCCAATGGGCAAAAGTGGTTTTGGGCCATTGCCCGTGTGAGACTGATGAACTAGAGCCACCTCAAGACAAAAAAGTAAATAAATAAAGGAACGAAAGAAACAGACAACAGTAATTGACTAAAACCTTTATACAAAAAAAAAAAAAAAAAAACCAACATAACTAGAAGGCAAATTAACCAAAAAACATGAACTCAAAGCGTTATTATTCATTAGTGTATTAAAATTTTATAGCTTATCAGTATCTCTTCCAAGTGGAACTTACCAAATGTGTTAAAACTAAACACTATATAAGTTACTCTACCTGGTTAACATAATTTGGGAAGTTTTCAACAACCATTTTCCTTGGATGCGCCCTTTCCAAATACAAGCAGAAGCAATTGGTCAATAAAATGCTCAGTAGCATTCACTTTGAATTCAGTTTGTGTACCTCATCTGTTACGGTATCAGAAAATTTACCGTCGAGGTTGAGAGGATCCAGGCTGTAATAGTGTTGCTGATAAAATATCTTAAACAAAACTTCTGTGCCTCTTGTTTTCCTCCACATAAAAATTATATAAGATTACTTATTTTTTGATGGAGCAATAGGAAAAAGAAGTATATATCAAAATACGTCCTGAAACTAGAGCAACTACATGCCTGAAAGCCACTCAAAACATATACGGAATCCAATACAAATATAAACATGCAGAAGACAGAAGAGAGAGTCAGAGAGGATTATTTATTACCAGTAGTCCTGGCAAGAACAAGATCCCCTACTAAAATGATGGAATCTATTCCGATCTCTGACAACAATTTCTCTGTCAAGCTTATGTGAAACATGTTTCATGAAACAATGGCAATCATAACATATTCGAAGATTCTTTATGACTCTTATGGCCCTTCTATCCTTAAAGCTAAGAAGCGCAAAAGCAACAGCCAACTTTTCACTATGATAAGTAAGATTCTGCTCCTTCTCCTCCTCTTCAATGTCATGTAACACATTGGATGTATAGGGGGTATAACCTTCAACTCTAAGATCATCAATTATTGAAATCAAGAATTTTTTAATTTCCTTGGATTTAGGATGTGAATTGTCTCCTGAAACAAACTCATAAATCATCTCCTCCACATTCAGAAAACTATAACCAGGATTCTTCCCAATTTTCTTCTCCCTCATCAAATTTCTCACATCTGCTTTCTCAACCCATCTACCAACTCCACCATATGCATTGGATAAAAGAACATAATCACCATCATGATTAGGGTCAAGCTCACAAATCCTCTCCTTCACTTTCTCAGCTAACTTAAGCTCATTATGTTTCACACAAGCTCCAAGCAAAGTTCTCCAAATAACAGCATTGGGCCTAGTAGGCATTCTATCCACAAATTCCAAAGCTTCGTAAAGCAACCCTGCACGACCAAGTAAATCAACCATACAGCCATAATGCTCCACCGTAGGTTCCATCCCATAATCCATCTTTATGCTATCAAAAACTCCCCATCCATCGTCCACTAGTCCCCCATGACTACAAGCCACTAAAACTCCATTAAAAGTAACATGATCTGGCTTCAAACCAGTTTTTTTCATCTCAGAGAACACTTTCAATGCTTCTTTACTGCGCCCATGAACAGCCAGCCCGTTAATCAATACCGTCCAAGTCAACACATTTTTCACAGGCATTCCATTAAAAACTTTAATAGAATCATCAACAGAGCCACATCTAGAATACATATCAATCAACGCAGTACCCACAGAAACCGTGCGCTTCAATTCAGTTCTTGAAATAAAAGCATCAATCCATTTACCCAATTCCAAAGCCCCTAAGCTTGAAACCGCAGATATTACACTAAGCATGGTAACTTCATCCGGCTTAAAATTTGCCGCCAACTGCATTTCTTGAAACAAACTCAAAGCTTCGTACCCAAAATTATTTTTTGCAAGACAAGAAATCATACTAGACCAAGAAACCAAATCTTTATCAGGCATTTTATCGAACACGTCGAGTGCCTTCGCCACTGACCCAAACGAGCCATAGAAACTTGTCAGTGCGTTTTGTATATAAATGTCAGAATCCAAACCGAGTTTAATTATCAGTACGTGAGTTTCGCGGCCTGTGCAGAGAGAGGCGCAGGCTTTAAGGACGAAAGGGAAAGTAAAGTGATCAGGGGATATACCGTCACGGCGCATGGCGCTGAAGAAGGAAACGGCGTGAGAGGGAGAGGAGTGAGCGTGGGCCCTGATGATAGTGTTGTAAGCGAAGGTGTCAGGGGAGGGAATGTGAGCGAAAACAGAGCGCGCATAGGATAAGGATACGGGGGCAGAGGCGGCGAAGTATAGTAGGAGGGGGCGGAGGGAGGGAGGGTCATTTTGGAGACCGGTTTTGATGAGGCGGGTGTGGAGCTTGTACACATTATTCATGGATAGATATCAGTATGCATTATTGGCCTGTTTCTTTTTCCCGATTTCTGACGTTAATTGGCCTTGACCAGTTCATGTAGCGGTGTTAGCTGTGCTGCTGCAGACAGCTGAGATAGTAAGATGAGTTGTATCAATTCAACACATAAAATGAAATTGAAAAGAAAAAAGTTGGGGTTGTTTGAGATTTTCATTTTGTCAGAAGTTTTTTTTTTTTTTTTTTACGTTTTTTATTTCCGAGATTTTGTGTTTGTTTTATTTTATTTTATTTTCAAAATTTTAAAAACCTAAAATATGTTTGGCCAGTAATATTATTACACATTAAAAATAAATACTATTATTTTAAGTATAATAATTCAATAAACAAAATAAAAATATAAAATTAAATAGTAATAATATTATATTTATTAAATATAATTATTATTTAAATCATATAATTTACATAATATTTAAACAATATTATTTAATTATTTTTGAATTTAATATCATGTAAACAATATTATAATTCAATATAAATTAAATAATATTAATTCAATTAATTTCTAAAAATAATAGTTATATGAATTATTAAATATAAATATTTAATATTCAATAATCATATTTATTAATACAAAATTAAATGTTATATAATATTTAATTAAATATTTAATATTATATAAACATTAAACATTATATAATATTTAATTAAATATTTGATATTATATAAATTTAATATTTTTCTGTCTAATTTTGTTAATTCGATAAATCAGTTGATGCGGATACAAAATTTCATGCGTACATTGACCTCGTCACAATCTTTTGCAAAGACATAGCAACAAGAACAGAGCTAAAAGCGTGAAACAAAGCTGATACCGTGGAGGAAATTAATGCCCAAGGAAGATGCACTTGACACCGATTTTGAGGTGGGAAGGGAAGCAGAAAGAAGGGAGAAGATGCTTCTACTCCACCTAAAAAGGTTGCGAAAAGCAAGAAGTGGTCTAGGAACGTTGATGGGTAGGTTGATTTGGTAGAAGAGATAGGCAAGTTGTAATGGCATACCAAGAAGCTTCGCAAGATATTAGGGGTACGTCATCATTCTTCAAGAAAGAAGCCGGGGGAATAATAAGAAAATTATTCTTTTCACCGAAATCATGCAATTGAGATTACTTCAAAAATATTGAAATACTTACTGCTAAGTAAAGATACATACAAGAAAGATTTATTTTTCGCTTTGCCCAAGGAATTCAAGAGGGATTACATTGATAAATGATTGAGTGAATGAAATCCCTACCAGCCCTTTTTCTTCGACTTCAACCTAGTGAAAGCTTGTGTGGAGTTAGGCTGAAGATGAAATGTTGGTCGCCTTTTTTATGCTGCATTTTCATTTCACGGCCTGTTAGTCTTGTTCATATATTGTTGATTTTTTGTTGTTGAATATTCTAACTTTGGTTGTAATTATTGTGACTGAATATTACTTTGGTAATTACTCTTATTAAACTTGTGTGGATAAGGTCTATGACGTTAACAACTCTTAAACTTGTGCGTACTGATTGTATGCTTCATGGGTAGAAATTATGGCATTTTTTTGAATTAGTTGAAATAAATAAATTACTCTTAAATTTTTTATTTACCATATCTTGTGCAATATATTTCAATTAATACAGCCTGTATCTTACAATTTCCTTGACTTTGTCCATCATTTGAGATATTATTATCTTATTCGTTTTATTAATAAATTGTTATCATTTGATTCATTGATAATATATAGAATCTATATAATAATATTATATCAAATATAAATTTTTATATTAAATCAAATCCATGAGCATTTTAAGATAATATACAAAAATAATATATTCTTAAAAAATATAATAAAACAAAGGAATAATATCAGAATTAATATATATATTTAAAACATAGGTTGATCTGCAATGTTTGGTTGATGTGAAAGTGAGAGCAACCATTTCTTTTATTGTTTCGTTATTGTGCTCTCATAAATTAGGTTCAATGTGCCATTTAATTGTTGGCTTGCAGATGGACTTGCAAAGGCTGGATGAATCACACTGAAAATTTGGTAGCCTGCAGGATTTGACTCGAGAATGGCGACTCTTTGGAGCTTCGTTCTTATTTCATTAACTGTGAGGCTACATAGCTGATAATGAAAGGATTCAGTTGGCTGCTTTCTTGGGGATAGTTGCAAATAACATGTGTTTTTTTAATGAGCTATCATTTATGCTTGAAGGATGCTTGACAGAATGCTTAGGATGGGTTATCTTCTTGTTACCTGATTGTTTTAGCCTCATTAGACTTGAATTAGTTGATCATTTGTAAGGTATGGATTACCAGAATTGGAGTTGTCCTTTTTTGCTTGGTTCTTACTGGCTTGTTTTGGGATCTGGCAAGTGGAAGTTTGGATTTCAAACTTCATTTATTAATAAAAGTACTATGCTTTTCAAAATAAAAAATGTGGCCCATAGTGTTGCATTTTGAGTTTACTACAAATAGTTGTCTCTCTTTAATAATTGCTATTCTTGGCTTGTGCTGTTCATATAATGAATTTTATTCAAAAGACTGGAGGGAAAAAGAAAGAAACTCCTTTTTAATGTTCAGAAGTTTTAGTGGTATTTGTAACTTTTTTTTTTTTTTTTGCAGTTTATTCCATTACCTTCAGTTGCTGGCTTTTACTTGGCTCGTTTCTTTGCAAAGAAAAGTCTTCCATCATTTTTTGCCTTCGTTGTGGTTGGGAGCTTGATGGTCATCTGGTTTGTGCTGCATAATTTCTGGGATCTAAAATCCTTTTGTAAACTTATTGTTGCGGATGTTAGTCTAGCCATGGCTGTTCCAGGTTTAGCCCTTCTTCCGGGGAAACTTCATTTTTTTACTGAAGTTGGTTTGATCAGCCATGCACTGTTTACATTGAGAATCGGTTTTTCAGTTATTCGAGCATATACTATTATGGATTGGATGATGATGTAATGTATCCAAGCTACATGATCATCATGACAACATTGGTTGGCTTTGCACTTGTGCAAAGACTTTCTGTGGATCATCGAATTGGACCCAAGGCAATTTGGATTTTGAACTGTCTTTATTCCTCAATCTGGCTATGTTGTTTATTACCTCTAAATCTGTTGTATGGGTGTCAGCTGTTCTTTTATTGGCTATTTCACCTCCATGCTTCTTTACTGGTAGGCACTCTCTCTCTCTCTCTCATTCTTAAATTGAGATGAAAGCAATGTTTTTTTTTTCTTTGTCCCATTTTTGTTCACTTTATAAACTTTGAAGGGACAAAAGTCGAGAACAGCATCAAAGATTAAAGCCTGGCAAGGCTATGCACATGTTGCATTGGTTGCGCTATCAGTCTGGTTTTACCGTGAAACAGTTTTCGAAGCATTACAACGGTGGAATGGTAGACCTCCGTCTGATGGTTTGCTTGTAGGCTTTTGAATTCTTTTGACAGGATTGGTATCACGTTCCTAAAGAATAATGAATCTCACATCGATTATGTATTAGAATTGATCTTAGGATATAAAGTTTCACATATATCCCTCTTAGTGCTAGAGTTGATCTTGTGATATAAGAATATAAACCGTGATAAATAAGTTAATCTGAAAAGCTGAAAGAGTGCATACTCGGATCCTGAAGCCGCCTGAATCTGAAAGTTGATTTTGGATCGTGATAAGTGATATCAAAACAAAGGAATAATCAATCCCTGAGAACTCTCACTTGTGAACTGTGGCGAAGCATGGCTCTGCACCTAAGGGCTTCCACGCCAAGCACCCAGTGGGGTAGGCAGGGTGGGCTGATCAGCGGATTAAGTGGTGCTCCCCCACGTCGAGAGTGATAAAGTGGTATCAAAGTCAGCTCTGAGGGTATAAACGATGTGTCACCGAGGACGATGAGCCCTCGTTAGTATGGGAAAAGATGTCACGGTCTTAGAAAAAAATCATGAATCTCACATCGACTGTGTACTAGAATTGGTCTTGGGATATAAGGATTCAGACATTCCCTTTATTATGAGATGTCTTTTGTGAGATAAAATCGCGTGATAAATAAATTGATCTGAAACGCCGGAAGAATGCATGCTTGGATCCTGGAGCTATACAAACCCGAAATTTAAGTATCGACCCATAACAGTTAGCTCGTGTACCCGTAGTTGCTCTACATTTCTTTCATGTCATGGCACGGATACATTCTGTTGCTTTAACATATACTGTTTTGAGTTATTATTTGTCATGAAATTTCCTTTTACATTATCATAAAAACCAATCTTGTTTTGTTTTAATAAGGAGTTTTTAACGATTCATTCTTGCTTCCAATACCTTTTCTCCTCCTAAATCTCTAAGAGAACAAGCTTCTAACTAATAACTGTGTAGGCAAATTAACCTATTCGACACATACCTTTTTCTTGTTGAGTCGAAAATCATAGTTGATGTGGTGCTTCTTGAACATAAATAAGAAATTATGGTTGTTTTGTGCTGCTTCAAATGTTTTTAAAGAATGTCTCACAAAGTATTTTGTTTCTTCACAGAAAATCTTAGTACATTGATTATACTCAGTCTTGTCTTGCTTATGCAGTCTGCAAAGAGATGCATCGTACTAGTTGTGGCAAGGAAAGACTTAAACGAAGTTTTTTAGACGAAGTTCATTAAATTTTCAATTAAAAATAATTAAATAAAAATTAAAAATTAAAATCGATAAATTAAAATATCTCGTTATATAGATTAAATATATAAAATTTGAAAAAATTTTGATGTATAGTTTTAGTTAGATATTTTTAATAAAAATATTAATAAAATTTTTACTAATAAATAAGTATCAATTAAATTTAAATTGTAAATAATATTCTTAATATTTTTTTACATATTATTAATTTTCACATTAAATTCTATTAACCTATCAGTTTGAATTTTTAATTAAAATTTTTATTAAATAATTAAAAAAATTTATAAAATTCACTTAAAAAACTTTATATAAGTTTTTTCCTATTGTGGCAACAGGTATCCTGTTTATCCTAATGCAGCCACCAATTCCATTACCATGGACGAATCGATCTGACGTAATCAAAGCTACGCGCCAATCTGCTGATGATATTTCCATATATGGCTTCATGTCGTCAGAGCCAACTTGACCTTCTTGGCTACTTATATTGGCAATTCTTCTCACTTTAGCTGCTGTGACATCCGTCTTACCCATTAAGTACCTAGTAGAGTTGAGAACATTTTACTCCATTGTGATGGGTATTGCTCTTGGTGTTTACATGTCTGCTGAGTTTTTCCTTCAGACTGCTGTCTTTCATGTGCTCATCATTGTAACAATGGTTTGTGCATCTTTTTTTGTGGTCTTCACCCATTTTCGCTCTGCTTCCAGCACAAAGTTCCTACCATGGATGTTTGCCCTCCTTATGGCTCTATTTCCTGTGACTTACCTATTAGAAGGTCAAGTGAGAATTAAAAGCTTCCTTGGAGATAATGAATTTGAGGTTCATGCAGCAGGTTTCCACGAATGAGGTTCATGCAGCAACGCCGTGCCTCTGCTGTGCCAACCTTCACAATTAAAAGGATGGCTGTTGAAGGGGCATGGATGCCCCCGGTTGGAAACGTTGCTACTGTGATGTGCTTTGCTATATGCCTGATCCTAAATGTTAATCTCACTGGTGGCTCAAATCAGGCAATATTCTTTCTGGCTCCGATAATACTGCTGCTCAACCAGGACTCTGATTTTGTTGCTGGATTTGGGGACAAGCAGAGGTATTTCCTTGTTGCAGTTGCCATATCAGTTTATTTGGTCTTGACCGCACTATATAGCCTATGGGAAGATGTTTGGCATGGAAATGCAGGGTGGAGCATTGAAATTAGGGGTCCTGGTTGGTTCTTTGCAGTCAAGAATCTAGCCCTCCCGATCCTTACATTCCCGAGCCACATCCTATTCAACCGGTTTGTGTGGAGTTACACGAAGAAGACAGATTCGACGCCACTGCTAATAATTCCCCTCAATCAGCCTTCCATCATAATAACGAATTTGCTTAAGGTTAGGGTTTTGGGGTCGTTAGGAATTATTTAATCTGTGGCTCAGTATACAATATCTAGACAGCAATATATCTCTGGTTTGAAATATATATAGACAAAGGGTTAAATATAAAAATTGTCCCTAAACTATACACTTTGTGTTAGTTTTATATTTAAAGAAATAAAATTGTAATTGGTATATGAAATTTCTTTTTATTATCATGTTGGTATTTAGGACTAACATTGTTAGTTAATTTTATTAACATCACATAAACATCCAATAAGACACTGATATGTGTCAAAAAATGTAGTCAGTTGGTTACACTTAAATTTTAGTTTTTTCATACTCAATTTTAGTACAATTTGACTTATATCTTAGCTTGTTCTTTGGCATTTATTGGCAAAAATACTTCTAAAAGTACAATTTATCTTATGTGTAGATACAATTAAAGAAAATGATGAATTTTGGTTAACGTGGACACAATGTAGAGGATTTTTTGTGCAAATGTGTGCAAATGGCCTTAACTAGTGTGAATAGGTTACATTGACACTTAGGGAGTTTCTTAACTTTTCTTGCTTGAATTTTTGTAGTCTTATTTTCATAGATCTTTTTTAGTAAAATGTGTGATAAAATTGCTCATGAAGTGTTGGGATTTTTTGTAGAAAAAAATTAAGAAAGGCAAAACATGTTGGTGCATGGTTGCATTGAAGTAGCATGCAAATGCTAGGCCATTGCAAGTTGGGATTAAGCAACAACAAAAAAAGAAGATGTGGCATTTTGAAGAGACATGATTGGCTATTAAGTTGACCTAGATGAAGCCAAAACACATGAAAGAATGAGGCTCAAATCAATTGAAGAAGAACCAAAAACCAAGACACAACTATGTATCAAAGGCGACCCAGCAATGTACCAACTGTGACCTAGGCGAGCACTTGCAGTGAGAATGAAGCTTCTAGATGATTTTAGGACTGAAGGTCCCTCATTTCTGCCTATAACTAGGGGGAGAGGGCTAGCTTTAGAGAACATTTAGTCTAGGTTTTAAATTTCTATTTTCTTCGTAATTTATTTTCTTTTCTATTTTCCTAGCTTCCAAACAGATTTTTTTTTTCCAAATTTCTTCATTGCGAATTGCTACCAAATTACATATTTTAGTATTTTCTTTTAGCCCGGTGGAGGAAGTTGATGATATACTTACACATTGTTACGCTTTTGATTATGGTGGACATTTTGGAAGATAGAAGACTGCAGCGAAAGTGTTTCAATCAGGATTTTATTAGCCCACTCTATTTCAAGATGTGCATTTGTTTGTTCATAGGTACGATTGATGTCAAAGAATTGAAAGCATATCTAGGAGACACAAGATGCCCATAACTCGATCTTAGAGGTTGAAATTTTTGATGTGTTAGTATAGGCTTTTATACCCATGGGACTTTTCCTTTCTTCTTGTGGGAACCATTATATTTTGATGGCTATGTTTTATGTTTGAAATAGGTAGAGATGATAGCTTTGCCTACTAGTCATGCTAGGGTAGTACTTAACTTTTTTAGAAAGAATGTACATTTTAAATTTGGAATCCTTGGAGTCATCATGAGTGATGAGGGATCCCATTTTTGTAATAAGGTTTTTGTTACATTAGTAGCAAAGTATGGGGTCACTCATAAGGTTGTCACTGCTTATCATCCATAGTGTAATGGTTAAATAGAGGTGTTAGACAATGAAATCAATTCCATACTTGAGAAAACTGTGAATTCGAGTCTTAAGGATTGGTATAAGAGATTACATAATAAATTGTGGGCATATAGGATAGCCTTTCAAGACTCCAATTAGGATGTCACCTTATCAACTTTTATATGGGAAAACTTGTCATTTTCTACTTGAGTTAGAGCACAATTGGGCTAATAAGAATTTGAACTTTGATTTAGATGCTACAAGTGAGAAATGACTTTTACAACTCCATGAACTTGATGAATTCTCTTGCGTGCCTATGGTAGTGCTTGATTGTTTAAGGAGAGGATGAAAAAGTAGCATGCAAACCAAATTTGGGATAGGACATTTGAGCCTAGTCAGCATGTTTTGCTATTTAATTCTCACATAAAGCTTTTTTCAGGGAAGTTTTAGTTGAGATGGATGGGCCCATTTGTGGTGACACAAAATTTTCCCTATGGTATTGTGGAGTTATGAATAAGGTGACAAAGGTTCCTTTTAAAGTGAATAGGGCATAGATTGAAGCACTATTATAGAGGTGGGGTTAGAGGAGTGATGGAAGCAATTTATTTTAGAGATTGATTCTCTTGAACTCATAGTCTAAGCTTTTTAACTTTAAAGAAAACACTTATTGCGAAACAACCCAAGTTTTATTTTTCATTCTATTTCTTTTTGTGCATGTTTGTTTATATATGCATTTGCATGCTTGTTTTCTTGTACATATTCAGTTTTACTCATTTATACATATTTGTTCTTGTGTTCATTCAGCTATGATGTACTTACTTGTTTATTTGCCTATTGTTTATTAGGTTATGATTTTCTTGTACATATTGATATAGTTCTTTGTATAGTTGTTTTCTTGTTTTGTAAGATTGAATAAGAGCTTGAAATGGATGCATTAGTTTGGCCAAAGCAAGAAATGGACATTCAACCATCATGCTTCCAAGATGATAGGGGAGCTTTCTTATTCCTTTCTTTTATGCTTTATTGCTTGATGTTTACATATTGAGGATAATGTGTTGTTTAAGTTTGGAGGTATAGGAAAATTTTCAAAAATTCTTCATAAAATTTTTTGATTTTCCTTGAGTTTTATTTGAAATTGACTTAAGATGTAATAGCTTGAATCTTTACTATACTTTCTTTGAATATTTCTACATGAAACCAATGGTAGATAGTGATGGATAATGAATATAGCTTTAGGAAAAGATTGAATGTATGTGAATTATGAGATGATACTTAGGTCTAATGAATTCTTGAATATGGTATTCATTTGTGAGTGATGCATTGAACATGGAATTGCAATTTTTTTTTTATCTAGTATTGATTATATGAGCATAATATTATTTTTGTATTGCTCTTTAGACTTGTGCTTTATGATTCTAGAATTTGAATTTGTTTTGATCGTTTCTCGAAGTGAAATCTTAGATGACACATGATTAGAGAAATGATATAAGTCATCATTGGAATGTTTGAGCCATTCAAGGCAACCTTGACATAATATTTTCATAGTCATCCCATTTGAGCCTTATGATATCATTTTTTTCTTTTGTTTTGAAACCACATTAGAAGCCCATAGCCTTATTTTGTATATTTTTTTTTTATCTTTTTGGTCTCTTACCCTATATATGCATTAAGACATTCATGCACCATTTATAAGCTACGCATTATTAGGAAAGAAGGGTGGAGCTTAGAAAAGAATGAGAAATTTAAAAAAAAAAAAAGAAAAGAAAGAAAAGAGAAAAAATGTAAAAGAAAAACAAAAACAAAAACAAAAGCAATAAATTGGTGAAAGGGCAAAGAAAAGAAGAAAAGAAAGAAAGATAGGCAAAATCAAAGTTTGAGGGGTGATTTTTTAGTCAAGCTTATCTTTTCTATCTTGAGAGTTCAATGATGAATGATTCTTGACATGTGATGTATTATTAGAATACTTGAGCCTAAATGACTTTTATCATACATTGATCATAGCCTTACATAACAAGCTTAATGAAGTTCTAAATGATCCTTGGTCATGTGTTTATCTATATTAGTGGAGAGAGATGTGCTAAACAAATTTATGGAATGTAAGCATGCTTTATTGATCATTGTTATTAATGTGCCATGTTTTGCATAACATTACTAGATTGCATGCTAGGATATGTGATAGGTATTGCTTGCTTATGGGACTATAGTTAGGAATGATCTTAGCATAGGTAGATTCTTGTATATTAGCATTATTCATGATTTTACTTTAGTTATATCCATTGATCAGTCCATGATACATTCATGTTCAATGAAGCATTAAAGGTATAGTACGATTTTTGCTCAATCTTGTTTTGCTTGAGGACAACTAAAAGCTTAAGTTTGGGGATTTGATTATACTTATAGCTTTTTCATGCTCAATTTTAGTGTAATTTGATTTATATCTTTGCTTGTTCTTTGGCATTTCTTGGCACAAAAATACTTCTAAAAGCACAATTATCTTATGTATAGGTACAATTAAAGAAAAAAAAGAATTTTGGTTCATGTAGACACAATGTGGATGATTTTTTGTGCAAATGTGTGCAATGGCCTTAACTAGTATCAATAGGTTACATTGACACTTATGGAGTTTTCTAACTTTTCTTGCTTTAATTTTTTTAGTCTTATTTTCATAATTTTTTTAGTAAAATGTGTGATAAAATTGTTTATGAAAGATTGGAATTTTTTGTAAAAAAAAAAAATTGAAAAAGGCAAAAATGTTGATGCATGGGTACATTAAAGAAGTATGCAAATGCTAGGTCGTTGCAAGTTAGGGTTAGACAACAAGAAAATAAGCTAATGTGGCATATTAAAGAGACATGATTGGCTTTAAATTGACATGGATGAAGCAAAACACATGAAGGAATGAGGCTCAAACCAGCTGAAGAAGAACGAGGAACGAAGCACCAAGACCCAACCTTGTACCAAAGGTAACCTAGTAATGTAGCAACCGTGACGTAGGCAAGCACCTGCAGTGAGTATGAAGCTTCTAGATGATTTTAGGACTCAAGGTCCCCTCCCTTCTGCATATAAATAAGGGGAGAAAGCTGGCTTTAGAGAACACTTAGTCTAGGTTTTAAATTTTTGTTTTTTTTTTCATTTTATTTTTTCTTCTATTATCCTAACTTTCAAACATATTTTTTCTTCCCAAATTTTTTCATTGCAAATTGCTGCCAAATTACATGTTTTAGTATATTATCTTATGCTTTTTTCAAATCTTGCAATAAAATTTATAGATTCCATCAAATTTCAATTCAAAACAATTCATCTCCATTTACTTTTTCACTTGTTTGTGTGTTAGCTTTATAGGTTAGATGGTGATCCAAGAGGGCGATGAATTGGATCTCTCTAAATTCTTCCCAAATAATGATTTCAATACAGTTAATGAAAATTAAGATAATAAGCTCTTTTGATGAAAATATAATGAAGGCAATAACAATCAATGAACTTAAAATCAAATATGGACAACAATAAATTATAAGGAGATAGGGATAGAGAAATCAAACACAATGATTTATAGAGGTTCGGTCCTTTTCTACAAGGCACCTACGTCCTCTCTCTTAGTTGTCCACACCAAAGCTCAAATCCACTATGTGTTGAAGATTACAAACAAGCTTCTCCAAGCTTTACAAACTCAACATAATACACTCTTAAGGGTTATCCTCCCCCTTAAGCTTACAATCACACAATACAAAATTTTAAGTGTTTGGCAAACTCTATGAACCTCTCAAAGGTTGGGTGTTTGCTAATTTGAAATACATTAAGGTATAGACAAAGCAAAGATAAATGAATAACAAAAAGATAATTTGGATACAATGAATGCAAGGATATAGACTTTGAAGCTCTAAGAACTCTTGATTATTTGAGAAAAATAAAAGATTGCTTGTTAGCTCTTGCTCTCTTGATTCATTTTGATTCCTCTTGTTTCCTTTTGCTTCTTGGTGTGTTAGAGTGCCCAATTTATAGAGAAATTGAGAAACTATCTGTTGGGGAAGCTTGGAGTGAAAAAATGCCCATTGGAATGATGAAAAAGTAGCCGTTGGAGGTCTTCACACCCAAAATCGATCGATTCCTTCTTGAAGGGAGCGATTGGTTCATGTTGGTTCAAGCATGATTTTGTGCTTGAAAAGCCTTACCTGATTAATCCCTTTATTGATGGAATCGATCCCTTGCCTGGGGTGATTGATCCCCTATGTGGGGGGATCGATCCCGTTTCTGGATTTTCAGCTTGGGGGGCATTCTGTTTGAGGAAGCAATCGATCCCTTATAGAGGGGATCGATCCTGTCCAAGCTGGTGGTTGTTTCCTGTTCTATACTCTACTCACTAATTTGATCATAACTTGAGTTATACAAATCCAAATAACAAACCGTTTGAAGATTTAAAAACTAGACTTAAAGAGATTTATATCCATATAAAGTTCATCACCTAATTCACTGTGTACGAATTATAGTGAAATTTCAAATCTACCCCTTGTGTAGTTTTTTAGACAATTGCAAGTCTAGTAAAAATTCAAAATCTTTTCTTAAAAAATTTGGATTTTCATTTTGTTTAATCCATTAGAAAGTAAACTCAAAGAGCTTTCCAACCATATAAAATTCAAGTATTAAAACCTTGTGAATTTATACAGAAAAATAAAATAAGTTCAATGTTGGAAAACTTTATTCTTGTAAAAACAACTTTCCTAACTTAATCTATTTCCCAAAACCAATATTATCAAAATTGTATTAAGTCCAAAATGAATAAGTTCACTTTAAAAACAACAATTGGACTTTCATTTAAGCTCAAATAAATTATCTTTAAAGGTAGATTTGGTTTGAGAAATATGACACCAAGAAACGTTTGTTTAAACTTTGAAAATTATATTATTTATTTAGTACCAAAATATAAAACTTAAGAACATGTACTAAATAAATCTTTTTCAAAATCTTGATCAAGTTTATTTAGCTTTAATGTTTTATCATTTCAAAATAATGATCAATTCAAGACTAACAATGTGATACCAGTTTTCAAGATCAAGCGCTTACCACTACACCAAAAGTTACAGCTTAGTGTGAAGGTACAACTCTATTTCTTTATTCTCTTTTGGTAGCGCAGAGCCCCGTACTAAGCGACAGGTGAACATAAGGGGCTTTGCAAAGCCTTCATGGGATACCTCACCCATTGGGCCTCAACAGGTTAGGTTGTCATACACCGAAATTTGATCCACCATGGGATACCTCAACTAAATGAATCGACATATTGAGTCCCTAAGGGAGACCGTTGGACCCCATAATCCAACAATCTCCCCCCAGCGGCACCTGGGGGAGTCGAATCTGCAACCTTGCTCTGATACCAGTTTTTAAGATCAAGCGCTTACACTACACCAAAAGCTATAGCTTATAGTGAAAGCGCAACTCTATTTCTTTATTCTCTTTTGGTAGCGTAAAGCCTCGTACTAAGCGACAGGCGGACATAAAAAGCTTCGCAAAGCCTTCATGGGATACCTCACCCATTAGGCCTTGGCAGGTTGGGTTGCCACACATTAGAATCTGATCCACCATGGGATACCTCATCCAGATGAATCGACATACTGAGTCCCTACGGGAGACCACTGGACCCCATAATCCAACATTGTGAAATTAATCTTGTTGACCTATATACAATTCTTACATTGAATCTTTAGCAAATCTTGTTAGATTTTGTTCATTTTTTTTATAGTTCCCTAAGCTACAGATTTTTAATATATATAAAATCTAGATTGAATCTTATAACAAAGAATCCAAATCAAAGCTAAAAGGTGCGGTTGGAGCAAAGTGTAGGTGCTAGATGTGTCAGTCCACTTTAGCATGGAACCTCTCTCCTCATAAAGTTCTATTTAATCTCTTTTCCTTTTAGATTTATAGTTTTATGATTAGCTTGTTAGATTGTGATTAAGTTAGTTAATTTTAGTGGAAATCAGTAGCTGTTTGGATCAAGTATTTGTGAATAGATTTTGTTTGATGCATATCAACACACTGTTTTGAATTTTAGCTTTCTGAATAAATTTAATGTTTGATTTTTGAGATTTTCTTGTTGATTCTTATGAAATATTTGTCAACGTAGTTGTTCTTAACTTAATTGAAGATCTCTTGCCTTTCATGATTGTTTGCTAAATTTTTTTCTAAAGTTCATGCAAATTAGTTCATGTGTGAGTTGAATAGTTTTTGGTTAAACATTATGCCACTGTTTTAAGTTTTTTTTTGCATTTTAATTCTTTAATTGTTCTTATAAATTTTAGTTAGATATATGTTCTCTTGTTTAGCTTTGATTCATTTTATATTGCATTTTCATTTTCTGTTTATGCTCATTCCATACATGCACAACTGTAAAATTTTCTATTCATGTGTGTTCATTGTTGCTCCAATTTCTTTTTTGTTGCATTTCAAATTGTTAGATAGTCCTTTCAATGATCATAAAAATTGCATTTAGATTTAAGTTCATTCTTACATTTAAAAAATTCAACCCTGGAAGTATACAATGTAGTTTCACCTAAAAACAAAGCATATGTTCTGTTCACTACTTGTTGCTGTTTCTTGCATGTGTTTTCTACATTTTAGTTTTTTTTTTTTTAAACAAAGCTATCATATAGTTGCTAAAGGGGCAATTTTTTACAACTTATCTTGTATTTCATGTAGTTTTGTTTTCCTTTTAACTTTTTTTTAGCCCACTTGGCACTTTAACTCTTCAATTGAGGTTGTTCTTTTATAATTTAGTTTTCAATTTAGAATACTTTGCATGTTAGATTAGTTCCACTACTTCGAATCATGCAAGAGCAATTTTTTTAGGCAGGTTTACTCTATCACGATGTGTCAGGACTTAAGGGTAGGCAGACTTAAAAATCAAACGAATGGAGAAATTTTGGAAAAGGTTAAAAGATATTTTTAATAAAAATAAAACTAGGGGAGTTATCATTAATCTTTTTTAGGGTATGATTGGTCACCCAAAAATTTATCTTTTTAATAGAACATTTTAAAATGGGTTTAAAAAGTTTTAAAAAAAGAACAAGTTTACGATTTACGAAATCAAAGTTGAGTTTGAGAGTTGATTACGCATGGAGAAGAATTAGTACCCCTACAACGCTTGTTGAAAATGGTATCAATTGATTCCACGTTATTCTTTAATTTTAATTAAAATGATCCTATTTACTTAATGTTTAAAATTAATTCATTTTCTTCTTTTCTTATTTCTTATTTTTTCTTTTTTTTGAAACAAAAAATAAATCAAATTTAAAATAAAAAGTTTTTTTAAACAAAACCAAATTAAATTTAAAACAAAAATTTTATTATTTTTGGATAAAAAAAACATTTTAAATATCGAAATATTTTTTCTACTCTCCTATAATTAGGTAGAGCTTCAAAAATATCTCTAATTTAAAGGTTTTCAAATTACCTCATAAAACCAAAATAACACCTCTTATAAATAATAATCACTAAGATTCCTTTCATAGTTAAACAAGATCTTGATAACTATATTTACTTAAGACATTATTTTATTTTAAAACATTTTTACTTTAAAAACCTAATTTAAAAAAAAAAATAATGCATGAGATGCATGAACATAATATCATGTGATGAATGTATGACAATATAATATGAATGATAAAGTATGAATGTATGATAACATAAAAATGCGTGTGAATGAGGAGATAAAATGAAATATGAATGCATGAATGATTTAGGACTTGAGGTTTAATTTAGGCTCTAGGTTAAGTTTAAGGTTGTAGGGTTTAAGTTTTAGGGTTAGGTTTAGAGTTCAAGGTTTAGGTTTAGGTTTAGAGTTTAAGGTGTAGGGTTTAGGTTTAGGGTTTAGTGTTTGGACTTAGGATTAAAGGTTTGGATTTGAGGTTTGGGATTTAGGGTTTTTGATTTAGGTTTTAATTTGAGATTTAAAATTTAGGGTTTGGAATTTAGGTTTTTGATTATGGTTGGGAGTTTAGGGTTTGGATTTGGGGTTTCAAGTTTGGGATTTCGATTTGGATATCATAATACATATTTGTTGGAGTTTTATGGAAATGGATATGAAATGAATGTAAAATTACAAGAATGCCAATACTGAATGCATGTACTAAATCTATAACTTAGAAACATAATTAAAAGTTAAGGTATTTTCAAATTTAATATCATAAACATGTAATCCATTAAATTTTAAGACAAAAATGGGTTAAACGTGGAAAATTTTAAATTCTAGTTTGCATGTTCCCCATTGTTCATCATTCATCATAACCAAACAACTTAAAAAATCCTCCAAAAACAACCATCAACCAACATTTTGTCAATGAAATTTCTTATTTAAACATGTTAGAAAATTTCCAAATATCATGAAAACATAGCATAAGTCATAGATCAAAGAACCAAAAATCATAAAAGCATGAAACAAGGTTCGACCTAACACATGCATACCATGGCCGAACCTTCATGATATTATCTTACCTCCATTTTTGTCATTTCATCTATATAAAAAAATGATCACTTGGAACTTACTTCATGAAAAGATTTATGGCATTAAAAAAACTTCAATAAATATGTAATGATCCAAAAATGTCTAGGAATTCATATGAACAAAAATGATAGCCAAACAACAACATATATATATATATATTCAATCAACCAACAAACATGGTAAACAAACATATAATCATCATATAAACATCATAAGCCAACATTTAAAGCAACAAAAAGATGAAGGTTCGAACAAACCCAAAAACACCATGGTCAAACCTCCAACTTGTTTTTTATGGTGGATTTGTGGTTTTTTTCACTTGAATTTTGGCTTTAATCCAACTATTAATTAATTGCATGAAGTTGTTTCATGTTTCAACTTTCAACTTTCAAGTAAAAAAAATGACCTAAAAAGCTTCAAGAAAAACAAAGAAAATGGATTAAACTAGCATGAAAATGTTATGAAATGTGATGGAGAATGCACGAAGATTGAAAAAATGGTGTTATGAAAGTATACCTTTAAAATCAAGAACAAAGAATTTTTCTCCCTTTTTTTTTTTTCTCAATGTTTTATCCCAGTTTTCTTTCCTACAAGCTCCTTTGCTTTTCACATTTCTTCTTTGGGTTTTTCATGCAAAAAGAGCTCCCCTTTTATGAAAAACAAAGCCACCAAAATTTCTTTGAAAGATTGAATATGCCTTAGGATCAAATCTCATATAAGGGCCAAAATTCCTCTTTTATTTTAAATCCAATGAGCAATCTTTAGCTGTTGGATCAAGATTCATTGTGAGATCTAATGGTCCACATTATTCACTATAAAGGTTGAATTTTTATAGCCTCTTAATCAAATGAAAAGACCATTTTGCCCTTAGTCTAAAGTTATTGATCTTTAAGTTATTTTATTAAAAATCAATGTTCTCGTACTCATTTTTAGGATTTGAAAGCACCAAAATTCATGAAATATTATGAGATTAAGATCTGAAAATTTTTGTAAAAATTTGACCTCAAAAAGGTCAAATTACAAAAATATCCCTTTAGGAGTACTTTCATAATTTCACACCTCCATGGGTATTGTTGTGATTTTGAATGTACCCAAAATTATCAAATATTATAGAATTATGATTTGAAAAGTTTCATGAAAAACTAACCTCGAAAAGGCCAAATTATGAAAATACTCATAAGTGACATTTTGGTAATTTTACACCTCCCAAGGTAAAATCAAGGGTTTGAAAGGTTTAAAAATCATTAAATATTATAAAATTATGATTTGGAGCTTTTTATGAAATTACAACCTCATGTAGGTCAAATTACGAAAATACTCTTAAAAGGCATTTTGATAATTTCACACCTTCCAATGTGTGATACGAGTTTTCAATGCATAAAAAATCATAAAAGAAATTCAATTATGATATGAAAATTTTCTCAAAAATTCATTTCAAGAAAGCCAAATTACAAAAATAGTCTTAAAGATGTTTTGGTAATTTTACACTTTTCAAAATACAATAAAAACTTTTAATGCTTCTAAAAAAATTATGAATTTCAATTTTAAACCATATTGATTCCAATTTGGTTGTGAATTTTGAGGATTGACCCGAGTTCTGTCCATTTTAATGATGTTTTATGCAATTTTGACTTTGTTTGACTAATTTTGACTTTGTTAATCAAATTTGACCAGAGTTGACTTTGATATATTTTGGTCAAATTTGTCCAAAATTTGATTTTAGAACCTTGTCAAAATTAGAGAAATGTTAGATTTGAATCAAGTTGAATTTTAATCGTTTCACAAATGGTCAAAATTTTGCTTGGACAAATTAAGTGTCTGCATACTCTTTACATTTTTAATATATTGTTTTTGTTTAGCTGATTTTCTTTACATATATTCTATTCAATTTCTTAAGTAGATTACAACTGCATATAAATAGTAATTAATTGTATAAAATTCAATTTAGGTTAGAAAATTTTGCATGTTAATTTTTGAATGTTATCCTTACTTGGTTAGACATAAATACATATTTTTAGATAATTTACATGCAGTCTCTGCTTGGTTCTAAACCTCACTTATTCTTCTAATTCTCAATTGAATTAGTATATTAGGCTTTGTTTCATACACTTTGGGTAAAATTTCCTTATTTAATTTTTTTTTATTTTCACCTTTGTTAATTTTGTATCTGCAATTTTCTTTCATAGTATTAATTCAATATTTTTAACAATTTTTTTCTTATTTGATTTAGTTGTTAATTTTGTAGAAATACTTTTTCATAGATATTGATTGATCAAATCAACTTTAGAGAGGATATTGGGATAAGGAGTACTTAGGCTAGGAGTTTTCTTTAACTAATTCTCGAGGGATGAACTTCTAGACTTTTACAGTCTTTATTATCACTTGACAACTTGTGCATTTGCAAGATTTCCCAATCATCAGCTTCACATTATTAATGTTACATCATCATTAAAAGAAAAATTCATAACAATTCTAAAAATTCTAAAAAATTTTAACAATTATAAAAAATTTAAAAAAATTTAAAAAAATTTAAAAAAATTTAAAAAAATTTAAAAAATTTAAAAAATTCTAAAGAATTCTTCAAAATTCTAAAATAATTTTTTAAAAATTAACAAATACTCTTAAAAGCACAATTGTCTCATGTATAGGTACAATTAAAGAAAATGAGAAATTTTTATTAATGTGGACATATTGTGGAAGATTTTTGGTGTAAATGTGTACAAATGGCCTTAACTAGTATCATTAGATTATATTAACACTTATGGAGTTTCTTAACTTTTCTCGCTTTAATTTTTTAGTCTTATTTTCATAGATTTTCTGTAGTAAAATGTGTGATAAAATTGCTCATGAAGTGTTGGAATTTTTTGTAGAAAAAAATTGAAAAAGGCAAAACATGTTGGTGCATGGGTGCATTAAAGAAGCATGTAAATGCTAGGCCATTACAAGTTGGGATTAAGCAATAATAAGAAAAGAAGCTAATGTGGAATTTTAAAGAGACATGATTGCCTATTAAGTTGACTTGGATGAAGCAAAAAAACATGAAGAAATGAGGCTTAAATCGACTAAAGAAGAACCGAGCACTAGGACCTAGTCATGTACCATAAGCGACCTAGTAGTGTACCAACTGCAACCTAGGCAAACACCTATAGTGAGCATGAAGCTTCTAGATGATTTTAGTACTCAAGATGCCTCTCCTCTACTTGTAAATAGGGGGAGAGGGTCAGCCTTAGAGAACACTTAGTCTAGGTTTTAAATTTCTATTTTCTTTGCATTTGATTTTCTATTATGTTTTCCTAGCTTCCAAACAAATTTTTTTTTCTAGATTTCTTCTGTGCAAATTGCTACCAAATTACATGTTTTAGTATATTTTCTTTTGCTCTTTTCAAATCTTGCAATAAACTTTTTCGATTCGATCAATTTTCAATTCAAAATAGTTTATCTCCATTTACTTTTCCACTTGTTTGTGAAATTGATCTTGTTGACCTATATGTGATTTTTACATTGAATCTCTAGCAAATCATGTTAGATTTTGTTAAATTTTTTTACAGGTTCCTAAGCTACAAATCTTCAACATATATAAAATCTAGATTGAATCTTGTAGTAGAGAATTCCAAATCAAAGCTGGAAGGTGTGGCTAGAGCAAAGTGTAGGTGCCAGACATGATAGTCCACTTTGGTATGGAACCTCATTCCTTATGGAGTTCTGTTTGATCTATTTTCTTTTTTAGATTTATATTTTTATGATTAGCTTGTTATATTGTGATTAAGTGACTCGATTTTAGTGGAAATCAACTATTGTTTGGATTAAGTATTTGTGAACAAATTTTGCTTAATGCATATCAGTACACTATTTTAAATTTCAATTTTCTAAGTTGATTTTATGTTTGATTTTTGAGATTTTCTTGTTGATTCTTATGATATATTTGTCAACTTAGCTATTCTTAACTCAGTTGAAGATCTATTACCTTTCATGATCATTTGCTGAATTTTTTTCTAAGGTTCATGCATATTAGTTCATGTGTGAGTTGAATAGTTTCTAGTAAAACATTACACCACTATTTTCAGTTTTCTACTCCATTTGAATTTTGCATTTTATTTCTTTAATTGTTATAAATTTAGTTAGATATACATTCTCTTGTTTAGCTTTGATTCATTTTATATTGCATTTTCATCTTCTGTTTATGTTCATTCCATACATGCAATAGCTATAAAATTTTCTGTTCACACGCATTCGTTGTTGCTCCAATTTCTTTTCTATTGCATTTCAAATTGTTAGATAGTCCTGTAAATGTTCATACAAACATTTAGATTTAGGTTCATTCTTACATTTTAGAAATTCAACCTTTGAAGTGTACAATGCAGGTTTACATAAAAGTAAATGCGTATGTTATATTAGTTGTTTATTACGGTTTCTTGCATGTGTTTTTTGCATTTTAGTTTTTTTTTTAATATAAAGCTATCATATAGTTGTTACAAGTGCATTATTTTATAGCTTATCTTGTATTTCATGTAGTATTGTTTTCTTTCTAACTTTTGTTTAGTCCACTTGGCACTTCAACTGTTCAATTAAGGTTGTTCTCTTCTCATTTAGTTTTCAATTTAGTATACTTTGCATATTAGATTAGTTGCACTACATTTAATCATGCAAGAGTGATTTTTTAGGTAGGTTTACTTTTTGCATTTTTAGTATGTTTTTTTTGTTTAGTTGATTTTCATTACATATATTTTGTTCAATTTTTTAAGTAGATTCTAGTTGTAAATAGGTTGTAATTAGTTGTAAAATTCAAATTAGGTTAGAAAATTTTGTATGTTAATTTTTGCATGTCATCCTTACATGTTTAGATACATATTCTTAGATAGTTTACATGCATTCTTTGTTTGATTCTAAATGACACATGCTCCTCTAGTGCTCAATTGAATTAGTATGTTAGGCTCTGTTTCATCTACTTTAGGTAAATTTTCCTTTATTAATTCTTTCTATTTTCATTTTTGTCAATTTTGTATTTGATTTTTCCTTTCATAGCATTAATTCAATTTTTTTTACAATTTGTTTTCTTATTTGTTTTTAATTGTTAATTTTGTAGAAATATTTTTTCATAGATATTGATTAATCAAACCAATTTTAGATAGGATATGGGAATAAAGAATTGGTTTGATTAATCAATATCTAATTTTAGATAGTTAAGAGTCTTCTTTAACTAACCTTCGAGAGATATCGACATCTTGACTTTTATTGTCTTTATTATTACTTGATGGCTTATGCATTTGTAAGATTTTTCAATCAAGTTTTTGGCACCTTTGCTAGGGATTAGGTGTAGAAAGTCATAGGTTAATATCGAATTTCAACATACTCCTTTATAGATTGGTTCCCTTTTAGTGTACATACCTTAGGCTAGAGATTAGATTTACTTCGGTTCTAGGTCTACATATTTTAGGATATTTTGTTGACCATTTTTTTAAAGTGTATATACTTAGAGTTTTATTTTTAGAGTGGTTTAGTAGGCTTAGTGCTATTGTGGCCCATGTATGCACTTAGCTAGGAATCATGAGTTGATCTTTTTAGATTTTAAGCTTGAAGCTACTTGTAGAAGAATTAGAATGGAAAGACAAATCGATCCAACCAACACCATGGTCGAGTAAGACATTAGAGCCTTTAGGGATTATGCTGTGCTTGATCTTCATGATTTTTAGCTTAGCATTAGGAGGCCAGCCATACAACCCAATAATTTTAAAATTAAACCTACAATCATCTAGATGATACAATAGTCAGTGCAATTTAGTGGTCATTTGAGTGAATATCCTAATGCTTATCGTTGGGATTTCTTGGAGATATGTGATATATTTAAACATAATGGTGTTACTAAAGATGCCATTAAGCTTAGGTTATTTCCATTTTCCCTTAGAGATAGAGCCTAGAGTTGGTTAGCTTTGATGCCACCATATTCCATCACCACTTGGGATGATTTAGTGCAAAAGTTCATAGCTAAATTTTTTCCTCTAGTCAAGATGACCAAGCTTCAAAATGAGACCACTACATTTTCCCAATATGACTCGAAAACCTTGTATGAGGCATGGGAAAGATACAGAGAGGTCTTGAGGTGGTGTCTACACCATGGATTACCGAAATGGCTGGAAATCTAGATTTTTTATAATGAGTTAGTGCCCAACACTTAGGATACTTTTAAATGCTACATCACAAGGTGTTTTGATGAGTAAGACTTCTAACATAGCTTATGATTTTATTGAGGATATGGCAACTAATAATTGTTAGTGGTCTAATAAAAGGTAGCATTCTAGGAAAGCTTTAAGGGTATATGAGCTTAGTGAGCTTAAAATGCTTAGTGCTAAGGTAGATTCCCTAGCCAAATATATAGAGTCTTTACATTATAAGGTTACATTCTCAAAGCTTAGTCCTAGTCACTCTAGGTTTACTCATACTCATAGTTTCATAGCTATGTGTGAGGTATGCGGGGTAAAACACCCAGGGGAGTCATGTCTGAGTACTTATTCAAAGTCAATTTCATTTGTAGGACAGAACTCGAGGTAGCCCAACAATCTCTATTCTTCGACATACAATCCAAGCTAGATGAATAATCCTATTTCCTTTTAGAATCAGCAACAAAACCACCATCCCACATCTTTTCAACCTATTTAGGCATCATTACCACTAGTACCACCATTACAGCATGCTTAGTTTTCTAGACCACTTTACCCACTTGATTTTTAGTAGCCATCCTATCAATAATAGCTATCTTCACAATAACCTACACACCTACGTATCTATCTATGCCATCCCCAGATAAGAATACTTTAATAAAAAATCTTTTAAGTTCTTTTATTATAGCTTAAACCTTATTTATGTAGACCAAAATACTATGTTTCAAAACTAATATGCATCTATAAAGAACTTAGAGACCTAGATTGGTCAACTAGCTACTTTTTTGAGTACCTAACCTCAGGGCACCTTGCCGAGTAACACAAAAGCTAACCTTATGAGGGATGGGAAGGAGCACTACAAAGCAATTACACATAGAAATAGGAAATAGTTAGTTAGTGGCTAGGGCTTGATAAGTTTTCAGGATGTGGCAAATGAAAAGCTAATAATGATGAGCTTGATAAAGACCAAGCTCATGATAAGGAGAAAGGTGAGAAGAAGGATGAGGGTATAGTTCCTATTCATACCTAGTTACCATAGACACCCTTCTTTAGTGTTTTACCTAGTTCAACTAGGCTTGCTCCTTTTAGAGTTGAGCTATCTAAGCCTTATATTCCTTTCCTTCAGTGATTTCAAAAGTAGAAAAAAAAATCAATTCTCTAAATTTTTTGAGATGTTTAAGAACTTGAGATGTTTAAGAAGCTACGCATTAATATTCCGTTTATAGATGCACTTGAATAGATACCTACTTATGCAAAATTTATGAAAGACATTATCTTTCATAAAAGGAGGCTTGAGGACTATAAAACAATTACACTCATCAGTAAGTGTACATCAGTGATTCAGAGAAGACTTTCTACTAAGCTTAAAGATTTTGGTTGCTTTACCATTCTTTGTACTATAAGTAGTATGTCATTTGATAAAACTTTGTGTGACCTAGGCACTAGTATTAACTTGATGCCATGGTCTATTTTTTAGAGATTATGCATAGGTGAGGCTAAACATACTACAGTTACTCTACAGTTAGCCAACGGTCACTGTAATACCTTAAAAGGATTGTAAAGGATGTCTTTGTCATGTAGCAGTCATCTTTTCTAGTATTCTCTTTATCTTTTTATTTGCAGCCCTTATCACACCATTCATCTTTAAAGGATACAACACTGAATGATGATGCATTATTTTAAACTATGCACATACTCTTTCATCATTTTTCTATTCAAGTTGCTAGCATTATCAAAGATAATTCTTTTTGGGAGCCCATACTAGCATATTATCTCTTTTTTTATAAACTTGCATACCACTGACTAGGAAACATTAGCATAAAAGTTTACTTCCATCCATTTGGTGAAGTAATCAATTACCATGAAGATGAACCGATGCCCATTTGAAGCTTTCAGAGTTATAGGCCCAATCACATCCATTCCCCACATTAAAATTGGCCATGGAGATGCCAATACATGCAATAGGATTGGAGGAAAATGAATTTTATCTGCATATATCTAACAATTATGGCATTTTTTTAGCATAATTGATGCAATCATTTTCCAATGTAGACCAGTAATAACCTATCCTCATTATCTATCTGGCCCTCATATGTCCATTGGCATGTATCTTACAAATCCCCTTATAGCCTTCTTTTAATATCTTTTTTGTTTCCACAGCATCTACACATCTCAACAATATTTGATCTAAACATTTCTTATACAAAATTTCCCCATCGAGCATAAACCCTACTGCTAATCTTCGAATAGTCCTCTTATTATTCTTTGAAGCCTGCTTAAGATATTCTTGACACTTAATGTACTGTACAATGTCATGATACTAGGGCCAATAATCTATTTCTTCCTGCACATTTAAACAATAGGCTAGTGAATCCCACATCTATACTCTAATAGGCTAGATTTTCATATTAGCATTTAACTTAAACATTATAGCCAAAGTAGCCAATGCATCAGTAATCTGATTCTCTTCTCGAAAAATATGCTAAAATTGAATCTCTATGAATAGTTTAACTAAATCAGCTATATGCTTTTGGTATAACACTAATTTTGGGTCCTTATTATTCCATTCATCTTTCAGTTAGTAAATTACCAAGGCTGAGTCCTTATATACTTCTAATACCTTAATTTTATTTTCAATAGCCATCTATAATCCCATGGCACATGATTCATATTCAGCTACATTGTTTGTGCAATTAAAATCCGACCTTGCAGTGTTAGGATAATAATTTTCTTCTGAAGATATTAAGACTACCCCGATGCCTTGTCCCATTATATTAGATGCCCCATCGAAAAACTTCTTCCATAACTTTTTCATAAGCTCTTCATCCGCATTCTCTAAAATTGCCATTAAATCTTTATTTGAGAAGTCAAACTTTATGGGCTCATAATCTTTTGTGGCCTTATTAACAAGAAAATTAGCTATTGCACCTCTTTTTATAGATTTTTGTAACACATACACAATATCATACTTCAAAAGCATGACTTGCCATCTAGGTATTTTACCTGAAAGAGATGGCTTCTCAAACATGTATCTGAGATGATCTAACTTTAATATAAGCTAGGTTGTATGATAAAGCATATACTACCTAAGCCTACGAGTAGTTCATACCAATGCATAATACATTTTTTCCAACTGGCAAATTTAACTCCATATTCCATAAACTTCTTGCTCAAGTAATAAATAGCCTATTCTTTTTTGCCAGTTTCATCTCTTTGGCCCAATACGTGCCCTATCAAATTCTCTTACATTATTAAATACAAGATTAATAGCCTTCCTGCAATAGTTGGCATTAACACCAATTAGTTTACCAAATACTCCTTAATCTTCTTAAAAGCACTTTGATAGTTTTTATCCTAACTACCAAGATTATTTTTACACAGTAACTTAAAGATTGGATTATACTTTGAGTAAGTTGGGATATAAAGCAAGAAATAAAATTCAATTACCTCAAAAGGCTTTTTACGTCTTTTTGTGTATGTGGAGCTACTAAATTTTGAATGGCTTAAATTTTATTAGGGTCTACCTTAATACCCATTTCACGTACTACAAATCCTAGTAATTTTCTTGATTTAGCACTAAATATACATTTAACCAGATTTAGCTTGAGCTGGTACTTTTGCAACCTTTCAAAGAGCTTTTTGAGGTTAGCTACATGATTTTCCTTTTTCCTGGACATCACTATCATATCATCAACATACACCTTTGTCTCCTTATGCATCATATCATGAAAAATAGTGACCATTGCTCTTTGATATGTGATACCGACATTTTTAAGCCCAAAAGGCATGACTTTGTAGCAAAATGTGCCTCACACCATTACAAATTTAGTTTTCTCCCTATCTTTCGATGCTATTTTGATTTAGTTATATCTAGAAAACCCATCTATGACTGAGAAGGTAAAATGCTTAATAATATTATCCACAAAAGTATGAATATGTGGCAACAGGAAATTATCTTTTGGGCTAGCCTTATTTAAATCCCTATAATCCACACACATTTTCACTTTCCCATCTTTCTTAGGAACCAAAACCATATTGGCTACCCATTCTAGATATTTGGCTGCTTCCAAAAAATCTACATCAAGCTTCTTTTTCACTTCTTTCTTTATATTTAACATCTGTGGTTTCATATGCCTTAACTTTTATTGTACTGGTTGACAATCTAGCTTTAGGGGTAATCTATGTTTCATAATATCCATACTAAGCCCAAGCATATCTTGATAGGACCATGGAAATATATCTCTATATTCCTTCAACAAGCCCACCAATTCCTGCTTTTCCATCAATGACAATGAAGAACCAATCTCGATTTCCTTCTTATTCTCTTCATTTCCCAAATTCAACAGAACTATGGTCTTGTGATGAGGCTTTATGGGTTTCTTGTCTTGTTTTATCCATTTTAACAATTCATGAGGTAACTCATAATCTTTAGAGTTCACATTGTCATCAAGCTTACCGGTGTCAATTGAATTTTTGAAATCAAATCTGACATTATTGTCTTGTTCATCCATAGTGTTAATTATTTAAAGACTTGATAATAGGTATAATTACAAGAAAACACAAGCTAATTGGGCAAAAGTAATAAGAATATAAGCAACCAAGAAAAGAAAAGAACAAAATGGGAAGATTATGTATGAAAAATGCGTTACATCCATTAATTAGGTTAGGATAATTAAAACAAGTCCATATGTTTACTCTTCGCATGCTTTTGGGCACAAGCAGTTGGAATTTAAAGTCTTAAATGTTCAAAGATAATAACAGGAACACCATTTTCAAACCCATAATTCTAGAAAAAGAAAAAAGAACATATTTTTTTCTTACATCTTCTTCATATCTTTTTTAATTTGAATATGATAGAATAACCTCCTCTATTTTAGGAATTGATTCCCTTTTTTTTTTTGCTTCTGGTGATCTAGGATAAATGTACCAGCTAGAACAAAATGTCTTATACAAGTAAAGGAATACCATTCCCTTATCCTCTAAATCATACTCTTTAAGGCATGCCATTTTCTTCTTTCTCTTTTCCATCATCATCATTCTTTTATCTATAGTAGTAGGCTTAAAACCTAAACCCCACTATTTTTATTTTCAATTATGACTGACACTCTCTTAATTCCTTGCAACGATACCCCTAAACCTTATCCAACTCACCAGCCTTTGCCAATGGTTGCTTGACTACCATGTTTGTGGTCTTTAATAATTAAGGCACAGGCATCTTTGACCCTTCTCCGATATATGTAGCACTTACTATCTCAAAAGCTTTAAATGAACACTTGGATACCTCTTTGGTAGCCTCGACATAAGGAGTAGTTAGAGTTTTGGTTATTTGTAGCTATTCTTTTCAATTTAAACAAACCTTTTTCTTTTGACAATGAATTTCACCTTCTGATGCAATGATGAAGGTATAGCTCATGCTGTATGAATCTAGGGTCTTTCGAGCAAACAACTATATGAGGATGTAATGTCTATAACCTGGAATTAAACATTAAAGGTACATGTAACACTCTGTAGTGGAATTTCAATATCACTAATTACTTCTCTTCATACCCCATTAAAAGCCCTAACTATCATGTGACTATTTCTTATATGTGACTAATCCATTAGCAACTTTGAAAGCATGGTCATTAGCATTACATTAATAGATGACCCATTATCAATAAGCACCTTGGTCATCGTATGAGTTTTACACTTAATAGTAATGTATAAAGCCTTGACACTAGTTCATCTCATCATCATGAAAAGAAATAAAATTTTGGCCTATAATATTCCCTACCATGTGATCCATATTCTCTATATAATCTCAACATAAGCTTGATTGGGCACTTTTAATAGAGCATTCCTATATGATTCCAAGTTTAGTAGTAGTGAAAACAACAAAATATGAGCTGGTAACTTATTCAATTATTCTACTATACTGTACTCATAGTCTTTGATAACCATGAGAAACTCATAAGCTTCTTTCTCAGACACAAGCTTATTGTATGAACTTTTAGGTTTGTTACAGTAAGACTAGAATATCTTTCCATTATGACATCATCTCCTTCCTTTGCTTTTCTTTTCCTAACCTTTCAAGCATTTTAAGATTGTAACAATGACCACTTTTAGTCATTCCTCCTGCTCATATTATATTTGTGGTGTGTTCACTTTCCTTATTCTCTAAGACTGCTTCATTGGTAGACCCTTGAACTTCCACTTCACAATTATAGTCTCATGGGGTCGATTCATCACCCTTGTAGGGAAAGAGACTAGGAATATAAATTATCAATGGTGCTACCTAAACTTCTCCATAACTAGTTCTATTTCATCATAATAAAATATGGTAAGGGGGTTTTAGAATGAAAAGAGCTTCTAACCCATCGCTTATCCTATTCACATTGTTAACATCATTGTCAACATAAAATTCAATTATCCATTCATCCATTAACTACACTAACACCATCCAAAATCCTTGGTAGTCTTGGATCCCTTGCCCCACATTTTTTCCATGATAGTGAAAATCATGGTCATCATTTAGACTACTACTACCATCAATTATAGGAGAAATCATGTTTTTCTTAACCAAATAGTCAAAAACTTTCTTCATTAGGGTCTCTAACTCGCTAACCCATCATTTCATTTTTGACCCTTTTCCATCTGACACTGCATTAGTATTGCCACCAAAATGATTGGGAAGAGGGTTTCTATCAATATTAGGCTTAGATTTATAGTTGAAATTCAACAAACCTTGATCTATCAACTATTGCACCTTATATTTCAAAGCCATGCAATTTTTAACAGAATGACAACTATACCGTAATGATAATCATATTTCGTGTTGGGTTTATACAATTTTTGGTATGACAGATTTAATTGTGCTATGCACTTAGGAGCAATAAGGTGACCTCTCATCAACTATGGATATAACTAGTGTATGACATAGGGATAGGGTTAAACTAAGGTTTCTCTTGATTGTTGTTGTTTTATAGGTTCTTTTGGCTTGAATTAACTGGCTGAATTAACATTACTAGGGTGAAACTTAGTGGTTATGGATTGAATTTTGGTTTGTATGGTGGTTGTTGGGATGGTTAATAATGGTGTGGTGGTTGGGTAGCTTGATTAGTGGTTGGATAATAGGCAGGTAACTGCAGTCTTAGATTATATGGGATAAATGGTTGAAACAAGAGATGTTTCTTACCTTTTCTTTCTTGAGTTGACTGACATCTTGGTACCAGAAGGTTTAGGCCCTTCAATCTTACTAGTTTTAATGGCATTCTCGATCATTTTTCCTAAAATTACCATGTTAGAAAATTTCTTTATAGCATTTTCCACTAGTTTATCATACTACGAGGCCCTAAATGTGCTAATAAATAGCACTGTAACTTCTTTTTCAATTAGTAGTGGTTGGACTTGAGCCAATGCATCTTTCCAACAATGCGCATACTCCCTAAAAGTTTTCGTTAACTTTTTTTCCATATTTTATAGAAATAGCCTATTTGGAGTAATGTCGATGACATGCTTATATTAAGCCAAGAAAGCTTTAACCGAGTCTTTTCATGTATGGATCCAGCTTTAATCTAACTGGACATACAATTTTATTGCTAATCCAATTAAACTATCTTGAAAATAGTGTATTAAAAGCTTGTCATTATGAGTATTACTTGCCATTTTACAACAGAACATTGTAATATAAGTAGAAAGACATGTAGTTTCATTAAACTTTTCAAAATCGAAAACCTTGAATTTTGCTGGTGTAACCAAATCAGGCACTAAATCAAGCTCATTTGCGTCCATATTCCCAAAGATGTCATCCCCTTCCATGGCCTTTAGTTTTTCTTCTAGCAGCTTATACTTATTTTTTATTTCCACACTCATTACTAGTGCAGACATGCTTCGTAGCTTTTCTTATTCAATAGGATCATCTAAATCTAGTACAATGATAGGATAGACAAAACCCAATCCTAGATTGACATTCATATGTACCTAGGGTTGACTAACAAATGGGTCCAACAAAAGTGAAATGCTAGGGTTAACTAATAAAAGGTCCATTAAAAGTGAAAGGTTGTGTGGCTGGTGGTTGTAAATAGATTTCTCGAGAAGTATGAACTTGTGGTGGAGTGAATCTTAGAGAATATGCTAAGTTTTCCATATTAATCCCATTTCCTAGTCCCTGTGTGCTAGTAACCTTTTTGCCTTTCAGGGAGCTAGTTAACAATTGTCTTAACTCAGACATCTGTGCCTCGTTGTTAAACTGTATTTCCATCACTCTCTCCCTTATCTCCTCTTGTGCCTTTTCGACCTTTACAAACCTAGCTGAATTCTCTTTTTCCATAACTAAAGAATTAGAGTGAGTATTATACTTGTATGAAACTACTTGAGTTGACTTTTTTAGTTTTGCTATCCTTAAACCTCTAATTATTAATCATGAATTAGAACACATGGTATAATCATTATTGTTATTACTATCAATAGTATCATTATTATTATTATTATTATTATTATTATTATTATTAATTTGTTTTTATTAATTTACATGTATGCAATGAATGTAATGTAATGCAAAATAGGTATTGCTTTTGATCAATCTAAGTAAAGGAAACATTCATAACTATAGAAATCTTTGTACATTAACCAATCATTCATGCATTAAAACCATAAAAGCACCTAATTTGAGCATACCACTCCCTAGCTTCGCATAAGAAATTCAATAATCACTTACTGCAATGCTAAGTCAATACAACCTCTCACTCAAGTTCTCTAGCTCTCTCCACCATTTTGTTTGCTTTTTGCATAGCCTTATAGACCTAAAAAGTTAAGTTTTGTATATACCATTGCCTTCCTAGGTTCTCTGCTTTCCATATTTCTTGAGCTTGCGCTTTTATATTATAAGTATGGGCCCGATAATCCTCCCTCTCTTGCCACTCAATCAAAATCTTATTTATGTGGTTTTGATTGTTGACCAACTAAATTTTCAAGCTTGTTAGCTCCTATTCCAAAACCTTTTTCTCTTTGTGCAAATTAGAACTCCTATTCTGTTCTCCTTTCAACTTGGCCCTTAGGTTCTTATTTTCCTCTTGGCACTTGGCTACCTTTGCATAGACTCTAGAAAATTTATCTTTCCATGTTTGTTGTTATTTGATGAGTGTAGAGATCACTTCTTTGTTTTCTTGAGCTCTACCTTTCTAGTGCTCCACCATCTTTCTTAGTTCTTCCATATCTTTCTTGGATCCCCTTAAAGGTCTGATGTCCATCATCAATCTTTTATTCTCTTAGTAAAGATCTTGTAAATCTTCTTTCAACATCTTTCACTCATTGGTCAACTTTTATAATGTATCATCTTTCATCACTAAATCATACCTCAACTAGTTGACCTGATTTATCATTGCCATCTTCTCTTTTTCCATGTTCTTTCTTTTCATCTCGAACTCTTGCTAAGTGATCCCAAGAGCTGACAATATCGGCTCTGAAGTAGGAGTAGGCAACTAATCTGAAACATTTGCTAGTAAGGGCTTAATTTCATTCTCTATGCAAGGTACCCTTTCGTAACATTATCTACATATCTAGTTGGGTTCATATGATTAATCAACTTTCATGCCTTGATGACCTCTTGGACCTTTTCATATAGCCAAGTGCCCCATTGTCAAACTTAAATGAACTAAGTTAATGAGTTATAGAAATGAATTGACCAGAATCATATTGCTTCTGAACCATAAAAGGTATGTAACTCACTGGCCCTAATATCCTATTATAATGGTACCCATGACTCATCTCCACAACTACACAAAATGGTTGTGGGAAGCATCCAAGGCACTCTCCATGTTACATCATCACTAATAAGTTTTAGAAAGAATGACATCCATTGACCTTTTGTCCAATCCTTCCACCAATCCTTGGTGACAAACTCTTTGATGGGAACAAAATGAATGGAGAAAGGTCAAAATGTTATCTTCTCTTTTGCTCAAAAGTGGCATCTAGGCCAAACAAAAAATAACTGAGCACATCCTAAGAATTGACCTTCACTTTTTCTTCAACAAAAGTTAAGTTATCTATTGGTATCTACTAAAATGGTCAACGAAAGATTTATACCTTTATCCAACTGTTTGAAGAAATCAACCATTGATGCCTCTATATGATCTAATACCTTGGGGAATATCATCAAACCATACATAGCCAAAGTAAACAAATCCATTCCCTGATTAGTATCAAGATGCTTTTTTATCTGCTTTAACAGAAAGGCTGATGGAATGGTCTTGACCCCATTTTTTTCTTTTTTATCCTTGTTTATCTCCTCGAGCCATATTTGCATAATCTTTGTTAACTTCTTTTTATATCCGGTGGCCTTTTGCTCTTTTTAATAAATCTTATCTTGATTGGTAGACTCTATCCGAAATAAAGATGAATATTCTTCAATTGTAGGGGCCAAGTTTTGTTGGTTGAACATGAAATATCGATAAGATGGATCCCAAAGCTATATCACAGCCCTAACTAGTGCCACATCCCTATATTTCTGTAAAAAAGACTCCCTCTTTTCTACTCTCTGCTATTGCCATGTCGTTTCCAATTTGGCTACATCATTTTGACTCAAATCCACATGATCTAATTATGGAAGTGTAGAAACATAACCCCTAAGCAGTCTCCTTTTTTCCTTTGGGAGCTTTCAAATTAGTTGTTTTCCAAATAATTTTTGCTAGAGGCTAATGTTACTAATGGCTTCATGAGTGCTTCCTTTATTGTTGATTGACCCAAAACAAATACCCTTCTTAAAATGCAATATCTATATGATGTATGCAACAAAATTGAATACTATACAAATAAAAGAAATTAAAATTTTAAACAAATAAATAATAACAATAGCAAAACAATCATAATATAAAGCAAAATAACAACAAATATATAGTGTCCTAACCTTTGGTAATTTTCTAAATGGTGGCAGCGCTTTACCCTAGGTAGGCTTCCTATGGCTCACGATATGTAGGATTGAGATTTATTTGTCTAAAGGTTCCCAAATCAACCTTACATCATCGTCCATTACAAATTAATAAAGCATACCAATCCTCATCCATTACAGACTATAAACAGAAATGATTTGATTTGAATGGAAACGTTTTGTTAGCAAATGCGAAGGTTATCACTTCACAAAAGCGTAGCTACTTCAAGAGCTCATGCATGTAAGTGAATATGTAAAGGTGTGCCAAGTGACATATTAAACAAAATAACATAAATAAATCATGAACACAAAATCAAAACAATGTAATAACTATCATACAATTTATTTTATTTATTAACTTATATATTTTTTTGAGAAATTAAAATAAATGGTGAAATAATGTCTAGGTTGGGAGAACCTACCCATTAAGCACAAAAAACATGGAGTCGCCACTAATCTTTTTTTACTTAGGTGTGATTGACCTCCTATGTGAATCTATTCTTTTTAAGGTTGTCTTAAGTGTAAACTAAGTGTCCATAAAAAGAATAAGTTCTGGTTTACATCACTAGAACTAAGGTTCGGGAGTCGGTTACATGCAGGGAATGTATTAGCACCCCTTTTATGCCCAAAATTGATACCACATTAATTATGCGTTATCTTGCCTAAGCCTTAATCAAAGATAGTTTTTATCATGCAAATCAATTCCAATCCTTTTATTGATTTACAAAACATGGTGATACAAAAATTCTATTAGATATCAAGCAATCATACAATAAATATTTAATCATAACATGCAAAAATTATCATGCAAATATATTATAAATCATACCAAATATCATGTAATAATATTATGCCTAGATCATGCTAAAATATTCATGCAAGAATGTCAAACAAATATATTAATTATCATACAATAATAACAATCATGTAAATATATAATATCATGCAAATCAAATATAGTTGCACAAATATGTTAGTAATATAATCATGCAATTATGCACACGATAAATATAAAAATATGCAATTAGATAGCATTCAAAATTAATATAATATCATATCATGCAATATATATAAAATCATGCAATAATAATAATCATGCAAATAAATATATTAATAATCATACAATCACACAAATAAATAAATTAATAATCATGCAAATGGACATGCAATTAAACATATACTCATGCAATTAACAATGTAAAACATGCCATTAAATATCTAATCATGCAATTAACAATGTAAAACATGCAATTAAATATATGATTATGCAATTAAATATATAATTATGCAATTAAATATATAAATTGTGCAATTAAATAAATAATCATGTAATTAGATATATAATTATGCAATTAAATAAATAAATCACGTAATTAAATATATAATCATGCAATTAACAGCATAAAACATGCAATTAGATATATAATCATGCAATTATATATAAAGCATGCAATTAAATATATAATTGTGCAACTAACAATATAAAACATGCAATTAAATATATAATCATGCAAGTAGCAATAAAAAACATGCAAATAAATATATTACCATGCAATTAACAATATAAAACATGAAAATAAATGTATAATCAATCATAATATATATAAATCATGCATAAAATAATTGTTCATATGAAAATATAAATCCTAAAAAATGTAGACCACATCACAATTAATAAAATCAGAAAAACAAAACATACTTGCAAGTTAAGCTGTACGAATGCTAAACTTATTTTTGCTTTGAAAGTTCTATTCTTTGTTTCTCGGTTACTTCACTGCCTGTATGTGGCTCAATGGCCACTTGTTGTTGCTGGCAATTACTTTTGAAACCTATAACTACTTGATGCTTCCTGTTATTACCTCCTTTCTTTCTACTGCTTTTTGTCAATTGCCTCATGTTATTGCTTCCATCTACCCTTTTTTTTTACAGATTGGAGGTGCTTTTTATAGGGATTGAATCCCTTCAAACTCGAAAAATTTTAATTCCATTGAATCTAGGATTTCACAGGTTTTGTATGATTTTCTATGTGAATTCAACTCCAAGTTTCCCATAATTGGCCAATAAATCTTAGCATTCACTTGAATCAAGACCCAAAAGATTTTCCATATTTTTCTTTTTATTCTCTGACCTTTTTTTTTTCTTTTAACCAAAAATTAACCAAAAACTAAAATAAAATTAAAATCAAAATCAAACTAAAATCAAAATTAAAATTAAAGTTAAAATCAAATTAAAATCAAAATTAAACTTAAGATAAGATTTTTGGGCTTTTATCCTTTGGGCCCAAAAAATTATTAAGATCCAATTCACAATCGATGCCTATTTCAATTTTGTCAAATTTTTTTGGACAAAATGGAGTGTCTGCAGTTACCCTTCTTTATGCACTTTCTGTGAAATAGGAATCATACAAAAACAAAAGACATCCATTTTGTTCGAGTCAAGAAAGGTTGAAAAATAGAATTGCAAAGACTCATCCTTAATAGAAGTTTGAATGTTTCTTTTGAAAAATAAAATGCTCCCCTACAATTGAGGCTTTAGAACTTTGGAAAATAAAATGCTCCCCCACAACTGAGGTTTTGGAACTTTGACAAATAAAATGCTTATTCTTACCTTTGAAATAGCTCATCCCTGATAGAGGCATTAAAACTTTAAGAAAAACTTTTATCTTAAATTAAGTGTTTGCATCTCATCTGAATCATCATTGATAGCTTCCAATATCTCTTATCAAAATTATTTCATCATCTAATTTTTCCTTCCTACTTTTCAAACATATGCAGTGAATGCATGCAATGAATGAATAAATTCTCCACAATTCTTAAATTCAGTTTTAAGATTCAAACTTTAATTTTTCTTCCCTTCAAACATGCAAGATGTAGGGGATGAATACAATTTTCTCAATGTGATGCATGTAACGCATGTGGAAAAATGCAATGCATGCCATGCAATTCATTTATCTTTTTAATTGTGGCAAATTAGAGGGTTCTCAAAGCTCTTAATTTATCTTTTTATTTTTTTTAACTCTTCAACACCTGTGGTTTTCAACATGAGCTATCATGCCTTACTAAGTAATCTCATCCATTTTATCACCCCAGTACAAAGATTTCTTATCAACTTGGGTTATCATGCACAATGGACATCATGCACTATTAAGTGGTCTTATCCACTTTATAATCCAAATTCAAAGGTGTCTTATCAATATGGGTCATCATGCATGATCCTCATGGATATCATGCACTATCAAATAATCTTATCCACTCTATCATCTAAATACAAACAATGATCTCAAAGATTTTATTCTAAATTACTAGGGATTGACATTTTTTGAGGTTTTCTTATTACCTTAACTACTCTTTCAATATAGAGATCTTTCATGAATTTTCATTTATGCACCATTATTACAATATCACAATGAACACAATGTAATCATGTATCTCCTTAATCAAAATGGAAAGAATAAGGCAATTTGAAAGGTCAAAAAGATATTTATTGAAAGAAATGGATTTGTAAACAAAAGACAATAATCAATCAATAATTGAATGGGTATCCAAATATCCAAGAAAAAAAAAGACAATGGTCAATCAATAACTGAAAAGGTAATAAAATATATAAATAATGAATGTTCCAACAATCATGAGCAAATAATCCAAAGTTCTTCTCTCAAAGCCTATTCCATCAACGTTTTTTATCATTCCGAGCTTTATCAAACCAATTTTGCCTTTTTATGGTGAGACTTCATGATGTTGTTCCATCCTTACATCTAAACGTTTTTTTTAGGTTTTCAACTTAGATGCCCTCCTTTTGACTCAAACTTTCATTTTTGGATTTTCACCTTTAAGTTTTCTTTTTTTTTTAAATTTTTTTCTCTCATTTTTTTTATTTTTTTATTTTTAAGCAAAATATTTCTTTATAACATCAAAATTAGTTAGGTTTAGCAATTCATCCCCATCCATTTCAGTTAGAACTAATGCACCACAAGAAAAAACGTTTTTCACCACATATAGCCCTTTCTAATTTGGTGTCCATTTCTCTCGATTGTCAGGCTGGTTTGGGAGGATTTTTTTCAAAATCAATTCTCTTTCTTAAAATTTTTGAGGACAAACCTTTTTTTCCTGTGCTCGCATCATCCTTTTCTAATACAATTGACCATGGCACAAGGCTGTCATTCTCTTGTCTTCATTAGGTTCAATTGCTCATAGCGTTTCCTGATCCATTCTACTTATCCTAATTCCACCTCCATTAGAACTCCTAAGGAAGGAATCTCTATTTTAATTGGCAATACTGCTTCTATACCATAAACTAGTGAGAATTGAATAGCTTTAGTGGATGTTCACACCGAGGTTCAATAAGCATATAGGGCAAAAGATAGCTTATCATACCAATCCTTGTAAGTATTAATCATCTTTTTTAGGATTCTTTTGATGTTCTTATTAACAGCCTCTACTGTCTCATTCATTTTTGATCAGTAAGATGTGAAATTATAATGCTTAATTTTGAATTAAGCACACACTTCCTTCATCATTTTACTATTTAAATTTATGGCATTATCAGAGATAATCTTTTTCTGAAGCCCATATCAACATATTATCTCTTTTTTCAAGAACTTGCCCACCACTACCCTTGTGACACTTGTGTATAAGGCTACTTTCATCCATTTTGTAAAATAATCTATCATCATAAAAATAAATCTATGCCCATTTGAAGCCTGTAGAGTAATAGGTCCAATCATATCCATGCCCCACATTAAGAATAGCCATGTTGGGGCCAAAACATACAAGTTTGTTTATGGGGCATTAATCTTATCTGCATAGATCTAACATTTATGACACTTTTTTGCATAACTGATGCAATCATTCTCTATCAATAGGTAGTAATAACTTGCCTTCATTATTTGTTTTGCCATCATATAACCATTAGCATAGGTCCTACAAACTCCATCATATACTTCTTCAAGTATTCTTTTAGCTTCAATGGTATTCACATATCTTAAGAGCAATTAGTCTTCATTTTTTTTGTAAAGTACTTCTCCATAAAAAAAGAACCCCATTGCAATTCTTCGAATGATTCTTTTGTCATTTTCTATTACATGCTTTGGATACTGTTAACATTTCAAATACTGCATGATGTCAGAATACTAAGGTCACCTATCAACTTTTTCTTCAATGTTTGAATAGTGTGCTTTGATGGGTTGGATTACACAATTCTTTTTTACTTTCATCATAACAGCCAGAGTAGCCAAAGCATCAACAATTTGATTTTTTTCTCTAGGTAAGTGTTCAAATTGGATATTCTCAAATTGTTTGATCAACTTAGAAATAAATTTTTGGTAGTGAACTAGCTTGGCATCTCTTGTTTCCCATTCTCTTCACAATTGATAAATTACCAAGGCTGAATCCTCATATACTTCACTTCAATTTTCTTTCCAATTGTAACTTGTAAGCCCATTACACATGCTTCATATTTAGCTATATTATTAGTGCAACTGAAATTTAGTCTAGCGATGATTGGGTAATAATAGTCATATAGAGATATCAAAATTACCCGAATCCCTTATCCAAAAGCATTTAAAACCTCATCAAGAAAATCTTCCACGACTTTTTTATGGATACCTTTTTTTCAATAGTTATCAAGTTTTCATTAAGGAAATCAAGCTTTATTGGTTTATAATCATTAAAAGCTTGATCTGCCAAGAACTCTGTTATTGCACCTTTTTTTATCAATTTCTGAATCACATAAACAATATCATATTCTAGAAGCATAACTTGCCACCCAGCTAGTTTCTCAAATAGTGAAGGCTTCTTAAAAATATACTTAAGAAGATCCAATTTTGGAATACACGATGTTGTATGGTATAACATATACTGCCTGAGTTTTCAAATTGTCCAGGTTAGTGCACAACACATCTTCTCTAAAGGTGAGTATCTTGACTCATAATTAGTGAATTTCTTGCTTAACTAGTAGATAGCTTGTTCTTTCTTGCATGATTCATCATGTTGCCTCAGTACACTTCCCATGGAATTTTCATTCACTGTTAGATACAATATCATTTCCAAAGATCGGTAGTACAATACTAGTAGGCTTGATAAGAATTCTTTGACTCTTTTAAAAGCCATTTGATATTCATCATTCCACTCACTTGGATTGTTTTTACGGAGCAGTTTGAAAATAGAATCACGTTTCAAGATAAGTTGAGAGATAAAACAAGCAATGTAGTTTAATCTCCCAATAAAGCTTTTCACTTCTTTTTACGTTTAGGGAGGAAATGGATTCTAAATAGCTTGTACTTTATCTGGATCCACTTTTATCCTTTTTTAACTTACTATAAATCTTAACAATTTCTTAAATTTTACCCCAAATGTGCATTTAGCTAGATTGAACTTGAGTTAAAACTTTCTTAATCTTTCAAACAGTTTTCTAAGATTGCTAATATGATCCTTTCCTTCACGAGATTTGGCAATCATATCTTCGACATATATTTCAATCTCTTTATGCATCATGTCATAGAAAAGAGTTACCATTAGCCTTTGATATATGGGTCTAGCATTCTTTAATCCAAAGGTAGTTACTTTGTAGTAGAAAGTTTCCTACATTATTATGAATGTGGTTTTCTCCATATCCTCAAGGGCCATCTTAATCTAGTTATAGCTTGAGAAACATCCATGAATGAGAACATAGAGTGCTTGGCAGTGTTATCCACAAGTGTATAAATATGAAGTAGGGAAAAATTATCTTTGGGGCTTTCTCTATTTAAATCTCTATAGTCCAAACAAAATTTAACGCAGCCATCTTTTTTGGGGATTGGGACTATGTTAGCCACCCATTTAAGATATTTGGTTACCTTAAAAAAATCAGCATCATATTGCTTTTTAACCTCATCTTTAATTTTTAACAATATTTCAGGCTTTATACATCTTAACTTTTATTGCACTGGCTTGTATTCAGACTTCAAGGGTAGCTTAAGTTCTACTATATCAGTGCTAAGCCTTGGCATATCTTTATAAAACCATGTAAACACATCCACGTATTCATAAAGTAAATCTATTAACCTCTTCTTATTAGTTAATGATAGAGTTATTCTAATTTTAACTTCTTTTTTATTTTTTTTTCCCTCAAATTAACCATTTCTAAAGCTTCTTGGTGTGATTCAATTATTCTATTCTCTTGTTTTATTAGTCTTATTAATTCAGAAGGTGAAGTATAATCATCTGAAGCTTCTTCATTATCAAGTTCATCAATATGAATAGAATTTTTGAATTCAAATCTTGAATTATTGTCATGAATGTCTTCACATTCATTATTTGGAAACCTAAAAAATAAATGCAATGGAAAAATGTGGTCAAGTGTTTTTGCAAAAAGATAAAATAATTGAAAGAGTAAATGTAATGATAATGCGTTATGCAAATCATTTTATTGAAATAATAATGAGTAAATTAGCCTATACATAAAAGATACCCCTAATGCTTGGGCTTAAGCAGTTAGGATTTGACTCACTACATTACTTTTTCAGAGGTTCAAAGACAGTAGGTAACTTTGTCATCTTTTAATTTTCACATCATTGCTTGGCAGGGTAAGATACATAAATGGCTTTCATTCTTGATCTTTAGCAATTTATCATCCACCATCATAATAAAGAACTAAAAAAAGATCTTTATGAGATTCCATGCCATATCCTTATTGGTAGATTGAGAGGACTCAGGATATATGCATCCTCTAGAATGAAAAGTATCATAAAAAAAAAGAATGACTAACTCTTCATCTTCGGGTTCACATCCCTTGAGATCAGCTATTCTCTTTTTTTTTTTTAGCATTTGCTATTTTCATCTTATCTATCCTTGTTGGCTTATTTCCCATACCACTTATATTATTGTTATCTGATATCACTAGAGGTCATTTTATCCCTTATAGATTCTTCCCCCATATTTCCCCAACCCTTTCCTAGGATGCCAACCCTTTTCAATTACTTGTTTGGTCATAATGCTAGTGCTTGCAAACAGTTAAGTGGCATAAAGTTTAGATCTTTCTTTCACATATGTTACATTAATTATTTCAAAGGATCTAAATGAGCACTCCAATGCTTCATTAGCTGTTTCTACATATAGAGAACTATGGATTGTGTTCTAAGCAAATCTTCTTCCCTAAAAATACAAACCAAATATCCATCAACAATGTATTTGACTTTTTGTTGTAGAGAAAGCACTTGCCATGTGAATCCATAGTCTTCCAAATAGGCAGCTATAGGCTGGAGAAATGTTTATCACTTGAAATTTGATATTAAAGGTACAACAATCAATTGATAATGGTATCTTAATGTTTTCTAACACTTCCCTTCGTGAACCATCAAAAGCTTTTACTACCATGTGGCTAGCTTTCATATAGGATGTGTTAATTGGGAGCTTGGCAAAAGTACTAACAGGCATGACATTTATAGAAAAGCCATTATCAATCAGGATTTTGGCAATGGTATGACTCTTGCATTTTACTGTGATATGAAGAGCCTTTGTGCTTCATCATCTTTCAGGGGGCATTTAATCATCATTGAAGCTTATGTAATTAAATACCACCAAATTTCTAGTACTGTTGCCAACTTAGTCCATAGATATGTTGTGAAAGACATAAGCTTGGTTTAGCACTTTTAACAAATCATTTCTATGTGATTTTGAAGAAAGAAGCAATGAAAGAAGCGAGATCCTTGTAGGCATTTTGTTTAGTTGTTCTACCATGTTATATTCACTGTGCTTGATTAATTTCAAAAATTCACATGCCTCTTTCTCAGTGATTGGTTTTTAGTATTTCCTATTAGGAATTTCAATAAGGTTATTTTGGTCACCTCTTTTGATGTCTTTAGCTTTCTCCTTCTTAGCCTTATCCACCATTTTGAGTGAATAGTATCATCCATTTCTAGTCATGTCCCTTACTCCAGTTATATTTGCAAAGTTAGTTGCAGTTTGATTATCATCCAATCCTTAAGCTACCACTTCACATTTGTATTTTCATGGCACTACTTTGTTATTTTAATATGGAAAAAGACTTGGGACCTTGATTGTCAAAATTGAATTTGGAATAGGTTGCTCTTGGTTCTGAATCGACTTGTAATAGATTGTGAGATGTTTGACCTAAACCCCGTAAGGTCCATTTTCCCTTACTACATTTGTCATGTCTTTTTCAACTTCATCATAAAACTCGATTTGAGAGGCATTCATCATCTTTTGTAGCTTTTGATGAAAAGTATCACAATGCTGGATAGAATGCCCCAAATTTTGTTTATGATATTTGCAAGACTAGTTCAAATTCATCTTGTCATAATAATTTTTGTGACTTAGGGGTACTAGACAAATCATGTCTCCCTTAACTAGAGCTTTAAAAACTTGTTGCAATGGAGTTTTGACATCATTGACACTTATTTTAATGTGGTAAGTTTTACCACCATTTATAGAATTAGTGCTTCCAACATGAATGGCTAGAGGATTCCCACTGATGTTTGGTCCCCCAGAGGTATCAAATTTTAACACCTTGGTCAATGAGATGTTATACCTTGTATTTCAAAATAGGGCAATCTTTAGTTGAGTGACCTATATTTTCAACATGATAGTCACATTTGGCAATAACATCATAGCATTTAGGGTAGAGGGCTTTAATGGTGCCACATGGTGAGGTACTATAAGGCGACCTTCTACTAACTGAGGGAATAGTTCAATATAGGTCATAAGAATATGATCAATCCAGGTCTATTCTTGGGTAGCTCAAGGCATCATTAAATAACTAGCTTGTGCATTTGGCTAGGCATGGAAAAAGGGGTTGGGCCACGTACAGGGGTTATGGATGGGAAACTAAGTTAATAAGTAGGTGGCATAGGGTAGTAAGGATAGGTGTTTGCTGAAATGTTATAGGTAGAATGGTAAGGGTCTTGGTATGTGGGGTATAGAGGATATTGAGGGTACCTTTTGAATTGTGGCCTTTTACAAAATATAGCCTGAGCATTAACCTTCTTCCTTTTTAGTGCAACTCCTTTCTTTGCAATAGACATTTCACCGGCTTCTAGATTTCCATTTTTAATAGCATTTTTAATAATTTTCCTAGAGATTACCATATCAGTAAATTTTTAGTGACATTGCCAATCATTCTCTCATAGTAAGAAACCTTGGGAGTATTGACGAATAAAATCATGATTTTCTTTTATCAATAGAGGTTAAAGTTGGGTAGTGATATTCCTCCACCTTTGAGCATATTCTTTGAAACCTCACTTGCCTTTTTCTCTATGCTTTGGAAAGACCTACGATCTGGTGTCATGTTTATAATATGCTTATATTGTGCAAAAAAAAGTACTTCCAAATTCTCTCCATCCACGTATGCAAGATCTATCCATTTGCACATACCACTTAGCTGCTAAACTAGTGAGACTATCTTGAAAAACATGGATGAGAAAATTTTCATTATGAGCATATACAACCATTTTACGATAATACATCTTAACATGTGTAATAAGGCATTTGGTCCCATCATACTTTTTGAACTCAAGCACTTTAAATTTTGTGGAATCACCACATTAGGGACTAAGCAGAGTCTAGTAGCATCCATTAACCCATAAAAATATGTCCCCTCGATAGCTCTAAGCCTTTCTTCAATAATTTCCATCTTTTGGGTTTAAGAGTTTTCTTTAATTTCAACACGGCTAGTCTTTAGCTTTACTTACTCTTTGGGATCCATCAGGTATCTCGATGTTAATAGTAAGGGTAAAGGGAGTAAGAGCAATAATTGTTGACATGTCAATCTGCACTTAGGGATAGTTTATAGTGAATGGCATTTGGTGCTAGGCCTCTTAAGATGCCTGTGCTAAACATAAGCTAAAACCTGAGAGATATAATGGATCAACCTCATTCTGTATCACCACTTCTTCCACTTTTTTCCCATTGCTTATATTTTTCAACAATTCAGTAATAATTTCCAACTTCCCTTTTAATTCTTTTTATGACTTTTCTAGCTTTTGGAGGCGATGAGTTTTTTTTTTCCATGATCCTTGCTTGATATCTAGCGTTGTAATGCCTCTGATTGTTTAAAGATTGAGCTATCCTTGAACCTTGATTTACCATAATTTTTAAAAGAAATTAGGATGACTTATTATCATGCACTTTGGAAAGATATTTATGTATAAATGCATGGATGTATGAATGTAATAAGGAAGATTTATCACATAACAATTATTAACATAGAAAATCTTTATTGAATTAAAAGTTATTTCTAACCAAATCCGATATAACATCCATTAAAAGTCTAAAATTTATTGTGGAAAGAAATCTCTAATTTGTTGATATTGGCCTTGCACTTCGTTAAGGAAAGCTAATAGCTTTTGGCCATGTGTTCCCATTGGTAGTACTTTTATCTTCTGTTTTTCAACTTTTTCTACCATGTCCTTAGCTTTATAAGTAGCCATAGTGATTTGATCAAGTAGGCACTCCAAGTGGTTATGTTTTCTTACATATGCTTCCTTGGCTTGTTCACATTCTTCATTCACAACACCCATTTGTGTTCTAATTTTGACCATTACTCGATTGAGCATTTGGATGTGCTTTTTTGTTTTAGTGAGTGCTTCATCTTTTTCTTGCATCTCTGCATGCAATTGTCCATTTTCTTTCAAAAATCAAGCTAACTCATGATTGGTGGATGACTGTGTGATGTTAAGATTGAGAAAAAGATTTTTCCATTCATCCTTTTCTTGTCTAAGTGCTTGAATCCTTTAGTACATGCTTTCTTCTAACTCTTATTTTAGCCTTTTATTTTCAAGCTCCAATTCATCTTTTTCAACTTGGAGCTTTCTTTTAATGGTTTCCACTACCAATAGGGGATCAAGAGGTGATGATTTCATTGGGCTATTTAGAGTTGTTTCTTTAAAGATTTTAATGTCTTTACCTCACCTAATGTACCATCCAATGTACTTGGGGGTAACCTCATTTGAATGTCTCTTCATATCTTCCTTTTGAGGCAAATTTCAAGCTTGTAAGGCTTTAGCTATCTTTATGGAGGTATCGATTTCAACATATTAGAACTTTATTTTACTAAGTCTGAAAGTGGCTAGGATAAACTGTTCATAGCTACATTATCTTTGCACCATGATGGGAGAATAACTCATTGCACTCTAAAAGCCTAAAAGAGGAATCCAAAGCCCATCTTCACAACCATACAATACTGGTCCATAAAGCATCCAAAGAGCTTTCCATATCACGTCTTGGCTAGTGAGCTTGTGTAGAAATAAGATCTATGCTTACTTGGATTTTTGTGTAGGCCATTCATTCTCATAGAATTCCTTAAAGTGAGTACTTGTAGTGAAATAAGGCTTGCAAAATTTACCACCATTATTTTCGATATGACTTTTCATCTAAATGGTTAACAATTGAGCACATCCAATAAAATGACCCTTTCCATTTCGACAATAATGATTTAAAGATTTAATGGTTTCAGCTAAAATTGCAAGAATAGCATTGATTTGGTAACCAAGTTGATCAAAAAAATTTACCACTGTAACATCAATATAATCCATTACTTTTGGAAATACTATCATCCCATATAAAGCCAATGCCATCAAATCCATTCTTTTTTCAGTGCGAGAATATTTGTATATAAAGTCAAAAATTTGTATATAAAGTCAGAAAGAATAGACCAAGAAATATAAACACTTTCATCTTTTTCTTTTACCTAATTATCAATAGTTTGGACACTTACAACCATCATTTAATCAAGCTTTTTACGACAACTAGTCTTTTTTATTTTTCCAACATACCTTTTCAGGATTAAGGAGATCCAAGTGAAGGAAAAGTGAATATTCTTCAATAGTTGGCACTATGTCAACCTCATTGAATACAGAGTAGTGATATGAAGGGTCCCAAAATTGAACCATGGTGCTAATAAGCTGATCATCCATAGGGACTGAAAGAAGTAATGCAAGGTCTCCAAACTTCTTTTAGAAAGTCTCATTGGCAGTGACACTCTATTTGTTCCAAATACTAACCAAATTGCTAATATCATTTCATTTGAGATTGAGATGGCTTTTCGCAAGTACAGTAGTTACATAATTGGCTAGCAAAAAATCACCTTCTTTCAACTGAGCTTCCTCAAACTTCATTCTCAGGCACATAGGAAACTTTGATAGGCTCTCTATAGATGTAATTAAGATTTTTTTTGTTAAGATTGTTTCACAATAATCACTCATTATGTAAATCTAATGATGAATGTATGCATAATAAAGTAGAGAGAGAAAAAAAAGGTTAGTTAACATAATATAATATATACAAGGAATAACAAATTATAAAAGGTTAGTATGCAAAAATATATACAATGAATAACATAAATGTACAAGAATAATAATTATCCCATCATGTGTCCTATTAAGGTTTTTTTTTTCTTTCTAATTAAAGGGAAGGCAAGGCTTTGCCTAGGTTTGGATCTTTAGGGTTCATGTACATGCTGGGTTTAAAGGCTTGACAATCTAAAGGCTTTCAAATTGTTCCCTCCATCATCGTCCATTATAAACTAGTAAGGCCCCCAAATTCTCACCCACCATTATAGGTGCAAATGGAAATTGTTTAATTTGAGTGGGAGTTTTCGCTAGCTCACATGGAGGTTAACACCTAGGTACTTGTTCCCTCCTAATAAAAGATAAAGCCTGGGTATAGAGCTTATGCATGAATGCAAGTATGGTGTGCGTAAAGGGACATGCCGAGTAATCAAATACGTAGGTGTGAATAAAAAGTAATATCTGCAAAACAAACAAATAAGAAATCCCAGACAAATAGGTTAGTCCACATGAAAATCCTAAATAATTACATAATAAAAACTATCAAAGTAAGGCTTAAGATAACACATAACTAACTAATGGCTTGACTATCTAGTATCCTCAGTGGAGTTGCCAAATTGTCATAATAGGTTGGGAGAACCGACCCATTAGACATAAAAATCATGGAGTCACCACCAATCTTTGTTTACCTTGGTGAGATTGGCCACCTATTTGAATCTATCATCTTTAAGGTTGTCCTAACTGTAAACTAAGGGTCCCTAAAAAGAATAAGCTCTGGTTTACATTATCAAAACTAAAGTTTTGGAGTTGATTACATGCAAAGAAGGTATTAGCACCCCGTTATGCCCAAATTGGTACCACATTAATTATGCGTTATCTTGCCTAAGCCTTAATCAAATATGGTTTTATCATGCTAATCAATTCCAATCCTTTTATTTATTTATAAAACATGGTGATACAAAAATTCTATCAAATATCAAGCAATCATGCAATCATTTAGTAAATATTAAATCATACCATGCAAAAATTATCATGCCTAGATAATATCATGTAATAATATCATGCCTAGATAATGCTAAAATATTCATGCAAGAATGTCATGCAAATATATTATAAATCATACCAAATATCATGTAATAATATCATGCCTAGATAATGCTAAAATATTCATGCAAGAATGTCATGCAAATATGTTCATTATCATGCAATAATAACAATCATGTAAATATATAATATCATGCAAATCAAATATAATCACACAAATATGTTAAGAATATAATCATGCAATTATGCACACAATAAATATAAAACTATGCAATTAGATATCATTTAAAATTAATATAATATCATATCATGCAATAATAATAATCATGCAAATAAATATATTAATAATCATACAATCACACAAATAAATAAATTAATAATCATGCAAATGGACATGCAATTAAATATATTATCATGCAATTAATAATGTAAAACATGGCATTAAATATCTAATCATGCAATTAACAATGTAAAACATGCAATTAAATATATGATCATGCAATTACATATATATATATATCATGCAATAAAATATATAATCATGCAATTAGATATATACTTATGCAATTAAATATATAAATCATGCAATTAAATATATAATCATGCAATTAACAATATAAAACATGCAATGAGATATATAATTATGCAATTAAATATATAAATCATGCAATTAAATACATAATCATGTAATTAACAATATAAAACATGCAATTAAATATATAATCATGCAATTAACAAAAAAATTCAATTAAATATATTATCATGCAATTAACAGTATAAAAGATGCAAATAAATATATTATCATGCAATTAATAATATAAAACATGCAAATAAATGTATAATCAATCATAATATATATAAATCTTGCATAAAATAATTATTCATGTAAAAATATAAAACCTAAAAAATGCAGAACACATCACAATTAATAAAAACAAAAAAGTTAAACATACCTGCCAGTCAAGCTATTTGACTGCTAAATTCTTTTTTGCTTTGAAAGTTCTATTCTTTGTTACTTGGTTACTTCACAGCTTGTATGTGGCTCAATGACCACTACTTGTTGCTGGCAATTACGACTAGAAGCTGCAACGACTTGATGCTTCCTACTATTGCCTCTTTTCTTCTTATTGGTTTTTGTCAATTATCTCCTGTTATTACCTTTGTCTCCTCATTTCTTTGTAGATTGGAGGTGCCTTTTATAGGGATTGAATCCCTTCAAACTTGAAAACTCTAATTCTATTGAATCTAGGATTTCATAGATTCTGTATGACTTTTTGCATGAATTCAGCTTGAAGTTTCCCATAATTGGCCAATAAATCTTAGCATTCAATTGAATCAAGACCAAAAAGATTTTCCATGTTTTTTTTTTATTCTCTTACCTTTTTTTTTTCTTTTAACCAAAAATTAAAAAAAAACTAAAATAAAATCAAAATAAAAATCAAACTAAAATTAAAACTAAAAATAAAGTTAAAATCAAATTAAAATCAAAATTAAAATTAAAATAAGATTTTCAAGCTTTTATCCATTGAGCCCAAAAATTTATTAAAACCCAATTTGCAATCAAGGCCCATTTCAATTTCGTCAAATTTTCTTGGACAAAATGGGGTGTCTACAAAGGAAATTAAATTAAATATCAATTAAAACCAATTGAATGCAAAATTTTTTATAGCGTATAATTAAAATTTTTTACTTGACTCTCAAAATGTCACCAATGGAGTTGTCAAGTTGTCATAACAAATCGGTCCAAAGAGTCGATCTTTAGATGTAAAAATTTAAGATTATGAAAAACATGGGGAGTCACCACGAATCTTTTTTAGAGTATGATTGACCACTCAAAAATTTTATCTTCTTGATAAAATAGTAAAACAAGTTTAGAATCTATTAAAAAGATAGTTTTTGTCTGCGAAAACAAGACGGGGCTTAGGAGTCAATTATGTGTGGGAAAAGATTAACACTCCTCCGATGCTTACAAAATTGGTACCAATTAATTATGTGCTATTTGTGATTATGGACAAAATGGTTTCTTATATGAAATTTAATCATAATTCTCTTCATCTTTTATAAAGAAAATTAATTTAAAGAAATCATTATTTAGGAGTATTATGAAAATTTTAGATTAAAGAAATACCTTCAAAATCTCGACATAAAGGAAGAATTCAAAAATAGTTTTTTTATCTAAAATTTATCGCAACATTCCTTTTAAAAATAATAAAATAACAATATTTGTAAATGATAATTATTGGCAACTCTCCAACATCTAGGCAAAGTACCAACATTTATGTTTCATGAAATGTTATTTCAATTTTATAAGTTTAAAACTTTTTTTAATGAACTTTTTATATAGTAAAAAAATGAAAATGATATAGTTAATATTAACATTAATAAATGGAATAAACATATATGCGCATTATAAATGTACACATTAATATAAAAAAGATGAGATATATGCAAATGAAAATAAAATATGAATTTAGAAATTAGATTTTCAAATATAAAGAGATCACTTGGACTCTCCAACATCTAAGTAGAGTTTGGGTGTGATTTTTTATATTTAAAATCCCATCTTATTGTTTATTTATTCTTTATTCTTTAAAATTTTCATTTTAAGTTATAGAAATATATGAAAATTCTTAATAAAATAAGATTTCCTAAATACACCATCATCTAAATAGCATTCGGAGACAAATTATTTCATTAAAAGGTTTTCATATAAATCCTTAAAAAATTTTTGGATTTTGGATGGATCAAGATTTCGGACTTCACTTAAAGTTTAGGGTTTCACCTAAGGTTTCAAACTTTGGGGTTTCAATTTAGGGTTTTTATTTAGAGTTTCAATTTTAGGGTTTCGATTTAAGGTTTTAATTTAAGGTTTCAGTTTAGGATTTCAATTTAGGGTTTTAATTTTAGGGTCTCAATGTAGGGTTTCAGTTTAAATTTTAAGGTTTCGATTTAAGAGTTTTAATTTTAGGAATTTATGAACCTTTTTAAAAATCTCCAACATTTAGGTAGACTTTCAGAGCAAGCTCGTATTTCGTAATTTCCAAGAAATTAAACTAAATTTTTATATTTTTCCCTTATTTCCTTTTCATTAAAAAATTTTATTATTATTATAATTTATTTATCTTTTATTATTTTTTACCATTTAATAACTTCCTAACATCTAGACAAGGATTTTAAAATCTCTTTTGTTTTAAATATTATTTATTTTTATTTTATTTTTGTTGTTATTATTACCATTTTTTAGGAGATTTTAAAATTGTACAAAAATCTCTAAACTCTACGTGGGAGCCATTATTATTTTTTAGGCTTCATTTTTACACTGCAATGGAGATCAAACTCAAAGTTTTCAACTTTCAGGAAAACAAGACAGAGGGAAAAATACAATTTCACATTCCCTTCAAAGTATGCCTCAACTCTTTTCCTTTTAAAAAGTAAAAATCTTCATGCTTTTTGGTTCTACAATATCTTCCCTTTCTTTTCATTAAACAACCAAAATAAAAGAAATAAAACTTTATAAAATGTAACTAAACCGAACCATGTTCTCTTCTTAACAAGGTAAGCAAACTTTGCATAGCCAAGGAGACACCATCCATCAAACAGAAAGATTAGGTTGCCAACCAAACAAAATATACAAAAAAAAAAAAAAAAGAAAAACCAAAATTCGCTCAGCTTTGGAGCTTTAAAACTCCATGAACCCACGCCTATGCACTAAAGAGGAAAAAAAAGGAAGAAAGCGCACCTCCCGTTTCCTGCTGCCACTCTTTTTCGCGTGCTGCTAGTTAGAAATTTTTGGTGCGTCTTTGGCTTCTCTTTTTCTAGTTTTCGCTTGCTTGTTCTGCTTTTCCTTTATTCTGTTTTCTTCTTTTTTTGCTTCATACTACAGTCTCTTTTCTAAACACCCCAAAAATGGCCGCTGTTTTATTCTCCGGTACGCACTATGTCCTCCCTCTCTAGCTTGCCCTCCCTTGTTGCTCCTCTCAGTTGTTCTGTTTTCCTTTCAAGTTTTTTGGGTTCCTTTCCTCCACCTTGGCTCGAGAGTTCTCTTCTTTTCTAGTGCTGTTCTTCTTCTTCTTTCCTTTTTTTTTTTTTTTTTGATTGCCGCTCAGCCCTATCTGCCTTGCTTTTTATTCTTTTTACTGCAACTCCTATTTCTCCTCCTTCTCCTAGGTTTTTTCTACCATTTTTTGCCTCTTTCGTTCTACCTATTTTTGGTTCACGTTTTTTGCAACCTTTTTATTTCTTCCTCTTTTTCCTTTTTTCTGCTGCTATTCAATCTTTTTTCTACCCCGTCTCCCCTCTGTTTCAATCTTTCTTTTCATGCCATCTCTTTTCCTTTCAGTTTCTGTTTCCCTTTTTTTTTTTTTTACGCCCTCCTTATTTTTTCTGTTTTTGCATTCTCTTTCCTTTTTTCTGCATTCCCTTCTTTTCCTCTTCAAAAACCGCTCCTATAACTGGTTACTCTCTTTTATTTTTTGCTGTTTGTTTTTGTTCCACTTCCCATGCACCCACGTTGCCCCACGACCTAAGCCACTTTATGCCGTTTTTCATCACATTTTCTTCGTAGCAGTTTCTTCCTTTTTTTCATGTGATCTTCAGCAGCTCATGCAGCAAAGTTAGGCCAAAATGGCCTCCCATTGGCCATGGTTTGGGCCTTCAACAAGGAACCATGTTTTGGGTCTTGGTCCTTTTTATTTGGGCTTGCTTTGTTTGCTTCATTTTTCATTTAGGCTTTCGTTTATTTTGGGCCAAACCTTATTTATTTATTTAAATTTTTAATTAATTTTATTATATATTATTATTATATTCACTATTACATTATTTATATATTTTTTATATTTATTTGGTTTTTTGGTTTGTTTTTATTTGGTTTTCATTTAATGGCCAACGATGGGCCATTGATGGGCTTTGAGGGATGGGCCTTGGATTGGGCTATTTTGGGCCTTATACGGAGCATCAAAAGTGGGTCGTACACTAGGCTCGAAAAATGAAAATTGGGCCCAATTACAAGAACAAACCCAGATTACAAGATAAAGTATCCCGGACAAATTAGGTGTCTACAGAGGTCATATCAGCATCCTTGACTAATGATCAAAAGGCATACTTCTTTCAGTCCTACGCGACCACAAGCTAGCTATAGGTTAGTCCATTATTGACATTTGAGGTATTAGTTCGTCTTTTTGCACACACAAAATTTTGATGAAGGCTGGATTCAGGCAGATCATTAAGATGCAGCGAAGGTTGAATCTAGCCATAAAAGAAGTGGTGAAAAAAGAGATTATTAAATAGTTGGATGATGAGATCATATATTCGATTTCAAATAGTGCATGGGTCAGCCTGATTTAGTGTATGCCTAAGAAAGGTGGGATAACTGTGGTGCAGAATGAGAATAATGAAATGATTCCCGCTAGGACTATTATAGGATGGCAGGTTTGTATGGATTACCGAAAGCTAAATAAGGCCACAACGAAGGATCATTTTTCTATGCCTTCTATTGATCAAGTGTTGGATCGAGTATCTGGACATAAGCATTATTGTTTCCTGGATGGGTATTTTAGATACAATTAGATAGCTATAACACTTAAAAACCATGGGAAGACTACTTTTACCTATTCTTTTGGTGCCTCTACCTTTAGGAGAATGCCTTTTGGACTTTGTAATGCCCTAACTACCTTTTAGATGTGTATGATGGCTATTTTTTTTGATATGGTAGAGGATTTCTTTGAGGTGTTCATGGATGATTTTTTGGTCTTAGGTGATAGTTTTAAGGATTGTCTCAATCATTTAACTCGTGTTTTGATTAGATGGAAAGAAACCAACCTAGTGCTAAATTAGAAGAAATGTCATTTCACGGTTAGAGAGGGAATAGTGCTAGGTCTTAAGGTTTCTGCTGTAGGGATTGAGGTTGATAGAGCTAAGATCGAGGTGATAAATAGATTACCGCTCTGACTATAATTAAGCATATTAGGAGTTTTCTTGGACGTGTAAGATTTTATAAGAAATTCATTAAAGACTTTTCCAAGCTTTCCAAACCCTTATGTAAACTATTGGAGAAGAAGGTGAAGTTTAAATTTGATGATGATTGCTTGCATGCTTTTCGAGTACTTAAAGAGAAATTAGTTTCTGCTCTGGTCACTATAGCACCTGAATTGTCTTTGCCATTTGAGTTTATAAGTGATGCTAGTAATTATGTAACGTGAGCTATTCTAGGTCGAAGGATAAGAAAGCAATTTCATGCTATATACTATGCAAGCAAGACTTTGAATGGTGCTCAATTAAGCTATGTGACTATTGAGAAAGAGCTATTAGTGGTTGTATTTGCTTTTGATAAGTTTCGCTCTTATCTCATAGACTCTAAAGTAATAGTTTACACTGATCATGATGTGATTAGATCTCTCATGACCAAAAAAGATGCAAAGCCTAGATTGATTAGGTGGATTCTCCTTCTACAGGAGTTTGATTTGGAGATTAGAGCTAAGAAAGGAGCAGAGAGCCACATGGCTAACCATATTTCTAGGTTAGACAATGATGGCATTGACAATGACCTAAGCATTGGTGAGACTTTTTCTGATGAACAGTTGATGACATTCAAGATGATATCTTACCTTGGTATGCTAATTATGTCAATTTCATTATTGGTGGAGTTTTACCCTAGATCTATCATCCCACAGAAAGAAAAAGTTTTTGCACAATGTCGAGTATTATATTTGAGGTGAGCCTTATTTGTTGAGGCAGTGTAAAGATCATATTTTGAGGCAATGTGTCCCGATGGAAGAAGCTGATGATATACTAAGACATTGTTATGCTTCTGATTATGGTGGACGTTTTGGAAAACAATGAACTACAATTAAGTGTTTCAAATGAAAATTTATTGGCCCACTCTGTTTCAAGATGTCCATTTGTTTGTTTAGAGGTGTGATTGATGTCAGAGAGTTGGAAGCATATCTAAGAGACATGATATGCCCTTGAACTCGATCTTGGAGGTTCAAAATTTTGATTTATGGGGTATAGACTTTATTAAACCTTTCATTTCTTCTTGTGGGAACAACTATATTTTGATGGATGTGGATTATGTTTTGAAATGGGTAGAGATGACAGCTTTGCGTACTAGTGATGCTAGGGTAGTACTCAATTTTTTAAGGAAAAATATATTTTCTAGATTTGAAATCCCTAGAGTCATCATCAGTGATTAGGGATCCCATTTTTGTAATAAGGTTATTGATGCATTAGTAGCAAATTATGGGGTCACTCATAAGGTTGCCATTGTTTATTATCCATAGTGTGGCGGTCAAGTAAAAATGTCAAAACAAAGGAATCATGTCCAAACTTGAGAAAACTATGAATTCGAGTTGTAAGATTGCTCTAGGAGATTACATGATGCATTGTGGGCATATAGGATGGCCTTCAAAACTCTCAATTGAGGTGTCACACTATTAGCTTGTATATGGGAAAACTTGTTATTTGCCAGTAGAGTTAGAGCATAAGGCATATTAGGCTATTAAGAATTTGAACTTTGATTTAGATGTTATAGGTGAGAAATGACTTTTACAGCTCCATGATCTTGATGAGTTCTACTTGTGTGCCTATGGTATTGCTCGGTTGTTTAAGAAAAAGATGAAAAATTGGCATGACAAGTGAATTTTGAATAGGACATTTGAGCTCGATCAACATGTTTTGCTATTTAATTCTTGCTTAAAGATTGAAGCAATATTATGGAGAAGAGGTTGGGGAATTGATGGAAGTAATTCATTTCAGAGATTAATTCTCTTGAGCTCATAATCTAGGCTTTTAGCTTTAAAGAAAACATTTTTTGGGAGGCAAACCAAGTTTTATTTTTCATTCATTGTTTTTTTTTTTTTTTGTGCATGTTTGTGTATATATGCATTTGCATGCTTGTTTTCCTATACTTATTCGATTTTACTCATTTATACATAATTGTTCTTGTGTTTATTTGGTTATGATATACATACTTGTTCATTTGCCTATTGTTCATTAGGTTATGATTTTTTTGTGCATATTGATATAGTTCTTTGTTTAGTTGTTTTCTTGCTTTGTAGGATTGAATAAGAGTCGAAAATGGATGCACCAATTCAACCAAAGCAAGAAGTGGACATTCAGCCACCGTGCCTACATAATGATAGAGGAGTTTCCTTGTTCCTCTCTTTTATGCTTTATTGCTTGATACTTACACATTGAGGACAATATGTTGCTTAAGTTTATGGGTATAGGGAAATTTTCAACAATTCTTTGTAGAATTTTTAGACCTTCCTTAAGTTTGTCTTGAAATTAAGCTTAAGATGTAGTATCTTGAATCTTTATTGTACTTTTTTCGAGTAGTTTTGCTTGAAGCCAACGATAGGTAGTGATTCATAATGAATATAACTTTAGCAAAAAAAAAAATGTCTATGAATTATGAGATGATACTTAGGTCGAGTGAATTATTGAATATAGCATTCATTTGTGAATGATGCTTTGAACATGGAATTGCATTTTTTTTTTTATCTAGTATTGATTATGTGAACATGAGATTATTTTTGCATTGGTCTTTAGAGTTATGCTTTATGATTCTAGAATTTGAATTTGTTTTAATCATCTTTCAAGGTAAAATTCTAGATGACACATGATTAAGGAAATGATATAAGGTATCATTAGATCATTTGAGCCTTTCAAGCCAACCTTGACATAATATTTTCATAGTCACCCCATTTGAGCCTTATGATATCCTTTTTTTTTTGTTTTGAAACCACATTAAAAGCCTACAACCTTATTTTGTATGTTTCCTATCTTTTTGGTTCTTTATGCTATATATGCATTAGGACTTTCATGCACTATTTATGAGTTATGCATTATTAGGGTTGAAAGATGGGACTTGAAAAAGAATAAGAAATTGAAAAAACTTTAAAAAAAAAATGAAAACAAATGAAAAAAAGTTAAAAAATTATAAAAAAAAGAGAAACAAAGCAATGAAGTGTTGAAAAAAATAAAGAAAAGAAATAAAGAAATAAAGATGGGCAAAATCAAAGTTTAGAGGGGTAATTCTTTAGTCAAGCTTATCTTTTCTACCTTGAGGGCTCAATGATAAATGGTCCTTGACATGTGATGCATTGTTAGGGTACTTGAGCGTAAATGACTTTTATCGTACCTTGACCCTAACCTTACATTACAAGCTTAATAAAGTCCTAAATGATCATTGGTCATGTGTTTATCTACATTAATGGAGACAAATGTGATAAACAAACTATTAGCCTTGAATTGATCCTTATTTTGAAATGACTAAACGTTAAGGTAAATAAGCTTAATTAAGAATTTGAAAAAGATTTGTTTAGTAGATGTTCTTAAGTTTTATTATTTTGGTAGTAAATAAATAATATGATTTTTAAAGTTTAAACAAACCTTTCTTTATGTTTTTTTGTTTCTCAAATCAAAACTATCTTTAAAAATTATTTATTTGAGCTTAAATGAAAGTCCAATTGTTTTTTAAAGTGAATTTATTCATTTTGGACTCAATATAATATTCATAATATTGGTTTTGAGAAATAGATTAACTTAAGAAAGTTGTTTTACAAGATCAAAATTTTCTAACATTAAACTTGTTTTATTTTTTTTTTGTATTAATTCACAAAGTTTTAATATTCAAATTTTATATGGTTGGAAAACTCTTTAAGTCTACTTTCTAATGGATCAAACAAATCAAAATCCAAATTTTTTAAGAAAATATTTTGAATATTTACGAGACACTATGCAATTGTCTAAAAACTGCACAGGAGGTAGATTTGAAAATTCAATATAATTCGAATACAATGGATTAGATGATGAATTTTATATGGATAGAAAGCCCTTTAAGTCTAGTTTCTAAATCTTCAAGCGATTTTTTATTTGGAGTTGTATAACTTAAGATATGATCAAATTAGTGAGTAGAATGCAAAATAAAAGACAACCAGTGGCATGATTCATCCAAAATCATTTAGTATCCAAAATATGGCTAACCCAATTGATACGGTATCAAAACCAATCGATCCTTTCAGCTGTAATGATCAAAATTTGAGTGAAATTCAAGAACCAATCAATCCTTTATCGAAACCAATCAATCCCTTTGTCCTAAACAAGCTTCATCAACTAGTTTCAAAGGAGAAAATCTTGTATTTTCATTTTCCAAGCTTCTCTAATGGCTAGTACCTCAATTCTTCTATAAATTGGATATTCCAACACATCAAGAAGTTGAAGAAACAAGAGAACAAGCACTAACAAGTCATACTTTCATTCTCTAAAAGAAATCGAGAGTTTTAGAGCCAAAATTCCATTTTTTTTGCATCCAAGCCATCTTTGTTGTAATAATTCATCAATATCCATGTACTTCATTAGGCAAACACTTAGGTTTTGAGAGGTGTTCTAGTTGGCATTTCAATTGAGTGATTTTGTAATCAAGAGGTAAGATATCCTCTTGTATTTATGAGATTAAGAGGTTGATACATAGTCTGGAAAGTAGAAAGTGTTAAGTTGATATCTAAGCCTTAGCAAAAAGATAGAGTTGTAATCTTTCTTCAAATAGTGGATTGAAGCTTTGGTGAAGACAATCAAAAGAAAAGATATAGGTACTTTAAGGAAAAGAACCGAACCTTTGTAAATCTTTATATTTAATTTCTCTATCCCTACACTATTTACATTTATTGTTGTTTATATTTGTTTCTAGGCTTATTAATTATTGTTGTTAGCATCATATTTTTCATTAAAGAGCTTATTGTTTTAATTTTTCATTCAATTGTTTTGAAATCATTATTTGAGAAGTATTTGGAGAAATCCAATTCACCTCTTATTCGATCACCATCTCACCTAAAAAGCTAACAATTGGTATCAAAGCTTGGGTCTTTTTTTGTAGGTTTAACTACCTCAAGTAAAGATACTATGGCTCAATTTAAGTTCTAAGATGATGAGGTAATCCTCAAAGCTCCTACATTTGATAAATATGAATTTGGGGAATGGAGAATAAGGATGAAGGTGTTCATAATGGCCTAAGATTTTAAAGCTTGAAATATGATAGAAAAAGTGCTTGAAATTCCTTCAAATGCTATAAACTATTTAAAGCTAGTGATGGATGATGCGAAGGCCAAGTGCTTGCTTTATGGAGCTCTTGACTCTCACAACTTCTAGTTGGTCTCAAATTCTTCACTTCAAATGAGATATGAAGTTGGATGAGTTACTTGAAAGACAGATTTTTGACTAAAATGCATCATGTCTCATGGCTCTTAAAAAGCCTAAGGTAATCTCTAACTTTATTTATGCAAATTCAATATTCTTGATGAATTACAACATGCCTTTAATGAGTTAGTTATGAAATTTGAGTCAATGAGAATGAAATACAAGAAAATGATTTCAAAATTGAATGTTGAAAATGATTTCTTGATAAATACAAAGAATGATTTAGAAAAAGAAAATGATTAATTAAAAATGAATTTTGAAGCTTGTCAAAAGAGAAATGAAATGCTAGAAAAAGAGGATTAAGAATTAAAAGAGAAAATTTGAAGTTTTGGTGAATGAAAAACAAGAGCTATTAAATAAGAGTTTAAATACTAGAATGATAAAATATAATTTTTGTCATTTTCAAGATCATAATACACATACTTATCTTATAAAGAGAAAAGTTCCATTTAGAATTAGGCAAGTGTAGGTTTCAAAAAAGCTAGAGACTTGGTCACTAACTATTAAGGACCCAAAGCAATTTGGGTACCAAAAATCAAATAAAGAATGTCTCTTGTAGGTGTGCTAAAGCAACGAGCTACAGTGTGCTTTTGAATAATGGAACTCTGACACACAATAGAGATTGGTAACCTCTACACTTTTATGAATTTGAAATTGGTTGCCTATTCTTGAATGAACATTAAATGCTAAATTGTTATATGCATGTTGAACATGATTTTAATTGTTAATTGCTTGAGATATGTTTATACTTATTTTGAAGACCATTTGTGTATAGTTGTTGCTTTAAATGGTTGATATTGATGTTATATGTTTGGTGTGTATGATTTATGTGCTTAATTATTTTTATATTTATGCACAAATTTAGAGGGAGCACTTAAAGTTTAATGATTTTGAATTTGTATATTTTTCTTTGAAAATGATTTATGCTAAAGTCAAGCCTTTAAAATATGATATTTTGTTTTAGTAATTTTTTAAGTGTAAAATGAATTTTAATATCTTGTATTAAATATTTTAAACTTGCTCAAATAAAGAAACTTGATAACTTGCATTGGTTTTAATTTTTCATAGTATTACATGCAAGTTTCAAAGGTTTTTAGAGCTTAAAAAATCAAATCTTGTTTTTAAACATTTTTGGGCATAAAAACCATTTGAATATTTTCAAATTGTGATATAAAATTGTTCTAAATGGTTTGAAGAGCTTAAACTATATTTCTAACTTTTTTTGCCCATTTTAGTAGTCTTTTTCAAGGAAATATGGGGTTTAAGAGTTGATTTTTTTATTTCCTTATTTCTAAGGCCAAATGACCACTTGAACAATTTTGTTTTGTCATTTGAAACTTGTTGGAATGATTCAAGATGGTTAAAAATGAATTTAACTAGTTATGAGATTTTTCAAGATCTTTTTCAAGCAAAAATAAGCTTTAAAATGTCAAAAATCAAAATATTGGGCATATTAAACTTTGAATGATTTATCCTATTTTGTTTTGCATAAAATAATTTTCTTACATGAGTTTAGTGCTACAAAATTTATTTTCATGGTCTTAAAGCATTTTGTGTGGTTTATATTAATGTTTGAATAGTATAAGACCTAAAGAGCTTGCTTGAGAAATTTATTCATATTACACATGTTTTATGACTCAAACAAGTTTTTTTATTTATGAAAAATTTTACAAACTTGTTCCAAAGTCTTTCGAATAAAAGTGACAAAGATTTAATGTTTAAAGTGTGTTCTTGGCACTATTCATGCATAAATGGGGTTTGGACCATTGAAAATTTGAAATACACACATTTGTTGAATATTTGTACTTTTATCATATTTATTTGATCATTTCAAACTTGTTTGAAATGGTTTCAATGCATAAACTTTGTCCAAACACATTTTCATACTTGAGTTGGAAAAAGGGGTAAAGTTAGAACATTTGCAAAATCATGCCAAAAATTTGCTTCAAAATGTTTTTTTATCCAATTCCTTATTTCTACAAGTCTAAAATGATGTTTTTAACATGTTTAAAATATTATTTTTTACTAAAAACATCAAAATCCCAATTTTGGAATAAAAAAAGCTACAATTTTTCACTGTTTTATTACTCCAACAAAAATAGGGATTGATCCCCTCTTTAAAGGATCGATTGATTTTTTAGCCAAAAGTAAAATGGATTTGAAAATCATTAGAAAGGATTGATCACCTTACATGGGGGATCAATCACCCCAATGATAGGATCGATTGCCTCCAATCGATTCTTTTATGAAGGCAATCGATCTAGTATAGCAAATGCCACCAAATTGAGTTTTGACTATTCAAATGGGTTGGAATCACTTGTGCCAAGCTTATGTTACATCTCTTTGACTTTTTAACCTTTGACTTTCAATTTTGACTTTGATATTGAATTTTTCAATAATTTTTCAAAAAAAAAAAGAAATTAAAAAGGGTATGCATATGAATATTTATTTGATTATATTTTTAAATGCTACCTTGGAACAAGTATTTATTCTAAAATTGGGATTTTGCTTTTAATACTTGAATTTACTATTTCTCATATTTGAAATTCAATTTTATTACTTTCATAAATCTTATGTGCACATATAGGTGAAATTAATTTTTGATGCAATGCTCATGTGGTCAAAATGCTTAATTTGAAATGCTTAAATGATTTATTTCTTAATTTTTGAGGTCAAAATGCTTGATTTGAAAATGCTTAAATTATTTATTTCTTTATTTTTGAAATAGTTTTGGAATATGCTTATTTTTTGTTTAATTGACTTTTTTTTTTTTTTGCTTTTAAATTTGATGCATGATGAACTACTTGATTTTAAATTAAATATATTGTTGGTTTATCTACTATTCTTGTCAAGTGTATGTTAAATATGATTTAGCTTGGCTTGATATTTGAATTTTTATGCCTAGAGTTCATATGATTAGAACATGACTTAAAGGATTGATTTTCTTATAATGCTTATTTTTATCTTAAGTCATTATCCAATATGGCCTATAATTTGTGTATACATATATAGGCTTTTATGATGAAATTTTCTTGAATATATTTGGATAATAAATATGTCTTCCCTAAGCTTTTCAATTTCTATATGGCCTTTGACATATTCTTTTATGATTTCTTAAATAATTTTGAATATTGAATGTCTTTTTTGTATTCATTATTTTCACAAATTGACTTTTGCACATTACATGAGAACTTTAACTTTTGTGCCATTCTTTTGTGCTATATGATGTTTAATTTGATATATGGCCTTTAAGTTAAGTATATATCTCCTTTGCCTTTAGCAATTGTGTTTAATCATAATTTTTTTTCCTATTATGACTTAGAATATGAAATTCATTTTCTAACAATTGGTATAATTTTTATTAATTGATATTTTTGATGCTATTAATGAACATTTCTTTATGAAGAATATTTTCTAAGTCTATGCTAGGAAAACTTGAAATAAGCATGAATGAGCATACATTTTTTGAATTTCAAGTATAGCAAGCAAAGTATGTCATCCTCATTAATCAAGTCTAGTTTTGCTTAAATTAAGTGGATTGGAGAATTCAAAGCCAAATGTGCATAACAATAAAGCTTGAAAAAGATGGAGGTAAATGCATTGACTTTATGCCTATAATATATGAGTTTGAATACATATACATGCTTGCTTTGATATGTGCAAATATATGACTTTGTGGTTGAATATATGAATACATTGTACAAATTAGTCACCAAGCTACTTGATAGAATATATTTTAACATTGTTAAAAGCTTGGATTGATTAATTCACTTTGATTAATATTCATGATCATTTCTAAATTGCTTTGATGAAATTGATAGTTTTAATGCATGAATATTTGGTCAATGCATTAATCCTTGAACATGGATGTGAGTTAAATTGATTGATTTCTTTGAACATGTTCAGTGATTAAGATTAATGAAATAGCATATACCACATTATGTCTAAATGTTTGTATCTTTATTGGTATATTGTTATATATGGTTTGAAATGTTTTGCATATGCTTGTATTATTTTAATTGAAATATATATTTAGATTGTTGTATATGTTTAGATTAAGTTCATTGCTATGTATTGAAATAAATAGGAATATATTTGAATAATTATGCTTTCATTATTTCTTTGTTATAACATATGTTCATCATGTTTGAAAAATCATGCTTGTATAATTCTTTGCTATAACATGATGATTGAATTTTGTTTTGGATAGGATATGCTTATGAAAGAATGCGATTATGCATGTATTGATTGAACTTTTTCATATGCTTGAAATATATTATGATCCTTAAAAGTTTGTGAACAAAATAGCTAACAATTGTTAACAATTGGTATCAAAATTGCTAAAGAACTTTTAAACTTTCACACATACTTGTTTATGTGCCTATCCTTGATATAACTTGTACCTTTCATGCAAAATTGTGCATGTTTTAAATTGATTAATCTATATTTTGAAAAGGAGGAGAAATTTTATAATACAATTTTGCTTGATTTATGATAACAATTGGTATGCTTTGTGATAACATATCTTTAACAATTGATATCTTTAACAATTGGTATGAGCTTGTATGCATGTATTTGAATTTATGCTTAATTGCTATTAATGTTTTAGGTTTAAGCACATCTTATGAAAACATGATTTATGAGTAGGTTGCATATCATTTATTATCTTTTTGCTCATAAATTTCATTTGGCTTGGTTGAATGAATGATTTTATGCTATAACATTTAAATTAGATACATTTATGCTTTTGTGCTTGAATACATTTATGTGAATTTCATTGTGCATATTACACTTGATTACATGGATTCAAAATACTCTTGATATTATTGATATCAAGCATTTTGTCCAATGCCTTGAATTGATCTTTGTTTTTCTTTTGCTATGACAAAAAGAGGAAGAGTTTATGAATATTTCTTCTTGTATGATTGTAACAATTGGTATAGAAGTTTTAACATTTGATATAAAAAGCTTAAATAAAAGGGGGAGATATATTTCATGAATATATTTGTTAGTGATGCCTCTTTATGTTTATTTGCTCATTAATATACTTATGCCTTTTTGCTATAACAAAAAGGGGAAGAAATATTATATGGATAAATTTGCTGATGCTTGACATGCATATATTTGATTGTGCTTATTTGATTTATTTGACTAACATATGTTTATTGAATTGTGTTAGATTAGGATGCATTAATTGAGAGAGAGTTTTACCATACAAAGTTTAACGGGAGTTTTTCAAAATGTTTTTAAAAAATCTTAAATGTCTTAAAGTAAGTTTTTCATCAAATAAATTTATCTTTAAGTGTTATCATATAAAAAAGAGAGAGATTGTTAGCCTTGAATTGATCTTTATTTTGAAAGAACAAAACATTAAGCTAAATAAGCTGGATTATGATTTTTAAAAAATTTTATTTAATACATGTTCTTAAGTTTTATTATTTTGGTACTAAATAAATATTATGATTTTCAAAGTTTAAACAAAACTTTTTTTTATGTTTTTTTTATTTCTCAAATCAAAATTGTCTTTAAACATTATTTATTTGAGCTTAAATGAAAGTCCAATTATTGTTTTAAAGTGAATTTATTCATTTTGGACTCAATATAATTTTGATAATATTGGTTTTGAGAAATAGATTAACTTAAGAAAGTTGTTTTATAAGAACAAAGTTTTTCAACTTTGAATTTGTTTTATTTTTTTGTACTAAATTCATAAAATTTTAATATTTGAATTTTATATGTTGGAAAACTCTTTGAGTCTATTTTCTAATGGATCAAGCAAAATCAAAATCCAAATTTTCTAAGAAAAGATTTTGAATTTTTACTAGACACGATGCAGTTGTCTAAAAACTACATAAGGAGTAGTTTTGATAATTTGAATACAATGAATTAGATGATAAATTTTATATCGATAGAAAGCCCTTTAAGTTTATTTTCTAAATCTTCAGACAGTTTTTAATTTGGAGTTTTATAACTCAAGATATGATCAAATTAATGAGTAGAGTGTAAAATAGGAGACAACTAGAGATATTGTTCATCTAATCATTCTCTATATAAAATCTAGCTAAACCAATCGATTGGGTACCAAAACCAATTGATCCCCTCAACTGTAATGGTAAAAAATTGAGTGAAATTCAAGAACTAATCGATCTCCTATCAAAACCAATCAATCTTTTCATCCCAAACAAGCTTCAATGTCTAGTTTCAAAGAAGAAAGTCATGTGTTTCATTCCCTAAGCTTCTCTAATGGCTAGTACCTCAATTTTTCTATAAATTGGGTACTCTAACACAGTAAGAAAGTTGAAGAAACAAGAGAGTAAGCACCAACAAAGTCATACTTTCATCTTCTCACAGAAGTCAAGAGTTTTAATGCGAAAATTCCATATTTGTTGTATCCAAGCCATCTTTGTTGTATTAATTCATCAATATCCATGTACTTCATTATGCAAACACTTAGCCTTTAAGAGATGTTCCAGTTTGCATATCAATTAAGTGATTTTGTAATTAAGAGATGAGGTATCTTTTTGTATTTGTGAGATTGAGAGGTTGCTACTTAACCTAGAAAATAAAAAGTGTTAGATTTCAAGATATGATCAAATTAATGAGTACAGTGCAAAAAAGGAGACAACTAGAGATACTGTTCATCCAAAATCATTCTCTATCTAAAATCTAGCTAAACCAATCGATTGGGTACCAAAACCAATCAATCCCCTCAATTGTAATGGTAAAAAATTGAGTGAAATTCAAGAACTAATCGATCTCTTATCAAAACCAATCGATCTTTTCATCCCAAACAAGCTTCAATGTTTAGTTTCAAAGAAGAAAATCATGTGTTTTCATTTCCTAAGCTTCTCTAATGGCTAGTACCTCAATTCTTCTATAAATTGGGTATTCCAACATAGTAAGAAGGTTGAAGAAATAAGAGAGCAAGCACCAACAAGTCATACTTTCATCTTCTCAAAGAAGTCAAGAGTTTTAGTGTGAAAATTCCATATTTGTTGTATCCAAGCCATCTTTGTTGTATTAATTCATCAACATCCATGTACTTCATTATGCAAATACTTAGCCTTTAAGAGATGTTCTAGTTTGCATTTCAATTGAGTGATTTTGTAATTAAGAGATGAGGTATCCTTCTGTATTTGTGAGATTGAGAGGTTGCTACTTAACCTAGAAAATAAAAAGTGTTAGATTTCTATCTAAGCCAATCTTTCTTCAATTAGTAGATTAAAGCTTTGTTGAGAACAACTAAGAGAGAGGATGTAGGTGTCTTGAGGAGAATAATAGAACCTCTATAAATCTTTGTGTTTGATTTCTCTATTCCTACACTTTTTACATTTATTGTTGCTTATATTTATTTCTAGGCTTATTAATTGTTGTTGTTTGCATCATACTTTTCATTAAGGAGCTTATTGTTTTAATTTTTCATTCAACTATTTTGAAATCATTATTTAGGAAGTATTTGGAAAAATCCAATTCACCCCCCTTGGAGCACCATCTCACTTAAAAGGCTAATACAAACTTATGGAACATGAGCATGCTTTATTGATCATTGTTATTAATGTTTTGTGTTTTGCATGACATTACTAGATTTAATGCAAGGATTTGTGAAAGGTGTTACTTGCTTGTGGAACCATAGTTAGGAATGATTTTAGCCTAAGCAAATTCTTGTATATTAACACTTATTCATGATTTTACTTTAGTTATATCCATTGATCAATCCATGATGCATTCATGTTGAATGAGGCATTAAAGGTATAGTATGATTCTTGCTCAATATTGTTTTGCTTGAGGACAAGCAAAAGCTTAAGTTTAGGGGTTTAGTGCTCAATTTTAGTGTAATTTGATTTATATCTTAGCTTGTTCTTTGGCATTTCTTGACAAAAATATCACTAAATGCATAATTGTCTTATGTGTAGGTACAATTAAAAAAATGAGGAATTCTGGTTAATGTGGACACAATGTGAAGGATTTTTGGTGCAAATGTGAGCAAATGGCCTTAACTAGTATCAATAGGTTACATTGACATTTGGGGAGTTTCTTAACTCATCTTACTTGAATTTTTTTTGTCTTATTTTCATAGATTTTTTTTCGTAAAATGTGTGATAAAATTGCTCATGAAGGTTCAAATTTTTTGTAAAAAAATATTGAAAAAAGCAAAACACATTTGTGTATATGTGCATTGAAGAAACATGCAAATACTAGGCTATTGCAAGTTGGGATTAAGCAACAAGAAAATGAGTTAATGTGGCATTTTAAAGATACATTATTAGCTATTAAGTTGACCTGGATGAAGCAAAAACACATGAAGGAATAAGGCTTAAATCAGCTAAAAAAGAACCAAGCACTAAGACCCAGCCATGTACCAAAGGTGACCCAGCAGTGTACCAACCAAGACTCAGGCAAGCACCTGCAGTGAGCATAAAGCTTCTTAATGATTTTAGGACTCAAGGTCCCTCATCTTTGCTATAAATAGAGGGATAAGGCCTTAAAAGAACACTTAGCCTAGGTTTTAAAATTTTGTTTTCTCTACATTTTTTTTGTTTTCCTCGCTTTTAAACAAAATTTTTTTTCTAGATTTCTTCGTTGCAAATTGTTGGCAAATTACATGTTTTAGTAAATTTTCTTATACTATTTGCAAATATTGCAATAAAATTTGTAGATTTCATCAATTTTCAATTCAAAAATGTTCATTTCCATTTATTTTTCCACTTATTTGTGAAATTGATCTTATTGACCTATATGCTGTTCTTGCATTGAATCTTTAGCAAATCTTGTTAGACTTTGTTCAAATCCTTTTTACAAGTTCCTAAGCTAAAAGATCTTCAATATATAAAATCTAGATTGAATCTTATAGTAGAGAATTCCATATTAAAGCTGAAGGTGTGACTAGAGAAAAGTGCAGGTGCCAGCTGTGAGAGTACACTTTGGCATGGAACCTATGTCCTTTTGGAGTTCTGTTTGATCTTTTTTCCTTTTAGATTTATAGTTTTATGATTAGCTTGTTAGATTGTGATTAAGTGACTTGATTTTAATGGAAATCAGCTACTATTTGGATCAAGTATTTGTGAATAGATTTTGTTTGATGCATAAAAATACACTATTTTGAATTTTAGTTTTCTTAGCTGATTTTATGTTTGATTTTTGAGATTTTCTTGTTGATTCTTGTGAAATATTTGTCAACCTAGCTATTCTTAACTCAATTGAATATTTCTTGGCTTTCATAATCATTTGCTAAATTTTTTCTATGGTTTATATAAATTAGTTCATACATGAGCTCAATAGTTTTTAATTAAACATTACACCACTATTTTAAATTTTTTGTTGCATTTTAATTTTGTATTTTATTTCTTTAATTGTTCTTATAAAATTAAGTTAGATATATGTTTTCTTGTTTAGCTTAGATTCATTTTATATTGCATTTTCATTTTCTATTTATGCTAATTCCATACATGCTGTAGTAAAATTTTTTATTCATGTGTGTTCATTGTTGCTCCAATTTCATTTCTGTTGCATTTCAAATTATTAGATAGTCCTTTAAATGTTCATACAAATTGAATTTAGATTTAGGATCATTCTTACATTTCAAAAATTCATCCCTGAAAGTGTACAACACAATTTCACATAAAAGCAAATGCATATGTTCTGTTCACTGTTTGTTATGGTTTCTTGCATGTGTTTTTTGCATTTTATTTTATTTTTATACAAATCTATCATATTGATGTTACAGGTGTAATGTTTTAGAGCTTATCTTGCATTTCATGTAGTTTTGTTTTCATTCTAACTTTTGTTTACTCCACTAGGTACTTTAATTGTTAAATTAAGGTTATTCTCTTATCATTTAGTCTTCAATTTAGTATATTTTTCATGTTAGATTAGTTCCACTACTTTGAACCATGCAAGAACAATTTTTTTAGGTAGGTTTACTCTGTCATGATCTCTCAAGACCCGAGGTAGGTTGACCCAAAAATTGGAGGAATGGGAAAATTTTGAAAAAATTGGGGTTAAAAAATTTTTCAGGAAAAACAAAATAAAATGAATTGCCACCAATCTTTTCTAAGGTGTAATTGGCTACCCAAGAATTTTTTTCCTTTTAATCAAATATTTTAAAAAGGGTTTAAAAAGTTTTAGAACAAGAACAAATTTATAGTTTGCAAAATCAGAATTGAGTTTGAGAGCTAATTATGCACGAGGAAATATAAACACCCCCATTACTCTAATTGAAAACTATACCAATTGATAGCATGTTATCTTTTAATTTTACTTAAAATGATCCTATTCAGTTAGTGTTTAAAATTAATTCTTTTTCTTCTTTTCTTATTTCTTTCTTTTTCTCTTTTTTTTTTTTGAAACAAGAAATAAATCAAATTTAAAACAAAACTTTTTTTTCTCTTTTTTTCTTTAAAAACAAAAAAAAATCAAATTTAAAACATTTTTTTTATTTTTGGATAAAAAAGAAAACATTTTAAATATCAAAATATTTTTTCTACTCTTTTATAATTAGGTAGAGCTTTAAAAATACATCTAATTTAAAGGTTTTCAAATTACCTCACAAAACCAAGATAACACCTTTCATAAATAATAATCATCGAGAGTCCTCTTATAATTAGGCAAGATCTCGATGGCCATATTTTCTTAAGGTATTATCTTATTTTAAAACATTTTTACTTTAAAAAAATAATGCATGAGATGCATGAACATAATAACATGTGATAAATGCATGACAATATAATATGAATGACAAAATATGAACACATGATAATATAAAAAAGCATGTGAATGACAAGATAAAATGAAATGTGAATGCATGAATGATTTTGGACTTAAAGGTCAGTTTGGGGTCTAGGCTAGGATTAGGGTTTAAAGGTTTAAGGTTTAGGATTAAGTTTTAGGATTAGGGTTTAGGGTTAGGGTTTGGTGGCGCTTATATCACAAAAACGTCGTTAATTTAGCTCATTTTCAAGCAAGAGCACTACTACTTTTAGTGGCATTTTATGGTACAAATACCACTAAATTATTCATTTAGAAACATTCTTGAACACAAACACCGTGAAATTGAGAAATGCATTTTTTAAAAATGAAAAATTTTTGTTAATATTTATTATTTTCATAAATGAGCTTAAATTCAAAGAAATTAATATAAACTTACACATTCAAATATGCATCTAATTAACACAAAATTTAATAATTAGTATAATAACATTCAAAATTTTTGTATACATTAACAAAATAAAAATTAAAATGTATGAAATTAATGATTGCACACATTTTGAAGGCTGCCAATTGATGAATAAATTTTTCCACCTTGGTCACTAGCGTGTGCAAGAACCTATTAAATAGTAGCATACAATTTTTAACACTTCATTGTAAGCTTTGTTGATATTAAAAATTATAAATATTTACTAAATATAATACCTGAGTTGGAGGACCACGAGATCAGTTCCTAGAAATTGTTATTGCACAAAATTCATAAGATGATCGAATCGATCATGCAACTGCTTAAATTTTGCACGCTCTTGCTCCATTCTATCACGTTTTTTCTTAATTTTGGCACACTCCTGTTCTCTTTCTGCTTCCATTTGCTAGAAACATTGTTGCTTAGTTTGCAACTCCTCTCTCAATATCGAAATGTCTTGCGAAGACTGACTTGCTGAGAATGTAAATTGCTGAGAGCTATATCTATAGTAAGTAGATGCTATTGGACCCAATCCAAGGCCTCGGACTCATCCATGCCTTTCTTTTCCAACAACTTATATGAATATCCAATTTTCCAATTCTTGCATGTTGAAAGAACCATAAGATGCAACTTCAATCTTAGCAACCATTTTCTCTTTTGCTTTCTCCTGTAAATTAGTCCTATACAACTATCAAGTTTAATGATTAATTGATAATATGTTAAAAAGAGTAAATATTTACTTTCTGTTAAAATAGATATTACAAATTACCATAATTTCTTGTGTTTTGACATTCATGTAAGATCTGTCTTTTTTTGTGTGTGTTAAGCGAAAAAGTTTCATGCGTCCAATTTGACCACCCATCTCCATCTCCTATGCAAAAACATATGTTATTCGATAGGATACATACCAATCGTAACTTATTCATGCATATCATGCTTGTCAATCAAGTTTAAAATTTTCAAATAATTTTAATATCATGTATTTATATTTTGGCCCCTTTACAACACAATAGTCTTAACAGATGCAAACAATATAAGTATTTTGGCCTTTCACACATATTGATCATGGCAACCAAATTCAATTATTTGGACAACTTTAATATCATAGATTGAAGCCATTCAAACTATTGAAAGCCATCCAAAAGTTTAATTTGTATTCTTACCTTTTAAAGGCAAAAATAGTCCCAAATAAACATAAACGATAACTTTTTCACCCATATCAACCATAGAAACAAAGTTCAATCAATCAGACAAGTTTAATATCAAGTATTGAAGCTATCCAAACTGTTTAAATTGAACAATAACAAAAATTTTGTAATTTTACCTAAATAAACGTAAATAATAACTTTTTCATACATATTATCTGTCTCAACTAAATTCAAAACTTTCGATAAGTTTAATATCATGTATTGAAACTATCAAAACTATTAAAACAATACAATAACTGTTATTTTGCATATTTACCTTTTAATGGTACAAAAATTTCATTCATTGGAATAAGTTTAAAATCATAAACTTACTATTTTTTTTTGCTTTCTTGCAAAACTTTTTTATCCACTTGTGTGGCTATATTTCTGTTGCTTTTTGCTAGCAATCCCAATCTATTCTCTTTCTTGTCATAAAAAATAATGAGTATATCGTAGAAATACAAATATTTCCAACTTAAAGCATAAAACACTTTCATTATTTCATTCTACTATACAAAGTTATAAATTAGTACCTCTCATTTTTTTGAGAATCAAAATCTAACTAATTGTTCATATTGCCACCTAATCACATTACGGAGTAGATTTTCCATCATCACCTCTACACTTGTATTTTTATCAAAATACTTATTCTTCAAATTATGCTTATAATCTTTCCATTTCTTTCCCAATGACTTTAGCACAAATGAAGTTGGTATTTCCAGTACAAATCTTGGCTATAATAATGCAAAAAAGAAAAGTTTTAATCAATAAACCAAATTTAAAATAATTAATTTTTTTATATGTAATTATTTATAATAATACCTTAATAAAGTTTACAACATCTGCCTTTACTATTGCTGGAACTTTATGCCATGTTTCATAATGAATAGGTAATTTCATTCCATTAAAGGCAAGCATGCCTAGAAATCCAGCCAACAGTTGACCCTCTTCACCAATTGGTTACCTATCAGAGTTTGCAGACACTACAATATGATCATTCAGAGGTAGTGCAAACAATTCTTTCAAAGTTGTTCAGCCTCTAGTCCTCCATTGACCATTGTTATCAACTGCAAAAATTAAAAAATAAATTTGTAAAATGGCAACACTTTTATCATTATAATCGATTTGTAAATATGGGGTATATGATACCTACATTCAAATTTAAAGCATAATCAATTGACAGGATGCTATCTAAACCTAGACCTCCTGTATTGCTAGATCAAATATCAGTTGAAGGGTTAGATATGACTGAGTTAGATCTAATAATATGTTCATTCCCCTCTAAAGGATTCAGACCATCACCAATATCAACAGATGTCGCAGACGGTTCTAAACTAATATCTCTTATATGTATTCCTTTCAATCTACTCCTTCATATTGTAGCTTATCTGCATCATAAAAATGAATATATAAAAGATAAAACTTTACAACAAATATAAAGACATTGAAAAGTTAACTTATCATAACCTATGATACAAAAAAAACATATCAATTTAATTAAATTAAAAGAAAATGTATGATTTACAATACAATAAATATATATAGCAAATGTGACATTAATTATATACAATCATTTACTATATTATGTCATAAACACTCAAATTACAAAATATAAATGATCCATTATGGTTCATAAATGTCTTCATTAACATCATTGCGTACCCATTGAGCGTAGGTATTGGAGATATTTTCATCAAAGTTTTGTTCAGCAAAAGAATAACATTTAGTTCTCGTATCAACACATATCTTATATCTAACCCCATTTCAAATAAGTCTCTAGATGTGTTTCGAGCAATAACAAACCAACCCAATTTTTTGGGATCTTCAGAATAAAAAACTTGTTTGACTTGAAATGAAAAAATATAAGGTTCATCGATGAGTTGTTGTCTAGTGTGAATTAATCGATAAAAATTCACAAGTGTAAATCCATACTGATCTTTTTTAATACCTCTCGTACTATTCACATCAGCCCAATCACATCGAAATAAGATAACTTTTCACTTGCCATAATAATCCAACTTAATGATGTCATTAATCATGCCATAATAATCAACATTTCCCTCTAAAGGGTTTGTGTCCCTAGCACTAGCATAGCTAGTCATTGATTAAGTAATAACAACTTCTGAATTTTGTGTACTATTAAATCTCTCATCGAATTTAGTATGAAATCTAAATCCATTGATGATGAAAGCTTTGTATCATTTATAATCTTGTTCGGACCTTTTGAAAGACACTTCACCTCTTCACTAACAAGCCTTCCACTCCAAACCTATAACAGTGGAGTAAATATATATATGTTAATAATGTTAATTATATTGTAAGCATTCTATATACATTTCTCATAAAGGGAAGTATGGCATTACTTACAATTGCTCCTAGCCATTCATGAAAGTAGTCGGTGAACAACTTATCAAGCTCTTTTTGGGTTTGATCATCGATAATGTGTGGAAGCTCTCAAATTATTTCTATACTCACTACAAAGCATTATGATAAAGTGTTAACAATACAAAAATACAATTAATTATGCTTAATATAATGAATCATTTCCTTGCTAAAAAACTTATGTGCGAATGATTCAATAGAGTCATGACGGAAAAGAACATATCGATGTGCTTGTGCCCAAGATTTATCATCTAACTCCACCATTTCAGCTTTACCTATTGGTTGTCCAAAACTTTCAAAAAGATAACTGTAGGCAGAGTCATGTTGCTGCATACCAACATTTCTTGATGGTCTATTAAATTTCATTTCAATATCTTTCAAATAACGAGAACAAAATGTCATACACTCTTCTGCTAAATATCCTTTAGCAATAGAACCTTTTGGACAGTGTTTGTTGCGACAATAAGACTTTAACCTCATAAAAAATCTATTGCATAAAACATTAGTCATATATCTTTTTAACTAGAGTGGCATGATCATCAATAAAACCTTAATCAATCTATTAAATAATAATACCTTTCGATCGGATACATCCATTGATAATAAACTGACCCATCGACTTTTGCTTCAAATGGAAGGTAGATAACCAAATGCATCATAATAGTGAAGAACTTTGAAGGAAAAATCTTCTCTAAATGGCATAAAGTAACCACGGCTTGATCTTGAAATTTGTCAAGCTCTCCCACATTCATACATTTCTCACATAGAGATTTAAATATGTTACTCAATTTAATTACCACAGAAGTGACTTGCTTTGACATTGATGAACGTAAAACAATTGGAAGTAAGTCTTGCATCAAAATCTGATAATCATGTGACTTTAATGAAAAAAGTTTTTGCTCTTTCAGATTCACATATCTCGATATATTTGACGCATAGCCATCCGAAACTTTGACATTTTTTAAAACCTTGCAAAACACATCTTTTTCAGATTTAGAAATCCCAAAACAAGCAGCAGACAATCGATATTTGTGATTAGGAAGCAACTTTGGATGAAGGTCAAGGTGAATCCCCATATTAACTAGGTCAAGCAGACTCTTTAAGTCATCCTTTGATCTTCTATTCATATTGAGAATTATCTTGATAAAATTTTCGCAAACATTCTTCTTTATATGCATCAAATCAAGGTTATGGCATAATAAATTATATTATCAATAAGGTAACTTAAAAAAGATACTTTTTTTTTCTACAACTCAAACTTATTGGAGTCATTTTCTTTATCGTCCTCTTTATCACTTTGAACATTAACATCACCAATGTTAGTATCAGTATCACCAACTTACGTAATATGAGGCCATACACCTTCAAAGATATCATTCACTCTTTTCCTTGATTGAGTCATTTTTTCATAAGTGAAATTGATATCTTTTAACTTTGACAAGATATTAAACCCACTACTAGGTAAAGGTGATCTCCTTAACTCTTCAGTTCCATCAAAAAGATGTTTTTGAAATCTAAATCGATGATTATCATCTAACCATCGATGATGTCCCATATAATATAACTTCTTACCATTAGGTAACAATTTCGAACGTGTCTATGTAGCACAACATGGACAACCATAACGACCTTTTATACTCCAACTAGATAAATTTGCATAAGCAAAAAAGTCATTGATAGTCCATAATAAAGTAGCATGTATATTGAAGTTTTCTTTTCTTGATACAACTCTTTAATAAGAGGTTGTAAGTAGATGTCTATATCATTACTTAGACCTTTTTCCCCAAGAATTATCATAGAAAATATAAATGACTATTGCTTCATAAGAATCCATAGTGGTAAATTGTAAGAAATCAATACAACTGGTTAAGTACTATAAGAAGTACTCATCATTTTAAACGGGTTGAATCCATCAAATGCTAGTCCAAGCATAACATTTTGAGGATCAAATGCAAAGTCTGAAAACCTAGAATGAAATGATTTCTATGCCAAAAAATTGGCAAGATGCCTCAATGATCCATCATCTGTCCATTTCTCATGATGCCACCTCATTGAATCTACAGATTTGGATAACATGAAGAGTCGTTGAAGTCTTAGTATTAATGAAAAGTAGTGTAAAACCTTAACATGCTTCTTTTTTACACTGACCTCATCACCATCTTCATTCAACCTTTCATTAGGATTTTTATCCACCCAACGAGAAATACCACACACATGACAAGATTCTTGACTTTTTCTATCACCCTAATACAACATGCAATCATTGTGACAACTATGAATCTTCTCATATCCGAAAATCCTTGATCATCTTCTTTGATTCTTTACAAGATTTAGGGACTTTTGCAAAACAAAATATTTCTTTCATAAACTCTAATAATAAAGTCAGAGACTTTCTCGTCATCCATATAAGCATTTCAAGTGAAAAAGATGAACACAGAAAGATAACCTTGAATGCTTCAAGCCCTCATAAAGTTCTTCATTCATATCCTCAAGTAACCTATAAAACTTTAATGTTTCTCCTCTAGGTTGTTGGTCACCTACACCTAACCCAAGTTCATCAAATTCATTCATTTCAACATTAGATTGATTAAATCCATCATTTTGGGGAGAAAGATTACAAAAATGTTAGTGTAGAAACCCTAATTAGTCTGGGCCCAAGCCATTGGGCCTAGTCTAATAGGGTTTGAGCTTAAGCCATTGGGCTTGGTCCAATAGGGGCAAGTTGGCCCAAAAATTTTTTATTGGTTATTGTGAATTTTTATTTTAATTATTATTTAAAAAAATAATGATTAAAATTAAAAAAATAATAATAAATAATTTTTTTTAAAAAAAGAGGGAAGGCTTTGCTGATTGGTGGTAAAATCTTGGATGGACTCAATCAGTATGGGATATGTGAAATCCCTTCAAATTATGGACTTGTAATCAAATAAAAATTCTCTTCTAATTTAGCTTATAAATATAGGCTTGAACAGAACACAAACACACGAGATAGAGAGAAATAAAAGAAACACATGAAAATAAAGAAAACAAAAGCTTAAAAAGGTGTTTAGAAGAAAATAAGCAATTTAAAAATTTTAGGAATTTTTTGAATTTTTGGTAGATTTTTTCTGGAAATTTTTTGGAAAATTTTCAAATTTTGACAATTTTTTGGCACGGTTGAATTTTTCAACAAGTTTGCTGGCATCGATAGAACTTTTCGATAGGTTTCCCAAAATTCGGCACAGATTCTAGCATTGGTTGAATTTTTTAGTGAACTTTCGATGAACCAACCTAGATTCCAGCGATGTTTTCTAGAATCCGACGGAGATTCAACCAAAATTTATCCAATTTTGGAGAGAGAATGAGAGAAAAGAAAGAGGAAAGAGAGAGAAGGGGAAAGTGGAATCTACTGAAAAAGCTAAGATTTTAGCCCTATATACCCATTGAAAATGATGTCGTTTTACGTCCAAATAAATCCAAGGATCCGTGCATTTTCTAGCAGGTGACTCGACCAACGTGTCGACCTGTTTCTGTGACCCACGTCCTAGTCGAATCCAGCCGCTGAGTTGAGCTGTGCCTTCTAGCCACTTCTTGTGTCTGCAGCCGAGCAGTTCTGAGCTACTCCAGCCGTGCCATTTTATTTTTTATAGGTTTTTTTTAGTATTTTGTTTATTTATTTTATGTGTTTTTTAGTATTTTTTTTCTTCATTATTAAATTTTAAAAAAATAAAACATTTTTTAGAATAAATATTAATTATCCAATGATGGAATTTATAGAAATTTCAAATTGCAAATTGCTATAAAATTCCTAAGTGGGAAATTTTGTCTAAATTTGTTCCAAATGGTGGAATAATTTAGATAAAGTTTCAATAACAATAATTAATATTTATTTTCAAACAATAAAATATAAAATATAAAATATAAAAACATAAAAATATTAAAATTTTGGAATTAAATACAAATTACCCAAAGATAAGATTCTTAGAAATTTCAAATGGTAAATTTTCTAAGAAATCTATAGGTGAGAAATTTCATCTAAATTTGGCCCAAATTGTGGAATAATTTAGATGAAATTTCAATACAAGTAATTGGTTTTTTTTTTCAAATATAAAATTTAGGTTGAAAATATTTGAAAATTATCTAATGATGAGATTCTTAAAATTTTCAAATGATAAATTTCTAAAAAATCTTTAGGTGAGAAAATTTCTCTAAATTTATCCAAATGGTGGAATAATTTAGATGAAATTTCAAAAAAAATAATTGTCATATTATTTTATTTCCAAGGAAAAATAAAAATGGAATTTCTAAATAGGCACAAATGGTGGAAAATTTGAAAATTCAAAAAGAGAAAATATTTCTAATTTGGCCTAAACAGTGGAATAATTAGATATATTTTTGACAAAAAACATGATAAATAAACTTTTTTTTGACAACAGAACCTCTTCAAGAAACAAATGGGATCCTTGAATACTCTTGAGGTGAGAAAATATTTTTAAGAATTCTACCAGATTGATGGAAGAATCTTCTAAATTATTTCTAATATCTAACATAAAATTTGAAACCATTACACTCAAGACTTTAGGATAAATTTAAAATAACATGGTACCATCCTTCGGATGGGCATGTGGGGGTGCTATAACCTTCCCTACATGTAACCGAACTCCCGAACCCTGTTTTGGTTAGTAGACCCGAACCTATTCTTTTAGGGACCCTTAGTCAAGCTTAGGAGCTCTTTAAAAGAATAGATTCATTAGATGACCAATCACACCTAGTTAAAAAAGATTGGTGGTGACTCTTTTTGTTAAATCTAGCTATAGATTTATGGATCTATATGTTATGAAAGTTTGGTGACTCCACTAAGGAAGCTATAGGGAGTCAAGCCATAATTTTTGAATTTACCTATACTTTGATCTAATGGTTTTAAATTGTAATTATCTATTTACTAACATTTTTTCTTTTTTTGACTTTTATTTGATTTTTTAGGGCATGAAATCTATAAGTTCCTTCACATACACTATCACATGCATTTGTATTTCATGAGCTCTATACTTGGGCTCCATCTCTCTTAGGAGGGAGTAAAATACCTACACTCTTGTGAGATGATAATCTTCGTAATGGCTTGCAAAATACTCCCACTCAAATTAAATCATTTCCATTGGTAGCCTGTGATGGGTGAGGATTGGATTGCTTTACTAGTTTGTGATAGACGATGATGTAAAGAATAATTTGGGAACCTTTTAGTGGTCAAAATCTCCTAACCCGTATATAGTTCACCCCTAAGAGGCCAACCTTAGGATAGAGCCATTCTTACCTAATGATAGATATAACATAAAGTTAGGACTCAAGAATGAACAATTTGTGACTTGCTAACCATTTTGATTTTCTGACTTTGTGCATCATTTTCATTGTCATATGTAACATTGTGCATCTACATCACTTTTATTTCATCCATGAAACAAACTATTTTGTTTGTTTGACTTTGTGCATTTGCATTGTCATAACATGCAACATCGTGCATATGCATCATTTTCATATTAGATTTCATCCATGAAGATCCATATTCCATTAATGCACAAACATACCATGCATAAAGCATATAATTTCTTTTATCATAATTATGGTATCAAGGTTCAAGGATAGCTTCATTAACCAAGAATCCCACACAATCAACTCACCAGTACAACATAAGAACTCGAGCTAGACAAATGGAATAAGAAAATTTCAATCATCTTGAGAGGATAGAAAAAGCTCAAGAGAAGCTAGAAGGGGAGTTGAATAGGATTTTGGAGGCTTTGAACAAATTAAACAAGGGAAAGGGTATAGAAAAAAGTACTTGCCAACAAGACTATCTATCACAATATGTGAATGACCCACTGTACCCTCCTGATTTTGGGCAACCTCAAGCCCAGCCTATACATGGTCCACTACCATAATAGTTTACTTATCTTGTAAGGCACACATACCCTAGAATGCCATCAGCTTCAAACTCTAGCCAATATCAGAGTTATGTAAATCTTGTCTTTACAAAAAAGGTAGTAGAACCAGTTCAGGTCCCTAATTTGGATGATCTAAAGGAGAATGAAAAGTTAAAATCAAAGGGACTCAAAAGCTGACCAGAAGATTAATATACTAGAAGAGAAGCTGCGAGCAGTGGAAGAAGTTGATTTTATGGTTTTGTGGATGCTATTGGGCTTTGTTTAGTCCCAGATGTGGTTATTCCTTTGAAGTTCAATGTGCCAGAGTTTGAGAAGTATGATGGTACAAAGTGTCTGAAGACCCACATTACTATGTACTGTAGAAAAATTATAGTCCATGCTAATAATGAAAAACTATTGATGCATGTATTCTGAGATAGCCTTACAGGCTCTGTTGCTAAGTGGTATGTCTAGTTGGATAGGACCCACATTTGCTCTTGGAGTGATATGGCTCACGACTTCATCAGTCAGTATCGACATATCATAGACTTAGCCTACAATCACTTGTCCTTGTAGAACATAGAGAAAAAGGCAAATGAATCATTTAAGGAATATGCCCAAATGTGGAGGGACATAGCTTCTCAGGTGCAACCTCCCTTAACTACGAAAGAAACCATAATGTTGTTTGTCAGCACCCTGAAATCTTTCTATTATGAAAATATGATAGGGAATGCAACAAAGAATTTCACTGACATGGTGATCTCAGGCGAAATCATTGAGAATGCCATTAAAAATGGTAAGTTAAAAAGAGGGGAAATAAAAAAGACATTAGAGAAGAAAGAGATCGAAGCTCAAGCTGTGACCTTTGACAAACAGCTCAAGGAAAATGTACCCTATCCATAATGTTACTCTTCGTACTATCCTACTGTGAACAATACCCCAACTTATCCATACCAATCCATACCATAACCATCTTACTCATCCACATACCTACCTATTTTTAGCCCCCAAGCTCTCACATACAACCTTAACATTTAACATCTTGCAAGACCCCAAATTCATCATGTTAGTCTAACAAATGGTTCATGAGAGCAATGAATTATCCGAGAAAAGCTTATATTTGATCCAATCCTCATGACTTATACAAAGTTATATTAGGAGCCCTATAACAATCACTTGATTGCCCCCAACTATATGGAGCCACTCAAGCCACCTATCCCAATGGGTATGATCTAATAGCCCACTGTGACTACCACTATGAAATTGTTGGCTATTTCACTAAAAATTACACTGCTTTGAAACATATGGTGCAACGATTAATCAAGGATGAGATGATAAGCTCTGATCAAGGAGGAGCAATAATACTTAATATTAGTGGAAATCTACTACCTAATCATAATGTTAATGCTCTAAGTGAGAATCAAGAACACGTTGATTTGAAAAGGCCTGGAGAGTTGCAATGAATCAGGGGGAAAGATGTCAATAAAGATCATTCACCTGATTACACAATAGCATAATTTTGATAAGAATGTTAAGGCTAGTTGGAGGTTGCTTGCCATTTTAGGATTTTTTTTAGGGTAATGTTAAGATTTCTTTTATGCAATAGGATTTCATTTGTTATCATTTTAATAAAAAGCAAGGATAATGCATTTCATTACATTTTATCTTTCATTTAACCATTGTTCCATGCTTTGTTACCTTTCATAACTTTTCATTCCCATTTTTGAATTTCAAACAATGAATGTTTAGACAAAGACAGCAATAATTTTGGGATTTAATTTTGAAAACTCATTCACATTAATCTAAGAAGACTATTTGAGCAAAAAAAGCTAACTGTTGGCAAATATGAAATAGATATATCTTAAAGATGTGAAATCATTTATAAAGATCCATGAGCTTAATTGATGAAGTTCAAGGAAAGCATTTGAATTTGAGAGGAAAAATGATCATCTTTCTTTTACCATTTGAAAAACCATTTATTGCTACCCATTTGGGCCTATTATGATTTCTTTTTTTAAAGAACCCTGACTAATGATCATCTTTCACACTGAGGGGTAATTTTTTTAAAAAAAAAAAAGTGAAAAAAGATCACAAAAGGTCTCAAAGATAGAAAAAAAAAAGAGAAAGAAAAGCAAAACAAAGGAAAAAAAAAGAAAAATGAATACCACACATGATTTGGGGCAAAGTATTGAAAGTCTTTTTATGAGGAATAAAATGAAAAAAAGAAAAAGTAGTGAAATGATGTGGAATGGGGCAAAATGCCAAGTTATTTCAAATGATAAGAAATGATCCTTTGGTTTTAAACCCTTTAAACATATGTTTTGAGCCTATTTTATTTGATGATCCTTTACCATGACCTATATTATAACCTTTAAAAGTCCATTTTGATTAAATATGAAAGCTCGAATTGAATGATCATGTGTTGGGCTAAGGCATGCTCATGATGAAATGACAGAATCATGCTTTGTTACTTTAAAAATTGATATGGATGATGGATGAAAGAATGGAGGAAAGAAAAAATGAAAAAAAAATAGTGAAAAAGAGAAAATGAAAAGAAAAAAATGAGAAAATAAAAAAAAGATAAAGATAAAAGATAAGAAAAAAGAAAGATAAAAGATAAAAAAGAGCGAAAAGGAAGACTTAAATTGAAAACCTGAAATGATAATTTGGGTAAAGAAACCTCTGAGCTAAAAGTTTGATGGATAGTTTTAACATATGGAGGATCGAGGTTTCTGAAGATCTCTCAAAATTGGGATAAAGTTTGATAAGCTTAAAATGATTTCAATAGTCAATGGAATGAGTTTTTGAAAAAAAATCATGGATTAATATTCAGAATTATTTGAATATTCATTGTTTGGATATAACTTTCATTCTAATGACATGCATCCAATTTATTCCTTTTTACCCAATTATTTTTGTACCAAACTCATTCTTCATTGATTATCATTCTCCTAATTCACCTTGTGCTCCCTTAGTGTTGCATCCCCAGAATGAATCGAGAAAATGTGTGATTGCATTATGTTTGTCAAGAACTAAAATGATGATGAATGAATGATAATGTTCATGAAAGAGTCTTGCATTCCTTTGAAGTTAAATCCAAGATGATAAGAGAAAAAGGAAGAGATGGTAGAAACTTGAAAAAGATGATTTGAGAAGGCACATGGTGTGACCAAATGATGAATATGAGGATGAATTGGTCAACATAGCTTGTCAATGGTGATCAAGTGATGAACATAATGTGGATCAAATGATAAAATTCATTATAAAATAGCTAGTACTGAGAAGCTTGTGAATTGTGGTGAAAATAGTGTGGGTCGATAGATGAAATTTATATTGAAATTACTAGTACTGAGGAGCCTGTGAGTTTTGATTAAATGATATAAGGTAATGGACAGAATTTATTCTGGAATTGTTAGTGCTGAGAAGCCTCAAAATGGTGATCAAGTGATGAAAATAATGATGGTCAGTTGATGAAACTTGTTCCAAAGGTTGAGAAGCTAAACAAGGAGAAAACATGAGATGGTTGGGTTTGGAGGACCATATTACCAATTTTTGATTAGAATTTTATGACATTGATATCTGCATTACATGTACTACATTGGCATTGTTTTTTGGAAAATGTTTAAAACTTTGGTTTAGATATGCATTTGCATTATGTAGTAAACATTTGAATCATGGTTAAGAATAAGGCATTTTGAGAATCTAGATTGTTGCATTTGCATCATTGAAAAAATATTTGCAAAATTGATTATGACGTTCATTGCATGCACAATTTTAATTGTAAATCTTTTGATGAGAATTTTTGAGTTCTCAAATGAAAATCTTTGAATCTCAAATAAGAATATTTGAATTTCAAATGAAAATCTTTAAATTTTGAATGTGAATCTTCGAACTCAAATGAGAATATTTGACTTTCAAATGAGAATTTTTGAGGTGCGAAACCTAAAATTTGTCGAATGTGAATCTTCGAACTTAAATGAGAATCTTTGAATTTTGAATGTGAATCTTTGAACTTGAATAAGAATCTTTGAGGCGTGAAACTCAAAATTTGTCAAATGTGAATATTCGAATTCAAATGAGAATCTTTGAGTTTTAAATAAGGATATTTGAGGTATAAAACCTAAAGTTTGTCTGATGTGAATCTTCGAACTAGAATGAAATGTTTTGAACTTTTGGATGTGAATCTTCAAAGTTCGATCGAAAAAGCTTAAACTTTTTGGATATGAATCCCAAATTTGTCAAACATGAACCTTTGAACTTAAATGAGAAGCTTTGAACTTTTGGATGTGAATCTCCAAAATTCAAATAAGAATATTTAAATGTTGGATGCAAGTCTTGCAATTTGCAAATGTGAATCTTGAGATCTTGTAAATTTGAATTCTTGTGAAATTGAAGTTTTGATAATCAAATTTCAGTAAATTCTTACGAAGCTGAAAGGTTCTTGCGAATCTAAATCTTTAATTTTTGAACTCAAATTGTGAATCTTTGAGTTCCTATTACAAATTTCATCATATCTAATCTATGACTCCTTTAGACATGATTGCCAAGAAGCATTTTATTTTCTAAAGTTGTGGTTGTCTCTATTTAGAAAAGCATTTTATTTTTCCTAAAGTTGTGTTTGCCTCTATTTGGAAGAGCATTTTATTTTTCCTAAAGTTGTAGTTGCCTCTGTTCAGAGGAGTCATTTATTTTTCAAAGTTACGGTTGCCTCTATTTATAGGAGCATTTTATTTCCTAAAGTTATGGTTGCCTTTATTTAGAGGAGCATTTTATTTTTCCTAAATTTGTGGTTACCTTTATTTAGAGGAGCATTTTATTTCCTAAAGTTGTGGTTGACTTTATTTAGAGGAGCATTTTATTTTTCCTAAATTTGTGGTTGCCTCTATTTAGAGAAGCATTTTATTTTTCAAAGTTGTGGTTGCGGTTACCTCTATTTAGAGGAGCATTTTATTTTCCAAAGTTGTGGTTGCCTCTAATTAGAGGAGCATTTTATTTTTTCTAAAGTTGTGGTTGCCTCTATTTAGAGGAGCAATTTATTTTTTTTTAAAGTTGTGGTTGCCTCTGTTTAGAGGAACAATTTATTTTTCCAAAGTTGTGATGCCTCTGTTTAGAAGAGTATTTTATTTTTTCAAAGTCGTTGAGCCTCTATTTAGAGGAGCTTTGTTTACCTTTTTCAAAAAAAAATGAAAAAAGGAAAAGATGAATGTGTTGGGATGATCGTGTGTAGGGTGTCTACATTTTTACACAATTCTTGTTACACAGGAAATGCGCAAAAAGGGGTAGTTGTAGACACCCCAATTAGTCTAGGCCCAAGCCTATTGGGCCTGGTCCAATAGGGGGCAAGTTGGCCCAAAAATTTATTATTGGTTATTCTGAATTTTTATTTTAATTGTTATTTAAAAAATAATGATTAAAATTAAAAAAGAAGAATAATAAATAATTTTTTTTTTTACAAAAAAAAGGGTTCTACTGATTGGTGGCAGAATCATGAATGGACTCAATCAGTATGGGATATGTGAAATCCCATCAAATTGTTGACTTGTAATCAAACAAAAATTCTTTTTTAATTCAGCCTATAAATATAAGCTTGAACAGAATAGAAACACACAAGATAGAGAGAAACAGAAGCAACACATGAAAAAATAGAAAACAAAAGCTAAAAAAAGTGTTTAGAATAGTAGAAGCAATTTAAAAATTTTAAGAATTTTTTGAATTTTTGGTAGATTTTTTCTGGAAATTTTTTGAAAAATTTTCAGATTTTGGTGAAATTTTCCAGCACCAGTTGAATTTTTTGATGAGTTTTTTTATGCCAGTAAAACTTTTTCGTAGGTTTCCCAGAATCCAACATAGATTCCAACATTGATTGAATTTTTTGATGAATTTTCGGTGAACCAACCTAGATTTCAGTGATGCTTTCCAGAATCCATCAAAGATTCAATTGGATTCATCCGATTCTATAGGAGAGAGGGAAAGAAAAGAAGGGGGAAGAGAGAGATGGGAAAAGTGAAATTTGCTGAAAAGGCTGAAATTTTAGTCTTATATACCCATTGAAAACGAGATCGTTTTACGTCCAAATAAATCCCAGGATCCGCGTATTTTCTAGTAGGTGACCCAACCCGCACGTCAACCCGCTTCTGTGACCCGCGTCCCAGCCAAATCCCACCACAGAGCTGAGCCATACTTTTGAGCCGCGCCTTCTAACCGTTTCCTTTGTTTGCAGTCGAGCTGTTCTAAGCCACTTTAGCTGAGCCGAGCCGTTTTTTTTTTTTTTGTTTTAGGTTTTTTTAAGGTTTTTTTTAGTCTTTTTTTATTTATTTTTATGTGTTTTTTAGTATTTTTTTTCTTCATTATTAAATTTAAAAAATAAAATATTTTTTGACAATAAATATTAATTATCCAATGATGGAATTTATAAAAATTTTAAATGGCAAATTCCTATAAAATTCCTAGGTGAGAAATTTTGTCTAAATTTATCCCAAATAGTGGAATAATTTAGATAAAATTTCAATAACAATAATTAATATTTATTTTCAAACAAAAAAATATAAAAACATAAAAATATAAAAATGTTGAAATTAAATACAAATTACCCAAGGATAAGATTTTTAAAAATTTCAAATGGTAAATTTTCTAAGAAATCTCTAAGTGAGAAATTTTCTCTAAATTTATCCCAAATGGTGGAATAATTTGGATGAAATTTCAATAAAAATAATTGTCATATTATTTTCTTTCCAAGGAAAAATAAAAAAAAAATTTCTAAATAGGCCCAAATGGTGGAATAATTAGATATATTTTGGACAAAAAATATGATAAATAAACCTTTTTTCGATGACGGAGCCTTTTCAAGAAACAAATGGGATCCTTGAATACTCTTGAGGTGAAGAAATATATTTAAGAATTCTACCAGATTGATGGAAGAATCTTATAAATTATTTCCAATATCTAACATAAAATTTGAAACCATTAGATTCAAGACCTTAGGATAAATTTGAAATAATATGGTACCATCCTTCGAATGGGCATGTGGGGGTGCTATAACCTTCCCTACATGTAACCGAACTCTCGAACCCTATTATGGTTAGTAGACCCGAACATATTCTTTTAGAGACCCTTATTCAAGCTTATGAGCTTCTTAAAAGGATGGATTCATTAGGTGGCCAATCACACTAAGTTAAAAAAGATTTGTGGTGACTCTTTTTGTTAAATCTAGCTATAGATTTACGGATCTATATGTTATGATAGTTGGTTATGAATGTTAAAAGCATCTCGTAACATGCCTTCAATGTCATTTGATATTAAAGGATCATGTTGGTGTTGGGGAGGGTTAAAGTTGAAGGAACTCTAGTGGAATTCCTTATCGGTATAGACTCTCCATGAAAATTTCAATTAACATATCTCGGGAGAAATCTAATACAAATTATATGTTCAAAAATAACTTGACACATTTTTCAATCTATATTAGCACACTTCACACATGGGTATAATATCATATTATCTTCACTTGTATTTTTAAATGCAAAATTAAGAAAATTTTCCACTCCATCTCTGTACTGTTGACTTAATCTTGATTTTTGCATCCAACTCTTATCCATTGAGTACTTGCTACATTATCAGACCAAATGTATATAAATAATTTATATGAAAATGAACATTTCAAATTCTTAAGTTTACTATGTTTTAAACAAAAGATAATAACAAGACTAGTACTTACAATGAGAACTTTTTGTTGTGAAGTATTTTATCAGGTACCTAATATTATGAATGTTAATAAAATCTATTGCTAATGTAGATAGTACCCAAGAGTTTTTGTAGTTGGGGTTGAAATAAGGTAAACCAGGTAAAATAGGTACAGAGAAAACTCAAAAAAGGAAGAAAATGAAAGGGAAAGGGAAGTGGATGGTGGGTTACAAATGGGTATTTGATGAAGGTTTTAGAGAAAATTGTTTAAACAAAAATGAAAATCGTCAATTGCAAAAACTGAAGGAATAGTCAAATTAAGTAAAAATATCAGTAAATAACTAACAAATAGTCAAAATAGGATTCTAAAAGACAATGGTCGAATAGTAAAAGCTAAAGGAAAGGGAAAGTAAATTTTAGTTGGTCTAAAAAAAGAAATAGTAAAATAATGAAGATGAAGCTTCAAGTTGAAGATTGGATGCGCTAAGTTTAGGGACAATTTTATTAGATAGGATTATTGAAGGTGTTTATTAAGAAATACGCGTTCAAAAATCTCCTCCTATATATTTTTTTAATATATTATATGTGCCATCAACAGAGTCGTAGTAGAATTGTTTACAGTTATTAAAGGTGTTTACGCCCGGAAAACACCTTCAAAAATTTCATTTACTTTTTATGGTGTATTTATTCAAAGCGATTTTTACATAATAGGCCTTTAATAATTCCTTCATTTTTGCCTTCAATATCAGTGAAGGCGATTTTCTACTAAAAACGCTTTCAATAATTTTTCTTTAAAAATTGTTTGGGATTATTAAAGGCATCTTCCGGTGGAAAATGCCTTCAATTTTTTACAGCTCAAATTTTAAGACGTTTAGTCAAGGCATTTATTCTAGAAAAATGTCTTCACTAATTCCTTCTAATTTATGTACATAATTATTGAAGGCGTTTTTTTCAAAATAAACACCTTCAATAATTTCCTTTTATAATTTTTGAGATTATTAAAGACATCTTCTAGTGAAAAATGCCTTCAATATTTCATAGCTCAAATTTTAAGACGGTTAGTGAAGGCATTTATTCTAGAATAGTGCTTTCACTAATTCCTTCTAATTTATGTACATAATTATTGATGGTGTTTTTCAAAACAAATGCCTTCAATATTTCCTCTTATAATTTTTGAGATTATTAAAAGCGTCTTTTGGTGGAAAACGTTTTCAATATTTCGTAACTCAAATTTTAATATGGTTAGTGAAGGCGTTTATTCTAGAACAACGCCTTCACTAATTTCTTTTAATTTATGTGCATAATTATTATCGGCATTTTTTCAAAACAAACGCCTTCAATAATTTTCTTTTATAATTTTTGGGATTATTAAAGGCATTTTTCAGTGAAAAATGCTTTCAATATTTCACAGCTCAAACTTTAAGATGGTTAGTGAAGGCGTTTATTCTAGAACAACGCATTCACTAATTCTTTCTAATTTACGTACATAATTATTATAGGTATTTGTCAAAACAAATGCCTTCAATAATTTTCTCTTATAATTTTTGGGATTATTAAAAGCGTCTTCCAGTGAAAAATGCCTTCAATATTTCACAGCTCAAACTTTAAGACGGTTAGTGAAGGCATTTATTCTAGAACAATGCCTTCACTAATTCTTTTTAATTTACGTACATAATTATTGAAGGTATTTTTTTAGAACAAACGCATTCAATAATTTTCTCTTATAATTTTTGGGATTATTAAAAACATCTTCCAATGAAAAATGCCTTCAATATTTCACAGCTCAAATTTTCTCTTATAATTTTTCGGATTATTAAAGGTGTTTTCTAGTGGAAAACAACTTCAATATTCCACAACTCAAATTTTAAGACGGTTAGTGAATGTGTTGTTCTAGAACAACACCTTCACTAATTCTTTCTAATTTACATACATAATTATTGAAGGCATTTTTTCAGAACAAATGCCTTCAATAACTTTATTTGAAAATTATTTTTTAGATTACTAAAGGCATTTTTGAGTAAAAAAGGCCTTCAATATTTTCTAAATAAAATTTTACAGGGATTATTAAAGGTGATTTTTTCAAAAAACACCTTTAATAATAAATTTTATATTCATTCCCTGTCTTGGACATCAAAATCACAAATTGTTGGTACACAGAATGATTAAAAGTTGTATTATCAATCAAACCAAACCCACAAACACATTTTTATCAGACTTTTGGTTTCTTTATCCTTATCGTCACCATCGACTTTCAACAAATCAACGGCAAGCACTTCTCTGTTTACCGATATGTCTTATAATTTTTATTTACTGTATTATTTAATTATTCGATAGAGCTTTTTTTTGTACTTTACTATTTACATATGGATATATATTTTTATTAATTTCACTGTAAGCATAGTCGTCCAAGCACCTATCATTGCATGTATGCTATTTTTATTTAGTTTTCTATTAATAATGTGGTTTGCTGAAACTTCTTGTGTGATATTATTTTGCTAAATGGTATTATATGATATTGGTATGTTGAATTATATGTTGAATGGTGTTTGTGAATGGTTTGCTGAATGGTGTTTCTGAGTGGTTTCCTAAAGGGTGTGTCTAAGCACATGCTGATTGGTTTGCTGAATGGTATTTTCTACATAGTATGGTATTGGTTGTATTTAATTACATACAATGCTAAATTTAGACAATGTGTAATTCATATAATTATGATCAAAATCGCAGGTATTATGGACTCTAAGCAACAGCATTCTCCTTCTATTAAACATGCAAAAGACACACTTATAGGCTAAAAAAAAAAGGGAAGGGGCTCAAATAAACAAATTAAAGTAAGTGATACAAAATTTACTTTGACTTCAATCAAAGTGAGCAGCCTGTGTCTGAAGGAGCTACAAAGATGGCTACTCATATTGAAATCGTCGTTCATCATAGGATTTCAATTACGTACACCAATTAGCGACGAGTTCCTGATGATCTAAATGATGATATATGATAGTCAATTGTGGTATGTTTATTCAATTATTTTGTAAAATTTGTTAAATGATCATTTAATTGAAATTCTATGTGTTCTTACTAATTGTGTTAAATAATTTAAGAACAGTTCGACATCCTAATTGATTGTAAAAAGATTATATTACAGTTTGTTGGGAAAGCATTCAGAGACTTTAAAAGTAGATTGACAACCCAATATGTTTTACCGCTAGCTGATCAAGATGATGTATTGGTTGTTCCACCTGTGGCATATGCAGATGTGATAAGTATTGAAGATTGGATAAATTTTGTTCGATATCGACTTTCAGAAGATTTCTTAGTACGTAAACCCATTACCAAAAATATTGTTTATAAGTCTTTATGTAATATAGCCTTTGATCTTCATATGTGATTAATGTAATTTCTTTCTTTTGTAGAAAATCAAAGAACACCAACAGAATATTTATGCCAAACAACAATATCAAATCGGACAATGAGAAAGGGATATGCAAATATGAAATGTGAGCTTGTATGTATTTGCACACTTGTTTTATATTCATTAATGAATATTTATGAATATTCATTTCATACATTTTGATTCTTTTATTAAGGTAATTTAATAGGAATCAGCGAGCTCTGGCATTGAAGTTTCTAGATGGGATGTCTGAAAACAAGGATATCTACGAAAGGATGGAACATTTACAGATGAAGCAACTGAAGAAATAACAAAAAAGATTGTATGTATAACTATTTTTTTAATATAATGTATGATTGGCATTGTGGTTGCATGTATGACTATATGTTAGCTTGTATAGATTTGTTGTTATAGCCTATCTTATTATTGTCTTTGAAGATGATTATGCTGTCAAAGTCAAAACTAGTGAACTGGCAACTCAGTATGACGAAGATCCTTTGTCTTTAGCATTTGGCGTTAAAGAAAGGTCTGGTCAGGTTCATGGGGTTGGTAAATTTGTCTTGCCATCAAAATTTTTTGGTAATCAACAAAAAATCCCGTGAACAAGAAATGCACAATATGAAGCAATCATTAAGAAACAATAGCAATAAATTGATGACCAGGAGTAATGCTTCAAATGAACAACAACAAAGACTCACTGCTTTGGAGTCCATGCTAGCAGCAATGTAGCATAACAAACTAGTAGGCCGGTCTGATAGCATCGTCCCCGTAGGAGAAGCTTTCGTTGCAAGTAATGAAGCGAACTCATCCTCCGCTACCACCCAAAAAGTATGATTTTGTGTATAATTTTAATATTAATTTATTTATTATATTTATTGATTTAGTTTTAATACTTGTATTTCATACTATATTGTAGCAGGATGTTCAGACCCATAGTATGATCCTTGCTCAATCTTCTATGAATGAGTTATCCAAATATTCGCTGAAGCATTTATCCAAAGGAAACTTTATAACCATTGAGTCTGAAAAAGGGTTATTTAATAAACCATCATTTTCTTTCATTGTGTGGAGGAGGTTAAAGAATTTTGTGAACTGGATGAATTATTAGCTGTTGATATTGTTGCTTATATGAGGTTAGCTTATAAATACAAATATGCACATTCAATATGTAGTAATCTATATTAGGGTGTAATACTAACTAGTAGTGTTGATTGTTATCGTGTAGCTTGCTATATAAAGAGCTCAAGAGAAGACAGTTGACCAACAAATTTAGATTTATTGACCTTAACTTCATTAGTGAGTAGAGTGACACAGTCGTTTATCGTGCTAATCATGTGATACAATCCATGAAAAGACCAACTAATTATTATTTGCTCTCGTATAATGCGTAATAAGTTATATTCCAAGCTTAACCAAATATGATCTGATGCGTAATCTGAGTATATCATTGCTATTATTTTGTAATCATCATTGGGTGCTTATTGTGATTGACACCAAATCCTTAACGCCATACTTACTTAATTCAGTTAATCCAATGACGATGCCTAACCTTGATATTCAAACTTTTATAAAGAGGTATTACACTTTATTATATTATATATCTTCTATTTCTTTATAAGTAATTTTTTTTTTCAATTTAGGGTAATATCTGCATTCGATAAGAAGATAAATAAGCCAAAATGAGTGTCATTACCAATAAATGTAAAATATATTCTTTTATGCTAAGTTTGTATAGATAAATGTTTCTTAAACCTACTCAATTTAATTTTCAGGTACCTTGTCAACCCGGTAATACTAAATGTGGATATTATGTCTTTCGTTTTATGCGAGAGATAATGCTACATGATTTTATGACCACACCATTCAAGGTTAGTATAAATTTCATAAACTCATTATATCTTCAAAAAAATAAAAAGGTACATTATGTTCTCATTTATTAACATTTACTTTTGATTTTTTTTAAAGGGAGAGTAAAGAAAGCTTCACGGAAGAGGAACTAGATGAAGTTCATAAATAATGGTGTGAGTATGTATTATCATTTATCAATATTGATAAACCTTTAGGTTAGACATTGGGTCATTGAATGTAAATAAATAAGGAACAAATTGTTATAATGTTTTTAACATGCCATGTTGAATGGAAACTTTAAGTTTATACATTGGGGTATTGGTTTAATATTATTGGTATACTTAATATGAATACACTATGTGCACTTAATATATTATTGAGTACGATTATTTCAAAAAAGTATATTAAGATGCAACGTTATCAGTTTTAATTTCGAATGTGTGGTCAATTTATTGATTCACAACAATGTTCATTATGTAAATTCCAAAATATAATTCATAGTATCACATATATAAACCAAATATTTTCTGGGCATAAATATACAACTGAGTTCAAACATTTTCTAGGCATAAACCTACAATTGACTTGATATATACAATATCAAATATGTTTTTTTGATAGGATTAATGAAGGCATTTTTTATTAAGAAAATGCCTTGAATCATCCCTAACAAAATGTTATTAAAGGCGTTTTAAACCAAAACTGTCTTCAATAATCCCACCTAATAATATATTGTGTCAAATATTAATGGCATTTTGAAAAAAAAATGCCTTAAAGAATTGTACCAAAAATTGTATATGGATTATTAAAGGCATTTTTGAAAAAAATTACCTTCAATAATTTCTGTTTAAAATTTATTTATTGGATTATTTAAGGCACTTTCACCCGAAAACACCTTCAAGAATCCGTTCCATATTTTTCCTATGAATTATTAAGGGCATTTTAGCAAGAAAATGCCTTGAATAATCCCCAACAAAATATTATTGAAGATATTTTTTACCAACACCACCTTCAATAATCCCACTTAAAATTTTATTGTGTGGAATATTAAAGGTGTTTTGGGCAAAAAACGCCTTCAAAAGTCCGTTTCAACTTTTTTGTATAGATTATTGAAGACGTTTTAAAAAAAATGCCTTCAATAATAAATAACTAAAAATTAATTGAATGGATTATTAAAGGTATTTTCCTACAGATAACACCTTGAATAATCCCTAACAAAATGTTATTGAAGGCATTTTTAAAAAAAATCGCCTTTAATAATCCGACCATTCAAATTTATCGTTTTGAATATTAAAGGCATTTTGAGCAAAATATGCCTCTAAGAATCCCTTGCAACTTTTGTCTATGCATTATTAAAGGCTTTTTTTACAAAAACCACATTTAATAATCCTAACTAAAAATTTATTGATTGAATTATAGAATGTGAGTTCGGCAAAAAATGCCTCTAAGAATCGGTTCCATATTTTTTCTATAGATTATTAAGGGTATTTTATTGTGAAAAACACCTTCAATATTCTCTCCAAAATCTTTTAAAGCAATTAGTGAAGGCGTTTTTGCCAAAAAAATGCCTAGAATAATCAATTACAAATAATCTCTACAAAAATCCAAAAAAGGCTAAAGGGAGGAATCGAACCTACCACCTTATGGTTAACATCCGTATGATCTCAAAATTTTGATATGATATTTATTGAAGGGATTTTTTACCAAAAACGCCTTCAATAAGCCTGTGAAATTTTTTGCTCAAATTTTTAAAGGCATTTCTCTTAGAAAACGCCTTCAATAATCGCATACATTTTTTTAATGAGAGGATTATTGAAGGCATTTTCTGTCAAAAATGCCTTTAGTATTCACTCAAATTTTTACGATAGTTGAATTCAAGGTGTTTTAGTCAAGAAATGCCACTAATATCAAGTCTTAGGTGGTGTTTATAAGTAACAATGTTGCTATTTGAATATTTAGTGGCGTTTTGATAATAAATACCTTAAGTTTAACAAAAACATGGAAGCTAGCGGCATTTGTAAGTGAAAAGTCGCTACAAAACTGCCACTAATCTTTTATTTTCTTGTAGTGAAACTTAAATATACATGTTTGTAAAAAGATAATTGGCAAAATTATTCATTTTAAATTATTTATAATAAATAAACATGTTAAAGAGTTCAAATATTTAAATATAAATAATAATTATTATTATTATATATTTAATGAAGAGGGGTTCACTTATATTGGTATACATGTTATATATATTTTAATTTTTGAATCAAAATGATTAAGTGTAAATGTTATGGATTTAATTTTGATCAAATGATAAAAAAATATGTATATATATATTTTTTTAATTTTTGAATCAAAATGATTAGGTGTAAATGTTATGGATTTAATTTTGATCAAATGATCAAAAAATATGTAATTTTACAGTAGATTTTTACTCATATCTAATTAATAGATATATCTTTCAAAATTATAAGAAAATTTTAAAATTATTAAAAAATATATATGTATATATATATATATATATATTTCAAAATTAGGGGGATGGCCCCTAAGCTCTAATGAGGCACGGCGTCTGTTCATGACCATCCTTCATATTTGTATGATAATAAATTTGAACTGTTACTCTACATTTATTTTGGGATTATCTCTAATTCTTTCTTCTAAATGCATCTTAATGTCAGCCTTCGGTTTTAGAGGTAATGATCGTATCGAGATTCTTCTTCTAATTACATGTCTCCACAATAGCTGTCAATAGTTATGCAACTTTGCAAGATTATGCCTGGACTAAGCCTGTCTTACCAGTCGGTTGGATGAATTGAAATTTTACATATTAAAGTTGATACTTTTTCATTTCTTTGCTTATGATTTAACGAGAAAAATGGATATTACATGTGCAAGCTATTTCAATCTCAATTTTGGATCAACCAAGCTTTTTCCTTGTTCCCGCAATGGATAACAATTAAATTTGAATTTCACCACATTCAGGATGTGCATAAAACTATTTTAATTTAATGTCCTTCTATATATTCTACACACTCCTTAAATCGTTTTAGACCTTTTATCTATAACATTTGAATATAGAGATGTAAATAAATTGAATATAAATCAATGAATTTATATTTTTAGTTTGTTCATTATTTTTAAAAATGTTCAAATTTGATTTATATATGACAAAAAAATTATTTTATTCATTCCAGTTCGGTTCATTTAAATAATAAGATGTTTACGTTTTACTCAATCAAATTAAACAATTTTTTTCTTGAGAATTAAACGATTATATTCACGAATATATATAAACGAATATATTTACGAATAATAAAAACACTAAAACCAATCAAATTTAAATAAAAAAAATCCTAGACGAACAAAAACAAATCTTAAAATAGAATTAAGATAAAAGATAAAAATATAATTTTATTATATTATTATTGAAAAATAAAGGAATGATAATCTAACGAGTTTTAAACGAATTTTAAATAAGATTATTCATAAACATAAACAAAATAAATAAATTTTTATTCATATTTGATTTATTTAATAAACAAAAATGTTGTTTAAAATTATTTATTAAACTTAATAAATGAATATAAATAAACAAAAATCAAATATAATCACAAATTATTCATTTGTTACTTTTATTTGAATTATTCACCTCCATTTTTTTCTTAGTTGTTTGGGTTATAATAGGTAGACTTGGCAATTTGTATTTTCGTACTATGTCTAATGTCGTGTTTGACACGTGTAATGATACGAATTATTAAAACATAAATACAATATGAATTATAAAATGTATTTAAATTTTAAATATGAACATGACACATTTATTATATATGTTATACATGATACAATACGATTAACATGTATATAATTAATTTGTTTATGCATAACATAAATAAATACGAATAATATAGATATACACGAATAGACATGACTAATACGAATATATACGAAAAGACATGATTAACATGAATATATACAAAAACACAAATAAAATAATAAAAAACTATAAACTATTTATCATTTACAACTTAATAAACATGATATATTTATAATGTAAAAAAGTATTTGCACATTAAAAAATTAAAAAATTTAATACCTATTTAATATGTATTTAATATATATGTATATATATTCAAATTTTAATATATATTTCATAACTATATTAATTTTTAATATCAAATTTAAGAAGATAAACTATTAAATATTAAAGAATAAAATAATATTGACAATATTAATATTTATATTCTTAATATAAAAAATAATTTTATAATAATTATTAAATGAGTATTATAATTAAATGTTTAAAATAATTTTTATATGATATTAAATAACTAATTAAGTAACATAATTAAAAGATTAAAACTTAAAATAATTTTTTATATTTCTATTAAATTAAAATAAATATAAAAATATGTTAAATGTATTAAACATATTAAACGTATATTTTTATAATAATATTAAATTAGACTTGTTATTCGAATTGTATCACATATTTAAATATGTCAACATATATAAAATATAAATTATATTTTTTAAGAACTTATGTCAAAAAAATAAATACGAAATATATTTTTTAAAAATATATATATAATTTTTTATATCGTATTAATGTATCATTTTTTAAATTATTAGATATAATCGTGGGTGATTAACACAAATAAAAAATTAATCATTTATTAAAAGGAAAAGAATAATTCGGCATTTGCTCCGTCCGTACCATAAACACCGCAACTGCAACAAAACGCTCTTCTTTCCTTTCTCGCGGCTTTCGCCAATTTTTATTTACCCCAAAAGTTGGCCCAAATCATGAGAAAAAAAATTCCTTTTTTTTTATTTTTTTTATGCTTTATCTTCCTCCCACGGCCTTTGTTAAATATGGTCTATATTATGGAGAAAAATTATGTGAAATCTTTTTTAAAGTTTATTTTTATAAAATGATTTAATAAAAATTTAAATTAAAAATATAAATTGATAAATTAATAAAGTTGAATGTAAAATTTAATAATATATAAAAATGTTAAAAATATTATTTATAATTTAAATTTAATTGATATTTATTTAAAATAAAAATGTTATTAATATTTTTATTAAAAATATTTATATAAAGTATACATCATAATTTATTAAAAATTTTTTAAATTTTATACATTTAATTTATATAATTAGACATTTCAATCTATTAATTTTAATTTTTTATTTTAATTTTAATTTAATTATTTTTAATTAAAAATTTGACGAATTTCATTTTAAAAAATATCTTTTCCCAAACTCTAGTGCTGTCCGCTTTATTTACAAGTAGAAAGTTCCCAATTCTCTCTCTGTTTTGTCTCTATTTGTTTCTTCTTACAGGATCCCCAAATTTCCGGTTCTTTTCTTTTAACCTGGGATCTTCAAAATGTTTCTCTTTTAGTTGATTATGAGTACGTGTTCTTTCGTTACTTTCTGGGTTTCCTTTCTTTTTTTTTTTTTTTAAGTTTTTGTTCTTGTAGTGAGAACAAGATTGAGTTTATGTTTTGTTAAAAGAAAAAGAAAGTTGCTATTTCTGCGCTGCGTTAGCTTTACTTGGCAGCTTATTTGCTTGTAAATAAGATTATAAATTGCCTCTTTTTTCTTGGCAAGTATATTGGTTGATCCAAATTTCTTGCAAGTAAATTTTATTCTAGGATATTGTAATTTCTTTGTGGCATTTTATTTATCTAATTAAAGACGACATTGCTGATTATTTGCGTTGTTTTATCACCATTTTGATGGAAAACCTTTCTTTGTACGTACTGTTGATCATTTATTAAAAAATAAAAAGACGAACCTTTGCTTCTTTCTTTATTTGCATTTGAAGGAAAACCAATGTTCAATCTGTCTGCTTTAAGTTGTAAATTTACATATTGTGAGTTGACTCATTGTTGAGGTGAAACTTCTATGACAAAACAAAATGGACTACTTTTAGGATTTTGTTTATCATGAAAAAACCCAATTGTGGTGGCATCCATTAAGCTCCTAGTGAAGGAGGTGTCTTGTCTTTTTCTTGCTGCTTAGCATGAGCCTAATTTTTATTATTATCCATGTATTAGATTTCGTTTTCTTGGAAGAATTTAAGTTAACAATTCAGTCAAAACAACAAAGAACTGAGCGACTTTCGTGATGAAAGAATTAGCAAGATTCTTATTTCTTCCATTAAAATGGACAAATCTGCTGTACATTGTCAAAATTTTTTCCTTGACTCATGATGATATCATTATATTTTTTTCTCAATCCCATAGGTTTTGTCTTGCATTTGGAAGCTGAAGCTTTTTTTCTAGAATTAAGTAATCAGAAATACATACATTGCTAGCATAAATGGATGCCTTTTGCTGCTGTCCATGTGGTGATGACTATGAAGGATATGCTTATCCTAGCAATTCAATATATAGACACTGCATCTGCCTAAGATTCTTCTTCTACCAGCTATTCACTAGGGTATGTCTCTTCTTATCTTGTGGTTATCTTCACAAGAGCAACTTGTTATTCTTCTTGGCTCACTTTCTTTTTTATGCTGCCAATACATGCCCGGTACAAAGCCGATAGCAAGTTCACTTTGTTGGTTGCTTTGAGCCTCAATTTGCATGTAATTAATCTGTTCAATAAAGAAATTTATAAATCTTATAAATACTCCTAGACAGAATTTCAGACGAGTTCTTTAGATGCTAAATGAACCATACAAAGAATGATTATATACTTTTTTCTCTCTTGAAAGGCAAGTGCATTAGTTCTGTCAGGTTCACATTTCATATAACCCTACCTAACTTTAGTTTGATGAAATAACATCTTAATTTGCCTTTCTTCTACGAACTGCATTATGTTACACTGTTTCTTAGATTGGAAGGGAGGCATATGTCATCCCAGATCCAAGGAGCTTCTCTGCCGTCAACTTCAGTTGTTACTACAATACCAGATAATTCAGCCAATGAAACTCATGTCACAATGTCCGACCTGTCCCTTGTGATACTGAGCAGAGGTACTTTCGCTTGCTGTGCAATGGCTTGGTCTCTAGGCGTGATAAATATATGACTCATTTTCAAGAAGAAACACAACCACTTAGGAGAAAATGAGCTTTTCTGCTATGGAATCATTGGTTAATGGGAGGAAGAGGAATGGAGTGGAGTCAGAAGATCACTCTATGTTTGCCCATCCTGAGTAATCAGAGAGGTCTTTGGTACCAAAAGTTACAGATAGACCTAACCATATGCATACTTCATCTGAAGATGAAAACGTTTGCCCCATTTGCCTTGATAGTAATTTAGCATATTTATGCCTTTAAAGATGAAAGAACTATGTTTTGTAATTTACTTGTATGCTTGTTATTTTTCAATATAGATGCATTGACAATGGCAATTTGTTTCATCATTTTAAAGTTAAAAGTTGTCCAATATGTGGCAAGGTATGTACCAAATTACTCGTTCTAAAGTGCAGGTACGTGCAGTCTCTGTAGTTTATTGTAGACTATGGGTATTCAGGATAAACTCTGTAATATTGCTAACCAGAATAACTACCAAGATTGCTGGTAAGCTTTGCTTATTAGCTTGAGAAAATTGAAAGCAAGCAACTTATTTAAACATACTGGTGTCAAACAATTTTTGGTGACTACCTACTTTCTGAACACTTTGTTTAGGCTCTTCCTCTCCTTGGATTGATACTTCATCACTAAATATTTTCTTTTCCAGATTTTTTAGGGTGCATTTGATTTTAAGTGTCATTTCTTTTAAGGTTCAGGAGATGGAGTTTTGGGAAAGTGCTTTAGTCTATTTATTTCTAATTTCAATGCGATGGAGCAAATACGTATAGATCAGCTGGTAGTATCATTATATATAAGCTCTTTGATCTTTTATTAACGAGGCATCACGTGTAAAGAAACATTTGTTCTTTGTCTGTCACTAGTTGTACTACCTGGTAATGTCTTTATACTCGTACTTAAATGCTGATGATGTTACTTTCTACGTAAAAAACTAATAATTTGTGCGATGTTATATTAACTGCTTGTAAACATAATTGTCATGGAATTAACTTGATGACATGTAAAAATCAATATGATATGTAAATTTTAACCTATGCTAGATATGGTGTGCTAAAATAAATATGAGGATTAGTTCTAGGACTAAATAAAAGAATTTAAAGTTGTGCACGCTCATCTGATGGCAATCATTATGTTCAACTTTCACTTCAACTTGTTTGTGAACCTCGAGCCAGAAGACTAAGGATTTTTGCAAGTCCAGGTCATTCTTGTCTTGGTATTTAGGTCATATCTTTTTTATAGGATAGGTTGTAAGGTATAACTATTTTCTGTCCTTTTAAGATAAACAACTACGCAAGACCATCATAACTATTTCTTCGGTCTAAGCACTATGTTTTGAAGACTAGTTACAAGATTAATAATTCCTTGGCTGTGAACCATAATTATTGCAAGTTATAAAATTTGATTCCTATTTCAAATCAGTTGTCTTCACGAGGGATTTCCAAATTAAATGGTCCATAGCTCAGGCATAAACCTAGGTGTTCAAGCTTAAGTGCCCTGTTGGTATAATTGTCGAGCATGTAATATGACTTTTATAAAATTATACTTCATTATAGTAGTTTATTTCAGTAAATCTTATTACTGTAATTTTTTTTCTATGGATAAATGATCTGTTAATAAGTTCATAAGCTTTCTAATGTAGGGGATCCTCTATTATGGCAATTATAGAGTATATTAATATCATTATAAATCATGATAAAATAATAAATTGATTAACTACTAGACTGATAGGAAGAAAATAGTAAAAAAGAAAAAATTTAAAAATTTATAATTTATATTTCACACACAATAATTTGCAAGAGAAGTTGTGAGAAAATAAGATCTGCCTAGCCTAGTGAGGTAGTTACAACATACTTGTAGGCTTGAAAAGCTAACTACAATTATTACACTATATTATGACAATAAGGACTTGACAAGTTGACGATGACTAGACAAGCATTACTTTTATGTGCTTTAATAAAGAGGACAAACAACTATAACAAAATAGACAAATAACTTTAATAGAATGGACACATAACTCTAATAACATTAATAAAATTAATGTGACAACACATCTTTCATGAATGCCAAAGTGATAAGGTTTTATAAATGTTGAGGGCACATTTGACAAGGCAAATAAAGGCAGCTGGCATATGCGATGAAGGATCATATTGAAAACATAACTTTAATTATACAGGTTGGATTTTTGGATTGGAATAAGGCAAAGGAAACAAGGTTTCATTTATGGATGAGGTTGAGCTCTTGAAATAGGTTCAAGTGGGAATTACTTACTTTTAGAGTGGGATCATAGTGAAAGTTTTTTAACTACTGATCTGGGCAAGTCTAGGTCATCGATGTCAAATGGATCTTGAAAGTCTTGCCAATAAGGTCGTGGTTCTTTAAGAGTTTCAGGTAGGTTCCAGTAAGGATTCCATGGAATTGGTCTAGCATATTTAAAATTGATTTCAATGATTGGTGCAAAAGATTTGAACCATGGACTTGAAATTCTTGTCCATAGCCTTTTTTATGTTTATGTACAGTTGAGAGACATATTCAGATGGGCAATTTGACTAAGACGTATCATCTTTGTGTGATATGAGCTCAACATTCTAATGTTTGACTTTGTGATTGAGCTCACAAAGTTTTCTCCATAAATCTCGATATTCACTAGAAAGTTCATACATTAAATTAAGACAGTAACCTTTAGAACCATAAATTCATACATATGGAAAATATTGGGTTATATTTGTAGCATATCCACATGGCCTGTAAAAGAGAATGGTGATGTGGTGAATAGGAAAGACTTTAGTATATCTTGTATGTCTTTAACCAATGAATCTTCATTGGAATTGGCCCAAACCAATGAAGAAAATGTTTCATATTTTCATGGTTTCCCTCAAAGGGTGTCTTTCTAGGTGAGATAGTACCTCGGTGCAATTTCTGGAGGTGTTTCATTGGGTTATGCAAGGGAATCTTGATTTCAATGTAGTAGAGTTAGCAAATATACCAAATGAAACATATAGTTTCTTTAGGAAAACAGAGTAGTTTAGGAAAGGTGAAAAGATAAATGAAAGGATATACTAAATGTATTCCTAAGGATTGAATAAAGGTATCACCAAATCCCTTAAGGATTTTGGTTTGCTATTTGAACAAGAGATGGTGTGTCATAACATTCAGATCCAATAACTTGCTTATTAAACGCAAAAAAATAGAGTCGTCACCAATATTTTTTATCTAGATGTGATTGATAACTTATGTGAATATATTATTTTTAAGATTATTCTAAACTTAATTAAGGGTTCCTAAAAAGTAGACTTGATAATTTTAGATACGATATGAAAAAAATCATGTGTTTTAAAAATGTGTTTTGTGTTTATCTATGTCGACATAAATTTCGATATAATATAATTCATGTGTTATACGTGTTGACACATATAACACGTGTAAGACATACAAAACATGTTTAGATAAAACGTGTCATACGGGTACATGTTTAACATGTGACACGACACGAAAAATATGTTTAATTAATTTTTTTATATGAGTGCACGTTTAACATATTTTTTATATTTATTTTAATTTAATATAAATATATAAAGATTATTTTTATTTTTAATCTTTTAATTATGATACTTAATTAGCTATTCAATATTATTTATTTCTTATTTTAGTTGTGTTTTTGTATATATTCTTGTTAGTCGTGTCTATTCATATACATCCATGTTAGTCGTATTTATTCATGTATATCTATGTTATTCGTGTTATGTTTAAACATATTAATTATACACGAGTTAATCATGTTGTGTTGCATGTAACACATATAATAAATGTATTATATTCGTATTTAAGATTTAAACACATTTAATAATTCGTATCGTGTTCGTGTTTTAATAATTTGTATCATTACACTTGTCAACACGATATGAGATGCGACATGGAAACACGAATTACCGGGTCTACTAAAAAGAATAATTTTTGGTCTATATCAACAAAATTAAGTTCGAAAATCGATTAAGTATAGGGACTGTTTTAGCACTCCCATAGTGCCCAAAATTAGTACCAAATTAATCGCACATTACTTTGTCTAAACCTTATTTAAAGATGGTTTTTATTATTTTTTATATTTAAACATAAGAAAAGGTCTTTAGGTTTTCACCAAAAAAGAAACTTTCCTCATTTCAAGAGTATTCAAGATAAACTTATTATTTACTTGAAGAAGTTTTGTCATCAGATTTATTAAATATCTTATCAAATCTCAATTCTTTTTATTTATTTACAAAATAATATCATACAAAAATTCTATTAAAATATCATAGAAAAATATCATTATTAATAATGCAAATCAATATCAATAATCATGCAAATAAATAAAATCTATAATAAAAATCATGCAACTAAATATCATAATAAAATATCAAATTAATAAATATCATAATAAAAATCATGCTAATAAAAATAATGCAATAAATATAATAATCATGCATGTAATCATGCAAAAATATCATAATTATGCAAGAATAAAATCTATACAAGATATCATGTAAATATCATAATAAATCATGTACATAAATTAAATTCATGCAAACAAATCATGTAAATAAAAAATCCTATTAAAGTTTTTTCTTTTTCTCATCACTTTTAATTTAATCACAATTAAATACAATAAATAAGAAAATAAAATAACAAACAAAATAATAAAAATCAGAAAAGAAAAAATAAAAAAGAAAAACCATAAAATAAAAACAAAAAATTAATAACAAAAAGAAAAAGAAAAAGAAAAATGGAAACCTAGAATCGGGTATGGTCTAAACGAGTTGGCATGTGAGTTGAACAGGTTGAAATGCAGATCCTTCCCTCTTTAAAATGACATCATTTAGGCTTAGTTTAAAAGCCAAAAATAAGCTTTTCTTTTCAAAACTACCTTACTTTTTCTTTCTCTAACCAAAATTTGCTTCAATCTTTCTCTAGGAATTTCACCAAAAAACTCAACCCAATTCCAGAATTTTCCTACAATCAGGCACCAAAAAATTCAAACAATGCCAAAAAATTCAACTTTTACCAGATAATTCAAAGAGCCCAAAAATCAACTGCTATGAAAACCTTTCTACCACTATGAAATTCAATAAAAAAAATTAAAACCTTATCAAAAAATTCAAACAAAATCTCATAAACCTAGAAATTCAAACAAAAATTCTAGAAAAATCCTCAAAAGAACTAGAATTAAACCAAAATCCCAACAATTCAACCTAAATCCAAATTTTGAAAAACTTTAAAAAAACCCTAAAATCCCAAAATCAAAAGAAGAAACCTAGAAATTGAAACACCTAGAACAATTTCCAAAAACACCAAAAAAAATTGAGCTAGAACTCAGAACCCAGAACTCTTTTAACTTGCTATTTATTGCTTGATTATTTATTGCTTGTTTCTTATTGCTTCTATGCTAATTGCTTTTTGTTTTTTGTGATTGCAGATTTAAAGTCCTTTTATAGGGATGAAATCCCACCTCAATTCGAAAAACTTCAATCTCATCGAATCTTGGCAAATTTAGAATTAAATTGTCTTTTTTTTTTAATGAATTAGAGTCCAAGTATTTCCATAAGCCACTGGTTTTTAAATTTCCAGTTTAAATAGGATCTAAAATTGAATCTACGAAAATTGAATCTACAAATTTTCCTTCTGCAAAAAATTCCCATGTGTTTTTTTTATTTTTAACTCTTTTTGTTTTTTTTATTGGATATATACAAATAAAATAAAATAATAAAAACCAAAAAATAAAAAAATAAAAATAGTGAAAATAGAAATATAGTTTGGGCTTTTAATCTTTAGAACTAAAATTCAAATTCCCAATTAAGGTCTAATTACAATTTTCATCCAATTATTAGAATCCAAAGCCCATTTTAATGTCGACAAAATTTTTGAACAAAATAAGGTATATATAGTTGTCTTTCTTTGCATATTTTTTATGAAATAGGAAGTACAAAAGTAAAAGACGTCCTTTTTGTTCGGGTTATGAAAAATTGTAAAGGTTTTCCCTTAACGAGAGCTTTGAAACTTTAAAATTTTAAAATATTACCTCTAAAAAAGGCTTTGAAACTTCAGAAAATCTAAAATGCTCCATATCAACAAGGACTTTGAAACTTTGAAAATTCAAAATGCTCTTTCTCAACAGAAGCTTTAAAACTTTGAAATTTTAGAATGTTCTTTCTTAACAGGGGTTTTGAAATTTTGGAAAATTTAAAATGCTTTCACTCACCAGAGGCTTTGAAACTTTGAAAAATTTTAAATACTACTTTTCCAACAGAGGTTTTGAAAATTTGAAAATTTGCAACTAGAAAAAAGCTCTTTCTCAACAAAGGCATTGAAATTTTAAAAATTCACCACAAAAAAAGCTTTTTTTTTCAACAAAGGCATTGCAACTTTAAAAATTAAAACGGTACTAGGAGGTTTCCAAGATCATGCCTAAGGTCTTATAAATTATTTTCGTATTTGAAAAAGCTCTTCCTTAACAAAGGCGTTGAAACTTTAAAAATTAAAAATTTTTACCTTAAAATGATTCCTTTTATCTTAACAACTTCATCACTGACCATCTTTCAGTCATTTCAACCTCAAAATCTAATTTCTCCTTTTTATATTTTGAGCATATGCAATGAATGAATGCAATGTAATGAAAAGATTTTCCAAAATCTTATCTTTAATTTTAGTTTCAAAATTCAAACTTCAATTTTCCTCTTTTTTAGTCATGCATAATGAAAGCAATGCAATGAATATGCTGAATGTAATGTACTTAATATAATGCATGCAAAATGTAATGAATGAAATGCTAGTAATGCAGTGCGTAATGTAATCAATTATCTTTCTGATTATGGTAAATCAAAAAGTTCTCAAAGCTTTTTCTATATTTTCATCAACTTTTCAACATGAGCTATCAAGCACTATTACAACTCTTCAACTTTTTTCATATAAGATGTATCCTAATGTCTTGTCAATTTTGTTATTCAAATAAAAAATTTCTTTTTATAGTCAAATCTTAAGAATTTATTTTGAATTGTTAGGGATTGACATTTCCAGGCCACTTGTCATTCTCTATAACTATTACTATTCTCAATTCCTTTCTCAAAAGCAATGTGGAGATTTTTTATGCATTTGATTTCATTTATTCATCATTATTACAATATTGCAACAAGCACAATACAATCATGTATTTCCTCAATCACAATGGAAAGAAATAGGCAAGGTGAAATATCAAAAAGGTATTTTAAAAATGAATTTGGTGGACAAAAGAACAATGATTAATATATATTTGGATAGGGTGTCAATTATTCAAATAATGATATTCCAACAATCTTAAACAATCTAACTGAAAATTCAATTCTCAAAACCTATTCTATCAATGATCTTGATCATGTGAAGCTTTATCAGACTAACATTGCCTCTGTGTGATGATGCTATTCCATCCTTACATTTAAGTCACCTTTTCAAGTTTTCAACTTAGATACCTCGTTTTGACTTAAACAACCTTTTCAAGTTTTCAACTTGAGTCTTTCTTTTTCTTTTCTCTCTTTTTTTATTTTTTTTCATTTTCATTTTTTTCATTTTTCAAACAAAATATTTTTCATAGCATTTGAATTGATTGGATTTGGCAATTCACCACCATCTACCTCTGTCAGAATTAATGCATCACTAAAAAAGCTTTTTTAACCATATATGTGTCCTCCTAATTCAGTGTCTATTTCTTTTGATTGTTATGTTGGTTTGAAAAAATCTTTTTTAGAACCAATTCTTATTCTAAAAAATGTTGAAGATGAACTTTCTTATCATGTGCAACTTATCAAGCCAATCCTTGTAACTATCAATCATGTTTTCCAAGATCCTTTTTATGTTTTTATTGGTAGCTTCTGCTGTCTTATTCATTTTTGGTTGATAGGGTACAGAATTGTGATGCTTGATATTGAATTAGGCACATATTTCATTCATCATCTTACTAATCAAGTTCTTAGCATTATTAGAGATAATCTTTTCTAGTAGTCTATATCGACATATTATCTCTTTTTAAAAAATTTACACACTACTGCCTTTATATATAAGACTGTTTTCACCCACTTCATGAAATAATCTATTATCACAAAGATAAATTGATGCCTATTTGAAACTTTTGGAGTAAGGGTCCAATCACATATATGCCTTACACTGAGAATGGCAATGGGGGTCGGAACATGTAAATTAGTTGGAAGAGCATTTATCTTGTCTACATAAATATGACTTTTGTGCCAATTTCTAGCATAGTTGATGTAATCACTCTTTATTCATAGCCAGTAATATCTTACCTTTATTATATGTTTTGTCATCATATGACCATTTGCATGGGCCTCACAAATTCCATCATGCACTTCTTCAATTATTTTTTTTTTTGTTTCAGTTGTCTTTGTACATTTTAGAAGCACTTAATCTCGACTTTTCTTACATAGCACTTCTCCATCAAGAAAGAATCCCACAGTCATTCTTTGAATGATTTTTTTGTTATTTTTTGTTGTATGCTTAAGATACTGTAGACATTTAAGGTACTATAGAATATCATGGTACCAAGGTTGCCTATCCACTTCCTTTAATACTTGAACAATGTGTTGGCAGGTTTTTTACTTCCAACTTGATGGGTTGGATTTCAAAATTCTTATTCACTTTCATCCTGGTAGCCAATGTAGCTAGTGAATTAGCAATTTGATTTTCTTTTCTAGAAAAATGTTCAAATTGAATCTTTTCTAATTGCTTGATCAATTCATAGATGTAGTTATGGTATCAAACTACTTTGGCATCCCTTATTTCCTATTCTCCATGCAACTGATAAATTACCTTGGTTGAATCTCCATACACTTCTAATATTCTAAATTTCCTTTTAATTAAAGTTTGTAATCCCATAACACATGTTTCATATTCAACTATATTATTTGTGTAACTGAAATTCAACCTAGCAATGATTGGGTAATAATGGTCATCTAGTGGCATCAAGATTGCCCCAATCTTATGTCCAAAAGAATTTGAAACCCTATCAAAGAACATTTTCCATGATTTATCTATGGATCCCTCATCTTCAATAATCATTAAGTCTTCATCAAGAAAGTCAAGCTTCATTGGCTGATAATCATTAGCAACTCGATCTACCAAGAATTTAGTTATTGCTCTTCCTTTAATCAATTTCTAACTCATATAAATAATGTTATATTTTGAAAAGCATGAATTGCCATCTAGTGAGTTTCTCATATAATAAAGGCTTCTCAAAAATATACTTCAGAAGATCCAATTTTGCAACAAGCCAAGTGGTGTTGTATACCATATACTGCTTAAGCTTTCGAGTTGGTTAAGCTAGTACACACCACATTTTTTTCCAAAGGCATATACCTTGACTCATAGTTGGTAAATTTCTTACTTAAACAATAATGGCTTGTTTTTCTTGCCTGATTCATCGTGTTACTCCAATACACTTTTTATGAAATTCTCATTCATCATTAGATATAATATTAGAGGTTCCTAAAGACTGGCAGTACCAACAATGGTGGACTTGATAAGTATTCTTTAATTCTTTCAAAAGCCACTTGACATTCATTGTTACATTCACTTGGATTATTTTTGTGAATAAATTTAAAAATAGGATCACACTTCAACATAAGTTGAGAGATAAAGTGAGAAATGTAATTCAATCTTTCTAAAAAACCTCACTTTTTTTTGTATTCATAGAGGAGATAGATTTTGAATAGCATGCATCTTATTTGGATTCACCTCTATTCTTTTTTTTGCTAACTATGAACCCTACGATTTTTCAAATTTTGCACTAAATGTGCATTTGGCATGATTGAGCTTAAGTTGGAACTTTCTTAATCTTTCAAGCAACTTTATGAGATTAGTGACATGATCCTCTCCTTAATGAGATTTGGTAATCATAATATCAACATATACCTTGATCTATTTATGTATCATGTCATGGAAGAAAGTTACCATTATTTGATATATGGCTTCAGCATTCTTTAATGTAAAAGATATTACTTTGTAGTAGAAAGTTCCATACATTATTACAAATGTAGTTTTTCCATGTTGTTAGGGGTAATCTTAATTTGGTTGTAACCTGAAAAACCATCTATGAATGAGAACATAGAATGTTTGACAGTGTTATCCACAAATGTGTTAATGTAGGCAGTGAAACATTGTTTTTGGGACTACTTCTATTCAGATTTTGATAATCTACCCACATTCTAACCTTACTATCCGTTTTGGGGATTAAGACTATATTAGCCACTCATTCAGGATATTTGGCTACATTTAGAAAACCAATGTCATATTACTTTTTTACTTGCTCTTTGATTTTGAGCAACACTTCAAGCTTCATATTTCTTAGCTTTTGTTGTACTAGCTTACATTCAAGCTTCAAGGGTAGCTTACATTCAAGCTTCAAGTGCTTTACTATATCAGTATTGAGCTTTGGTTTATAAGACCATACAAATACATTCACATGCTCACAAAGTAGTTTTATTAACCTTTTTCTATCATTTGGTGAAAGTGTTGTGCCAATTTTAACTTTTTTCTTGTTATTTTCATTCCCTAAATTAACCATTTCTAGAGTTTTTTTGGTGTGGTTCAATTGCTTTCTTCTCTTGTTTCATTAGTTTCATTAACTCATGAGGAAAGGTATAATCATCTAAAGCTTTTTCATTATCAAATTCATCAATATGAATAGAATTATCAAATTTATCAATATGAATAGAATTTTCAAAATCAAATCTTAGATTATTATCATGATTGCCTTCACATTCATTATTTGGAAACCTAAAAATAAGTGTAGTGGAAAAGATGTAAGCAAGTGTATATGCAAAAAAAATGAAAGAATAAAAAGTGAAAAAGGAAATGTAATGATAATACATTATGTAAATAATTTTATTGGAATAATAATGAGTAAACTAGCCCATACATAAAAAGATACCTTTAATACTTGGGCTTAAGTAGCTGGGGTTTGACTCACTATATTACTTCTTAAAAGGTTTAAGAATAACAAGTAACTTCGTTACCTTCTAGTTCTTCAATTTTGTGCCTGGTAAGGTTAGATACACAAAAGGTATCTATTCTTGTTCTTCAGTTGCTTCACCATTCACCATCATAATAGAAAGCCCAAACAAGATCCTTCCTAAATTTCATACAATATCTTCATTAGCAGTTTGAGATAACTTGGGATAGATGTATCCTCTAGAATGAAAGGTATTATATAGATAGATCCTCAGGTTTATATCCTTAAGATTGGCCATTTTCCTCTCTTTCTTAACATTTCATTAGCTTTACCTTGTCCATTCTTATTAGTTTGTATCCCGAACCACTTTTATCCTTGTTATCTGGTATCACTACAAGTCTTTTTATTCCTTGTATTTTCATAATCTTTTCCTAACACGCCAACTTTTTTAATCATTTGCTTGAAAATCATTTTAGAACTTGTAGATAATTGAGAAACATGAAGATTAGATCTTTCCCCGCATATGTTGCATTAATCAGTTGAAAGGATCTGCAAGAATTATCAACTGCTTCTATATATGAAATGGATAATGGCTACATCACCAATAGATCTTCTTTAGAAATGCAAATAACATAACCATCAACAATGAATTTGACTTTTTGGTGCAAAGAGGAAGCAACAGTACCTGTCATGTAAATCCATGATCTTTTCAATAGGCAACTATATGCTAGAGAGATGTCCATAACTTGAAATTTGATAATAAAGGTGCAAGGACCAAAATAAAATAGTATTTCAATATCTCTCAACATTTCCTTTTGAGAACCATTAAAAGCCTTTACTGTCATATGGTTAGCTCTCATATAAGATATATTAATAAGTAGTTTAGCCAAATTATGATAGGTATAACATTGATTAAAGAGCCATTATCAATAAGAATATTGGCAATGTATGACTTTTGCACCTAGCAGTAATGTAAAGGGGTTTTGCATTTCCTCGTCCTTCAAGCGTTATCTCATCATCATTGAAGGCATATAGGTTGCGACAGTAATAGTGTTAACATCTTCCACAGATATGTTGTAAGACATATGTTTGATTTAAAACTTTCAATAGAGAATTTTTGTGTGATTTTGAAGAAAAAAGCAAAGAAAAAAATTAAATCCTTGCAGGCATCCTTTCAATTGTTCCACTACGCTATATTCGCTATGCTAGATTAACTTTAAAAATTCACATACTTCTTTTTAATGACTGGCTTTTGGTATCCCACATCAAGAACCTCTACATGATTGATTTTCTAACCCTCTTCACCTTCCTTGGTCTTCTTTTTTGAGGCCTTTTTCATCATCTTAGGTAAGTAGCATTGCCCACTCCCAGTTTTACCCTCTACTCTAGTTATATTTGTAGTATTGGTGGAGGTTTGATTATTACCCAATCCTTGAATCACCATATCATAGTTGTATTTTCATGGTACTGCGTTGTTGTTTTGGTATAAAAAAAGGCTTGGGACTTTAATTATTACAATTGGCTTTGGAAAAGGCATTTTTTTTACTTTAAGTTTGATAACACTAAAATATATAGTGTTTTACGAGCCATTTTTAGTCTAAAAATTTAAAAATTTGATGGATTTTGGTGCTTTAACGTTTATTTTCTTGATCTTTAGGTATAATGCACATGGGACGTGAATTTCATGCAAGATCATGCAAATTCCATGCAAAAATGGATAATAGTCGAATCCCAATGATGTTAGGACTTTTAGGTTCACTTAGAGAAAGGAATCCTAATGGCATTATAACTCTATACATATTTGGCTATCCCATTTAAGAAGAAGAATCCTACATCCACTTGGTAATTTGAGACTTATACTTGAACAAAGACTTCTAGTTGTATTTAGCCAAGAGAGATTTAATTGTAAAATGACTCTTTAATTTATCTTACAAGAGTTTAAAATGAAAAAAGACACTTTTACAAGTGATAAGGCTAGAGTTTACATTGAAGACAAATTTTTATCTCAAGAATTTGAGCCTAATCCAACCACTTTAAAAGGATATGCTATTAGATATTCATTCTAGTCGAAACTCCTTCAAAATTGCAAGATGAAGATGGTGTGACATATGGGTTGATAAGATTAACTCAAGAACTCCCATTCGGCCAAGGCACTCCATAATTGAAGAATCTTTGGTAGGCCATACCTCTTCAAGACTACAATTAAGCTTAATCTTTTAAGAGTTTGAGTTATAAAAGGACTTGTAATCTTTATCCCTATCTTAGTTAAACCTAACCCTATAAATAGTCTAGGCCTATTTAATTGTAAATCATCCTTCACTTCTCCTTTCCTCTATTTTTTCTTCTTTCTTAGTTATTTTCTTTATTTTTTAATTTAATTATTAGCTTAGGTGATAGATTTGCCAATAATAAAAGCCTTGTTCTTTAAATTACTTTCTTTCAATCAAAGAAGTATTTTTTCAAGATCTCTTTTCATTACTTTTAGATTTCAAATCTTGTTTTAATATTCTTATTTTTGGCAAAGCATTCTTTTACAAGTTTCATTTAAGAATTTCTACTTTAGTTCCTTGTAAGTTTCAGCCATTGCTTTTCGTTACAAGATTTCATGCAATTTAGTTTTTTTACTCTTTTATGCAATTTTATACCCGTCAGCTTTTATCATTTTTTCTTATTTTCCAAGTTGTTTTCATTAGTTATTTGTGGCTACTCTTTTTTACTTCCCAAATGATAGTTGGTGAAGTAAAGATCTAAGCCTACATCATTTTCCAATCTTTCATTTATATAGATTTGTAACCAAACCCAAGTTTTCATCTGTTTAGATATAAAATTTTAGGATTTCACCTTTGATAATTGTGAACAACCCAACATTACAATCTATAATCCCTTAGGAGATGATATTAGAATATTTCTATTTTATTACTTGATTTGTGCACTTGTAAGCTATTTAAAATGTAGCAATCAAGTTTTTTGCATTGTTATCAGGGATTCTAGCAATGTTTTTAGTATCAATAAGAATTTACTAAACTTTTATAATATAAACAATTTTTAACTTGCTTTAATGTGTTATCTTTTCTTTTACTGTTATGTCAGACTTTTATTGTAATGTGGCCAAAACCTTTTGAGGAATATGACGAGCCAACTTTTGAGTATTCTCGTATCTAACCACCATTCCAAATTTCTTAATCATGGAGCACTTTTGAAAGGTATGACGAAGACCCACTTAAAACTATATCCTCATAACTGGCATTTTTAGTTAAAAAGGTAAATGTTATTAAAAGAAGGAATAATCTTAATCATGTTTATTCAGTTCAAAGCTCATTTGATCATTATCATGTCTATGGTGGGAAATATTATAGTGATAGGTGTCAGTATACCCAACAATCCAACTTTTACCCAAACACTTACATTAAAAATTAAGAGTATCATCCTTATTATGCATGGGGAAGCTATTAAGAGCCATCATCCATATATACCTGAACCTACCTTATGAACCTTCCATCTTAACAATACTCTCTTCCACCATAAATCCACCTCAAGAAAAGAAGTCAAACTTAGAGATATTGGCCCAATTGATACAATCCAACAATGTAACAATCCAAAACCAAGTTACATACATTGAGAACTTGCAAACCTAAATAGGTCAACTAGCTTAAACTATAGCCAATCACCCATTAGGAATCTTACCTAGCAATATTGAGTTAAACCTTAAGAAACAAGGCAAGGAAGCATTAAACTATATGTACTCGTATGAGGAAAAAGGGATTTATTTTTCTAATAATGATGAGAAGGATCTAATAGATAAGCTTCTGGCAGTGAACTTACCTAGTTTGGTGAAAGTACTTAAGGAAAAAGAAAATCAAGAGGCAGATCCATAAAAAGATGAAGATAAATAAATAGATTCTACAAGGGATGATAAAGAACTCATCGTAGTTGCAAAGGCACTCTTGGCAAGTATAAAACTTGAGGTGGAAGGCAATTGTGAGGAAATGTATGAAATTGAAGAAGATCCAAACTCCTAAGAGGAGAAAATGGCTAAAAAAGAGTAAGATGATGAGGTGCCTATTGTGATTCTAACATCTGTTAAGAGGAAAGGCAAAGAAATGATGGAAGTGGAAGATCATCTTGATACAATGAAAGTAGAATCAGCTCTAAGATCTAACATTTTGAAGGAGTTTAGCAATAATGCCACTAAAGTTAAGCCTGTGCCTTGCAATCCACCTTTGCTAATTCTCTAACTTTATGAAGATCTTGATTTGGAATTGAATAAGGTGGAGAAACCTATTATTGAGTGTTGTTTGGTGGAAAAGTTACTTACACCTTTAGAAACACCCTCTATTAAGCTAAAAGAAAAGGATGGAACACATCACCCACTTTAATGAAACCAACCATGGAGGAACTTTCAGTTTTTGAAATCAACCTTATAGTTTTCATAGTTGTACCTCTTTCATTGATATTGAAGCCAGTGCCTACCTACTATAGTCTAACAGTAATGAAGATATTGCTAGAGATGAGAGATCTGGCCATAATAATTACGCCATATTACGATTTAGTACTTGTTAATGAAAATATGGTAAGTAGAAAGATCTTTAAATGGGTGGATACTGGTGTTAAATGTAGAGTAATTATGTAATCCTCTTTGGAAAAGGGTATGGTCAAGCTTGACCAAAACTGGCACTATTTGGGAGGCAACCCAATTTTATTTTTATGGTTTATGTTTTCTTTATTTTTATTAGGACATTTATGTTTTAATGTTTGGTTTTGTGTTTTAATTTGTTTTTGTAGGGATGAAGTGAAGCAAGGATGATGCCTCATACAAATTGATAGTAAGCCTATAAGTAAATTTAGGGAGTATTTTTTCCCTTTTTTCTCTGCTTTCGACATTGTTCAATTTAAGTGTGGGTGGAAAAAGAATGTTTTGAGTGCTTAATTTTTTTTTTTTTTGAAATTTGTGATCACAATTTTGCTTTCAAACCAAAATTGACATACTAGATCTCATTATTATGCACATTTAGTTGAATTTGCATATATTTTCTAAGATTAACTAAAGTATAACATGAAGTGTAATTATGAATATTGTGGAACTTGAAAGGAATTCTTAAACATGTCTATCTTTGGATATGATTTTTGTGCATATGTTTCTATTCTCTTTTAATGAAATGTTGTACTTTTTGTGAAAGTCTGCGAGATGTGGATTTACATGAGGTTTGTGGATATGAATAAGCGCTTTAGAATTCACCTATTTAACCATCGAGGCAAAATCTTATACTACATTTGACTCAAGAGATGATCTAGGTAATTTTTTGGATCGTTTAAGCCTTTTTCAAGCACCTTGTTACGATCTAGCACTAGTACCTTTATTTTGAGCCTGTTCTAGTAGAGATATATTAGTCTTTCCATAGTGGTCCAATAGCATTAAAAATGCAACCTTGGGCCATGAATGTTCTCAACTATGGGATGATCTTGAGGGGCTGGACCAATGGTGAAAGGTGGCTTCTTGCAAAACAAAACAAGGGAGAAAAGATGGCCACTAGTTGAAAATTTGATCTAAGGGTTTGCATGGCTTGTGCATAAGATATTTATTCTTCATTAAAGGCTGGAAAAAGAGAAAAAATAAGAGGCAACTAGGAGTGGTGTGAACACAGTGAGAAAAATAATAAAAGAAAATTTAGAAAAGCTTGGAGAGAGGTATAATTTCTATTACTTGTTTGAATTTTCATAACATTCCATGACATTTTATCATATTTTGTCATATCATTTAGTGTTTAATTTTTCATATCATATCATTCTATTACTTGTGTCTCCCATGGCTAAACCTTCTTTAGTCTATTCTTAATGTTTTCCTTTCTTCTAATTTTGCTCATGAATGATTTGATTGTTGGTTTACTTGTTATTTGCATGAATTTTGCTTAGTTTAGTGATGTATGTTTGGTGATTGGATATATATGTTTGTTTTTATGGTTTCCTCATTTCTTAATCGATTACATGTTTGATAAAATTCTTCTTATGATATCTTTATATTATGATTCTATAAATGCTTGATGCATCATGTGGTTATAAGAGATGTGAAATTGTGGGGATGCCATAAAGAAGTTCAACCAAGCTATTCCCATGCTTGGACAAAACCCCCTAGCATGATTGGTGGCTAGATGCTATTTATACTATATGTGTTATGTTCTTGTATTGTTCTTCAAGTTTTCAATGTGTTTGATCAAATTTTCCATGAGTAAAATACTGGTATAGTAGACTCTTTGGTTGTTTTATGATTATTTGCATGAATTTCAAAAGAAAAAAAATGGTGAAACATGCATTTTAAATTTTAAAAATCTTAGTGTTTGATCTATTTTCATCATGTTTTTGCATAGACATTTAGCTTATAATATAGTTTCAAGAATGCCTAGATTTGTACTAAGTTTGTTTCATAGTCATACATTTTTCATACATCAATATTTACATTTTTGGCAATGGCATTTTCATTTTTTATATTTGTCACATTCATTTTTCATGAAACCCCAAAACCACCCTCAAAATCCTAAACCACTTCTCAAACCATACACCACCTTCCAAACCTTAAATCACCTTTAAACCCTAAACCCTAAAACTAACTTAAACCCTAAGCTAACCTTAACCTCTAAACCCTAAAGCCCAACCTAAACCCTAAACTAACCCTAACCCTTAAACCGAACCCCAAAATCCTAACCAAGACCCTAACTAACTCTAAATCCTAAGCTAAACTCCAAACCCTAACTTAGACCTTAAATCGATCCAAACCCTAAATCAAGCCCCAAACCCTAACCTAGACCCTAAACTTACTCTTAACCCTACAAACCTAAACCAACCCTCAAACCCAAAAATCAACCTTTGACCCTATTCATGCATTTGCATTTCATTTTACTTTGTTGTTAAATGCATTTTTAAATTGTCATGCATTCATACTTTATCATTATATTCAATTGTCATGCATCAATGTTATTATTCTGTACATAAATGTTATGCATATGTTTCCTAAAATGAGTTTTGCAAAAGAAAAGAATTAACTTCTAAACATTAGAATAAGACCATTTTCATCAAACTCTAAAGATAAAATACAATCAATTGGTATGGTTTTCGATAGGCACTGTGGGTGTGCTAATCCTTCCTCACGTATAACTAACTCCTGGACCTAAACTTTATTTTCGTAGATCACAAATTATTCTTTTATAAAACTTTAAACCCGTTTTAAGTATATTATTGAAAGGACAAAATTTTTGGGTGATTAATCGGACCTTGAAAAAGATTGGTAGTGACTCATTGTTTTTGGATTTTATCGAAAATGCTTTTAAGCATCCCACTCATTTTTTTTGTTCCCTAAGCTTAGTGGTTAGGTTCCTCGAACTCGTATGCCACAACAGCTTAATGACTCTATTGGGATACATTTTGAGAGAGTCAAGCTAAAGATTGATTGTATGTTATCCAAGAATTTGGTTTAATGGTCCTAATTAGTGTTTAATCTTAATTTCTTGATTTTGATTTTCTTGTTTTCTTAAAAAGTGAATTTTTTTTTAAAAAAATAAAAAACTAAAAAAATGAAAATGAAAAAATATTTTGATTTTAATTTCTTTCCAAAATTTTTTAAAAATCTGTGTGTGTTTTACATTTCATGCATATTTTAATAATTTCATTTATTTGAAGTTGTTATTTATTCTATTTTTAATAATTGTGGGACATTTAGGATAGGTGTATTTTAGGAAAATGCAAAAGGTTTGTATGTTTCTTCATGCACACTCACATTATATTGTATGTAGAAGCTCTATACTTGGGCTCTAACCTTTTAGGAGGAACTAAAGTAGCTATTCTCTTGTGAGTTGTAAACCTCTAAAATGGCTAGTAAAACATTTTCACTCGAATTGAACTCTTTCTGTTTAAAGCCTGTAATAAGTGAGTATTGGGATGTCTCATTAGTCTGTGATGGATGATGATATGCGAAACAATTTGAGAAAATTTAGATATGTCAATTCCCAAGCCCGCATATAATTAACCGTAAGGAGTCAGCCTTAAGAAGAGCCATGCCCCTTCTTATAGTAATTACCAGAAATAAGCCACATGGAAAAACACTCTGATACAATCTATATTTAAAGGTAATAATGGTGTGAATGAAACTAAAATTTTGAAAAAAAAAAAGCATTCTTTAAAAAAAAATTCCTTTTGACATACAACTTGATTCACTTTATGTTTGTCCAAAATGTGTATCTTCAAGAAATGTTTTAAAATAAAATTTCTTTTTACCATATAACAAAGCCAAAAAAACAAAAACAAATTTTTTTATAAAAAATAAAAGAAAAAAGGAAATTTTTTTGTTTATTAGCTAAATAAAAAAAAACTTTTGAATCCTAGTCATTCTATGTAGAATAAAAAAATGTGTGTTTTTGAATTTTTTCCCTTCTAAAAAAAGAAAAAAAAAGAAGAGAGAGTCAAGGTTGTTTCATTCTTTTCATTTGATTTGGTTCTGTTTCCATACATTCTCATGTTTTTGGAGTTGGAAATAATAAGATAGCACATGCACTCCATTTCATGCACATATCAATAGATAACACATGCATTCCATCTCATGCACATATTAATAGATAGTACATATATTCTCCTCATGCACATCATAATAGACATACATGCAATCTATCTCATACATATCTTAATGGATAATATAAGCATTCCATCCCATCCACATTTTAATGGTAGTGTCAACCTCATTAGGTTTGCATAACATAAGCATTGCGTTTCATGTAAACATATCTCATATATATAATATGTCAATGCATCTCATATAAGTATGCTGCATCAATCATAAGTTACATCTCATTACTCATGAAGTATGTCATTGCATTTCATGCATAAAGATTCATGAACAGTAGGATGTTATAAAACATGTATTGTACAAATTGCATTTTATGAGAACATATACCACAACCCCTACAATAAGAAATTAGATTTCTCGCATACATATTCATTTTTATCATTTAGGGCCTTGTACATATGAAATTTTATTATTTTAGACATCTTTGCATTTCATGACATTCTCTTGCATCATTATCATATTCATGCATTCATAAATATGTTTGGTGTGTCAAGCAAAAAATTATTTTATGACATTCATTCATAAAAGTAAAACCATAGACTTATGGTCAAAACCCTTGAACTAAAATCTTAAAAATAAGCATTAGGAAGGTGAAAATGGGAGATTGATTGAAGGTAAGGATTAGCACATTAAAATTGAATCAAGAGGAAGTTGAGTATGAGTTTCGTGAGATGAAGCAACAAATCACTCAAAGGAATACCTTTAAATGACTCAGCCTATATATAGAAGGGAATTTAGTGGGTTTTATTTCAAACAAACATAATAAAATTTGACTTACATGTCATGCATCATTTGTTTGAACATATTATTCATGATAGGAAAAGACAAGGAATAATGATAGTAAATATACTTTCATCAAACCTTCAAAGTAAGAAGATATCCTTGAAAATCTTGCCAAAATATTAAAGGATTTTTAAGAGTTAGCTTTTAAGGCTAATAATAAAATTCGCATCATACACTTCTAACTTTTGGTAATTAATAAAAGGTTCAAAGATAGCGTGATTTAAAAAACAGGATCAGTTAATCCCTTGCATCTATAATATGCGAGCTTATTCAAGAGTCATAGAGAATGAGAATGCTAACCGGATTGGAAAGGTGGAAATGGCACAGGAAGAGATAAGGGAAATGGTTGTGGGAATGCAACAAAACTTAATAGGCAATACATAAAATTGCAACAAATATTGGTAAGACTTTTGAAAGGAAAAAGAATTTCAGAAACACATGGGGCAAGGGAAGAAATAGCTATTGAAAAACCATTGTATCCATTGGGATTTACATACCCTTATATTTAGAATCCCCATGTTACGTAAGGACCCTCAACAGGTTATCAACCATATGCTAGCACTTCTGCTAGGCCATATTGGTTTAAATAAATGTTAACTTTAGTTTACTCTTTTTGATCATATCACTGTCCCCAATATAGATGATCCAAAAGAATGGGAGAAGCTAAAAGGGATAACAGAGTTGGTAGAGGACACAGATGAAAAACAAGTATGACCTACTAAAATAGAGACTAAAGGGCATGACATGATATACCGACCAAATTTAAAGTTCCTGATTTTGAAAAGTACAATGGGACTAAATGCCCCTAGGCACATATCACCTTGTACTGTCAGAAAATGATGAGCCATACTCATAATGACAAGTTACTGATTTATTGTTTTCAAGATAATCTTATAGGGTCCAATGGTATATCAAATTAGACTGAAGCAAAATTCACTCTTGAAAAGATTTGGCTAGGGCCTTTATAGCATAATATAAACATATGGTAGACATGGTGCTGAATAGTTTGACCTTGCAAAACATGGAGAAAAGGGCTATTAAAACTTTCAAGGAATATGCTCATCAATGGAGAGATATGACAACTCAAGTCCAACCACTGCTAATAAAGAAAAAAACTATGGTATTTTTTATGAGTGCTTTGAAGGCCTTTTACTATGATAAATTGATGGATAATGCCACATAGAACTTTGTCGATATGGTAATATCGAGGGAGATAATTAAAAACGCAATCAAGAATGGTGGGCAAGAGGCTTCTGGTGCTAAGGAAAGCCCTCTCTCCAAAAAGAAAAAGTTAGAGAACTATGCAATTATTGTTAGAAGCCCTTCGCCTAAACCTTTCATTCTCTACCAACCATACCAGACCCGTTCCCCCTATTATCCTTCATTTAATCAAGTGTCCCAAATACCATACACCTATCAACCAATATCAGCTTCAACTCTTCATCCTATGTTTCAAACCCCTATTATTTCACCCATGACTAGATTAGTCTCAAAGCCCAATAACTAGACAAATGGTTCTAGGAAAGCATAAGTTCGTCAAGAAAGAGGTTATGACAAAATTTCTATATCATATACTGAGTTATTCTCAAAACTCATTAAGAGTCATTTGGTATCATCTATTCATCTAAAACCATTGAAACCTTCATATCCCAAATGATATGATACCAACGTTATATGTGATTATCACTATGGAAACATGGGTCAGTCCATACAAAGTTGCTTTGCTTTTCAGCATAAGGTTCAAATCTAATCAGAGCAGGCTCAATAAGTTTTAGTAAGTAAGAAAGTTTGGATGTCAAATCTGAACCAGATTGTATAGGGGTGTAATTCTCAAAATTATGAGATATGCCATAGTTGGTTGGGAATGACTTTCTTAAATATATGTTAAGGGTTACTTGGATTTCTTTTTATGTATGATGCATTTTTATAGTATCTTTATTTTCATCCACTTGAATAGTTATTTTCTTCAATATTCTTTCTTAAAGGATTAAATGCTTTAATTGATTTTTATGATATTTTGATTATTGGATAATAAAGTCCCACATAATTAATTTTTAAAATAATAAAAAAAACACCTTGAAAAAAAAAGAAGAAAAAGAAAAAAAATGAGTTTTCTTTTATAATAAAAGGTGAAGGGAGTCTCGAAAGAGTTGACAATCACTATTAGAAATAAACTCATCAAATACCTTCATACCTTTTTCAAATAAGCTAATTCCATTTATCATCTATAAACCCTCAAAAGACATGAACTTGAATTCGTGAGCCTTGCCTTCGCTTGATAATACCATGATATCAAAGAGTGGTAATCTTTTCATATGCAATGAGCAATGAGAGATCTAATTTCAAAACAACCAAAAAGAAAATTTGGGATTCCTAGAAAATCAGGCCAAAAAGATATTTTTTAAAAAATTTTGGATGCGGTGATTTGATGTGTCAAGACTATGCTTTAAAAATTGTCAAGATCGAAGCCACCCAAATCTTTTTAAATGACCCCAAACATACCAACTTCCTAGTTCTTTACCCTAAAATGGTCTTTGTTCAATGTCTGGAAGCATATTGACTAATAAAAGAAAGACCTCATTGCTCTTAAGATAACTTGAGTTATGGTTAACCCATTTCTTATTATGAATTGGCATGAACTCTTTGACACCCTAAATGAGTTCATTTTACATAACTTTTTTTCTCGCATTAACCTTCATTAAGGGTGATTTATCAATAAATCATCTTTTTTGAATTATGGTAAGGGGCATGCAAAAAAAAAAAAAGAACAAGAACAAGAAGAAAAAAGAAAGAAAAAGATGAAAAGAAATGAAAATTCGAACCAACCCTCAAACCCAAAAATCAACACATGACCTTGTTTATACATTTGTATTTCATTTTACTTTATTGTTACATGCAATCTTAAATTGTCATGCATTCATACTTTGTCATTCATATTCAATTGTCATGCATCCATATTATTATTATGTACATACATGTTATGCATAAGTTTCCTAAAATGAGTTTTCAAAGAAAAATATTTTTAAATAAACTGACATATCAATTAAAAATAGCCTTCGAGATTTGGCCTAAATATAAGGAGACTCTTAATGGTTATTATTTATACGAGATATTAACTAGATTTTGTGGGACAATTTGAAAACTTTTAAGTTAGAGATACTTTTGAAACTCCACCTAAATATAAGAGAGTGAAAGAGGTATATCGATACTCAAGACATTTTCATTGTGATCTAAAAAAATAAAAATAAAAATAAAATGCTTTGTTTAAAAAAATGATTTGTTTTCAAAAGAAAAGAAAAAAATTCAAGTTTTGCAAATGAAAGGAATTAACTTTTAAACATTAGAATAGGACCATTTTTATCAAACTTTGATGATAGCATGCAATCAATTGGTACCATTTTCGATGGGCACTATAGGGGTGCTAATCCTTCCCCGAACATAGCTATTCTCATACCCAAACTTTGTTTTTGCATATCATAAATTGTTCTTTTATAAAACTTTAAATTCATTTTAAATGTTTTATCAAAAGGATAAAATTTTTGGATGGCTAATCGTACCATAAAAAAGATTGGTGGTGATTTCTCTTTTTTGTTTTTATTGACAATGCTTTTTAGCACCCCCTTCATTTTTTTTTTTCATTCCCCAAGTCCAGCTATCAAGTTCTTCAGACCTGTATGTCACGACAGTAGACTAATGCTACTGATAAATTTTGGTCAACAGTATTCTTTGAAGAAAATGATGGAAAAAGATAGATATGTGAATACAAAAGTTCAAAGTTCAAAGTCTCAGAATCCACTATCATTCTACTTTAAAAGAGATACTTATAGTAAAATATGGAATCTAGAAATTTAAATTTCATCTCACTGGCTATCATTTTCTTATGGAATTAAACATATAAGCTTTTAAGCAAATGCCTAATTTAAAAAAAAAACAATGCCCAATGCATAATTGTTACGCTTATCACATTGGTTTTCAAAATACTTTTTTATAGCCAAGCATGTAAAAAGTAAGGATAATGTCATTTCGAATATGCTATCCATACCTAATCCATTGAGCCTTTTAAAAATCTTTATTGTAATAGCTATGCTGAATCCCTTTTAGCCTTCCTTCTTAAATCTAAAATCACCTACTTTTTTCAATCTTTCATTTTTCAAAGAACCCATCCTTTCAGATCTTTTTAACTTACATAATAACCTAAATGTTCTAATTAAATAACTCTTTCATGAACTCTAATAGCTCATTGTAACAAAAACCCTTATGTAAATGCAAATCATCTCCTATTCAAATGCCAAACCAAAATCCTCAAAACATTTGGTGTTGCATCCATTCAATCCATAAAAATACATCTAGTACATCATTCACCCTTTCACCTTCCTTGAACCATTTCATTTCTCTAAAGAAACTATAGGTTTCCTTTGGTATCATTACGACCTCTACTATAATGCAATCAAGTTTCTCTTGCATAACCTAATGAAACTATTTCAAAAATTGCACCAAGGTACTATCTAGCCTAGAAAGACACCTCTAGGCCCAACCATGAAAATATAAAATTCTTTCTCCAATGGTTTAGGGCAATTCCTATATGGATTTGTTGGTTAGAGACTTATGAGAGATATACTAAACTCTCTCATGTTCACCATATCAATATTCTTTTCTATAGGCCATGTGGATATGCTATGGGTATAGCTTAGTTTTTTTCATATGTAGGAATTTATGGTTCTCAGTTTGCTCTTTTTCACATTCAATGTATGAACATCCTAGTGAATATTGAGAGTTATAGAAAAGACTTTGTGAGTTTAATTGCAGAATTCCTCCTTAGACCTAGCCTTTTATTGAAGATGATACATTTTGGTCAAACTACCCATCATAATGTCTTTTAGTTATAGATAAATAGAAAAGTTGACAAGAATTTCAAGTCCATGGTTCAAACTTCTAACCTCTTACAACAAACATTGAATTCAATCTTAAATATGCCAAACTAGTTCCATGGAATCCTTATTGGAATTTGTTTGAAACTTTTGAAGATCCACCACCTTATATGCAAAACTCCCAAGATCCATTTGACATTAATGATCCAAACTTTAACCAAGTTCAATGGTTAAAAAACTTTGGTTATGATCCCACTTCATGAGCAAATAATTCTCACATAAACCTATCTCTAAACCACAACTTTATCTACAAAAAAAACCATTTTTTAGTTGCCATGTTCCAATCCAAAAATCTAACTTGTATAATTAAAGTTATGTTTTTAGTATGAATGTCTCATTAATATGTCAAATGTCTTTATTTACCTCGTTAGATGTGTCCTCAATATGTGTACAAACTTATCATTTTGATATTCATAAAAGTTATGTTATCACATCAATTTTATTAAAGTTACTTATCCATCATATTAAAATTGTTTCCTTATTTTGTTATAGTTGTTTGTCTTTTTATATTAAATCACATAAAAAGGTAGTGTATGTCTAGTCGTTGTCAATTTATCGAGTCCCTATTGTCATAATATTATGTAATAATTATAGTTAGCCTCTTAGGCTTATAAATATGTTTGTAACTACTTTTACTATGAAGGTAAATCTTGCCTTCCTCCCAACTTCTCTTGTAAACTAAGATCTTCCTCCCAATTTTTCTTGTAAACTATTGTGTGAAATATAAACTATAAGCTTTCAAATTTATGTTCTTTTGGCTATTTTCTTCCTTTCAATGTAGACACCCTATTTTGTCCTATGTTATCCTCGAATCTCGAGTTGGTTTGACTTGGGCTTTAGACCCAACCTATTTAGATTTGGATTTAGCATTTGAGTTTCAGGGCTAGATTATATTTTGTATTAGACCAGGCCATTTGTAATTGTTTTGTCTCTATTAAAATTTTTCAAAAAAATAAATAAAAAGAATAAAAAAGGGATAAATCAAGTGATAAGGGTATGTGTTTGAAATTTAAAGCATCGGATTAAATCTTTAAAACTTCGGTGCTTTTTTTTTAAAAACTCAAAATTCATATTATAGGGGATAGGATGCTCATTTTTTTTAATTGAAATCCTATCTTCATCATGTTATTTAAACCCTGGTTCGAGAGTGAAAAAAGACAGAGTGAAAAACACACAAAGTGAAAAATACAAAGCAAAACCCAACTACTGGCAACTCCACCTCATTTTTGTTCTTTTCTCCACCAAACTACCTAATCCTACCACCAATGAAATTGGTGTGATCATAGTCCAAACACCCACTATCAAAAATCAATCACCCACGACATACCCAAAACTCAGAATACATGAAACTCAATAGATAACCCACCATCAACCTAAAATTTAGTCATAATAAGTAGCAAAAAAGGTAGTGGTGGTTGTGACTTACATAGATGGAGTGACAATGATCAAACAATAGGGTTTTAGGGTTTAAGGTGTAATATTTTGTTGTGACTTACATTTACAGAATGTATGCAATCAAAGAGTAGGGTTTTAGGTGCAAGATTCTGTTGCGACTCACATCGACAGAACGACAATGATCAAAAGTATGATTTCAGGTGCAGGATTCTATTGTGACTCACATTAACAGAATGACAACGATCAAAGAGTGGGGTTTCAGGTGCAGGATTCTTGACTAGAATTTTGAGGTAAAAGAAAGGAAAACCAAAAACCAAAGAAAAATGTGGTGGTGGTGACTTGTGATGCTAATGGTGTCGATGATGCACCAAAATCTGAAAAAACCTATAAACCTTTTTAAGCGTTTTGGATTACCAGAAAAAGAGCCACCAAGCCTTATTCACTCTTATAGTGAGCCAAGCCAAGCCGAGACTTGTTTAGTATTTTTTTTATGTTATTTTGTTTATTTACTTAATTATTTTGTTGGTAAATCTTTGTTCTTTAAAAATAAAAATAATTTCAAATTTTCAAAAAAGTCAAAGAATCAATTTTTCTTAAAAATAAAAATTTTCAAAAAAATTTTTGAGGAAAAGCTGAGATATCAATTTTCCTTAAATAACTTCAATAATAAAAAAAGGGTTTTAAGGAAAAATTAAAAGTATCAATTTTTCTTAGAAAATAAAATTTTAAAAATGTATTTAACAAGAAACGCTTTTAAAAAAAAGTTGAAAGTATCAATTTTTCTTGAAAATAAAAATTTAAAAAATTATTTTTTTGAGGAAAAGTTGAAAGTATCAATTTTTCTTAAAGATAAAATTTTCAAAAGATATTTTTTTAGGAAAAGTTGAGAGTATCAATTTTTCTTGAAAATAAAAATTTGAAAATGTGTTTTTTGAAGAAAAGTTGAAAGTATCTAATTTCCTTGAATGAAGGCATTAATCCTTTTAAAAAATAAAATAAAGAAAGCAATCTTAGAAAAAGTTAAAGTATTAATTTTTTTCTTAAATTTTTTTTTAAATGTTAAATAATCAGATGATGAAGCCCATGCAAAAGAAACAATAGTTTTCTTAGATACTTTTGAGGTTAGGAAATTTTTTTAATTTTTTATCAAAAGTATTAGAGTCAATTAAGAATAATTTCTAATAATTAACTATCTGTAAGATTTTTAAGGTTCAATGGATAACATGAAATCAGGCTAGTACCATCTATTGATGGACGTTGTAGGGGTGCTATAGCCTTCCTCACACGTAATCGTATCTCAGACCTAATTTTGGCTTTATAGACGTTGAATCTAGCTTTTAAAGATACATGAGTCAAATTTAAGATTTCTCTTTAAAATGAGATAGATTCATTTAGGTGGCCAATCGCACCTAAATAAAAAAGATTGGTGGTGACTCTTTAAGTCAATATCTAGCAATAAGTTCATGAATCTAGACATTATAATAATTTGGTGACTCCACTAGGGACATGACGAGAGTCAAGCTAGCAAATAAATTTGTGTTATCTAAAAGCCTAATAAAATTGATCTTTTAAAAAGATTTTTATTTATTTATTTATTTGTTTCTTGTGTCATTCACATGCATGTGCATGTTATTTAAACTTTGGTTCGAGAGTGAAAAAGGACAAAGCAAAAAATGCACAAAGTGAACAATATAGAGCAAAACCTAACAACTACAGGCAGCTCCACCTCATTTTTGTTCTTTTCTCCACCAAACTGCCTAATCCTACCACTATTAAAATTGGCATGTTTGTAGCCTAAACACCCACTATCAAAAATCAATCACCAACGACATACCCAAAACCCAAAATACCTGAAACTCAATAGATAACCCACCATCAACCTAAAAACAATCATAATAAGTGGCAAAGAAGGTAGTGGTGGTTGTGACTTACGTCGACAAAGCACTGGTAATCAAACAATAGGGTTTAGGGTTTCAGGTGCAATATTTTATTGTGATTTACGTCCACAAAATAGGGACGATCAAAGAGTAGGGTTTTAAGTGTAGGATTCTGTTGCAACTCACATCAACAGAACAACAATAATCAAAGAGTAGGGTTTCATGTGTAGGATTCTGTTGTGACTCACATCAGCAGAATGACAACGATCAAAGAGTGGGGTTTCAAGTGTAGGATTCTTGACTAGAATTTTGAGGTTGAAGAAAGGAAAAAGCAAAAAACAAAAATCAGGGTGGTGGTGGTGACTTGTGATGTTGATGGTGTCGATGATGCACCAAAATTTGAAAAAACCCATAAACCTTCTTAAGCATTTTGGAATACCAAAAAAAAAGCCACCAAGCCTCATTCACTCTTGTAGCAAGCCAAGCCGAGCTGGGACTTGTTTGGTATTTTTTTGTGTTATTTTGTTTATTTACTTAATTATTTTTTTGGTAAATCTTTATTCTAAAAAAATAAAAATAAAAATAATTTTAAATTTTCAAAAAAGTTAAAGAATCAATTTTTCTTAAAAATAAAAATTTTTAAAAAAATTTTTTGAGGAAAAGTTGAAGTATCAATTTTCTTTAAATAACTTCAATAATAAAAAAGGGATTTTAAGGAAAAGTTAAAAGTATCAATTTTTCTTAGAAAATAAAATTAAAAAATGTATTTCACAAGAAACATTTTTAATGAAAAGTTGAAAGTATCAATTTTTCTTGAAAATGAAAATTTCAAAAAATGTTTCTTTGAAGAAAAATTAAAAGTATCAATTTTTTTTTAAGATAAAATTTTCAAAAGATATTTTTTGAGAAAAAGTTTAGAGTATCAATTTTTTTTTAAATAAAAATTTCAAAAAATATTTTTTTAGGAAAAGTTGAAGGTATCAATTTTCCTTGAATAAATGCATTAATCCTTTTTTAAAAAAATAAAATTAGGAAAGAAATCTTAGAAAAAAGTTAAAGTATTAATTTTTTCTTGAATTTTTTTTAAATGTTAAATAATCTGACGATAGAGCCATTGTAAGAGAAAAGTAATTTTCTTGTATACTCTTGAGGTGAGGAGATTTATTTAATTTTCTGTCAAAAGTATTAGAGTCAATTAAGTATAATTTTTAATTATTAACTATCTGTTAAATTTTTAAGGTTGAAATCAAGCTGGTACTATCCTTTGATGGATGTTGTAGGAGTGCTATAACCTTCGTCACATGTAACCATACTCCCAGACCTAGTTTTAGTTTTGTAGACATTGAATCTACTTTTTAAAGATATTTGAGTCAAACTTAGGATTTCTTTTTAAAATAAGACAGATTCAGTTAGGTGGCGAATCACACCTAAATAAATAAAAAAAAGTGGTGACTCCTTAAGTCAATATCTAACGATGAGTCTACGGATTTTTATGTTATGACACCCAATATAAAGAGTTGATCAATCTATTACTCGATCATGATTTGCAGTGACATAAATAGTATGCTCTACAATTGTCATAATAGTGAATCCTTTGCATCAAGAAGGTTATGAAATTGTTATCATATCATTGATCCATCCACAGAAGAAAAAGTTACTGTAGCAAAGTTTACTAAAATAAACTACTATAGTGAAAGGTATACCTTTCATAAACGTCAAGTTACATGCTCAACATTTATGCCAAGAGGCTTCTTGAGTTTTGAGCACCAACTAGGATATCTTAGTTTATGCTTGAGCTATGCACTATTTATTTTTAGTAATCCCTTACAAAGGGAACGATCCTATTGTTGCAATATACAACATCATTGTTGCAAGAGCTTTTCTTCTCTTCCATGCCATAATAGTATATGCTTGTGGACCAGGTCAATGTTATGGGCACCATAATGTTTTAGTGCTTCAACTTATTAAGTTACAACAATAGTTTGAAGACTTTGAACATTCTGCTTTTGTTCTTTCCAGAAATTCGGTGCGGAAAAATCAATGGATTAAATTATAGATGTGCTGCTTGAGATTCTATCAAACAAGCTTTTTCCTTGTTGGCTAGATTTATCTAATAAGTTCGGTGGTTCTTTAACAAATATTAGATTAGAATATCCAAGATTCATATTTCAATGTGCTTTCGGATTAATTCCAAGACTCGTAGTGCTCATTTGAGCTTGAATTTGAGGAAGCTGGTAGTTCGATGCTGAATATCTGAGCTTTTATCAGTGATATACCCATGATTTATTTATTTGCCCATCGACCAATTATAGTAGGTCCGTTTTCACCAACTAGTGCCTAATTTAGATTCGAGATTTTAGCACTGTGCTAACGTGCCAATAGCAGAATCCTTTTTCCAAGATATTAGTGTTATTGTAGACTTCAATTTAGTATATGACTCCAACCACCTTGATGAGATCTTTCGGAGCTTTCTCTTTATAACGTAGGACCCAACATATTGGAAAAGTCTTGACCAGTTATCAGTTAATGAATCGACACATGAAGTGGGAGTCCATTGTAGGGTCATAAGGCATTTTCATTTATATTATTTGTGGATCTTACATTTGGTGGTCTTTAAAACACGCAGGGAACATGAGCTATCTATCAGCCAGTAGTAGTTGAAGAAGGCAACCTGCACAGCTGGCGATGCTGAAAAGCCTATGCAACCAACCAACCTTAGAAGATCTAAGGTAAGAGAAGCCAATGCTACCACATATTTTAGAGCATTTGCTCCCTTGCAAAAAAATTACCCTTTCAACGAACTAGAATATGTTATTGTGGAGGGTTATCGAATAAGGGAAAAGAACATATGTATGCAACCTAAATTCTTGATGTTTATTTAGTTTTCCCCAACTGGTTTGGTTTCTTTCACATCAAAAGTCTGCTCTGTCCTGTATTTGTACCTATGTGCTGAATACAGGAAAATGCAGAAATTGATTACACAAAGAACTGCCAGTAGCCAGTAAAAGCAATCGAATTTCCCAGTGTTTATATTCTGAGATAGCCAAGACTGCTGCCTGTTCTCGGGGTTCCTTGTAACAGATTTGATGATATTGTTTATTATACTGGCAACAAAACAACCCAAGCCACCAGCTAGAGCAGCGTATGCAGAGCCTATACTCTTCATTGCATCAGGAGCTTCCTCGTACAGGAATTCTAGTAGGCCAACTATGCAAAATACTTCAGCTATACCGATCAGGCAGTATTGAATCAACAACCAGTATGCACTTAGATCAGGCATAGGAGTTAGGAAACCAAATTCATACCCATGTCTTGTAGCATAGCCTCTTCGAAACCTTTCAAAAGCCCCAGCCCAGGCCACAGATAAGATCGAAATAAACAGACCAATGCCTACTCTCTGAAGCTGAGAAGCACCATGGGGATGACCAGTGATTCGTCGGGATATAGGAACAAATAGAGAGTAATATAGACACAGTATAAGAAAAATGCTGAGGCCAGGAAATACAGGCATGCATGTAACTGGGAGTTTCAGTTTACCAATGTGAGTATTCAAAGTATATGCCTGCTGTACCGAGAGAGTTAAAAATTCTGTTAAGACAACATTGAGCATTATTGTGCAAGCTGGTATCGGAATAAGTTTAACGAGTATCTTGACTTCCTCTACTTGAGTTACTGTGCAAAGCCTCCACGGACTTGGATTATTTCCGTCTTCCTTCAGTTGGAGAGCTGCCTTGTCCAAGCATCTACAAGCAATAAAAAAAGGAAAATTAAAAATCAGAAGTCTCGAATCAAGCTGACTAATGAGTAGTAACATAAATCAATTTGATCTGAAATTTATCCACATAACTAAGAAATGGAAATAGAATGAATAAGAGCACATTATACCTGAAATCATCAGTGTGAGGTATCTTCCCACTACCCTTTATAGCAGAATGCCTTCCAGGGAGCTCGTACAGGCCTACTAACTCGCTCCTAGTAAAAGGGATATTTCGCTTCTTGAAGGCAGCAACCAGAACCTGGGCAACTCGCGTTAGGGGGCTGCCTCCTGGCAACCTATGCCTGTATAAAGGAGTACCAGCAAAGAATAACATGTTGGATATGCCCATAGCTATAGCCAATGAACCGAAGGCAGCTCCCCACCCACACTTTATCTGAATGAAGACTACCAAAGTGAATGCCACAATGGCCCCAATAGTAACAGAGAGATAAAAGAAGTTGAAAAATCTATCCAGGAGAGTCTTGTAATCTTTACTTCTTTCATCAAACTGATCAGCCCCAAAAGAAGAGACGCAGGGCCTTATACCTGCGGCTCCAAAAGCAGTTATATAAAGGACCGTGTAGAGATAAAGCATCTGCCATGGTTTTGCTGGCTGGCAACTACCCAGAACGAGGGACAGCTGATCGCATTGATCTTGATTTGGCACAAAAAGTTTCATCGTTGCACATAAAGTTATCCCTGTCAAACCCTGTAGGGAAAAAGATTGAACAGTGGTTAAAAACGAAGGAAACTGTTACTTAACAATGGTTTTATAAGGTCTCTTGGAAAAACAACGGGTTCTATAGGGATATCTCACCGCAAGATAGATTGTGGTGAAAATCGCTATTGTCCAATATCGACCAAGATAGGCGTCGGCAAGAAAACCGCCAAGGACAGATGATGCTTGAGATATCCCGAGGAAATTGTTAACTGCATTTGAAGAACTTGAAAAGGGTCTATGCATAACATAGAACATAAAGGCTACCATGTTCACTGAAAGGCCAAAATAAGCCATTCGTTCTGCCATCTCATTTCCTAGATGGAAAAAGAGTCAAGTTCACCATGAGATTCTCTTCTCCAAAAAGCTTTAATTTTGAGAAAACGCACGCGTGCAACACCTTACAACTCATAGAACAGTATAACACTCATGACTCAACTGCACAAATTAGCAAAAACCTACTACCATAGAACACAACACTTCCAGTAGTACTTTAAATTTTCTCTCCGATTCTCAACAACTAAACAGATGGTAAGCTAAAGTAGAATAAACTTATGTTATATATAAAGAGAGACTTCATTTACCAAAAATGAAGAAGGCAGCAGCCCATCCACCCGTCTTTGAGAGATCTGCAATGGGCTTCCCATGGATATTAACGGGCGTCGTCCCCCCAGTATAACCACGCCCAAAAGCGGTTCGCCTATTATCAGACTCGATAAAATACACTCCGAGTTTCTTTCTGTGAACAGAGTCAGACATTCCATCCAAACTAGCTGGTGTCTCACGCAGATCTTCAGCCGACTTGATTTCTCTGGTACCCATATTTCTTTAGCTTCCTGGAAAATTTAAAACTCTCTTAACCTTTATATCCCTAAGGATACAAATAAGGAAATTTAAATTGCTTGGCAACCATTTCCATCTAAATTCAATGGCTTTTCAAGTTTGCTTCAAACCCTGTAGTTCCATCAAGTTTCTACTAAAAATAAAGGAAGACTAAGCTTCTATTATATTGGTTTAGGTAACAATTTGGGACCATATGTTAAATCATTGAGTTAGAAATTAAAATCTGAGTACGGCTACTGAGCATACCTATGTTGCAAAAAAAAAAAAAAAAAGTGAAACGCATGCTCTCTAAGTTCTACCAGCGATATCTTTAATAAATGACTGAGAAACGGAAACAAGAACAGGTTACATACCTCTCTATACTAAGGCACTTTGGATTCAGAGTTCCAAGAGTAACTATTTCACCAACTTTACTCTCACATCACTGAAGATTGAAGAACAAAAGGTACTACCTGATATCATAACAGTATGAGTTATGGAAGCTTAAAAAATGAGAGATAAGAGAATTCAGCTTCTTGGGGACAGTGAGTACAATCAATTCAAATATTTATTAAATGAAAAGGAAAGAATTAAACCACAATAACAAAGGAAGATCCAACCATGAGGACCCATCATCAGAAAATGGCAAAAAGGTAATAAATGGAATGAGAAAAGCAGTAGCCAATAGAGAGATAGTGTTGGCTGGGAAGCCGTATTAATGGCTACTAATGTAAGATTTCAACTTAATGTCGACTCCACGTTTTTAAGTATACACGAAAATGGTGGCCTTCATATCTTCAAAACCTAAAACTATCTCTCTTTGCTACTGTTTTAGTGCCAACAGGAAAATGGTGTTTTAAGTTTGATTTAAAGAAAGTGAGAAATATAGGTGCAAATCAATATGAACCTTTTGGGAGGCTTTAATGTTGAAGATATGAAACTTTTTGCTCCACTTTTCAGGGCTCTTCTCAATGTCATTGTAAATGATAGGGTATCCGCATTATCGGAGAGGGAGAGATAGAGAGAGTAGACTTTATGTTCTTTGCTAGTCTTTGGCGTTATTTACTCGTCAGTCTTGTTTTGATGGTGCAGATTATGAATAAATGCTCCTTGATGAAAAGAGAATAATTTTTTTAAAATAAAAACATAGACCGAAAATAGATTTAATTTTTAATAATCTTAAATAAATAAAAAAAAGCTGGATACTAGTACTTGATAATTAAGTTTATAGAACCTTGAGAACTTAGAATATAGAGATTTTAGATTAATGTTTTATTATATGTAAATTTAATTGTTTAATTATGTTTATGTTAATTAATTAGTTGATTATTCATTAATATAATTATGATGTAATAATTGATTGTTTAGTCAAATATATAAATGTAATATTTAATTATAATTTTTTTATACTTACAAAATTTCAAAGAGACAAAGACTGGCTCTGTTAAACTAAAAATAAGTTGATAACTACGATTAGGAAGGACCATAATTAGTAGCAACTGTTAAATTGCCCCTTATTGTAAAAGGGCGAAACTTGATCACCTTGAACTCGAGATCGATATAAGAAACCTTAGAGAAAATTTTCATGTGTTATAGGCCTGTGTTGAGGACCAAGACTGCCGATAAGGAAACCAGGAAAAAATCATAGTATGATACTATTTCTAGCCCCATCGTACAAGGCACGTCATAGGCATTATCGTTATCTCATTTAGAAAAGTACAAAGATCACTGCCAATGGCCAGACCATATTCCACGGATGCAACTCTCTACGAAGGACTGAGGACCGTCCATATAAAGGCCTCCGTAATCCAAAGGAGCCAGTTTCACTCTTCTCGTCTTCGCATAGGATTCCCCTCTCGGGTGTAATAATATATTACTGCTGGTAAATATATATAATAATTAAAAATACAATATGATAATATATTATAAAATTGATATAAAAAATATAAAAATAATATAATTTAAAATTTTAATAAAAATTATAAATGAATTTAATAAAATATATTTTTTATATTTTTATATTGATATGAATTATAAAATATAATATTTTTATAAAATATAATATAAATATATGTATCGTTAACATTTTATACAATATAAATATTTAAGTTATCATGTCTACTAGTAAAATATTCAAATTTAATTAATAAAAAATTTAAATTTAATTGAATCATTGTTAAATTAAATTAGAGTTCAAATAATTTGATTTATTGGATAAGTTAAATTTTAAGTATATTAATGCATGATATAAAGCAATTTATATGTTTATTTGAATTTTTTTTATTTTAATATATATTTTATCATTTTAAAAAATAAATATACGTAACCAGAAAACCCTAAATCTATCGAGTCTCTCCTTCGAATCCCCCTCCCCCTACCTAAACGACGCTCCTTCCTATATGTCGGGCTCCGATCCCATACCGACATTCGGCATCCCCACTCTCTGGCAGATACTTTCGCCCTAAACTATAGGTGCTTTCTCTTCTTTTGCTGCATAAACTCTTTGTCATTTTTTGTTGCAAGTCGAATCCTCGTTAAAAAATGTAAGATCCAACTCTTTGCCTGCCAAGTATCAAAGTGTTAGTTTACCTCATGAATTATCCCATCATTTTATGTTTCTGCAATCATTAATGCCTTCCCATTACGTTGTGGGTCTTGAGTTATTTTTTCCTTATATTTTTTTCATACAAAGAGAGGCTTGAACCATTAAAGAAACTCCAAGGATGATGTGGAAAACCAATGCCACCTCAAGACTTCGTAACTGATGATGTGGGAATTCCCAGAGGCTGTTCAAATATAAAAGTCTGCTGCTTACTTGCGAGTTTTATTATATTATTTTACAGCAATCTATACTACTCAAATAAAATGCAGAGACATGTGTGTGCTCTTTCAAATTTTTTCTGGTTTAGTATTTTCTTAGATTTGATTATTTGGATCTTCAATTTTTTTTGGTTTAGTATTTTTTAGATTTGATATTTGGATTTAATTTGCTAAGTATCATTGTCTTGAACAATCAGTCATTAGATCTCTCTAACATGAAATTTTTTTATTATGATTCAAGTTTAATCAAACGAATTAAAATTCTCTTTGAACTCTATTTCGAGTTGAGTTCGAATTTAAAAAATAAAAGTTGATCGAGTTTATATTAAATTTTAAATTTTAAATTTTAAATCGAATTTGAGTATCATAATGTATTAACTCGACTTGACTCACTTATTCTTCTACTCAAGAGTACATATTAATTTAAGTATCGAAGTGTAAACATTGGAGATCCCTTAAACATAAGGTGTTCAAAATTCAATTTTAACCGAATTAAAAATCGAATTAATTTATCAAACCAATTTAATTTAGTTAATCGATCAGTAATTAAATTAATTTACATAAATTTTCAAAAATAATTTTGGAAAATTTTCAATCTTCAATTAAGAAAATTAAAGTAACTGAATAATTGAATAAATAGCAAAATGTACCTAAAAAATGCACTGCTTCATTGCGAGGTTTTTAACACTGCCCTCAGCCCTAATTTCATTTCACAATTTTGCCTCTCTGTTTCGCGGCTTTTGCCTACCTTCTTTCTCCCTTTTAGCCCTTCTTACATTAGGAATTTAAATTGTGCTTGCGATCGGATTTTCAATCGTATTTATCATTATTACAGATATGATAAAAATTATCATAATTATTGTTGTCATAAATCTTTTTTAATTTTATATAACTTACTATAAAATATAGTATTATAATTATAATTATAAAAACTTTTATTTTATAATTTTTAAAGTAGCTTATAATACCTTATATCTTTTATTTAATTGAGAAAATTTTATTCATATTTTTTAAAGATTATAATAAAATATTAATATTTTATTTAACAGTAAATCCTTACATGAGTCAAGTTTATATTTAATATTAACTTCAAATAAATCAAATATTAATAAAATAGGATAAGTTATATGCCAAGCATTTATATTTAATAATATTACAAACTTAAAATATTAACACTTGGCTCACCTTATACTCTTTTACTGGGTAACTCCTTAAGTTACGACATGCTTCATATTTAGTATAAACGAAAAATGAATTTGAATTTAGCACTATGTTACTCATTCAATCATTCAAAATTTAATCTACTTTAAATTTCTTAAGTTTTAGTTTTTAATCATAAGAGTAATAGATTTTTAAATGCTCAATTTATTAAGTATTTTTTTTTTTTTTGCCTATTAATTGATTTAACGTTTTATCATACATTACTTTTAAATTATTATATAATGAATGGCATTTTCAATTCTTATTTAATTGCACAAAAAATAATAATAACTAATCTAATATACTAAAAAAATTAAAAATAATACAACTAACAAAACAAAAAATGCTAAAATTTAAATACAAAATCATAAATTAATAAATAATAAAATCAACGTATAATCACTTAACTTTAACTAAATTATACAAAAACTTTATCTCTTCAATTTTCATCAAACCTTTTTCTTTAAAATCTCTCTATGTTAAATTTATTTAATTTAAAACTTCCTCATAAAATTTTCTTCCAATTAAAATTTTTAAAAGTTCCTTCCATTAATAAATTATTCCCTAAATTAAAAAAAAAAAAAATTGCAAAGTAACAAAACCCCTCCCCATTCATGTTTCACTTAGTCACGCACTCCACATGTACCAAAAATTTTCTCCCTAGTCCCCTTGATCCCCTACCCTGTCTCGCAACTCATTTATTTTTCTTCTTTTCTTAGTCTCATTCTCACACTTTAATCTGTCTTCTCATCTCACTCTCAGACTCAATTTTCTGCCTTATCTCTCTCAACAATCAAACTCAACTTCCAAATGGCTAAAACACCACCCTCTTTTCCTTCCCTTGAAGTAGCCTACCACCCTACCTGATAATTCTATATTTTATAGAATTATCTTAGATCTTATTGTATGAATTTTAACATTTTAGATTTAATTTAAGCTTATTCTTTAGTAATTTTTTGCAAATTTTCTTAAACTTGTTTATTTTGTGATGTGTAGGTTAATAATTTAAATAAGAGAATCAAGGTCATTAAGCATTAATTTGATGGATTAAAGGATACCATGAGACTAAAAATATTAAAGCTGAGCTAAGTGGACCATAGAAAAAAGTTGACTTTTGAGGGTTGACTTATTTGACTTCGTGGTAGTATGAATCAATGGTAATCTTCAGCTCTTTGGAAAATTATTTTAATCTTGATCAAGTCAAAGAAATGAATGGAGAAAAAGTGACAATTGGTAGATTATATTGTGGATGCACATAAATGAGATCAACCTAAGAGATTTAAATTGGAGAATTTTTTAGCTGCCGTCATTTGAGGCTTCTGGAAGAAATTTGAGAGCTGAAATTTTTAGTGGTGATGTGGAATACTTAAGCAATTTCATTGTTCAAGAAGGTAGCATAAAGCTCACAAAGAAAGCTTATCACATGAGCTAAAAATTGCAAGCTGCCAATTTCTTACTCCTTGTAAAGAAAGCCATAGAGAGCCAAGCCAATGCGCAAGGAGAACAAAGGAAAATTTTAGCTGTTTGTTGCACAAAAAGACAAAAAAATCTGTTGTTGTCCTAGCCCCATATGTCACGGTTTTTGCTCAAATTCTGAAGGAAGGAGAACAAGCTGAGCTAGAGGCTAACTTGGCATTTCAAAGGCACGGTATTGGAGCCACCTAAGCCAATCATATGCACCGCATGAGAAAGAACAAGCTACCTCTCCACTAATGTGCCGAACTTGTCACCATTTGTCCAAGTTTTCTGCCTCAGCTTATTGGCCCATTTGGACAGCTAAAAATGCAACCTTTGAAAGCTCTAGAAGCTTGACAACTCACTTCACACATGAAGCTTTGAAGACACCTCATTGGGCCAGCAAAACAAGGCTGCACATGGGAAAAAGCCAACTGGAAATTCCAGCTCATGCAGCACTAATTCTGGGTAGCTGTGCATCTTCTAGCACCAATTCTGAGATTGCACCATTTGGAGCTTTCATCAACCATTAAAAAACCTCTCACTCAGTTATAAAAGGACCTCAAGAGCTGGACTTGGGACTTCTTTCGCCAATTTTTAATTTTTTTCTTAGTCTATGTAGTTTTCCCAAATTAAGCTGGTGGCAGCATTTTTTCTAACCAGCCAAATCTCCCTTTGAGACCTATTTTCCTTTTTGTTTCATTTTATTTTCTAGTGTTTTCCTTTGTTCTTTAAGCCTTTATTACGACTTGTTTAGTTCATTTCCCTTACAACATTTACTTTGTAAATTTTTAATTTAATTCAAGTTTGATTTACTTCATTTGCAGCTAGTTTTCATTTTCTGCTTTCAGTTTCAGTTTTCTTTATTTTTTTTAGCAATTTTTTAATGATGTTTGAGCTCTTTGAAGCTTAAAAAGGATGGCCTTAGATGCTAATGTGATGGTCTCATTATAGGGCTCCAAGAGCTTCATCATTGTGTGCTTTTTATTTGTAACCCTTTACATTTGATACTCTTTAGTTTTCTGCCAGTTTTATTATGCTATTTTATTTACATTTGCAAGCTGTTTACTTGCTGCTTTTGTCTTCTTTTCTTGCTCTTATTTTATGTTTATTAGTTCTTTACATGTTGACTAAATACTTTAGCCGTAGATGTTTATTTCCTGCATTTGCTTACATTTTCTTCATGCATCTTACAACCAATTTTTCTTTAAATTCTGTTCGGTTTTTGTTGATAGTCACCTACATGTTTTCTACTCATTTTTAAGTCTATTTTAAGCTTGTGCTATTGGTTTTCAAATTTCATGAAAAAAATTTTTGCTAGCATTTAAGTTGATAAGTCATTAGGTTAGGGTAGCTTTTCTTATTCGGATTCAACCCAGATTTTTCTTACATTCTGTTCAATTTTAGCTTGATGTTTGCTTTTAATTTTTCCTTCATTTTGCAGTCTATTTGAATTCTATATTTTTGGTTTTCATGTAGCAAGTAGGTATTTTCACTTTTTATTGCATTTAGCTAATTAGGTCACCAGTTTAGGTCAGATTTCATCACTACTTTTGCCTACTATTTTTCGCCAATTTTGGTTGCTTCTAGAAAATGCTTTCCTACATGTTTTTGTTTTATTTTCAAGTCTATTTTAAGCCCATAAACACAGTTTTTACAATTCCCTTTCATATTTGAATAGCATTTTAGGCCACATGATGCATTTAACTTGCATTTTATGTTTCGATTTTCCATGCCATTTTATTTCCATTATGTTTGGTTTTCATATGTAGGTCCCTTAGGTTATTTGCTTTATTTCAATTCTATTTTATGTTAGTACAGTCTGTTTTCATGTTCATTTACATTTCATGCATGATAGGATAGCAAATTGGTAAGTTGGTCAATTAGGAACATAGGTTAATTTCATTCATTTTAATTTCCATTTTAATTTACTTTTGAAAGCCCTTAAATTTATCTTTTGTTGTGGTTAGTTTTTATTGTAGCTATGGTTAGTTTTTATTTTGTGCCTTAGTTCATTTTGGTTTAAATTCCATTTTTAGAAAGTTTTCGTTTATAGCAATTTTTATTTTTAGAAAGTTTCAGTCCCTAGTTAGATGCCTTCTTTCTTAATTTGTAGTAAGTAGATTTCTAATATTCAATAACGTTTAATTTGATGTAGGTTAATTAGAAAATAAAAATTTTTAATTGACTAGATATACTGTACGTATAGAAACAATACTTAACCCTAAGTCTAGTACTCAATCCCTGTCAAGACAATACTCTAATACTTTTTACTTTGTTACTTATACGACCTACCCACTTGTAGTAGATTAGGAAAAATCGTATCCCTAGTCCCTTTAATCCCCTCCCTTATCTTGCAATTCATTTCTTTTTCTTCTTTTCTCAATCTCATTTTCATTGTAGACACCTTATTTTATCTGGAGATTAAAAAGTGAATTTTATGCCCAATGATTAAAAGCCTGAAATTTTTAATTTGATTTTAATTTTAATTTTGCTTTTAATTTTAATTTTAATTTTAATTTAGATTTTATTTTTAGTTTTAGTTTGTACATGGTTAATGGTTAAAAAAAATCAGAAAACACATGAAAAAATTATAGAAGGAAATTGATAGGTTTGATCTTCAATTTGGATTTTGGAATTTATTGATGAATTGCCTACAGAAATATTTGAGCCCTAATCTATGGAAAGAAGGAAAGAATCTAGAAAAATGAAATTTTGGAAATCTTGGAGATTCTTGGAAATCTTGGAGATTTGGTGAGAACTAAAAGTTTTCCCAATTGAATTGGGATTTTATCCCTATAAAAAATAGCTCTCAATCTGTGAATAGGGGGTTTCAAAGCAATTCACTTCAAGATCAAACAGAAGTCATTGAAAAGAGAGAAACTTTGAGCAAAGTTTTGAATTAACAAGGAAGAAACAAGCAAGCATAAAATTTGTAAGAAGATTCGGTTTGAATTTTTTGAAGGAATGCTAAGATTTATAGTAGGAAGCATCAATTTTTAAAAGGTGAAAATTTGTTGGAACCTGTGATCCATAGAGGTAATGTTTGCTTTCTTTTTTTTTGTGATTTTTAACTTTTATAATATTTAATTACTTATTCTTATTATTATATTTATTACATGGTATTTATTTTTGCATGAATTTGCATGACTATTAATATGATTGCATGATTGCTAATTTATCTATGTTAATTTATTTGCTGATTATCAATTTATTTATTTGTGTGATTGCATGATTATTATTATATATTTAATTGCATGATTTATATTATTATTTGCATTATTATATATTTAATTGCATAATTTACATTGCTAATTACATGATTATATATTTAATTGAATGTCTATTTGCATGATTATTAATTTATTTATTTGTGTGATTGTATGATTATTAATATGTTTATTTGCATGGTTATATATTTATATGATTATTATTGCACGATTTTATATTTATTACATGATATGATATTATATGTTATTGCATGATTAATATTATATTTGAATGATATTTAATTGCATGTTTCTATATTTATTGTGCCCATAATTGCATAATTACACATAATTATTAATATATTTGTGTGATTATATTTGATTTCATGATTATATATTTCCATGAATGGTTATTATATATTTGAATGGTATTTTATATTATTGCATGATAATATATTTGCATGATATTATATATTTACATGATTGTTATTATTGTATGATAATTGATATATTTGCATGACATTTTGCATGAATACTTTAGTATGATCTAGGCATGATATTATTACATAATATTTGGTACGATTTATAATATTTCGCATGGTATGATTTAATATTTATTTCATGATTGCATGATTACTTGATATTTTGATAGAATTTTTATGCCACCATATTTTATAAATAAATAAAAGGATTGGAATTGATTTATTTGCATGATAAGACTATGTTTGATAAGGCTTGGGTAAGTTAACACATAATTAATGTGGTACCAATTTTGGGCGTAATGAGGTGCTAAAACCTTCCTTACATGTAATCAACTCCTAAACTTAGTTCTATTGATGTGCACTAGAAACTTTAGGGACCTTTGGTTTACACTTAAGACAACCTTAGAAAGGATAAATTCACATAAGTGGCCAATCACACCTAGAAAAAAAATTGGTGGAAACTTCATGATTTTTTGTGTCTAATGGGTAAGTTCTCCCAACCTAAACATTATAATAGTTTGGCGACTCTACTAAGGACATTAGAGAGTCAAGCCATTAGTTATTTATGTTATTTTAAGTCTAGCTTTGATGGTTTTATTATGTAATTATCTGTGATTTTTTATGTGGACTAATTTATTTATGATTTCTTATTTTTTGTTTTGCAGATTTTAATTTTATGTCCACCGATTTATTTTATTATTTGGCATGTCTTTTTTCACACACCACTCTTGCATTCATGCATAAGCTCTAGACCCGGGCTTTGTCCTTTATTAAAAGGGAGCAAGTACCTACACTCTCATGAGGTGATAACCTCAATGTGAGCTAGCAAAAACTCCCACTTAAATTGAACCATTTTTGTTTGAGCCTATAATGGTGGGCAAGGATTGGAGTGCCTTATTGGTTTATAATGGATGATGATGTAAGGAACAATTTAAGAGCTTTTAGATTGTCAAGCCTTTGAACCTAGCATGTACATGAACCGAAATGATCCAAACCTAAGTTAGAGCCCTGCCCTCCATTTGTTAGAAAATCCTAAAAATGACACATGATGGGACAGTTATTATTATTCTTATAAATTTATTATTCTTTGTATATGTTATTTGCATACTAACTCTTTATATTGTTCCTTATATATATATTATGTTGACTAACCCTTTTTTTTTTTACTTTATTGTGCATGCATGCATCATTAGATTTATCATAAAGAGTGATTACCATAAGACAATCTTAACAAAAAGAATCTTAATTACATATATGGAGAGCCTAGCAAAATCTCCTACTAGCCTGAAAAGAAAGTTTGAGAATTTGAAACTTGCAAACAAAAGCCTCAAATTGGAAGCCCAAGCACTCAAACAAGAAAATGATGAACAAAAAAAATATGTTCATTGACATTAACACCACAAAGTCATCTACCACTCATGAGTTAGCCTAACTTTTGAAGGAAAATGGACAATTACAAGTAAAGATGCAAGAAAAGAAAGAAGCACTCATTGAAACAAAAAAACACATCCAAATACTCAATGGGGTAATGGTCAAAATTGGAACACAAATGGGTGTTGTGAATGAAGAATGTGAGCAAGTAAATGAGGCATATGAGAGAAAGCATAACTAGTTGGAGTGCTTGCTTGATCCACCATGGCTATTTACAAGCTACGGACATGGTTGAAAAAATTGAAGAATAAAAAACAAGGGTGCCATCCGTAAGAGCACATGACTAAATAACTACTAGATTTCCTTAATGAAATGCAATGCCAATATCGATAAATGGGGGATTATTTTTCATAATAAATTTTAGACTTTTCATTGATGTAATATTGGATTTAATTAGAAATAACTTTCAATTTAATAAAGATTTTTTTTGTTAATAATTGTTATGCAGTAATCCTCCTTATTGCATTCATGCATTTATAAATAAACATATTCTAAAGTGCATGATAATAAGTCATCCTAATTCTTAAAATTTATGAAAAATCAAGGTTCAAAAATAGCTTAATCTTCAAACAATCTGAAGCATTACAACATTAGATATCAAGTAAAGATCATGGAAAAAGAAAACATTTTTAGCTTTCAAAAGCTAGAAAAAGCACAAAAAGAACTGAGAGGGTAGTTGGAAACTATTATCGAATTATTGAAAAACATGAGCGCGAGAAAAAAAGTTATGGAAGAAGTAGTGATACAAAATGAGATTGATACACTATATCCTCTTGGCTTTGACCCATATTCAATACATGCATCTCAAGAGGCCCAGCACTAAATGCCATTCACTATAAGTTATCCTTATGTGCAGACTGATATGCCGACAACTACTACTCATGCTCCTATTTTCCCTATTCTTTACATCAAGACATTTAGTCCTACATAAGTTTCAAATCTTAATGATCTCAAGGAATAAGAAAAGCTGAAGATAGGCTTTATTAAAACTAAAGAAAGCTTTGATTTTCAAAAGATAGATATCATAGAAGAGAGGCTTAGAGTCATTAAAACAACAAACTTTTATCGGTCAATGGATGCTACTAGATTATGCCTGGTTGCTGATGTCATAATTCCACCAAAGTTTAAAATGCTTGAGTTTGAAAAGTATGATAGGACAAATGCCCTACTACACATATTATTATGCATTGTCACAAGATGACTGCATACGTACAAAAAGAAAAGTTGCTCATCCATGTTTTTCAAAACAGTCTTATTTGTTCATCAGCTAGATGTTATGTGCAATTGGATAGATCTCACATTTGTGGATGGAGAGAACTTGCAAGGGCTTTTATTGCATAATATAAGCACATTATAGATTTGGCACCAAATCACATGTCTCTAAAAAGCATGAAAAAGAAGGATACTAAAAATTTCAAATAATATACCTAGACATGAAAGGCTATTATTGTCCAAATTCAACCACCGTTTATTAAAAAATAAACCACAATCCTATTTGTCAATACTCTCAAGGCTTTTTATATGAAAAAATGATTGGAAATGCCACTAAAAATTTCAATGATATGGTAATTTATAAAGAGATTATTGAAAATGCCATCAAGAATGGAAGGCTTGAAGGTGGTGATGCAAAAAAAAAAAGGTTGTGCTAAAAAAGAAAGAAAGAAATGCTCAAGTTGTAATTCATGAAAGGCAACAAGTTGAAAGCTTCACCCTATATTATCCTTACCCAATGTATCAACCTTATTACCCAACTATCAATAATGTCTTCCCAAGTCCTTATACTCATCAACTAGTTATATAGTCACCTAACTCTCGGCCAGTAGCTCAACCTAAGAACCAAGTGAAAAGAGAAAGAGCTCATATAGATCCAACTCTTTTGGCATACAGTAAGCTACTTCCTTAATTCATTAAGAACTATTAGGTTGCACCAATTTATTCATAACCTATGAAACTTTCTTACCCTAAGTGGTATGATGCTAATGCTATATGTGACTATCATCTTGGGATTGTTGGCCATTCTATAGAAAATTGCACAACATTATAGTATAAAATGCAAAGTTTAGTCAAAAATGGATTGGTGAATTTTAATTAAGAAGCAGTGTCATTAAAAACCCTTTGTCTAATCATATTGGGGCATAATTTTGAATGAGTTCTTATAAATATCTATTACATTAGGAACTTTAAGAAATAATGCAAGTTTTGAGCATTTGAGAGTCTTTTATTTATCTTTCATTATTTCAATAAAGCAACAGATGCATTTTCATTACATTTTCTCATTTGTTTCATTGCTTTTATATACATGCCTTTCTTATTTCACCCACTCCCATGTTCTAAATAATGAATGTTCAAACAATCATGACAATAATTTAGGATTTGATTTTGAAAGCATCATTCATATTGATGAAATTGATAAGTTGAGACTCTTAATCTACTAGGATCATTGAAGTAAAATATGATAGGTTTCATGAAATGAAACTAGCATGGGATTTCTTTTATTCATTGATAGAAGTGATATAGTGTGTGATTTTTTGTGATGGTTTACTCATAAGTTTGCTCTTAGTCAATAAATTTCTTCATTAACAGTATTCATATTTGAAATGAAAAATGACCATCTTTCTTCTAACCTTTACATAAGGAGTAAAATTATCCATTTGGTATCCCATTTGAGCCTATTGAAGTTTCTTTGAAAAAAACTCTAACCAAGGATCACCTTTCATCCTATGAGGCAAAGTTTGAAAAAGGCTTAATCATAAAGAGAAAAAAAAAAGTAAAGGTCTTTAATGATTTCAGGGGCAAGAAAAAAAAACCCTCATTGGTGCTTAAATCTTTCTTGAAAAAAGATGAAAAGAACAAATCAAAAAAATATGAAGAAAAAAAAGAAAAAAAAAAGAGAGAATTGATAAAGAATGGGGTAAAAAACCAAGCTGCTCCATATAATAATAAATGATCCTTTGTTTGATTACCCTTAAACACATTTTTAGGCCTATTTATCCTTTATTTCATAATCTTAAACCTCAGCCATATTACATCATTCTAAAAGTGCATTTTGATCAAGTATAGATATCTAAATTGACGAGTTTTTCTTTAGGAAATCACCATCACTTTTTTATTTTGGATGAATTTTGAGTTTTCAAATGCATGATGGAATAGTCAAAGAAAAAGAAAAAAAAGAAAAGAAAAGAAAAAAAAGATTAAATGGAGCTCTAGAATGAAAACATGAAAAGGCAATCTAGAGCGAGATTAAAAGCAACTCAAGCAATGTCATTAAAGGAAGTGATTTTGAAGGAACTAATGAACAATGAAAATCTTTGAGAAATTCAAAAAGATGAACCCTAATTTGAAGCTTTGTTTTAAAATTTGAGCATGTATTTCTTTTCCAAAAATTTTGAGCCTATCACAGCTAGTCTTGACATTTTTGTTAAATTGCCATATCAAGAAATTAAGAGAATGCAAAAATGGTTGTGCTTTAAAAGATGATTTTCCATTGGTGAGCCCAAATGAAGAAATACTAATTTGCTTTCTCCTATCTAGTGACAAAATCTCCTTTAAGACCTCGATGTGTCGAACTATGTCATTCCCTTAAATAGACTAAATTGTGATTCACTTTCATCATTCTATACAATAATCACCAGTTTCTAAGAGATTTAATCACATGTTTTAAAAAGAATATACTTTTTTTAGATCATAGAATAGTTATATGGGTAATTTTTTTGGTTGTCATGAACATATTAGGGCATTTTGTTGTGAAGGCATTCATATTTGAATTAACATGAATTGGTGTGGATAAGAGAAAGGTGATTATAATAAGAATGACTTTTTAAAACAAAGAGAATGGTCAAGGTAAAAGGTTTGAAGAAGATCCATTGATAAAAGGAATCGTTTCGAGTGAAAAGACAATGGTGAATCATGAAAACTAGTTTAGAGAAATTGTTAGTCAGTTCTAAAGCTCGGTGAAAAAAATTGGAGAAAAGCTTAAGGACCTCTTTACCATAATTATAGGTGCATGACATGAGCTCTTTTTTGTAGTACATGTATAACATTCATCTCATTACATATTCAATTTTGACTTTGGATTTTGAGAATTTGAAAATGTGAAATTCTAACCCTCGATTAAGAAGAATTTTTCAAGTATGAGATTTCAATTTTTGATTGAGGAAAAATTTTCATGACAAAAATGATAAGTTTTGTGAAACTTTTCCAAGATGAGATATTTTTTTTTAAAAGAAATGACATTTAAAGTTTTAAAACCTCTATTAAGGAGGAGCTTTTTCAAAGATGAGAAATGATTTGTAAGACCTTTGAGCATAATCTTCAAGACTTTTGGGTATAATTTGTAAGACTTCCAAGCATGATTTGTAAGACCTTTGGGCCTAATCTCAAAGACTTCCAAGCATAATCTTCAAGACCTTTGGGCAAGATTTATAAGAGCTCTGGGCATAATTTTCAAGACCTTTGGACATGATTTGCAAGACCTTCAAGCATAATCTCAAGAAAACTAAAGTTTGAATTTTGAGGTTGAATTTGGAATTTTATGGCATTCATTGCATTTAATTTTGAATTTTAAATTAAAATTCTAAGAGTTTTCCTGAAAAAGTTGGACTTGACATTTCTTGATTAAAGGATTTAAGTCCAACTAGGTAGGCACATGAAAATAAAAAATGTTGATTTTTTTTAAAATTTCAATGCCTTTGTTAAGGAGGAGCTAGATAAGAATGATCCCCAAGACCCCCGGGCATGATTTGTAAAACCTCTGGATATAATCTTCAAGACCTCTAAACATGTTCTCTAAAGCCTCAAGGCATGATCTTTGAAACCCTTTTTAGATTTGATTGTTTAAAGTTTCAAGCCTTAGTTATGGGGGAGCTTTTATTTAAAGTTTCAAGCCTTAATTATGGGGGAGTTTTTGGGATTTTCTTTTTCAATTGTCATGACCAAAATAAAATGGATGTCTTTTGTCTTTGTACATTTTCTATTTCATATAAAATGCACAAAAAGGGGCAACTATGACACCCCACTTTGTCCAACGATTTTTTTGAAATTAAATGGGCTTCGATTATGCAATTAGGCCTTAATACAAAATGTAAATTTTGGGTCCAAGGATTAAAATACTAAAATTTTTAATCTGATTTTAATTTTGATTTCACTTTTCATTTTAATTTTCATTTCAATTTTATTTTTGGTTTTAGTTTGGTCATGGTCAAAGGTAAAAGAAAAAAAAATTCAAAAAACACATGAAAAAAATTACAAAAGGAAATTGATAGGTTTGTTCTTGGATTTGGATTCTAGAATTTATTGATGAATTGCCTAAGGAAATATTTGAGCCTAATCTATGGAAAGAAGGAAAGAATCCAAAAAAATAAAATTTTGAAAATCTTGGAGATTCTTAGAAATCTTGGAGATTCGATGAGAACTAAAAGTTTTTCCAATTGAATTGGGATTTTATCTCTATAAAAAAGAGTTTTCAATCTATGAATAGGGGGTCTCAAAGCAATTCACTTTAAGATAAAATAGAAGTCATTGAAGAAAAATTTTTGGGCTAAGTTTTGAATCAACAAGGAAGAAAGAATGAAGCAAAAAATTTGCAAGAAGATTCAGTTTGAGGTTTTGGAAAGAATGTTAAGATTTATGGTATGAAGTATCAGTTTTTGAAAGGTGAAAAATTGTTGGAACCTATGATCCATTGAGGTAATGTTTGCTTCCTTGTTTTTGTGATTTTTGCATAACTTTTTGTAATATTTAATTGCTTTTATTTTCATATTTATTACATGGTATTTATTTTTGCATGAATTTGCATGACTATTAATTTGTTTGCATGATTGTTAATTTATCTGCATGATTGTTAATTTATTTGCATGATTATCAATTTATTTATTTGTGTGATTACATGATTATTATTATATATTTAAATGCATGTTTATTTGCATGATTTATATTATTATTTGCATAATTATATAGTTAATCGCATATTTTACATTATTAATTGCATGATTATATATTTAATTGAATGTCTATTTACATGATTATTAATTTATTTATTTGTGTGATTGTATGATTATTAATATATTTATTTGCATGGTTATATATTTATATGATTATTATTGCATGATTTTATATTTATTGCATGATGTGATATTATATATTATTGCATGATTAATATTATATTTGAATGATATTTAATTGCATGTTTCTATATTTATTGTGTGCATAGTTGCATAATTATACATAATTGCTAATATATTTGTGCTATTACATTTGATTTCATGATTATATATTTGCATGGTATTTTATATGATTGCATGATAATATGTTTGCATGATTGTTATTATTGTCTGATAATTAATATATTTGCATGACATTCTTACATGAATACTTTAGCATGATCTAGGCATGATATTATTACATGATATTTGGTATGATTTATAATATATTTGCATGATAATTTTTGCATGGTGTGATTTGATATTTATTGCATGATTGCATGATTACTTGATATTTTGATAGAATTCTTGTACCACCATGTTTTGTAAATAAATAAAAGGATTGGAATTAATTTATTTGCATGATAAAACTATTTTTGACAAGGCTTAGATAAGATAACACATAATTAATGTCATACCAATTTTAGGCACAATGGGGTGCTAGTGTCACGTCTTGGGCGGGTGCACCAGCACTCAGGCCCGAACACCAGGGACCAAGGCTTGAGCACCAAGGACAATTGTTGGGGTTGGCGTAATAAGCATGGGAAAAGTGTCTTGACCACCCGCACAGCATGTAGGCTTACCCGCATAACTAAGACCAAGCCCACAACGTACTCGCATCACACCCAGGTGAACCCAGGGGAGCCTAGAAAATCTAGAATCTTCCAAAGGCATCTAGGATGGGCAACATTCAATAAGAGGATCTGGTTGACCCTAAAAATCAAAATGAGCCTCATGTAATTTGCGTAATAATGTGTAATCCCTGATTTTTAGGAATCTTGTAAATCCTTTGATTTTAAAAGATAGCCATAAGTAGAGCTAGGGGCCTCAACTATAAATAAAGGGTCACCCTATCCTCAGTTGTACATCATCAAACATATTTTATCTTCAATAATATATAGCATATTTCTGCATTCTCTGTGTTTACTCTAACTTGTGTATTATGCCTTTCCAATTATTTGTTTACCCACACACTTGGTTTTTAGGCTAACTTAGACCCAAGGAACATATTTCTGGTTTAAGGCCACATGGATTCTGAGTCAGAGGTCAGAGCTTGTGATAGTTGGTATCAGAGTAGTTTCGGTGTAGGTTCTGTTCGGTGGTGTTCAAATCGTACTCAAGGCATTCATGGAAATGGCATCCCAGAGTGATGTTGCTAGCCAATAACTAGAGGCCCAAGAGTAAGGCCATAGAAGGAGCAAGAAAACCAGTTCAAGAGACATCTGGTCTACTTTAAAGGGGCATGTGGCTAAGGTGAAGGTGACAATGGGCGATATGAAAGAGAAGCTTGATAAGCTAGATGCTCACTTCAAGGCATTAGACTTCATGGAAAATGAGCTTAAAGGTGAGTTACAAGTTGCTCTGAATAAAGGTATCGACATGATCACCTAGTGAAATACAACCTTAGAGGCCCAAATGAAACCATGCACAAGAAAATGGAAGAGCTCAAAAGAGAGCTCACTATTTGCAATACTACCATTAAGAATGGCGTGATTGCTAGAGTGCATAAGACTCGTATAGAGATTCCCAATCCCAAGGAGTTCAAAGGGACTAAGGTAGCCAAAGAAGTAGACAACTATCTATGAGGGATGGAGTAGTACTTTCAGGCTATGAGTAAGCAGAACAATGCTACTAAGGTAAGCACCGCTTCAATGTATCTTATTGATGTTGCCTTACTATGGTGAAGGTGCAAGTGTGATGATGTGAGGTGTAAAGGTACCTTAATTAGAGCCTGAAAGGAGTTTCAAAAGGAGTTCAGATAGTAGTTTTACCCAAAGTATGCCAATGATAAGGTATAGGCAAAGTTAAGTTGGCTTACTTAGCAAAGGGACATAAGAGAGTATGTCTTGAAGTTCTCTGAATTGATGCTTCAGATTTCAAATCTGAGTGAGATTAAGGGTTTGTTTGTCTTTATGGATGGGATCAAGCCATGGATGAAACACAAGTTACAAAGGAAGGGAGTTCATGAGTTGGCCAAGGCCATAACCATAGTTAAGTCTTTGATGGAGTTCAAGCCATAAAACAAGTCAGAGTCTACCAAGCCTAAGGGGAAAGGCAAGGATAAAAGGGACCAGAATAAGCAATCTAAGAGAAAAGACCATGACTGACAGTCTAAGGATGAAGATCGAGACCATTCAGATAAGGGTAAGCCACCAGTAGGGAAGTAGAAGGCAAAAAAAGATCGAGAATTGATCTCATGCTACTTATGTGGGGAAGCACATTTAGCTCGAAACTACCAAATGAAAAGCAAGTTGGTTGCCATAGACAAGGAATCAAATAAGAAGCTAGAAGATGGGATAACAAAGCTTGGGTTGTTAGTGCTCAATGTTGTCCAAGGTAAGGGAAGTTGCATGTCAAAAGGGTTGATGTTTTTGAATCTGATGGTTGTGGGTAAAGTGAGCATATTGGTGGACATAAGTACCTCACATTTGTTTATTTCAGGTGATAGAGCCTAGAAACTCATACTGAAGGTGTACAAAGGTTATGGTACCATCAAAGCAGTGAACTCTAATAAGGTTCTAGCCATTGGAGTAACATGGGGAGTGGAGTTACAGCTTGGAGCTTGGATGGCAAGAAAACCATTGAAGTAATACCTTTAGATGATTATGAGTTTATGATTGGGTTAGATTTCCTTGTTCAGATTAACACCCTCTTTATGCCTTTTGCAAACTGTGTATACATTCTGGATATACGTGCCAATACCTTGTACCATTAAAGCATGGGTCTAAGATTGGATCCAACATGCTATTGGCTATTCAATTTGCCAAAGCGATGAGCAAGGATGAAAACACCTTCTTAGCTGCTCTGAAGTATAAGGAATCGAGGGAGAATGAGCCCTTTAAGGTGCTAGAAGTGCTAGAGACCTTTAGCAATGTGATGCCTGCAAAGCTGCCTAGCAAGTTGCCACATAAGAGAGAGGTGGACCATAAGATCGAGCTGGTGCTCGAGGCTAAGCCACTAGCCAAGGCCCTTTACCAAATATCCATACTAGAGTTAAAAGAGCTGAGAAAGTAGCTTGGAGAATTGATTAATACTGGCTACATTAAACCATCTAAGGCCTATATGGTGCCCTGGTTCTTTTCTAATGCAAGTATAATGGGTCCTTATAGTTGTGTGTTGACTATCGGGCTTTGAACAAGCTGACCATCAAGAACAAGAATCCTATCCCACTCATTGCGAACATGTTCAACCAACTTGGAGGTGCAAGGTGGTTCACCAAGCTGGATTTGAGGTCAAGATATTACCAGGTCTGGATCAAAAAAAGAATGAACCCAAGACAATGTGTGTCACCTGTTATAGTTCTTACAAGTTCTTGGTTATGCCATTCAGACTCATAATGCCCCAACAACATTCTACACATTCATGAACAAGGTACTTCAGTCGTTCTTTGATCATTTTGTTATGGTTTATCTTGATGATATTATGATCTATAGCCAGACATTAAGAAAGCATATAGACCACATAAGACAAGTGTTTGGGGTGTTGTAGGTGCATGAATTGTATGTAAAGAAGGAGAAGTGCTTATTTTCCCAATAAGAAGTACCATTTCTAGGTCACATAATGGAAGGTGGTAAGATACGCATAGATGTAGGCAAGGTGTATGCCATTTTGGATTGGAAATCGCCAGTCAAGGTAACTGAGTTGAAGACGTTCCTTGGGTTGGTTAACTACTACCAGTGTTTCATCAAAGGCCACTCAGCTATAGCCACACCATTGATTGATTTGCTCAAGAAAGGAAGAGTGTGGGTATGAAACATTGGGTGCTAGAAAGCCTTGATCAATTGAAGAAGACAATGATCAAGAAGCTAGTGTTGGCCTTACTAGACCATGCTAAATCGTATAAGGTGCATACGGATGCATCAAACTTTATTATAGGGGTGCTAATACATGAGAACCATCTAGTTGCATTTTAGAGCCAAAAGCTCAACAAAACCAAGCGCAGGTACATGGTCCAAGAGAAAAAAATGACATCAGTGGTGCACTACTTGCACACTTGGCTACATTACCTATTAGGGTCAAGGTTCGTGGTCAGAATGGATAATATGACAACTAGTTACTTCCAGACGTAAAAGAAGCTATCCCCTAAGCAGGCCTATTGGTAGGATTTTCTTATAGAATTTGATTATAGGTTGGAGTATAACCTAGGGTGAGAGAACACAGTAGCTGATACCTTACGCAAGAAGGCAAACCTTGCTGCCATTAACCAACTAGAGGGGTGCTTGGTGCTGCATATCAAAAAAGGGCTCATGCATGATCCTACAACAAAGACTCTCATCAAATATGCCAAAAAAGGTAAGACTAGGCAATTTTAATTGTAGGATGATTTGTTGTACACCAAGGGTAGTAGGCTATTTGTGCTATAGCATGGGAAGCTCTACAGGGAAGTTTTGTAAGAATGCAGAGGGGTGAGCTACACCTTAGCCTTGCTAGAGGACTGGTATTACTGGTTGTACATGAAAAATGGTACAAAGGCCTATGTGAAGGCTTATCTTGTGTGCCTATAGGACAAGGTGGAGCTCAAGAAACCAGGCAGTCTCTTAAAGCCATTACCGATACCAAAGCAACCATAAGAGAGTATCATTCTAGACTTTATAGTCAGTCTATCAAAAATAAAAAAGTTTGGGAGCAATATAGTAGTGGTGATAGGTTTTCCAAGTATAGGATTTTCATTCTAGCAACCAAGGAGTGCCTAGCCGATGAGGTAGCCCATTTATTCCTGAAGAACATGGTGAAATACTAAGGAGTATCAAAGACTATTGTTAGTGATCAGGATGGGTATTTCATAAGGTAGTTATAGACTGAGTTGTTCAAGCTGTTAAGGTCAAACTTAAACTTTTCCACTAACATGCATCCACAAACCTATGGGCAAATTGAGTGAGTGAATAGACTATTGGAAATCTACTTTAGGCACTATGTGAGTGCAACACAAAAAGGCTAGCCAAAACTATTAAATGTCGACCAATTCCCATACAACCTACAGAAAAATGAAGCAACAAACTAAAATCTTTTTAAGATTATTATAGGTCAATAACCACTAACACCTAATTCACTATAGGTTATACAGGGCCCAATCTAGCAATATACAAGCTTGCCAAGGCTTGGCAAGAGCAAGCCAACTTGGCCAAAGTTTATCTACACAAAGCCATGAAGAGGTCAAAGAAATGGGCAAACTAAAAGATGAGGGACGTGCAGTTCTAACTGGGAGACTTAGTTTTGATGAAGTTGCACCCTATTGTGTGCCATAAAGGGCTACACAAAAGCATAGTTTAGAGGTATAAGGGACCTTTCAGAGTTTATAAAAAGATAAGCAAAAGCTGGATATGCCACCCAAGTTGAGGGTACACCCAATGCTCCATGTTAGCATGCTCAAGTCATTTCATGAGGATGAGAGAGATCCAGGATAGGCAGAGTCAAAGCATGCACCATTGAGAGCCAGGGCCTCATATGAAAGGGAGGTCCATAGAATTCTTGCTGATTGGATGATGAGACAAAAGAACTATCAACCAAGATAAGAGTACTTGGTGTACTAAAAGAGACTTTCAGACAGTGAGGTGAGTTAGGAACCAACAAAAGACTTATGGTAGTTTTAGGACCAGATCAAGCAATTTCACGTAGAGGATGGGATGAAGGCATCATGCAATTAGGTTGGAGAGAATGTCATGCCCTGGGCAATCATACCAGCCACTCAAGCCCTAGCACCAGAGACAGTTGTGAGGGTTGGCACAATAAGCATAGAAAAAGTGTCCAGACCACTTGCACAACATGCAGGCCTGCTCGTACAACCAAGACCAGGCTCGCAACATGCCCGCACCACACCCAGGTGGACCCAAGGGAGCTTGGCTGATCCAGAATCTTTCAAAGGCATCCAGGCTTGGCAACATTCAATAAGAGGATCTAGCTGACCCTATAAATCATGAGCCTCATATAGTCTATGTAATAATATGTAATCCCTTATTTTTAGGAATCTTGTAAATCCCTTGATTTTAGAAGATAGCCATAAATAGAGCTGTGAGCCTTAACTATAAATAGAGGGTCGCCTCACCCTCAGTTGTACATCATCAAATATATTCTATCTTTAGTAGTATACAGTATATTCCTATATTCCCTGTATTCTCTCTAACTTGTGTATTCTCCCTTTCTAATTGTTTAATTACCTGCATGCTTGGTTTTTAGGCTAACTTAATGGAACATATTTCTAGTTTAAGGCCGCTGAGATTTTGAGTCAAAGGTCAGAGCCTGTGAAACTAGAACCTTTTTTGCACGTAATTAACTCCCAAACTTAGTTCTATTGATGTAGACCAAAACCTATTCTTTTTAGGGACCTTTTGTTTACCCATAGGATAACCTTAGAAAAGATAAATTCACATAGGTGGCCAATCACTCCTAGATAAAAAAGATCGGTGGTAACTCTATAATTTTTTGCATTTAATGGGTAGGTTTTTCCAACTTAAACATTATGACACATTTTAATCTGTCTTACTTCTCATCTCACTCTCAAACTCAGTTCTCAGCCTCATCTTTCTGAGCTATCAAACTCAATTTCCAAATGGCCAAAACATCACATTTTTTTCCTTCCTTTGAAGTAACCTAACAACCTATCGCTTTTACCCTCCCTTGACTCTATTGATTCCATTATTCATTTCAAAATTCATCCCATTCTACTCATATGACCATGGCACCTCTGAGGCTTTAGTTTTCCCTATCTCAAATCCCAATACTAATTAAGAAAATCCACTACCCACTAGCAACCAACAACCTTTAGCCATTCCCACCTCAATGACCAACCTCTTATTCAAAGATTTAGAAGTTAGATTATTGAGAAGAGCTCTCACCGTCTAAGTCAGAGCTCTCAATCAGTCAATTTTAGGGATTTAACATGAAATTAGAATTTTCCAAAAAAAGGTAATTGCTTATGCTGAAATTTTGATTATGTTAGATTAAGGATGAGTTTGTGTTTCATTGAAGCTGAATTGATGTTAAAAAAAATTAAGGTTGCTTGTTTTGGGGGGCTTTTTCTAGTTTGCCCAATTGAATACCATTTCTTTTAAAATAGAGTAGCGAAGATAATGGCTCATTATTACCATAATTCATTATCGTGACGCACAACTACCAATGCGATTCAAATTCTCACCCAATATTTTTCCAATAATGACGGTGATGGTGGCTTTACCATTAAATAGTGGTCAGTATACCACCACTGCACCACTATTTAATTCCTTATACATACACACCTTCATTTTTATGATCTCTCAACTTTAATTCTTTCAAGAGTTGAGTCTCATATGTCATTTGTCTATACAATTAATGGTGCAAATTTGGAAAGATCAAGTGTTACAAGTGTTGAAAGCGAGGCCTTTGGACATGAAAGGTCTAATTCAAATTTGGTAGGAAAATAGTAGTGTAAGAATGTGGCAAAAAATCCTATAGAAAGCTAAAGGTTATTTATCATTATATGTTTTTGTGCCTTAAGCTTATTAAGTTCAACTATCTAGCACCATGGCAGGGCAATAGGGCCTGCATTATCTTTTAGAAGAGAGTGAGTGCATTTACCTCAATTGTGAGTTATATGTGCATTCTCTATTCTACTGTAGCTCTTTCACTAGCAATTCTAATTTGCAACAAGCTAACTTTGAAGTGTTTAACATGTTTGCATTACATAATTTGTTTCTCATTTCCTACTAGGAATAAGGAAATGTCTAAGATATTGCATATCTATGTAAGATATATTTGTACAATATAATTTTTTTTATTCTATTAATTAAAAAATTAACTAAACAAATCGAATTAAATTAGGTTTGATTATTTTTATATTAATAATTTTGGTTCAAATAATGAAAATAAGATAAATTAATTCAATTTTGAGTAATTCAGTTTGAACTTAATCGAACCAACTAAATGAACATTGTATTTAGGCATCTACTCACTTTTCACTTTTTTGCAAATAAACAAAACTCTTCACTTGTGAAGCACAAATACGAACACGTAATATGGGTACTAAACAGACATGGACATGATAACATGATAATTTCTAAAATGTAAAGATGTAAGGATGGCAAGACATCAGAATAAAAAGTATTTTTATATATTTTTATTTAAAAATATTCAATATAAATAAAAGTATGGATATAATAATATATAATTAAATTTTTACAAAATTCATATGTCATTACATAAAACAAAATTAAATTTATTTATTTTTTGCTTAAAGTCCAATTAAATAAATATAACTCTTTTGAGACTTGTTAATGTGATTTGGATATTAGTTTTGGGTTTTAAACAAATGAATTGGGTGAAGAAAAATTAATATGGTTTGGAGTATGTGGGTTTGAGTTCCTGATAACCTATTATTCCTTTCTTTTTTCCTTTTCTTCAATATTATGTCATTTTAGCTCTTACAATAAAAAAAAAAATCTGAAAGCAAACCTTACAATTTCTCATCCATTTCATTATCTTTCTAAATTTTCTCAAACCATCCAACTACCTTTCTTTCTCATCTTTTCTTTTTACTTTTTCCTTCTATGCTAACCTTTTTTCATCTTTTTTTTTTAAATCAATATCCATTATCCTTCATACACTTTCCCTTTTTTCTTTCATCTTTTTCTTCTTTACATTGAAAAACAAATAGGCAGTTATTTTGGTTTTTACTAAAATTTTTTGATGAAAAAATGATTTAGTTAGTTTTTTTGTCCAATTTTCTAGAGTGGGGCTTTATGATTTGCCTTATCAAAGATTGTGTCCATTTTTTTTGGTGCATCCATTCATGTCCAATACGTGTTTTCTTATGTTGTGTACGTATCGAACTTTAGTACGACACTAGTATGGTCAGGAAAATGTCGTATCTATGCTACATGTCACTTAAATAATTTAGGTATCAAGGTATAAATCCATTCACCTTTCACTCTTGCAAATAAAGAGGTCTTGTGGAAGAATGTAGGCAATCTAGAGAACAATTTAACAAGTGGCACCATTAGTGTGGAAGTTGTTGGAACATTTTCAATAATGATATATCACAAGAATTGCATGTGACGGTAAAAAGTTATGTTTCCTTAAAAGACATGATTATTTGTTAAGAGTTGTGTTTGAAAATTGTGTATGTTTAAATTGACACATATTTGAACTATTATGTCTATACAAATAGACATCTACTTGGGTGGTCATGTATTTACAAAGAGATTTTTGTTACAGATAGATCTCTAATTTTGGAAAGTAAAAATAATTTTCAGATATGGCAATTTATGTTAAATTCTCCGTTCATTGTTTAAATAAATTTCAAATTACTTCTATAAAGTATTGCTATGAAAATTCCTTACAGAAAAACAATAGTCTTGCTATATGTTGGTGAAGGCTCAATGGATTGATTTTGTTAATGCAAAATACAGTCAATCATTAGGTTTCATTGTATCTTCGAAATTTATCGCTAGTAACTTTTTTGCATACCAATTAATCAAGTGGTGGGGGCAAATAAAATAGGTGGCACCTTTACACGTCTTGAAGTCTTTCCTCAATTTTTTATGCTTTTAGAGACCCCATGTTCTAACAATCTTGAGATTTTATTTTGGCATTTTAGAAATGATTCTTACAAATTTGGAGATAGAGGAGGCTCAAGGTATTAAAGGATAAATGTGAGTAATCTTTTTACAAGTATGACTGGTGGAATCTTTGAATTTAAGTTGGTGATATTTTACATATTAAGGTATGTTTTCTTATCGACCAGAATGTTAATTTTCACATAAAATTTTTTTTTAGAGGTATATATTTTATTTTATAAATTATTGCTAATAAGAAGATTGGCTTGAGATAATCACATTAATAGTTACTTTCATTAACATGTAAGGTTAAAATATTAGATGAAAAACATTGCTACATTGCATAAGTTTTTGTATATATTGAAATCGGCTCCACGATTGAGTTTAATAAATTGTATCATGTCTATTTGAAAAATCAATGCATATAAAAGCCAAGATGGAAAATAGCCTGACCATATAAAATATAGAGATTTGAATTGGTCTAAGGTTAGAATAGTCAAATTTTCCCATGGTTTTTATGAAAAAAAAAATTAAAACTTGGTGAAGGAATTTCCCATGAAAAACTAAATGCAAGTGGAAGATATATATAGAAAATAAGATTCAGTTGCAAGATTGGTTATATTCTAATTATGGCATCAAAATTAATATAACAAATTGAGTCAATTTATTTATATGGTTTAGATTTTTTAATAGTGTCCAATTTTCATGAAAACCAATTAAAATTAAATTGATGTATGTTCTTAGTTATTATCAAAATATGGTGTTTCATGGATTAATTGGTGGACAGTAAACTAAATAATGATTTATTATATACAGCAACATAAGTTTTATTATCAAGAACGTGGGCAATGTGACATGTCTTTTGCCTACTGGATGTATTACACTAGAAGTAATTTTATAAAATAGAATGTTATTGTGAACAATCACAAAGTGGAAATCATAAGTAGCCATGAAAGGGTTAATCAATGGCTACACAAAAGCATTGTTACTTCTGGCATATGGGATATTACTTAAAAGGACAAGCTTATCATAAACATTAAGACAATTGCCAATTACCAGCAATTTGAAGGCAATCCAGTAATGTCTTATTAGCAATGTTTGTAGATTTGAAAAGTTCCATTTTGGAATACCATGGAAAAAATGACACAGTTTGCAACTAAAACAATTTAAGTAAAGTTTGTTTTAATGTAAACAGAGATTATAAATAATTGTAATGATATATGGCATTTATGTTCATAAAATTAATAAAAAAATGCACTAGTCTCTATGGATTTTTTATAATTTTATGGCAAGGATATGTGTTGGTCATGCACCATTAATGTATGGATTAGATAATGATGTTGATTTTCAAAGTCATAAGCTTTGGATTGTCATGTTTCATGACTTGTATTGGCATTAGAAATTAGAATTAAAATATCAATGGATTCTAATTGCTTTTAGGCATATTGGTCTTAAGAGTAAAGTTTGAAATTATTATATATCTAGAACTAGTGTTATGATCCATTTGGGTAGTGGACATGGTTTTGATTAAGGCCATAAAATAAGCTAATAATTTCCATGATAAAAGATACATATATATGATATTTTGATATTTATTTGATTAGTCTATTGATAGTCTTCTAATATAGCTATGTTCTAAAAAGGATATGTGAAGCACCCTTATGGATATATGTAATTTGTTGATGAAAAGTAATGCCAAAAAAATAACAAAATGATTGTCTTATTTCACCAAGGGATTTAAGGCTTTTTTACGATAATTTACTTAGTGAAAAAGACTATAATGTATGATTTACACATTTGGTGGCAATGAAATTAATTTCTTGGGATATCAAGAAATATATAAATGGATAAATATGAAACCATCATGACAAGAATAAAGATAAGTGATCACCATGAACTAAAAGAATTTATGATAATTGTACAAAGGATATCCATAATAGTTGAATTATTATGGAAATAGTATTATTTAAAGAATGGATATATGTACATGGTGGTGGTATTGGTTTTATAAACCTTTTAGATAAAATAAGTTAAAATTTCATTATGTGGCATGAAAAATTAACATAGCTATGTTGGACATTTCGAGATGAGGTTCAAGCCTACAATATGAAGTCATCCATAATGAAAACTCGACTCAACGCTTGGTATAACATCAAGTCTTGAGTTCAATGAGCCAAAATACATCATTTGTATGTGGTTGCAAGCACTATAACCTTATAGTTTCATCCCAAGTAAAGTGTTCGATACTCGTAATGATAAAGAAAGAATAAGACTATACTCTTAATAGACCCATAACATAAATAGATTATATTGTTATAGTTACGGGACACTCTTAATGGGAGCTACCTATGTAAGTGTGAAGTGTGGGCGCTTCTTAAAAGTTCAAGGGCTTGGCTCTAATAGCACTTATGAAAAAGGATGCAAACACATGGCCAAAATAGTGTCCCTAAATACTGAGTATTCATTGTATGTTGAAATTATTGTGTGAGATAAGTTCAGTTAATCAAATGGAATAACTACTTTAAAACATAGTCTACCATGCAATTTCAGTTAACTTTAACTTATTGTTACTAAGTGAGGGTTCAAATCATAAGATACCTTCATTTATGCAATTGATTTCTAAGATTATCATAAATCTAGATTATTTTGAAAATGGTGAGGGATTGTTGGAACATTTTCAACAATAATACATCACATGAAGTTACATGTGATAGTAAAAAGTTATGTTCCTTTAAAAGACATGATTATTTATTAAAAATTGGGTTTGAAAATTTGTGCAAGTCTAAATAGACACAAATTTGAACTGTTACATCTATACAAATAGACATCTATTTGGATGGTCATGTTTGTACAAAGAGATGTCTATTTTATTACAAACAGATCTTTGATTTTGGAAAGTAAAAACAAATTTTAGATATAGCAATTTATGTTAAATTCTCCTTTTATTGTTCAAATAAATTTCAAATTACTTTCATAAAGTATTGTTACAGAAATTCTTTATAAAAGAACAATAGTCCTATTATATGCTGTGAATGCTCACTAGATTGATTTCATCAATACAAAGCATAGTCAATCATTGGGCTTCATTGTATCTTTGAGATTTATCGCCAGTAACTCTTTTGCATATTAATTAATCAAGTGGTAGGGTGAATAAAACCTTAAGGAAAGTGGCACCATTAGATGGCTTGAAGCCTTTTCTTAATTTCTTATATTTTTTTCATACCCTATGTTTTAATAAAAGCAAAACCATTCCGCTTCCACCCCTACCTCAACTTCAAATTGTTCAACCTCTCTAGGATTCAACAATACTTGATTGTAGATTAAAAAAACATAACAAAAACTAAAAGGAGAGAACTAAATCCTCCAAGGATCAAATTTATTGTGTAGTCAATCAAAAAATCATACAAGAACACAAAGGAATTGAATTGTATACATCTTACAATGGATTGAGCATGAAAAATCCAAAAGCATAAAATTCCTCCTCTTTGTTCTTGTGTACCAAGCCCATTGTCGTAAACTAAAGTAGTCCAAATATCCAACCTTTAACGATAATCCACACAGATGACAATGGGGTCAGGTTAGGGTAGATTTTTGCTCACCCTAACCCTGACTTGATTTTTAAACAATTATATTAGACTCTGAATTACTGATGATTGTGAAATTTATAGCTTTTCTTAGGCCATCTTTACTTTTAAATTTTAAAAATTTTCATGAAATTTGTGCCTTAATGTGTTAAAATGTTGATTTTTAGGTTTGCATGAAAAAATAAGTAAACTTGGATGTAAGTGTCAAAATCCATGCAAACCATGCAAAGGTGACAAAAAGAAGCCATGCATGAACCACGCACTCCATGCAAAGTTGGTGGATGACATTCGGCCAAGCCATAAAGATGTTTACCAAAGCCCATTTGGCCATGCATGCAAGAATAGTCAATCCATGCAAAAGTGGTAACTATGGGAACCCAATATGTAGTTAAACCAAGATGCCCAATGAATGCTAGACTTATATTTAGCTAAAAAAGAATCGGTGTGCTTGAGGACTCTTTTAAATTAAAAAGAGTCTTAAGCCAAGTGAAAGAATCCAAGATCACATTTTTATATTCAAAAGTGTTTAGGCTTAAGTGAAACTGTCCATATCCATCCCCTCTAGGCCAAGCTGTGTACTATAACTAGGCCATTCTAGTAACTTGTAATTCATTCTTCATTCCATTATTCACTTCATTTTCTTTCTTTTCTTTTTACTTTTTAACTTTTAAGAGCTTTCTTGTAGTTTTTATTATTTTTGGCTGGGTAACAACTAGCTTACATTTCTTGTTTTATCAAGTTTAGATCTCAATACAATCCAGTCTCCATTTCATTTCAAAGCTTCTTTACTTTATTTTGCATGCATAATCTATATATTTCAAGCACATTGTTTACTTTCAAAGGCTTTAAGTTTCAATTGTGCTCACTTTGTCATATTTGACAATTTTTCATTCCTTTTAGAAAAATTATTTGTTCTTAATTTTTCCTTTCTATTTACCTTGCAATCTTGCTTTCCTTTTACTTTACTTACTTTTTGTGGCTAGACTTTATTGCTACCAAATGAAAGTTAGTGAGCTAGGCATTCAACCCTTATAACATTCAAGTTCTTTTTGTTTTACTTAAATAAGTAATGTCTTTGGTTTTTCTAAATATAAAGCTAAAAGGAATCCCTTTTGGTACTTGGCCTGACACCGTAACATAATCCTCGAGGGAACGATACTTTATTCATCACTTTATTACTTAGTGGTGATTCGTGCACTTGCAAGCTAACAAAGAGCAACAATCACCAAACCTTACATCTGATTATTATGTTTTATACCTTACTCTAACCTAACATATATATATAATCTACATCCGATCTGAATCTAACTTGAAGTTAATTTAATAATTTTAATTTATTATTATACTTATAAAATTATTAATTTTTGAAATAAATTGTATTTTAATTAAATAATAATTTTATTATCATATATATACATATATAAACATAAAATTAAATAAATAAAAAATATTTGTTTTTATACTCTAGGGTGAGTCGAGGCGAAATACCCTAAAACCAATTTTCAACTCGACCTCAACATTTTAAAAAATACCTAACCTATTTTCAACCCAACCTCTGATTTCAAAAAAACTATCCCTATCGAAATGAGTTGAGTCAAAACCCTTCAAGTACAGGTTGTTTTGCCATCCCTAGTGATCTATTAGGTGCTCAACGAGTTGGCAATTATATAAATTAATCTTAATAAGAATTCATTTATTCAAAAACCATGAGTAATATCTAACAACGCATCATGGCCAAAAAAATTATACAAGTCAATATCATTTGACTAACCTTTCAATGTATAATAGGTTAGTGTAGTTCAATCCTTGTATCATTTATGTCAAAAGAAGAGAAAGCATGGTACAATATCTATTCTTTAACCCTTTTCCATATTAATTAAACCTGCAGCTTCTATATTAACTCCTTCAAATTGGCTTCTCCAAAAATTTTCTCGAGTTAATGTAGACACCCTATTTTGTCCGAAAGTTTCTCCGAAATTGAAATGGGCCTTTAACCATAAATTGGGCTTGATTGGGAAGCTTTGAGCCTAATAAAATAAAAGCCCATTTTTTAAAATGTAATTTGATTTCAATCTTGATTTTGATTTTAATTTTTTTAGTTTTGATTTTAACTTTGTGATTTATTTTGGTTAAAAAAAACAAAAAGTTAAAGCTAAAAAGTAAAAAAAAAAACCAAAAAATATTTTAAAAAACAAAGGTTTTGTTTGGGATTCAACTCAAATCCGATTTTGAATTTAATGGCTCATTCATGCAATATCAAATCATGTAAAAAAGGAAACTTAGAAAATCAAATCAAATCTAATTCACAAAAAAAAATCAAAAAAAAAAAAAAACAGATTACAAAATCAAATCATATGGTGGAATTTTCCAAATTAAAAAGGATTCAATGCTTATATATGAACAAGCAATTAACAACACACAATCAGCAATAAAGAGTAATAGGCAAAAACAAAATAAAACAAATAGAGGGTTCTAGGTTTTGTGTTTTTGGGTTCTTGGTGTCTTGAAATCAATTCTAGAAGTTTTAATTTCTTAGGATTTGATTTTTTTATTGGGTCTTGTTTGGAATTTTTTAAATTAATTTGTTTTCGGGTTTTGATTGAGAATGCATATGCTGTTTTGGAATTTGTGTGAGATTTCTAAGATTTTGAATATTTGGGCTTCTGGAATTCATGCTTGAATTTCTAGAAATTTTTAAGGAATTTGTGGATTTTTTAGAACTGTTAGATTTTTCTAGGTATTTTTGGGCTTAGTATGAATATTCCAATGAGTTTTTCAGTTTCTTGATGAGTTCATGATGGTTGAAGAATTTTAGGTGGTGGTTTCTGGGTGGTTTTTAGGTTGGTTTGAAGATCTTGGTGACCATTTGAAGTTTTCAATACTAGTTTCTGGAAATTAGGTTATCAAGTTGAAGTTCCCAATTGAATTTTTAAAGAGAAGTTACAAGGTTTTTCAATTAGAGAGAGAGAGAGCATAAGGTGATTTTGACGCAAGGGCTGAAAGTTGGCTTTTATACCTAGGCACATTTGATGTTGTTTGCCCCTAGGATCCACGCATTGACTCCCATGGGATCCACATGCTAACCTAGTTGAAACCCACCTAATTCACAAGTTTTCCCTTTTTTCCTTTTTTTCTGCTTTGATTTTTTGTTTTTTCTATTATTTTTATATTTATTGTTTTAAATGATTGATTGAATTAATGTGGTGAGAAAAGAAAAATAAAAATAGTTTTTGCATTATGTTTTTATGAGTTTAATATATTTTCTTGACTTCTTAATATCTACTTACATGTTTTCATATTTATTGTGTGATTTATTAAATATATTTTGCATATTTGCATGATAATTTTTATTCATTTTAATTGATTTTTTTTCAAATTAAAAAAATGGTTTTCAAAAAAAAATTTCAATCCTACCAAACTATTGGAGGATTTAAATCTTGAATTAAGTCTTACCAAATTATTGAAGGACTTAATGAATTTTCTTGAAAAAATAAATTTCTAATCTTACCAACAAATTGAAAGATTTTTTTTTAACAGAGAATCTTACCGACATATTGGAGAATATTTCTGAAAATAAATTATTTTTATAAAAATTAGATTTTGAATATCTGATGATAGAATTACTAAAAGTGTTGCAAATAACAATCATTATGTAAATTCTTAGGTGAGAAAATCTTTTCTAAATTTTACCAACATATTGGAGAATTTGGATGAGAATTTTTTGATATCATGGCTCTAGATCTCATTTTCACAAATAAAAGTTTTTTATAAAAAAAATTAATAAATCTAACGATAGAGTCTTTTTAAAGTGGGACACTAGCCTCCATGAATACTCATGAAGTGAGAAAATTATCTTAAATTGCTACCATACTATTGGAGTAATTTTAAGATCAATTTTCAATAAATAAGCTAATTGGTAAATTATAAAGATGTTCTAAGGCTTGGATAACTTGAAATCAAATTGGTATCATCTTTTAGATAGGCATTGTAATGGTGCTATAACCTTCTTCATACGTAACTACACTCCCAAACCTAAATTTGGTTTCATAGACTAGAATCTACTATTTAAAGATACCTAAGTCAAATGGGATAAATTCAGTTAGGTGGCCAATCACACCGAAACAAAAATGATTGGTGGTAACTTTTTAAGTCTATGTCTAGTGATAGTCCATGGATCTATACATTATGATAGTTTGGTGACTCCATTAGGGATGCCAAGAATCAGGTCAATAAATGATTTCTTGTTATCCAAGCCTAATTTAATAAATTTAAGAATTTTTCTTCTTGTTTATGTTTTATTTGTCATTATTATTATTTTTATATTTGTCATTATTTTGCTATGCATAACATGAGCTTTACATTCAGCTCCATCTCTTAGAAGGGAGTAAAGTACCTATGACTTCATGAGATTTCATATCTCTGTCTAGGCTAATGAAATACTTCCACTAAAATTGAATACTTTCCACTTGTAACTTGTAATGGGTGAAGATTGGGGTGCCTTACTAGTCTATAATAGATAATGATGTAAGGAACAATTTGGGAACCCTTAGACTATCATACCTTTGAACCTAGCATATAAACAAACCCTAAGGGTATAAACCTAAGTTAAAGTCATGCCTTCCCTTGTGTTAGAAAAACCTAAATATGACATATGATGGTTGTTCATTCTTCTTGTAAATTTATGTCTTATTTTTTTATAGATATTATTTGTATAATAACCCTTTTATGTTGTTCTTTGTATTTATATATTACATGCATACTAATCCTAATCTTTTACTATGCATGCATCCATATCATTAGATTTATCATAAGGAATAACTACCATAAAATAATTTTAATAAGAAAAATCTTAGTTACATCTATGAAGAGCTTAGTGAAGTCCTTTACTAGCCTAAAAAAAGAGTCTAAAGAGTTGAAACTTGCAAACAGAATGCCAAAAATGGAAGCTCAAACACTCAAATAAGAGAATGATGAATAAAAGAGTCTGTTTGCCAACCTTAACACAATATAGTCATCTACCAATCGAACGCTGGCCCAACTTTTGAAAAAAAAATGGATAATTGTAAGCAAAGCTACAAGAAAAAAAAAAGAGGCACTCTTTGAGGTAGAAAGGCACATCTAAATGCTAAATGGAGTTGTGGTTGAAATTGAAATACATATGGGAGCCATGAATAAAGAATGTGAGCAAGTATAGGAGGCATGTATAAGAAAACATGACCAGTTAGAGTCCTTGCTCGACTAAATCATTGTAGCTACTTACAAAGCAAAATACATGGTAGAAATGGTTGAAAATTAGAAAATAAGGGTGCCACTAGTGGGAGCACATGGCCAAGAACTGCTAGATTTCCTTAATGAATTGCAAAGCCAATATCGACAAATTAAGGATTTCTTTTCTCAATAAATTCTAGACTTTTCATGAATGTAATATTAGATTTGATTAGAAATAACTTTTAATTCAATAAAGATTTTCTTTGTTAACAATTTTTATATGGTAAATTCTCTTTATTGCATTCCTGCATTCTTGCATTCATTCTCATGCATAATTGGATGGTTTCATGAATATCATTCTTAATATGTACCTCAATTATGATAAATCAAGGTTTAAGGATAATTCAAACAACTCACCACCAAAATAACACCTGAGTTCAAGCCAAAAAAATGAAGTAAGAGAATATGAATCAATTGGAGAAATAGAAAGGGCCTAAAAAGAGCTTAAAAGGGAACTAAGCAAAATTTTGGAAACACTGAGCAAGCTAAACAAAGGAAAAATTGTAAAAAAAAATGCTAGACCTAAAGACCATCTATTGTAGGATGTTGTTGAACCTTTGTATCCTCTTGGTTATGGCTCACATCAAGCCCAGTCCACTCAAGGCACTTTATCACAATAATTCACATTCCCTGCAAGGTATACTTACTCAAGAAGGCCATCTACACCAATTCAAGGGCAATATCAAAGTTTCGCTAATCCTATCTTTATTGAAAGGTAGTAGGCTAGTTCTAGTCCCCAACTTAGATAACCCAAACAAGAATGAGAAGTAAAGGTCAGTTAAAATTTAGAAGACTCAAAAGTTGAACAGAAGATGAACCTATTGAAAGAGAGACTACAAGCTGTTAAGGGTGTAGACTTTTATGGCTCCATGATTTTTTCAAAATTTAAAGCTTTGAATTTTGAAAAGTATAATGGTACTAAGTGTTTGATAATTCATGTCACCATGTATTATCAAAAAATAGCTATTTACACCAGTGATGAAAAGTTATTGATGCATGTGTTTCAAAATAGTCTTTTAGATCAACTACAAGGTGGTATGTTTAGCTAGATTAAACCCATATCTACTTGTGAAAGGAGCTCACTAGGACATTTATTAATTAGTACTGCCACATCATTGACTTAGCCCCTTAGTCACCTTTCTTTATAAAACATGGAGAAGGAGGCAACAAAGTCCTTCAAAGAGTATATCCAACGATGGAAAAATATGGCTACTCAAGTTCAACCTCCTTTAACTATGAAAAAAACTACAACACTATTTGTTAGCACCTTAAAAGAACCTTATTATGAGAAAATGATAGGGAACACAATTAAAAAACTTAGCTAACATGGTGATCTAAAGGGAGATAACTAAAAATGCTATCAAGAGTGGCAAGCTTGAAAAAAGTGAGCAAAACAATGCTAAGAAATGTAGGATGCCTAAAAAAAAAGCTGAAACCCAAGCTATAAGTTTTGAAGGGCAACAATTTAGAAGTTATGCTCCATACCCACCATTTGTTCATCTAGCTTACTACCGTACAGTTAATAATGTTGCACAAGTCCTTTATCAACCTCATTATCGAATCATGAATAACATCTCCTAAAATTTTTATCAACCAGCATTTCAAGCACCTACATATGGGCCTGATCTTGTCACTGCACTAGTCTCAAGGCCTAACAATCAAGCAAATGGTTTGAAAAGATCAAAGAACAACCAAGAAAAAGTTCACATTGATCCTATACCTATCACCTATATTGTGCTATTCCTAGAATTGGTCAAGAATAACTTGGTATCAACAGTTCTTTTGGAACCATTGAAGCCACTCAATCCCAAATAAAACAATGCTAATGCCACATATGATTACCATAATGGCAATATAGGTCACTCTATAGAAACCTGCCTTACTTTCAAGCATAAAGTGTAAAGTTTGATCCGAGCAGGCTTAGTGAGTTTTAATGAATCAACGAAACTGAATGTCAACAAAAACCCTTTACTTGATTACCTAGGGGCATAATTTTGAGAAAGATACAAAAATGCTAATTGAAACTGCTTATCATCTTAAGATTTTTTTAAAATATGGACTTCTTTTATGTACTTGAATTTTATTTTATTTTTTATCATTTCAATAAAAGTGATAGATATCATACATTTTCATGATATTTTCTTTTTTCTATGAATCACTGTTATATGTTTTTACCTTTTCACATCTTTTCCTATACCCATTATTAAACTCCAAATAATGAATGCACAAATAGCCATGACAATAACTTAGTGTTTAATTTTAAAAGCATCATTCCTGTTGATATGATTGATAAGTTGAGATTATTAATCTATTGAGATTAATAAATAGAAGAAAATGAATATGGTGAAGAATTTTGCTCAGTAAAGGATAAAACTGATGTAGTACTTGATCTTCAGTTTTGGTCAATAAATGTTTTTCATTAAGAGTATCCATGTTTGAGATGAAAAATGACCGTCTTTCTTTTACCCTTCATACAAAAAGTAAAATTACCCTTTATTATCCCAATTGAGCCTGTTGAAATTTGCTTTTAAGAAATCTTAACCAACGATCACCCCCACACTAGGGGCAAAGTTTGAGAAGTTTAAAAAGTAAAAATCCTTAGTTATCTCAAGAGTAAAGCCCTTTTATGCTCAAATCTTTATGGAAAAATGATGAAAATACAAATAAAAAAAGTAAAAAAAAAAAATGCAATGAAACAAAAAGCAAAAAAAAAAAGAGAAAAAAATGAGAAAGAAGAAGAAATTGATGGGGTAAAATATCAAGTACTCTACATAAAGAGAAATGATCCTCAATTTAATTACCCTTCAAATATAGTTTGGGTTTGTCTTTTTCATTTCTTTCATAACCCCTCACCCTAGCTTACATTATTTCCTTTAAAAATTCATTTTGATTGAATATGAATACTCGAATTGGATAATAATGAGTTGAACTAAGGTAGGTGTCTAATTAGATTGTTTGGGAATTTTGGTGTCCTTGATGAATAAAAGGAAAAAAAAAAAAAAAGATGAGATGGAGATGTGAAAAAAAAACAAAACAAAAAAAAAGAAAAAAAAGTGAAAAAAAAAACTTAAATTAAAAACATAAAAAGGTAGTTTAAGTAAACATAATGACTCAAACAAATAGTTTTATTTGAGGATCACAGAAATATGGATGATGACTGGCTCAAAGATCAAAAATATCAATGAAATGTGTTTTTAAGAAAGAATTATCAGCTAAAGTTTCACAATTGTCTAAATAGTTATTATTTTGAATGTTAATATCCTATTTAAATTGTCACAGTATTTTACTTTTATTCATCTTTGATTTGTTATTGACCAAATCTCCTTTCAATACCCAATTTTCTTGTTCTTTACCAAATGTATATCCCTTGAATGAATTGAGAAAATGTATCATATTTGTCATAAATTAGAATAATGTTAAATAAGTGAATGACAATATCAGTAAAAGATTTTTCCATTCTTTTGTAAGAAATCTAAGATGAAAAAATGAAATAAGCCTAGAAAAATTATTTGAAAAGAGCAAATGAGATAGACCTAGGGATGAATACAATGATGGATTGGTCAACATAACTTGTGAGTTATGACAAGATCAGAAATATAACATAGATCAATTGATGGAATGATGGAATTTGTTCCAAAAACATTAGTGTTAAGGAGCTAAGGAGAAATATATAAGATGGTGGAGTCTTAAGAACCTTATTACCATAATTAGAATTTCATGGCATTGATTTAGTGACATCTGCCTCACATACATTGTGTTCACATTGTTGTTTGAACAAGTACATTTGAATTCTTGTTTTGATAACTGCATTTGCATTATGGTTGGGGCATACATTTACATCATGTACTAAACATTTGAATCAGGGTATGGCATTTACATTGTTTATTAGGACATGAATTTGCATCATTTAGTAAAAATATGGATTGTTACATTTACAACATGTAGAAGACATTTGCATTGACATTTATCACATACAAAATTTGACTTTGATTGGATGCAAAACCATAAAATTTTTCGAATGAGAATCTTTAAAATTTTGGATGTGAAGCCATAAAGTTTTTGAAAAAGAACATTTGAAACTTTGGATGTGAATATCTAAAACTTTTTAAATGCAAATCTTTAAAATTTTTTATGTGAATCCTTAAATTTTTCAAATGAAAATGTTTAACATTTTGGCATGAATCTCTAAAATTTTTTAATGAGAATCTTTGAATTTTAGAGGTGGGCCTTGAAATCTTTGATGTGGATCCATTAATTTTTTTTTAAGTATGAAACTTTCAATTTTGGATGTGAATCACTAGCAAAAATATTTTAAGTATGAATCTTTAAATCTAGAAATTTTGGCAGTGACAAGTTTAAATTCTTATGAATCTTCCATTATGAGTTCTTGCAAATCTAAAAATATTGTGAATATTCCATTTTTGTGAAACTAAAGTTTTTGTGAACCTAAATTTTTTGCAAATCTAAAATTTTTGTGAACCTGAAGTTCTTGCAAACCTGAAGTTCTTGCAAACCTGAAATTATTGAGAACCTGGAACTCTTACAAATCTAAAATTCTTACGAACTTAAAGTTCTTATGAATCTGAAGTCCTTGCGAACTTGAAATTCTTGTGAAATTGAATTTCTTGCAAATCTAAAAGTCTTGTGAATCTTTAACTCTTGTGAATCCCAGAAGATTTATGAATCTTTAAAATTATTGTGAATCTAAAAATCTGTGCAAATCTGAAACTTTTATGAGTTTGGAACTTTTAAAAATTTTGGAACCTTTGCAAATAGGGAAACTCTATGAAATTTGGAATCTTTGCAAATCAAAACCTCTATGAAACTTGGAATCTTTACAAATCTAGAACCTCTATGATACTTGAAATCTTTGTGAATTAGGAACCTTTAAGAATCTTAAAATTTTTATGAATCTTGAAACCTTTTGCAAATCTTTAAAATTTTTTGAACTTTTGATGAACCCTTAAATTTTCAAATTGTGAATATTTGGATTTTAAGCTAAAAGTTTTGAATTTTTTTGGACCCGAGCAAAATGGATGTCTTTTTTACATGTTCTATTTAAAGTTTTTAAAATTGTTTAGCTTCTGTATAGAGGATTTCATTTTGTTGAGCCCTGGTTAAAGGAGTTTATTTCTTATTTTAAAGTTTTTAAAGTCGTTAAACATCTATTTAGAAGAGCCAATATCCTATTCATTTTTTAAGTTACATACCTCTATTTAAAGGATCCTTAAGTTGAACCAAACGTAACGGTTGCCTATGTCTTTATGCAATTCTTGTTTCATAGAACATGCATAAAGATGGGCAATTGTAGATACTCCATTTTGTCAAAAGTTTCATCAGAATTGAAACGGGCCTTCAATCGTAAATTGGGCTTAATTAAGAAGCTTTGGGCCCAATAAGATAAAACCCAAAATTTTTAATTGTAATTTGATTTCAATCTTGATTTTGATTTTAATTTTGTGATTTATTTTGGTTAAAAAAACAAGAAAAATCGAAGTCAGAAAGTTAAAAAAAATAAAAAAACCTAAAATTAATTTTAAAAAAAAAAAAAGATTTTGTTTGGGATTTAACTCAAATCTGATTCTAAATTTAATGGCTTGATTCAAGCAAGACCAAACCATGTAAAAATGGAAACTTAAAAAATCAAATCAAACCCAATTCACAGAAAAAATCAAATAAAAAATCATAGATTACAAAATCACAGGAAAATCAAATCATATGGTGGAATTCTCCAAATTGAAAAGGATTGTATCCCTATAAATGAACAAGCAATTGACAATACATAATTAGCAATAGAGAACGATATGCAAAAACAAAGTAAAACAATTAAAGGGTTTGGGTTTTATGTTTCTGGGTTCTTGGTGTCTTGAAATCGATTCTAGATGTTTTAATTTCTTGGGGCTTTTTTTTTTTAGGTCTTTTTCAAAATTTTTTAAATTAACTTGTTTTTGGGTTTTGATTGAGATAGTTGATACCGTTCTAGAATTTGTGTGAGATTTCTAGGATTTTCGATCTTTGGGCTTTTGGAATTCAAGTTTGAATTTCTAAAAATTTTTAGGGAAATTTTGGATTTTCTTTGGATATTTTTGGAGTATGAATACTCTGATGAGTTTTTGAATTTCTCAATGAATTCACAGTGGTCGGAGAATTTTGGGTAGTGCTTTTTAGGTTGATTTGAATATCCCAATGGCCGTTTAAAGTTTTTAGTGTCAATTTCTGAAAACTAGGTTATCCAGTTAAAGTTGTCGATTGGTTTTTTAAAAAGAAGTTAGAGGGTTTTTTAGTTAGAGAGAGAGCAGAAGATGATTCTGAGGCAAGGGATTGAAAGTTGACTTTTATACCTAAGCACATACAACTCTGTTTTGCCCCTAGGATCCGCACGTTGACTCACGTGGGATCCATTTGCTAACCTAATTGAAACCTGCCCGATTATAGGTTATCCTTTATTTTTTTTTTTTTTTTTGCTTTGAATTTTTATTTTTATTTTTTGTTTTATTTTTATATTTATATTTTAATATTTAGTATTTTAAATGGTTGATTGAATTAATATGGTAAGAAAAGAAAAATAAAAAATAGTTTTTGCATGATGTTTTTATGAGTTTAATATATTTGCTTGACTTTTGTATATCTAATTGCATGTTTTATATTTATTGTGTCATCTATTAAATATATTTTGCATATTTGCAAGATGATTTTTTGCATGATAATTTTTATACATTTTAATTGATGATTTTTTCAAATTAAAAAAAAGGTTTAAAAATAAATAAATTTTTAATCCTATCAAATTATTGGAGGACTTAAATTTTAAATTAAGTCTTACCAAATTATTGGAGGACTTAATAAATTTTCTTGAAAAAATAAATTCCTAATCCTACCAACATATTGGATGATAAATTTTTTTGATAAAAAAATCTTACCAACATATTGGAGGATATTTTTAAAAATAAATTATTTTTATAAAAATTAGATTTTGAATCTCTAATAATAGAATTACTAAAAGTGTTGCGAATAACAATCTTTATGTAAATTCTTAGGTGAGAAAATCTTTTCTAAATTTTACTAACATATTGGAGAACTTGGATGAGAATTTTTCAATACCAAGGTTCTAATTCTCATTTTCATAAAAATAAAAGTTTTCTACAAAAAAATTAAATGAATCTGACAACAGAGCATTTTCAGAGTAGGACATTAGTCTTCATGAATATTCTTAAGGTAATAAAATTATCTTAAATTGCTACCAAGCTATTGGAGCAATTTTAAGATCAATTTTCAATAATTAAACTAAGTGGTAAACTATAAAGATGTTTTAAGGCTTGGATAACTTGAAATTAAACTAGCACCATTCTTTGGATAGGTGTTATGAGAATATTATAATCTCCTTCATACTTCCCAATCTTAAATCTAATTTTGTATACTAGAATATACTATTTAAAGATACGTAAGTCAAACTTGAGACTTCTCTTTAAATAGAACAAATTTAGTTAGCTGGCTAATCGCACCTAAATAAAAAAAAATTGATGATGACTCTTTAAATCTATGTCTAGCAATAGGTCCATAGATCTACATATTATGATAGTTAATATAAGATAAGAATAGACAAGATATGTCTCCATATATTACTTAAGGTGATAAATCCTCTCTAAGCTACTTATTCATTATAGTGTGCTTCACACCTCACCCAAAATCATCCTTTTTAGCATCCTTTATTAGGATCCATAAAGATGAAATTAGAGCGTGATAATTCACACACAAGATGATATGGTATCACAAGTCAAAGGATTAGTTACATTACTAACTAATGATAGTTACTACATAGAAATTTGAGTGAGATATCAAATTGCATAGCAGGTCATGTTAAGTGAACTTGTTCATTTAACAAGCATTCATATGTTATCCTTAAACATCCATGTACTTCAACCTATTAGACTAGATGCTTACTTCACAAGTAAAAAGATTTAATATTTGAGCATTGTCAATGCCATGTCTTGACAATACAATGACCAAAAATAATTTTAGGAACATGGCTATAATGCATAAGGATTTCACCATTATAACCCCTTATAATTCTTTTGCAAGGCTTTTATGTTCCAAAGGCTATATCTACATAAGTTTTTCATAACCATCATCACATAGCTTATGAATAAAGAAATACCTTAAACTTTATTTAATGATAATAATGTATAACACATGAAATGATAAAATAGTGTTATACAACCAATCATTATTAGCTTGTAGGGCTCAGCCTAACAATCTTCCACAAACACTAAACCCAATCATCTATGTATTTTATAATGTTAGGTTTAGTCTAGATAACAATTTAAGATACGGTGAATTAGATTGTCTTCAGATTCTTTCCCTAAAAAAATTCAAATAAATGTAAATTAAAAATTAAAAATATAATAATATATGAAATTAAAGCACAAATAAATAACTTGAAAGATTAAAAAGAATGGATAAAGAAATCAAACATAAGGTTCGATCTTTTTTTAAAGGCATCTATGTCCTCTTCCTTAGCTACCTTTGCCAAGGAGCCTAATTCACTAATTCTCTAATCGTAAAAATTACCTTTCAAGGTTAAGGTATAATCTTTTAACTTAAACTTTTAATGTTTTTTCCAAAATCTTACAAATAACTCAAAGTCTCTAATGAGATGGACTAGTTTTTGCAAAATAAATAACCTCGCAAAGTTTAGGTGTTTGTTATATGAAGTACAAACAAATGTATGATGAATGAATATGAAAATGAATACAGATGATGGAAATTTAAGTTCTAAACATTTTGATGCTCTTGAATTTCATGAAGAATTTATTAAATGCTCTTAAGATGTTGCATCTTAGCTTTAATGATGCTTGAAGTCTTTTTTATAGTTGAAAACGTTTTGAAGCCATTAGGGATTGATTTAGTGAAAAAAAATCTGGTTGTTTCTCTTTCAAAACTAGCCATTGGAGACTGCTAAGGGTTAGGAAATCGATCTCATCCATAAAGGGATCATTCTATTTAAGTTATTGACTTTACGAGCTAAGGGATCATTCCATTTTGATAATCAATTGATCCCTTCGTGTTGGACAACATTCGAGGATGATTCTGGATGTAAATGGATAAATCCTATCCACAAGTGAATTGATCCTATTTGCTATCTACTTACTAAATTGACCATATCTTGCATTATAAAACTCCAAATTATGATCCATTTAAAAATTTAGAAACTAAACTTAACGGGTTTTCCATCTATATAAAGTTAACATTTGAATCAATGTATGAAAATTACAATAAATTTCCAAATCTACCCCTTATGCTATCACATATCTTGCGTAATCTTTAGCAAAAATGCAATATTTTTACAATAAAATTTAGATTTTAAATTCATTTATTCCACTAGAAAGTAGACTCAAATAACTTTCCAACCATATATAATTTGAATTGTGGAACTTTATAAATGAATATAGAAATTAAACAAAAAATTATTGCAAAAATTCATTCTTAAAAAATTATGCATTTAAAACATGAATAAATGTTTGTTTAAACTTAAGAAACATTTTACAAATAATTGTTAATTTTGAAAACTTGTATTTCTGAGATAAACATTAAGACCAAGCTTTTAAAAATATGTTTCCAAAATATATTTCAAATCAAATAACAATTTGAAAGACATTGTATTTATTTAGTACCAAAAATAATAAAACTTATGAATATATACTAAATAAACCTCATTCAAAATCTAAAACTTTGTCCAAAATATTTTTCTTTCAAATATTACTTTTAAGAACATTGTATTTATTTAATACCAAAAATAATATAACTTAGAAACATGTACTAAATAAATATTTTTCAAATTTTGATCAAATTTATTTAGCTTAATTTTGTTTTCTTTTGTTTGTTTTTTTCAAAGAAAGAAACTTGGATTCATAACCTGAAATACAACTCTCTTGTAGTACAATATCATAAAGTTCATTAGGAAATCCATCCAACTAGATGAGATTTTCTTTCCTAGCAATAGCCATCTTTGCTAGCCTATGAGCCACCACATTTGCTTCTGTAGGAGTGTAAGAAATTTTCCATTTAGTTAGCTTGGAAAGCTAAACTTTGGTATCCTTCACTAAAGTTCCTATTGCAAATAGATTTTCTCCCATGTTTTGTTTGAATTGTGAAGTTAACATGAATATGTCCCTTTCAATGATCACCTTCAGCATTCCTAAGCTTCCTACAAACTTTGCCGCTCTGACCATTGTCATGCCCTTGATTATCTCTGGATCTCTAATGCCATTCATACTTATACAGAAACCTCCTTTAACTACACCCAAATGGTCTCTTACGACTGCATCGATTCCTACTTTGTTCTCCTTTCTTTCTAGGGCCCCATCACAATTAAATTTCATCCATCCTTCTAAAGTTGCTTTCCATTTATTTGCCATTCTTCGCACTATTTTCCTCTTTCATTCTTGAGCTCTACACTATTCTAGCAAGTACTACTATACAATTGTCACCATAGCCAGGGCCATTTTAGTTATACTACTCTTTACTTATTCATTCCTTGCCTCTCATGATGCCCAGCACAGTGTTGCGAACCTGCCCAACTTTTCTTTATTCAAAGTGTTTATACCCAAGCCAACCATTGTCTGGTATCCCCTAGCTGTCCATTCTACCAATCTTCATTCGGATAAGCAAGTCTTCAAATTTCTTTAGCATGTCCACAATCCTTTATAGCGTGCATCATGGTTTCATTTTTCCCGATGCATCTCGGACACCACGCATTTTTTATTATTCTTTTCCTCTGTAGCATTTCATGCATTGGTAAGATATCATTCCATAGCCTCCATATAAATATTCTAATATTGGTAGGTACTAACAAATGCCAAATCCGCTTCCAGAACAAACCCATACTACTATTGCCCATGCCTCCAATGCCCTCTTCCCCCTGGCTTATATTCATGTCATTTGAGACCAATAAATGATATCTGCCTATCACAGTGTAGGCTCCACTCTTAGTATAGTGCTAGACCGTTACATCCTATTGACCGCTTAAGCTAATGGGGATAGCTCTAATCTTTTTTGCAATATCCTCGTGGAATATATTGTCTAACTTTTCATCATTCCATTGTACCTCATCTGAATTGAACAAGTTTTTTACACTTTCATTAACTACCCTAATACTCTCCTCGTTTCCCGCACGCCACCTTAAGCCAAGGTTTAGGGCAGCTCTCCCCTACCAAATGCTTCTCCAAGTATAGAAAGGTGTTCTCCGCAGTTCTGCATCAAGGAAATTAGTTCTAGGGAAATACCTGGCTTTTAGAACCTTTTGAACATGCAAGAAAGGATTCTTCATGTGTTGCCATCCTTGTTTAGCAATAAGGGCCTTGTTGAACAGACTCATGTTTCTAAAACCTATACCTCCCTCTTCCTTCCTTATACACAATTTCATCCACCTCATCCAATGGATTCCCCTTTTTCTGTGGACAGCCGCCACTAAAATCTGCTTAAAGTCATGTTGATCTCATGGCATAGGCTCTTCGGGAACAGAAAACATGACATAGCATACGAGAACATTGATTGTAGGACCACTTTAATAAACACTTCTTTTTCTCTAATTGATAGCCATCTGTGACTCTAATGCTTTATTCTCCTATTCATTTTTTCCAAAATCTTCTCGAAAGCCTTTTTTGTTTCTCCCAATAAACATTAGTAGCTCCAAATACTTCTTCGAGTTAAAAATGGTTTGGACCCTAAACAAACTCTTTGTCATTATCCATCTTCACTTATGTTTAAGCTAAAAAGAAGTCTTATTTTGTCATAGTTGGTCTGCTGCTAAGAACCTTTCTCATACATCTTTAGCAAGTCCCTCACCATATTGCATTCCCTTTGCTTTACTATAAAAAATAACAAACTATCATCTGCAAAAAATAGGTGAATGACTCTAAGGCCTTGGGCACTTGCTCAAACTCCTTGTAACAAGCCTTCCCTTTGGTGGCTGGTTAATAGTGCTGATAATCCCTCTATACATATCAATAACAAATATGGTGAAAAAAGATTCTCTTTTCGGAGACCCCTCTCAAGAAAAAAAGTATCAATCACAAAACCATTTATAGCCACCTTATAAGAGATTGAAGAAATACAACTCATAATCAGAAATCTCTTTCTACTAAAGCCTAGTTTACCCATGATAGCATTAAGACAATGCCATTCTACCCGGTCATATGCTTTGTTCGTATCCAAATTAAACGCAATCCATCCACCCTTGCCTTTCCTTTTCTGTTTCATGGTATGTAGCAACTCATAAGCTATAAGGACATTATCAAAATATAAGCCTACTCGAGACAAAGGCACTTTGGATCTCACTGATACAGGTTGGTAACACAAGCTTTAATCTATTAGCCAAAGTTTTAGCTATAATTCTGCAAAGCACATTACATAAGCTGATAGGTCTATACTGGGTCATTTTCTTGGGATTGTTGGTTTTGGGGATGAAAACAATATAGGTTTCATCGACACTATCTAAGCTACCATTTCCATTTAGAAAATCCAAACAGAAATTAATAACCTCAGGGCCTACAATGTGCCAAAATTTATGGTAAAATAATTCATGCTTCCCTTCTGGTCCTAGAGCTGTGGTAGGGTGAATCTATTTTGCTACTTCTTGAATTTCCTTAGCTGTGAACTCTGATAGGAAAGACTCATTCATCTCGTTTATTACAAAAAGAGCAATTAAATCTAGGATGTGATCTAAAACTAGTGGTCCTTGAAATTTAAAAAGATTTTTAAAAGAACTCATTGCTTGTTTAGCTACTTTATGCTCTTCTTCATGCCAAACCCTGTTTTCATCCTCCATTCCAATCAATCTATTTGCTCTTCTATGATGAGATGCATGTGCAAGAAAGAATCATGTATTCTTATCCCCATTCTTCAACCAATTTACCCAGTATCTCTGTTTCCAAAATAATTCTTCTTGTTCAAGCAAATTGTTAAGTCACGTTTTAAGTCCATTTTCCTTGTTTAATCTTTCCTCGTCTACTGCCTTTTGTTATGCCACCACTAGCCCATCAAGTAACTCATCAATCTTCCTTTTTAAAGCTTGAAATTTGTTTATGTGCCAAGCTTGAAGTCTAGTTTGGGTCCCACATAACTTGCTTATCAAATCTATGTATGCCTCATCAAACCACCATTTGCTCACTTTATCCATGCATTCTGGTTCAGCAAACCACATGGCTTCAAAATATTTCTTCCTCTCGGTACCGGTTCCATCTTATTTGTTTGGCCATTGTTGTGTCGATCAAAATTGGGTAATGGTTTGATGTAGAACAAGTTAGGTGTCATACCATGAAATTGGGAAAACTGTCCATCCATTCCTTGTTTCCAATGGCTCAATCCAATTTTTCCTGGATCCTATTCTCCACTGTTCTGTCTGCATCATGTAAACTCATATCCTATAAAACCCAAGTCATTTAGCTCAACGTCTACCAATACCTTTTGGAAAACCTCAATTTATGCTATCGCTCTCACTCCTCCCCCATTTTTCTCCTTGTCCCATAAAATCTCATTAAAGTACCCCATGCACAGCCACGCATGAGAATTATGATGACCCAATCTTCTAAACATATCCGACACATTGTGCCTAACTTGTGTAGTCGGTTCTCCATAAAATCCCATAATCATCTATTCTTTGCCATCAGCATCCACCACCCCATATCAATGTGATACTTGGAAAGCTCCTTAATGACATGTTAATTTCCTCTTTCCATAGCATAGTTAATCCTCCACTCTTTCCCACTGCATCAACCACAAACATTTCACTATCTTGGCATTGCTTACGTAACCTATCAATCTTCCCCTTATTGGAAATGGTTATTGACAAGAAAACTATCTCAGGACCTTCTTTCTTCTGAATATTTCGAATATCATAAACTACACATGGGTTCCCAAGTCCATGGCAGTTCCAAGCTAGACACCTTATTATTTTCGGTGGGACTAGAACCCAGTCACTACCGTTTCATCATAAAAATCCTACCTCGCCTCATCATCATCGTATTTGTTCCTTTTCATTATCAAGTCTATGTCCATATCCTCTGGTACACAGTCCTTGTGCTTCTTTTTTCCCATCTCAGTCTGCCTGCTTGATTGAGTCTCTTTTGCTAACCTTGCTAACCTATTCCATTTGAATTTGGAGATTGCCCTCACTTTCTCACCCTGGTTCCCAACGTTACATATTTTCTCAACCGTCCCATGCATACTTTGTACGTACCGATTTTTCCTTCGTGTATGTATACTTTCACTGTCTGGTTGGAGCTACTCTATCAGTATACTATAAATTTTCCTGCATGAGACATCATTATTGATCTGTTTATCCTTATTTGGTCCATTATTACTGTGTTTAGAGTCTTTATCATTGTTTTCTTCTTTTTGTAAGCCCATATCCGTGGGCCCATTTGTATTTTCAAACTGCTGGTTAACCTCTTTAGAATTAAACCATGCCTTTTTAAACCCAAGCTATGGGATTTCATATCTCGTAAATTCTTATCATTATCCCATAAATAGCTCCCTCATTACTAATCAAATCCTGTGATTCAAGCACATCCAAATTCCCTTGGTTGGATGCCAAGTCCAATTTTTGCATAACTCCACCATCAACCGTTGTCATATAAGATCTGTTATAATGGCTACTTCCTTTGTTGTTCCCTTGACCCTTGCTATCTGCCTGCCCTTTCTCCCATACCGATGGTCTGTTCTTTAGTAGTGAAGCGTAAAGCCATGTACCGTATTGCCTTGCTTAATTAGCTTGGTCCCCATCCCCTTTCCTTCCCTTACATTCATCTTCAATATAACCCAATCTCCCATCGGCGTAACAAAACCTTAGTAACCGTTCATAGGATAGCCTATCCCATGTTTCTTTCCCTTCTGCACCATCAATGAGAAGCACCGTCTTCCATAGAGGTTTTGTAATATCAACTTTGATCGTAATATGTTAAAATCGAGTCCATCCCCCTTGCTCTAGGGTTGCATCAAGCGACTTGAAATCACCTATCTTCCTCTCTATCCTAGTCGCATTCACCAAGTTCATCATTCCTTGAGGCAGGCCATACACCCTTATTCATAATAAGGTAGTTGAAAATACATTGGTCTTCGATCGCATCCTACTACCATATTCCTTAAACAAGATCAGTCGTTTGTCAAAACTCTATAGCAATCTTTCGATCACTTTTCTCATGTCTGAGCCTGTTGAAAATTTAAAGAGAAACAGATTATCATCCAACTCTACAATCTCCGTCTGTTTGGCCAACTTCCATATTATCGTAAGCGTACTCTTCATTACCTCTTTGTTCAAAGCCCTCGATGTTAACAATTTCCCTACCAACCATGATTTTTTGCTTTGTCTTTCATTATTTGTCTCCAAAGTATTTGTTTTAATCCCCTCTCTTTCCTCTTCAGTCAACTGTAACTACTTCCATAAACCCTTCAATTCATCCTACATCCGTACAAACTTTCTACGCTACTCCCACCCATTAAGACTCAAAGACCACCTAACTAGATAAATCCTAACACGAACTCACTTGTATCAACAAGTAAAACGTACTAACCTTCTAGAGAGAGCTAGCTTTCAGGAGACTCCACTAAGACTTTTTTTTTTCAATTCAAAATCATATCTTGCCCCGATACCACAGAAAAGGACTCGAGAACACTTCGCAATTTATGACACTTCAAAGTATTAGCCACAATGAAAAACAGGAAATCATTTGCAAAAAAATAAATGGATATTATTGGACAAAACTTATTTAGTCTGACACTACTCAAATGATGAGCTTTAGTTTCAACTAATATCATTCTAGACAAAACATCCATAATAAAAAAGAAAAAAACAGATAAGGAGATAGAAGATCCCCTGCATAAGAACACTAGAAGGAAGAAACTTACCTAAAGGCTTTCCATTTATAATCAAGGAGTAAGAAATAGTAGTCACACACTTCAATCCTACCTATTATGAATGGAAACCAATTTTAAGTAAAACTTTTTCCAAAAAAAATCCCACTCAACTTTGTTATAAGCTTTATTCATATTAATTTTCACAACAATTTCATTCCTTTTTCCTTTCTTAAGCCTCAGATAATGAAACACCTTTAAAGCAATCAAAATATTACCATGGATTTGTTTTTCCCCATAAAAGCATCTGATTTTGAGTTATCAAGATCCCAAAAAAGGCTTCAAATAGTTCAACATGACCTTGTGTATGATTTTATGTACAAAATTACAAAGACTAATAGACCTTTATATCACCAACTTAAAAGCCTTAGTCTTAGGAATAAGAACAATCTCAATACTATTCTTCTTTTCTAACAACTTCCTATGATAAAATAAACTAATCATTATCTTAAAAACATCATCCTTCACTATTCCCCAATATTTTTTTTATAGAAAAAACCATTAAAATCATCTAACCTCAGAGTTTATAAGCATCTAGCTAGAATACTATTTTGTTCACCTACTCTATTAAAACATTTTTGGTGAGAAACTCATTCACCTCATTATTGGAGGTAGTCAATAATGAGGTGAAAGAAACAATTTTCTAGCTAGGTACTTATAAATCCAATTCCACAATGTGTTATCTTACATACCCTGTTTTGTTAAACTCATTTACATCTAAAAGAGATCAAGATTGGGGTAATCAATCCAATCCCCATTTTCACCTTTAAGTCGTAAAACGTTATTGTATTGCCTCCTTAACCTAGTTGTTTGATGAAAATATGGTGTTTTAATCTCTAACCAGTATTTTTCTTCTCTTTACCAAACCCAGCCTCCTTAAGTTCTCCTAGATTCTCCCCCATATTCACTTCACCTTGAATTTTGGAAAATTTCAACATCAATTCTTCTATCATCCTCCTATTATTCCCTAAATTATTCTTGCTCCATTGTACTAGCTATTTCCTACACCTTTTTAACTTCATATACAATATGAAAGAATTTGATCCCTAACACAACTCCCCCCCATCCTTCTTTTATAATCATCTCGCACTCTTCAAACTATGCCCTGATATTTTTCAAATTTAAACCTTCAAATGGTCAATATCCATAAATATAGGGAAATGGTAAGAATTAACAGCCGCAAGATTGAAAACTATTGTATTAGGACAATTCCACCCATTCCATGTTTACAAAAGCCCTAACTAATCTTTCCTGAATGATATTCCCTTTGTTTTCACTAAACCAATGACCTTTAAAAGATAAGTCAATAAAGCTACAATCATTAATAAAATGCCTAAAACTAATATTATTTCTCCTTGCTTTCAATCTACGCCTATCTTTTTCATCATTTTCATTTATCTTATGAAAGTCCCCAATACATATGCAAGGCATATCCATCCCCTAGCCTTTATTTTAATTCCCTCTCAAATTATCTATCTTCATAAACAAGTGCTCCACATATCCAAAAAACCCTAAACACTTCACCATTATGATTATCAATTATCCAATTATCTATTACATTATTATTAGCTTCCATCATATTTCTTTTCCACCATAAAGTCAATCATCCACTCAATCCTAATGGATCCTCATAAACACCATCATCAAATTTTAACCTCAAATAAATCCTATCTAGTTTAGCTCGTTCATTTTTGGTTTCCAATCCTCATCACGATCAAAATTTTCCTTAGCTCTTTAAGAAATTGCAATGTTAAGGTTGACCCTATAACTTCATAGTTTCAAGATATACACTTAATGGCTACTTCAGTATTCTGCAATCTTACCTTAGACACTATCCCCGTATCCTTCAAAACCACTATTCATCGTTTCATAACCCAAAATTTTTACACCCATTAAGTATTTTTCTGTGACCAAACCAAACATCTTATCCTCCTACACCTACTTTTTATTTCTTCTTGGTTTAACTTTTGTTTTACCCCAATCTAGCCCCTACTCTTCCATCTTTAATCCCACCTTTTAGACCCTCATTCTCCCTAACTACCATTATGGAAACCCTAGTTTCTAAAGAGACTCTTATTATCTAAATGTTTCTAATAAATCATTGTGTTAAATAGCCATAAAAAAAAGTCAATCATTTGAACTATTTTTATTTACAATTTATGATTAATAAATAAGATAAAAGGACATCATGAATTTTAGATGCATGTACGTTTTTTTATGGTTTTTTTTTTTTTTGAATTTATGGTATATAAAAACTTATGTTTACCTATAAATGGTTTTCAATTTTCATTATTTGATTAAAAAAATTGGCAATAAATAAATACAAAAAATCTAGGTAAATCTAAATTCCAATGCTACGACAACATCCTTTATAATTTTTACAGAGTATTAACTTGTGATTGCTAATCATATTAAAGTTATAATACTTAAAGAACATGCTTTAGTTGACAATTAGTGGTAAGGAAATTGGGAAATATTTATATATATTTTTTGGCAAAAATAAAAATGGAAAATCGAGTAATGGACCGGTAGAGGAGAATCTTGGGAAAGCCATAAGCCCAGTAGGTCACGATCTCCAGGCCCACTAGTCCTGACAGAACCAGAAGCAGTTCATAAATTTTAGCCTAAATTCGTTCCTTTCTTTAAATTCCGACTTCTCACGTGTTATCCTATGCTACGAAACAAAGTAACAGGATTATAAATAAGTTTACTCATCCAATTATAGGACGACACGTCAACATCAAAACAGCCACTTGGAGACCCACGGTTTTTACCAGATCCAACCAGCGCCAACGCAACTCGCCGGCTCGAATCAAGCTCGGTTCGATTATAAAACAGTGCTTACTCTCACTAATCGTAATCTGCCTTTAAAACCAACTCCTGATCCGATCGTCTATTATGCCTACACTTACCCTGATTTTGAATCTCAAATCAGGTACTTAGTCTTCCTTCTTTTTTTTAGCTATAATTTCTGGATTTTTACATTATTCGTGGGACTATTAATTTACATTTTGGATAATGTTTTCTTGTTGATTTTCTGCAAAAACTTTTTATGTAACAAAAGATTGCTAGAAAAGCAGAACCAATTTTTGCTATTTTCTGACGATTTGAACTTTTTTTCTTTTAGGTTGTGGAATGCTGGACTCAATTTAGTCAAACTATTGACTCAAGAGAGTGTTGATTAAAGATTCTTCTGCGCAGCTAAACTTTCTTCTTAAGCTTCATAATTCTTAATTTTCTTTGATTTTCAGCTGAGAGCTGATAGAAAATTATCAAAACCTTGCCGCCATGGAAGTAAATGACAAGATTTTGAACATGGGTATTCTCATAGGAGCCACCCTTGTAGTGGCCAAGCTCATATCTTTCCTCATAATGCCTAGATCTAAGAAGCGGGTGCCACCAGTAGTCAAAACCTGGCCGGTACTTGGTGGCCTCCTTCGATTCATGAAAGGGCCAATCGTGATGCTCCGGGAGGAGTACCCAAAGCTTGGCAGTGTTTTCACGTTGAACTTGTTTAGCAAGAAGATAACTTTCTTGATTGGGCCTGAGGTTTCAGCACACTTCTTTAAGGCTTCAGAATCAGACCTCAGCCAACAGGAAGTTTATCAGTTCAATGTGCCTACTTTCGGCCCCGGTGTGGTTTTTGATGTGGATTACACAATAAGGCAAGAGCAGTTCCGGTTCTTTACGGAAGCCCTTAGAGTTAATAAACTTAAGGGTTATGTGGATCAGATGGTTACAGAAGCTGAGGTGAGTGATTTGCTAGAAATTTTGGTTTACTTTTCTTTTTGTTGTTTATATATTGTATACTATTTGATGACCCCTTACCTGACAAAATGAAAATAAAAAAAGTGACTTTTATTCGATAGTGTTGGACTATGATACTCTGACAAGGGAAAATGAAGTTTCAACTAACATGGATGGAGTTTACATTTCTATTTTCGAGTAAATTGATGTTTGGTGGATAATAAATGAACCAGCACAATTGAATAAAAGCAGTTTGTTTATTTCAATTTGGATTATGTTGACTTGAGATAGTCAGGAGACTTCTTAGGAGTTGGCGTATCTGAAGTTTGACCTATAAACTGCATATGCTAATAAAGCTGTTTTGAACATTGATATTTCTTTCTTTAAAATCAATTCAAGCATTATGTTTCAAGTTGTGCTTAATGCATAAAATACATCTTCCCACCTCTTTTTTCCTTTATGATTGAAAAACAATGTGCGTTAGTGGCTTGCTATTACTTTATGATTTCCCGTACATAACCCACTGATTTTGCTTCTTGGACTACTCTGATGAATAAAAAGGAATAAAGGATAATAGACACTAGGTACATTTGGTTTGGGAGGTCAAATGACATGTAAATGAAGAGAAAATTGTCTTGGCCAAAAAAAAAAAAAAAAGAGAAAAATTGTGACTTTTGTACTGAATTCAAGGTTCCTTGTATGGTTCACTGTTACATATGTTCATAATGTTGTAACTCCGCAGACATGATTTGTTGCCTAATCATTATGGAATTGGGCAGGACTACTTCTCAAAATGGGGGGATAGTGGTGAGGTGGACCTTAAGTATGAGCTGGAGCATCTCATCATCTTGACTGCTAGTAGGTGTCTCTTGGGTCGAGAAGTACGTGATAAGCTTTTTGATGATGTCTCTGTACTCTTCCATGATCTTGACAATGGCATGCTCCCTATCAGTGTTATCTTCCCTTACCTGCCTATCCCTGCTCATCGCCGTCGTGACCGAGCTCGAAAGAAGCTTGCAGAAATATTTGCAAATATCATAGCTACCCGTAAAAGTTCTGGCAAGTCAGAGAATGACATGTTGCAATGTTTCATTGAATCTAAGTATAAAGATGGTCGCCCAACTACTGAGGCTGAAGTAACTGGCTTGCTCATTGCCGCTCTCTTTGCTGGGCAGCATACCAGTTCCATCACCTCTACTTGGACTGGTGCCTATCTACTCTGTAACAAGGAGTTCCTTTCTGCTGTGCTGGAGGAGCAGAAACAACTAATGCAAAAGCATGGAAGCAAGGTTGATCATGATATCTTATCTGAGATGGACACCCTCTATCGGTGCATTAAGGAAGCCCTGAGACTTCATCCTCCACTGATTATGCTTCTACGCAGCTCACACAGTGATTTTAGTGTAAAAACCCGAGATGGGAAAGAATATGACATCCCGAAGGGTCACATTGTCGCAACATCACCAGCATTCGCAAACAGGCTTCCTTACATTTACAAGGATCCAGACACATATGATCCTGATAGATTCTCTATCGGGAGGGAAGAAGACAAGGCGGCTGGGGCTTTCTCATATATTTCCTTCGGGGGTGGCAGGCATGGTTGCCTAGGTGAACCTTTTGCTTACCTTCAGATAAAGGCAATATGGAGCCATTTGTTGAGGAACTTTGAATTGGAGCTTGTGTCACCATTTCCTGAGATTGACTGGAATGCTATGGTGGTTGGTGTGAAGGGAAAGGTGATGGTTCGTTACAAGCGGCGACAGCTTTCGGTTAATTAGCTAGGTAATGTTTGTGGGTAACTGGCAGCTTTAATTTATTTTAGTCGAATGTTGTTGGCCTTTTTGTTCTGTGTCAAACTTTGGTTTATTTGTGTTAACTATTGCATTCTCTGGATTCTGTTTGCTAATAGGTTTCGTCCATTGCTACAATATTTATGATTACTTTATGAGCAAAGTTTGGTGTCGCTGTTCTGAACTTATGTCGTCCTAAATTCAATTTTAATTGAATTAATGAATCAAATTAATTCATCAATTTAATTCAGTTAATCATTCGTTACTAAATTAATTTTAGTATTTATCAAAAATAATTTTAAAAAAATTTTGATTTTGATTACCTGGGTTCATAAACTAAATTAATCAAATTAATTGAAATGTAACATAACTCAATATAAAACTGAAAATATATGAAATTGATTGTTTGATTTTATAAGTTAGAGTTTTTGATTTAATAATTTGTTATTTGAATATTTCATTGAATGGTTTTGTTTAATTTGTTTCAAATATTAAAAATTAAAAATTAAAAATATAATTTGAATTAAATGTATTTTATTATTTGATTAATCAAAAAATTAATTAAATAAATCAAATCAAATTTTATAAGTTAATTTTCAAAACTAATAAGTTTGATTAGGAAATAATTTAATTTAAATTTGAATAATTTAATGAATTAATTTAATTAATTTAATTTTAAATAATTTAATTCAAAATTAAGGAGAAGGTCATTGTTATCACAAGTCTTAGTAACTAAAACCTTCGAATAAGGGTTGTAATTTTTCAGCATTCGTACTTGTTGTCAGAAGTAGGCAGCCAGATGACCATCCTATGTTTGGGCTATGATCTGTTAGAGATGAGTTAGCATATGGATAGTAACATGATGAGCAGGATCTCTTGCCTAAGCTATCATTATCGCTATTGTAAGTTTTCAGCTTTCAACCTTAACCGGAATAAAAGAAGCCCAATAACCATCCTAGCCTTGGGGCCATTTTATTGCGTCAATAGTAGATCACCAACAATCTCCGATGTGTAGTCTCAACTCTCAACTACTGGTTCTGCTCTCTGCTTACCACTCAAGAATATGAACTCCTCGAGTAAGAGGAACAGAAATAGTTTCTTTCACGTAGTAGTTGGGGATTCAAAAGCAAAATCAGGTAAGAGAGTAAGTTGTAGAGCTTGAATGCTGCTTTGGCATTCTACTCCACCTCGACTAGTTCTGCCATTCTATCAGAGCAAAACATCTGAATCAACTATTAACATTGCAGTGAATCTGACATTCAAGCAAGCGCTTATAAAACGATGTTATTGGCGGCATGCAGATAATGGTTAACTGATTGTATTCTACCCCTGACTTAGGATATTAACATATTTATGAAATCTGGTAAGCAATGCATGGGTGCAACCTGAGTCGAGATGTTGACCTTCATCCTTGGCCGGCTTCGCACTGCACATTCAAGTTCAACGAAGCTAGCTAGTCTTTTCTTCAATAATAATGGAGATTATAATTGTAGGCATGAAGTAAAGAATTCATCTGCCAAACAAGACAGGCGAGGCAGCAAAGTGAAAACGCATCAGTAGTTAAGGATCTATGTATAAAAACACCACTTCCTACTTGAACCCTTTCATGTGAGAGATAGAACTCTGCAACAGAAAAAATTTTAGGAATAACAAACTTCGAAATGTGTATAGAAAAGCAATCGTTTATCATTACCAGCAAAAGCAACAGTATAAACCCATATTTTATATACACGGATGTTACAAAACTTTTGACACTGAAATGAGGATTTGGAATATCAAATTCTGGATAGAATGGCCGACCAGACCTTTTTTGGACCGTCATCTCTTAGTTGGCAAGATAAAGAAATCTCAAAAAACCAATTAGCAGAATTATTCGTTATTTCAAGAATAGCTAGAATTTAGTGAATGAGACATGAGCTCTCTAGTTTCACAAGAGAGATCCTCCACATTCTTTGCCCAATGTTTTCCAATATTTTCACCACCGGATGACACGTCAGCTCTCTGTACTCAGTATCAAAAAACCTCCCTGGAACAAAAAGCACCCTTGTGATTCATTGTCATGATGAACCTATTACCAGCTAAAAAGGATGGCCTGTACACAATTTCTAATCTCAATATATAATGCAATCCCTAAATGTTGTCAGTGAAACATGACGACCCTCGAGCAGAAATCAGTTTGGAATGATTTTAAGGAGCTCGATATCGAACTGTAGGGTCTTGTCTATAAGCCCTTGGTTCCTGAGCACAAAATCCAGCACTCGTTGACCCTGTGGAAGAGGCTAAAAATCTGCATCATATGAATAAAAAGACAAAGAAAACCCAAGATATCACCGCAGTGACTTGAATTTTATCGAGAAGGTTATTGGTCTGGGGCCTCTTTTGTTGAAGACATTTTGAGGATATCCCAGTTCTGGTGACACTATGATCCTGCATCACTGTGAAAGTAAACTGTGAAACGTCCACACAATATGGTCACAAAAAGAAATGACTTAATCCGTTTTCTTTTCATGATCAAGGGAACAGGCATCAAGTATCTGGCATCAACAGGTTCCAGAAGTTTTACAGCTTGGGCTGCACTAAATTCTTAGCTCAGATTTAGTAGAAGCAGTGAAATGCACTTAAAAGCATTGTCAAGCGTCTATCTCTTAAAGTATGCTTTGCTCTTGGTCCTAAGTGGATTTATTTTCAAAAATTAATGTTGCATACAGAAGAGTATGCAATGTGTATATACATCTGAACGAGGTCATATGTGTCAGAAAAGCAGAACAGGCACCTTCTTCTAATGCCTCCCTGTGCCATTCCTGAAAATGCTTCCTCAAAAGCTAGAATTACCTGAATAATTAGTAACGAGAAAATCTCATCCAAAGTTTCTATTTTGATATTTGTATCATTGAATTGTCCTCAATATCCATCTAAATCTCAATATGCTGCTGCAGGACATAGCAGGAAAATTACTTATATCTTAAATCTTTGACAGTAGCTCATAAATTTAAAAAAGGAGAAAAGGAAACTACTTGAGGAACATGTGAGACCATAGACAAGCATAAATCCTAAAAAATCATCATATTGCAATAAATTTTTGCTTTAAATCAAAAAAACTAGAAGGTGAATTAGAACTACGTTTCTACATTCCTGAGTTGTAAGGAGAACACTGTTTAATATGTTTCGGTAAAAACCACCACTCAATCCTCGGGATCCAAGTCTGAATTTGAAAGTCTTTGTTATCTCCCTGCATATTTTAGACCAGATATAATCATGAAATAATCAACCAATAAACAATGATTTCCAATATTAAGATGAGAAACATTAAGTTCCACAAAGGAACCACCTTTGGTCTTGTTTCTAGCTTCAAATATGGGCCATAATATCCTATAGTGTAACCATCCCAATCAACCTACAGTACATGGTTCGTAGCTCAAAAACTGCTTGAACTAGCTTGAAAAAAAAAAAATAATAATAATAATAGTTGTGAACTAAACTTGCAGGTATTCAATTGATTTTCATGTTAACAAATTGAAATGTAAGCCTGCCCAATTTGCCAAACTCCAGACCCAACAACTTTTGAAGACAAACCATTTCTGTTATACTGGTTCTCTTAAGACTTCATTGTATGATAGCATAAAGGAAGTTGGCTGTCTGGAAGGATCTATTTAGGTTTTGCTGGCATAATATCATGCTATTTTTGTCAAATGCTTCTCAGAGCTTCAATCTTTAGATTGTGCGAATGCTCATCCCTGTAAATGAAACTGGCTAAACAACTACGAAAACAAAGAATTCCCAATATTTTAAGTAAGAACAACTAATTTTACTCAGTCCAAAATCAAAATTGTTTCAACTGGATGCATATTCTATGGAAATTTTGGGTGACATAAACAATTTACTGTCAACATGATTTAACAAACATTTAGAAAATTGTTGCTTATCACAACCGTCTCTCCCATCTTTGGTGTAGGGCCATCCTCCACCCGCTAGTCCTACATTCTCCTTGAAATTTTAAATAAGAACACACACATACCAATGAAACACTAAATTTAATTTTAAACAGGTAACGATGATTTTTTTTTTTTTTTTTGGGGGGGGGGGGGGGGGGGGAGAGGGAATAACAAAGTGATAAGTGAAAGTGATCTCGTACTGAAGAGCTGATTCTGTTTCTGTGTAGTCTGGAAACCGCATTTTGCTCTTCCCATAATCCTTTCCCCTGAGTTCTGGCACTGTTCCAAATTCCAATCATTTGTGTACATTTTATGACTTTAATATAGTAAAAATGAAGTAGATTTAAGGGGTGAAAATGACATGCATAAAAATTAAACATTCAAATGAAATTAAAACTTGGAATTCCTAATTGAAAAAAGAAAATATACTGTCAGTAATTCCAGATAAGGCCACCATTGCCACTCCATTTTCTTCCTTGGAAGAATCCCAGAGAGCTCCAGCTACTAACCCAACAGCTACTATCACCAATACTTTTCTTCGCTCAATCAGCTGAGATTGTTGTTGTTGCTGCTGCTGCACTGAAAGAGATGCTATTGGTCTGAACCTTCTCTGAAATGAAATAACCAACATTTTACTTTACCATACAGAGAAACTTGAGTGTTTGATAGAAACTATGACGAAACTGATGCATTTGACCGTGGATAGGACGTACTCTTGCTCTGGTTGAAGTTCCTCCCGAGGATAAAGTAAGGGATTGCGGCAGAGTTACAGCCGCTGAAATTGACGCCATCAAACTAATTATTTTAGTTCCGTGTCGGGGGAAAGGAGGTGAGAGAGAAAGAAAGTGTTTCTACGCGGGAAGATAACGACGTTAGCTTTTTGCAGAGCCTCTCTGCCGCTCTGCCCTCCACCCAATCCATTTGTTTCTTTCTTTTTCAAACGGGTTAATATCCTGATAATCTTAAATTATAATAAAATATTCAATTTTTCGTCCGTTACTGTGATTTATTATTATTATTTTTTTTTCATGATAAAATTTTTGAAAATTTTATCAAGGATAAACAATGTATAATAAGTCTAAACTTTAAAGTTTATCCTACTATAATATAGCAAGTTCATATAATTGTTAAGTTTATACCATGTACTATATCCTCATTTAAAGGTAGGATACATAGGAGATCAGTCACTCCCTCATCATTAAACTATTCAAAGATATTGATATTGAAATGATGAGCGCTGCTGCAAACAATTTTGGAGACTTTACAATTTCATTATCACTTTCAGAAAATAACAAAATGTTCCTTTTAAAATAAAAGAGATTAACTTAACCAGAACATGCATTTTCAAAGTCACATTTTAAAGCATCAACAATATTCAATTTGTTTTTTTTTCATGGGAATGACCAACTATACTAAATGTAAAAAATCAAATAATAAATAAGAAATATTTGGCTTACAGTTAAAATAGGAATATTTGCACTCAATTGTTGGGTCTAGCCTGCATTAAGCAAAAACAAACACTGATGAACAAAGAACCTAACCAAAATCAATTCAAAGGCAGTAAGAAAACAAAAATACTTATCAACATTTTCAATTGGATTGATGTGACATGCATTAAGGCAAAAGACACGCATTTGAACAACAAAGTTGCAGCAATGGATAGAAAAGAAGCAAATTAAAACAAATTTATCATTATTTTCCTTTGGTTTCATTTTTTCAATTCCTTCCTTAAACTAAGTTCTGCCAGTATAGTAAGGGACACTTAAGAACTTTAAGGAAAAGACAATATATTAAACTTAAACTCAAAGGCAATATAGATTGGAAACATAATAAATGAAAATGAAATGTGAAGTGGTTACAATTTAAAAGTTCTTATTATAACAATAGTTGGTATTGTTATTGTAAATACCCAATGTATAAGCCATAACAAATAATCCATACCTTTTATTTTAATATTATATACAGCACATAAAAAACAATAATTAACCATTTATCAAACCAAAAGAAAGGTCTGTTATGAACCCATCAACAATAGTAATACTTAAAAATCCAAGATATGTTGACACAAAGAATTTTAGGCTCAATATATCTAGTGCTTAGAATAAAATGCCTTATAATACCAATTCTTGCAAGTTGATTCACCTATTTTGGTATCTAGTTCCATGTCAATTTGTAACATATATCATCCCAGAAATGGTTAAAGTTCCTAAAAATCAAGTGGTGTGTGTCCCCATTGTAACTTGTAGATTGACGTTCCATGAACTTTCTTAGTTGGACAAGATCCAAGCATGTCGTCCCCATCAAAATTGACTTTTAAACTTGAAGCTGGGACAATGTCGAGGCTCAACCTCAAAGACACTACTTGTTGGGTAGTCATGAACTCCAAAGGCATACAATTAGTTTAAGAAACCATTGGCAACATCCTGAGAATATTGCATCATTCATGATAAATTTAAAAATAGAAAAAAGAACAAAAATATCTTGCAAAACGATTAAGTATTTTGTTTTATGACCAAAAAGTTTATTCAATTCAATGTCTTGTGTCATCCATCAAATACACCTACATGCTTGTTTATATCTAATTGTAAAACACTTGGTGATTGCATCTAGGAATTTATGCTTGGAGAAACATGCCATGTAGGGTAGGTGATTGAAATGAAGCATAAGCTAGTGACGTAAGGAGAAAGCTAGTGACATAAGGAGAAAGGAGTTTTTTCTTGTCATGTCATAATTAATATGAAAAAGATGAATACAGACTTATAAATTACTAAGGACCCAATAGAGCATTTGTGATAAACAAATTGTGGGCTAGTGCTAATTTTTTTATATAAAATATGTGCCTTAATTCACTTTGTTTGCTACCTCATTCCCTGCCTAACTATATACAACAGGCCTACTGCCATGGGTTCTACTAGTAAGCATTGTATCTTTATTTAAGTGAAGGTTGCTTAACACTACAGAGTTTTCCTCATCATTTAATGATCGAGGTTCATTTATATTTGGGTTGGCATGGGTGGAAGAATTCCTAACACACATCCTCTAACATTGTTAGCTACTAGATGATGGAGGCATTTATTTTCTTTTCCTTGTTTCTTTTAAGATTTCATATCTAATAATTATATTATTTCTAGTAACAACTAATCTATCACAATCCATTGCAAACTGTCTATAAATTTTGAAACAAAGAATAAAAAGGATTTACATAGCATGGGAGCAAAATCAAATTTTATTTTAATAGATTAAGCATTAAAATTTGCAAGAACAGTGAATAAGATTTATTTAAAACTTACATAACTAAGTGGAGGTCTTAATTCCAATTCATTGCATGTTACCTACATAAAATACAAAGTAGAAAGTTTTGAAATTAAAAGAAGTTAAATTATTTGCTTTGAAGTAAAAATTTTGCATTAAAATTATTGTGATTGAAAGAAAGAAAAAGCAGGGCATGACAAACCCTAAATATGCTATTTGAAAATTTTTATTAGAATAGTGCCACATAACATACAACAATGTTTAAATTAAAAATCTAAGAAAAAAAAATGGTTTGGGTATTTGAGTAAAAGAATTAGTTTTTGTAAATATGGGTTTTTTTTTACCTTGAATTGCAGCCGGAAGGATGAGAATGATATCAACAACAATGCATGGGAAGTTGCTTGATTTTGATGAGAATATAAAAACAATTCAATATCCATGTATTGGGACCTATAATGGATTTTTTTGGGAATCTAAAAACTAAAGCTAATAAACAATTAATAATTAGGGGGAAAACAATGGGTTGTTGATTGCACTAAAATTTTAGTTTTTCTTACTCATTTTTAGTGCAATTTAATTCATATTTTGGCTTGTTCCTCAAGATTTTTGGTAAAATTACTCCTAAATACACATTTATCTTATGTGTAAGTACAAATAATGGAATTGAGAAATTTTGGACATTTTTTATAAAATTTGGAGGATTTTTTGTGCAAATTGTGAAAATGACCTAAAACTAGTGCTATTAAGTTAGATTGCTTTTGATGGAGTTTTCTTAAACCTTTCTTCCATAACTTTTTTTTAACATTATTTTCAGCATTCTTCTAGTGATATTATTATTAAATTTGTTCATGGAATACTTGAATTTTTTGTAACAAAAATTGAAAACATACATGCATGCAAAAGGCTTAATAAGAAAAAGATGGTGCAGTAGTGGCATGGAATGCAACCTTTATTTGTTCACGAATAGGGCATCACATTTTGACATTCAAGGGAAGACTTTAAGAAGTGATGACATGACATGTTGGCGTGCTTTCATAGGTCATAACTTAGACTTTTTGGAAGTGACAAAACCATGAGGAAAGCTTGCAATTGAGAAGAACAAAGAAGCCTATAAACAACCATGTGCCATGTACGGAAGCAAAGAGGAAAGAAGTTTTTAGAAGCTCACCTCATTGTAGATATTTTGGAGAGATTTTTTAAGGCTCCATTCACCATTCACATGCCTAAATATAAAAGTAGAGCCAGCTATTTTAGAGACACTTTAGCTTAGGATTTTATTTTTCTTATTTTTTAATTTATGCACTTTCTTTTTACTGTACTTTATTTTCTTAGCAACCAAACAACCCTTGATTTTTATTTTTTCTATTGATTTTGATTGTACTTTTACATTTCCTTAAGTACTTTTCAATGTTCTTTACTATTTTGGCAATGAAACTTGTAAATTTTATTGATTTCTATCTAAAATCTACTGATTTTTTGTTGATACTCAAATATGTTTTCTAATCTGCTAATTCTGACTTACCTGTGGTTTTTAGATGATTTCTCATTCAAATCTTGCTTATTTTTGTTCTATTTTTTTCATAGTTTTCTAATTCAATTAGCTACAACATATTAAAAATTTAGCTTCAAACTCACACCACAACATTTTAGATCAAGCTTAAAAGATTCAACTGGTTGTAGGTGACAAATGTAGGTCAAATGTGATCAATCAACTTTGACATGGAACTACTCTCTCCTTGGCAAGTTGTTTGTCTTTTTTTCACTTTAAATCCTTAGTTGTACTTGTTTACTTGTTGAATATTGCTTGATCCAGTTCATTTCTTCACATATTATTAGTTGTTTGGATCAAAATTATTAAATATATTATGTTTGTGCTTAGTTGTGTATTGTTTGATTTCCTAGGTTATTAAGCTGATTTCCTTGTTAATTTCTTTGATTTTCAGGTTGAATCTTGTAGAATAGTTGTTGATAAATATATTCATGGCTCAACTAAAGTTCATTTTTAGTATACAATAGTAGATTGAATTTTTTTTTGTTACGATTTTATGTCAGGTTTAGTTTTACTGTCTTCTCAAAGTTTGCTATTTTTTCCTTCAATTTTCCTAATGCAATTTTCTTTTCCATCTTTAATCTCTCATTCAAATTCCATTTAGGAGTAGTTTTAGTTGAGCCATTAGAAGTCCAAACTGTGACATAAAAGAATTTAATTTACAGCTTGCATTTATCTTGTTATTTTTTGTTTTCTACCTTTCTGTTTAGATGACTTCTCCTTCATATTCTATCTATTGGTTACTCTTTAAATCATGTTTTCATGTAGGTTGTTTAGTGTTTGGTTAAAATATAGTTTATGTTTAAGAATCTTTTCATGCTTAGCTTTAGTTATAAGTACAACCTCTAGTTTTCATTTCTTAATCATGCTATGCATCAATTTTGGTCTTTACATGTCAATTTCAACTTTATGTATTATTTTTGGTTTCTTTATTTTTACATCACTTTTATCCATGTATTCCATGTTTGACTTTCAACCATGCATTTTCCTTTAGTTACCATTTGTTCTTACATTTTAGGATTATTGTTGTAATTTTTCTTTTGCATTTTGTTCATTTTTTTTCATGTCTTTATTTCTTAGTTAGTTTGAGTTGATTACTGGAAAAAAAAATTTTAGTAGAATTTTAAATTTTTCATAGATATTTTTTTATTGAACCAACTTTAAAAGGGTATAGAGATAATAGGTACTTAGATTAGAAATGTCTTTAAATAATCCTCATAAGATTGACATCTAGACTTTTATAGTTTTTATTATTACTTGAACGGTCTGTGCACTTACAGAATTTTGTCCAATCAATTACATACCTGATGGAATTGCATGTTGAGAATTCAACTCTCTCAAGTTATTCAAATTCTTTGGATTCTCTAAGGTCTTTTCAAATGAATAGGTCTTTTTAGGGATATAAAAAGTAATGATAATAAACAATTAATCATAAGGGGGAAAACAATGGGTTACATACCTGATGAAATTGCATAGTAAAAATTCAGCTCATCTCAAGCTATCCAAATTCCTTAAACTCTCAAATGTCTTTTCAAATAGGGAATAGGAAAAAAATCTTGAAATAAATGAGGAAGAAACAAAGGAGTGCAAAAGTGAAAAGGTTGAAATAAGTGAAACATTCTTTGAATTCAACCTTAAAGGATGAGGGATTAGAAAGATGAAAGGAATTAAAAGTAACTGACTTGAAAAATAAATAATGCTTGGGATGAATTAAAACCAAATAAGGAAATTAAAGGGTCTAGGTTTTTATTACAAAAATAAAGAAGTATAATAGATTTCAAAGAGATAAAACTTGGGATAAGGTTTGTCTATAATAAGATCATAATATATCAATCTTATTTTAAGGTCATAAAATATCATTATAAATTGTAAAAATAATACAACTTTAAAAAGAAAGGGAAAAAAAAAAAGAAAAACAGGTTAACAAGTAAACATTAAAAAAAGTATATATAAATTTATTTAATTTATTAATTTAACAAATAAAAAATTATATGATTTTTAATTTTATAATATCAATTTATTTTACGAAATTAACTTAATTAATTATGTTTAATAACATATTTTTATACTTTTTTTACCATTACATTTAAAATTATTAAAACTTTTTTTGAGGATAAGACATTTCAAACTCATTTTACACCTAATAATATGAATTTTATGATTATTTTCATTTTTTTACATTAACAATTTTTTTATTTAGAATCTTTTAATTCAAAAATATCAATTCTTTTACATTGTCAAGTTAATTATTTACTTTATTTTTTTAGTTGTGCTTATTCTTACTATATGTTTTATTTAAAATTATCCTAAGTCTTTCTTAAAGTATTATGACATCAAATGATATTAATTTTACGACTATTTTCACTTTTTTTACTTTTTTACATTAACACTTATTTTTTGATTTGGAATTACTTTTTATTTATAATAATAATTTTTTATGTTACCAATTTAATTATTTATATTATAATAATTTTTTTTTTTACACTCATTCTTATATTTTATTACGTTTAAAATTATCACAACTTTTTTTAAGGTGTTACAATACTTCTAATACACTTTATATCAAATGATATAAATATTATGATTATTCTCACATTTTTAGTAAACACTTAATTTTTTATTGAATTATTTATTTATTTATAATAATAATTCTTTTATGTTGTCAACTTAATTATTTATGTTAAAATAATTTTTTTTTTACAATTGTTCTTATATTTCATTATGTTAAGAATTATCACAACTTTTTTCTAAGGTGTTACAATAATTCTAACCTATTTTATACTAAATGATACTAATTTTACCATTATTCTCATCTTTTTACATTATGATAGTTTTAACACATTTTATATTAAATTATATCAATTTTATGACTATTCTCACATTTTTATATTAACATGTATTTTTATGTTTACAATTAATTTTTACTTATAATAATAATTTTTATGTTGTTAATTTAATTATTTACGATATAATAAAATTTTTTTATGCTTGTTCTTACATTTTATTATATTCAAAATTATCACAACTTTTTCTTAAATATTACAACATTTCAAACATATTTTATGCCAAATTATGCTAATTTTACAATTATTTTATCTTTTTACTTTAACAGTAATTTTTTTATTTAGAATTATTTTATTATAATACTAATTTTTTTACATTACAAATTTATTACATTTTGATAATATCTTTTTACGTTGTTACTTTTCATAACATTTAAAATTATTACAATTTTTTTATTTAAGTGTTACGGTACTTCTAATTATTTTATGTAAAATAATAATGATTTTACAATTGTTCTCTATGTTTTCTATTAACTCTTATTTTTTTTGTTTAAAATTATTTTTAATTTCTAATAATAATTTTTTTATATTGCCAACTTAACTATTTATATTATAATAATATTTTTTATACTTGTTATTTTTCATTACGTTTAGGATTATCGTAACTTTTTCTTAAAAGTATTACGACACTTCTATATGTTGTCTAAAAAATTAGCTATTTTACAACAATATTTTTTTATACTTGTTCTTACTTTTTATTACGTTTAGAATTATTACAATTTTTTATTAAAGTGTTACAAAACTTCTAATCTAATTTATGTCAAATGACACTAATTTTATAATTATTCTTATCCTTGTACATTATGATATTGTAACATATTTTGAGCCAAATGATTCCAATTTTTCAATTATTTTCACTTTTTTACATTAACACGTATTTTTTTTGTTTAGAATTATTTTTTATTTATAACAATAAATTTTTTATGTTGTTAACTTATATTTATGTTACAATAAAATTTTTTATACCTATTCTTACCTTTTATTATATTCAGAATTATCATAAATTTTTCTTAATGTATTATGATACTTCTAATATATTTTTCGTCAAACGATATTAATTTTACGATTATTCTCATCTTTTTATATTAATGCTTATCTTTTAATTGAATTATTTTTTTACGTTACGAATTTATTATGTTTCAATATTTCTTTTTACATTTGTTGTTACTTTTCATTACTTTTAAAATTATCACAATTTTTTTCTTAAGGTGTAATGATACTTCTAACTATTTTATTTTAAATAAAATTAATTTTATTATTATTCTTATTATTTTACGTTAACTCTTAATTTTTTATTTAAAATTATTTTTTATTTGTAATAATAATTTTTTTTATATTATCAACTTAATTATTTATGTTCTAATAATATCTTTTTACCTTTCATTACATTTAGAAGTATTATAACTTTTTTTTTAAACATGTTATGACACTTATAATCATATATCAAATAATACAAATTTTATGATTACTCTCATTTTTTTTATATTATCATTTATTTTTTAGTTTAAAATTATTAATCTATATTATCTATAAAAGTTGTCCGTCACATATTGAGGACAACTAACAATGTAAATAAAAACAATCAAGGGGTACTCGTGAGAAAGGAGCTTCTCCATAAGCTTTTAAAAGCTTGAAGGGAGAAGTTTCTCCAAAAATCAGTCGGTATTCAGAAAAGAAAAACAAAATAGAAGAGGCTTTTCCTAGGTATGGGAATCAATATCCATATCAATATGTTCAAGGCCATAATAATGATCAAAGGTTAGTAAGGTAGGTTAGTAAGGTTGGGTTTATCTACTACTAAAGAGGCAAGAAAGAAGAGGATGGCTAGGCAAAGAAGGTTTTCATCATGCCATAGAAATCACAATCAGTCATAATAATGAACAAAGCTAACACCAAAATCAGAGTGTTGATCAATATACAAGGCTTGTGAATGATAATTGTGTGTCGACAACCCAATCCAACCTTGAAAACTGGGTCTATTGGCCATCGGTTGGTGGCAGTGCAGCTTCAAGACCTTTGGTTCTACCTGATGAGGTTGCTTTGGTACATCCTGTGGATCGACCAACCATGCAAACGCAGACATATCAGCAGCAGGTGGTAGCGGATAGAAGAAAGGTGGGTTCTTTGATCCTCGATCATTTTTTTATTATTGTGATTATCAGATACATTAATTTTTGGGTGTTGTAACTATTGATGCATGATTAAGATAAGAACGTTAAATGTACATATGTAAGTAATGATGCTGTTTTTTTTTTCTGGGTGTGTTTTAGGGATGGAAACCTGAGAAGAATTTGAGGTTTCTTTTGCAAAAAAGTGTTAAAGCAGAGCGATGTGGGCAATCTTGGAAGAGTCGTGCTTCCAAAGGTATCTTCCCTCTTCCTCTTATAACTTTTAGAGAATAATTTTAATCTTTTCTAAAAGAAAGCAATTTAATTTTAATAAAAAGAAAATGGGGAAAGAAATATCCATTATTCATGTTTCAATACTTTATTTGCTTCTTACGTGATATTTTTCTTTCATTCTTTGGTTGAATTTCTTAATTGATTTTGTGGTGAATTGTAGGTGGTGTGGCATTTTTGAGAAAAGAATGATCATTGAATTGGTAAAGAAAAGTGACAGCAAAGAGTTTGGTAGATAGACAATTATGACATATGAATCTAAATAATATGCATTTCATTTTGTTAAATAATGCAGTAAGTTCATTTTCTTAATTCATCAAAGGTCTTTGATGAGAAATGTTTTCAATTTGTTCAAGTGTGATACCTCTATGATTAGGTAATTGTTCAATTTCAAATTCCTAATTGCTTTTCTAATTTGCAGAGTTGAAGAAGCAAAAACTTTTATGATATAAGAGCTGGAGTGGATGATGTAGAAGCTTTGGTACCTGGTTCATTGCATGTTTTGGATATTCCTTTTTAGTCTTTCCTTTCTTTGGGTATTCAACTTGATATTGCTCTTTTCCTTTCTTAGATTTGGAAAATGGACCTTGAGTTAAGAAGTTTTTAGCCAAATGTTAAGGCAGTGCTTCTTGCTAAGTTAAGGGAATATAAATCAAATCTTAACAATTTGAGAAAAAGTGAAGTTAAAAGAATTGCATTGGTAATTTAAATCCTGCTGCTCGAGATGAGTTGTTAGAGTCTGGAATATATTGAAAGTTTTATTTGAAATAATGTGATTGGATATATAATCTAGAAATTCTTGAACTTATTAAGTTAAATGATGGGTTTGATTATATTATTGTAATTTCTCTAAATTTAGAAAGGCAAAGGAGCTCTCATGCCCAAAATATTCATTGGGTATTAATCCAACTTACAAAACCAAGTTATTGAACTGAAGAACTAATTATGTTTATCTCTTCGTTTCAGTTTTGCTATTCTTCTCACTTGATGTGACAATAATATATTGTATAAATGACTATGTGTGATTTATTAATTCAAATCTCTAATTATTGCAATATTTTTAGAAATTCTTGAACTTAGTAAGTTAAATGATGGGTTTAATTATATCATTGTAATTTCACTAAATTTAGAAAGGCAAAGGAGCTCTCGTGCCCAAAATATTCATTGGGTATTAATCCAGCTTACAAAACCAAGTTATTGAAGTGAAGTACTAATTATGTTTATCTCTTTGTTTCAGTTTTGCTATTCTTCTCACTTGATGTGACAATAATATATTGTATAAGTGACTATATGTGATTTATTAAATCAAATCTCTAATTATTGCAATATCATGTAATTTGACTAATATAAGGCACAAAAGTGGAGAATAAGAACAACATTTTTCATAAAATTAGTATGACAAATGTTAACCGATGCTGTCTGGTGCAGTGCTATAAGAGGTGCACCTCACACTGCATACAATATTGCACCTACGGCTGAGCTTGTTCCTTCACCTGCCTATATGGTTTATTTTTCAAACCTTTATTCATTTTAACCTTAATTATCATAGACATTCAAGATTATCATGTAAAAAAATAGAAAAGAAAGTTTTAGGGCCATGCTTTAGCTAACCTTTTTTGGTGAATGCATCAAATAATGTGGGATATAGGATGCTTTATCTGTTTTGGGGTTTACAAGTTGTTTTGTTTTGTGTGTGTGTGTGTGTTTTTTTTTTTTTTGACAGATCCATTAGTGAAAATGGTAATGTCTCCTTTCTACTGACCTTGTAGTTGCACCGGTATAGTTTTGCTTTGGTGGTTGACCTTTCTGTAGGTGTAATGAATGTTGATGGTTCAATGACTTCTTGCTACGTGGCCATAGGTGAGAAGTGAGAAAATGTTTATTTACGACAACCTACTCACTTTGGCTATCAAAGTTCATACTAATGAAAGTTTAAAAAAATCATATGTATTGTATAAAAATATCAGCAAATCTGTTTCTTTTGCACTACATGTTAAATCATGCATGGAAAATATTAAAACATTTTTCATTTGCATCATATTAAATCTTTTGATTATTTGTCAATACGAATAAGATATATTGAAAATATAGACATGTACATACTGAGTCACATAATTCTATTGTTATATAACTAATGATGTTTTTCCTTCATTACTTGCAGGTTCATTTTCTCGGTCAGCAGTAAATTTTATGGCTGGCTATGAAACTGCTGTCTCTAATATCATTATGTCCTGTGTTGTATTTGTAACCTTAGAATTCATAACACCTCCCTTCCATAATTTGAATGACCCTACTTCCATAACTTGTTTAGAATTCATGACTATTGTAGATTGATAAGGCGTACCCACACAATTTCATGCAAAGGGGGAGAGTGAGGGGATGGGACTTTATACAATCTAGCCATTTCTTCCAGCAAGTATAGTTTTAAAAATAATTATAATGCCAGTTCAGAACCTGATTGTAAAATAAATATATTGAATTCTTCGAAAAATGCCATTTGTGGGCATATAAATTGGGTTTTTAAGTGAGTTATTTGATAGTGTTTCCTCTGCTTTTATACTGCTGCATAAGTTCATCCGAACTTTGAAGTAAAATGTAAAAGCACTTTTAATCTTTAATTTCACCAAATTAGATTATGAAGGGAGACATGTTTCCTTTGTCTCATTGATTTCATTAAATTATAAGGAAAAAAGAATAGTGACATAATGGATTATGACTGGAATGTAACACAATGAATGCCACTATGAATGATTCTACTTCCATAATTTGTTTGGTTGCAGGAAAACAGCTGATGCTCCATGTTGCAAAGTTGGTACCTAGATAGATATCCTGGGAGGACTAAGAAGCAGGACACTCCAACCACATCAAGTGTTTCCGATCTTCCAAGTCTGGGAAGGATGGAAGAAAAAAGCGATAGCTCTTTCACTCCCCATGCAATAGAAGATCATGGTTTTCCCTTGAAGATTTTAAATTTCCCATTTAGTTAAACATCTTCATATGACAATATTTTCTGTCAGTTTATCTGAGTGAGCTTCAGCTTATATGTTTCCAAACGAATTCCTCAAATTCTTGATAGGTCAATCACTGAACCCTTGTCTTTAACTACCATCTATTTTTGTGGATTGTGTGTGTTTGTACATGAGTGATTGTGCAAGTGCATTTAAATTGCTTTCGTTTTTGTTTTTTTTTAATCTTGCCTTAGAAATTTACATTCTGACTTAATAAAATGCATAGGAGCTTTGACTAAAGGTAGCATTTATTAAGGATCCGGAATATCTTGAAATTTAGCAACTAGTTCTAGGCCTTTAATTTATAGCTTGGTATTTCTGATGTTGTCATGATTGGTTGTTTGGAAATATGAGATCAATTACATTGTCATAGTGAGCATGCTATTGTTCATAGTCTCATTTTACTAAGTGAGAAACCTTGTGCCACTTTTGCAGCTGTTTCGTAAAACATACTTGACTTGGAATCTAAGATGGTGTGACCAAATTGATAATTGCACAATCCTTTAAAAAAAACCTCTAAAATGTATATTAACTTTTAGATTTTTACTTCCAACAATGAGGTAGGTGGGTGATCTTGTAGCAAACCATAAATGTTGGGAAAGACTTGAGGTCATGAAAGAGGAGGCCTCTCACACAGGTGAACGCATCTGTTCCAGGGACAGAGGTTGTAGCTGAAACTGCTGCTGCTATGGCTTCAGCATCTCTGGTGTTTAAGACAGCTAATTCCACATATTCAAGCACACATCTTAAGCATACTAAGCAGCTTTATAATTTTGCAGACAAATATAAGGCTCTTCAATTGTTTAGGCGGCAATTTTGACAAGGAAGATTGATAAATTGGATTTTGTTGCATGCCTAGGAGCCTTTTTCGGAGAAGTCTTTTTCATCAGTTGAGATATGCCTTCCAATTGCTGTAAGAACTTAGATGTCCACTACCTAAAATTCCTGAAGATGAATTATATTCTATTATATGTTTTACTTAATTCTTTTGTCACTGAACTCCATGGCAGGTCACAATATCCTTTGCTAAAATACTCTTACAAGTTACTAGGCCTTGAACTGTTATTCTTGGGAAGCTACGTAAGATTATCCCGCTGTGAAGTGCGGGTTTTTTATCTAGTTATTTGAAATAATAATTGTTTTATGTTATCAAAAATATTATTTATATTATAATAATATCTTTTTATATTTGTTTTTATTTTTTAATTACGTTTAAATTTATCACAATATTTTGTTAGAGTATTATGATAATTTTAATCCAATTTATATAAAGTAACTTTAATTTTACAATTATTCTTATCTTTTTGTAGTACAACATTTTTAATACATATTTATGTCAAATGATTTTAATTTTACAATTACCTTCACTTTTTTAAGTTAATACTTTTTTTGTTTAGAATAATTTTTATTTATAATAATATATTTTTTTATATTATCAATTTAATTATTTACGTTATAATAATATTTTTTTACGTTTATTGTTATCTTTTGTTACATTTAGGACTATCATAATTTTTTCTTAAAGGTGTTACAATACCTCTAATTATTTTACGTAAAAAAATATTAATTTTATGATTATTTTTATCTTTTTATGTTAACACTTACTTTTTAATGTAGAATTATTTTTTATTTATAATACTAGTTTTTTTACATTATCAATTTAATTATTTATGTTTTAATAATTTATTTTTCTTGTTGTTACTTTTTATTATGTTTAAAATTGTTATAATGTTTTATCAAGATATAATGATACTTGTAATCATTTTATGTTAAATAATACTAATTTTACAATTATTCTTACTTTTTACATTAACTTTTATTTTTTTGTTTAAAATTTTTTTATTTGTCATAATATTTTTTTTTATATTATCAACTTAATTGTTTTTGTTACAATAATATCTTTTTATGCTTGTTATTACTTTTCATTATGTTTATAATTATTACAACTCTTTGTTAGGATATTACAACACTTTTAACTCATTTTACGGTAAAATGATACTAATTTTATAACTATTCTCACTTTTTTATATTAACACTTATTTATTGATAGGGGTGTAATTGATCGAGTTCAAGTCGATACATGATTAAACTTGAACTTGAACTCGAGCTCGATTCGAAATTTTAGGCTCAAAATTTGGTTCAAATTCGATCGAATTTTATTTTTTTAACTCGAGCTCGACTCGAGATAAAAATTGATTACTCGAGCTTGCTCGATTAAGCTCAATTAATATGTAAAAATAAGCTCAATTCTTATATTCAATAAAAGCTCGACTATTTGTGCTCGAACTCGAGTTTGAGATATTTTAGTAATTAAAATAATTAAAATATATTTAAATATAAAAGTTCGATTAGGCTCACGAACTATTCGAACCGGGTATAAGAATGTTCGAACTCGATTCGATCAATGAGTCGAGTTACTCGATCTCAAACTCGACTCAATAATAATCGAGTTAAATTTAAATTTTATTTTAATCGAATTTGAGTAATTTGCGAGTGCTATTATATCATTTACACCCTTTTTTATTGATTTAGAATTATTCTTTAGGTTTATAGTAATAATTTTTTTATGTTGTTAACTTAATTATTTATGTTATAATAATATCTTATTATGCATATTCTTATATTCATTACAATTAAAATTATCATAACTTTCTTTTAAGATATTATGATACTTCTAACATATTTTATATTAAATAACACTAAATTTACATTAATTCTCATCTTTTTATGTTAATCAATTTTTAATTAATTTTTTTAAATACTATATTATCTTATCTTTTTTTTAAGAATTTTAAATAGATTGTATTTATATGTTAAAATTTTATTTTATTTTATTTTATAAATAATATTTAACATAATTAATTAAAATTATATTAATAGATTAACAGATAATTAATTATTTTTATAATTAAAAAAATTATTTATGTTAATTTTTTATATTTAATGTTTATTATTCAATGATATGGCAATATGGAACTGATGTAGCAGTGTTCAAATGTCATAATTTTAAGTAATAGGTGATGAAAATATATATAATTTAGATAATATTTAAATTTTAAAAAGTTTTAAATGGGATACTTAAATTATAATCTTGTTAATTAATATTTTATTTAAATGATTATTTATTAATTACAAGTGATCATTTGAAATTAATTATTTTAATTAATAAATTCATAATTCATATACTACATTAATAATTTTTAAAATTAAAGTATTATATTAAGTGTTTTACTATAATTTAAAGATCATTCATAATATTAATTTTTTTCAAATTAATTTTTCATATTTTGTTTTCAACTTTTTGTTGGTAAACCATTTTATTTTTTTTTATTTTTTTAAACTTTAAAATTGATTAAGATATTTTTGTACAAAAATATAATTAATTAAAATTTTATTATATTTATAATCTATTTATTTAATTAATAAGTTTTAAAATATCATTTATAATATTTTATTAAATTTAATAAATAAAATAAAATAAAATTTATTCACAAATTGTTAATTCATCTTTATATTTATTTAAATTTTCAAACCTAATCGGAAACAATATCAACTGAATTTTACTCTAAATCGGTTCCTTAATTGCTGTCTAACCTACATTCATGACTTCTTCTGGTTTTCCTTTTTATACGTGGAAGCTGTAATTTAAGCCGTCTCGTCGGCATTAATTACGTCAAACCGAGAAAACAAAACAACTTTTGTTTATATTTTCATTTTGGTAAATGACACTAGTAGAATCACGGAAATTTTGCGATCTTTTCTGGCCACGCAAAAACAACTAAGATCCAAAGGGCAGTGTTTAAGGTATTCTTTGTGAAGAAACATTTGACTTTTGACCATCAATTATAGAAATTGACCAAAATGTTACTACTACTGTTGTAAGTATGATGATTCGCAGCAAGAACCACAAATATCCTTGTGCAATCAAAATTACCATATATCCTCTTGCTTTAGGACCAGAGTCTGCAACTTCATGATCAGAAGAAGAATGTTAGAAGAAACACAGAAATAAGCACAAAATGAAATTTCCATAAACAAGCACTAAACCCTTTATGTTAAGGTACATGATATTCAACATCTTATAAAACGCTCACCAACTAACTTTACAAGCAGGAACCAAGACCCGCTTCTTTTATTTGGTTGCGGTGACAGCAAAACAAGCATATCACAAATGCTTTACAGGCTAATCAATTTAAGAGAGTTTGCCTTCTCTTGCAGGGTGTCAAGAAGGCTGTCAAAGCTCTTCTTGAAGGACTCCACCCCCTCATCCTCAAGCTGAGAGCCGACATAGCCCCAGTCAATCCCCAACTTCTCAAGTGCACTATAGATGCCTTCAGCTTCAGACACGTTTGTGTCAATTGTCCTTGAAACAGTGCCATGATCTATGAAGGCTTGGAGTGCTTGGTCAGGCATGGTTGAAACCTGCAACAGCACAAATGACCAAAAACATAACAGAATTATTCACCAACTCAAGTTGAAAACCATGTCTTTACTCAACAAGAAGATAGCTCACTGTGTCAGGTCCAATAAGAGGAGCGACATATAGAGTGTCAGGGTAGGCAGGGTTCTTGACACTAGTTGAGGCCCATAGCAACCTCTGTTTCTTAGCACCCTTCTTCACCAAAGCCTCCCATCTTGGACCAGAGAATTTCTTCCGGTAGAGCTGATATGCTAGAGCTGATTGAGCTACGGCAGCCTAAAAAACAGTAACCATGACATGATGTAAGTAAGTCTTGACATGTAATTCAGTTAATATTCAAAGTGTAAGAACATGTATCTTGCGGTTTAGTTACCTTTCCTCGGAGATCAAGGGCCTCTGGTGTTCCAATCTTTTCAAGCATTTTGTCAATAAGGGTGTCTACCCGACTGACAAAGAAGGAAGCTACACTTGTAACCCTAGAGAGATCACTCCGCCCGGAAGCCTCAAGGCCATCCAGGTAAGAATCAATAACAGCTTCATATCTAGCAAGTGAAAATATGAGCTGTGCATACACATAAGAAGAAAAAATCAAGTTTAGTACACAAAAGAAACAAATCTAGCCCAGATTTACTTGCAAAATACGTCCACAATTATCTAAAACGTCAGTGAAACAAGTTCAGAACTAAAAAACGGCCCAAACAGTTTTAAGTGCCAGAAATCTCAAGACTGGAAAGCTCTGTTGATTGGGTGAAAATGGTTCTTGACTTGTCAGCCAATTGCCCATCCAAAGCATTAATTGTTAGGATTGGTATAACAGTAGATGCTCACAAGAACATTTGTGAAACAGATGCATGTAGCATAACACTACATCTTCCAGTCTAAGTAAAGCCAGGAAATTAGAAATAACATACAGTGACATTCACGCTTATGCCCTTTGCAATAACTTCCTTGATTGAAGGAATGCATGGTGCTGTTGCAGGAATCTTAATGTACACATTGGGACGATCAACCACTTTATGAAGATATTTGGCTGCTTCAATGGTCCCTTCAGTATCATCAGCAAGTCTGGGAGAAACCTCGACAGAAACATAACCATCACCTCCATCTGTTTGCTCATAGATTGGCTCAAAAAGTTTGCACGCATCTTGAATGTCCTTCACCACTAACTCCCAATATGCACTTTCAATATCTTTTCCAGACTGTATAAGTTCCCTGCAAATTCCAGTATTTTTAAAGATAAAGACTGAGTATTAAAAAGATCCAAAAATTCAATTCTCAAACCCCAAGAGATCATGATAACCCGTCAACTCAGGTTAGATGACCAAGTCTTTGTTTTTCTCTAGTTTCTAATTTCTACTTTCATTTTTCCTTTCTGCTGACGCTATGGGTTTAGGTATATTATGACATGAAATGCCAAGCCTAAATACAATTGTCTACTTTGCATCATGAATCAGTGCACTAATGCTACTCATCACAACACTTAAAATAGTAGGTAACCAAGAATACCTGAATTGATCATTGTAAGCATTTGATGACGATATAGCTTTCTGGAAAATCTGCAATCACATATTTTCAAAGTTGCTACAGGGGATCAAAATAGACAAATGCCACCAACTAAAACAACAGAGAAAACAAAACCATAGCAGGTATTTACCGCTGGGTTGCTAGTTACACCTCTAACCCCATTCGCAATCAGTGGCAGCAAATCGGTCACTGGCCTACAAAGGTTGTCATACCATGGACTCTGCCCTTCTTTTTCATACAGATCATGTAAAGTAGTCCTCTTTACTGAACTACCGTTTCCATCAACAAGAGAACATCTGACACTGCAATAAGAAAACGTAGTTGGAATCAAAGAAGCCTAAAATGGAAGGGCAAAGTAGCAAGCAACTAAAATGAATAACAATGCACCACTGTTTCTTGTAAAATCTCATTCGCTGCGTTACGTATACAACAAGCAGTGCTGAGAATACTAGGTTGTAATAGCTTCCATAAAAAAACCATCTTTGGTCAAAACCCTGACCAACTTACTTGAAAACAATCCTTCCAAATTCCAAACAATAGATCCTAAGAAAAGTTTGTTAAAGAGCAACAAAAAAAAAAGTCTATCTTAAAAAAAAAATCAATAGGTACTAAATGTTCATGATAACAATGAATCAAAGCAAAGCCAAGTCAACATCAAATCAAGAAATAAAATCAAAATATCTGCATGAATCAACAAAACTTCCAAAGAAAAGAAAGAAAAAGGTTTCAGGCTTTAAATCAATCAACATCAAAGCAAACAAGCACTGTTTACATCAACCAACAAAAACAAAAAACAAAAACCCGGAAATCAATTTGAGAAAGGTCGTTGATGTAGAGCAAATACTTACACCAAGGAGTCCCTGAAAGGATTGTGGTTTGGGAAGGACAAGCTAGAAGATGAAACCAGCTTAGAGTTAAAAGCAGCCGTGGCAGGGAACCGAACGAAGCATTTAAGCGATGAAGAAGATCTGGGTTTGAAAGATGATGAAAGAGAAACGGCTGGGTTGGGGTTAGAAAGCTTGGAAATGGTTGCCATAGACAAAGATCAAAGGATGAGAGACCGGACAGGGCGAGCGGTAGGGTTGGTGAAGGAGGCTCCAACAAAAGGGAAAAAAAAAGACTTTGTTATTTTAACATTACGATGGGAACGATAAAAAAATAAAATAAGATGGAGAGTCGTTTTGGCTTTGGCTTAGATCATGAATAAAGAGAGGGCGGGGGTTGAAGTTGAGTTGGGGTCGTTGGGGGAGTAAAGAAGGGCGCCTTTCAGTTGACCCAAACGAGCAGGTGAAAACATTTCTATGGGTGCAATCTCGGTAATATCTTTATTTTATTTTTACGTATTCCCCACTTTTGTTGCTTTAGATTTAGATGCCAACTCCATTTCACGCTTACCTCAAAATTTTATCTGTCTTTTTTCGTCAAAATTTTCTCTTTGTGCTTTACAAAACTTCTTTAATTTCTAATTTTACAAACTTTCTCTTTTTCTATTTTAGAGATACTAAAATATGAAATATATAAGATTATTGATAGAATAAAATAATAATTATTTTATATTATATTTAATTTATATTTAAAATATATATAAAATTATAAAAAAAATTAATATTTTTTTAGTATAAAATTATTTAATCATTATCAAATGGAGATGATTATTTTTAATTCATAAAATTAAATTTACATATTTAATTATATTTTTTAAAATTACATTAATAATTTAAATTATATAAATTTTTAAAAAAATAATTTTAACAAATAAATAAATTATCATATATAAATCTTTATATATATTAAATATAAAATAAAATAAAGTTTAATCATATTTATAATATTATTTTATTATATTTTATTATAATCTTATACAATGATTCCACACATAAAATTACTATTTAATCTCTGTTATATATCTAATTTAAAGAGTCCAATATAGGCTACTAACGTACACCCAAAAAAAAAAATTTCTCATACTTACTACAGTTTTTGTACGTTCAATTTATCTTTGTTAATATATAACGTAAGAGCGTATATTTTCTTTAAAATAAAATTATACGACAGTTAACTTAAAAAAAATTATACGACAGTTAGTACCAAATTTGAATAATATTTCAGATTGTATGTATGTTCAAGGTTAGATCCAACTTATTTATTTAGATTTTTTTATTTAAATTTACTATTAAAATATTAAATATTTTATATTAATATTTTTATATTTTATATATTCTTTAAAATAAGATAAAGTAAAATAAAATTATTTAATACTATAATATGTTCACATATCATAATTAATCAATCTAAAATTTAAAAATTTTGATCCAAATGTCGACTTAAAATTTTTGACAAATATGGCTAGCACTTCATCAATTGAAAAGTCTACTCTGAAATATATATATATATATATATATTGGGAATATTTTTTGTATTTTCATTCCATTTAATAACTAATTCGTATGCAAATATATATTTATATATATAAAGACAAATTGTTGCACCAAAAATTAGTTGTAACATTGATTTTTGATTTAAAAAGTTTTTAAAATAATAATAATAATGTCGTAATGAAGACCATATTCTAGTATTTGGGCTTTGATCGGGGCGCTTGTCTTTCTACCCACTCTTTATTTTAGTAACAAATTGTATATAGAGAAAGCAAAAAAATTTGAAATCGATAGGTTTGGACTCAACTCGAATTTTTTGGATTAATTTTGTTTTTTTAAATTAGGTATTAGATCGAGTGACATAAAAAAAAAAATCAAGGTCGAGTTAGAGTCAAATTTTAAGTAAACCTAACCCAATATATATAAATTATTTATTTAATTATTTATTTATATTTATTTTTTATATATTTAATTTTATATTTATATTAAAAATAATATTTTATTAATTCATGTCGAATCGGATCAGATATGATTTTATACAATGTCGGGTTGAGTTCAAGTATAAAAAAATAAAAAATTTATCAGATCGGATTCGAGTTTTATATATTTAAAGTCAGGTTGAGTTCGAATTTTATTTATTTAAAGTCGAGTCAGGTTCGAGACGAGCAAAACTTACCCCCAACTCAACCCATCGCCATCACTAATTGTATTATACCTAGCTACGTTTCGTGAGTCAATTTTATTCTTTTAAAAGTCCTAAAACTCAAAACTTTTTTAAAATATATTAAAATAACAAAATATCTAAATATTTTTAAAAAAATTTAATATATTTAAAATTAAATAAACATATTTTTATTAATTGAATATATATATATATTATATAATAATATACATAAATAAGTTTGTCTCATTGATGTTTATGTGAACAATTTTTTTAAATAACACATAAGATAATTTTTTTAAAACATAAGATAGTTATTTTTAATTACAAATTAAATAGTTTTAAATTTATTCAAATATTCAAACTATTCAAATTATAATTGAAAATCAAATTAATTTAAAGATATATTTTTTAAAATTAAAAATATAAAATATGGATTTTATTTTTTTAATAAATAATTTTAGTTGTTTAACGAATAACTTAATTTAAAAAATTATTTAATTATTAAAATCTTTCAAACATATTTAAAAATTACAAAGATTAAATTTATCAAAATTTTTTTACAATCTTTTTTATCTTGATTTAAAAAAATTATCTTTTTAAAAAATTTACGTAAGAAATAAAAAATTCAAGTAATTTTATGTAAGATTTTGAAAATTCAAAAAATTTTCATCTTAAATTTTTAAATAATAAAATCATCAAAACAATTATATCCATTTAAACTCTAATTATCAAATTTATATTTCAAATAAATACTAAAAATTTAATATTATCTTTATCACTTTTTATATCCGTTTTAAGTTTTAAAAAATTAATTTAAAAATTATCTATTTAATCCTAATTGTCACTAAAAAATTCTTATATAAATTTAAAACTACAAATATAATATGTTATACATAATTTTTTTATTTTTTAGTAATTTTTTTCCAAGATATATTCTATTACTATTACAATTTTTTTTTGTTTATAACTTTTTTTTAAGATATATTTTATTATTATTACAGTTTCATTTTTATGAAAAATAATATTTTTTAATTTATTTTTTCTTTTTTCATACATTTTCTAACATTTTTCATATTTTACATAATAATTTAATCAAGATTACTAAAATGAAAGTATATTAATATTTTTATAATTTAATTTTTTATTCAATAATATATATTTTTTAAGAAAGGCATAATTTATTTTTATTTGATATAATCGTACAGATGTATATATATTATTATAAACAAAAAATCCCAAAGAAAAACATAATTTTTTTCTTACTATTTTCACAAAGTTTATTTTTTTAATGACAAATTAATATATATAAGTTTTATATATGTTATGAGTTTTAAAAATTTTAAAATAATTTTTAAAAACTAATATATATATTCATATTAAATAAATAAAATTATTTTATGTATCGTATGAATTATAATTTAATTAGATAATATTTCGTATCAAATCTCATGAACTCACATTCAATTGTTAATACCCATTAGAGTAAGCTTTTTCTCGTTAGGAGGGTATTAGTGCCAGAAGCTTTTATTATTAATATCTAATATTTATTGTTAAAATTAATTTTCATAAAATTTAATCTATTAAAATTAAATATAAAATTTCATCAATAATAAGATTTAACCAATAAAATTTTATCGTTAAAAATGTATTTTTTTTCAATTTTTTAAGTTAAAATTCTTTTCTAAAACTAATAGACAACAGAATCTTTATCTTTAAAAATGTAAGCTTGTAAGTTTCTAATAACGCTGTCATGCTTGGATTCTTCACTCTTTTTTCAATGAACTCATCCCAAATTTCAACTTTATTTTATTTTGATTAATTGTAAAAATCGCACTCTATATTTTGCTTGTGTCCAAAAATGTAATTGCCTTCTTCATTTCAGATTGTAACATGTCTTTAAACCATTTCTTCTCATATATTATATTATGAAAATCACATGCATTTTTCTTAAAATTAAACAAAAAATCATAATTATCACCTTCAAATAATTAAATTAAAATAAAATGAAAATACATCAATAAATCAATATAAAAAAAAAAATATCAATATTATATGTAGTAGAAAATTACTTGTAATTTCCTCCTAAACTCGTCTTCACAATGATGAAAATTCTCTTCCGTGTCCACCATGCATCATTCTAGTAATTTTTAATTAATTTCGTTATTTTTCGGATGATTACATGTTCCAAAAAAATATTATATACAAATTATTAATAAATAATTATCATCTTAATTTTAATAATATTAATTATTTAATTAAATAAATAAATAAAGTAAACACTTTATAGACTCCTGACCTGTTTTGTTGACAAATAACCCTAAATAATTATCATATTAAAATTTATTAGAAAAAAAATTACTAAGTGTTTTTTGGCGCATAACGAAGATCTTGTAGGTTTCTAAAACTTTTACAATAAAAAAATTTATTTAAAAAGAAGGATAAAAAATTTAACATCCAATAATAAAAATTCAATACTTAAAAATAACATATCTTATATACCAAAAAATTAATCTCAACGTGAAACAAAAATCATTGAAATTTTGAAAAAGAAAAAAAAAAGGGAGAGCCTAGCAGCGGGTTTATGAGTTAGAGGAAGTTAAAGGAGGTTGGTGGTGTTATTTTGGGGGGAAACCGGCAGTGTGGCCGGAGAGGCATTGCAAAACAGGGGAAAAGGGGTGGGGATGTTTGGGGTAAAACCAGCGGGTTTTGGGGCGGTTTTCGACGGCTAAGGGGGAATCAGGTTCGGACAGCGGCGGAGAAGCTTTAGTTGGTTGGAGAGCGCAAGGCGTGATCGAAATCGACCGAGGGAAGCTGCTTTCTCTCTCTCTCTTCTATTTTTTTTTTCTTTTCAAAAAGAGTATATAAATCAATTGTGTAATATATATATTGGATTCACTTTTGCTTCTATAAATCCGTATTATTTCGAACATTTTTATTGAATTCAGTTGTGGTTCTAGATATTCATGAAGAAAAATAGTATTAATATTTTTGTCTCATTTTAGTGTGATAATAAGTTATTAATTTATTATAAGTAATATATCATTTATAAATTATTGATAAAGTCTATATTTGACTTATTCAATAGACATATATCATATAAAAAATACAAATATTTAAAACAAAAATGGCAGGCAACTAGCCTGACTGAGTTAATTGGTGAATTTCGGCCAGCCAAGAAAGAAGAAAGGATTGAAGCCGTCTGATCAAGGGGTAGCGCAGAAGGTCCCAACTTGATTCATATCAGACTCCTTGGCTTTTGGGATTTTTTTTTTCCTTTTATTTCATTCACATGTGGATTTTGATTTTGGGGATCCTGCTGCCTAATTTGAATTGTGGATTTCTTGAAAAGTACACATGAACATGTCAGATTTTTTTTTTTGGGGGGGGGGGTGGGGTGTGGTTGGACTGAGATAGAGATGTTTGAAACTTTGAATTTTGACGTTTTTTCTTTGGAGATAATTTTTTTATATATTTAAACTTATTAAAATTTAAATTCTAATTATTTAAATAAAAATTTCAACATTTCATTAATTACTCATCGTAAAACTTATTATTATTATTATTATTAAGTATTATAATTTAACTTGCACCGTAAAATAATGAGTGAGACATCCTAGGTAGAGGAATAAAAGGATTAGAAACTAAACATGGAAATTGGAATGTTTCTACCTAGTGGAATTTTGATTGACAGATTTTTTTTTTTATTATTATTTCATTTTCTGCTTTTCGGAGAGAAGAAGTTCCAACTTAAAAGGTTTTAGGGACGCGCAGCTGCCTAGGCTGCAATAAGCCAGTCCTTCATCATGGTTGAACTCATTAATCTGACTATTATTATCATCCAAGGGTTGCCATATGATTGGTTTGCACAACTCTAATACACCAAAAAAGAAAAAAAAAAAAAAAAAGTCACGGGCGCAACGATTGTGAATCGAACCCACAAGGGTATTTCACAGTGACCGTTGGATCAACAGTCAACACAGGCCACTTTAGTATCATCCATCCTGGCACACGTGCAAATGGTTGACACAAAATCATCAAATAAAGGTTCCTTCAATTCCGTTCTAAACAACGGCTTCAAAGGATTAAACCGAACGATGATGGAATGGAGGGCATATGTAAAAACTCAACCTAGATCAAAATAATTGCTTGTGTTCAGCCTTTGTCATGTGGAAGTGTTAAGGCGTCATCAATCTATATGACTATATCCAGATGTGTATTTCAATACAAAATTTAGAATTTGTAAGAAAATTTTAGAATTCTATACAAGGCCAATACCTGTCTCGACTTGTTACTACAACTGAGAGAGCTTGGTGAAGCAATGAATGTTGAAGAACACTTGCATCACCAAGGTTTCAAGTCTCCAACTGGTCCTGCTGTCCAGTTCAAAATCTTTTTACCAGGCTTCAAGTAAATACTCTTCTGATGTGGCAATTTGCGAGCCAGGCCATTCAATATTTGATGGAAAGCATCTCCTGGTAGTGCAGGTTGTGGAAACAACATGGCTCTTTTCATTGAAGGATTTGCAAGAAGCCTCTGTTTCCTTAAAATTACTTCGGGGGGTATAGATGTGAGAATTGTATCCAACTTGGGAACATCTTCTTCTGCAACAAACACTCCAATTTCCTCCCAGGGGATAGCATCAGCAAAGGGTAAAACTATATCATCCGCTATGATGACAGGAATGCAGCCGAATACTACAGCTTCGACTAGCCTAGGACTCCAGGGTGCCCACCCTAGCGGGCACAAGCAGAATATAGCTCGTTGCATATCCTCGTAATAAGTGGTTGGATGTTCAGTGGAGATGTCAAAAAGTGGATTGTTCTTAAAATTCTCCCAAACAGCTGCCCTTGCACCTCTGCCAGTCATCAAAGGGGTCAGTAAAGGTTAATATTCAACCTAACAGCCCCTGTATGCTGCAACAATAATTTCCAACTTCATGTAAAGGATGAAGCTAGATCCAAATATAGCACAAGGTCATGCATCAAGGCCAGACAAAGAATATAGGTCTCATCTCATGTCTACCTCATGTAGTCATCTTACAGTAAACTAGAAAAATGAAAATTAAAGAGCTAATTTCAATTGGAAGAAAGTACAGTACCTAAGCCTTACTCTAAACCCTCAATATAGAAAAATACCTTGCATAGTAGCCACCTTCAGGGTCATTATTCACGTCATAAAACAACCCACGGAAGTAGACAAAAATAGACCGTGGAGTCTCTGGTGGAATCTGGCGGGCCTGCATCTTTTGAGGGGGAGCATAAGGAGGAATTGTGATTGAACCCTCTTTCAGGCACACATGGTTCCGTTGCCCAAAAGTCTGAACCAAGGTAGCACGCTGGAGAATTGGAAGGATCCCCCGCTCAATAGCTTTCTCTTCCTGGACAAGATTTATAACTATAATCACAGGGGTTCGACTATAAACTACGTATAAATTTAAGAAGGCCCCAAACTAGTACACCTTGTGTATAGACCACTGGAGTCTAGAATAGTAATCCTTTCTCCATTGCTTCTGTTGGTGCAAATTAGCACATGCTTTAGCTTGTTTGCTTACAAAACAATACTAAACCACTAATCTAGGAGTGAAGAGTTCACATCCCAACATCCGTAATACCACATATCGCTTGCGGAAATCACACTACCTTATTTGTTACTAGTATTACTATAAAAGGATTATGACTAAAGTAAATTCTTTATCTGTCTAACTTTACAATGATTTTGATAGTTGCTATTGCATTCCGAACGCTTGGTCTTAAGTTTCTAAAGCCAATCTAACAGAGTTCATTAAACTAGTAAAAGGCACCGACAAAAAACCCAATGCTATTCCATTAAAGTCCATGGAAGAGTGTTTTTTCCTGCCTACTTAAAAAGCTTAAATGTGCTTTACTAATTCTGGTCACTTATATGCAATATTTTCAGAAACAATGCACGCATGGCAATAATCATTCTTGAGATGGAGCCATCAAAGATTATTTGAACACACTTTTCTGGCAAAACATGACTTCTACCTCCATCATTTACTTTCGGTGAAAAGATATAATATAGACTATGAGCTTCCCAATTTGATTGCATATGAAGATTTATGCCAAAATGGATCGAAGACATGATTATCACATATACCGTTTGGTAAAATGTCAGCATTAACATGCTAGTAAATAAGGGAACAAAATGGTATAGACTCAGTTACCTGATAGTGAAAGCATGCTCCGAAATCATGGGGCACAACAAAGAAATGATCAGCCCCTTCTGTTCTATTCCAGTAAGGCCAGCTTGAGGAAATAAGCTGTATTGCACTTCTCACCATCCGTGGAGACTTGAAGGGCAATGGCAAGCCAGTAGGTGTAAGATCACAAGTGGCATATATAGGCGTATAAAACCAATCTGCTTCCTCTGGATTGAGTGTTCGAACAGCACTAGATAAAAGAAACCTGTGCATGAAGATCTCAGCAGCAAACATATGTGATAGACATCTGGGGTCTTTCTGAAGGATTTTCTTGTTGTATTTGCTTGGAAGCTCGTATACATACACCTTCAGTCTTCCTACTGGATCATCTTCCAAGACATCACCAGCACTTCCTGCATTATTCAAATCACATTTTTTTAGATTCAACAACTTAAAGTGATACTGCAAAACATATCATATATTATGAATTAGTAGCACAGCCACTGCATATCTGTAAGCTTAGTTACAAAAAAATAAAACAAAGTAACACTTGGTGGTAATATATGATACACCGATATCTTGTAGCAGATAAACAATTTTCCAACTCAAAGCAGAGCTAACAGAGACAGCAAGTTAGCAACTGTATGGGCTTAAATTCATTAACGGCTCAACTCAGGAGCTTTTTCAAAGGCAAAAAAAAAAAAAAAAAAGCTTTGAAAGCAACCAAACTTGAGCAACATTAAGAACAAGAGATACCAGAAATTCTCTCAGTACGAGGATTGTGCTCAGCGGTAATGCTCGGAGCAAACCCAAAAGCAATAAAAAGAAAAGCCCAGAAGCATTTCCCCATTGTGGAAGAATCTCCAGAACCCAAAGAAGGAATCAACAAAGAAATGAAAATGGGTCCTGTCTGAGATCGGAAGAAACAGGCATATTTAAGAGGAATATAAGCAACGCACTTTCAAAGATGGTGGGACGTCATTAGGAGTAGTAGTTGGGTGAGTTTTCTTAGAGTTGAGGTTATATTAGGAGGAAGAGGGGCTGAATAAGAAATGAAGGTTTCCAGTTAGGGAATTGAAAGTGAAAATCGGGATGGGAGGCATTGCTTCAAGGAACAGCAGAGAGCACATTTTTTTTAATCAAGAAAAAAAAGAAAAAACCTATGATGTTTGAAGTTTGAACTGCAAACAAGACGTACGGAAAAAATGTATGGGTGATGTTTGTGAAAGTAGCGTTTGTTTTGCCTGTTTGATGACAGGTCCCTGTCCGTCTCCCGTTAGCTTATTAGGATTTGATGTTTTTCCGTCGAAACATCGTGTTTTCTAATGGACCTTTATTTTGTTATATTGGGTCTGCAATTCATTTAATATATTAGTAAATGTATAAAGAAAACTAAGAAATTATTGGGCCTATTTGCTCTCTGAATTTGGGCTAAATGCCGAGCCCTTGGACCCAGCATCTCGTACGTCAATGAAACATGCTTCTTCCTGCCTTCATCTGCATTTTATCAATTAGAAATGGCAACGGACCGGGCATGCTTATTTTTAAATATTCGACATTTAATCATCATCATTGGATAGTCATGGGGGATTTTAATGATGTTGGTTCAGTGGAAGATAAAAAACAAGTAGTTCAAATGTGAGCATTACTAGTATGGCCAAAGATACACCTCGATATAGACAATCAATTTGAATCTCTTTCAAAAGTGATGGATAATCTCCTTCATATTGTTTATTTGCCTCACCGAAAAGTCATGCTTAAATTCTACCATACATGCACCTCAATATAGACAATCAAGATGCCGTTAGTTCCTATCCAGGACCATATAGCCTTTTCTCTGCACTATAGTTTGTAGGTATGGCTGGAGAACTAGGATATATATATATATATATATATATACTGGTAATGGATACTCAGTTTTGTTCGGTTTGTTGTATTGATTTTTTATATTTTATTAAATTTAATATTTGATTTTTTAAAATTTTTTTTAATGTAACAGAGTCTATAATTTGAGTTGAATAAGTTGTTTGTATATATACATCTAATAGAGTTTTTGGTATATGTTAAAGGGGTTATAGTTTGAGTTAATTGAAGGGAGATGGGTTATATTTGTGAGATAATGAGTTTTTTTTTTTTATTTTAGCATTGAAATTGTAATTTTTGATAATATTTAACATTTATAGGTAAAGTTGCTATAATAATATGGTATCTGCCTATAGCATAAAATTTAAATATGTAATGTACCTACATAATTTTCGAAGACCAATCAATCTTTTTACCCATTAAATTTGCCCAACATTGTGTTTTTAATTTATAGTTAAGTATTACCTATATTGTAGAAGCATAATTCAAACCACACAAAGTTCTTTAACTTGATTTCCTAAGATTTAAATTCCAACAATCAGTTTAGTTGAAATACATATGGATGAAAATATTGTAAAGATAATAAATTATCAGATTAAAAAAAGGAAAGAGTATGATTTAAAAAGTTCACTCACTCTAGCCAAAGTTTGGGATTGATTCTCCATCCATCCATGGTTGTAAAAAAAGGAAAAATGATCAAGTAGACATAATGCTGTTATTACTGCTACAAAAGGTTTGACAATAATAAGCTACAAGTCCAACAAAACTAATTAATCATCAAATAAAGCAAAACAACTATGCATTAATACATCATGTTTTTCAATTAATAACTTGCAAGTAATAACTTGTACAAAACCTTAAATACATTAGATGCTAGTTAATTAGAGAAAATCAAGCATGTATATTTACATTTGAACCTAATTTAGGATGAACCAATTGTCACATAATTTGCATTGATTTTTTTGTGTCCTCTAAATCATTTCCCACAACAAAAGTGATGACAGCCAAATAGTCCAATAACTACAATGACAAACCAGATCATGTAAAAAAAAAAACTGATTACGCATCTTAATGCCAACAATTATTAGATGTGAATGAATTTTAATCCTTATTCAATTTTTTCATACCAAAGTTATCTTAAAAGATTTAGAACTAGATTTAAAAGCCTACGAAAAAAAAGTGATTGATTCATCCAATATTTCTGTCCATTATCTCCTAGACCAATAGTTAACGCCAATAAACTTACAAAAAAAATTTATTAGCTTGACTACTAAAGTTTTATGTTTTTTGTGCAAGTGTGCATGAACATTTGTTGAGCTTATCAACATTAATCATTCAAGATAACTAATAGTACGGGATGCTAAGGATATTTCTTTGCTGGACCTTTTTTGATACAATTCAAACATTGATAGAGTAATATAGCAAAAATGGAGAACGACCCAAAATAACAATATAACCATCAAAAGCACAAAGATTCAAGTATTCAACCATATATTATGAATCATAAAAAACATTTTCAGATACACCTATAACCATGCTCCTAATTCATTTGACAATTTTTGCAATCAACATAAATTAAGACCAAGATTGAAAGATTTAAAATAATAGACACTTATTTCTTCTCCACAAATTGATCTAGCAAATTGCTATTGAAAGCATTGGTAATCATTGTCAAGTTCTTGTCTTGTGTAGAACCCTTTCATCAATAGAAAAGAAAAACACCAATTCAGCCACATCCAACTTTAAAGCCTAATTATTCTCAAAATTTTGCAAATCTCAAAAACCTAGCAAAATAACTAATTTCAACTAACCTAAATGTTGTTACCTTTATAGCAAAAAAATGTAACCATTCAAATGCATCATAATTTTATCCAAAAAGTTATTAAATAAGCAAGCAAATAATTGATTCTAACATCTTTTTAAATAAAGCATCAACAGCTTCATCAAGTAAATTATCCTTATTAAACTTAACCTTTTCAATACCAAAAAACACCAACATAGATAACAAGAAATTTTATAGGTAGAGTTACTATAATAATATGGCCAAAATCTAATAGGCAGTTCCTTTTTGTTTAAAATTATGCAAAAGGTATCCAAAGTAAAAAAACAACGCTTAACATTAAAAAAAAAAAAAAGAGAGAGACACCAATCAATCATCCTATCCCTTAATCAAACTCACATTTAAAGTACTTTCAAGACAATTACATATAATTTATTCTAATAACAACACAAAGAATATATCTATTAACAAAAACACGCTACGAAAAGAAAAAAAAAAGAATCAAACACCAAAACAAATGCACCCGTTAACAAAACATCTTTAAAAAAAATAAAAATCTAGTGTAATGGTGACAATTTTCAATAGATAAAGTTGTTCATACAACTTAACAAAAAAAAAAAAACCCACATACAACTTACCAAATCTAAATGCACAAAAAATAATGCAAAACAACACATAAAACAATTCATACTAACATGAAAATTGAATATAAAAAAAAACTTTAATAAACCTTGAAAAAAAAGGTGAAAATCAATTAAAAATAAAATCATAACTTCATTCAAATAACATACAAAACAAAATTTGAATATGAAAATAAAAAAAATTGCAATTGCAATAAAAAAAGAGCATTGTCAAAGAAAATAACAACTAGAAATTGATTTCCATCCAAGATCAAAACATGTAAAGATAAAATCTTTCCAAAAAAAGTACATTTACAATAACATACAAACCTCCCAACCACATAACTCGAACCCCCATTTAACAATCAAACTCCATTAAATAAAATTAAAATCTATAACACCAAAATCATCACAACAAAAAAAAAAAAAATCCACATTCAATCAAATAATAAAAAGAAATAAAATTTGTATCTCAAAAATAGTTTAAAAGAAAAAAAAAATAATGAAAGAAAAAACTCACTTAGCAAAGAAGTCTGTTTTTGACGCCACCATACCTCTCTTTTAACCAAAAATAGACACAAAAGAAAAAAACTTAAAAAAATAGAAAGAAACTACACTTGTCAAATACAAAAACACAAAATAAAAAAGACACTTGTCAAAGAAAGTTCTTTATTTTCCTACAGGTCAAGCATAAGAGATTGATAAAAAACCAAAAAAAAAAAAGAGATCTTGCTTCCAGCCAAAACATAGCTACCATAAAAGAAAAAAAACCTACATGTCAAACCAAGATTTCTTAAGGGATACTTTTTATGTAGGGTTATATTGATATCTATATATATGTATGTATATATGTATAATATATATATATATATATGTAAATGTAAAATGATAACGAGATATATATCCTTATAAATTTTAGAAATAACAAATTTATCTTCAAAATTTTATCATTTTTATTTATTTAATAAAATTAATATATTTATTTATTTAATAAAATTTATTTGCCATTAAATATATAACTTTATTAGTTAGTTATTGAAATTTAAATCAACTAAAAATTTACATATAAAATTCATATCAAATTAAACAATGTTAAAATTTTGAATTAAGAGGATGTGAAATAAAAATATATTTATCTATATGGTTTCACAATTAAAATAAGAAATTAACTTAATCGATAAAGTTAAATTATACAATATATACAAAAATGAGACAAATGAAGCAATTAGCTTTCCATATAGATCATAAGATTATTAAATTAGCACTATAGGAATATATATATATATATATATATAAATCTTAACATATTAATTATATATTGTTCTTTGTAACTTTTTAAAATAAAATTAAAAAAAGTTTTTTATTAAAAATTTTGGAAAGACAATAAACGCTTAATTATTAACAACAAGTAACAAACAACATTATGATCATTGATCAAGCAACGTAAATCCAAATCACATGAACATATAATAATAGATTATATTAATAATAAATAGTATTTATAATAATAAGAAACTATAAGGTCAGTTTAATAACATGCATTATGATATGTGATTATTTTAAATTATAAGAGTTAAAATAATAGATTATACATTTGAAATTAAAAATAACACATATTCTAAATAATATGTAGAAAGATAAAAATTATATAATTTATTTTAGATTACAAGATACAATATTGTTAAAATGTAACTTATAAATTATTACTATAAATACACATCTTGATGACCTATTTTAAATTTTTTATTCTAAATCACATGATAAGAAACTATACATTTGAAATTAAACATGGCATATTTCTTCTAAAAAATATTTATAATGGTAAGAGATTATATAATTTATATTTCTATATCACATGATAAGGTATTATTATAATGTAATGTATATACTTATCTTAATGACTTGTTTTATATACGTTATTCTAAAATTTAAATCACATTATATGATATCCATATATAATCATAAGAGATTAAATAATTTATTTTAAATCACATGTATACGAGTATACTCATGATAATTAAAATACGTAATTTATTTTAATCATATTATAACGTATAAAAAATTATTATAAGTAACAAAAATATATTAATTTGACTTTAAAAATATATATTAATTTGATTTTTTAATAATTTAATTAAGTAATTTGGATTTTTTACAATAAATCATGCTAATTAAGTAATTATTGAAAATATATAGTAATATTTATATATTAGAAAAAAATAATTCTAGTATCAATATATTAATATTATGTATATGGAAAAACAAAAAAGTATAAAGTATAAAAAAAAATATAACTTTTGGATTTAACTTCTTATCATGTATACATATATGATTATTATATAATCATATTCATATTAATATTTTTATTTACTTATTTTGAATAGATTGACCTAAGCTAGTATGCCTTATTTGTTGAATTGAGTATAATGTTTGATGATATGTTGATATCTACTATCCATTAGACATTGACTTGGACATTTATAAATTATTGTGCTATATTTTAAATATATATTATGGAGTATAGAATGGATTAAAGATATTGTAGACACCCTAATTGATCTAGATCCAAGCTCATTGGGCTTGGTTCAATAGGGTGTGGGCTTCAACCCATTGGGCCTAACTTAATGGGGTCCAAGAAGTCAGGCTCAATTGTTTTATTTATTTATTTTTTTTTGGCTTTGTTTTGTTTTTATTCTTATTTTGATTTTGATTTTCTTTTTTATAATTGGATAATAGCTAAAAAATATAAAATATTAAAAGGAAAATTCTATCGTGTGTGGGATACTCACAGAATCACAAATTGGTTTCAATCTCATCAGGATTAGGGATAAGGCGAAAATCCAGTTAAAAGTTAGATTTAGAATCGATAAAAAACTCTTTTGATCATAGGTTATAAAATACACATACTGGTCAAAGGTAGGAAGACACGAAAACACAAATCACACATATGAAGAAATACAAAAAAACAATAAAAAAATATGGAAAATTGTTCAAGAAATTTTTTTGAAAAAGTAAATTTTTTTCTAGAAATTGTTTGGAAAATTTTCATATTTTGATGAAATTTTTTGACGCCGGTTGAATTTTTTGATGAATTTTTCAATGCCAGTTAAATTTTTCGATGAGATTCTAGCGATGTCTCTAGTTTCGGACGAAGTTCCCAGTTTTCGACGTCCTTTTTCCAAAAAATCGATGCACGTCGGGCTAGATTTCGATGAACCTACCCAGATTTTGACAGCAATCCTAAAATTCGATGAAGGATTCAATCAGTGTTCTTGGGGTTTAGAGAGAGATGGAGAGAAAAAGGGAAGTAGAGAGAGAAAATAGAAGAGATCTGGCAAAAATAGGTTGAATTTGGGCTATTTATACCCTCACCGAAACGGTGTCATTTTGGCCTTAATAACCCATCAAGATCTATGTGTTTTTATTCAGGTAATCCGTCTTGAGTACAACCTATTTCGCCAACTCGCGCCCCAACCTAGTCGAGCCGAGCCTAGCCGAGCTCTTGAGCGAGTTATCGAGTCATTTTTGTGTTTGAAGTTATGTCGCGTCGAGCCGTTTCGATTTTTTTGGGTATTTTTTTGGGTATTTTTTGGGTTTTTTTTTATGTGTTTGTTTTTTTTTTTTTGTATTTTGTATAATTAAATTAAAAATATAAAATATAAAACTTAATAAATATTTTGAAAATAAATATTAATTATCCAATGATGGAATTTATAAAAATTTCGAATGGTAAATTTTTATAAAATTTTTAGGTGAGAAATTTTGTCTAAATTTGTCCCAAATTATGGAATTATTTAGATAAAGTTTCAATAACAATAATTAATATTTATTTCAAATAAAAAAAATAAAAATAAAAAATTTGAAATTAAATACAAATTACCCATGGATGAGATTCTTAGAAAATTTAAATGGTAAATTCCTAAGAAATCTCTAGGTGAGAAATTTTTTCTAAATTTGGCCCAAATGATGGAATAATTTAGATGAAATTTCAATACAAGTAATTGTATTCTTTTTCAAATAAAATTTTGGTTGAAAATATGCGATAATTATCCAAGGATGAGATTCTTAGAAATTTCAAATGGTAAATTCTGAAGAAATCTCTAGGTGAGAAATTTTCTCTAAATTTATCCCAAATGGTGGAATAATTTAGATGAAATTTTAATAAAAATAATTGTCATATTATTTTCTTCCAAAAACAAAGAAATAAATAAAAAAAATTTCTAAATAGGCCAAAATAGTGAAAAATTTAGAAATTCTGAAAAAGAAAAAATATTTCTAATTTGGCCCAAATGGTGGAATAATTAGATATATTTTCGCCAAAAACAAAACTAACAAAAAATAATTTTTCCGACGACGGAGCCTTTTCAAAAAATTAAATAAGATTCTTGAATACTTTTGAGGTGAAAAAATATTTTAAAGAGTTTTAACAGATTGATGAAGAATCTTAAGAATTATTTCTAATATTTTAACATAAAAATTTGAAACCATTAGAATTAAGACCCTTGCATAAATTTAAAATAATATGGTAACATCCTTCAGATAGGCATGTGGGGGTGCTATAACCTTCCTCACATGTAACTGAACTCCCGAACTCTGTTCTGATTTGTAAACCCGAACCTATTATTTTACCCTTCGTCAAGCTTAGGAGCTCCTTAAAAGAATAGATTCCTTAGGTGACTAATCACACCTAGTTAAAAAAGATTGGTGGTGACTCCATCTATTTGTTAAGTCAAGCTATAGATTTTCGAATCTATATGTTATGACAGTTTGTCAACTCTATTGGCTAAACTAGAGAGTCAAGCCATAACTTTTGAATTTATCCTATCTTTGGGTCAAATGGTTTTAATTTGTAATGATTTGTGTTATCTATTTACTATTTTTTTTATCTTTATTTTTAGAGCATGAAACCTATATGTTCCTTCACACATACTATCACATGCATTTGTATTACATGAGCTCTACATCCAAGTTTCATCCTTTTTAGGAAAGAGTAAAGTACCTATGCTCTCGTGAGATGATAATCTCTACAATGGCTAGTGAAATACTCCCACTTAAATTGAATCTTTTCCATTGGAAGTTTGTGATGGGTGAGGATTGGAATACCTTACTAGTCTGTAATGAACTATGATGTAAGGAACAATTTGAGAACCTTTAGTGGTCAAAATCATCTAACCCTGCACATAAATTCACTCCTAAGAGGCCAGCCCTTAGGATAGAGTCATTCATACCTATCCATAGATGTAACCCGAAGTTAGGACACAGGAAGGAACAATTGGTGATCTAACCATTTTGTTTGCTTGATTTTGTGCACCAACATCATTTTCATTCAACACATCATTTTCATATCATTTCATTTCATGCATCATTATCATTTCATTATATGCGTCATTTTCATGTTCATGATTTAACATTATCATTTGTGTCATTTTCATATAGGGAATGTTTACCACATTTTAGACCTACATCTATGAAAAGGCATATTTCATTCATGCACCAACATACCATGCATAAAGCAAAATATTTCTGATCAGAATTGTGCTATGAAAGGTTCAGGGATAGCTTCACCAAGCAAGAACCCCACTTACCAATACAATACAAAAGCTCGAGTCAGACAGATGGAGCAAGAAAATTTTAATAATCTCGAGAGGATAGAAAAAGCCCAATAAAAGCTTGAAAGGGAGTTGAATAGGATTTTGGAGGCTTTGAACAAGTTGAACAAGGGAAAAAAATAGAAAAAAATACTAGCCAGTAAGACCATCCATCATAAAGGGTGGATGACCCACTGTACCATTCTGGTTTTGATCCACATCAAGCTCAACCAATACAAGGTCCATCACTTCAACAGTTTACATATCCTATAAGGTACACATATCTTGGAATACCATCAATTTCAAATCCATCATAGTACCAAAGCTATATAAATCTTGTCTTTAATAAAAAGGTAATAGAACCAATATCAGTCCTTAATTTGAATGATCCAAAAAAAAAGAACTAAAGCCAAAGGAGAATGAGGCTTTAGAAGGCTCAAAAGCTGAAGAAAAAATAAACTTATTAGAGGAAAAGGTTACGATTTGTAGAGGGTATTGGTTTTTATGATTCAATAGATGCTGTTGGACTTTGTTTAGTCCTAGATGTGGTTAGTCCTCCAAAATTCAAGGTTTTAAAGTTTGAAATATATGATGGTACAAAGTGTCTGACAACCCACATTACTATGTACTATCAAAAAATAACCGCCCATGCTAATAATAAGAAGCTATTGATACATGTATTTCAAGACAGCCTCACTGGCTCTATTGCTAGATGGTATGTCTAGTTGATAAGACTCGTATTTGTTTATGGAGTGATATGACCTATGACTTCATCAATCAATATCGATATATCATAAATTTAGCCCTTAATCGTCTTTTCTTATAGAATATGGAAAAGAAGACGACTAAATCATTCAAAGAATACACCATAGAGGTGGAGGGACATGGCTACTCAAGTATAACTTCCCTTGACTGAGAAAGAAACCACGGTGTTGTTTGTTAGCACTTTAAGATCTCCCTATTATGAAAAAATGTTAGGGAATGTAACAAAAAATTTTGTTGACATGATGATCTCAGGTGAAATAATTGAGAATGCCATTAAAAATGACAAGTTGAAAAGAGGAGAAACCAAGAAGGCATCAGAGAAAAAAAAGACTAAAGCTTAAGCTGTGAACTTTGATAAACAATTTAGAGGATATCAACCTTATCCACCACAAAGTTACTCTCCATACTATCCTACTGTGAACAATGCCTCATACTAACCCATACCACAACCATATTACTCATCCACATACTAGCTTGTTTTTAGCCTTTAAGCTCTCATATACAGCTTTAATATTCAACATCTCGTAAGACCTCAAATTCATCTTGTTAGTCTAGCAAGTGGTTCATGAAAGCAACGAATTACTCGAGAAAAACCCGTATTTGATCCAATCTCTATAACTTATACGGAGTTATACCGAGAGCTTTATAATAGCTATTTGATTGCCTCCAACCATATGGAGCCACTCAAACCACCCTATTCCAAGTGGTATAATCCTATAGCTCATTGTGACTACTACTATGGAATTACTGGCCATTCCATTAAAAATTGCATTGCTCTAAAGCATAAAGTGTAACGGTTGATTAATGATGAAATGATAAGTTTTGATCAAGGAGCAGCAACAACACCTAATGTTAGTGGCAATCCATTGCCTAATCATAATGTCAATGCTCTAAGTGAGATCAAGAACATGTTGATTTGAAAAGGCCTAGAAAGTTATAGTGAATTAGAGGGTAAAATGTCAAGAGTGATGATAAGGTTGGTTGGAAGTTTTTTATTATTTTAAGATTTCTTTTAGAATAATATTAGGATTTCTTTTATGCAATAGGATTTCAGTTGTTATAATTTTAATAAAAGATAAGTTGATGCATTTCATTACATTTTCTCTTTCATCCATCCACTATTCCATATTTTTTCTTTTTTTCCATTCTCAAATATCAAGTGATGAATGTTTAAACAAAGATAAAAATAATTATGGGATTTAATTTTGAGAATTCATTCACATTGATCTAAGAAGACTATTTGAACAAAAAAAGTCAGCTACTAGTAGATGTGAAATTGATATGTAGTTTTTTATATAGGTCCATGAGCTTGGTTTTGCTTAATAGATGGTGTTTAAGGAAAGGATTTACATTTAAGATGAAAAATGATCATTTTTCTTTTACCATTTGAAAAAGTATTCATTGCTACCCCTTTGAGCATGCTATAATTTCTTTTTCTAAAAGAACCCTGACCAAGGATCACCTTCTACACTGAGAGATAATTTTTGAGAAAAAAAAAACTTAAAGATCACAAAAGGTCTAAAAAAAACAAAAAGAAAAAAAAAAGAGAGCAAAGAAAAATGTCATACCTGATTTAGGCAAAGTAATGTGAATCATTTTATGAGGAGCGAAGTGAATGTGAAAAAGGAAAAAGTAGTGAAATAATGGGGCAAAATGCCAAGTTGCATCAAATGATGATCCTTGGGTTTTGAACCCTTTTAATTTATGTTTTGACCCTATTATATCTATTTTTTTATGACCCTTCACCATGGTTTACATTACAACCTTTAAAAAGTTCATTTGGATCAAATATGAATGCTTGAATTGAATGGTCATATGTTGGGTTAAGGCATGCTCATGATGAAACGACAGAATCATGCTTGGTTGCTTTAAAGATTGATGTGAAAGATGGGTGAATAAATGAAGGAAGAAAAAAAAAAGAAAAAAGAAAGAATGAAAAAAGAAAAAAAAGAAAGAAAAGAAAAAGGAAAAAATGGAAAAAAGAAAAAAAAAGAAAGAGAAAAAAATATGGAAAGGAAAGAAAAGGAAAACTCAAATTGAAGACCCAAAAGGCCGATTTGGATAAAAAATCTCTTAGTTGATAATTTACATATATGGAAGATCAAAGATATCTGAAGATCCTCCAAAGTTGGAGCAAGGTTTGATGAGCTTAAAATGATTTTTGACAGTCAATGGAATGAGTTTTTTAAAAAAAACTTGGATTAATGTTCAGAATTATTTGAATAGTCATTGTTTGATATACGATTATCCAATGATATGCATCAAACTTGTTTCTTTCTCCATTTGTTTTGATACCAAACTCCTTTCTCATTGATTGCCTTTCCCCAATTCACTTTGTGTTATCTTATTATTGCATCCTCAGAATAAATCAAAGAGATATATGAGTGCATTGTATTTGTCATGATTTGGAATGATGATGAATGAATGACAATGTGCATAAAAAAATTTTGCATTCCTTTGAAAAGTAATCCAAGATGATAAGAGAAAAATAAAAAATGGTAGGAACCTAAAAAAAGGATGATTTAAGAAAAGTGGTATCACCAAGTGATGAATATGGGGATGAATTAATTGACATAGCTTGTCAATGATGATCAAATGATGAAAATAATATGGAATTAATGGACACAATTTGTTTTGGAATGGTTAGGGCTGAGAAACCTATGAGTGGTGACCTAGTGATGGACAATAAAATTTGTTTTGGAATGGCTAATGCTGAGACACTTATGAGTAGTGACCCAGTGATGGTGAATGAAACTTGTTCTGAAATTTGTTAGTGCTGAGAAGCTTATGAATGGTGGTCAAGTGATGATCAGTTGATGAAACTTGTTCCAAAGTGTTGAGAAACTGAACAAGGAGAAAATGTGAAATGGTGGACTCTTGAGAACATATTACCACGTCTTGATTAGAATTTTATGACATTGACATCCACATTACACGCATAAGGTTTGCATTATTGTTTGGAAACTGTTTGAAACTTTGGTTTGGATATGCATTTGCATTATGCAGAAGACATTTGAATCACGGTTAAGAGTATGGCATTGTGAGAATTTAGATTGTTGCATTTGCATCATTAAGGAAGCATTTGCATCATTAAGGAAGCATTTGCATCATTAATCATGACATTCATTACATGCAAAATTTTGAGTCCCTTAAAAAAGAAATTGTGAATCTTTTGATAAGAATTTTTTAGTTTTCAAATGTGAATCTTTGAATTTTAAATGAGAATCTTTGAATTTCAAATAAGAATCTTTGAGATGTGAAACCCTTAGATTTGTCAAATGTGAATATTTGAACTCGAATGAGAAGCTTTGAACTTTTAGATGTGAATCTCTAAAGTTCAAATGAGAATGTTTAAATGTTGGATATGAGTCTTGCAAGTTGCAAATGTGAATTTTGAAATCTTGCAGATATGAATTCTTGCACATGTGAAATTTTGTGAATCAAATTTTGATGAAATTGAAATTTTGAGAATCAAATTTCAGTAAATTCTTGTAAAGCTGAAAGGTTCTTGCAAATCTAAACCTTTGAATTTTGAACTCAAATTATGAACTTTGAGTTCCCCTTACAAATTCCATCAAACATGATTTATGACTCATTTGGTCATGATTGCCTAAGAGTAATTTATTTTTTTCAAAATTTTGTTGCCTCTATTTAGAGGAGTAATTTATTTTTTCAAAGTTTTATTGCCTCTATTTAGAAGAGCAATTTATTTTTTCAAAGTTTTGTTGCCTCTATTTAGAGGAGCAATTTATTTTTTCAAAAATTCTATTGCCTCTATTTAGAAGAGTAATTTATTTTTCAAAAGTTATGTTACCTCTATTTAGAGGAGCAATTTATTTTTTCAAAGTTCTGTTACCTCTATTTAGAGGTGTAATTTATTCTTCAAAGTTGTGTTGCCTCTATTTAGAGGAGCAATTTATTTTTCCAAAGTTTTGTTACCTCTATTTATAGAAGCTTTGTTTATTTAAAAAAAAAAGATGAATGTGTTGGGATAATTATATGCAGGGCATCTATGTCTTTGCACAATTCCTATTGCACAGGAAATGTGCAAAGAGGGACAGCTATAGATATCCTAATTAGTCCGAGCCCAAGTTCGTTGGGCTTGGTTCAATAGGGTGTGGGCCTCAGCCCATTGGGCTTGACTCAATGGGGTCTAAGAAGTTAGGCCCAATTGTTTATTATTTTATTTTATTTGGCTTTGTTTTGTTTTTATTCTTATTTTGATTTTGATTTTATTTTTTGTAATTAAATAATAGCTAAAAAATATAAAAATAATAAAAAAGAAGATTATGTCGTGTATGGGATATTGGCAGAATCACACTTAGTTTTAATCTCTTCAAGTTCAGGGATAAGGTGAAAATCCAGTTAAAAGTGAGATTTAGGATCGATCAGTAACTCTTCTGACCATAGGTTATAAATACCCATACTGATTAGAGGTAGGAAGACACGAAAACATAGATCACACACACGTAGAAATACAGAAAAACAGTTAGAAAGTGTGGAAGATTGTTTGGGGAATTTTTTTGAAAAAGTAATTTATTTTTTTTGGAAATCTTTTGAAAAATTTTCAGATTCCAATGAAATTTTTTAGCGTCGGTTGAATTTTTCGATGAGCTTTTCGATTCCAGTTAAATTTTTTGGCTAGATTTTGGCAGCGTCTCCAGTTTTTGATGGAGCTCCCAGTTTTCGACGTTCACTTTCTAGAAATTAGTGCACGTCTGGTTAGATTTCGATGAACCTACACAAAATTTGATAGCAATCTCAGAATCTGGTGAAGGATTCAATTGATGTTCTTGGGCTTTAGAGAGAGAGTGAGAGAAAAAAAAAAGTAGAGAGAGAGAGGGAATAGAGGAGATATGGCGAAAAGAGGTTGAATTTGGGCTATTTATACCCTCACCGAAATGGCATTGTTTTGGCCTTAATAACCCACCAAGATTCACGTGTTTTTATTTGGGTAATCCAATCTGAGCGCAACCCATTTCGCCATCCTGCACCTCAACTTAGCCAAGTTGAGTCGTCGAGCTGTTTCGATTTTTTTGGGGTATTTTTTTAGTATTTTTTGGGTATTTTTTATTTTTTTATGTGTTTGTTTTTTTGTATTTTGTATAATTAAATTAAAAAAATATAAAATATAAAACTTAATAAATATTTTGAGAATAAATATTAATTATCTAGAGATGGAATTTATAGAAATTTCAAATGGTAAATTTCTATAAAATTTTTAGGTGAGAAATTTTTGTCTAAACTTGTCTAAAATGATGGAATTATTTAGATAAAGTTTCAATAACAATAATTAATATTTATTTTCAAACCAAAAAAATAAAAATAAAAATTTTGGAATTAAATACAAATTATCCAAAGATGAGATTCTTAGAAATTTCAAATGGTAAATTTTTAAGAAATCTCTAGGTAAATTTTTTTTTTATAAATTTGACCCAAATGGTGAAATAATTTAGATGAAATTTCAATACAAGTAATTGTATTCTTTTCCAAATAAAATTTTGGTTGAAAATATGTGATAATTATCCAAGGATGAGATTCTTAAAAATTTCAAATGGTAAATTCCTAAGAAATCGCTAAGTGAGAAATTTTCTCTAAATTTATCCCAAATGGTGGAATAATTTAGATGAAATTTCAATAAAAACAATTGTCATATTATTTTCTTCCCGAAAAAAAAATAAATAAAAAGAATTTCTAAATAAGCCTAAATGGTGAAAAATTTAGAAATTCTAAAAAAGGAAAAATATTTCTAATTTGGCCAAAATTAGATATATTTTCGCCAAAAACAAAACTAACAAAAACAATATTTCTGACGACGGAGCCTTTTCAAGAAATCAAATAAGATTCTTGAATACTTTTAAGGTGAAAAAATAATTTTAAGAGTTTTACCAGATTGATGGAGAATCTTAAGAATTATTTCTAATATTTTAACATAAAAATTTGAAACCATTAGAATTAAGATCCTAGGATAAATTTAAAATAATATAGTACCATCATTTGGATGTGTATGTAGGGGTGCTATAACCTTTTTCACCTGTAACCGAACTCCCGAACTCTGTTCTATTTGTAGACTTGAATCTATTGTTTTAGAGACCCTTCGTTAAGTTTAAGAGCTCCTTAAAGGAATAGATTCCTTAGGTGGCCAATCACACCTAGTTAAAAAAGATTGGTGGTGACTCCATCCATTTGTTAAGTCTAGCTATAGATTTACAAATCTATATATTATGACAGATATTATTATATTTTTATGTAAGTTACCGTTTAATGTCTTTAGTGAAACATCACTTATAAAGGTTAGAGACTTGAACTTGATGTAGTGTAATTTACACAATGAAAATGTGTAATAAGGCAAAAGTTATTAACTATTGTTTGGTGTTTAGTGTCTTAGGAATTTAGCACTTAGTCTTGTTTTACTAATGCTTAATTGTATTGTAAAGAGGAGTTTAATTTAGGCAACAAAATAAGGCACCTTATATAATAGAAAAATAAAAACTGTTTAAGAGTTTTCTAGGGGTGTTTTCTCTATAAAAGGACGTTTTTGAGTTTCAATTGAGTACAGAGTTTTCTTCAGTTTTAAGAGTTTTTTACCAAGGCAACGACTGAGAACATATTAGTTTGTTTATGAGTAACTAGTGGCTTTTCTCATCACCCTTCCCAAAGAAGTCTCGACACTAGAGAATGAAGGAGGATCTGAAAGAGACATGGAGCAATCTGAGTTTAACAGAAGTGAAAAAGGATTGGGTTGAAATAGGAGTCGAATGTGATACAGCAAGCACAGATGAAGAAGAAAAATGGCTAGTGGGTAAACTGTTGACAGACCAGCCTTTCAATAAAGAAGCTATGATTGGAACATTCAAAATCATCTAAAGGATAGCCAAAAAATTGTAGGTCAGTATCCTAGATTTAAATCTTTTCTTTTTTAAATTTGGATCTAAAAAAGACAAACTTAGGGTAATGGATGGATCTCTCTGGTCTTTTGACAAAAAGCTCTTAATCCTTGTTAAGTTTAATGGAGATTTAAGACCATCAGACTATAATTTTCCCAAAGCATAGTTTTGGATAAGAATATATGATCTCCCTATTAAATGCATAAATCACAATATGGGAGAAATAATAGGAAGAGGATTGGGTAATACAAATGATTTGATTTAGGTAGGAATCTAGTAGGCTGGAGTAAGTATATCAGAATTCGAGTGGAAATGGAGATTAGGAAGCTGTTGCGAAGGTTTGTACTACTAGGAGCCTAGGGTGGTGGTGAAGACATTAAAGGGAAACTTAAGTATGAGAGGTTGCCAATCTTCTATTATGAATGTGGTATATTAGGACACTCAGTGATGGAATGCGAGATAATAGATAATAAGTTAAAACGGGGCAACAGTTGAATCTCCTTACGGTGCATGGTTACAAGCATCACCTATAAAGAAAGAATATAGCTCTTTTAGTACAACAATAAAATCTAATCGGAGAAGTCATCAAAAAGATAGTGAACATCGGGATATGAAGAGGAAAGGCAGTGGTAATGAAATCGAGTCAGGGAAGCAACCTCATTCGGACAAGGGTAATAAAAATGGATTAAACTTAGGCAAGGTTGATAGTGGCACTCACATAGGAGGAGAAAATGTATGAAGAAACAATGCCATGGTTGAAGATGATTGCAACTACTCGTTCAACATAAGAGAAATACTAAATGAGTCATAAGGGAAAGAAATTAGAAGGGAAGTCTCAAGTTTGAACTTAATTCTGACGGAGTTGGATGGCAATAGACAACATGATCCACGAAAATGTATCGAAATTACTTATACAAGTAACAGTTGGAGGGACAAAGGATTAAAAAGTAATGAAAGCCAAGAGTGGGACCCAAATTCCATAAAGAACATGTAAGAGGATGTAGAACATCATGCCATGCAAAAGCTCACTAAGGCATATGAAAGGAAGCTTGTGAAGACCCCTATAAAAGAACATGCATGAGGAGTAGAAAGCCATGCAATGCAACAACCAACTGATGTGCACGCAAGGAAAGATGTAGGGACCTTCTAAATGGGCTTATAATCAAATAAAACAATTGGAAGCGAGCCAAGAGACGACAGTGAAAATGTTAAGAACAATGACTCAAATCCCATAAGAGATTTATTTGGGATTTGTTAGAGATTTTTTAGGATTGGTTGAGATTGCTTGATGGACAAGAAGACTTGCAAAAGAAGAATTCTAAGAGAAAAATGATTCTTAATAGGTATGTTTGACTTACATGAGAAGAATTCTAAGAGAAAATAGATTTTTAATAGGCAAGTTTGTATGGTTATAAATAAGTGAAGTCTTTATAGGGTTAGGTATGAGAAAAAGATGTAAGAGAGCTATAAGATTTTATAGGATAGACACCTCATAGGAGTACTGATGATTTACTTCTTATGGGTGTGTATGTTTATTTGTGAGTGGACTAGAGGAGACTGAGAGGGTCCACATAGGTATGATGAATGAGTACATATGGGTATGTGTTTGTTTATGTTGAAAAGATGCACAAGGATTTTGTTTGTTTGGGTTTAAAATACTTCATAGGACTAGAAGAGATTGAAAGTGTCTTATGATTATTTATTATTGAGTGAGGTTGATGATTTGATTTGTATGTTTGTAATTCTTTACAACTAGTAGATCTTTTTTCTCATCCGTGGACATAGGTCAGTTGGACCGAACCACGTTAAATTATTATCTTTTATGTGATTGATTAATTGCTTGATTATGCTTTCATTGGTTTGATTGGATTGAGGCTTTTTAGCCTAACAAGTGGTATCAGAGCCAAAGGTTCAAGACGTGAGAAGAGCTGAAAGTTCAAGATGTGAAAAGAGATAAATGTTCAAGATATGGGCAGAGCATGGTTTAAGATATGAGAAGAGGCAAGCTTAAAGGAGCTTGATTCAAGGAAAAAGTTTGAGTTTGTGTTTTGAAGATCGATTTGCATGAAATGTAAAGGCACATAAGAGAAAATGATTATGAGACTTCTAGTGTAGGTAAAGCCAAGCATATTTAGTATGAAGATAGATGATTGATGGAATTTGAGTCAAGGTGGAGATTATTAGGAATAAGACTCAAATCTCATAAGAGATTTGTTTGGGATTTGTTAGAGATTTTTTGAGATTGATCAGATATTGCTTGATGGGTAAGAAAACTTGCAAAAGAAGAATTCTAAGAGAAAAAAGATTCTTAATAGGCAAGTTTGACTTGCTGGAGAAGAATTCTAAGAGGAAATGAATTCTTAATTGGCAAGTTTATATAGTTATAAATAAGTGCAGTCTCTATAGGGTTAGATATGAGAAAAAGATGTAAGAGAGTTACAGGATTTTGTGGGATAGACACCCCATATGAGTTTTAGAGATTTGCATTTTATGGGTGTGTATGGACTAAAAGAGACTGAGATGGTCCACATAGGTATGATAAATGGATATATATGGGTATGTGTTTGTTTATATTGAAAAGATGCACAAGGATTTGTGTTTGTTTGGGTTGAGAATACTTCATAGGACTAGAGGAAATTAAGAGTGTCTTATGAGTATTGATTGTTGAATGAGGTTGATAATTTGATTTGTATGTTTGTAATTCTCTACAACTAGTGGATCTTTTTTCTCATCCGTAGACATAGGTCAGTTGGATCGACCCACGTTATATTATTATCTCTTATGTGATTGATTAATTGCTTGATTATGCTTTCATTGATTTGATAGCCTAACAAGTGGTATCAAAGCCAAGGTTCAAGACGTGAGAAGAGTTGAAGGTTTGAGATGTGGAAAGAGCTAAAGGTTCAAGATGTGGGAAGAGCATGGTTTAAGATATGAGAAGAGGCAAGCATAGAGGAGCTCAATTCAAGGAAGAAGTTTGAGTTCGTGTTTTGAAGATTGATTTGCATGAAATGTAAAGGCACATAAGAAAAAATGATTATGAGACTTCTAGTGCAAGTGGAGCCAAGTATGTCTAGCATGAAGATAGGAGATTGATGAAATTTGAGCCAAAGTGGAGATTGTTAGGAATAATGACTAAAATCCCATAGGAGATTTGTTCGAGATTTGTTAGAGATTTTTTGAGATTGGTCAGATATTGCTTGATGGACAAGAAGACTTGTAAATGAAGAATTTTAAGAGAAAAAAAATTCTTAATAGGCAAGTTTGATTTGCTGGAGAAGAATTCTAAGAGAAAAGGGATTCTTAATGGGCAAGTTTGTATAGTTATAAATAAGTGAAGTCTCTATAGGGTTAGGTATGAAAAAAAGATGTAAGAGAGTTGTAGGATTTTGTGGGATAGACACCCCATAGGAGTACTAGGGATTTACATCTTATGGGTGTGTATGTTTATTTGTGAGTGGACTAGAGGAGACTGAGAGAATCCATATAGGTATGATGAATGGGTACATATGGGTATGTGTTTGTTTGTGTTGAAAAGGAGCACAAGGATTTATGTTTATTTGGGTTGAGAATACTTCATAGGACTAGAGGAGATTAAGAATGTCTTATGAGTATTGATTGTTGAGCGAGGTTGATGATTTGATTTGTATATTTGTAATTCTCTACAACTAATGGATCTTTTTTCTCATTCGTGGATGTAGGTCAGTTGGACCGAATCACGTTAAATTGTTATTTCTTGTGTGATTGATTAATTGCTTGATTATACTTCCGCTGGTTTGATTGGATTAAAGCTTTTTAGCCTAACAGGAAAATGGGTACCCAGTTAAGCAGAAGGCAACCAAAATGACATGGAAACACAAGGCCAGGGATGCAAACAAACAGGAGACGGCAAGATAGAAAATGTTGGGGAAGCGAACTCTGAGAGAAGAAATGAATATAGAGGGAGTTACAAATATGGAATGTGAGACAAATATCCAGAGCAAGAAGGGGAGACCTGAAGGAGACATGGCCCAAATTAAAGTACCAACGGCGGAGACTAGATCCCAATCCGGCCGAGAGCTATGAAGTGCCTTGCATGGAACTACCAAGGGCTTGGGAACCCCCGAACAGTTAGAGCTCTTCGACAATTGTTGAAAGAAAAGAGCCCCATGTAGTTTTTCTCAAAAACAAAACTACATGAAAGTAAGTTAGAGAGAATAAAGAAAATGTGGTTTCAATGCGTGCTTTGGTGTTAACTCATCAGGAACAATTAGGGGCTTAGCCATGCTGTAGAATACAGAGATTAACTTCAATCTTAGAAGTTTTTCAAAAAGTCATATTGATATGGTAGTGGAGGGGAATGGTGAAAATGATAGCTAGAGAATCACAGGTTTCAATGGCGAGCCTGATATAAGAACGAGGGCGAACTCTTGGGACCTAATCCAAAATCTGGCCTCTCAATCTACAATGGCATGGCTATGCCTAGGAGATTTCAACGAAATAATGTGGTCCCATGAGAAAACAGGATAGTGTCTTAGGAATGAAAAATAGATGAAGGATTTCAGCGAAGCAGTAGGAGAAGCTGGTTTGGAAAACTTGGGTTTCAATTGCACCTAGTACACATGGGAGAGGGAAAACCAACCTAATAACAATGTGTGGGAAAGGCTAGATAGAGGAATGACAAACCAGCAGTGGTGGGAAAGGATTCCCATGTACACAGTTTTCCCATGTACACAGTTCAACATCTCACGTCGCCTGTATCAGACCATAGCCTGATCATGTTAAACACAGAAAGAAGGCGACCAGTAAGACTAGGAAAAAGGAAAAAAAGAAGGTTCTTGTTTAAAGCTTTTTTGGGCAAAGAGAATGATTGTGAACAAAAGGTATAGGATGCGTGGAAATGTGGGGATAGTTTACATGTAGGAACTGTCATGGGAAAAATAAAAGCCACGGATGAACGACTTGGAAGATGGCATGTTCAACGTTACAAGAGTTTGCACGACGAGATAGTTACAGTCACTAGAGAACTTCACGCTGTAACGGAGGGAGTGGCCAATGCAGAAAACTTAAGCAAGGGAAGACAGATTAGACAGGAGCTAAACAGGGAACTAGAAACGGGAAGAAATTTTCTGGGCTCAGAGATCCAAGGTGGATTGGCTTAAAGAAGGGGATCGAAACATAGGTTTTTTTTCGATGCCAAAGTAACCCGAGAAAGAGAACAAATGTGATAAAGAGATTAGATGATGAGGGGGGAGAATTGTGTGAATCTGAGGAAGGAATTCAAAAAATAGCCACTAGTTATTTTAAACAACTATTTCAATCCTCAGGACAGAGCCAAGCTGGTGAAATTTTTGAAGCAATAGGAAATTGAGTCTCTGATGAGATGAATGACTTCCTTCTAGCAGAGTTCAAAGCTGAGGAGATTCTCACAGCACTAAAAAAAATGCACCTCACCAAAACATCAGGACTGGATGGTATGCTTGCCCATTTCTTTCAAAAATTTTGGCATATTGTAGGTAGTGATGTGATTGATTTATGTTACATGTCTTAAATGGAAATGGCGATGTTAGAGAAATTAACCACACCAATATCATCCTGATCCCAAAAACAAAGCAACCAAGGAAGCTGACCTAGTTTAGGCTAATTACCCTCTGTAATGTGATTTATAAAATTATTGCAAAATTGTAAATAGGCTCAAAATTGTCCTACCCATTGTATCAATGAAACCCAGAGTGTTTCATTCCGGGACGCCTAATAACTGACAATATTTTGGTGGCATATGAATTACTCCATTCCATGAAACACAAGAGGTCAAGTCGAGTTGGCCAATTTGCACAAAAACTAGACATGAGTAAGGCCTATGATACGGTTGAATGGAGTTTTTTTTGGAACAAATAATGCACAGAGTAGGTTTTAAACTAGGCTGGATCTCCTTTATTATGCATTGTGTTAGCACTGCCTCCTATTTGATTGTTGTAAATGGCTTCGACAAGGGGACCCTCTGTCATCTTATCTATTCCTGTTTTGTTGTGAAGGACTATCCATAATACTTAACAGAGCCCAAGTAGATGGATTGATACAGGGAATTCGGGCCGAAAGGGACCTCAAATCACTCACCTATTTTTTTCGGATGACAACATACATTTTGCTAAGGCGAATGGAAGCGAAGGCGAAAGGTTGAGGGACATGCTGAAGATATATGAACAAGTTTTGGGCTAGAAAATAAATTACGAGAAATCAATTTTATTTTTTAGTGGAAACATAGATAACCAACAAAAGGAGGTAATAACAAACATGTTCAGCATTGGGGCAACAAAGAGTTCGGAGAAATACCTTGGTTTACCTGCCATGGTTGGCCGAGGACGGAAGAGAGACTTTCGAGAAATGAAGGATAGGATCCGATCGAGGATTCAAGGGTGGTGTCATAGGAAGTTATCCTTTGAAGGCAAGGAGATTTTCATCAAAGCTGTTTTTCAGGCAATACCATCTTACAGTATGAACTGTTTCATGCTACCCAGTGGTTTATGCCAAGAGCTTAACGGAATTATTACAAGGTATTGGAGGCGGAGTCGAGAAGGATCAAGGGGTATTCACTAGACAAAATAGGGAAATATGTGTATCACCAAATCTCGTGGGGGAATGGGCTCTCGGGAAATGGAACTCTTTTACAAAGCAATGCTAGGAAAACAAGGATGGAGGCTGTTAATAAATGAAGAAAGCCTTGTACGTACTTAAAGCAAGGTATTTCTCACACCGTACTTTCATGGAGGCACGGCTAGGGAGCAACCCTTCCTACACTTGGAAAAGTAATTGGACAGCCCAAGAAGTGCTGGATAGAGGACTACGATGAAGGATAGGGAAGAGGTGTGTAGTCAAAATCTACAAAGATAAATGGATACTGGCAACAAACCCTTAATTTTTTCAATCAACAAGGCAACAACATCTGGATGAAAAAAGTTTGGTTGAAGAACTGATTGATAACTCAACCATGATATGGAGAAAAGAATTAATTCATCAGGTTTTCTTAGCTTCAGGAGTTGACTCCATCTGCTCTATCCCACTCTCAAAACTCGGGGCAAAAAACCAATTAGTTTGGCACTACCACAACAAAGGAATTTACACGGTTAAAAGCGGGTACAAGTTGCTAAAACAGAGGTGCAGTGATGAAGGTTTTTCACCAACTGGACCTGTTTTAAACAACTCAAAGATATGGAATGCAATCTGAATGGCAGAAGTCCAAAGCAAAATTAAAGTTTTGATGTGGAGAATCTACCATGGCTTTATCTCGGTAATGACGAACTTACATAGAAGGAAGATTGAGGTTAATAAGATATGTTTCATGTTTGGGTTGGAAGAGGAAACAGTAATGCATGCAATTAGAACCTGTCCCGAGGCTAAGGGCGTCTAGGAAGCAATGCACATTGACCAAACAGAGCAAGCAAACAATACCTCAAGTGAAGCGTGGGTCCAACAGATATGCACAACAGCTAGTAAAGAAGATTTAATCAGTTGCATGATTACTGCATGGACTATTTGGAATGAGCGAAATAATGTACTGCATGAAGGACGTAAAAGAAGTATGCAAGAGCTGGTGAGATTTGTTGGGAAATATAAAGAGGAGATCAAAGTAGCCCAGTCACCAACCATGGCACAGCAAAACGTGGAGGTGAAGTGGATGGCACCCAGGGATGGGACAGTGAAAGTAAACTTTGTTGCAGCAGTAAATACACAATCCAAGAAGGGAGGTGCAGGTGTCAATGTACGAGATTGTACGGGAGCAGTATTAGCTGCAGCCTTGTTTCCCGTATCAGACGTAGGTGGCCCGTTCCATGCAGAAGCCTAAGCAGCTACTTTGGTATTAACCTTCGCGACCGAGCTGGGATTGAGGAAGATAACACTTGAAGGAAATGCTTTGAACCTCATTAAGTCACTGACCGCAACTGAACCGGATCTATCACCAGTGGGGGTTGCTCACAGAGGAATCGAAGGACAAAATGGAACAATTGCAAGTCTGCTTTGTAAAACATACTCAAAGAAAGGCAGCACAGAAGTGCATTTACTGGCCAAGAAAAGTTTAGAAGCTGTAGAGAGCATTGTCTGGATTGGGGAATACTCTGAGTATATTTCTAATGCTATTATGGAAGACTGTACAAACATTCGTTGAATGAAGAAATGAATTATTCCTCCTTTTTTTTTTTTTAAATTGCAACTTATAAATTGTAAATAATAGATAATTTATAATTATTTATTATTTTAGTAATGTTTTTGATGTATATTTATACTAATATCTATTTTTATATATTCATATTATTCGTATTTAATCGTATTATATTTAATAAATAAATTATATTCGTATTAATCATGTCGTATCACATATAATATAAAACAAAATATATTATTTTCATATTTAAGATTTAAACATAATTTTTAATTCAAATTATATTTATATTTTAATAATTTATATTATTGTATATATTAAATATAATATAAAACATAATACGAAAATACAATTTATCATATTTATTTATGAATTTTCAAACAGAGACAAAAGGACAGGTCCTTTTATACATTGAATGTGTTCAAATGCTATGCTGTCGTTTTGCAGCCGAATAACGGGTTTAGGAGGCTTCCTCTTAGTCACAACTCTCAACTCTCATGGAGGTGGCGGCCGGGAAGGGGCACGTATTCCACGTAATTAGGTCTAGGCGAGTTTTGTCGTGCCAAAGTCTTGGACGGATTAAATAAAAAAATAGCGAACATCCAGCCGGTTAAATCTTCATCCAACCAACTATTATAACATTGAATAAAAGAAATTGAACCGGTTAAATAAAGGAGGCGTTACTCGTTCCCAATGGTAGATTATTCTATATATATATATTTTATAAAATAGATTGTAACACGAAAATAAGTGGAGGAATTATAAATACTGTAATTTAAACTCAAAATTATTAGATGTTATATTTTAAGGATAATTATATAAATTCAAATAAATTAAAATATATTTCTGCCAAAATGGAAAATCCTTTAACACTGTAACTATAAGCTGAACACGCAGTATTAAGTCGAGGAAGGTACAAGTATTCAAATTGGTATGTAAAAGCAAGTAGCAGCATTTCAGAAACGTGAACATATTCTTGGGAACAAAATGTAAATTCGGATTTTTCAATACTGCAATCACCCTTGAAATCATCATGAAAATTGTGAGATCAAGATCAATTTGCTGGAATTTCTTTAGACTCGGTCATATGCTGACCCACAATACTGATGGGGAAAATTTGCCACACATCCTCCCATGTTATCTGCCCATCAGTAACAGACTTAACAACAGAGGCTGCCTCTTCCACACAAAAACGGAATTGAAGCTTGTTGTCTCTCGCCCGGATTGTCACATCTCTCGTTGAATCAACAGTTATGGCAAACGGTACACCAAGTTCCTCTGTTCTTGCATATCTTTTACCTATAGATGTACCTGTAAATATCAAGAAGGGAAACGGGATGAGTTGGAAGTTCAAAGTTCGTAAATAACTTAATTCTGAAAGGATGGAAATGCCTGGCTCTACAATTGTAAAAACAATGCTACAGTTGCATACATAAGTTGAAGTCAAATATGTCAATGGAGATCTAATTTTTCAGTTTACTTGCTGAAAATTTTAAAAACTTTTTATTTGCCAGTAAAATTGTTCTGAACAAGCAAAAGAAGAGGCTTAAGGAAAATACTGATATAAATGAAAAGAAATGAATTGAGTGCTTAAGATTCTATGCATGCATATGCAGGACAACGCAAGTAAAATTAAAGAGTCATCATTCATGTTAGTCGCATACCAGTGATGACTATCTTATGTGAGATGCCAGCAGCCGTCAACGACTTAGAACTTTGGCAACAACCTCATATTGTTGATTTTGAACCAGTGGAAATACCGTACATTTAAACGGTGCCACAAGAGGAGGAAGCCGGAAAACATTCAACTGCTCATTCCCAGCTTTACTTGGGCTTGTGTAGAAAGAGGGCTCAAAGAGGCAATAAGTCATCCACCCACTTCCAAAGGATGGTTCAATCACAGACAGCGTAAAAACTCTCTGGTGTTCTTTCTTTTTCTCCTTTAAAATTGAGACCATGTTCTTTTTAATGGGCACATTTTTCCCAGGAGTGTAGATATAGAATTCCACCTCTCCTTTGGATTCCAAAGCAGCCTTCATTTCCAGAGCTTCTTTTTCATTCAGTGCCTAACAAAAAGGGAAATTCTCGCATTAAAGTCATATGGGCAGCCAGCACATGCATGAAATATTAAATAGCAAAAAAATTTTATCATTTACCTCCAAGGCGTCAACGACATTTTTTTGGTTTCCTTTGAATGCCAGGCCAAGTTCTTCACAGGAGCTATAACCAGTTTCTGAATAAATGAACGAGTCAATTTATTTATTGCCTTAAGCAGTAGCACTTTAATAATCTTTTGTTGCCTTATAAACTTATAAGTCATGTGATCCTAACATTAGCCTAATATATGGCAACAATGGGGGTAATCAGCAAACATACCTCCACTTCTCTAGGTTCCGAAAACTTCTCAGCAGCCACAAGCGGGACACCACCTTTGTCCTAACATAAAAAACAAAATGATGCTGAATGAGTATAACTATTTAGTATATTGTATTTAGGTAGAAAAGAAAGTACAACATTAATCTTTCATTTCCTGTTTCATCTGGCTTCTAATAGCACTTCATGTATCAGATTACTCATAAACATATATAGCTAAAAAGTCCCAACGGTAGAATGGATAAGAACCAGATTTTTTTTGATAAAATCAGTCGTAAGTCGTAACTTTGTTCCTTTTAATATCTAAAACTCCTAAATACAGCTAAGCTGACCAGCTTAACCTAATAAATTCTGCTATTAAGATATTTCACAATGATCACCTTAACCAAGAAAAGAAAGATAATATGAAGACATAGGCCAAGATCTAACCGAGTGAGTTGTAAATCATAAGCAGACCTATCTGCAATACCAACACATTCAATCCAACAATAGATCTCAGCATCCCAACAGTCTGCAGCATAATGGGCCATTTCATTCGGAAGATGCTGCTTGAACCGTAAATGGTCTTTGTCTATACTAAGGTGAGTTAGGAAGAGATTAACTCTGCCAATAAAGTAGGCAAGGGTTTCATTGTTGATAATTCCCTAGACAGCAATGAATCACAGCACGATCACAAAAGGGTAGGAAGGGAGATGCAAATAGCAAAAAAGGAATGGTCAAGCTTTCACCAACCTTTGAAACAGACCAAGACGTATTTTCTTTTTGGATTGGCCAGATATTTGCTCTTCCCTTGGAAACATCAGGAATTCCAAGTGCACAACTTCAGAGTATTTTGGATGAGATTTGTCTTCAGGATCAACAAACTGCTGATCAATCTCTGCCAGAGTGAATTCTCGAACCCTCAGAAGCCCTTGGCCAGTGGATATCTGTACATATAGATATTGTATCGTCAGATTGGATCTCTCCCACGTTACATAATTCAATGTGAATTACTGAGGACATCAATCTTAATAGCCAAGAGCAATAAACCGAGAAACACCGGTGTATAGCAGGAGATAGAGGAAATTTTAGTTAGAAAAATTCGAGCAGCACATTTGCAGCAATTTCTAAAAGACACAAAAAATCGCATCCCCATATTTCTCAGATTCAAAGACAGATTTTAAGACCTCATTTCGGAAAGCCTAACCAATTTGGGTTGCAGCAAAAAGAAACTTAATGGTTAGATTTATAGTTTTGTAGAGTGCATTTGCTTTTGCATCTTGGTAAGGTCATTTGCATTTACATTATTGAAATGGACATTTATAGATTTACATTTGCATCATTGGGGTTGATCATTGCAATCATAAATTTGTAAACTTTGGAAAAAAGATGAAAGCAAAAATTTGTCTCTCTAGAATTTAAAATGTTAGTGAAAAAGAAATTTTTGAAAGAAGGGATTAAAAAGAAAAAATGAAAATGATATTTGAAGGATGAAATATTAAGAGATTGAAAGATTAGAAAGAAAATTTCTTGATAAAAAATGATGAGATAAGAATTTTGAAATGGAAAGAGTTTCAAACTCGAAAGGAATTGTTTTGAAAAATGGCTTTGACCTTGATGATAAGATGATTTGGCAAATGAAAAATGATGAGATTTTTAAAAGTTTTGGAGCCTCTATTTAGAGGAACATTCATAGATATTGAGATTTATAAGACCTCTACGCATAATCTCTAAGTCTTGCAAGTAAATTCACAACATTTTTAAGAAAAAATATTGAGAACTTTTAAGATATTCAAAATCAAAAAAACTTTAAAGACCTTTGGGCATCAAGATGAGAAATTTACCCCTGAGACCTTCAGGCATCAAGATGAGAAATTAGTCTTTAAGACCTCTAGGCAAAAATTAGAATGATTTGTAAGTCCTCTAGGTATAATCTTTAAGATCTCTTGGCAAAGATGAGAATAATTCATAACTCTCTGGGCAAAATGTTATAAATTTTTAAAGTTATAGAGCCTCTTTTTAGAAGAGCATTCATAGATGTTGAGATTTATAAGACCTTCAAGCATAATCTCTAAGGTCCTTGGGTAAGCTTCGTAAGTCTTTCAAGCTAAATTTGTTTTAGTGTCGAGATTTGTAAGAACTCCGGGCATAGTCTCTAAGTCTTCTAGGCAAGATTAGTGTCTTCCAAGTAGAGTTTGTATTAGCATTAGGATTTGTAAGATCTCTGGGCATAATTCTTAAAATCTCTGAGTAAATATGAGAATGATTTGTAAGACTTTCAAGCAAAGATGAAAATGATTTGTAAGACTTCTGGGCAAAGATGAGAATGATTTGTAAGACCTCCGAGCATGATCTCCAAATTATCGTATTATATTTTCAAAAGTTGGTAAGCCTTTAATGAAATGAGCTTTTAAATTTATTTTTAAAAGTTGTGGAACCTCTAATGAGAGGAAGTTTTCAAGAATTCAAAAATTAAAATATTAAAAAATCCAAAAAAAATTTAAAAAATAAGAAAATCCAAAAAAAATTAGAAGTTCAAAAAATTCCAAAAAATAAAAAATGCGTAACAAAAACTTTTGAAAAAAAAATACTTGAATCATTGGCTTTAAAGAAAATTATTATCCATATTTTTGCATTATTGCCAATTCTTAATAATATGGAAAAAAGTGGCAATTGTAAACACCAATTTGTTATGGTTCGATTCAAGTTTGCTCGACTTTTGTGCTTGGTTTAAACATTTCAATTCAGGCCAGATTATGCGTTTTGATTGAATTGAACTTGTTTGGATTTGTTTCAAATTAATCAATTTTTTAAGATCATTTTGCATGAACCTCGTCTGATTCAATTTAATTTGGATTAATTCAGAATTAGGTCATATAGGCTTGAAAACCCAAAGCTTAAAAAGTCCAATTTCATTTTTTTTAAGCCCAAAGCATTTTTTTATAATTGATCAATTAAAAAATAAAAAATAATAATAAAAAAGAGAAAGTTGATTGTCAACTACCATGGCAATCATCTTTCTTCTTCTCCTATGTTCCTTGCTCCAAACTATTAACCTCATTTTCAGTATTCCCATTTTCACCTCCCCTATTTCACCTTCGCATCTTAACACAAAATTCTCCTAAGCTCTTGGATGAAAACAATATAGAGCTCAAGAACCCAAAATTAGCAAAAATGATACTAAAAAAAGTTTTAAAAAATTTAATTCCCATGTCTTTCTACTAGAGTTTAGTCTACAAAAAGACTTTAATACATATAAAAAAATGTAAAGGGCTTGATAGCAAAGCAGAAGACACAGCTATGAGAAGAAAAAAGCTTTCATAGACAAAAAAAAAAAACTTATGTGAACCTATTCGCCACACCTATTGTGCACCACATCTTCCTTGCACAGTTGCCATTAACTAAACACCAAAATCATGGCAAGACCTAAGTCTCAACTTGAGCCAATCCACCACAGTCTAATCCTAAGCCTATAGCCACCATATTCCTTGATAGTCAAGAACCAAACACCCTCCCTTACCAATACACATATCAAGCCACGTGTCACGAACTGAGCTTTTTCTCAACAAGCAATAGACCGTGCGACACTTGAATGGATGCTCCCACTTAAGTCAGCCCTCAATAGTTCGATATCTGAACAAATAACCATAAGCTATAGTTAGTCCCAAACGTACACAATAAGGCACATTCATATCGAGATCAATCTCAAGCACACACAATAAGGCACATTCACATCGATAAAAAAGAAAAACACATCGGGGCAACATTTGGGACATTTGAATCAGAGGTGAATTTTATTATAATCGAGGATAATATATCGGGACTTCTCACCATTGCTAGGGCCAGGGGGACAGCCTTTGGCAGATGGCCTAGGCCCGTATCATGACCAGTGAGACAGTCCAACAGTACGCTGCCCCCTCACCCTTCTTAAAGAGCCTTAGAGATTTTAGAGCTATGCTACCACTAACCATTACAATGTTTGAAATGGAGATACTTTTCCTAGCACAAGAGATCTACCTAGTCATGGCCCTATATATGGGTGGCTCATGACAACCTAAGCCTTTGTCATGGCCCTATACAAGGTTGGCTTATGACATCCTCCCCCACTTATTCTATTAACGTCCTCGTCAACTTGCTGGCTTAAAATTCTTCAATCAATCTCTTGAATCTTCGAAGGTCATGTTCCTTTTCCCAGTTGGTTTCTTTTAGTCTTAATCCCTCTCACTTCACTAAGTATTCATAAACTAGTATTTGAGATACCTTGGTTTCCTTGTCGACTAAGATCTTTTCGACTAGATGCTCTGAGGGTGGCTTCATGGTGATGGCAACTCTAGTTGGCTCTCTTTGACTAGCATCTGTAGGATTTGCATGGAAAGATTTTAGGTTGCTCACAATACTAGGTGCACCTTCACTACTTTGGTGGGTCAATTTTGAATGAAGCATTCCCCGCCTTAAAAAGGATCTTCACTAGACCCTTATATTTGTGCATTGATTTGTGATCTCTCTTTCTCAAGAACTTGGTTTATTCAGGGATTAGTCGAACAAGAATCAAATCATTAACTTGGAATTGTTGCACCCTGCAACCTTTGTCCACCCATTTCTTTATTCACTTCGATGCTTTCTTCAAGTAGGCTTATGTAATCTCAGTGTTTTGTTTCCACTCCTTACCGAGGTTGAAGGCTCTAAGATTTTTCCCTCCATATTGCTCTAAGAAAGTATGGGGTAACCTTGGTAATTGTTCGGTGACCATTTTAAATAGGCTCTTGTTAGTGGAAAAGCTTTTGTTAGAATTAAAGTAAAGTTGAGCAACGTCTAATAACGAAGGTCAGCTCTTGTGATTGGTTTGAACAAAGTGCCTTAAGCATTCCTCTAGTAATCTATTGAACCGTTTCGTTTGACCATCGGTTTGAGGGTGGTAGCTTGAGGAGATGTTAAGTTGGGACCCCAATATCTTAAAAAGTTCTCTCCAGAGGGACCCCATGAATCTCGGATCTCTATCGCTTACAATTTTTGAGGGAGGCCTCAGTATTTGACCACATGTTTAAATAATAGTCGGGCTGTGGCTTTTATAGTACAATACTTGTGAGTGAAGATGATGTGGCGTACTTAGAGAAACAGTCAATCACCATTAAAATAGCTTCAAGATCACCAACCTTGGGAAGGCCTGAAATAAAATTGAAAGAAATGCTTTCCCATGATCTACCAGGCACTGGTAGTGGTTCAAGCATGCCTGTAGGTTTTTTCTTTTCAACTTTGTCTTATTGGCAAATGAAGCAAGTCTTTGTATAATCCATCACGTCTTGTCGCATGTGAGGCCAAAGTATCCTTGTTTCAATAAAGCCAAAATGCATTGCCAGCCTGGATGTCTGACCCATGATGTGTCATGACATTCTTTCGTCAGCATTTGTCTCAGACCTCCTGCCCTTAGCACAAACAATCGAGGCCCCTTGGTCCACAAGACCTCATTTTCTTGCTAGAAGTACTTAGACTTCCCTTCTTTAACTAGCTTCAGGATGGCACTGGCCTACGAGTCCTTCCCTAAATGATCTTCAATTAAATTATGAATATTTGTCGTGACTCTGCTAGCCGCCATTGGGATAATTCTTCTAAGAGCTGCTAACTCTGTTCGTCTGCTCAATGCATCGGCCACTTGATTGATCTTTCTAGCGGTGTGCTCAAAACAAAAGTTGAACTCTACTAAAAATTCTTGCCATCTAGCTTATTTTACTGTAAGCCTTGGTTGGGTGAAGAAATAGTTAACAGTCGCATTGTCTGTCTTAACGACAAAGTGTGAACCCAACAAATAATGTCGCCAAGCCCTCAGGTAGTGAACTACTACCAAAAGCTCTTTTTTTTTGGCTGTATATTTCCTCTCAACTTTACTTAACTTCTTACTTTCAAATGCTATTGGGTGACGTTGTTGTAAAAGCACTCCCCTAATAGTGAAATTAGATGCATCCATCTAAACTTCGAAAGACTTTTCAATATAAGGGAGAGCTAAGATAGGATCCTTCATAATAGCATCCTTCAATCTCTCAAAGGCCTCTTAACACTCACTTGTCCAATACCATTTATGCTCTTTTTTCAATAGCTCCGTAAGGGTCATAGTCTTACGAGAGTACCCTTCTACGAACCTTTTATAATAGTTGGCTAGTCTTAAAAATGAGTGAAGTTCACTAACATTCTTCGGTGTTGTCCACTCCTTGATGGCCCTAACCTTTTTCATGTCCATTCGAATGTGACCACGTTCGACAATGTGATCAAGAAAGTGGATTTGGGTCTGAGCAAATACATATTTCTCCCTTTTCACATACAACTAGTTGTCTTATAATCTTCGAAGCACCTGGCACAAGTGTTCTTAATGTTCTTTCAGAATATAGCTATATACCACTATGTCATCTAAATAGATGACTACAAATTTATTTAGATAGTCATGGAACACCTGATTCATCAATGTACAAAATGTGGCAGGATCATTGGTCAGTCCAAAGAGCATAACAAGAAATTCAAATGCGTCATACCGTGTTACACAAGTGGTCTTTGGCTTATCTCTCTCAACGATTCTGACCTGATGGTAGCCAGATCTCAAGTCCAATTTGGAAAAGTACTTGGCCCGGTTTAGTTGATCAAACAAATCTACTATAAAAGGGATGAGATATTTGTTTCTGATGGTGACTTTGTTCAGGGCCTTGTAGTCAACACATAATCGTAAACTTCCATCATGTTTCTTCTGAAATAGCACTGGCGCTCCAAAAGGAGCCGTTGATGGTCAAATGAACTCGGCATGTAGAAGCTCATCTAATTGTTTCCTTAGTTTAGCCAACTTTGGCGGGGCCATACAGTAAGGGGCTCTAGTAGGGGGTTTAACTCTTGGAAGGAGCTCAATTTCATGGTCTGTGACTCTTGAGGAGGTAGAACCTTTGGCAACATCCCTGGCATCACCTCTTCGAATTCTTCCAACATTTTTTCCACGTCATCGGGTATTAGTTCCACTCCCAACCCTTCATTGTAAATTGACATGGCCACAAAAGAGGTGTCACGCCCCGAGATCAAGACGTAACATGGCCATATTACCTTGAAAAAAATCTCAAAGTAATACGAAGCCTTCTTTCTTAAACATTCTAAAATTTTTCAATAAAATAATCTACCAAGTAAAATTCATATCTTTAATCCAACTGATGATACATCTTTATATATCCAAATACAAACCATATAAAATATAAAACTGCCTCTTAAAATCTCATTGGCCAACATATTCTCTGACAATTAAGTAATCTTACCCATTTCATCTTCTAGCTTCACATAAAACTAACCAAATTTATCACTTAGTCATCTGTAAAGAAAAAGTAAAAAAGGAATGAGCAAACCACAGCTCAGTAAGTATAGGCTCACACACCTTACCAGATCAAGCATCATTTTTTTTTACACATCATATAGATCATTCAAAACATTCATCAAATCATAATATCAAAACATTTCAAGATCATCGTTTTGTCAAATATTTCATAAATTCATAAATCAATGTCAAAATATGTCACTCATAAATCATTGGAAAATATGCTATCATTCACATATCATAATCAAACCAAATCATGGATCAATCATTAAAAATCATCGCAAAACATCATCATCATAAATCATCAGTATCAATCGTTTATCGTTAGCTATGGTCACTGCTATAACCCGTGACATTGGTCGTATCGACAATTTCATCCTCATGATCATTACTAACTATTATAACCCGTTAGCCAGGGCCTTATGCTAACTACTATTACTCATTAGTAGGGTCGTATGATCATGTCTTTGCTAACTACTATTACCTGTTAGCCAGGGTCATAGAACTAGTTCTGGTGTCAATGATCCCATTTCCCAGGGATGTAAAAACGTAGCCATCACAAAATCGTTCTTTAAACATAAATCATTTTCTCATTTCATTCATAAGCATGATCCATCATTTATATAGATAAATATCAAATAATCATATGCTTGATCCTATTTTCATACATTGAAAATAAAGAAATAAAACATTCTTTCATTTAGAAACATATATATATACATAGATTCGAAAACAAGCAAAGTGTGTGAGATTTTACTTACCTCCGTTCGATTCCACCACTTAGTTTTTTCTCCCAAAATAATTAATGGCCTATCCAAGATCAGTTCAACAGATCATAATTTAATCAAACCTTTTTGAGACCATTTATACAAAAATCAACTAAGTTACACAAAGGATTAACTTAACTAATTAATACTGGCAGCCTGACCTCTTTTCCTTAAAACAGTCATATCTCAATATATCCAAATCGGAATTATGATCTCTTTAATGTGTTAGAAACTAGACTTGATAAGCTTTCTAACCATACATGGCACAGCTCGTAATTCCTTGTAAATTAATTATAACAATTTTTGAAATCCATGTTATATACTGTTGCCAAACAGCCTGTATACCTTCTAATAAAAATTATATATTTATTCACAGGAAACTCCAAATTCAATTCCACTTATTTCATTGGAAAGTAGACTCAATAAGCTTTCCAAAAATATATGGCTAAAAGCCTTGTATACAAATTAAGAAGAATTTCGTAATTCAACCCTGATGCCGCTATCTTATAGCCTGTATATCCTTAAGTTAAAATTAGACAATTCTTCATAGAAAACTCGGATTTGATTTTCGTTTATTTCATTAGAAACTAGATTCAACATGCTTTCCAATGATATATAATAATTACAGCAATAATCTATCCATTAATACAAAATTCTATTTTAATTCATTATTACAGATCACAACATCTCATCCAAAAATAAAATTTCTCCTTCAATCTTTAAAAACTCAAATCCTTACTTTCAGCCTTTAAACTTCATTCAATAATCATCAATAAATCTTAAGAACATGAAATAAACAAAGCCCAGTAATTTACCTAAATAGATCATGAAAATTAATGAAAGATTTCATGATTTTTCTTGGTTTTGCTCTTAAAACTTCAACTCCAAATAATAACAATCAACTTGATATTTTTTTTTAAATAAAAAGAAGGCATGTACTCACCTTTAAGGGATTAACTTGATTGTAGCCTCTGATTGTGAATCTCCAACTTGATTTTTCATATTCTCTATCCCTAAGAAAGATGAGGAAGAAGAACTCTATTTCCTTTCTGTTTCATGATAGTTAGGTTTTCTTTCATTTAATACTTCAACCCTTTTTCTTTTACTAAATAATGTCTTAATAAACTAATGGGCTTTAGTATTAGTTTAGCCAAATTATTATTTGGGCTGGGGTATTACAGGAGGGTTCCCCTCTCTTTACCCCTTTCTTAAACTATAAAGCTGAGATCATTTTTTTCCCATTCTTTGGTAAGATAGTGGCTGGTACCACACATAGGTGTTCCCTTAAGAACAATAGGCAACTAACGGTGAGGATAGGGATCACCTGAGCCAACATCATGAAGTCCAATCTGAAGATGACATCAAAGTCATCCATGAGGGAAATTGTAAAGTCTACCTTCCCTTTCCATGGCCCCAATTTGGTCATCACACTTTTAGAGTTTCCACTAATCGCAAAGGCTGACGAATTGACCACCTTCATTCACCCACAGTCCTTGCTAACCTGGAGACCACACCCTTTCGCTTCTTTTGGTGTGATAAAGGTATCGGTTGCACCCGTGTCTACCATGGCCCTGGTGGCCTTCTCATTGATTATTAAGTTCACATACATTAGGCCTCTACCCTGTTCTTTTTTTATTGTGTTCAATTAGGTGTGAAGGCATTGAGGAACTTATTGAACCCATCTTGGTTGGCTTATCTTCAACTTCTTCAATGATCTCTGGTGCTTTTACAAACTCTTGAGACGAGGCTCTTAAGGCATTAAGGGCTCCTCTGTGTGGGCATTCGGCCACCCGATGTGGCCCTTTGCATAAGAAGCAAGCTAGTAGTTGCCTAAGCTTGAAAACCATTACATTGTTTGTCTTGGGTTGGGTGCTATCTCGACCAAATGACCTCCTGTTTGATCCCCTACTAAAGGGTCGATCCAATCTAGTCATCTTTCCCCTACTCCCAAAGTTGAAGTTACTGCCAACTGATGGATGATTTTTTCATTTTGAAGAGCCATCATTATAATCATGAAAACATTCAGCTGCAGCCACGGCTGTGGCCTCATCTGCACTTTTTATCCTTGCAGTTCTATCTTGGCCCAAGGCTTGAGGCCCTCAAGGAAATAAAACATCTTGTCCTTTTCGGACATGTCTCAAATATCCATCATCAGGGTAGAAAAACTCTTCACAAACTATCGCACTGTTCTTGTTTGCACCAATTCTCGAAGTTTCCTTCCGGCCATATACTCCACATTCTCAAGAAAGAATTAGTTTTTCAATTCTTGTTTCAGGTTCGTTTAAGTCTTAATCGGACACTCGTTATTGATAAACTTAGAGTGCCACCATAGCTTGGCATCCCTTGTGAGGTACATCGACGTTATTGCTATCTTGTCTTCTTCTGAATTCATGTGTACAACTCGAAAGTACTACTCCATGTCAAACAAGAAGTTTTCAAGCTCATTGGCATCTCTTGCCTCCTTATAGCATCGAGGCTCCGGCACCTTGGCCATTTTTTTCCTTTTTGTCAAACTCGAACTTGATCTAGCCACAGCCATTTGTATGATGCTCACTTATGCTCTGAGCTCCTCAAACTCCTTTTGAAGAACATTCAAGGCATCTTTAGCCTCCTCGCTCACGTTGTAGAGAGTATCAGATAATTTTCGCTGGGTTATCTTGATCTCCCTCAATCAATCTTTAGTCACCATGTGAGTTTTCATTGCAGCCACCGCGACCTCAAGTTCTTCAAGTTTTTATTGATAATTGGGTCCACCACTTATGGCCATCTCTTCCATTTTTTAGCACTTCTCAACCGTGCTCTGATACCATGTGTCACAGACTAGGCTTTCTCTCAACAAGTAATAAATCGTGCGGCACTTAAATGGATGCTCCCACCCAAGTCAACCCTCAATAGTTCGATATCTGAACAAATAACCATAAGCCACAGTTAGTCTCAAGCATATGCAATAAGACACATTCATATCAAGATCAATCTCAAGCACACATAAGAAGGCACACTCACATCGATAAAAAAAAACACATTAAGGCAACATTCGGGACATTCAAATCGAAGGTAAATTTTATTATAATCGAGGATAATACATCAGGACTTCCCACCATCGTCAGGGCCAGGGGATAGCCATTAACGGATGGCCTATGCCCGTATCACGATCGATGAGACAATCCAACAGTATGTTGCTCGCTCACCCCCTAAAGAGCCTTAGAGATTTTAGAGCTATGCTACCACTAACCATTACAATGTTTGAAATGGGGACACTTTTTCTAGCACAAGAGATCTATCTGATCATGGCCCTATACATGGGTGGCTCATGACAACCTAAGCTCCGATTATGGCCTTATACAAGATTGGCTCATGACACCGCGCCATTCAAAAACCATAAACTTTCCCGCTACTAAAACAAACTGAAAATAGGAAACCATATAAAAAAAAAAACACAATCAACCTAAAAAAAATCCTTTTAGTTTTTGTGAAAATCATACATAAAAAAAAAAGCAAGCCATAATCCTCACTAAGCGAGAAAACCAGTAAACTTAAAAAAAAAAAAAAGGTAATTTTTAGCTAAAGAATTAGAAGAGGGGCATTTGGCTAAAAAGAAAAAAGTGAAAGGAGAAAAAATGACGAAAAAGAGAAAGAAAAAAAGTAAGAGAAACAAAAAAAAGAAGTAGAGGCTGAGAATTTGGTGGTAACACTGAACTAAGAGAAAAAAGAAAAAAAAGGTGAAAGAGAAGGAAAAAAAAAGGAAAAAAAAAGATAAAAGAGGAAGACCAATAGTATTGGCAGTAGGCTAGAAGGAAAAAGAGAGAGAGAAAGAAAAAAAGAGAAAAAAACAAAAAAAACAAAAAGAAAGAAAAAGGTTTAAAATGTCAAGCCTTAAAAAAAAAGAGAATGAATCTACTGCGTTAGACCTGATCTGCCATTGTAGCTTAAGCCCATTCCTAGTTTGTTTCATAGTTGACCTAATTCAAGCCTAATCAACCCACCATTTTAGCTTTAGACTCTAAATTAGGTTTAGCCCAATTTTTTTAGGTACATTTCTTTGTTTTATTTGATTCAACTATTTATTTAATATTTGTTTATTTATTTTTCATGCATTTTAATACTAAATAAATGAATTTGTGTGTGGATGATCGAAATTATTGGTAGTAAAATAAAATTTTGAATAACAAGGGAATGGTGATTATTTTGGTTTAAAAATTTTTAAAAAAAGAAGGTTGTAGATATTAAAATAGAATTATATTTCTTTGTGAAATATAACATTTGAATCTCTACCTAGATATTAGAGGGAATTTAAATGACCGTTTTCTTTACAAAGGAATATTATCTTTGTTAAAAAACAATTTGCTACATGAAGTTCTCAAGTAAAAAAATCAATTTGTAATTCTACCTAGATATTGGTGAGTTAAATATATATATATATATATATTCTTAATACCCAAAATGCCATGCATTTTTTAATTTATGTTGTCACATATGCATGTCATCCACTAATAAAAAATGTAAAATAATAAGATAACAATTTTAAAAAAAAATTCTTTTACAAAAAATAGAATAATATTTAAAAAAAAAAGAAAAAAAATTGTAGTCCTACTTATTGAAGGGAATTCAAATGATATTTTACTAAGGGCCATCATTTTCATTTTTATCAAAAAGTATTTATGAGAATTTCTAAAATGAAAAATTAATTTTATTAAATTCCACATAAATATTGAGGAATTAAAGAAATTCTTTCAACACAAAGAAGAAGAAAAAGAATAATAATAATAATAATAATAATAATAATAATAATAATAATAATAATAAAATTTTATTTATCGCTAAATATTTTGTTAAAACATATGATAAAAAATGAAATAAAGTTAAATGGAATTAAATCAGTCATTTGCAACTTTTAATTTATGTTTGCATCACTTGTTTGCATCATGCTGCATTGCTCATATTTTATCTTTTAAAAAAATGTATAAATTAACAAATGGTAATTTTGAAAATTTGTTTTAAATGAAAAAAAATAATATTCCTAAGTAAAAATAATTGTTGTAACCTTCCTTAGATGTTGGAGAACTTTTTAATAATTTCTTTTTTATAAAGGAATATTAAGCCAAAATTTAAGTATTATTATGAGAATCCTAAGTGAAGAAATATTTTTCAAAATTTCACCTAAATATTAGGGAATTTAGAAAATATTTCAAAACTAAAAATTTTCATCTTATTCCTAAATAAAAGGTTTTAAAGACTTTTGTAAAAATTTTAAAAATTGAAGGGATTATTTTAAATATTAGAATTAAAACCATTTTTATTAAAACAAAAGGATAACACATGACAAGATAGTATCATTTCTTTAAAATGGGTATTATGGGGTTGTTAATCCTTCTCCATAGGTAATCATACTTCTAAACCCGATTTTTGTTTTTGGTAAACAAAAATTCTTTTTAATAAGTTTTAATTAACTCGAAGACTTTATTAAAAATATAATTTTTTTAGGTGACCAATCACATCTAACAAAAAAAATTGATGGAGACTATAAACATTCTAATTTGTCCGAGGTTTTTTTTTATATTACTGGGTCTCGAATTGCATTTTGATATTGGCTTTTAAAAGTTAGTTTTAAGCCTAAATTTAATACCCAAAAGTGTTTTTTATTTTTATTTATTGTAAAAAAACATAAATTTTGATTTTTAAAGATTATGATTTTATTTAGATTTGAAATTTAAAGGTTGAGTTTGATTTTAGTAATTCTTGGGAATCAAGTTTCTACAAGATGGAAAAGAAATTTTGGCAACATTTTCTAAATTAGAATGGGATTCAACCCCTAAATAAAAAAGCCCAATTCTTAATAAAATATCACCAACAATTGGAGAATGAAAAAGCAATTGACACAATAAATAGAACAAACACAAAGCTTTGTGTTTTGAGGAAGAAGTTTTCAAGTAAAGGGAGAAGGAAAATCAATAAGCAATTGGAGGAAGAGATCACAAGAACAATCGGCAATTCATTAAGACAACAAACAATTAAGTAATCAACAACAATAAGGAAAAATCACCAAGCAATAGAAAAAAAAAAGCCATAAACATTATATTAAAGCAAACAAAGACAAGCAAAATTTTTCTTGGCAGTAGGATTTATATCGGGTTTGGTCCAAGAGTATTGGTTATGTATACTTTCTTTTATTTTTATTTATTATTATGTTATATTTATTTGTTGTCTAATATAGCTTGGGATAAAATTTGTGATAATAATTCTTTTATGAAATTACATTGTTTTGCTATTCTTTTACATATTTATTTATTTATTATTTATTATTTCAATTTTATTTTTTTACCTATTGATTTAATTGATGAGAATAAAAATTGAATTAAACTTTTTAAAAAAGTATAATTATATTATGTTATAATTAGAAAGTCGTAAATATGTTTATATCATTATTGTAATTAATATTTTGTAAATAAATAAAAAGGACGTAAATAAATTGATTTCTTTGTTATAAGATATTTAATAAATCTGAGTACATAAGCTTTTCGAGTAAACAATGAGTTTATTTTCAATACTGTTAAGGTGAGGAAGCTTTCTTTTTTGGTGCAAACCTAAATACTTTTTTCAACATTTAAATATCAAAATTAATAAAAAAAATTCTTTAATTAAGGTTTAGATAAGTTAACATGTGATTAATTTAGTACCAATTTTAGGTGTTGTAGGGTACTAAAATCTTTCTTACACATAACCGACTTCCAAACATAGTTTCGTTGATGTAGACTAGAATCTATTCTTTTTATAGGCCCTTAGTTTAAGCTTAGGACAATCTTAAAAAAGATAAATTCATTTAGGTGGCTAATCACACATAACTAAAAAATGATTAGTGGCCATTCCATGTTTTTTATAGTTAATAGGCAGGTTCTCGAACTCAAATGTTATGACAATTTAGCGACTCCACTGGAGACATTAGAGAGTCAAGCCATTAGTTAATTATATGTTATCTTAAGCCTTATTTTGATGAATTTTACTATTTAATTATTTATGATTTTTAATGTGCACTAACCTATTTGTTTGTTTTGTAGCTTATAATTTTTTATGTATAGTAATTTACTTGTTTTATTTTGTAGATTTTGATTTTTCATGTGTACTAATTTATTTGATTATTTGGGTTAGAATGTTCTTTCTAACGACGGTTCTTCATTGGAACCAAAAGGGGCCAAGGCCCTCTTCTTAAAGTTTTTAAAAATATAGTATGTATATATTAATATTAAATAAATTTAAGTTAATTCTCTAAATTAAAATTATTAATTTATTTTTTTGTGATTTAAATTTAAATTTTATATGTTATTGTAATTTAAAAGGAATTAAAATTACTTTACTATGTGTCTAATTATTATATGCATAAATCATTATTTATAAATTCTTAAAATTAAGTTAGAGATTTATAGCAAGTTTTAAATAATAATTATGTAAAATTAACAAAAATTAAATTAACTTTCTAGCTTTCTTAGCAAGACTCTAAATCTTCAACTAAGTATTAAATATGTGTTTTCTTTTTTTTTTTTTCTAGCTTATTACAATATTTGTCTACATAAAATTTTTATTTTAATTTTGTTCTAGATCTTTATCTCATACTATCTTAAATCATTTTTCAACAAAAAAGAAGAATGGAATCGCTTTATAGAAGGTTAAGAAAAAAAATCGTAATTTCTAGTCTTAAAGTTTCAACTTCATTTTTTAAAATTATATTTATTTTTTTCGTTTTGATAAAAAATTTATTATTTAATGATTGATTTTTTTATATTTTTTTATTTCAATTTTAAATTTTTAAATAAATAAAAAATTATAATAATTCATTAAAAGATAATGTAATTAATATTTTTACCATTAATTTAAAACTCTTATTATCCTTAAAAGTTTAATGCTATAATTCTAATATTTTTATGTTACAATTTTATAAATTGGTTAACTTTTATTAATATATTGTTTACGTATTATGTGTGTGTGCGCATATATATATCTAATAAAAATATATAATATATTATTAATTGGGCCTCTTAAGTTTATATGTGAAGATCTGCCAATGGTTCCTTCACACATTACACATGCATTGATATATATGCTATAGACTTGAATTTTGTCCTTTCTTAAGAGAGAGTAAGTACCTAGACTCTTGTGAGGTGATAACCTCCATGTAAACTAACAAAAACTCTCATTCAAATTGAACTCTTTTTGTTTGAGTTTATAATGAAAGATGATATAAGAAACAATTTAGGAGCCTTTAGATTGTCAAAACTTTTAAACCCAGCATGTAAATAAACCCTAAGAATCAAATCCTAAGCTAGAGCCCTACCATCCCCCTTTGTGTAGAAAACCCTAAAATAAGATGCATGAAGGAACATATTTTTTCATTCACCTTATATTTGTTTATATTTATGTTTTGATAAGATAATTTTGAATTTGTACAAAAATAAAAGTGTTTTTATAATTTTTTTCTTAAAAAAAAAAGAAGGAAAATAAGTGAAATTTTGAAATGTATTATTTTTTTGTTAATATAATTTAAGATCATATCCATTACACACATGCATTTGTTCATATATTTTTGTTGTCCATTCATTCATGCAATATTCCATTTCACTTTTTCATATATAAAAAGATGTGAATGCCAACTTGTAAATTAAAGAGTTTTTTTTTTTTTTTTTTTACTTTTTGTATATAGTTGTGACTATGAATTCTTGTTGTTACTTTGTATTGCATACATATATTTGCATATACATTTTTGTATATACATTATTTAATTTTTTTGGGGACAATCTTTGCCTATTTTTAGTTTTGTAAATAGTTATAAAAATGAATTCTTATTGTTACTATGTATTGGATACATGTATTTGCATATACATTTTTGTCCATGTAAACATTTTTATGTGTACATTATTTCATTTGTTTGGGGCATTTTTTTTTTCTTTTTAGTTTTAGTACATAAGTTTTGAATACATGTATTTGTTTATATTTACTTCATCCTTTCGAATTTAAAATTGTTTTGAATACAAGTTTTGAGGCTCACATGATTTCTTTCCATGATTGAAAAATGTTCTTTGTAAAGAAAAAAACTTTTTGGAAACAATTTTAAGAGAATTGGTGATTACTATCAAGAATGATAATACCTAGTCTTTTCACTTATCATTCCATACCCTAGTTCAGTTATGGACCACATCATTTAAAGCTTGACTTTTTAAGTCCCACGACCCTATTTTCACTTGATAAAGAGGGATTTCCAAGTTAATGATCTTCACTAAGACTATAAGCAAAGAAATTTGGAATTTTTTTTGAGAAATTCTTTGTATGCCAATAGACGAGGCACTCTCTTAAAGATTCTAGATTTTGGCAATTTGATAAGTGTCAAGATATTCTAAACACATCACTACCCAAGTTTCTTCATAAAACTTAAACTTTTTGATTTTTTCCTTAAGGCATAATTATTAAAAAGGCCATATCCCTTCAATATCCTTGTTCAACATATTGATTTATGCAACATTCCTTTTCTCTTTCATTCATTGCCCTAAAATTTTCCTTTACATACATCTTGGGCAAAATTACCAAAAAGCTAAATTATCCAATTTTCCTATTATCTTTCAATCTACATGGCATCCATTTCATCTCTTATCGAATGAAGATTACAAGAACATTTGGTGTGGGTTATGAAAATGAAGATTGTTACATTAAGGCTTCATTTGATGTAGTGAGATGATACATTTCGTGCTTGAATTGTAAAGAAAAAGAGAGCAAAAGAAAAATGAAATATCATGCATATGAGATGTTCAAATGATTCCAAAATCAAAAAGGAAAAAACATTCTTCCAAGAATTGCTTTTCGATAGAAGTATCCATATTTGATATGATAAATGACCATTTTACATATTCCATTTAAAAAAAAAAAATCCATTTGCTACCCCTTTTGAGTCTATTAAATTCTTTTTGAAGAATCCTTAACCAATCAACATGCTCTACATGAAAGGCAAGTATGAATGATGATCTATTTGAAAAAATATTAATCCAAAGTTAAGGATAAGGAAAGAACACCTACAACCAAAAGCCAATCTTATAGTAAATAACATTCTAAAATTTTGAACTCAATTTGTCAAAAGTGAAAGCATGCAAGAAAAAAGTAAAAATGAAATGAAAATAAAAAATGAAAATGAAAAATGAAAATGAAAAAAATAAAAATAAAAATAAAAATAAAAATAAAAATAAAAATAAAAATAAAAATGAAAATGCATGTTTTGAGAAGTGGAATGACAAATGTTGCTGGGAAAAGAAACAATCCTTGATTTAATTACCTTTAAAGACAATTTTAGGCTTATTTATCCTTTCTTTCAAAACCCAAAACCCTGGTCTATATTACATCCTTTAAAAAGCCCATTTTGATCAAGTGTTAATATCTAAATTGAAGACTTTTCTTTAGGAAATCACCATCACTTTTTTATTTTGGATGAATTTTGAGTTTTCAAATGCACGATGAAAAAGTCAAAAAAAAAAAAGAAAGAAGGAAGCTCTAAGGTAAAAACCCAATAGATCAATCTAAACCAAGATTGAAATTTTGAAAATAAGTCATGCAATTACATGCAAAGCAAAAAGTAGTAAATGAAGGCATTTTGAATGAACAAAAAAGAATTGGAATCCTTTGAGAAACCCAAGAAGATCAACTTGGTTTGAAGATTTATTCTAAAATTTAAGCCTTTTTTTTTCCTAAAAATTTTGAGTCTATCATAAGTAGTCTTGATATTTGTTAGAATACCACATATTAAAAACCTACAAGAGCACCAAAATGGATTATGCTTTAATATGAATAATTTTTCAATAAATTTGAACTTTCATTTGTGAGCCTAGATGAAGAAAATTTGATTTTTGCTCTCTCATGTAAAGATAAAGTCTAACTTAGCAACTGAAATCTTGATGTGCCAAACCATTTTTTCTTTTTAGAAAGACCAAAATGCGATTAAGCTAATTCATTCTAGTTAGTAATCACCAGTTTCCAAGAAATCCAAATGTCACATGTTCTTAAAGACATGATATGTTTTTGTTTTGGTCATGGAAAATTATTATGAGAGGTAATTTTTTTATTTTAGGGTAATTGTTGTTACCATTCTTTTAGGAGTTTTTGAAATACATTTACATTTGGATTGTTGCACATATGAATTATGGTGGATAGGATAAAGATGATTTTCAAATCAATATGACAAGAATGGCCTTTTTGTCAACAAAAATGCTTTCTTTTTTATAATTGCATTTGCATCATTTGGTCAATGTACAAATCTTTGTTTTGATATTTGCATTTGCATAATTGTTTGAATCATGCATTTGCATCATTGTTTGGATCATGCATTTGCATCATTGTTTGGATTATGCATTTCCATAATTTAGGGAATTTATAAATTACATAATTGCTTGGATCATGCATTTACATCATTTGGTGAGAATTTAATTCATTGTTTTGAATATTGCATTTGCATCATTTGGTGAGCATTTAGATCTTTGACATTTACAAATGTTTGCATCATTTAATTAAGATTTTTGAATAATTAAGAAAGATGATAACAAAAGGACATTTACATCTAATTTATTGGGATAGATACTTGCATTTACATATGTATCTTGGTAGGATACATTGGTATTCATATCATGACATTTACATTTTTTTCAAACTTTGAAGTGAAAAAAGAATAAAAAAGATTTGATTTAAGCCTAGATTAGCTAGCACATGATGAGATGTAAGTCCAAGTTAGCAAGCACATGATGAGACTTAAGTCCATAATGACTAGCTCTAGTTAAATCTTAAGCCCATGGCACCAATTGAGAATTTAAGCTCAATATGTTGGCACAAGAAAAATGTTGATGTTTTAAAGTTTCAAAACTCTTGTTGAACTGAAGTTTTTTCAAATAAGAAAAAATTTGTAAGACTTCCTCGCATAATTTCCAAGACCTCTGGGTAGAATCTCCAAGACCTCTGGGTAGAATCTCCAAGACCACTGGGCACAATCTATAAGACCTTAAGGTATGATCCTTAAACCTTCAGGTACCTTTTCAAATTTGATTTTTTAAAGTTTCAAAGCCTCTAGTTAGAAGAGCTTTTTGGTTACAAATTTAAAGTTTCAAAGCCTCCATTTAGAGGAGTTTTTTGGTAGTGAATTTTAAAGTTTCAAGCCTCTAGTTAGAGGAATTCTTTCATTTCTAAGGTTTCATAGCCTTTAGTTAAATGAGCTCTTTCATTTTTTTAAAGTGTCAAAAGCATCATGTTAAATGAGCTTTTTGATTATGAATTTTAAAGTTTCATAGCCTCTAGTTAGAGGATCTCTTTCATTTTTTAAAGTTTCAAAACCTCTATTAAGGAGAAGCAATTTAAATTTTCCAAAGTTTCAAAGCTTCTGCTAAAGTAAAGCCTTTTAAATCTTTTGTTAAGGTGGAGCCTTTTAAAATTTTTAAAGTTTCAAAACCTCTATTGAGGGGGAACTTTTTATATTTTCCAAAAGCTCAAAACCTCTGTTGAAAATGAGCTTCTTAAAATTTTCAAAGTTTCAAAGTCTTTGTTAAAGAAAAACCTTTTCAATTTTCTTCAGCAATGTTTGTTGACTCGAACAAAATGGATATCTTTTATCTTTATACAATTTCTATTTCATAGGAAATGTGCAAAAATGGGCAACTACAGACACCTAATTTTGTTTACGATCTTTTTTTATATTATTGGTTCTCAAATTGCATTTTGATATTGGGTTTTAAAAGTCATTTTTAAACCCAAATTTAAAGGCCTAAAAGTGTTTTTTTTTTTTATTTATGGTAAAAAAATGAACATAAATTTTGATTTTTTTAAATATTGTGATTTTATTTAGATTTGAAATTTAAACACTGAATTTGATTTTGGTAATTCTTGGGAATCAAGTTTCTACTAGAAGGAAAAAGAAATTTTGGTAGGATTTTGATAGATTCAGTGGGCATTAAAATTTTCCAAATTGAAAAGGAATTCAATCCTTGTATGAAGAGCCTAACTCTCAATAAAAAATCAGCAACAATCAAAAAATGAAGAAGCAGTTAACACAATAAATAAAGCTAACACAAAGTTTTAATTTTTGAAGAAAAAGTTTATGGGCCAAGGGAGAAGGAAAATTAATAAGCAATTGGAGGCAAAAATCACAAGAATAGTCGGCAATTCAACAAAGCAACAAGCAATTGAGTAATCAACAATAATAAAAAAGAATCACCAAGCAAAAAATGAGCCGTAAACATTATATTAAAGCAAAATTTTGCCTAGTACTAGGCTTTATTTTCGGTTGGTCCAATCACTTTGGTTAGGTATACTTTCTTTTATTTTTATTTATTATGATGTTATATTTATTTATTGTCTAATATAGCTTGGGATAAAATTTGAGATAATAATTCTTTTATGAAATTATTTTGTTTTGCTAGTTTTTTTTAGATATTTATTTATTTATTTATTTATTTCAATTTTATTTTTTTAACCTATTGATTTATTGATTTAATTGATAAGAATACAAATTGAATTGAATTTTTTTAAAAAAGTGTAAATATATAATTTTATGATTAGAAAGTTGTAAATATGTTTGTATCATTATTATAATTAATAATTTGTAATTAAATAAAGAGGATGTACATAAATTGATTTCTTTGTCATAAGATATTTAATAAATCTAAGGATGGAACCTCTTTAAATAAATAATAAGTTTATCTTGAATACTCTTGAGGTGAGAAACAAATTTTTAGTGCAAAATTAAAGTTTTTTTTTAATATTTAAATATCAAAATTAATAAAAAAACCATCTTTAATTATGGTTTCAATAAGATAACATGTGATTAATTTGGTACCAATTTTAAGCATTATGGGGATGCTAAAACCTTCCTTACACGTAACTGACTCTTGAATTTAGTTTTATTGATGTAGATCATAGCCTATTCTTTTTAGAGACCCTTAGTTTAGGCTTAGGACAACCTTAAAAAGGACAGATTCATTTTGGTGATCAATCACACCTAGTTAAAAAAGATTGATGGTGCCTCTATGTTTTTTATAGCTAATGGGTAGGTTTCTTAAACTTGAATGGTATAACAGTGACTCTCTTTTTTGAAATTTTTAAAAATCTATCTAGCGGTTCCAAAATCATTGTGATATTTTGAACAGGAATATTAGACTAAAGTTCTTGCTAAGATGGTACACTATATGCATCCATCTATCTTTAGCCCATTTAAACCACCTTGAAAGAAGAATTTTGAAATAGTCAAGCTGATTGACTATAACTCAATGTTACTTAATAGGCAACTCAAGTTTTAATTTTCAATCTTAAATACTTAGGATTAGATTTGTTTATTTCAGTTTTTATTAGGAACTTGTAATGCTTGGTTGTTTGCTTTTGCTTTTGCAAGAACAAGGAACAAGGATGATAGTATAATGTTGAGCACATGAATAATTCCTACAAAATCATATTCAATCTTAAGTGATTAGGGAAGTATCCCTTTTTCCTTTTGTGCTTTATTGTTCTATTTTTACATATGGAGGACAATCTATCACTTAAGTTGAAAAGAAAGAAATTTTGTAAAAATTTTTTCAAATTTTTTGTTTTGAGCTAAATTGTCATGTTTAAAATCAATGTATAGCTTCCTTTGTTTATTTTCTTAAAATCCAATGATAGAAATTTAATTAACTTTGAATATAGCTTATTAAAAAAGAATGAATGTTGTGAAAGCATGAGATGAGTTTTATAGTTTTTTTTTTTTCTAATTGTGATTTTTCCACATTCTTAAGCACTTAGTCTTGATCATTGAGATGTATGCATGTTTAGTTAAAATCTATGTAGATATGAAGTTGCATTGATCTTTAAAAGTTATGTTTTGATTATAGCATTTGTTTGAGCATGTTTTAAGGAAAAATTCTAGACTATATTTAACTAAGGAGATAATTTAGGCCATTTTTGGATCATTTGAGCCTATCGAGCTAACATTTATAGCTTTATCCTTAAACACCCATTTTGAGCCTTTATATATCCTTTCTTTGTTTTTATATATATGAAATAGCCACCTTTTAAATTATTATCTTTATCTTTCTACCTTACCCTATGTACATATGGATCAATCATAGTTAATTATGAGAGCTATGTTACATTAGGGTGAAAGGTGGAGTTTGAAAAGAAATTCTATGCAAAATTCTATTTACAAACAAAGAAAAAAAAAGCAAAAAATAGTTTTCAAAGAAAGAAAAACATAATTCAAAAAGAAAATAACAAGGATGAAAACATGAAAATAGCAAGGTATATATGCAAATCATTGAGAAATTGTTGTTTGAGAAAAAAAAGAAGGTTTAAAAGATAAAAGAATCTAAGTTTGAAAGTGTGTTACAATTTCTTGAAAGCTCTTCATCAATGTAAAAAACTTTAAGTAATACATGTTAGGGTTTATGAGTTTAAATTTTCCTTTATCATACATTGACCCTATCTTGATATTGCAACTTTAATAAAGAACTATTGATATTTGGTTAGAAGAGAAAGATGTGAAATTTAATCATACTTTGAAGTGATATGTTGATTTCATGTATGCATAATTTTAATTAAATGTCTTGCACTGAGACGATATAAATTATAGACACACAAACTGAAATTTGCAATTGGAAAAAAGCTTATTTTTAATTGATTCTTTTGTTTAATCTATGCTTATGATTTTTTGTTAGTTATATTCATCATGCAATTTTGAGAACTTATGAGAATTTGATATTTGAAGCATGTATTATGATTTCAAGTGTATCTATTCTGATATGGCCTAGTTTTATTTTACTTGAGGACAAGTAAAAGTTCAAGTTTGAGCCTTGATAACTCTATAAAATGGAGTTATTTATACTTATTTTCAGTGATTTAATGAGTTATTTTTGCTTAATTTATGGCTAAATAAAGATTTTTTTACTCTTAATGTGCTTAAGTTGTTGTTGAAGGAAATCTTGCAAAAATATTGAATCTTAATGAATTTTGAAGAGTCTTAGAAATTCTTGATCAATCTTGATAAGTTCTTGACACATTTAGAGGAATTTGGGATTATTTGGCTAAGTATTGTTTATTGCTGGAAATCTTGGAGTGAAAAGGATGAAATTATTCAAAATTTGCTTTGATGTACCTATTGAGTAAATAATTGTTCAATCTTGATGAAAAATTCAAAAAATTCATTCAAAAATAAAAAAAGGCATGTTCGACTATGATTAAGATCAGAAGGGTAATTTGAAGTTAAATGCAAGTCCATGATAGCTTATATAGCTACGCATGCATGAGATTGCTAATGGATGACATGGCAACAAGTCTTTTTTCATTGGTCAAGAGAAATGACTTAGAGGCTTATATTGCATGATGATTTGGCAATTATGTCCAAATTGGTAAAGTCCAAACAATAATTGGTTTTCTTACATTAACTTAAAAATCCCATCTCTACTTGGGTTGCACTTATTCCTACTTAAGGTAGAATCTGTGTGGATATATAAAAACTTCTAAAAAAGAGGCAACATGCATAGATATTTAAATTCAAAATTGAAATTTCTTCTTTTCATGGAGAGTCATACTTGAAGGCAAGCTTCAAAAAGTGTCTAAGAAGCACAATACCTAATCCAAGTGAATAACTTGTTCCTAAAAGGTTGCCTAGGGTTTAAAATTAAATTGAAAACTTTTCTTTTCTCTTAAAAAGCTTTAGCCTCACCATTTTTCAATTTGAAGATATTTAAAGCTCAAGAAAAGTTTAAAAAGAATAAGCAACTAAAATTTTCAAGACTTTAGTCTACTTAAAATATTAAGTCGTATAAGATTTTTGTCCAACAAAAAGGTTGTAACAGCTCAAAGTTGGGACTTTGAGAGCTGTTAGAGAAAGTTTAAGAGAGATGGCTGAACCTATTCTCTTACATTCGAGAAGATCATATCATATTTATCTTATCTTTTTAAGTGCATGTCATAAAGATCTTATTCATATCATCAAAATTTTGTCCAAGTCAACACTTAATTAATTTGCATACATTAAAGATAGATAAAACAGATTAGCACAACAAATATTCAATTTAAGAAGACATCTTCATTCATGAATTTGAGCTTGGTTGAACTTTAAGAGATCAAATCAAAAGCCATTTACCCCTTCCTACTTATCTATTTAGGATTTCTTTATATTCTTGTTTTATAAATACCTAGGTTTAGGGTTTAGGAAAAGGCATGATTGGGGTGATAGCCTATCCTATAGTTTTATAGGGTTTGCTTTTATTATTTTCTTGTTCGTTTAAGTTCTTTTTAGTTTAAGGCTTGAGGTGACAAATAAGCCCTTGTTCTTTTAACCTTTTTTACATTGTTTTCTTAAGTTTTTAATTCAATTCAGTTTCTTTCAAGTTAATTTAAATTTTCTCAAGTTTAATTTAAGTTTTTCAAGAAATTTAATTTAAATTTAAGCACTTTGACTTTCTTTTATTGCCATTTACTTTAATTTATTGTTTTAATTTAATTCAAGTTTAGTTCATACGATTTAATGCTAATTTATTTTGCTCTAGTTTGATTTAAGGTTTCTTAAGTTAAATTTAGTTGCACGAGTTATGATTTCAAGTTATTAGATTAGGTTTAATGTTTATGCATGATTTACAATTTAATTTGCTTAGATTCAATTCTAATAGTTGTGATTTAATTAGTTTACATAGTTTATGATTCAAGCAAGTTAGATTATGTTTAATTTGCTAATCCTAAGGTTGCATGGGTTAAGTTTGTTAAGTTTAATTTCAGTTTTAGTTTTAATTAATTCAATATCTTTGCATGATAGTTTGTTTTCTTAAGTCACCGCATTTGATTTATTATTTAGTTTATAGAAAATAAAGTTAATTCTTGTTTTTAGGTGGCAACTTAAATTCTAGTTTACCTAAATTATCTTTACATTTTGAATTTCCATCTTTGTTTACAGTTTTGATTTACTTAAGTTGTTGTTTAAGTTTAATTCTTTATTTTTACAAATTTAAATTTCAATTTTAGGCCATTAGTTTAATTAGATTTTTGCATAAGTTAATTTTTTGTTTTGATTAGTTAAGTTGTTTAATTTAGTTCTTGCATATTAGTTTCAATTTGTCTGAATATAATTAGGGTGTTATAGTTTCGATACTTAGTAATAGCTCTATTTACAATTCTCATAGGAACGATCTTTATTGACTACTTATATGATCTATGCGCTTGCAGAATCTTAATCAATATTTATAGTAATAAAAGCACTACTTCCAGTAACAAAATCATGCTTAACAAGTTCAATAACATCAATAGTCATTTTCCTCTCCATAAGAAACAACATAGAATAATAAACCATTGCTGTAACACCAACATACTCCACAACTTTTTAGCCTTTAACATGATTTGCAGGAGATTTTGATGGAATATGAGATTTTAAAACAACTTTATCAACCTTAAAATAAGTTCTTTCTATCACTTATACACTAAGTAAACTAGCTTTTAGAGTCATATTTTCAACTTCTAAAACAGTTTCTATCATAATTGGAAGTATAAGATTTTACCCTTATTTTTTGTACTAAAATGATAGGTTTGGAAGGTTGCTCAATGCATTGATAGCTCTTTCTAACTCAAATGAAGTTTGAATGACTCCTTGAGGATTTATCAGCTCAAGCTCTTGACGAATTTGCTTTTGTAGCTCACCTAACTTGTACTTATTTTATTTCTTTGCTTAACCTTTTATCTTGGTACTCTTAATTTTGCAACCATATATTCAACCACTAGGATTTGTAAGTTTGAAACTGTTCTTCCAAGATGTCAAGCATTTCATCCACTAACATGATTGTTGGCTAGATCTTTCAAAGCTCTAATACTAATTTGTCACAAAATGATTGTGATGTTACAAACCAAATAAGAAGAAAAAGATAAAATAAGGAAGTAGACCAAAAGACAAATAGAAAGAATAGAAAGATAGTGGTATAAAATTTGCAATTTTTTTCATTCATAATTAGCTTTTTACATAACAATCTTTATATAGACATTATTGCCAATCATGAAATGCTAATTAATTTGCAGCATATTCAACAACTGCCATACAAATAACTAACTCCTATAATTACTACTCAAATGCTACCATGCTAATGTCTTGTCAACTACAAATGGTTATGATCATGTTTTCGAAAGCTCCCTCTTTTTTTCCAATTCTGCCTTGCTATGAACTTGTGCGAATAATTCCTTTCTAGCTATCAACACTAGTCTGCTATAAGCTATACTAACCTTCTTCAACACTTGTCTGTTATGAGCTATATTAAACATATTTATCATATTGATCAGATTCATTACAAATTCTTCATAAATTGTTGTTAAAATAAAGAAACATCTATATAATTGCTAGTGTTATGAGCAAATCATACCTGACACTAGAAGTAAGAACATTGGATTTAATGGCACTATCCGGTGGCCCATAATTGTAAAGCCTAACAACACCTTCATAAATCTTAAAAGATAGGGTGTTAAACAAATGCTGCTCTAAGGTACTCACAAAGGCTTTCCTACTAAAAGAACCATTTATCAAAATTTTTTGTAAGTAGACTACTATTAATTGATTATTTTAATAATTTATTAAAACTGACTGATAAATTTAGTTATAATATGAGACAAGCATGAGAGCCAAAATAATTTAACATGATCACTTAATTGTGAGCTTTGCACATCTTACTAGGTCAGTGTAGTTTGATGATTATGTAGGCCTTTAGCCAAGCTAGTAGTGTAGACATCTAATTTTGTCCAAGCATAATCTAGCTAGTTGTGAAGCTTTTAAAATTTGACCCAATGCAAATCCAACATTTCTTTAATTTTGACGAGCTTTCAAACTTGAATTTGAAACCAACTTGACCCAATTGCCCTAAACTCAAATTTTATCAAACCTAGTCAAATAAAGTCAAACTTGATCAAAAACAATTAAATTGAGTCAATTTTTAAAGTTCACAACCAAACGGCATTAACAAGGCTAAGAAATGAAATTGGTGATTTTTAATGCACTAAAAACCTTGATTGCACTTCTAGAAAGGTAAAATTAGAAAAATACCCTTCAAAGGAATTTTTGTAATTCGACTTTCCTAAACTTGGATTTTTTAGCAAACTTTCAAATCATGATTAAACATTATTTTACGATTTTTGGTGCATCGAAAACCCTGATTTAACTAAGAGGTGTGAAATTATAAAAATATCCTTGGGGGTATTTTCATAATTTAACCTTTCAGAGGTTGGATTTTCACAAAAAGCTTTAGATCATGATTTAATATTATTTAATAATTTTGGTATATTAAAACCTTGATTGTACCTTAAAATGTGTGAATTATTAAAATGCCTTTTAGAGGTATTTTGTAATTTGACCTTTTTGAGGTTGATTTTTCATGAAATGCTCTAGATCATGTTTTGAAATTATCTTATGATTTTTTATGCATTAAAAACCTCGATTGCACCTCAGAATGTGTGAAATTACTAAAATACCCTTTAAAAGTTTTTTTGTAATATGACCTTCCTAAGGTCGATTTTTCACAAAAACTTTCAAATCATAATTTCCTACTATTTTAAGATTTTGATGCTTTAAAATCACAAAAACAAAGAAAGGATCATGGTTTTCTAAGAAAATTGCATAAAAAGGCTAAAAGTTTAAAAAGGGTAAAATGGTCTTTCCACATTGTTTTAGCCGCACCAATAGCCTTTTTTTTATGCTGGATTCTCCTTGAACCTTTAATCTTTCATAGGCTTTGGTCCAAGAGAAAAAGTTGATTGCTTGGAGAATAAACAAGGGAAAAGTAGTAGCCTTTAGTTGGATTTTTTATCAAAGGGCTATTATATATTTACATGGGATATATATTTATCATTTAGCCTAGGAATGAAAAGGGAAGGCAACCACGGTAATGGCATGGAGGAGAAAAAAAATAAAAAAGCTTTATAATTTCTATTATCTCTTTAATTACATTTCATACCATTTTTCATAGTTTTCATACTATTTTCCTTTGATTTTTTTTTTAGTTTTTTTTTAAAAAACAACTTCCTCTATAAACCCAAGTTTGATCAAAGAATTAAACAAACTAAGCAATAGTTTGGATTGAAACAAAAGAGATCAAAGAAAGCAAAACTATCCACCATTGAAGCAACCATTAAGAGGTTTAGCCAAGCCTCCATTCTCTATGGCTGAACTTCTTTTTGGTTTTTAATGTATGTTTTCCTTTCTTTAAATAATATGTATGGATGTTTTGAATGTTATACTACTTATTATTTACATGATTGTTGATTATGTTAGTAGTTAATGTGATGTGTTTAGTTAACGTGCATTTTTTTATGGTTCCTATTTAGGTAGTTTATTACTTGTTTAATGAAATTTTTTTTATGATAAAAATGCCTTTATGTGATAGTTTTATAAGTGTTTGGTGCATGTTCCATCTAAATAAAAGATTGAATAATTGTGGGGAGCCATGAAGAGCATTCAGCCAAGCTCTCCCATGCTTGGCCAAACCTCCCTTTAATGCTTGGTCACTAAATGTTGTTCATTTCAAGTGTGTTTGCTCATGCTTTTGGCTTGTTCTTTAAGTTTTCTATGTGTTCAATGAAATCTTCAATGAATAAAAGTGTTAGATTAGTTAAGTTTTTGGTGATTTTTTTTTAATTGCATGTGTTTGATTCAAAACAAAAAATGGTGAAAACATATCTTAAGTTTTTTGCCAATAAATTCTTAAATGAAAATGTTTTGGCCGAACTTTGTTTGTTTTCTAAATCCTTAGTGTTTGATCTATTTTTACCATATTGTTGCATGCATGTTTAGTTTGTAATATGTTTGCTTCCATATTTCAAACACATTCCATGAATTAAAGGTTCCACTTTTGCGAATAGCATTTTTGTTATTTTGTCACATGCATTTCTCATGTAAACTTAAAACCTAAACCCAAACCCTAAACTTTATACCTTAAACCTAAATCTTTACACCTTAAACTCAAACCTAGACCTTAAACCCTAAACCTAAACCCAAAACCCTAACTTTAAACTTTAAACCTTAAACCTTAAATCTCAAACCCTAAATCAAGGCCCAAATCCTTAAACTAACACTTGATCCTTTTCATGCATTTGCATCTTATTTTACTTCATTGTTATATACATTCTTAAAATGTCATGCATTAACATTCCATCATTCATTTTTCATTGTCATGCATACATTATATATTATTATGTTCACGCATATCATTCATAGGTTTTAAGGCTTTTTTTTAATGAAAAATATTTTAAAATAAAATAATATCTCAAGTAAAAATAACCTTTGAGATTTGGTCAAATATAAGGGGATTCTCAATGATTATCATTTATGCAATGTATTATCTTGATTTTTGTATGGCAATTTGAAAACCCCTAAGTTAAAAATATTTTTGAAACTTTTCCTAAATATAGGAGAGTGAAGAAAATATCTTAATACTTAGGATTTTGTCATATTAGTCCAAAAATAAATTGTTTTGTTTTAAAAAAAAATCAAAATTAATTTGGTTTCAAAAGAAAAAAAATCCTACCTTTGTAATAAACTAGTAAAGAAAAAAAGTAAGTTATAAACATTAAAATGGGACCATCTTTACCAAAATCTAGACCTGACAATTTCAGTGCAATACGATGATACGACATGAAAATGACACAGAAAAATTATATATGTGTTTTCATGTTTATTCGTGTTGACACGAATTTCAACACGACAAAATTCCTAACTTATACGTGTAAAATATGAAAAATAAATACGTGTAAGATAAGAAAAACATGTTTAAATAAATTTTGTCATATGGATACATATTTAACATGTGACACAACATGAAAAGCACATTTTATTTAATTTTGTCATATGAGTACACGTTTAACATGTTTAACACGTTTAGCACATTTTTATATTTATTTTAATTTAATATAAACATATAAAGATTATTTTAAATTTTAATATTTTAATTATGATATTTAATTAGCTATTCAATATTATTAAAATATTATTTTAAACAGTTAATTATGATACTCATTTAATATTATTATAAAATTATTTTTTATATTAATAACATAAATACAATATAAACATTAATATTAGTCTTATGTATCATTATTATATTTTTTAATCTTTAGTAGTTCATCATTTTAAATTTGACACTAAAAACTAATATAGTAATTTAATATATATTAAAATTTAAATATATATTAAATACATATTAAATGGGTCAAATTTTTTTTAATATGCAAATACTTTTTTATATTATTAGTAAGTCAAATTTATTAAGTTGTAAATGATAAATAGTTTAAAGTTATTTATTATTTTAATCATGTTTTTGTATATGTTCATGCTCGTCATGTTTATTCATATATATCCATGTTAGTCGTGTCTATTTATGTATATCCGTATTATCCATGTTTATTCATATCATTTTTAAATGGATTAATTATATATGTGTTAATCATGTCGTGTCACTTGTAACACATATAATAAATGTGTAATGTTCATGTTTAGGATTTAAATATGTTCTATGATTCATGTCATATTTATATTTTAATAATTCATGTCATTACACGTGTCAAATATGACATGAGACCTGACACAAAAACACATATTGCCAAATCTATCAAAATCTAAGGATAACATGCAATTAATTAGTACCATCTTTGATAGGCGTTATGAGGGTACTAATTCTTTTTCATGAATAACCAACTTTTAAACCTAACTTTGATTTTCATAGACCTTAAAATGTTTTTTTAGTAAATTTTAAATCCATTTTAAATGTTTTATTAAAAGATAAAATTTTTTGGTAGCTAACAACACCCTAAAAAAGATTGATGGTGACTTCTAGGTTTTGATTTTATTGAAAATGCTTTTTACACTTCTTTTTCATTTTTCCTCAAATTCGGTGATTAGGTTCCCAGACTCATATTTCACGACAACTTGGCAACTCTACTAGGGCCACAATTTTAAAGAGTCAAGCCAAAAATTGGTTGTATGTTATCCTAAATTTTGGTTGAATAGTCTTAGTTGGTGTTTAATCTTAATTCCTTTATTTTTGTTTTCTTATTTTCTTCAAAAGTGGGAAAATTGAAAAAAAAAATTTTTAATTGATTTTAATTTCCTTGTTTTTAAAGAACATAGAATTCAAAAAATGTGTGTGTTTTATATTTCATGCATATTTTAATCATGTCTTTTGTTTTAAATTGTTGTTATTTATTTTATTTTTAATAATTATGGGGCATTTGGAATAAGGATATTTCTAGGAAAATGTGAAAGGTTTTTATATTCCTTCGCACACACTTATATCTGCATTACATGCATAAGCTCTATACCGGGCTTTAACCCTATTTAAGAGGAAGTAAAGTAGCTACTCTTTTGTGAAATGTAAACCTCTATAATGGCTAGTGAAACACTCCAATTTAGATTGAACTTTTTTTGCTCAAAGCCTGTAATAGGTAAGAATTGAAATGCCTTATTAGTATACGATAGACGATGATGTGAGGAACAATCTAAGAATCTTTAGATGCATCAATTCCCAGCCTAGCATATAATGACCTTAGGGAGTCAACCTTAAGTAAAATTATGCCACACCTTCATTTTAGAAATTACCTTAAATAAGTCACATGAAGGAACATCCCTTACCTTTATCATTTGATTTTTCATTAATTTGTTGCTCTTAATAATAAAAAAAATAAAAAAAAAACAAAAGAAAAAATCAAAAATAAAAAAATTAATAAAAAAAGAATTACATTTTTTTTCAAGTTTTCCTTTTACTAATTTTCTATATTTTGCTCAGAGCTATTCATTCTTGGTAATTCATCAGAAGTTTCATGGCTTGCCAAGAATCGTAATTAGGGTTTTTGGTTAATAAGTCATTCTGGGAGGTTAAGGAGCAACCTTATAATAGATAGCAAATAAAGAGAGACTATTTGATGGATGGGTATGTTACAAGCCTTCTAGATTTGGTATATTTGGAATTAATGAGGAAAGATACAGTAGATTTAGAGGGTATTTAGAGTCAATAGGACCCAAAAAGGAAGGTAGCCTTCTTGGCCAAGTCCGAGGACATCACCCTAATAGTAATGGTAAAGCTTATGATAAGCTACTAAAGGTTGTGGTGAGATTCTGGAATCTAACTTGCCAATACTTCTTGTTCAGTAAGAAGGACTTATCCCCCACATAGAGGAGTATTTTGCCTTGCTACACTTAGATTTGTCCAAGCCTAATAGAGTGTATTAGAAAGCATAGAAACCATCAGGGTATAAAAAAAGGTTGGTGAAGGTAATTGGAATTGATATTCAAGTGATTGACAAAAAAAAAGAGGCTAGAGAAAGGATACCATGGACATTCTTGCAAGATGTTATTCTTCATAATTATAGGAAAAATCGAGTCATAGATATTTTTGTGCTGGCAATCTATGATTTGGTGATCTTTTTAAGCGTTTTAGGGTAGATAGAAGCCTCTATTATTAATTTTTTCATGCAGTTGGAACAAAAGATTAACCTTCACCAACAATTTTAGCAAAAACCATCAGATCTTTGAATCATTGCTAAAGAAAGAGAAAGGGAAGGATAATGTGATGCATTCAACTATTTTATATGCAGATTCAGAGTCACTTCTAGGTTACTGACTAAGCTCTATTATTGTTTTATATGAAGTCTTTAGCTCTTTTATCCAAATTTAATGTAAAATAGTGGTTGAGAAGTTTTTCCAAATAATAGTGTATAGCATTCTTCTGAAGTTTAAAAAGGGATAGGCTGACTTGGAAGGCACCATGGATGCCTGAGTTTCAATCATGTATAGTTATGGTCCTCAGCCTTAAGTCCCATTGCTAGGAATTTAGAGAGCCACTAGCTATGCACTGTTAATGATCAGACATCAGTATAGGTTTCAACAGTTCATCCTAATAACCTAAAGGCTAGATCAAACGTAGTTTGACTATGGTACTGATGGGTATATGGCTAGATTGCATAGCATTACTAAGGCTTGGGGTAGACATTAAGATTAGAGTTAGAAAGATATACCAATGATGTGACTCTAGGATACCTAGTATGGATGACAAAAAGAGTTAATGACTTAGTGCTTCCATCAAATCATGAGTCAGTCTAGTCAATCGACTCATGGGTCGAGGTACCACCATTAGAGACAAAGGTTGTTAGGGTAGAGTTTAAGGCAAAGATAAAGAAAATGAATAAAGAGAATTTGAGATTACAAGAAAAAATAAAATGGTTAAAGTATAAGAAAGGCACACAAAAGGATAGGCTTAGAGAATGGCAAAGGAAATAGATTTGACTCGAAGTGACCTCAAAGAGTTGCACTTGGAAAATCAAAGGTTAACAACTTAGCTAAAGGACAAAAAAAAAGCAAACACTGGAAGGAGATACAACTCTGGAAACAAAATGCCCTAAAAAATGAAGATAAGATTGCTATAATCGTATGAGAAAAAAAGGATTCACATAAAGTGCTAGCTGCAAACAAAAGGGAGTTAAGTAAGAGCCAAGAAGAGAATGAGAAACTAAAAGAGGAGTTGAAGAGTTAGAAAAATAGGTGACTAGCCACTCGAGGGAAAAATGATGCCCTCGGTAGAGAAATTAAAGCCCTAAGATTATAGTTGTAAGAAAATAAGGACTACATCACCCTCCTACACCAAAAATGGCAAGAAAGAAAGGCAAAATGAAAACAAGTATGCAATCAAGAGATAGAAGTCCGAAAACAATAGAAGACTAAGAGTCAAAAGAGATAGATGTACATTAACTACTTGAGCACTTAGATCTAAAAGGCAGTCAAATAGGCTGAGGTAATGATGGAAAAGGTAAAGTCCCTAAAGTAAATGGTCATCCCTACTAACAGCCACAATCAACTTTTTTTAGACTTTTAGATAGGGCAAAAGGGCAATATGAACAAGTCAGGCACTTTTATGGCCTTAGTTCTATGATGGTTCATGATGTATAGACTAGGAATTTTTAGAATGAATGAAAATTTCTTTTCATTCTAATTATCTATAAATGAATGTCCCTATTGATATTTTTTAATAGTATGCCTAAAGGAGCTTATGAAAAAAGATGATGGTTGTAAATATAATTTTATCAGACTTTTAAAGTGGAAAGAATATTATTAAATAACCCAACCTAAATATAGAAGGAAATTTAAAAGATTTCCTTTTCAACAAAATAATAAAACTTGATTTGCATGTCATGCATCATTTCTTTGAACATGTTTTATTATAGCTTAAGACAAGGAATGGTGGTTGTAATTACACTTTTATCAAACCTTTGAAGTAAAAAGATATCTTCAAAAATCTAGCCTAAATATTGGAGATTTTTTAAAATCTATCTTTTAAGGTAAATAATAAAATTCATATAATGCACTTCTAACTTATGGTAATCAATAAAAGGTTCAAGGATAGCACGTCCCAAAAAGCAAGATCAATTGATTTCTTGCATATACAATATGCGAGCTTACTCTAGAGTTATGGAGAATAAGAATGCAAATTAGATTGATAGAGTGGAAAAAGCCTAGGAAGAGATAAGAGAAATAGTTATAGAAAAGAATACAGTAAAATACAGATGGTAGTTTGCAAAATTGAAACAGATACTGGCAGGACTTTCAAAAAGAAAATAAATTGTCAAGATATACGTGGCTAGGGAAAAAACAGCTATGAAAGAACCAGTATATAAGGTTCACATATCCCTGTATCCAAAATCCCTATACCATAACTCATCAACCTTATGCCAATACTTCTATTAGGTCATCCTTGGTTCAAATAAACATTAGTTCAGGTGCACTCCTTTTGACCCCATCACTGTGCCTAATCTCGATGATCCTAGAAAACAAAAAAAGCTAAAAAAGGTGTCAAGATTGGTAGAGAATACAAAAATTATGGGCAAGAATGATTTCCTAGAAGAAAGATTGAAGGCAGTGAAAGGGCATGATGCATATCAAAATGTTGATGCTAGTGAATTGAGTTTGGTGCTCGATCTTGTCTTACCATTAAAGTTTAAGGTTTTTTATTTTCAGAAATATGACAAAATGAAATGTCCATCAACACACATCATTATGTACTACCAAAAGATGACTAGTCATACTCATAATGATAAATTGTCAATTCACTATTTCTAAGATAGTCTCACCAGGTCAGCAGCGAGGTGGTGTGTTCAACTAAACCAAAGTAAAATTTACTCTTAGAAAGATCTGGCCAGGGCCTTCATAACACAATACAAGCATATTAAAGACATGGTGCTAGATAGGCCATCTTTACAAAATATGGAGAAAATGACCATTAAAACTTTTAAGAAATATACATATAGATGAAGAGACATGGCAGCATAGGTCCAATCATCGCTGACAGAAAAAGAAACCACTATACTTTTTATAAGCACTCTAAAAGCCTCTTACTACAACAAATTCGTTGGCAATGCCACCAAGAATTTTGCCAACATGGTAATATTAAGGGAAATTATTAAAAATGCAATTAAGAATAGCAAGATTAACAAGCAACAGGCTTTAAGTGCTAAAAAGACCCCAATTTCCAAAAAAGAAAAATCAAGAGCCTATGCAATAACTGTTGGAAGCCATTCACCTCGACCTTTCATTCCCTACCACCCATACCACATTTACTCACCCTCTACCCATCTGTAAACCAAGTGTCCTAGACACTATACTCATACCCACCACTTCTATAACTAATGTACTAACCGACTTTTTGACCTATAATCTCCAAATACACCTTAACAGCAACCGCACATTCTTTCTTCCAATAACGTAACCTAAAACTAGAATAAAAAACTCCCTTTAGTAGTAATGCTAGAGAAAGAACTTTAATTAACCTAATATCCACATCTTACACAGATTTCTACTCGTAACTTCTAAAAGGCCACTTTATCACCCTAGTTCCTATTGAACCTCTTAAACTCCCATATACCAAATGGTACAACCTTAACGCCTAATGCAAACACCATTTGGACAATATGGGTCATTCCTTAGAAGACTACATAGCTTTGAAATACAAGGTGCAAAGTATGGTGAAAGCCGGATTACTAAACTTTGATACGAAGACAAAGCCAAACATTAGTAGGAACATAATGCCCAATCATGTTGAGGGTACAACAAATGCAATAGTGAAGGGCAAGGAGGTCAAAATATGGGTAAAGGAAGTGAAGACTTCTCTAGATAAAGTGTATGACTATTTTATCCAAACTAATATAATTCAGCCCCTAGTCTCTAAAATCGATGATAGCCATCAAGAGTTGGGTCTAATATGTAAATATCATAGAAAGGGAATGGATCATCTAAATGAGGAATGTAAAGACATCAAGTAGTGCAAAAGTTGATAAATTTTGAGATAATTGAGTTTTATAATGAGAAAAAAGAGAATGTGGTAAACAAGATAGTAGGACAGGGTTTAAGAAGATTATTCATTCCAAAACTACTAATAATTTTCTATGATGAGTCGAAACTAGTGGTAGTTGAATCAATCCCCTACCCCAAAAAAACTATTACCATATATGTGCTTAGTGAATTTCCCTACAAGAGTAATAAGGTAGTCCTATAAAGTATGATTATGAAAAGGTAGCCCAAGGATTTTATGTTAGTGATGCTTTGAACAATTCAAATATTAGGGATGCAACCCACATATTTGGGGTTAGAGAAATGATCAAGAGTGGTCAATGTTATGCTCCTGACATACTAGAATAAGCACAAAAAGAGAAAGCAAAAGAAGTAAAGGGAAATAGGAATGAGGAAAGAGTTTCCATCACGATGAATCTAGAGGCACAAAGTAAGAAGCCTGTGATAGAAAATGAAGCATGCAAATTTTTAAAAATTATCAAGCATAGTGAATATAGTATGGTAGATCAGCTTAACAACATGCCGACACAGATCTCACTCTTATCCTTGATGCTAAACTCCAAGCCTCATTGGAATACGTTACTAAAAGTACTCAACCAGGCCTATGTGGATCATGATATCTTAATCAAGAAAATTGACCACTAAATGGAAAGTATAATGGCCCCAAACTTCATTACATTTAATGATGATGAAATTTAGCCTAAAGGGTGAGGTAGAGTGAAGGCCATTCATATAACGATGAAATGTAAAAGTCACAGTTTGGCAAAAGCACTAAGTCATAATGGATCCTCTATTAATGTCATGCTAATGGCCACATTGGCAAAATTGCCAATAGATCCCTTTTACATAAAAAACAGTCACATGGTGATCAAAGCCTTTGAAGGGTCGAAGAGAGAATTAATCAAAGATATAAAGGTTTCGTTACAAATGGGCCCTTACATTTTTAATGTCGCATTTCAAGTCATGGATATTTCACCATCTTATAGCTATCTATTGGGAAGATCATGGATCCACACAATAGAAGTTGTGCCATATCTTGACATCAAATGAGAAAGTTTATGATTGATGGGAAACAGTATGCTTAGATGGAAAACAAGATTTGTTGATAAATAAGACCTTAATAACCCCTTATGTGGAAGCTACAAAAGAAGCACTTGAATACTTTTTTCGTGCCTTTAAAGTTGTCAACACCACATATGTCAAAGAAGGCTCAGTTATACCCATCCCTCACTAATCAAAAACTACATGAATGTTGGTTAAACAGATGCTAAAAAAGGGATGACAGCCTTGGACCAACTCTGCAATAGATGAAAAAAGCACCAAAATTTGTAGAAAATAAGGAAAGATTTGGTTTGTGATACCAACCAATAACAAATGCTAGAAGAAAGGTTATGATAGAAAAGAAAAAGAAGAGAATGGCTTACCTTAATGGGCAAGCGATAGATATGGGTAAAATGGTGTTTTCATACCTTTATAACACTTTTTGTTTTGAAGAGTGTGTTTATCCCAAAATGATTGATATTTACAAGCATACAAACATATAAGTAGTAAAGAAAATATCGTTTCCATGAGGATTGAAAATATGAGAGTAACAAGTACTGATATACTTGGAAATTTTAATAAATATGCAAAAGGAAAAAATAAAATAAGTAAAACTATAAACCTATATGAAATTAAACCTAAATAGCAAGTGAATAAATGAAATAAGATGCAAATAATTATGATTAGATAAAATGAAAACTAAAAGAATGCAACAAGATTGAACTGAAATCAATAGCCTCTAACTTAATAAAACCAAAACCAAATTAACCCTAATAATACTAAATTGAAAGCAATATAACCCAATTAAGCATAAACAGGATATGAAAACAACTAAATAAACTCAATTACACGAAAACTAATGAAACTTAAACTTACCAATTAAACTGAATTGAAATAGCAAGTGATTAAACTTTAACTAACCCTAATTAACCTTTAAAGCATGCAATAAACTATTTTTAACCAATGAACATGCAATAGTATCTAAACAATTCAAAACTAAACTAAAATCAAACTAATAAGCAAGAACTGAATACTTTGGTTACTTAAATTAACCCTAAACATGCAACAACTATAACAGAATGTAATTAAAGATTAAAGATGCAACAATTTAACTTAAAATCAAATGAAAAATCAATAATGGAATAACCAAAACTTTCATGGGCTATATCATGTAATTAAACCCTAATTATGCAAACCATGCAAACAAGAATGAATATGATCCAAATCTAACCATAAAAACCTAATCAAAAGCTTTTATATTAATTAAATATGAAATTGAAAGAATAATATGAAACCAAAAGCTAAACTGAGACAATTGAGCAAAGACAAAGCAAGATTGTAAATAACCTAAACAAGAATACTCAAGAAGCAAACTGAATTGCAAAACTAAAAAAATTAAACCAATTGTATTAAAATTATTGGAAACCAAATTAAAGGATCTTTAAAACATAATTTATTAAATCAAGAACTTGAAAAAAGTTTGCATAAACCTAAATTGAAACAAAATAGAAAATTAAAAACAAAGAAAGCTTGAAGAAAACTAGAACAATAAGCTATGGATTGGTCTTTCACTCTAACCATTTAAACTTTTTTTCTAAGACCTAAACAAGGTATTTATAGACACAAGAAACCTAGGAGTACTCGGCCAATGTGGACTCCAATTGGCAGCTTATTTGTTTTGGTTAAAATAAACTTCTTGAATCCAAGAATGCTTCTTGAAGTTGAATGAAAGTAAAACTCTTCAAAAGAACTCTTATAGATCAATTCTTGTCTTCTAGACCATAAATCCTCTACTTTTTTATCATGCAGCAACTTAAAGAATAAAGAAAACAACCAAAAAATTGAATCTTGTAAAACCATAATATAGCTTTAGCTTTAGCTGTATTAACCTTCTAAATTGCAAGATCTTGAAACTCCTCTTGCTTTTCATAACTTAGGCTCTCTTCATAGAGAAAATTTAGAGTTTTTCTTCAACTAAAATTCTTGCTTTGCCTCACTATCAATGCTCATTTTATAACTCATGCAAATCCTACTCCAAATAGAAATAAAAATACAATCTTACTAAAAATAAGAAATCCAAATCCAAATACGAAAAATCAAAGGTTGTTTAGTCTTTTCCAATGTAAACATAATTGCCATCTCATCATGCCATATAACATCCAAATCATCTTTCTTAACCAATAAGAAAGGACTTAATGCCATGTCATCCACTAGCAATCCCATGCGTGTGTACATACATAAGCTACCATAAACTTACATTCACTTGAAATTACAATTATATCCTTCATTATAATTGAACATCCCAGCTTAATTCTCGCATGAATTTTCTCAATTTTTCATTAAGATTTAACAATTCTAACTCTTCTAAGTTAGGCAAAACATATCTTGAATGCTTTCCACAATTTCTTTCTAAGAATTTTAAAAAAATCAAGAGTCACCAAGAACATAGCAAGAACATTTCAAGATTCATTCTAATGCATCAAGAATCATTCAAGATTGATCAAGAATTATCAAGATTCTTAAAAATTCAACAAGATTCAATCTTTTCTTCAAGATTTCTTACAAAATAGAAAATTAAACCCATTAGGAGGAAAAAATATCCTTATTTCACCAAAAACTAAGCAAAAATCAATCAATTAAACATTAAAAATAACTCTATTTTATAGAGTTATCAAACCCCAAACTTGAAATTTTGCTTGTCCGTGAGCAAAATAAAACTAGGCTAAGTAGAAAATAACATGATAGATATCATAATAGATACTTCTAATAATCAAATTTTCATAAATCCTTAAAAATTGCATGATGAGTATAATCTTAAGACAATCATAACATAGATTAAACACAAGAATTATTCAAGAATAAGCCCCTTTTCATTTGTAAATTTTAGTGTCTGTGTAAATAATTTATCTCATATCAATGCAAGATATTCAATTAACGATATGCAAACATGAAATTCAACAAATCACCTTAAAGTATGCACAAATTTCATAAGTTTGCTTTCCACATACTCTCCCACTAATGTAGCCACACTTAACCAAAAATCTATAAGTCCTTATTAAGGTTGTAATGTCAAGCTAGGGACAAGGTATGATAAAGGAAAATTTAGGCTTATAAACCCCAAACATGCATTACTTAGGATTTTTTTCTTATGATGAGAAATCTTTCAAGAGAATTGTAACACCCCCAAACTTAAATTCTTCTTTCTTTTTCTTTCTCTTTTTAAACAACATATTCTTATTGATCTGCATGTTTATTTGCTATTTTCATGATTTCTTTTTTCTTTTTTTTTGAATTATTTTTTTCTTTGAAAGCTATTTTTAGTTTTTCTTTTTCTTTTCTTTTGCTTGAAAAAAAATTTTGCACAATATTTCTTTTCAATCTAAACTCCACTCTTCCATCACAATGAAACATAGCTCTCATATTTATCTTTCATTGGCCCATATTCATATAAGGTAAGATAAAAAGATAAAGATAATAAATCAAAGGGTGGCTAAATCATGTAGGTGAAAATAAATACAAGAATATATATATATATATCAGGCTTAAAAGGGGTGACTAGGAATAAACATGTATAAGGTTAGCTTGAAAGGCTCAAACTATTCAAAAATGGCCCAAATCATCTCCCTAATTAAGTGTGGTCTATGATTTTACCTCAAGAGATGCTCAAACAAATTTTAAAATCAAACCATAATTTTAAAGATTAATGTAATCTCAAATCTACATAAACTTTAACTAAAAATGCTTACATCTCAATGATCAAGACTAAACACTCAAGAATGTGAAAATATCATAACTAAAAAGAAAAAATTTCCAAAACTCATCTCATGCTTTTGCTATATTCATTTTTTTCTAATAAGCTATAATCAAAGTCAATCAAGGTTTCTATCATTGGATTATAAGAAAATAATCAAAGAAAGCAATATAATGATTCTAAACATGATATATTAAGCTCAAAATAGAAAATTTTAAAAAATTTGGAAAAATTTGCATAATTTTCTCTCCACCCAACTTAAATAACACATTATCCTCAATGTGTGAAAATAAAACACTAAACCATAAAAGAAAGAGGACATTCCCCTAGGTCTTAAAATTGAATCTAAATTTTGAATGAAACTTCTATTACCGTACCTTGTTTTCTCTTGTTGCTCTTAGTTCTTATTAAAACAAAACACTAAAGTATTACGTGTTCCTAAGCAAAATTGAAATAATAAAGTAAATATAAATATGCAAACTAAAAATTTAAAACTTGGATTACTTTCCAAGCAGTGCTAGTTATAGTTAAGCTTGACTTTCACCAAGGTTAGGTAATTACCCCACATTTGGTACCAACATTTATCCACTTTCTAATCTTCTTTCATTTCACCACATTTTCAACAATAGATTCAAGGTGATGGTGCTCAATGAAAGTGGTGAAAATAGATAGGTGGCCCACCCCTAACAATGTATTAAACATCTTCCTAACAAAGCTAAGATAAGTGAGTACTAGCCTTAAAACCAATGAGAAAGGTACCACCATGGAGAGCATAGGGTTTGGCTCTAAATTGAAGGATTCTTCCATAGATGGTGTAGAATAAGTGAATGAAAAAAATGAAATGACTGAGGGTTCTAGCTAAGGATTAGAGGTTAGGGAAACTTCTAGATAACTAGGGAATTTTATAACGTTGTTCTATCCTTCTTATTATTGTCTTCTAAATCTAAATATCTATTCAAAAATTCTTCAATCCTATCATCATCTAACTCCTTTCCATTATAATCTTCTAGTATTTCTTTCAAAAATGACTTTATTTCATCCTCTTCACTAAGCTTTACGGAGGGGTGTTTCTAAAGGTGTAACAAAATCATCGAATACACAACCCTCTTTAGTAGGCATCTGCACCTCAATCATCTTTAAATCATCTAGTGTTTGATCTTCAAAAGGCTAAAAAAATAACATGGATAGACCAAAAGGCTCAGACTCTCTTTCAATAGGACTATTGCTATATTCTTCTAGAATGTCAAATCCTAGAATTGATCCATCATCATCTATTTTTATTTCACAAGAATGCCCTTCTACTTTTATAACCTTTTCATTCACCACCTTGACAAATGCAGGCATATCAATCATAACAAGTGCATCATTGTCATCATCATCAACTTACACTATACCTCTTTTCCTCTAATCATCTTTAAATATGCCTTATACTCCATCCAACCAACTGGGATTTACTGACCTATTAAGGCTTTTCAAAGCAACTAGCATTTGGAGGAGGTTGGTTTGGTTTTGGACGACTTCAATGAAAAATTCCTTATATGAAGGTTTAATTTCTTATAAAGATAGTGGGTGATATTAAGTAAGTTATGGAAAGTATTATGGTGATGGATGGTGTAGATGAAGTGGGTTATATAGTGGAATATGTTATAATGGTGAAAAATCAAGGTATGGATATGTGGTGAGTAATAAGGTGAAAGAGACTAAATAAGATAAGGAAGGGTGTGTGTAGGTGATGAACTAAATGACTGCCCTTGATTGCTACCCCATGAGACTTTCAACCTATTCTTCCAATCTTAAGTATAGGTGTTTGAGTAAAAATGAGAATGTTAACTATATACACACCTATCACTATAATAATATTCAACACAAAAATCGCCATCTAAGCAATTAGATGACCATTGAGCTTGTGGAGTCTCCAAAAAGAGTAGCATAATCCCTATGGTTCCTAGCCTCATATAATAGAACCCTGACATAAATGAAAAAACATAGATTAGTATAAGAAAATAAACTCCCAGCTACAAGAAAAATGATTAGTATCGATATTGAAACTACTCCAACAATCCTCAATAATGGTGCCTAAAACTTAATTGATAACTGTCATAACATATAGATCTATAGACCTACCATTAGACATGGGTGAAATGAGTCGTCATGAATCTTTTTTGTCTAAGTGTGATTGGTCACCTAAAACATATTCTGATATGCAAAAATAGATGTGAGGTTCGGGAGTCGGTTATGCATGGAGAAGGTTGTAGCACCCTCACAACGTCTATCCAAAAGATGGTACCAGTTTGATTTCAAATTACCCAAGCCTTGATCACTCTTATGATTTACCAAATAATTTAATATTAAAAATTAACCTTAAAATTGTCCCAATAGTTTGGTAGTAATTTAAGATAATTTTCTCATCTCATGAGTATTCATAAAGACTAGTATCCCATTCTGAAAAGACTCTATCATTGAATTTATTAATATATTTTTTATTCAAAAAAATTAACAACGTCTCCCAATAATTTGGTGAGACCCAAAAATAATCTTTCAATAATTTAGAGGATCAAAAGAATATCTTTTACTTTTTATTTTTGTGTTATTTAAAGAAAATGATTTATGGAATTTCCTAATAGTTTGGTTGATTCCATTTAAAAAATTAACCTATGAAAATTCGCTAATAGATTGGTAGAATTCATGAATTTATTTTGTAAGGATTTTTATTCGGAAAAGATTTTTTTTGAAAGGATATTTATTTTTTTGAAGACTTTATTTAAAAAGATTTTTTTTGAAAAGATTTTCCTTTTTTTTACTTGCTTTATAGAATCATTTTTTCTTTTTTTTTTAAGAAATTTTATTTACTTTTAGAAATAAAATGCCAAAAATAGAATTTATTAAAAATAGAACCAAAAAAATTATATAAAAAATGAAATGGGTTAAAAATAAAATAAAAAAAAAATGGAAAAAGAAAAACCTACGACCGATCAGGTCAGAACGTGGGTCAACGCATGGGTTGTCGGTCAGAGCGCGGATCTTAGGTTGCCTAAAATGATGTCGTCTTGGCCCTGTATAAAAACCAACCCCTGCATTTTTGCTTCAATATCCCGTCTGCTCCTTCTTTCTAGACTAAGAAGCTCTAACTTCTCTATAGGATTCCCCAAGAAATCTATCGAAAACTGGGAATTCCATCAGTTTTTAGGAAAGTAACAGGGAAATTCAACCAGAAACTGAAAACCCATCGGTTTTTGGAAAGTTGGCCAGAATATGATTGAAAAATTCAACCGATCATCAAAAACTTCATCGAAAAATTCATCTCAACCCAGAAAAACCCAGATTTCTTACAATTTTTTTAGATTTCTCCCAAATTTTGCTCCAATCACTGCTAGAATTATCCATAAGCCTAATTCTAACCCCAAAAACCTAAAATCAAACCTAAATTTTAGATCGAATCCAAAATCCTGAAATCAAATTTTTAGAATAAACCTCACTGCCCAGAATTTTTCAGATCCTTTTCCCTCAAAATTTTTGTGTGTTTCTCCTATGTAAATCTAGTCCAATTTATAGTAGTTTTAGGATTAATTTTAAGAAACAGACAGAATCAATCCCAAGCTTAAATCCCGCGATTGCATTCTGTCTAACGTGATTTTTAGTCCAAAATTTCAACACTTGTGTTGATTGAACTTTGACCAAGGGATTCTGATCCTAATTTCTTTTCCTATTCACGTGCCAATCAGAATAAAAAAGGAAAGAAGAAACGAAAATAAAATATAAATATAAATATAAATAATAATAATAATATTACTGACATTAAAATACTATATTATAATATATATAAAAAAATACCAAAGAAAGAAAAGGAAAATTAAAAATAATAATAATAATAATAATCACATAGTAATAATAATAATAATAATAATAATAATAATAATAATAATAATAATAATAATAGTAATAGTGACATTAATAAGGATATAACATAATACTATATAATATATACTATAATAACAAAAATACAAAAGAAATCAGTCCAATTAGGCTAGAACACAAATGTGTGTCTATAATAACTGCAAGGGCACAAATCGTACAAGTAGCAAAAAAAAATCATTCCCACAAGGATTGAAAATATGAAAATAACAAGTACTGAAATTGTTTCACCCTTATACTTGGAAAATTCAATAAATATGTAAAAATAGATTATAAAGTATGCAAAACTATAAACCTATATGTAATTAAACCTAAATAGCAACTAAATAAATGAAACAAGATGCAAATAACTATGATTAAATAAAACCAAAACTAAAGGAATGAAATAAGATTGAACTAAAATTAATAGCTTCCAACTTAATAAAATCTAAACCAAATTAACCCTAATAATACTAAAACCGAAAGCAATATAACCTAATTAAGCATAAACAATATATGAATTTAACTAAATAAACTCAATTACATGCAAACTAACGAAACTTAAACTTACCAATCTAAACCGAATTGAAATAGCAAGTGATTAAACTTTAACTAACCCTAATTAACCTTTAAAGCATGCAATGCATTGTTTTTAACCTACGAACATGCAATAGTATCTAAACAATTCAAAACAAAACTGAAATCAAACTAATAAGCAAGAACCTGATGTTATGATTACTTAAATTAACCCTAAACATGCAATGGCTATAACCGAATATAATTAAAGATTAAAGATGCAAGAATTTAACTTGAAATCATATGAAAAATCAATAACATAAACTATTTTGAAGAATAGAACATGGAAACCAAAATTTTCATGTGCTATATCATGCAATTAAACCCTAATTATGCAAACCATGCAAACAAGAATGAATATGATCCAAATCTAACCCTAAGAACAATAAGTGAAAGCTTTTATATTAATTAAATATGAAATTGAAAGAATAATATGAAACCAGAAGCTAAACTGAGACAATTGAGCAAAGATAAAGTAAAATTGCAAATAACAGAAACAAGAATACTCAAGAACTAAGTAACCAAATTGCAAAACTAAAAAAATTAAACCAATTGTATTAAAATTATAGGAAACTAATTTGAAAGAACTTTGAGATAGAACTTTATTAAATCAAGAACTTGAGAGAAGTTTGCATGAACCAAAATTGAAACAAAAAGGAAAATTAAGAACAAAAAAAGCTTAAAGAAAACTATAACAATAAACTATGGAATGGTCTGTCACCCCAACTACTTGGACCTCTTTTCTAAGACCTAAACAAGGTTTTTATAGACAAAAGAAACCTAGGAGTTGATTGCACTTGAATTTTAGCTTTTTATGCTCATTTTTAGTGTAATTTTACTCATATTTAAGCTTATTCACTAGGATTTTTGGCAAAATTACTCCTAAATGCACATTAATCTCATGTGTAGGTACAAATGGAGAAAATGAGAAATTTTGGTCAAATTGGATACATTTTGGATGATTTTTGGTGCAAAATTATGCAATTGGCCTAAACTAGTGTTAATAGGTCACATTACATTATGAAAGTTTTTCTTGACTTTTCTTGCATTATTTTTTAATATTATTTTCATAGTTTTTAGTAGTGAATTTTATGATAAAACTGTTCCTGAAAAGTTTGGAATTTTTTGCAGTAAAAAGAATGAAACATGGAAGAAGGACGTTGGTGCATGGTGCATGGGAGGAACACCAAAGTTGTTGGGCGTTTCAAGCTAGTTCAAGTGAACCAAGAAGAGTGGCTGATGTGGCATCTAAGAGGGCTTTGATTGGTCTTTATTTTAACATTGTGACTCATCAAATACAAGTGAAATCAGTTTGCAATTTTGTGAAGAGAATAAGCGCCAAACAGCCAAACAACCAGACCAAGCACCAGTGCACTAGGCATGAGCACCAGGGAAAAAGGAAAGCTCTAGAAGCCCGTTTGCTAGGAGACATTTTTGGATTTTTTTTTTGGACCTTAGGCTCCTCCGCTCTGCCTATAAATAGAGGGTGAGAGCCAGCCAGTAGGGAAGAGTTAGATTAGGATTTAGATTTTTAGTTCTTTACTTTCTAGCATTTTCTTTCTGCACTTTTTATTTTCTTAGCTGCCAAACAAATTTATTTCAAGCATTTTCCCTTTGAATTTCATTGCAATCTTACTGTTTCATAAGTTTTTTATGTGCTTTTCAGATTTTTTCAATAAAATTTGCATTTTAATTCGTTTTCTAGCTCAAATCTACTGATTTCTCATTGATACTCAAATCTGTTTTTGAATCAGCCAGTTCTAACATACCTGCAATTTTTAGAGCATAACTCATTCAAAACTTAACTTTTTTTGCTCAAATTTTTTTTTATAGTTTCCTAATTCAATTAGCTACAACATATTAAAAATTCAGCTTCAAACTCATACCACAGCATTCCAGATCAAGCTTGGAAGTTCCTGTTAGATGCAGTGACAAAGCAGTTCCAGCTTTGATCCAACAAGTTTGGCATGGACTTCTCTCTTCTTTGGCAATTTATTTGCATTCTTTTCTTCTTTAGATCTTTGATTCTACATGTTCCCTTGCTTATTTTAATTTTTTGCAATTTATTTCATGCTTTTAAGTTCTGTTTTTCCATATTCTGCACTTTTTGTGAATTTGAGTTCATTGAGCTTATTTCTTTCTTGATTCATGTTATTTTCTTGTTGATTTAGGTAGTTAACTCATAGATCTAGGTTGGGTTAGCTCAGCTTTAGTTCATTTCCTCTAGATAATTGTAAATCTAATTTTTCTTCCATGGATTGTTAGTTTCCAGCTTCAAATGCAGTTTCTTTTCTGCATTTTTACTTGTTGATTCTCGTAATTCCTTCCGGTTTTTGTTCTCCAATCTAGCATCTCATGTTGTTCCTTCAATTTACTGTCAATTTGCAGTTCATATTCATTTGATTTTACATGAATTAAATCCAAATTTCCAGTTTGAAATTCTAGTTTCCAAATTTTGCTATACTTTCGGTTTTCATGTTCTTACTTAGATTTTGCAATTTTCTTTCATTGCTTGCATTTCAAATCTGTTTTTACTTAGGTCTTTAACTGGTTTTGCAATTTAAATTTTGATTGCTTTCAATTTGATGCAATTTAGCTTTTGTTTTGTTTGTTAAACTCAATATTTTCATGACTTTCCTTCTAGTTCAGTTTTAGGCTAGTTAATTGAATTTTGTGATTTTAGTTTTTAATGCTCACTTCAAATATGATTTCATTTAGAATAGTTTACTGTATTTTTCCATTTATATTTAGTTTGGTTTATTTCTTTTGTATTTTACCTAGTTTCCATTTTGATGTTTTCTTTAGTTTTATTTTTGTAGTTAGTTTAACTTCATGTTCAATCTTTGATTAAGCCAACTTTAGAAAGATATAGGGACAAAAGGTACTTAGTCTAGGAATTTCTTTAGCTAATCCTCATAGGATCGACATCTTGACCTTTTGGTCACAATTATTACTTGTATGGCCTATGCACTTGCTTACCCCAATTGGGAGTATTTGGACAAAGTGGACTCCAATTGGTAGCTCATTTGTTTCAGTTAGAATAAACTTCTTGAATCCAAGAATGTTTCTTGAAGTTGAATGAAAATAAAACTCTTCAAAAGAACACTTATAAACTAATTCTTGTCTTCTGGATCATAAATCCTCTTCTTTCTTATCATACAGTGACTCAAAGAATAAAGAAAAGAACCCAAAAATCAAATCTTGCAAAACCAAAATGTAGGTTCAACTTCAGATGTATTAACCTTCTAAAAGACTTGAACTTCCATGATCTTGAAACTCCTCTTGCTTTCCACGACTTGGGCTCTCTTTTTGCAGAAAATTTAGAGTTTTTCTTCAACTAAAATTCTTTCTTTACCTCACTATCAATACTCCTTTTATAACTCATGCAAATCCTATTCCAAATAGAAATAGGAATACAATCCTACTAAGAATAGGAAATCCAAATCCAAATTGGAAAAATCAAGGGCTTTTTAGTCTTTTCCCATGTAAACAGAATTGCCACTACATCATACCACGTAACATTCAAATCATCTTTCTTAACCAATAAGAAAAGACTTAACGCCATGTTATCCACTGGTAATCCCATACGTGTGCACCTACATAAGCTACCATGGACTTACATTCACTTGAAATTATAATTCTATCCTAATGACCAAACATACCTAGCTTGATTCTTGTGTCATGTGGCTATTATCCATTCCTCTCAAAACCAACTTATCAGGGTGTGCAACGCCAATGTTTTTATAACCCAGTGACCCCCCTTTCATGTCTAATATGGGATTGGAATACCCTGCCTACTCCTTCTTAAAGTGTTTGATGTGATATTCTCCCTCACCCAACTTCAAGACACCCTCATTAAGGAGGCTGGCCACCCTGTTAACGCCTTTGAGGCACTTGGTATGGGTTGAATAGTCCAGGGCTTGCTCTGATATGATTGGTCTATTACCCTTTCCCTTTAAAACTGGCTTATCAGGGTGTGCAGCGCCAATATTTTTATACCCTAGTGACCCTCCTTTCATGTCCTATGTAAGAGATTGGAATACCCTACCTACTCCCCCTTAAAGCGTTTGGTGTGACACTTGCATGAATTTTTTCAATCTTTCATCAAGATTGAGCAATTCTAACTCTTTTAAGTTGGGTAAAACACATCTTGAATACTTTCCACTCTTTCTTTCTAAGAATTCCAAGCAAATCAAGAATCACTAAGAACATAGCAAGAACATTCCAAGATTCATTCTAATGCATCAAGAATTATCCAAGATTGATAAAAAATTATCAAGATTTTTTAAGATTCAATAAGATTCAATCTTTTCCTTAAAATTTCCATAAAAACAAAAAATTAAACCCATTAGGAGCAAAATATCCTTATTTCACAAAGAATTAAGCAAAATTCAATTAATTAAGCACTAAAAATAATTACTTTATAGAGTTATCACAAAGTGTTAGAGGTAGGAGTACTAACAAAAAAGATAAAGATAACCTTCTCAAGGTTAAATCTAGAGTCAAGAGAAAATGATAAAGCAATAAGGTTGGAGGAAGAGATCTTTTGATTTCCTTTTAATAGTGGGATGTAAGACTCAATTTGCTTATTTTCGTGATCCTTGAACTAAAATAGAAATCCAAGTTCCTCTAACTAAGGGCATGTAAAAAGTTTGTAAGGGCTTATTTTTCAACATCATCAATAAAATGTCAAATGCAATGCATTTTTCATGACATTTCTTCTTCATTCTTTTTTATTCTTATAATATTTTTTCATTTATGCCAATGTACCTTTTATTTTTGCCAAAATGTCCATCTATATCCTTACAATTTTAATAATTTTCAAGATTTTGAATACTAAACATCATGAATGGTCAGGACGATTATTTCAGATTCGATTTCAAGAATTTTGTTCAAGTTAGCTAGCCTAATTATGTGGATTTAGAAGATTACATCTTTCCTCCTAATTCAATAGACTTTTAGAGCATGAGAAGAAAGTCCATCATGAGCCCTTGGATATGATTAATCTAAGGAAGATTACTTTTTTTCCACGTAAAGAATGATAGAGATTAGATGAGTTACTCTGAAAATATGTAGATGTTTTTGCATGGTCATACCAAGACATGCTAGGACTCAACACAAATATGTTGTAGAACATAAGCCGTCATTGGTCCCAAATTGCAAACTATTACAATAAAAGTTGAGACGAATGAGACTGAAGATACTATTGAAGATTAAAGAAAAAGTTAAGAAACAATTTGATATTAGCTTCTTAACAATGGCTAAATACCTTGAATGGATTGCTAATATAGTCCCAATCCTTAAAAAAGATAGAAAGGCGAGAATGTGTAAACTATAAGAATCTAAGTAAGGCTTGCCCTAAAGACAATTTCCCCTTATCCTATATTAATATTCTTGTTAAAAACATAACAAAGCATTTAATACTTTCCTTCATGAATGAATTCTCTATTTATAATCAGATTAAGATGGCATAAGAGAATATGGAGAAAACCATATTCGTGATAGTGTAGTGGACACTTTACTATAGGGTTATGCCATTCGAGTTAAAATGTCAATGCTACGTATCAGAGAGATTTGGTCACCCTTTTTTATGACATGATGCACAAAAAGATTGAGGTGTATGTAGATGATATGATTGCAAAATCTTGGAAAGATAAAGATCATGTGGAAAACCTTAAGAAACTCTTTGAAAGGTTGCAAAAGTTCCAACTTAAGTTAAACCTAGCAAAGTGTAAATTTAGGGTGAAATCAAAAAAATTATTGAAATTCATGGTTAGTGAGAGAGGAATTGGGTAGATCCTGATAAAATTCAAGTGATTACAAAGCTGGCTCCCCCATAGACATAAAAAGAGGTAAGGAGTTTCTTGAAGAGATTAAATTATATTACTTAATTATTTCTCAACACACAACTAAATGTGACCCTATCTTCAAGCTACTTAAAAAGTGTAACTTTAAGAATGAAACAAAGAATGCCAGAATGCTTTTAATAAAATCAAATAGTATTTGATGAATCCACCAGTGCCCATGCCCCCTGTGGAAGGAAAACATCTAATTTTATATTTAACTATGAATCAAACCTCCATGGGATGTGTGTTGGGGTAAAAAGGTAAAACAGGCAAAAGAAACAAGTCATCTATGATCTAAGTAAGAAGTTTACTGATTATGAAATCAATTATTCATAACATGAAAAGATGTGTTATGAGCTAGTGTGCACTGCCTACCAACTTAGACTATACATACTTTATCATAGGACCTAGCTAGTATCAAGGCTAGATCCCTTCAAGTACAATTTGAAAAGCTATATTTATCAGGGAGGATATAAATTTAAGAAGTCATCCTTTTTTAATATGATATCATATATATGGCTCAAAAGGCTATTAAAAAGAGTGTGATGGCTAATTTTCTTGTTGATTGGGCTACTAATGATTATGAGCTAATGAAGTTTGATTCCAGCATTAAGATCTAATGGCCACTCTATCAATAAAGAAAAAAGAATATGTGGTGTCACATGGAAAATGCTCTTTGATAAGGCATCAAATACTTTAGGACATGGCATCGGGGCTAATTGATATCCCCTAAAGGAGAACATTACCCCAACACTACAAGATTATCTTTTTACTGCACTAATAACATAATAGAAAATGAGGCATACATTATGGGTTTACAAATGGCTTTGGATAGAAAGATCAAACTTTGAAAGTCTTCAATGATTCAGCACTAGTAATTTATAAATTGAAAGTCAAATAAGAGATGAGGAACTTGAAATTAGTTTTATACCAAAGATATATTGCTGGGTTAATGGAGTAATTTGAAGATATTCAATTTTAGCATGTGCATTAAGAAGAAAATCAAATAGCTAATGCTCTAGCTATATCATCAGCAATGTTCAAACTAAATGCAAGTGCCAAAATTCAGCTTATCAGGATACAGACTTTTGAATTTCCAACGCATTACACAAGTGTAGAAAAAAAAGTTAATGGCCAACCTAGTATTATGATATAGTGCAATATATCAAGCATTCGAGATATTCAGAGCATGCCTCAAAAAATGATAAAAAGATTTTGAGAAGATTGGCAATGGGATTTTTCTTAACAGGACAGTCTTGTATTAGAAAAGCCAAGACCAAATGTTGTTGAGATGTGTAAATGCTACAGAAGAAAAGAAAATACTTGAAAAAGTGCATAAAGGAATAAGTGAAACATATGTAAATAGCCACATGATGACTAGATAAGTAATGAGAGTAGGACACTATTAGTTGACATTAGAGAGTAATTGTATCAACTATGAAAGGGGATGCCATAAATAACAAATTTACACAGATAAGATCTATGCTCATCCTATACCATGCATGTTATGGTGCCTCTATAGCCATTTTTTATGTGGGGAATGAATGTAATTAGACCCATTTCCCCGAAAGCCTCAAATGGCATCAATTTATTTTTATGGTGATTGATTATTTCATGAATTGATGAAAGCAACCTCGTATGGTAGCATAACCCAATCAATTATACATAGATTCATAAAGAAGGAAATAATTTATTGATGGGGGCTACCTGAAAAAGTCATCTTTGATAATGCTAGCAATTTGAACAATAAGATGATGAGAAAAGTATGCACTCAATTTAAAATAAGCCATTATAATTTAGTACTTTACTACTCAAATATGAATGGGGCAGTAAGGCTGCCAATAAGAACATCAAAAGGATATTAGAGAAAATGACTGATATTTATAAAAATTGGCATGAAAAGTTGCCATTTGCTCTGTTCACATATAGAACATCAATTCGTACTTCTACCAGGGCAACTTCTTTTTCATTAGTATATAGATTAGAGGTTTAGTTGCTAATTAAAGTAGAAATTTCTTCTTTAAATGTCTTAAAGGAAATGAAACTAGAAGAAACAAAATAGGTTTGTAGTCATTATGAATAGTTGAATTTGATTGAAGAGAAGAGATTTACAACCCTCAATCAGGGCTAAATGTACCAAAAAATAATGATAAGGGCACATGATAAAAAGATAAAGCCTAGGTGCTTTCATGAAAGAGAGCTGGTTTTAAAAAGAATATTACCCAACTAACATGAAAGCAGAGAAAAATAGATGCCTAATTGGGAAAGTCCATATATGGTTAAAAAGGCATATTTCTGTGAAGCACTAATTCTAGCATAAATGGATGGAGATGAATTGCTGAACCTTGTAAAATTGGATACTATTAAGAAATACTTTACATGGAAAAAAAAGAAGAAAATATAAGGAAAAGATAAAAAAAATGAGAATCCAAGTTGAAAACCAAAAAAGGGCAATCTGGATCATAGGAAGAATACTTAAGTTAAAAACTCAAAAGAACGGCTTAGGTATAAAGAGGAATTAGGGAAATGATCGGATCATGAACTCTAAATGAAAAGAGATGGGGTAGCAGTATGTTTGATTTGAAAATGAAATGAAAGATGGCTCACCAATTTCAAATAAAGGGGCATAGTTATAGTTAAATGGGTCAACATTGATTAAGGTCTTTAACGAGACAAGATATTTGCAAACATTTAAAGTGTAAATGATCCAGATTCACCTTGCTGTTTAGTATTCAAAAAACAAAAAATGGATCCCATATATCATCTTATTCGTTAACTTTCTTCATAAACCAGATTGTATATTTTTTTTTCTTCTTCTTCTTCTTCTTCTTCTTCAAAGTAGCTTGTAAACTAAGCTTATCCAAAAATTGTAATAAAAAGCCTTTGTTTTCTTTGTTCAAACCCATTTTTTCCTCACTTGACTAAAAAAGATGTTCCATTTAGTATTAATAATGTTGGTAATGATTGGTAATCCCCATAACAAAATTTAAATCTTGTTTCAAGAAAGTTTTAGGATAACAAAGATAAGCAAATAGAGGTTAAAAGAACAATGAAAAAATGAATGAAAATTGATGAATGAAATGATGAATAATAAAAAAAAATGAATAGGAAATGGAAATGATGGATGATTGAGAAAATGATGAATGAAATGAAAAATGAAAAAAATGGGAAGTGAAAAATGATTAAAAAATGAATGAGTGAATAAAGATAAATGATGAATGATAATGATGAAGGAAAATGAAAGAAGGTGTTTTACCAAAAATCAGTAGACAGTTGTAAAATAAATCAAGGCAAAAAGAAATTAATAAATAAATAAATAATAAAAAACACTTGAATTGGGAAAAAAATTTTGGCTAGATGAGTATAATTTGACTGATGATGACTTATCTAGAACTAAAAGTTTGAAAATAGCTATGGCCATGAAAACTTGTTTCCATAAATATGAACGCATGATATGAACAAAATTGTTTAAATCACATGCGTTATGTTGCCTTGCATTCATTACATCCATTGCATGAAGAATGAATTTGACTTTTGGAAAATAATACACACCATCAAAGAATAAACACATTTTAAAGAAAACCCAAAGAGAATAAATAATCCTCAAAGAAAAAAAATCCATTTTTAAAAGGCCCTAAATATAACAAAACTTTTCAAAATTAAAATTTTTAAAGTTTCCTTGCCTCTCTTTAAAGGAACCTTTTAAATATGAGATTTTTAAAGTTTCTTTGCCACTCTTTAGAGGAGCATTTTAAGGATAAGATTTTAAAGTTTTCCTGTCTTTCTTTAGATTAGCTTTTTAAAGATAAGATTTTTAAAGTTTCCTAACCTCTATTTAGAGGAGCCTTTCAAAATTGAGAATAGAGTTTTTTCAAATTTGAGATTTATAAAGTTTCATAACCTATGTACAGAGGAGTTTTTCAAAGTTGAGATTGTCTTTAAAGTTTCAAATCCTCTGTTTAAATGAGTTTTTCAAAATTCAAGTTTTTAAAGTTTTTCAAACTCCTGCTAGCCCAAAAAAATAATAAAAAAAAAACAACAAGAAAAACCTTTCAAACCCTAGTCACAAATAAAATTGATGTTTTGTTTTTGCATTATTTCCTATTCTAAAAAATTTGCAAACAAAGGTCATTGTAAGCAACTAAAGGTAATTGTAAGCAACTAATTTTGTTTAGGTAGAGTCTAGCTAGTTGTGAGACTTTTAAAATTCAACCCGATTCAAATCCAACATTTTTTTAATTTTTACAACTTTTCAAAATTAAATTTATGACCAATTAACCTAATTGTCAAACCTAGTCAAACAAAGTCAAACTTGATCAAAATCAATTAAACCAAATTGAACTCGAGTCAATTTTCAAATTTCAAAACCAAATGGGATTAACAAGGCTAAGAAATGAAATTAGTGATTTTTAATGCACTAAAAGCCTTGATTGCCCTTCGAAAAGGATAAAATTACCAAAAAGCCCTTCAAAGTTATTTTTGTAATTTAACTTTTCCAAAGTTGGATTTTAGTGAAAACTTATAGATCATGATTAAATATTATTTTATGATTTTTAATACACTAAAAACCTTGATTGCACCTCAAGAGATGTGAAATTACTAAAATATCCTTAAAAAAATTTTATAATTTAATCATTTCGAGGTCAGATTTTCATGAAAAGCTCCAAAACATGATTTGATATTATTTGATGATTTTTTTATATTAAAAACCTTTATCGTACCTTAAAAGGTATGAAATTACTAAAATACCATTAAGGAGTATTTTTTTAATTTGACCTTTTTGAAATCAATTTTTCATGAAATACTATAGATCATTTTTTAAATTATTTTATGATTTTTTATGCATTAAAAACTTCGATCACTCCTCAGAATGTGTGAAATTACTAAAATACTTTTTAAGAGTATTTTTGTAATTTAATCATTCTAAGGTTAGTTTTCCACAAAAACTTTCATATCATAATTTCATATTATTATAAAATTTTTGGTATTTTAAAATCACAAAAACTAAGAAGGGATCATGGTTTTCTAAGAAAATTGCATAAAAGGCTAAAACTTTAAAATGGAAAAATGGTCTTATCATATTTTTTCAGTTGCACCAATAGCCTATTTTATGCTAGATTCACCTTGAACCATTGCTCATTCAAAGGCCTTGATCCAAGGAAGAAAATTGATTACTTAAAGAATAAATAAGGGAAGAAGAGTAGCCTTTAGATAGATTTTTTATCAAAAGGCTATTCTACATTTGCATAGGATATATATTTATCATTTACAACTAAGAATGAAGAGAGGAGGCAAGCAACACAGTTGCAATGAGGAGAAAAAAAAGAGAAAAAAGTAAAAAAAAATTTGAAAGTTTCTTTGAAGGTATAATTTTTACTATCTCTTTCATTACATTTCATAGAATTTTTCATAGTTTTCATATTATTTTCCTTTTTTTTTTTTTTTGAGAAAAAAACTTTCTCCATAGTTGTTTACCTCCATAACTCCAAGTTTAATCCAAGAATTCAACCAACTAAGCAATAGTTTGGATTGAAACAAAAGAGATCAAAGAAAACAAAATAATCCTCCAGTAAAGCAACCATTGAGAGGTTCAACCAAGCCTCCATTCTCCATAATGTATGTTTTCCTTGCTTTAAATAATATGTATGGATGTTTTGAGTGTTACACTACTTATTATTTACATGATTATTGATTATGTTAGTAGTTTATGTGATGTATTTGGCTAGCATGCATGTTTATATGGTTTCCACCTTAGGTAGTTAATTACATGTTTGATGAAATTCCATTTATGATAAAAATGCATTTATGTGATAATTTTATAAGTGTTTGGTGCATGTTCCACCTAAATAAAAGATTAAATAATTATGGGGAGCCATTAAAAGCATTGCCAACTTCCCCATGCTTGGCCAAACCTCCCTTTAATGCTTGGTAGCTAAATGTTGTTCATATCATGTATGTTTGCTTGTACTTTTGGTTTGTTCTTTAAGTTTTCTATGTGTTTGATGAAATCTTCAATGAATAAAAATGTCAAATTAGTAAACTTTTAGTGATTTATTGTTAATTACATGTGTTTGATTCAAAACAAAAAATGGTGGAGACATATCTTAAGTTTTTGGCCAACAAATTCTTGCATGAAAATGCTTTAGAACTTTGTTTGGCTTTTAAATCTTTGGTGTTTAATCTATTTTTGCCATGTTATTACATGCATGTCTAGTTTGTAATATATATGTAAATATGCCTAAGTTTGTGATATGCTTGCTTCCATATTTCATACACATTTCATGCATTCTTACCAATGACATTTTTGTTATTTTTTCACATGAATTTCTCATGTAAATCTAAACCCTAAACCAAACGCTAAACTCTAAATCAAAACTTAAACATAAACCTAAACCCTAAACCATAAACCTTAAACCCTAAACCATAAACCTTAAACCTTAAACCTAAACCTTAAACCAAAAACCTAAACCTAAACCCTGAACCAAACCTAAACTCTAAACCCTAAACCTAACCCTAACCCTAAACTAAACTCCAAACCCTAAAACTAACACTTGATCCCCTTCATGCATTTGCATCTCATTTTACTTCATTATTGTATGCATTCTTAAATTGTCATGTATTCATATTCTATCATTCATTTTCCATTATCATGCATACATTATATATTATTATGTTCATACATATTATTCATAGGTATTTTTTTAATGAAAAATATTTTAAAATAAGATAATATCTCAAGTAAAGATAACCTTTGAGATCGAGCCTAAATATAAGGATATTCTCAACAGTTATCATTTATGTGAAATATTATCTAGGTTTTTTAGGGGCAATTTGAAAACACCTAAACTAAGGATAGTTTTGAAGCTCTTCTTAAATATAGAAAAGTAAAAGAAATATCTTGATACTTAAGATTTTGTCATATTGATCCAAAAATAAATTGATTTGGTTTTTTTTTTTTTAAATCTAACTTTTTTAATAAACTAGTAAAGAAAAGAATTAAGTTATAAACATTAAAGTGGGCTCATCTTTACCAAAATCTAAGGATAACATGTAATTAATTGGTACCATCTTTGACAGGCGATATGGGGTACTAATTCTTTCCCACGCATAACCAACTCTCGAACCTAATTATGAATTTCGCAAATCATAAAATTTTTTTTAGTAAACTTTAAACTCATTTTAAATATTTTATTAAAAGGACAAAATATTTTGGTAGCCAACCACACCCTAAAAAAATTGGTGGTGACTATTTAGTTTTGATTTTATTGAAAATATTTTTTTACGCTGTTTTTTGTTTTTCCCCTAGTCCAATAATCAAATTCTTGGACCCATATATTACGATAGTAAACCTTTGATGGGAAGGCTTCTAGAGTTTTAATAAAATAGGCTAAGGTCCTCTCTCTTCTAAAAGTTATAATTACTACCCATTGAGTGCTATCAATAAGAGAAGAGGGAAAAATAAGACTTAGCCACTCCAAGGGTTATTTTACTTTCGCATATTGATCCTAACCACCCAAACAAGTATGTAGAATCTCTTTATTTATATATGTCTTGATTATCCCATAATAACATGGGTCCATGTTTATATGTGGTATCAGGCTATCATTGTGTGATATTAGGACCCTAAAACCATGTTTCAAATATTATTTTACTTGAATCGCTTTATTTGGGATGAAAATTTGTAGTTTTCATAATCCTTTTTTTGGATTTTTATTTTTCAAAATTAATTTAAGGGTTTCACTCCTCTTTAAAAAAGGATTGAAACCATAAAAGAACATTTTCTAATTCCTTGTATAGAAAGAGAAATAAGGGTTGAAAGTTTTAGTTTAAGTTTTAATCTAAATTCTTATTTTGATTAAAATATTAACATTTTATGTGTTTAATTTGAAATTAATTCTTGAATCATGTTTCTCATATCATATAAAGTTAAACCAAAGTGTTTAATTTCATAAAATATTGCTTTAGATTGTCAAATATGAGGAAAACAAAAATGAGTTGATTGTGGGTTTTATAGATTTAAAACTTTTACCAATTAATTTTGTTTATGTTGTTTTTTTTATCCTTGTCTTTCTTTTTTTTTCTTTTTTGCATAGGTTTGATAGAAAAATAGTTTAATTGAGTTTTAGGCACTTCAATTTGATGAAAATACCAAGAAAATGCATCAAAAATGGCAAAAAAAACATAAACAAACTTGAATGGGTCAAGAACAACTCCAATTGTGTCAGGTCAACATGGCTAGAGGTTGAAACAAACCTTTCCATACTAAATGAAACCCACGCATAAAGAGTGTCACATGCGACGCATGTGGGCTCATCAAACTAGTGTCCATTTTCTACTTCGGCTTCTTCTAACATGTTTGGAATTTTATTTATGATTTTTTCATTATTTTTCTAGAATTTTTAAATTACATGAAATATTTATTTTTTGACACTCGTGCATTGCTCAATAATTGTTATTAGTTATACACATGATTTTTGTTATTTTATTTTATAATAAAATATTTTGGGGAATCTAATGATATTAAGTACTTTCTTTAGATAAGCCTTAATATTTATGTACTTTCAAGTTGAATTCTATGTGCATAATTGATTTAGTAATTAAAATTAATCTTAATTGAGTTCAGGACCTAAGTTTAAATGTAGTATACACTGCTTATAGTACCTAATGAGATACATCTAACTCTAGTATCTTAGCTTGAATGGTACATTGCATAAATTATGGTCGAGTATGCAAACTTAAGAATTTTAGGCAACTAATGAAATTTCTAATTTAAAAAAATTTTCATTAATTGCTATAAGTATTTGCCTGCCAAAATGGCTCACTTATTGAAATTAATGAAATATTTTATCATTCTATGGTTATAGAATGGTTGTTAGATGATCTTATGCAACTGTCTGTCCAAAAAGGGTTAATGTATAGGGTAATTTGTTTGGAACAAAAATATCATGGTTAAGGGTATATCTATTTAGAAAATTTGTCTCCCCAAAAGGGATTATTTTTGCAAAAACTAGAACATTTTCATATTAGCTTTACATGGAAAGTTCCTACCTATATGTTACATTATTTGCCCAAAAAGGAGTTTATAGTGATACACTAAGACCTTTTAGTAACTTTTAGCACATCATGAATCATTGCTATATATTTTATGATATTGTCCATTAACTAATTTTGCATTTATGTGTCAAACAGTGATTTTACTATTAATAACAATCAAGTCATTATTGAAGTTTTTCATGGGTCTAGTTATGAGAGATGGAACAAAGATTTGAATTTTGTTTTGGCTATGAGTTAGACATAGCCTTGCATTTTCCAAAGCCTACTGAACTTATTGAAAAAAGTACTGTTGAATAAAAAGACTTTTTTGCCAAATGGGAAAGGGCAAATAATATGTGTCTATATGCTATTAAGAGGTCAGTTTCTAAACACTTTTTAAGTAGGCTGGATATAATTGCTAGGGATCTTAACCATGTTGTAGATAATAGATACCAAATATCCAATAAGTCTAAGGATAGGAAACTTATGAATGAGCTTATAAGTATAAGGTATGATAATGTAAGGGGTGCTAAAGATTTTATCATCAGAATGGTCTACATTCAACCTAAATTGACTTCCCACAACATTATCTTCCCTAACAAATTCATTGTTCATCTTGCCTTAAATGGCTTACCTATTGAGTTCACTTATATCAAAATTACCTATGCTATGAATGAGGTTTGGAAATTTAATGATCTTATTTCAAATATGTCTCTGATGAAGAAAAACTCATAAAAAAAAAAGAGTGAGAGTGCCTTTTTTACTACCTACTTCATACCTAATTACTAAAAAAATTTTAGGAAACCTAGGAGAATTATTCCCAATGCTCGTAAAAAAGTTCAGGACAATAAAAGACAAGGTAATAATCAAACTAAAGGGGTAAGAGGTCCTAAAGCTATCATTAAGAAAAATCAAGTGCTTTTCTTACAAGAAAAAAGGTCACATGAGACATGAGTGCCCCATATATAAAGCTTGGTTAGAGAAAAAGAATAAACAAGAAGATAACTCACTAGCTCTCGTTTGTTTTTAATCCTATTTTGTTAGTACCCCATCAAATTTATGGTGACTTGATGGTGGTACAACTATTCTTGTTACTATTACCTTGTAGGGTTACAAAAGTAAACGAAAGCCAAGTGAGAAAAAGGTCAAACTTAGAGTTGGAAACAATGTTGAAATAAATATTAGTATGTAGGAACACAAGGTTTAAACTTAGAACATGGTTTTGAACTTTTTTGAGAAATATTTTTCATGTATCTTCATTTAGGAAGAATTTGATTTTAGTTTCTATTTTGGACAAACATGGTTATTAGTTTGGCATTGAAAATAGAAAAGTTGACTTGTTTTTAAATTCCAATATTGTTGGTGAGTTTAAACTAGTTGACAATTTATATAAACTATGCTTGGCCTACAATAATCAATATAATTGCAATAATGTTGACAAGATAGTGTCTAAAAGATCTTTGACTAAAGAAAACTCTTTTTTATTGTGGCATAAATAGTTGGATCACATTTATGATGAAAGGGTACAAAGATAGATAAAATATTATGTTTTGCCTTCAATTACATAAAGGGTAAACTAACTAAAACTAAAAAAAAGGTTACAAGTTGCATTTATGATCTTTTGGAAATAGTGTGCACTGATATTAGTAGACCTTTTACATCTACCTTACCTGGTAACAAATATTTTATTATTTTTATTGATGATTATTTTTGTTGTGCATATCTTTACCTGACTGACAAAAAATTTAATGCTTTTGAAAATTTCAAAAATTTTAAAACTAAGGTAAAAAGACAACTAAGAAAAGTCATCAAAGTTGTTAAGTCCAACTAAAGTGGTGAGTATTATGGCAAAAATGGTGAAATTAGATAGTACATGGGACCATTTGCCAAATATTTACAAAAATGTGAGATTACTGCTCAATATACTATGCTTAGTCCTAAACAAAATGGTGTGGCAGAAAGGTGGAATCACACCGTTAAAGATATGATGAGGAGCATAATGAGTAAAACCAATCTTCTTTAATCTTTTTGGGGTGAAACTATTAAAATTGTCTTATATGTACATAATAGAGTACCTAATCACTATTCCTAAAACACCTTTTGAATTGTGGACTAGTAGGAAATGCAATTTAAACCAGTTTCAAGTTTGGGGATGTCCTATAGAAGTTAGAATCTATAACCTTCCTAAAAGAAATAGTGAAGCTAGGAATGCTCGTTACTTTTTCATAGGGTATCCAAACCATTCCAAGGGATATAGCTTTTATTATCCTACACGTGAAATTAAGGTTGTAGAGTCATAGGTGGCAAAGTTTCCTGAGCAAAATGTTACTAATAAAGGTGTGATAGAGGTTGTGGATAACAATGAACCTATTAGACATACCTCCATCCTTTACTTACAACACAATGCCATGTTGTGCTAGTAGCCATTTAGAGATGAAATCAAGGGCAACAGGATACAAACCCTCATCCTATTGATTTTGCTCATGTTGATGTACTTTAAGTTCAAGAAAATGAGATTGAAATGCCTTTGAAGAGATCTTCCAAAAAAAGAAGATTTATCATCTCTAATTATTATATAATTTATCTTAGAAAGAGTGACTATGACATCAATCATGTTGTTGATCCTATGACTTTTGGTGATGTTATTAGCAGTTTGTAGTATGGTGTATAGATGGATACAATGAAAGATGAAATGAATTCTCTGACTCAAAATAGTATCTAAAAGCATGTTGAACTGCCAAAAGGGTATAAATTCATTAGTTATAAATTGATGTATAAAACAAATAAAGATTCTAAGGGAAAAATTAATAGACTTAAAGCTAGACTAGTGGCAAAAGGATTTACTCAAAAGGAATAAGTAAATTATAATGAAACTTTTTCACATGTATCTTTCAAAAATTCCTTTAGGATCAATATAGCCTTGGTAGCACACTTTAACTTGAAGCTTCATCAAATGGATGTGAATAAAATTTTTCTCAATGTTGATATTTGAGAAGAGGTTTATATAGTGCAACCTAAGGATTTTAGGAATATGAAAATGAGCATTTAGTATGTTGAGTAAAAAAGTCAATCTATGGGCTTAAGTAAGCTTTTAGGTAGTGATATCTAAAATTTGATAAGATGGTTACTTCCCTAGGTTTTGAGGAAAATAAAGCTGATCAATGCACATGCCTTAAAATTAGTTGGAGTAAGTATATCTTTCTTGTTTTATATGCGTATCTTATTGGTTTTGTAATGAAATTGGTTTGTTGTATGAAACTAAGCAACTGTTATCCAAGACTTTTGATATGAAAAATCTTTAAGATGTCTCTTTTGTTTTTGGGATTGAAATTCATAGAGATAGGTTTCAAAATTTATTAAGAATATCACAAAGTTCTTATATTAATCATGTACCTAGTAAATTTAACATGTAGAATTGTAAGGCTAGGGATGCACCTATTGAGAAGTAAGGTACATAAATTATAGCTTTGCTAGTTGTCAATATGATATGAAATCCACTTTGAGATATAATTTTATCTTGGCTGGAGGACCCGTGTCTTGGAAAAGTGTGAAACAAACACTCTTAGCTTATTCCACCATGCAAGTTGAGTTTGTTAAATGCTATGGAGCTACTACACAATCAATTTGTATAAAGAATTTTATTTTCGGCCTTTGCATTGTTGATTTTATCTCTAGATCATTGAAGATTTATTATGACAACAGGTTTGTTGTGTTGTTTTCTAAGAACAAAAAGCACTAATGTGTCTAAACATTTAGAGATACAATATCTTAAAGTCATAAGCTTTGTAAAAGATGGTGAGATTATTATCGAACACATAGAGACCAACAATATGATTATTGATCCTTTAACTAAAGGATTAAGACCTATAGTGTTTGGTAAACATGTTGAGGGTATTGGTATTTTAAGGTCTTTTGATGTAATTCATTAGTGGGAATTTTTTTTTTATTTCATACATACATAACATGGTTTGCCTTTATGTTGGACCCTTTCTTTTTATGCTTGGAATATCTATGTGATATTTGATTCCATGCTTAAATGATAATCATTGTTGTTTGATATTTTATGTAATTATTTTATTTTGTTAGTGCATATACACTTGCAAAATTAAAGTTTGTTATATGCATTGTAAAGTCTTTAAGACTTTGTGTCTGTCTTAAATATGATTATTTTGTCACTTAAGTATGTCTCATATATGATACCATTAAGGAACTTCGAGGATAAAGAGGAAACATATAAGCATATTTGGATGCCATATAGACTTCTCAATGAGTTTAGAGAAATCGATAAGAGGACTGACAATGAAAATAACATATTGAGATCACATTTAGGTGTTATTTTTTTACTACACAACCACATTAAGATCAATTGTCGATAACGTCACTAGAACTTGTAACTATGGATTGGTCTTTTCTCAAGAAGGGGCACAAAGGCTGTCATGATTTGGTATTAGATGGTTTTATGGGACAAAATCATTAAGATGTTGTTTCAAATGACTAAATTGTTTCTTTTTAAATTATGGCCACATTAAAGTAAAGTAAATCAACTTGAAGTCTTGATAGGTGATCTGCAAGTGCACAGAATCATACAAGTAAAATAATGATAAGTAAAGTATCATTCTTATAAAGATTGAATATTGAGAGACACAAGTACCAAAATTTTTGCACTTAAACTTATACTTAGATAATTCAAAACAAACTAGAATATAAACTAAGCAAATTAAACCCTGAAACATACAAAACTAATATGAATCAAAGCTAAACTAATGCAAACTAAAAAAAAATAAGATTCAATTGATCAAAACTAAACAAATCGAAACTATAGCACAAAAACAATAGGAAATTGAAATTAAATAAGCTCTAAACTATCAAAATCAAAACAATAATGAACACAAATTGAAAACAATAAACCAATAAACATGTAATAATAAATCATAAAACATAAAACTGAAAGCTAAATAGATCAAAGATATCAAAACCAAATGCTACCTGAATCAATTACATGCAATAACATGAAAATCACCCAAACCGAATTAAACTTAACACAAGATTAAACTTCAACTAACCCTACTTCATTTTTTAAACATGCAATAACTTAAATTAACCTAGTAACATGCAAATGAATCTAATTAAATCAAAATAGAATTGAAATTAACCTAATATGCAAAAACCAAATCTAATGAACCCTAATCTTATGTAAACATGCAAACCTTAATCAATTAATCCTAAACTGAATATAAATCAATAGTAAAAATGCAATAATCAAACTTAAAATCAACCTAAAAACTAAAACAAAAATTAATTTAAACTTTAAACAAGTAAACCGAATAGATCATGTAAAAACTTATGCAATTAAACCTAGTAAAACCCTAAACATGCAAACATAAACAATAATCAAATTTAAATCTAACCTAACAATGTAAACCAAAAGATTAAACAAGATTTAAACTATAATTGAATGACTGAAATCAAAATAGTACATGAACTGCACCAATGAAATAAAATTTAAAGTAAGAATTGAAAATTATATATCAAGATCCAAAATCAATTACAAAATCAATCCTTAAACCAATTAAAATCAAATATAAATAAAACCAAATTGAAAGAATACTTGAAACAGAATTTAATTGAATTAAAACTTGAAAAGAATGTGCAGAAATTGAAATTAAAAGAGCAAAAAAGTAACATAACAAGAAAGCCTTAAAACTAAGAATTTGAAGACTAAAAAATGCTTAAAGAAAACTTAGAACAATAAAATCTAAGATTGGCCTATCACTCCAACCCCTTACACCCTTTTCTGATACCTAAAAAGACGTATTTATAAGCTTAAAAAACCCTAATGATGTTTGGCCAAAATAGAACTCCCAAGATAGCTTGTGGTTTTGGTTGGAATGAAACTCTTTAAACCAAGAAAACTTCTTGAAGTTCAGTAGAACTAGAACTCTTTAAAAAGAACTCTTATACTCTTTAAAAAGAACCCTTATACTATTTAAAAAGAACTCTTATAGATCAAATTTCATTTTATAGATCATAATCATCTTGTAGCAACTTAAAAAATAGAAGAAAAATTGAATCTTGCATACCAAGAATATTCAATTATTATGTACTCACCTTCTAAAAATCATATTCAAATACCTTGATCTTGAACTTTTAAATTGCATCACAACTTGGTCTTGAATCTTAGAGAAAAAAATCAGAATTTTACTTAAACAAAAACTCTTCTTTTACTGGCCATGTGAATGGTATTTATAACTTAATGCAAATCCTACTCCAAGTAGGAATAGGAATAACCAATCCTAGTGAAAATAGGAAATCCAAATCCAAGTAGAAATTTTAGATAGACTTGCCACATCATCCATTAGTAATCTTATTCATGGGCACCTACATAAGCTATCATGGACTTGCATTCACTTAAAATTACAATTCTACCCTTTTATTACTAAAATTACCTAACTTGAATCTTGCATGAATTTTTTTCATTTTCCTTCAAGATTGCATAATTTCAACTCCATTAAACTCAACAAAACCAATCTTGAACATCTTTCCCATTATTTAACTCCAAGATTTTTAAGAAAACCAAAAACTTCCAAGAACATAACAAGAACATTTCAAGAATCCATATTATGCATCAAAAAGCATTTAAGATTGATCAAGAGTTATCAAGATTCTCCAAGATTTATCAAAATTCATACTTTCCTTCAAGATTTCCTACAAAATAGAAAATAAAACTAATTAGGAGTATAACGAACATTATTTTGCTAAGAACTGAGCAAAAATCAACCTATAAAGCAATAGAAATAACTTTATTTTATAGAGTTATCAAGTCATATTTTCTAAATCAACGTTTCTTTAAATCAAACAACCTAATTAATATTACCCAAGTGGGAGAATGTTAGAATTTTTCATAAATGGGCTACTATTAATTGGTGATTTTAATTTAATAAAATCAATTGATAAATTTAGTTTTAATACGAAACAATCATGAGAGCCTAAATAATTTAACATGATCATTTGAGTGTGGACTTTGCACATCTTACTAGGTTAATATGGTTTGGTTATTGTGTAGGAATTTGGCCTAATAAGCCTTGGATATGAAGGCTTTTAGGGTTTTACTAAAATAGGTTAAGATCCTCTTTTCATTTCTACAAGTTATGGTTACTGCCCATTAAGTGCCATTAAGAAAAAAAGAGCAAAAAGGAATACCTAGCCACTCTAGGGATTATTTTGTTTCCTTGTATTGGTCATGGCCACCTAAACAAATATGTCGAATCTCTTTATTTATATATGGCATCCTGATTATCATATAATGATCTTGGGTTAATGTTTACACCATTACCATCGCTACTGCTAATATAAGCCCAGAGCAGTAGCTTTTCAATCAACAATTTCTATAATTTCAAGCTATTTAAGGCTTTGATTGCAGAGTTGATATCCGGCTTCGAGGTCTTTAAACCTTTCAAATCCCTTATTGCATTACCTTGCGCATCCACAGTTGATTGCTTATTGGCTAGAGCTTTGCAAAGTGATTCTTGTTTAAAGCTTTACAAAACGATTCTAATACGTACCAAAAGAACTCTTTATAGTGGAAAAGAACTCTTATTTTTTATTAATAATTTTTCACACCTATAAATTTAATTCTAAAATGAATTTATAAAATAATTTTACCTAATTTCTTAATTTAGCTAAATGTCTATCATTTCTAAATTATAAACTAGATAATAATAAATTTTAAATAACCCTAACTACTTATTCTAACTACTTAATCATAAATATAATTTTAAATAAATAATATTAACAAACATATAACTAAAATATATATAACATTCCTTCACCTTAAATAACTCTTGTCTTCAAGGGTTAAATCTTAAAAAATACTATTTGATTGTCATCTCACTTTTTCTTATTATTTCAAGAGCCAATGATAAGCATTGTAAAAAAAATAATTGATCTTGAAACAAATCATAAACTTGAGATAGTGGCAAGTTTCTGAACTTATCAAACCTAATCTTGAAGTTGTTGAACTTGAACTCGAAGTTGTTACACATTAGTTGTAATTTAGCTTGTGCAAAAATTTTCTCAAGTTTATCCATAAAATTGTTAAAGTTGTCCAACCTTGATCATAATTGATGTGCTTCTAAGATTTCTTTCGTCTCATCTATGAAATCTTTTACTTGGTATAAAGTCATTTGATTCAAGCAAGATATCATGTTCATAGATAGATGTAAGAGTTTGTCAATGCCTTCTTCAAGCTTGATAAATTGCTACTCGTCTTCCATCTCTTTCTCAGCTTGGTTCTGATACTAAAATGCTATGTATCAAATTGATAAAAAAGAAAAGAAAGTAAAAAAGAATTTTCAAAGGAAACTCAATTTTATAATTTTATTTGATTCAACTTTAATCCATAACAGTTATAACCTGACTTTTACATAAACTAGTCAAACCTTAAGAGATGATGATAAATATAAATAATTATTGTCATTTAATAAATAATCCTAAAATATAAATAAATAAATATCCTAAGATAATCCTAAATAATAAATAAAATAACAAGATAAATTCTAAGATAAAATATTAAGATAATCTTAATTAAATAATTTAGAATTATAGATGCACATAATATTCCTCCTCCCTTAAAAATACCTTTGCCCTCAAAAGTTAAAACTTGAAAACCAGCACTCGCTTTTCCCATATCCCTCCATGTTGATAATAATACCAAATGATACAAACCATAAATGCAAAAAAAAAAAAAAACGAGCTCTTTAGAGTGAACTTGAATTCTAATTTTTTATTACTAATTCTTCACACCTACAAACTTAATTCTAAAATGAATTAGACTAATTTTATCAAGTTTTTTAATTCAACTAAATGTTTGTCATTTATAAATGACAAACTAGATAATAATAATCTTAAAATAATCTTTACTACTTACCGATAATTTTAAATAAATAATAAAAATAAATATATAACTAAAATAAATAAAATATATAGATTCCTTGACTGTGACCATTATTGGTAGTTGCCAATTGGAAAAGGTGGCTAGGGTTGACCATTAGGGTTTGCTAGGAAAGGTGTGGCATGTAAGATGCAGAAGGAGAAATTGTGAATAGAGGAAACGAATGAGGAAATGAAAGGAAAGAGAAAGTACATGCAAATCCAATGACAGTTAGGGTGCATTAAATTAAAAAGCACTAGGGCATTAAAAAAGTTTTGGTTTTTATATAAGAGATTGTTTGGAAGGAAAATTAATTAGAATGCTTGCATGATTAGATAAATCTATAGATTAGCAAGCATGCATGTTTAAAGATGACAAAATAATTCGTTTCCGATGGATTTGACTTATCCCGTTCTGATAAGGTTAATTTTTTTAAATAAGAGCTCAAGTTAGAGGCGGTCAAGTTTTTTTCTCCTCAAGTTGGAGTTGGGTTTTATATTGCATCACTCTAGCCCGACCCAGGTATATATAAAAAATAGTTTTTTATTAGTTATTTAATTTTATATTTATATATGTATTATAAGAATAAATTTATTATTTAATTTTTTTAATTTAAAATATTAGCTTAACAAAATTACTTTATTTATGTATATTTAAAATGTTATTTATATTAAAATAATATTTTATGAATATTATACCAAATTAAAATTATTAAACTAATTCAAGTCAGGTCGGTTACAGTTTTTGAATATACGAGTCTAATAGGAAAAAATAATATTTTGATGTTAGAGTCAAGTTTCAATATTAAAGGGTCGGGTCAGAGTAGGGTCAAACAAAAGGCCACCTTGACCTGACCTATTGACATCCTTATGTGTATTGTTTTTGTCCTATGATTTGGGGTGTAAATGAAACAATTATGCTCGTAACCTACTCAAACTCAATTCGTTCAAACTCAAATTTGGTTCGATTAATCGAGCCGAATTTAAGTTACAATCAAATTCGAGCATCCTAGTGTTTAATGATGTAACCAAAAAAAAATTTTTAATGGGAACAAAAGTTAATATAATACCGAATCTCCCTAAATACACAAACATGTGAATATAAAATTTCTCATATATTATCTTTAAATAATAGTGTCACATTAAAAAATCCAAATAAGAAAAAAAATAATGTAAAGATATTATTTTTATAATTGTCTACTATAAGTTTTCATATTTTGAAACTGTTGTATAATAGCTTCAGTGTAAACACTTTCAAATACATCTTTTTCAATACATGTAATCAAACAATAAGTTTTAAGTTGACTATCAAGCATCATAAGATTAGCGATTGAAAACACAAGAGGATAAAACTAAGCAAAAACAAATTATTTTTTTCTTGTCTAAGTTGAAAATGACTCATTTAGATTAAGGCATGCTGCAAAAAAATAACTCGATGAAATTATTGTTGAGTTATTGAAGTTGCTATCTATGACAACATAAATTAAGTCAACTTGATAATTATGCAAATTTGAGATCTTTGTAACTTTATGTCTTGATCTCTCATGAGCTACATAGATATTATCCATACTAGAAACCACAATATCATGTTTTTCATAAAAAAAATAAACTTCAACTAATAAAGAATCTCATCCATTATCTTTCATCTTTTGCATCTATTGTTTAGATATTGCAACTAATTCCATAGCATTAACAATATCTTGATCTTTTCTTTATAAAGTTTTGACGATTCATTTGTAATTCCTAGCACATTACTCATTAAGTATAGATTGAAAACAAAATTAAAAAATTGAATCAATTGCATTAACACTTAAGCTTCAACTATTTGTTTAGAATTCAAATCATTGTAAACCATAATATGAAGCACATCAATAATAGATGCAAACAAGATGATTATGTTGACACACGAACCATAATGAGAAACTCATCAAGTATCATTAGTGCATTTAAGACTAGTTTCTTGATTTAAACTTCTTTCATTTGCAAGTTCATTATTCTTTATTGTCTCAACAATTTTAATTGTTTGACTTTTTCTAAAAATATCATAGCATTTGCATGAAACTTAATAATATTTAGCAAGGTATTGATATTATAAAAAAGTGAAACAATTGAATATCTATTTCTTATAACAACTATAAAAGTTAATTAAAGTTGATAAGAAAGGCAATGAACATAAAATGCACACATATTTTCCTTTTTCAAACCATTAAATTCATCTTGCATGTTGCTAACACTACCATGATCTTGTCCATGTAATCTTTACAAACTTAATCCATACTTGAAAGATAATGACAAAATAACTGTTATTTTAAGTGACCAGGTAGTAGTATAAAAAACATACACAATATCCAAAAAACTTTTAATTGCACAATTTATTTCATTCATATCTCGTGAAATAAGAGTAATTTGTTCCTTGTTTTACAAATCACAAGATTTATCAACTATGAAAGAAAATAAATCATCTCCTAAATCATCAATAATAGCCTTTGTTGTCTCGCTTATTACAGCATTTATAATATCATATTAAATATTAGAAGTAGTTGATTTCAAATTATTAGGAGCATTTTTTAAAACAACATTATTAATAGCTTCATTATGATTGGCCAAAAAAAATGCAAGAGTTCAAAAAGTTTCCTTCGGTTTTTTATTCTTCGTATTCATTATGACCATGAAAAACTAGCCTTTGATGTAAGAGAAATTGAAGACAAACTACTAAAGCAGTCAATATAGTTCAATATTTAATTTGGACTTGATTTAATTGTTTAACAAGAATAAATTGAATGTGTTGTGTTGGTTTTAATTCATTAAGTCTTTACATTTCCTATAAGCTTGATTATGAGCACTATTATGACTGCTAACATAAGTTTTAAATTTATCTTTTTATTCCAATTGGTAAAACCTTCAAGAATAAAAGAATATTCGCTTCCTTGCTAAACAATGTGTTGTTTAAAGATAACAATATAAACAAAAATGGCATCCTTTATTAATACTCTAACCAATTACCGAACTCATTAAACTAAGATTAAACCAACGTAACAAATTTCTTATATTTTTTTGAGGAAATATATGGTTATGTGGTTAACAATGTTTTTTGTAAGTATGCCCTTCGTACCTTATCTTGATCATTAAGAGGATAGCTGGTGATTCTATTATGAAATCCCAAATCCATAAGAAAAGTTTCTAAATCAATTTTAATACGAGTTTGCTTTAAGCTTTGTTCATCAGTATCTTAAGTACAATGTGATTGCTCCAATATTGATTTTCTTTTGAAATACCTTTCCATTAACTACAAAAAAAAAAAAGAAACATTCTTAATAGAAGCTAAAAGTAATACAATCATAATAAAAAAATTATGAACTTTAAATAATTAAAATTACCAAAATAAAGAGACTAAACTTATACTCCAATATTGATTTTCTTTTGAAATACCTTTTCATTAACTTAAAAAAAAAAGAAGAAATATTCTTAATAAAAGCTAAAAGTAATACAATTATAATAAAAAAATATGAACTTTGAATAATTAAAATTACCAAAATAAAGAGACTAAAATTATATATATTCTATTATATTGTCAAGCAATTAATTTTTCACTAACAAAATGTTAAATTACCAAATCAATAATAAAAAAACTAATTTTACATAACTTTTTTTTCTCAATTTACATGTCATTCTAATCAATATTCTCTCTCAAACTCCTCTTTTTAACTTTTTCCTAAATTGCATTCCCTAAATTACTATTTTTTATCTTTGATTTAAAGATAAGGGAACAATAAAGCACACATCATTTTGGAAGAAAATAAGTTGCAAAATAGTTCAATCTATTCCAAAACAAATTTGAGCAATAATTGTTTCTAGTCATAAATAAATTGATTCATATGGCTTTAATTTTTTTTTTTTTGGACGTTACAACCACAACATAAAAATAAGGGGCACTATACAAAAATTGAAATATTAAATATATGTTTTAAAACATAAAATTTAAAGATCCTTTGGCAAAAGGAAACCGAATTATTTGAGTTCATTTCTTGTCCAAATTTTAAATAACCCAAAAAGCCAAAAAATTATAGAGATCATAAGTGGTGATTAAACAGAAAGTTACATCATAGATTAAAAGCAGAATGTACATAAACTCATTAAATAACAATAATATATTACGCTTACTATAAAGGATAATTTCATCTTTAATACTATTCTCTCTTAAAATCCTCTTTTAACTTTTTTGTGTGTTTTTCTCCTTTTTTACGTTGACAGTGACTTTGCAATCAAGAGACAATAAAGAGTCTTTTTAGTTCTATGCCTTTTATTTCCTTTTTTTATATTTTAAATTATTAAAAAAATCAAAATTAAATAACTTTTTTACATACATCACATGAAAAAAAAAAGGACAACATAGGTTTTATTTAGTTGGATATAAATAATCAATGGATTTTAACATTCTTTTACTTTAGAAGAAAAACAAAAGTAAAAAATGATTTATTTTTATTAATTTTTTTACTTTTATAAATTATATATTGATCCCAAAATCTATTTTTTAGTGAGGTCAATTTTAATATTTCCCTAAATTTCTATATATATATATAATAAATGGATTTTAAATTTAAGTGGAGCCAACTTACCTAATTTTTTAGGCTTAGCACCCTGTTAATATTTTGCTCGAGTGGCTTGTGCACTTAATAAAAAATTTTCATTTTTAATACATATTTTTATTAATACTTTACAATTTTATCCTCAAAATATATACCTAAAAACCTAATCTTTAACTCATTGGCTTTATTTCTATCCCAATCTTAATCCTAGTGGTGCCCCCTCTCTCTTTATTAATCCTAGCCCGACTTTCTCAACCTACATTGGCCTAAGTTCATTTTGTCTAGTGTTGGTTGCTAACTAAGACTTTTGTCTCTTTCTTACCATAATGTGATCTTATATCTTATTTTATCTTTTTCTGGTGATGGATGGAAAATGGGTCTCCTTATGTTTTCTATTCAGAAAGTAGATAATTGTTATTCCTAAGAAATATTAGCTTTGGTGCTTTATCTATTTAATATTTGAATCAGTCCTTAATCGCCACCCCTTTATTTTCAATCCTAAAATTTTCTTTCTAGTGATGGATAGAAAATAAGGCTCATTTATTTGTTTCATCATAAAAATTTCTTTCTCTATCTTTTTCAAACATATATTTAAATGCTTTTGCATAGTATAAAAAGTTGCTTCAGATTTTATTTTTGGGTATTTCATATCTTTCTCAGCTTTGAATGTTAAGGCCTTTTAGCTTCTAATTAGTCATGGGGTTTTTAAAATTTTATTGTTTTCTTTGATTAATGTGGTAAAAAATGGCTTCAGATCCAACGATGCACACTTTTTGAAGAAGTTGCAAGCATAACAAAACCAAAATTTGTTAGTTCATTATTTCTAGGAAGGTCAAATATTTCTCTTTCTTTTATTTAATTAGTGTTTTTAATCTTCCCATCAAAAGATTGTTTAATTGCTTTTCATATTTTAAATTATGATTTTTTGGCGTATGATTATTTTTTGTTGATGAACTATGAGATGAATCCATATCCAATAATTTGATTTTTATCTCAAGTTGAGCTTAGCCTAAAAATATAGAATTTGATTGAACTCAATTGAGTTTTAAACTTTGGGCTTGGATAGATTACACTTTTACTTAGTATCATGAATAAATGAATCAAGATTATCAAATAATCCTTCAGATACAAAAAAAAGCAACTTTTTTACTTAAACATATTAGTACTAATAAGTTTCATTGATTATAATTGGAATAAGGTCTAAATTTATCATTTTATTTAAGTTAACAAATAAAAACAATTATGTTTATGCATAAAAAAATCCCATTGAAAACCTTAAACAAATACAATGGTTCAGTGACACAAAGAAAATACATAAGAATCATACAAATCATAGTTGTTAATTTTATTTCATTACCGACCATACTAGTTGGTACGCTATAATTCTACCAAAATACAATACATCTAAAGATGATTTTTTATATCGAATTTAGTACTAGGCAATACCAATTGTTTTTGTTAATTTCGGCCTATTTTAGTGAATTTCGGTAGAATAACATGTTTCGGTCGGTATATGAATGTGAAATATATTTTGTAATTTTTAACTTATCTTTTGTTATTTAATTATTTTTAACCTAATAAAAATAAAATTAATTGAAAAAACAATCTTTAAAAATTGAGTTTTTTTATTGTTTATTTTAACTTTTTTATAATTTATTTTTTCAAAGTAAAGTTTATAATTTTATATATTATTTTTTCAAATCAAAGTTTATAAGTATTTTAGTTTTTTTCAAAAAAAAAATTATACTCCTTCTATAAAATTTAAAAATCATAAAGTTTTGATTAATTTTTTTTCATCTCTTTGTTTTCATTTTAATATTCATATGAAAAAAATACTTATTTAAATATCATATGATCATATTAAGTGTTTAAAAATAATATAAAAAATTTATGATATTATTTCTTATGTTTTTAAACTTATTTATTTGATTTGAATATATTACATATTTATTTTATGGCTTATTAATAATATTATAATGTACAAGTTCATGCATGTTTATAAATATATTTGTACTAAACCAAAAAATCCAAAATAATATACTAAAACAACTAGTACTAAGATATATCATATTTTTAAAAAAAATCAAAGCATTATCGGGTACAATATTAATAACCTTGGTACAACTGCCATTAGTGAAACAAATACAATACCATCAATAGCTTTCAAACAAAAAAATCCAAAGGAAAAAAACATATATAAAGAATGCAATATTGCACTTGTAAGTGTTTTCATATACTCTTGTCACACAATTTTGCTATTTGTTTTAAACTCTTATTTGATTTTGATATGATTCTTCAAATTCTCTATCGATTCTTTTAACTTTTTACCCTTATAGATATTCGATCGATATTTGAGCAAAATACCTGGAGGATTTTTTCAAAACTCTTTTAAAATCAACTTTATTTTTGGGTAGTTTAAGGTTTTTTTTTCCTTTGTTAAAGTTAAGAGTTTTTTGGAAAGAAAATAAAATCGCAAATCAATTAGAGTAAATAGAAAAGCCATGCAAGCTTTTGGGAGGAAATTGACCAAAAAATCCTTGTGGAAAAAAGTGTTATGCCATAGTTTTTCACCAAATAAATTTTTGATAAATGTCATATCAGCAAGCCAATAACACTTCAAAAAATCAACAAAACAAGTTTGGATTAATAATTAAAGTTTGATATGTTAATAATCGAACTAAACTCAATCATTTATGGATATGTCATAATCCGATTTTGACAGATTATGATAAAAAGACTAAATTCACCATTTGATCAAAATTCAAGATTGAATTTTACAATTTAAGCTAAAAATTATAATCACTTAATCATCAAAGTGGAGCCTTAAAATTACACAATTTTTTTGTGGATATTTAATCTAATGATAAAAGTAAACACTTATATTCTCATTTTAAAGAATCAAGTTAAATTTTCCATTAACATTTGTAGGTATCTTAACTAGGAAAACGTTATGGTAAGGGTGAGTAATCGGTAGATTTGTTCGGTTCGGCTTAAAAAAATCAATAATCGACTTAATTGACTTTCATTTAATAAATAACCGAATTAATCGAATATTATTAAATAACCGACCATAATTGAACTGACTAAAATCAGTTCGGTTTGGTTAAATAACTGATTTTTTTATCATTTTTTTTTATTATGAATAATTATTTAACCATAAATTCAATTCAATAAAATTCAAACTCAAGTATCATTCAAACTAAATGACTAAAGAATTTAATAATTTCAACAATATTTTACAAGAAATAAATAAATAAATATATTTATCTAAATTTTTTTTACTTTTACTTATTAAAAACCCGATTATTCGGTTATCAATTTTAAAAATAAAAAATTGACCGAATTAATCAATTTAATTGATTTAAAAAATCGATTATAACTAAAACCGAATAAACTGAATTGATTTAACTGAATTCACTCGATTTCGATTGGTATAATCGGTTCAAACCGACTTTTGCTCACTCCTATGTTATGGGCCCTTTGTTATTATACTTGTTCATGGTTTGAACTTTAAACATGAATTTTCAAATTTTTATTGAATTCATTCAAAATATAAAAATAATTTTTATTTAATTATAAAATGTATCTAAAACATTAAAATGATAATATAAAGTAAAATTTTAACACGTAAACATTATTTTTGATGGGATTTAAATAGATTTATTTAGATGGAGCCAATTGGGTTTAGACATAACATTTATAAAAGTCAATCGATTGGGTTCAATGAACTTCAGTTTATAAACATTTAAATTATTATGCATTATAAAAAAATGTAGTGATACCTTTTTTTTTTTTAAATATAAATTATGTTTAGTATATAATATTATGAAAAAATAATATAAAATAATATTATGAATAAAATTAGATTAAACAACATCATTTTATCTTATTTTTTATATATGTAAAAATTAAGATAAAATAATTTATTTATTAATTAAAATTATATTTTTTTCAAAATTTATATAATTTAAATTATTAATGTAACTTTTAAATATATAATATGACATATAAATTTAATTTAATAAATTAAAAATAATTATCTTTATTTTAAAAAAATTGTATAATTTTATATCAAGAGAATAATAATTTTTAATAATATTATTCTTTTTAAATCAAATACAAATTAAATATAATATAAAATAATTATTATATTATTTTATTCATCAATTTATACGACAAACCTAATCATATAATGCTAAATAAAAAAGATTTGACATTACAGTGAGTAGTAAATAAGAGAGCAGACCGTGCTGAAAAATAGCCAAAAAAAAAATTGCCATATATAGGAGCAAAAGGGAAGAGGGAAATCGAAAATTTCAAACATTATTCCCCACAAAAATTTCATTAAAAAGCCGCGCCTCCTTCTCTCCTCTCTAAAGAAAATCCCCATTTTGACCCGATTTCACTCCCTCTTTTTTCTCGAAACAAGAAAAGAAAACCATCCCCGTCGTCCACTCCTCATCGGACAAGGACCGCGATCTTCGTTTCTTTATTTTTTACAATTTTCCCTTTTTTCTCTGATGGCGCACGTTAGTCAGCTCCCTTGCAATGGAGACGGCACTTGCATGATCTGCAAGAAGAAGCCGTCGCCGGACGATACGTTCACGTGCAGGACATGTGCCACTCCATGGCACGTCACTTGCCTCCCCTCCTCTTCTTGCCCCCAAATCCTTGCCGACGCCCTCTTTTGGGATTGCCCTGATTGCTCCCTCGCGGATCATCCTCATCTTCCTCTTCCTCCCTCGATCGCCGGGAAAATTGGAAGCTCCGACAAACTCGTCGTGGCGATAAGGGCAATCGAGTCGGATGATTCGCTAAATGAGTTGGAGAAAGCCAGGAGGAGGCAGGAGCTAGTCAGCGGTGGCGGAGCTCGATTGTCGGACGACGACGGTGAAAACGTGAAAAACAAGGAGGGAATCAACGGCGATAACGATGTCCTTGCCATCCTTGATGGAAATATTAACTGTTCAATTTGCATGCAATTACCGGAGAGGCCTGTAACGGTAAGCTCAGTATCTTTTAACAAATAGATTTTCTTTATGCTCATTGATTCTAAATTTGATGCATTGATAATTTTCCCTTGTTATGTTAAGCTAGTTAATGATAAAAAAAAAAAAAGTAAACGACTCATTTTTTTACAACAGTTCAGTTCACAAGCAAAACAGGATAGTTTCGAGTGGAGGCTAAGAAAAGGTTCTGACAAAATGATTGCACTCATATCCTTTTTAGCTATAATGACGATACTAATTTCGTTTTGCTTTTTCGCCTTTTGACATTTTAATTAGTGGTTGTAGTTAAAGTAAAGAAAGCTTTAACTCTGTACGGTTTGAACATAATTTCTTGCTCTGTTTTTCTGTTATCTTATTCTTAATGGCAATTACAAGAATCGAAATGTTGAACAATGATTAATGGGTGCTTTGTGCTTATTATTTTGTTTTTCTTGCTAGAATGCAAAAACAAAAACAAGAAGTTACCTGCATAATTTCAGCTTTTTCTTCCCCTCTTTTTCGTGTCACTTACACCTTCAATTTATTTGGAAATGAACTCCAAATTACTATATTATTATGCTTTTTCCTAATACTATTGCTAAGGGAGACAAGCCTACTAGATTGGATTATATGTTTAGGTTCCCTTTGGTTTGTGTTTTTGCTTTTTGCTATTTGTCTCGTGTTTTGAGTTCATTTTTTATTTTTTGCATCTTACTTTATATTGAGAAAAGCAAAAGGCTAAAAGTATAAGTATCAACCAAACGAAGCCTAAATAAGTACAAGTTTGCAGTGAAACCTGTTTAGTTACTGCTCTTTGAATTGCTTGTCATCTAATTTCTCTATGGGATGCTGGTGGAAAGGGCACTAAAGAGTGGATGGTTATGAACCAGTTCATAACTGAAAATGGTTTTCCTTAGTGTGTGTATAGCCTGCTGGTAAAAATAGGCTGAGTCTACTCTTAACTATTGCTGTTTGGCATTTGCTTATGACACTCTCTTTCCTTGTTATAGACACCATGTGGCCACAACTTCTGCCTGAAGTGTTTTCAGAAATGGGTTGCGCAAGGAAAGCGCACATGTGCAAATTGTCGCAATCAGATTCCTTCAACAGTGGCTAGCCAACCTCGAATTAACTCTGCACTGGTCATTGCTATTCGAATGGCAAAGATGGAAAAATCCAACATTACAGGGGGAGCACCAAAAGTATACCATTTTGTCCACAATCAAAACCGGCCAGATAAGGCTTACACCACTGAGCGAGCTAAAAAACCTGGAAAGGCCAATGCTTGTAGTGGAAAGATCTTTGTCACTGTACCTCCTGATCACTTCGGGCCAATTCTAGCAGAAAATGATCCTCAGAGAAAGCAGGGTGTGTTGGTAGGTGAGACCTGGCAGGATAGGATGGAATGCAGGCAATGGGGTGCTCACCTTCCTCATGTAGCAGGGATTGCTGGTCAGTCAAAGTATGGTGCACAGTCAGTGGCCCTTTCTGGAGGATATATTGATGACGAGGACCATGGTGAATGGTTCCTTTACACAGGGAGGTATTTATTGCTGTTTGCCATCTAGCTAATTTGCTTCCATCTTGCATTTATCATTGTATTTGGATATTCTTTATTATATTATTGCTGTGGTATACAGTGGAGGAAGGGACCTTAGTGGCAATAAGCGCACAAATAAGGCACAGTCCTTTGATCAGAAGTTTGAGAAGTTGAATGAAGCACTGCGACTAAGTTGTCGTAAGGGCTACCCTGTCCGAGTAGTAAGGTAGGTTCTGCTGATAAACTTTATCCTTACCCAGAAGCATTCTAATTTCTAGCATATCCTCACACCTAAATATTAATAGTTTTTGTTCCTGTATTAATTCCCTCACATGCAGAGCATATTCTCATTTTATTCTTTTCTCCTCATGGTTAGATGAGAAGTACAAATCTAGTGGTTCTTTACCTAGATCCTTGTTGTGACTGGCATTATGTTTTAGCCTTTTAGGAGTGTGAATCAAAGTTAGAGAAAATAATCAGTTATGAACTGAGATGTAAGATATGTTTTCAATGAATTCTAAGATATTAAAATGGATAAATCCGGTTAAACTATTTTATATGAATGAATGTAGTCAATGTGTTGAAAATTCTAGAAATATATGTTGATAAATCAACCTAGTGAAAGCAATGATTTTCTGTAAAGGCATAGATTTTTCAAGATAATTAAATTTAGCAATGTCTCCTTGATGCATCATGGCATGTGAGGTTTATTTTTGTTTTTCCTCAACTTGTCTATTGTCCCCCTGGATTCCTTGACCTTTTTGTGGATGAATTTTGCAAATTGATGTCTTGCAAGTTGTGTCCTTGTTTGGTCTGCACTGTTGCTCATATAATCCAGAATTTAGAATCAAGAAGTTGGTGGACATTGAACATTTTCTTTTATTTACAATTATTTTTGCTTTTCTTGGGCAGATCCCACAAGGAAAAGCGTTCTTCTTATGCCCCAGAAGCAGGGGTTCGTTATGATGGAGTTTATAGAATTGAGAAATGCTGGCGTAAAAATGGAATACAGGTACTATGATTAATTTGGTTATGTCCCACTAACTAGAGTCTTGCTATTGCTAACTATGTTTGCTCAATATATTGGTTCTGTTAGGGTTATAAGGTATGTAGATATCTTTTTGTTAGATGTGACAATGATCCTGCCCCGTGGACAAGGTCTGTTGCCCATCTCCATGTCTCTTTTCCTCTAAGAGTGTTGCTGTATGTGCATAATGATGCCTCCAATGAATCTGCAGCGATATTCATGGAGACCAACCAAGGCCTCTTCCTGCCATCAAGGAGTTGAAGAATGCAATTGATATAACTGAAAGGAAGGGATCTCCATCCTGGGACTATGATGTAAGCTAATGCTGTGTTATTTCACGTGTTCAAGGGGTCTTTCTTTTCCAAAAAAAATCCTGGTTTCACTGTTTGGATCCAACAAAGTAGATTGTACCTTTGAGGAATTTGTACCTTGGCTTAAAAGTTTGACTCATAATCGGTTTACAATTTAATCATAATTCTGCCTTTTGTTATTGAGAATTCTGTCAGGTTCCTAGCTATATATTTAAATGTCCTCAGATGTTCACTTCTGCTTCTCAGGAGGTCGAAGGTTGCTGGATGTGGAAGAACCCTCCTCCTTGTAGTAGAAAACAAATGGATGATGGAAATATTGTATCAGGGAAGAAAAGGAGGAGAGCTAAAAGAACTTTGTCTGCTAGAGAAAAACTTCTCAAAGGTTTAGTTCTAATCATTTCCATAGTTACAAGCATTTTCTGTTATGTTCATCTCAATATCATATGATTCTTTTACTTTTATGATATCGAATAAATATTACTAATGAAGCTACTCATGCTGATGGGTGCTTGGCCATGTAGAGTTTAGCTGCCAAATCTGTAGCGATGTGATGACTTCACCACTTACAACGCCTTGTGCTCACAATTTTTGCAAAGCATGTTTAGAGGGTGCTTTTGCTGGTCAAAGTTTCACCAGACAGAGGACATGTGAAGGCAGGAGAACACTTCGAGCACAGAAGAACATAATGAAATGCCCTTCCTGTTCAAATGATCTAGCTGAATTTCTTCAGAATCCTCAGGTATTAGAGGCTGTGTCAGGTGTAGTCTTGATATATTAGAGAGCATAGCACACGTAACATGTGAATTTCATCTATGCCGAAGTGTTCTAAGGGGAGCTCCTTTCTCAAGACACTTTTTATTTTAATAATATATAATATTTATAAATATTTAAGAAGTTTGGTTAATGGATCTAATAGAATTGAGTACTGCAATATAAACATATTGAATAATGCTAGCTTCGTTCTTCTATTCCAATACTAAATTGCGGCCATAAATTTCTCCTGATGACATCTGTTCTCATGGCAGGTTAACAGGGAACTAATGACAGTGATAGAGTCACTACAACACGGAAATGTAGGGGAGGAACAGTCTGATGAATCCAGTAAAGAAGTTGATAGCAGGCATGAAGAAACAGATGCAGCTGCTGATGATATTGAAATGTCTAGTGCAAATAATCATAATAATTTGAAATCTGGTATGGAAGTTAAACCCCAGCGAACAGACAAGTTTAAGAGTGCGAGTGCTCTTAACGGCAACTCATCTTGTCAAGCAAGGCCATTGCTTGAGCCGCCTGATGTTGAGCAAGGTACCAAAGGTGGTTCTGTTAAACCTGAAAATAGAGGGCAGCAAACTAGTGCAGCAGAGAGAAAATTAAAGCAGACTAAGAAGCGGAAAAAATCAAGTAATGCAACGTCAAATGTTGGTGTGACGACCAGAAGCAAAAGAGCTAAACTGACAACCCGATGAATATGTCAAGTTTACCTTTTCGTTTTTTTAGCAGTGGTCGTGCTTTGTTTTCCTGGACTTGTTTGGAAGGCAAGAGTGGACACATCCAACACCAAATATTTTTTGTACCTAGGAGGCTATGACATATATTTTGTTATTATATATTTATGATTATTTTAATATAAAAATAATACTAATTAATTAATTGATAGTGTGTATATATATTTCAAATGAAATCATAAATATTCAATGAGATTTATTATTTATTAAAATAATTTCTTTATGAAAATAATTTTGGTAATGTTTTATAATCATTTTTAAATTAGAATACTTTAAAAATTACTACTTCTAACTCTTTTTAAATTTCTATTTTAAGAGATTTATCTTAAATAATTACATTTTATTACTCAACTTGTTTAATTAAAATTTCTGTCATTTTATTCATTATTTTTAAAGTAATTTCATAGATTTAAATCAACCAATGATAACAAATTAAATTAAGCAACAATAATAAAAAATTAAAATTATACCTAAAACTATTGCATTTGGTCCAATAAAAAAGAACTCAAAATTAATTTAAATAAACAAATAATTATATTAATATCAATGATTGCAAGTATTAATTGTTTTCAATAAATTAATATTAATAAAAAGGTAAAATATGAAAAGTTAGCACATTTATAAAAAACCTCCAAATTTTTACCACTTTATTAAAATGATAGTAAGACGAAAAACCACAAAACGCTACTGTATGAATTTTGACTTTTTTTCATATACTATCCATTTAATTTAATTAAAATTATAAGAAAAATGAAAAATCACAAAACATTATTATACCAAGTCAATTTTTTATAGTTTATGAATTTATTGAGTTATCTATGATTTTTATCTTCCACATTTAATTTATTATATGTTTGTCACCGTATGAGAATCAAGATTTTATTTTTCGATATATCTTTTTCTTTTCTTTTTTTTTTTAGAGTTATAGGTTTTTTTTTTTGAAGTTATATTTATAATAAAATATTACATCTATGTAATTAATTGAATCATTAATTATTATATTATAATTAAATTACATCACTAAATAATCAATTAATAAATTATAATTTAACTAAATAATCAAATTCACGTATATAAGATTTAAATTTAAGAGCTCAAAGTTCTAAAACTTCTCTTTGCCATTATTATAAGCTTGTCTTTCCTAATATTTTTTAAGACAAGATATAAATTTACCAATATACCTTTTATGTGAGTTGTGCTTTTAATCTATTGATGCAATTTATCACTATGGTTTTTATTTTAGAGCAAATTTATCATCTCACATCAAATTTTGAAGCAATTAAAAATATTCAATAGAAAATTATGTTGGAAACTTTCTTATAATTTAAAAAATTAAATAAAAAATGAGAAAAAAAGCCAAAGCTAACTGAAAAAAAAAATGATGAAATAAAAAATAAAATAAAAATAAAAATTTGATTATGTGGATTATATTTAACAAAAAATAACATGATAAAAAAATAAATAAAAGAAAAAGAAGGATTCGGATTTCAGCTTCATTGTTGTTTTTTTTCTACCATATCAATTTCAAAATCATTTTTTAAACAGTTCTAACAGAATTTTTACTGAATGTTTTTTTAATTGTTCCAAAATTTAAAATATGGTCATAAATTTATTTTAAAATTACAAATATAATGATAAAATGGCACCAATTATAATATTGTTGGTAAATTTGAAGCACACATAAGTATAGTAGAAAATTGGACCTTAATTTTTTCTTTACTGTGATTGTTATTGTAATTAGCTTTTAGTTTTTATTCCAATAAATTAGTATGAATAGATCGCTTGTTAAAAAAAAAAATTTTAGATACTAGAATGCTATTACATATAATTTAAGTATTTTTTTTAAAAGATAATGAGTAAAAAAACCTTAGTTAACTATAGTTTATAGATGTAAATAATAATAATAATAATAATATTTTACACATTAAAATTTGATAAAATAATATTCATTTACTTCATTATTTATGTATTTATTTGTTTATTCTCTCATTAAATAAATAAATGTTAAACCACATATTAAATTCAAAAAGAAGATTCAAAATCTCAAATAAATTTCACATAACAAAAACTAAAAATTCGCTTCCAATTATTTCAAAGCCTTTAATTTTATCCTCTCCTATGGTACTTTAGTAATTTTTTGTAGTTTAGAATCAATATAGATAGATAAATCCAGTTCCTTTTTTTTTTTTTTTTAAATGAAATTGAGCTCTCACAGTTTTTTTCTCTTAAATTCCAAAGTAAAATAAATTGCAGTGTTAAAAACCAAAAAAGAAAAAAAAAGTTTAAATGATATATTTGTAATATATTAGTTTGCAGAAGTAAATAATAAATAAAAATAAAAATAAGTCTATAATTTCTTTGAGTAAGTTCAAATTAAGACAATTTCAAATAAGAAAAATACTGAAATTTCTTTTTAGTGGTCAATAGGGTAATTAACATCTTAATTCTCAAGCATGCTTCACTATTTTCTTTACAAGTTAGAGTTAGTAATAATTTTCTACTTTGTTGTTTGTTGCTTTTAAGATAACTGGTAAATCAAAAATCCGGGTGGCCAAACTCTGAGCAGATCCAGATAGACAGCAACTGGCCTCTATAAATAACAATTCTATATTTGTATACGTATGTCATCCTTAAAATATCAGAAAAATAAATTTATACACCTTTGAACTCTTTCTTGAGATGGCCGAGTTGGTCACTAAGGGGGCCAGATTAAGGTTCTGGTCCTAGAAGGGTGTGGGTTTAAATCCCACTCTCAATATTTCTTTCTTTTATTCCTTTAGAGCCCAATCCCAATTGGGTTTTCAGTCTGAATATTCATGCTGCTATTCGCCCTGAAAACCCATCTCCCGAGCCTAACAATATATGTGATGCTACGTTTTTTTTTTTTTTTTTGAAACATTTGGTTATGAAATATTAAATTTGTGTTAGATTTTAAAATTATTTTAGTCTCTAGAAGTATAGTTTATCTTTTCTACTTTATATATTTGTCAATATTTGTTAAAACGTTGTTGTTCAATCTAAATCCTTTTAACAGATTTATGAATATATGAAAAGAAATAGATAAGTGTATAGCTTAAATACAAAATCAACTCATATAAAATTATATATATATATATGAATAGTTATACCTTTTCCTATTAATTTTATTATAAATATTTATATTTTCATATATCTTAAAATAATATATGTCTACCGCATATGATATAATTTATATATTTAATGCAATCTCTTGTCGATCTTGATTTGATTTGCTTAAAAATTAACTCATTCATTTAAGCAAAATATTTGTCCATTATCAACTACCAGTTGCCAAACAACAGTTTTTCAAAGAAATTCAGTTTTTCTGTCCCATATTTAGGGTTTGTTTGGATGTGTGGTTGGCTCCCAAAATCCAGTTTTTGGCTGCCACTACAATGCTCAACGTGGAATGATTCGGCCTAAAAATTATGTTCCACCTTAGTTTCCACAAAGCACACTTGAGGAGGTGCTTGTGTGATTTAAAAAATTATAATTTTTTTTTTTAGGTTGTTGAGGTTATGAAGATTTGATTTTTGGTTAATTAGAATTAAATATTTAACATTTTATTAACAGATTTAAATTATAATTTAAAAGAGAAATTATCAAATATGTTTTTATTTTACAATTATGAAAATAATTATCTTAAATTTAATATATATTTTTTGAATTATTTAAATATATAGCATTTTTTTCTTTTGGTATATTGATATATTCATATATTTTAAACTCAAAATGAAAAAAATTTAAAAAAGACAAATATTTATTTTAATTTGAAGTAATTTAACTTTTTCTAAAAATATAAAAATTATTTTTTATGCACTTTTAAAATTAACTTTGACATTTATTTTTGATACATTTTAATATAATATAAAAATAATTTATTCTATATTTTTAAACATTTTAATTTTTATAGCATTTTTTTTATAGTAATAACAACATTGAAACTCTCGAACCACAATTTTTCATAATGATTTTCAAACTATTTTTTGAATACATTTTTTTAAAATTCAATTTCTTTCAATCACAATCAAAGACTATTTAAGACTTTAACTACGGTGGAAAACTTGGGGAAAAGCTTAATAACAAAAATCTCCAAAATCAGCCTATTTAAGAGAAGGCTACAGGACTTGACCCAAAGTCACTCCCCCTTTACCCATCTAACATATTAATTTTGCTCATATACGGCGATCATGGAGAGTACAACGTGTCAATTTCAATTTTTTTTAAAATTTTTTTTAATATTTAATAAATATATTTTTAAATTAGAAAATATATATATTTTAAAAGATTTTATTTTTTGTGATGAGCCAACTTATATCAAATTTTTGTTTCTACTTTTTTTTTTTTTAAATATGTGACAAAGACTTTTTTAGATTTTTTTTATAGGATCCGTTTGATACCAACAATGTATCATGAGTATTTTTATTATTATTATTTTTTATATATTTCATAAATAAATTAAAATTTTTTTTTAGACACACTAGATATCAAGAGTATATCACATGCTAAGCTATTTAACTTCTTTCTTTCCTTTTTTTTTTCTTTTTTTTTTTTTGCTATTTACTTTTTTCATTTCTAAATATTTAATTTTTAAAAATATATTTTTCTTTTTCTAATTTGATGATTTAAAAAAATTAATAGTAACTGTACCGATGTCACATTGAAATTTGATTTTTTATCTTTACTTTTTTATTTTTTATTTTTAAAAATTCATAAAATAAATATTTCAAAAAATATTAATAATTTCTAATGTTTTATGGTAACTCAACTTTGTTCCATTTTTTATTTTTTATTTTTGCATTTCATCTTTATTTTGTTAGTTTTTTCTTCATTTTTTAAAAAATAAGATACCTTTTTTGAAAGAAAAAAAGGAACTTGTACATGAGGTACATTATTTATTATTTATTTTTAATTAATTAAATTATTATTTAATATCTTAATTTTAAAAAATAATATTTTAAACTCAATTAGATGCTCATGTAGTACCCATTAAATTTTCAATTTTTTTTGTTTTTAATTTTTTGTTAAATTAATTTTGTTTGAAAAATGAGGCTAACGAAAATATCCTTGTAGTACTCATTTGACTTTTTTTTACCTTTTTGTACCTTTAATTTAATAAATTTTGTAATAAAATATATCGATTAATAGAGATGTTAAAACAATTAATATTTGATGAATTGCTGTTCATTCTAATTCATTAAAGGGTGATTTTTTTAAAATTAAGATCAAGTTATAATAAGTCGAGTTTTTTTTTTTTGATAAGATACGACATTGTGGTGAAAAAGTGTTTAGGGTACTTTGTCTCAATTTATTTCGGGGTATATAAAAGTATATATTTTATTATTAATTAAAATTTATATTTATATGTAAAATATCAATAAAATTATTACTTAATATTTTAATTAAAAAAATTAATATTTTAAACTCAATGGTGTGTTTGTAACTAGAGGTGATAATTGTTCAAATTGGATAAGATTTGATTTAGGTTTTTCAAGCAATGCATGATTATATGAATTTTTAAAATCCGATCCTAATATGAACCATCTTTTCATTGAAAGCAATCCAACCCGAGCCAAATTCTATTGGTTTGGTTTGGTTTATAGGCTTTTAAAATTATTTTTTATTTTATATATTTTTTAAATATAATTGTTAATAAATTTAAATAGATTTAAATATAAAATAATTATTTTTATTTCATAAAATTAAAAAAATATATAAAAGTTAATACAAATATATGATTGAGTTTGGCTTTTTCTTTTGATTTGAAATTTGATCCAAATATATGCTATATTTAATATCTGAACTTAATCTAAATGGAATAAAAAAAAACTAATTTAAACCGAACCAAAATCTATGGTTTTGAATCGGTTTTTGATTTTTTTCTCACTCTTATTTACACCTTCTATGAACTCTTTTTTGTATTATTTTATTTTATTTTATTTTTTTTTACTTTTTGTGTCTTAGATCTAACTTATTAGACACAATACATAGAGTCATCACTAATCTTTTTTAATTAGATGTAATTAGGCAACTAAGCGAATATATCCCTTTTAAAGATATCTTAAGCTAGGCTAAAGGTTTTTAAAAATAATAAGTTCTAATCATTTATCAAAACTAGGTTCTGAAATTTGGTTATATATAGAGAATGTTATAGTACCTTACAATACCCATCCGAAAATGGTACCAACTAATCTTAAATTATCTTATCAAAGCCTTTATTAAAATGGTACTTTGTTCCTAACTTATTATTTTATTATTTTATTAATTAATTATTAACTTTTTATATTTAAATATTGAAATTATTTTTAGGTTTTCTCCAATACCTTGGTTGACCTCCTAAAAATATTTCTTACCTAAAAAATATTCAAGTAACATACTCATTTCTTTCAAGAGATTCCATTGATTTTATTAAATATTTTATGAAAAAATAGATACATATAAATATATGATAGTATACATTATCAAATTTATAATAATCAAATACAAAAATTTAATACATGTAATCACAATTTACCCAATAATTAATCACGTAAGAAAATTACAATTTGTTAATTTGTTCCAATTCTAATTTTTATTTCAAAATAGTAATAAATAAAAATTCTTATGTTGAGATTAATTTCTAAATCTATCAACACTTTAATCATTTAGAAAAAGTTTTGTCACATAAAAATTTTCAAAAAATATTACACCCTTGTAATTTCTTTAAAATTTCGTCATCAGTCGAATTTTCACTTATTCTTAAATTATTAAATGTTGCATTTTAATTATACAAAGCAAATTTACTTGGCAAACTTATTTTATTAAATCTTATTTTAAATATTTCATATGTTATTGTATCAAATAATTACAAACTTTCCATAAATAACGTATGTAATATAACAGAAAGATGTAAAAAGAACTAGGTGAAAAATAAATAAGAAAGAAAAGAAAAATACCAACACTTGGGTCAAATAGAATACAAAGCAAATTTACTTGGCAAACTTATTTTATTAAATCTTATTTTAAATATTTCATATGTTATTGTATCAAATAATTACAAACTTTCCATAAATAACGTATGTAATATAACAGAAAGATGTAAAAAGAACTAGGTGAAAAATAAATAAGAAAGAAAAGGAAAATACCAACACTTGGGTCAAATAGAATCAAAATTTCTTATCCCTTAAATAACTAACATGAATGTAATGCATATAACGCAAATGTCAAGCAATGTCATGCAATCTAATTATGGTAAAAAAATTCTCAAAACTGTACTATCTCATATTTTACTTTTCAGCTTCTTAGCAATAATAATTTTAGAATTAACTCACAAATTCCATCAACTGATCTATTATTATTTCCATCATTTCGTCACAACTTACAATTTCTATTGACTAATCCATCACGATTTTCATAACTTGGTCACCATATCTACAAAACATCTTTTCAAGCTTTTTTCACCTTTCTCATCTCATTTTCTTCTTGCCCCTGTCATATTGGATTTATTTTCAAATGAATGAAAGAATCTTTTATGCACATTATCATTTATTTATTTATCATCATTTCAATTTATAACAAATGTAATGCAATCATACATTTTCTTAATTCATTTTGAGGAACCAAAAATGATATAAAACAAGGTAAATACAAGAACAAGTCTAGAAAGTATAAATGGGTAAATGAACCATTCCAAAGCATACTAGTGGGATAAGTGCTTAGATGGCATAACAATATATAAACAATGAATATTCAGACAATTTTTACTATTAGTCCAAAATTCTTTTTCAAAAATTCATTCCATTGAATTCCTAAATCATCTTGAGCTCATTAAACTTTGCCTAATTTAGTAGGATCTTCAGATGATATTGATCTTTCATATACTTAAATTTTCCATGTTTTCAACTTTAAAATTTTCTACCTAAATTGCCTTTGTGGGTTTTCAATTTATCTTGATTTTCTCTATTTTTCTTTTTTTTTTTTCCTTTTTCACATCTTTCTCATTTTTTCTTCTTTTCATTTCTTTTTCACTTCACTCATTATTGATATCCCTATATAATTTTAGACCAATTCTAAAATACAAGAAAGAATCATGATCTCATTGTTCTATCATAAGCATTTCTTAGTTCAATATTTGACTCTTCAATTCAAGCATTCATAATTGATCAAAATAGACTTTTAAAGAATGAATAGTAGGCTAAGGTGAAGAGTTATGAAATAAAGATAAAATAAGCTTAAAACATGTGTTTCAAGGATTATAAACTAAATGATCATTTCTTATCATATAAAGTAATTTTGGGGTTTTGCTCCTATTCTTTTTCATTTTCTTTTCATTTTTCATTCTCACTTTATTTTTCTTTTCCAAGAAAGATTCACTCATAAAAGAATTTTTTCTATTTTCCCTCTCAAATCATTTGTGGCATTTGTTTTTTCTTTTTATGAAAAAGCTATTTTTTTCTCTTTATCATTGAGACCTTTTGTGACCTTTGCTTTATGTTTTTTTCCAAATAGGTCTCTTTCCAAAATTTACCCTTTAGTGTGGAGGGTGATCTTTGATTAGGTTTCTTTAGAAAGAAATCATAATAAGCTTAAAAGGGGTAGCAATGGATTATTTCATTTTCATAAAAGGTAAAAGAAATATGATCATTTCTTATATCAAATACAAATATTTTCCTTGAAGACCATTTATTAAACAAAAACAGATTTATGGATAGATCATATGCTTATGAGACATCTCTATTTCATAGCAATTTTAACTCTTTTTACATAAATTTTTTTTTCTTAAATAATCTTCATAGATCAAGTTTATCAATATGAAGGAGTTTTTAGATTGAATCCTAAATTATTGTTATTATTGTCTAAACATTTGTCATTTGGAATATGAGAATGGGTATACAAAAAGATATGGAAAAATAAAAATATAGAGTAGTGATTCACATGAAAGAAGAAATATCACAAAAATGTATCCTATTTGCTAATTTTATTAAAATGATAAAACAAAAAATGAAATCCTAATACATAAAAAAAATTCTAGCATTATTCTAAAAGAAATCCTAAAATGACAGGTAGCTTCAGACAACTCTAACTTTCCTTATCATTTTCAAAATTATACTTTAGTGTAGTTAGGCAAATGGTTTTTACCAATGTTTGGCCCACTTGGTTTGTTGAAATTCTGGCCTGTTCTAATCAAATTTTGCACCTTATGCTTGAAAACATGACTACTTTCTATTGAATGCCCCACATTCCCATTGTGATAATAAAAAATAGCATCGGCATCACATCACTTAGGATAGAGCAACTTTAATAGTTCTAGCTAAATAGTTGCTACCAAGTGATTTTTAATGAGTTTGAGAATAGCTTAGTATATGTCATGAGAATTGGGTCAATGTGAGCTCTTTTTTGATTGTTTCATGATCTCTTCAAATAACTTATCTAGTTGTTGTCTAGCAACTGGTAGGGTGGCAAGGTTAGGCACATACGTAAGTGGTTGAAAAGCTAGTTAACAAATTAAGGCACTAGTTGATTTGGTTAATAGACTACTGTTACATGGGCTTGGTGCATTGGGTGATGGTAATATAAAGCAAAATTTCTAAATTCTTATCTTTTATAGTGCACAACTTAAGCTTTACTTTCTTTCTTTTTAGGTGTACCAACTTTTTTTACACTAGTGGTTTTTCATCTATGTAACTGGCAATTCTTGATGGCATTTTAATAATTTCGTCAAAGATCACCATGTTAGCAAAGTTTTTAATGGCATTCCCAATTACTCTCTCATAGTAAAGGGTTTTAAATGTGTTAAAAAACATGATAGTGGATCCCTTATCACTAAAAAGTGGTTGAACTTAAGCAGTCATGTCTCTGCACCTCTGTGTATACTCTTTGAAGCTTTTAGTAGCTTTTTTTTTTTTCATGTTTTACAAAGAAAGATGGTATGAAGTTATATTTATGATATGTCTGTATTGAGTGATGAATACCTTTGCTAGTTTTTTCTATGAAGTGATGTGGGTCCTATCCAATTTTACATACCATCTAGTTACAGAACTTGTGACATTATCTTAGAACACATGGATCAGTAGCTTCTCATCATTTTTATAAGCATCCATTTTTTGACAATACATTATAACATGAGTCATAGGACATTTAGTCTCATCATACTTCTTAAGATCAAGGACTTTAAACTTAAGTGAAACCACCACATAAGGTACCAAGTATAGTTTAGATGCATCAATCGATCCATAAAAATTCATCCTTTTAATAGCTAAAGTCTTTCTTCCATTAGTTTCATCTTTTGAATAAATGAATTTTTTTTTTAGCTTAGCAACACTTATCTTAGCTTTTCATATTCTTTGGGATCATTTAAGTTAGTAATTGAATAAGATATGACATTTTCTCTCTAAAAATAGGATTAGTGAAACCTTGGAACTATCCTTGGGTAGTTGTAGATGGCATTCTTGGATATGCATAAGGGCATACCCTAGAAAAAGAAAATTGTTGTACTTAAGCTACTTATGAAGTTTGAACTTGGTATGGCCCAAACCCAAAAGGATATAAGGGGTTTACAACATCTTAGAATGGACAATCTTGCAAATTGGAGTTTTTTCTATAGCTTTTCCTTTGTTCATTTTATTACGTATCTCTACTATTTTTTCTAACTCTCTTTTGATTTCGATTTAGGTCTTTTTAACTTTTTCAATTTGGGTAACCTGTTCTTGATCCATAATCCTTACTTGAGCTTGAATGTTATATGAGTGATGAGTAGGTTATTTGGGATTCTTTGATGATCAAGCTGTCGTTAAACCTTTTTACCATAATCAGGATGATATGTTATGAGATGTTTATGCAAAGAATCATTCAAAAATTTTCTATATTCATCAATGAATAAATGAATGCATAGAAACTAATGATGCATTAGTGAAGGAGTGTATGATGCATGAATGAACAAAGGCATGTGTTAATGTTTACCTCATAACAATGCATAAATGAAAGAATGTATGATTTGCACCAAGATGCATGAATGAGAGAATGCATACATTTATTTGCCATCTAATAATGAATAAAACAAAATAACAAGAGAACTTTTCAAATTTATCATTGAATTCATACAAAATGAAACTGCAAAAGTCTTTTCATGTGCCTTAACTTGGGTTACATTCTAACAATTTGTGGGCATGCCTTTAATCTAAGGTTGGCTTTTCATGGTTTATTATATGCAAAGGTTATGATGTCTTTGAAGGGAATTATGTACCATTATCTAAGTTAAAGTAATAGAATTTTTAAAATTTTAATTCCCTAAAGCCAAGATCAATTAATAAGGTTATACAAACAATATATATATACAAGCATGCAAAGTTTTAATCAAAGGTATTACCTTGAATGTAAAAAATTCCTTGGTTCAATGTGATGATCTTCAAAATAGATTCCAAGCCAAGAAGCTGTTAAAGTGTTTAGCCTCTAATGGTGATCCACATAAACTCTTACGAATGAACCTTCTCTAAGGTTTGGTGAATTCAAAGTCACACTATAGCTAATAAGTGTTTTCAAAACCTCTTATATTTTCTTGGGTGAAAATTTTTTTTTATTACTTGAATGATTGCTTACAAAAAGGGGTCGCTTGATGTTATTTTTATAGGGGATGCATTTGACGACAATAGGTTTAATGCTTAGAATACAAATTTTCATAATTAAACCTATGCTAGCTGAATGTACCAAACAAGTGAAACTCTTTCTCTTATTTTTATTTTCTTTATTTTTGGTCGTACCAAAATCAAATTAAGTCCAACTTAATTTGTCTCAATTTTAATTTTTCACGATTGTCCTATCATGTCTAACCCGTTAGGTTTTTTTAACATGTTGGTAATAAACATAAGCTTTGTAAGCCTTAGTATTCCTCTATAGATGAAACAACTTTTTATTTTCATCACCAATTCTTCGATTAGCCAATCTTATGTTTAAATCATGATCAATACTAGCTTCATTGCCGTGAGCCCTAATTGCTAAAAAAAAGTCAATATGGGTTGACAAGCTATTCGTGAATGGTCTTAGTGTATAATTAATTTCCTTTCATCACATTGTATCTTGGTTTGAACATTGAGTATGGTTTAGTATCTACTCAATCTTGTTCAACCATGTTAAGTTTGTCGTTGACATTAACTCATAAATAAGTTTCATAACAATTCTCAAATCTTATTTTACTTTGGCCAAAGATTTCTCAAATCAATTCAATTAAGACTACTTGAGATACTCTCTTAATCACATAAGGTAATGAGTCCCATTTTGATTACTTCATGCATCTTTATATGCCTCATGTTATACCAACAATACTTGACAGGAGTACTCTTGGTTAGAATCATAAGTAAAGTAAAGTCAAAGTATAACATTCATTATATAAAATCATAAATAATCTCAAGTCATCACATAAGAATATAGCTATAGACACTATGTGAATTATCATATAGCATTTTTATATCAAGTTATGTTCAGTGAACTTGTGCCTATAACAAGCACTCATATGTTAGCTCAAGTTTATCCAAACTTTAACCTATGAGATTGGTTGCTTACTTCATAAGCAAGAGTATAACCATGTACTAGTCTCAATAGCTTTGGTCAATGTCCTCTTATTGATAAAGCATCGACTAGGAACAACTTTGGAACATATAACTTTTATGTAATGATGATCTTATAATTATAATCTCATTGCAATTTCCTTGCAAAGCTTTATTTATATTCCGAGGACTTTATTATATAAGTATCAACATTAAAATAAATGTATACAAGCTTAATATAAGGAAATAAAACCTTTATAAGATATCAAATATCAAAGTACTACAAATATAACAATATCTTAGCCAAAATATGAATTGGCTTAAGGGGCAAACACCAATAGTTTTGACAATCTATAGGTCCCCAAATTGCTTCTCACATTATTGTCCATTATAGATTAGTGGAGCATCCAAATCCACACCCATGACAAACTTTAAACAAAAAAGATTTAATTTGAGTGGGAGTGTTTTGTTAGCTCATACGGAGGTTATCAACTCACGAAAGTATAGGTACTCTTTCTCTTCTAAAAAGGACAAAGCTCGAGTAAAGTGTTTATGTATGAAAATGCATGTATGGTTTGTGCAGAAGAACATATAGACCCTTTACACATTTTATTCATAAATTTTAGATTTCATCCCTTGTCAAATAATTCACTAAAGAATAATACAAAAAAAAAAAAAACATGTTCATAAACAAAAATAAATACACAAATAATCAAAGTAAGACTAATAAATAAGGCATAAGACAACCTAAGATTAACAATTGGCTTAACTCTCTAATGTTTATAGTGGAATCACCAAACCATCATAACATGTAAGTCTTATAACTAAACCATTAGATATAACACATGGAGTTACCACCAATTTTTTTTTTAATTAGGTGTGATTGGCCACTTAAATGAATCTATCTCTTTTAAAGAGGTCCTAAGCTTGGCTAAAGGTTCTAAAAATAAATATGTTTCGGTATACTTATCTAAACTGGGCTTAAAAGTTCGTTACATGTAAAGAATGTTATAGCACTCCTACAATACCTATCTTAAAGTGGTATCAATTAATTTTAAATTATCTTGTCTAAGCCTTTATTAAAATGGTCTTTTGTTCCTAACTTATTATTTTATTATTTTTATTAATTAATTATTAATTTTTTTATATTTAAATATTTGAAATATTTTAAGGTTATTTTCAATACCTTGGTTGACTCCTTAAAAGTATTTCTCACCTTAAGAGTGTTCAGGTAATACATCAATTTCCTTGAAGAAGCCCCATCATCAGATTTATTAAATATTTTATGAAAAAATAAATATATAATATATAAATACATGATAATATACATTACCAAATTCATAATAATAAAATACAATAATCAATAGAAAAGTTAATACATGTAATCACAATTTATCTAATAATTAATCATGCAAGAAAATCACAATTTTTTCTAGTTTTAATTTTTATCTCAAATTAGTAATAAATAAAACTTCTTATATTGAGATCAATTTCTAAATTCTCGAACACTTTGATCAAATTTAGAAAAAGGTCTCTCTCTTATAAAATTTCAAGAAAATTATATGTCTATAGTTTTCTTATAATTTTATCATTAGTCAAATTTTGAATTATTCCTAAATTATTAAATAATGCATTCTAATTATACAAAGTAAATTTACTTGGCAAACTTATTTTATTAAATCTTACTTTAAAATTTTTCTTATGTTATTGTATCAAATAATCACAAATTTTCAATAAATAATGTACGTAATAGAATAAAAAGATGAAAAAATAACTAAGTGAAAAATAAATAAGAAAAGAAAGAAAAAATAGCAACACTTGGGTTAGCCAACTTGAATCCGTTTAGGCATGTACTAAAGTTGATTAATTCAAAGCTTAGGCCTATGCAAATTGTGGGATGGACCTCCTTTGGATTGGAGCAACGGGTGAATTTTATATGTCTTCAGATAAGGTTTTTAATTTCAGATCAAATCTTTTAATTCTTTATTTCCTTATTATACATACCGTTTTGGTACTTTGTCAAAGATTAAACCCTTCTTTTTATCTTCTTTTTTCTCTGCAGAACAATCTTCTTTTCCTACCAACAACGCAGCCTTTCCCTGTTTGAATGTTGGGTCTTTTAGTTGCTGGGTTTGCTTTCCAGATTGCTTGTCCGTCTCTCTGTTTATTATATGGCCTTATTTACTAATTTCAATTTTTTTTGTCATCACTGGCCTAAAACAGAAAGAAAACCCCCAAAATTTACAAGAGACGTTGAAATAGGGATCCAATCCTTTTTAAAGTTAAAGTCTAAATTTAAAGAGAATTATTCTATTCTATTTTCATCAAAATTCAACCTTAGAGTTTTAAATCTAATTTTAATTTGAATCTTTTCAAAAAAACATGACAAGTACATTTTTCTATTTAATTGGTATTACAATATCAACCAAAAGTGTAATAGACAAATAAAACTTTTAAATTCAAAACAATTCTAAAAGCTTCAATTTTTTTCCAAACCTAACTTTTCTTTTTTTGCAACTTGTCCAACCTTTTTGAGTCAATAAAATTTATAAAAATAACCAGAATAATAAAATAAACATAAAATAAGCTAAAATTCCATACTAAATGAGATGTCTACACTTTTTAAAATTTTTTTGTTTTAGATTTTTATTTTTTAATTATATTTTTTTATGATAACAGGAGATTAATTTAAGTATCAACTTGTTATCTTTATTTCGATTTTTTTTTACTTTTCATCTTTTATAATTACAAAATTAAAAAAAAAGAATAAATATGACAAAAAAAAAAAAAACCAACGTGGAGCCTTGTGGGGTTTAGTGGGGCTTCAACTCCCGTTGGATAAAAAGATTTTAAAATCATTTCTCTTTGTTAATTCCAAAAAACCTTCATTGTTGTAAGTTGCTTCTACTGAATTTTTTGCTCGTTTTATAATTTCCGTATAAATATCATATGACTAAATCGAAAAGTGGTTTGCACAAAGCAAACTTTGGTAGTATTTTCAATCTTTTCGAAAGTAATTATATGTATATGTGTGATTATATGATATTATAGTTCAAGACAAAACATTGATGAAAAAATACAAGATGTTGGAGCCTTGACATATATTTTTCTTTTATTTTATCTTTCATATTTGTCTTGTAAGCACTAACCCAAGATATTGTCTGAAAATTAGAACACCATATCTTAATTAAAGAGATTTGGCATATTTATTTGGATAGTCTTTGTGAATTAAACAAAACGATCCTTAGAGTGGCTCAGTCTTCCTTTTTGTTCTTCTCTTGCTTGCAGCACTAATGGGCAGTTACATATCTCGTAGAAGTGAAGAGGGGATCTTAGCTTAATTAATTAAATAACCCTAAAAGCCTTCCCATTAAAGGCTTATTGGACTAAAGGCCTATACAACTGCCAGACCACATTAACCCAATAAGATATGCAAAGCCCATATTTAGATGATCACATTAAATTAATTAGGCTCTTATGTAAGTTTCGTATTAGGACTAAATTCATTAGCCGATTTCATTAAATTATTAAAATTGCCAATTAATAGTAGCCCATTTACGAAAAATTTTAACATTCTCCCACTTGAGCAATATTAATTGGGTTGTCCAATTTTAAGAAAACTTGATTTAAAAACAAGATTCCAGGCTGATTTACTTTACTTTGATATGGTCACAATTTTAAAAAACAATTTAGCCATTGAGACAACATTTTAATGATCATGTCTAATAAAACCATCTAATACTTATGGCAGCCTTTATACCTATTATTGACGTAAGACCAATCCACAGTTACAAGTACCAATGACTCCATCGACAATGCATCTCATTATGGTTATGCAACAAGAAAATAACACTTAAACATGATCTCAATGTGTTATTTTCATTGTCAGTCCTCTTATTGATTTTTCTAAACTTGCTGAGAAATCTCCATGGCATCTAGATGTGCTTTTATGTCTCTTTAATATCCTCAAGATTCCTTAATGCTGTCATATATGACATATACTTAACTAACAAAATAGTTATACTTAAGATAGACATTGAGTCTTAAGATTTCACAATGCATATAGCAAATTTTATTTTTCCAAGTGTACATATACTAACATAATAAATGACAACATAAAATATTAACTAGCAGTGATCATCAATCAAGCATGGAATCAAATGTCACATAGATATTTCAAACATAAAGAAAAGTGTCCAACATAAAGAAAAATCATGATGTGTGTATAAAGTACAAATGATATACTTCCACTAATAAACTATATCTAAAGACCCCAAAATACCCATACTTTCAACATGTTTACTAAACACTATGGGTTTCAACTCTTTAGTCAAAGGATCAATAAGCATGTTGTTAGTCTCAATGTGTTCGACAACAATTTCACCATTTTTCACAAAATTCCTTACTTTAAAATATTTTCTCTAAATGTTTAGAGCCACTAGTGCTCTTGTTGTTCTTAGAAAACAACATATCAGACTTATTATCATAATAAATCTATAATAGTCTAGAGATGGAATTAATAATGTGAAGATCTGAAATAAAATTTTGAGCCACATTGCTTGCGTTACAGCTTCGTAGCATGTAACAAACTCAGTCTGCATGGTGGAAGAAGTTAAAAGTGTTTGTTTCAAACTCCTCCAAGACATAGCTCATTCAGCCAAAATAAAAATATATCCTAACGTCAAAATCAGAATCTATATACCCTACTATCTCAAGATTGTCCACCTTTTTATAGATCAACATATGGTCTTTGGTCTTTTTCAAGTACATCATCACTTTTTTAGTAGCAACCTAATGATCCATACCAAGGTTAGAAAGATATCTCCTAAGAACTCCCATTGTAAAAGCAATATCTGACCTAGAGCAAACCTGAGCATACATAAGACTCCTAATTGCACTAGAATATGGTATGTTCTTTATGGATTCTTTCTGTAAATCATTCTTTAGGCACAAACTAAGATTAAGTTTATCTTTTTTTACAATGAGTGCATCCCCAGCCTTATAGTTCAGCATGTTAAATTTATTAAGCACACATCAATGCATGACTTTTGCAATAGTCCCAACAAATTTTGAGACCTATCTGTATGAATTTCAATCCCAAGAACAAAAGAGACATCCCCAAGATCTTTCATGTCACAACTCTTAAATAATAATTACTTAGTTTTATGCAACAAACCATTATCATTACTAGCAGTAAAATGTCATCCACATATAAAATTGGAAAGATACATTTACTCCCATTTATTTTAAGGTAGATGCGTTGATCAACTTCTTTTTCCTTAAAACCTAAAGAAGTAACTATCTCATTAAATTTCAAATACCACTACCTAGAAGCTTGCTTAAGGCCATAAATTGACTTTTCAAGTCGACATACTAAATGCTCATTTCTAGGTTCTTGAAATCTCTTAGGTTGTACCATATAATCCTCTTATTTGAGATCACCATTGAGAAAAGTCATTTTCACATCCATCCAATAAAGTTCTAAGTCAAAATGTGCTACTATAGCCATAACGATTGTAAAAAAATTTTTGGAAGACACCAGTGAAAAGTTTTCATTATAATCTACTCCTTCCCTCTGAGTAAATCCCTTTGCCACTAGCGTAGCTTTAAATCTCTTAATTTTTTCCTTAGCATCTTTATTTGTTTTATACACTAATTTATAACCAATGAATTTATACCCTTTTGGCAATTCAATAGCTTTTAGACACCATTTTGAGTCATAGAATCCATTTCATTTTTCATCACATCTATCTATACATCAGACTGTGGACTACTAATAGCATCACCAAAAGTCATTAGACCAACAACATGACTAATGTCATAGTTACTCCCTCTAAGATAAATTATATGATCATTAGAGATGGCAAATCTTCTTTTTGTAAAAAATCTCCTCAAAGATATTTCAATATCATTTTCTTGAACTTAAGGTACATCAGCATGAACAAAATTAATAAGAAGAAGGTTTGTCTCTATCACACCTTTATTAGCAACATATAGCTAAAAAAACTTTGCCACCTATGACTTTACAACCTTAATTTAATGTGTAGGACAATAAAACCTATATCCCTTAGAATGGTCTAGATACCTTATGAAAAAGTAACAAGTACTCCTAGGTTCAGTATTTCTTTCAAGATGGTTATAGATTCTAACTTCTATAGGATATCCCCAAACTCGAAAGTGGTTCAAGTTGAGTTTTTTACTAATCCATAATTCATAAAGTATTTTAAGAACAGATTTACTAAGTACTCTATTATGTGTACACAAGGTAGTTTTAATAGTTTCACCCTAAAGAGATTCAGGAAGATTGGTCCTACTCATCATGCTCCTCATCATATCTTTGAGGGTATGATTATACCTTTCGACCACACTATTTTGTTTAAGACTACTAAGCATAGTATATTGGGCAATAATCCCACACTTTTGAAAATATTTGGCAAATAGTCCCATGAGTTGTCTAATTTTACTGTGTCTACTGTAATACTTACCACCTCAGTTCGACCTAATGATTTTGATGACTTTCATTAATTGTTTCTTTACCTTAGTTTTAAAATTTTTGAATTTTTCAATAGCATTAGATTTTTCATCAATCAAGTAAACACACCCGTAATGAGAATAGTCATCAATAAAAGTAACAAAATATTTGGTACCACACAAGGTAGATGTAAAAGGTCCATTAATATCAATGTGCATAATTTCCAAAAGATCATAATTGTGAGTTGCACCTTTTTTCTTAATCTTAGTTTTCCCTTTATGAAAGAGAAGGCAAAACACAATTTTTTATCAATCTTTGTGCTCTTTCATTGTAAATGTGACACAACCTTTTATGCCACAATAAAAAAAGAGTTTTCTTTAGTAAAGAATGTTTTAGACATTGTCATTTCAACATTATTGCAATTATATTCATTATTGTAGGCCAAGTACAGTTTATATAAATTGTCAATTAGTTTAAACTCACCAACAATATTTGAATTTAAAAACAAGTCAATTTTTCTATTTCCAATGCCAAAATAATAACTACGTTTGTCCAAAACAAAAACTAAAATTAAATTCCTCCTAAACAAAGGTACATGAAAAACATTTTCCAAAATAAATTCAAAACCAGATTCTAAATTTAAACCATTCTTTTTGCATAATTAACGTCTACTTCAGCATTGTTTCCAACTCTATGTTTGACCTCTTTCTCAATTGGCTTCCATTTGCTTTTGAAACCTTGCAAGGTAACAGCAACATGAATAGTTACATCACTATCAAGCCACCACGAATTTGACGAGGCATTAACAAATAGAGATGGCAACGAGATAGGTTGGTGCAAATTTTTACTTGCCTCAAATCTGACAGAACTTTATATAATAAATACCGAAAATTGACCCAACCCAATAGTAAAATATTATTTATTAATACCTAACCTGATCTGCATATGCATAAAATCGAAGCCAACCCTATTCGATCCAAAATTAATAAAATATTATTTTTAATATAAAATATTTTTTTAAATAAAAATATAAAACTAAATAAATATATAAAAATATATAAATATAAAATTAAATAAATAATAAAAAATAATTTATATATAATTGGCTCAAGGTAGGGTAGGTTTACCTAAAACTCGACCCCTACTCTTAAAAAAATTTGGCCTAATCCTACCCAAAACCTAATTTAAAAAAAAAAATTAACCCTATAAGGTCGGGTTAGGTCAAAAGTTGATGGATTCAGGTTGAATTGCTAACCCTACTAACAAAATGAGATTCAAAACAAATGAGAGCTAGTGAGTTACATTCTTGTTTATTCTTTTTCTCTAACCAAGTTTTATATTTGTGGCACTTATGTCTCATGTAACCTTTCTTTTTATAGGAAAAGCACTTGATATCTTTCTTAATGATAACTTTAGGACCTCTTACCCCTTTAGTTTGACCATTACCCTGTTTTTTGTTATCCTAAGCTTTCTTACAAGCGTTTAGAACAAATCTCTTAGGTTCCCCAAAATTCTTTTAGTAATTAGGTTTGGAATAGGTAGTAAGAAGAGCACTCTCAATCTTTTCTTTCTTGAGTTTTTCTTCATCAGAGACACATTTTGAAATAAGATTATTAACTCCCCAAACCTCATTTATAGCATTATAAGCAATTTTGATCTAGGTGAACTCAATAGGTAAGGCATTTAGGGCAAGATGAACAATGAATTTGTTAGTGAAGTTAATGTCTTGGGCAGTCAGTTTCATTTAATATGGACCATTCTCACGATAAAATCTCTAACACCCCCTATACTATCATACCTCATACTCGTAAACTCACTTATAAGTTTCCCAACCTTAGGTTTTGCATTTTTGGTATCTATTGCCTATAGTATGGTTGAGATCCCTAGCAATTTCTGTGGTATCCAACCTACTCAAAAGGTGTTTAGAGATTGACCTTTTAATGGCGTACAGACACATACAATTTGCTTTTTCCCATTTGGCAAAAAGTCTTTTTATTCAATAGTACTTTCATTAGTAAGTTCAACAAGATTTAAAAAATGCAAGGCTATATCTATCTAATTCATAGCCAAAGCAAAATTCAAATCTTCTTTCTATTTCTCATAACTAGACCTATGAAAACCTTCAATAGTGGCTTGATTGTTATTGACAGTAAAAGTCATTGTTCAAGACAAAAATGCAACATTAGTCAATGGGCAATATCATAAAATATATAGCAATGATTCATGACATGGTAATAGTTATTGAAAGGTCCTGGTGCACCACCATAAACTCCATTTTGTGCGAAAAATGCAATATATAAGTAGAAACTTTCCATATAAAGCTAATATGAGAATGTTCTAGTTTTTGAAAAAATTATTGCTTTTGGGTAGATAGATTTTCTAAATAGGTACACCCTTAACCATGATGCTTCATGTTCTAAACAAATTACCCTATACATTAAGCCTTTTTGGACAGGTAACTATATAAAATAATTTAACAACTATCCCATATGATGGCGGGAATTGATTTTTGAAATGTGAAGATTAACTGCAAACAGAAAAACTCACAAAAAAAACAACTCACAAGATTTTGAATAATGGCACAATATGATTTTGGATTAAAAGGGATAAAACTTCACTACAAAGACTAGAAACTAAAAGATACATAAACACCACCCTAAGAATTCTAATCAAAGATACAGAATAATAAAAGTTCACCACTCTAGGAAATCCACCTAAGAGATACAGAACTTGAAAAAAATAATCTAAAAGATTGCCTAAGGATAAAGAAAACTATATTCTCTTTTTACCAAAGAAAATAGAAAATATATAGGCTAGGAACATCCCACTAAGCATGAAAACTTTCAGATTGCATTGCTAAAATCATGCCTAAAATCATGATATTTGCATGTAAACATAATCTGCCCATTTACTTCGAACCTAACCACATTCCTATTCATATTCATGATCTTCTTTTTTTGCTAGTGTAAACGCAATCTCCTTATTCTAGTCCACCTTATTTATGTATGGATCTGGACCAAGGCTAGACCTATCTTATTTTTGGATAAGTCTACCTTAATCTCAGCCTAAGTTGTATGATGTGTAGACATTTTGATGTCAATCTCTTTTGGTTGAAAAAGACTTGTCCTTAAGTCTGAACTAGTATTCTCGCCATGGTAAGGTGATAAATCAGCAATATTGAGAGTGGTAGATACATTATAAGTGTCAAAAAGCTCTATCTTATAGGTATTCTCCCCAATGCGTTTGAGGACTCTAAGTGGACCATCTACCTTAGGTTATAATTTGCTAAACTTTTCTAAAGGAAATCTCTCTTTCTGTAAGTTAATTCACACCAAATCACCTTATTTAAACTCCACATATTTTCGATGCTTATTTGCTGCCTTTTTATATTTCTCATTTTGTTGCAAAATCTTAGCTCTCACTTGTTCATACAATTGTTTGATACCCTTAGCCATCTCTTCTGCATCTTCACTAAATTGCTATTAGTAGGGAGAGAAATCTAAAGGGCTAATTGGATTCTTACCATACACCACCTAAAAAGGGCTGCAACCAGTGGTTTGGCTTGGTGAACGGTTGTAGGCAAACTCTATTTGAGGTAAAACAAGATCCCACCGCTTAATATTCTTTCCCACATAACTTTTTAGTAGGTTGCCCAAGCTACGGTTGGTTACTTCTATTTAACCATCTGTTTGAGGATGATGAGAAGAACTATACTTGAGATTGGTGCCAAGTTTCTTCCAGGGTATGCCAAAAATGACTAAGAAACTTGGAATCCCAATTAGACACCATGGTTCTAGGAACTCTATGTAGCTTTACAATTTTCTTAAAATATATATAAGAAATATAAAAAGTATCTATAGTTTTGGTACAAGGAACAAAATGGGCTATCCTGGAAAAATGGTCTATAACCACCATGATGGAATCTTTGTTCCTCTGAGTTCTAGGCAGTCCAACCATAAAGTCTAAACTAACATCCTTGCAAAGAGCATTAGGCACAGGTAGTGGAGTATACAATCTAGTGTTTTGGCCATGACTCTTGGTAATATGGCACACTCTACATCGTTCAAGGTGTTTCATCACATCCCTTTCCATTATTGGTCAAAAAAATTTATCTTGCAAAAGAGCAAGTGTCTTGTCCCTTCTAAAATGTCCACCTAATGAACAATCATGAGCCTCGTTAATTAAAGCCTGTCTCAAAGTATATGAAGGAATGCAAAAGCTATTAGCCTTGAAGAGATATCCATCATGCAATAAAAATTGGTTGTGTGGTCTTTGCTTGCGGTTTTCCTAAATTCGACCAAAGTAAGGATTTATCTTATAAAGCCCTTTGATCACATCAAATCCAAGAACTTAAATAGCTATAGTCCCTAATAAGAAGTGCTTTCAACTTAAAGCATCTACCACCATATTTTAAGTTCCCAATTTGTGTTTGATAGTGAAGTTGAAGGCTTGAAACAACTCTACCCAAGTTGAATACCTTCGATTGAGCTTGTGCTAGCTATTGATAAACTTCAAGGCCTCATGGTCTGAATATAGGACAAATGGCTTGGGAAAGAGATATTGACTCAAATGGAATAATGCTCTATATATGGCATAGAACTCTTTGTCATAAGTTGAATACTTTCTCTTGGTGTCATTAAGCTTTTCATTAAAAAATGCTATAGGCTTTCTCCTTGACTTAAAACAGCACTTATTCTAGAATTAGATGCATCACATTCCACCTTGAACACTTAATCAAAATTTGGTAGGGACAAGATGAAAACTTTAGTGATCCTGGTCTTAATGAGCTCAAAGTTGTGTTGGGCTTCTTTGGTCCACTTAAAAACTTCATTCTTCAAACATTTAGTGATGGGAGCCACAATGGAGCTAAAACTCCTAATGAAGCGCCTATAAAAAGATGTAAAGCCATGGAAGCTTTGGATATCATGTAGAGATGCTGGTGTTGGCCAATTTAAAGTTGCATACCTTTGATTGAGCTTGTGCTAGCTATTGATAAACTTCAAGGCCTCATAGTCTGAATATAGGACAAATGGCTTGGGAAGGAGATATTGACTCCAATGGAATAATGCTCTATATATGGCATAAAACTTTTTGTCATAGGTTGAATACTTTCTCTTGGTGTCATTGAGCTTCTTATTGAAAAATGCTATAGGTTTTCTTCATTGACTTTAAACAACACTTATTCCAGAATTGGATGCATCATATTCCACCTCGAATACTTGATCAAAATTTGGTAAGGACAAGATGAAAGCTTCAGTGATCTTGGTCTTGATGAGCTCAAAGCTGAGTTGGGCTTCTTTGGTCCACTTAAAAACTCCATTCTTCAAACATTTAGTGATAGGAGACACAATGGAGCTAAAACTCCTAATGAAATGACTATAAAAATATGCAAGGCCATGGAAGCTTCGAATATCATGTAGAGATGCTGGTGTTGGCCGATTTAAAACTACCTCGACCTTATTGGGATCTATCTTTATTCTTTTCTTTGACACCATAAACCCTAGAAACACAAGGCTAAAAGTAAAGAAATTGCACTTTTTAAGGTTAGCATAAAGTTTTTATTCCCTTAATATGCAAAACAATTGGTGTAGGTGATTTAAGTGTTGGTCCTCATCCTTGTTGTACACCAGAATATCATCAAAATAAACTACTACAAATTTGCCAATACAAGGTTTATGGATATGATTCATAAATTTCATAAAAGTACTAGGAGTATTGAATAAACCAAAAGGCATTAGCATCCATTCATAGAGCCGATCCTTTATCTTAAAGGCTATTTTTCATTCATCTCCAAGCTTCACTCTAATTTGATGATACCCACTACGTAGGTCTATCTTGGATAAAATAGTTGCTCCATGTAGTTAGTTCAATAAGTTATCTAAGTACGAAATAAGAAAGCAATAGCCAACTATGATTTTGTTAATTGCCCTACTATCCACACACATACGACATGATCCATTCTTCTTAGGCACCAAAAGGGCTGAGATTGCAAAAGGGCTCATGCTTTCATGCACCATTCATTTTTTCACCAATTTATCAACTTGGCGTTGCAACTCTACATACTCTTTAGGACTTATCCTATAGGATGCCTTATTCGGTAGAACAGCTCCTGGGATAAGGTCTATGTAATGTTGAATGTCCCTCATTGGTAGTAGACTAGCTGGTAACTCCTCATGAACAACATCTTGAAATTCTATCAATAATGGTTGTATCACTACGTGGGGCTTTTCACTATCTTTATTTTTCTCAATCAACAACAGAACATATATAGTACCACTCATCTTAACTTTTTTTTTTGTAATTGGCCTTGGTAAACAAACTATTTCCTTCTCTTTTGGTTGGTTTTGACATCACCATGGGTTTGGTAAGGCTTAGGATGATTTTGCATCCATCATTCATAAAATGTGTAAGTATTACGATAACCATCATAAATAACCATCCTGTCATAATATCAAGGTCTTTCGAGCAGTAAATGGCAAGCATCCATTAGAGCTACATCACACCACACTATATCCTTGTATTGCTTTTCTATGGAAAAAAGAACAAACACCTTTACTAACCTTGATTTCATTTTCTTTCTGCAGCCAAGACAGCTTATATGGTTAAGAGTGATCCACTGCTTTGAGGCTTAAGTTTTGTGCCATAAAGGTAGAAACAACGTTTTCAAAACTTCCACTATCAATTATAACATCACATACCTTTCCATGGGTAGTACACTAAGTATGGAATACGTTTTTACATAAACAATCTTCTTCCTTAGCAAGTGCGATACTCAAGCTACATTGTATAACTAAGGATGCTCCACAATCACCATAGGTTACCTCTTCCTCCTCTTTAAGGTTCTGATCATCTTTAGCTAGCTCTTCTTCATTTTCCTCAAAGTTTTCCTTTACTAGAGTCACAATCTTTTTGCTTAGGCATTCTGAAGCAATGTGTCCAAGTTCTTGACATTTAAAACACCTTTCGGTTTGTGCACTGGATTGAGGCTTGCTTGTTGAGGTTCTATCTTTCTTTTGGGGTTGCTTTGGATTAGGCTTAGAAAGATTAACAGTTTTGGATGAGCCACCTTTATTGATATAGCTTTCTCTAGACCTAAATCTCAAGCTGCTACCACAGACCTCTTTTTATTATTTTTCCACCTTAAGGGCAAGCTTACCTACATCGTTGAAAGTCCAATAGGATTTTAGTTGCACTACATTAGCTATCTCAATCTTTAATCCTTTAAGATACTAGGCAATAGTCTATTCCTCTTGTTCCACCAATTTACACTTTAACATGAGGTGATAAAACTCAACTGTATACTCTTCCACTAAGAGATATTTTTGCTTTAAGTTATGGAGCCTAAGGAAGACATCTTACCAAAAGTTATCTGGGAGATACTTTCTTTTCAACTCTCTTTTCATCTTCTTTCAAGTTATAATTTTTCTTTTGCCTTCTCTTTCCCTTTACTTCTCTAGATTTTCCCACCAAAAAGATGCAAACTTTCTGAATTTGATGGCCACCAGCTTAACCTTACAATGTTCAGGGGTGGTATTCAAATATACGTTCCACCGTGGGTAGTCAATTTAAGAATTCTTCTGGTTGTGTCTTTCTTTCGAACTTAGGAATTTCTATCTTTGGATTGAATATGCTAGGTTGAAGTTTGTTTCTACGTAGATAATCTCAACTTACTATGGGTGAGATAGGGTGCTATTTTCAAAATCACTGTTGTGTCCATAGAATGGATTGGTTTCTCCTTTATTTTCTTCATTTCTCTTTTGTTGCCTCCTTATCTGCTATCTCTCTTCTTGTATACGTAATCGATGTTGTAGTTGAAAGATATATTGCCACATCTCCTCTATAAGGGCATCTTTTGGGTCAATATTGGTAGTTGCTGTAACATCAATGTTGGCTTCAACCTTTTTTGTTGGTGCTTGATGATGATGACATGCCATAGCTCTGATGCTAATTTGATGCCAAGAATTGATGTTTGAGATAAAGAGATTAACTACAAAAGAAAACTCACAAAAAGATAGCTCACAAGATTTTGAATAATGGCAGAATATGATTATTGGACTAAAATGGATAAAAGTTTACCACCAAGACTAGAAACTAAGGGATACAGAAACACCATTCTAAGAATTCTAATAAAAGATATAGAACAATAAAAGTTCACCACTCTAGGAAATCTACCTAAGAGATACAGAACTTGAAAAAAACAATCTAAAAGATTGCCTAAGGATAAAGAAAACTCTATTCTCCCTTTTACCAAAGAATAATAAAAAATATATAGGCTAGGAACATCCCACTAAGCATGAAAACTTTCAGATTGCATTGCTAGAATCATGCCTAAAATCATGAGATTTGCATGTGACCATAATCTGTCCATTTACTCATGAACCTGACCACAATCCTATTCATATTCATGATCTTCTTTTTTAGCTAGTGTGAACGCAATCTCCTTATTCCAGTCCACCTTATTTATGTGTAGATTTGGACCAAGGATAGGCCCATCTTATTTTTGGATAAGTCTGCCTTAGTCTCAGCCTAAGTTGTATGATGTGGAGACACTCCGGTGTCACTATAACCTTAGAATGATAAAATATTCCATTAATTTCAATAAGTGAGCCATTTTGACAACCAAACACTTGTATCAATTAATGAATTTTTTTTTTCAAACCAGGAAATTTCTTTAATTGCCCAAAACTCTTAATTTGCATACTCAATCATAATGTATGCAATGGATCACTCCAGTTGAGATACTAAACCTAGATCTATCTCATTAGGTCCTATAAACAGTCTATATTGCATTTAAACTTAGGTCTTGAACTTGATTAAAATTAATTTTTAATTATTGAATCAATTAGGCATATAAGATTCTATTTGAGAGTACATAAATATTAAAGCCCATCTAAGGAGAGTACTTACTGTCATTAAACTCCTAACATGCCAAAATATTTATTACAAAATAAAATAGCTAGAATCATGTGCACAACACATAGTAATTTTTTAACAATGCATGAATATCAAATAATAAATATTTCAAGCAATTTAAAAATTTCCAAAAAAAATAAAAAAAATCAAAAATAAAATTTTAAGCGTGCCAGAAAAAATTAGAGCAAAAACAAACACCAGACGAGCCCGCACGCACCACTCCTTGCATGTGGGCTTCATATGGCGAATGGGATTAGTTTTTTTCAACCTATAGCCAAGTTAACCCAACTCGATTGGAGCGATTCTACGACCCATTCAGGCCTGTTTGATGTTTTCTGCCTTTTTTTATGCATTTTCTTGGTGTTTTCAACAAATTGAAGTGCCCAAATTCAATTAAAGTGATTTTCAATCAAACCCATGCAAAAATCACATAAAAAAACAATAGAAACAAGATCAATTGATAAAAATTTTAGATTCTATAGACTATATTCAACCAGTTTTTTGTTTTCTTGATATTTGATAATCTTACATCAATATTTTTATGAAATTAAACACTTTTATTCATGTTTATAACATATTAGAGACATGATTCAAAGATAAATTTTGACTCAAACACATAAAATATTGACATTTTAATCAAAACAAAATTTTGAATTAAACTTTAAATCGAAAACTTTCAACCTTGATTTCTCTCTCCATACAACAAATTAGAAAACGATCTTTATATAGTTTTAATCTTATTTCAGAAAGGAATAAAAACCCTTAATCAATTTTGAAAAATAATGACTGAAATTTAAAATTTTTATCAATAGCTAATTTCACCCCAAATAGGCAATTAATCTAAAATTCAATAAATTAACATAGTTTTAAGGTCCTAATATCACACAATTAAGCTCTGATACCACATGTAAGCACTAACCTAAGATCATTGTGTAAAAATTAAAACACCATTTATTAATTAAAAAGATTCGACATACCTATTTGGGTAATCATTCACTACAAAAAATCTGACATATAGTGACGCTCCAAAAACCGTCAGTAAAACCCAAAAATCTATCAATATAGTACAATAAACCCGATACTAACGGTCAAAATATGTATTTCGATAAATTTTTAATCGTCATTATATCCTTTGTCGATATAGACCTATACTGATAGTTTTTAAGGTGTCGAAATAGCTCGCAGAGATATACCTATAGTTCAAGACCGTTAGTAAATGTATATCTATTGATATAACATCTATGTGTGTTGCATCATTATACCGATTACTGATGGTCTTGAACACCTATTAGTATAGGCTTGCATATTTTAATTTTTCTTGCTTATATTGACGGTTAATGCTCGTTAGTATAGACTTGTAATTTTTTTTACCTATACTGATGCTTAAAGCCTGTCACTATAGATTTGTATGCTTTAATTTGCTCACCTATACCATTGGCTAGCGTTCATCGGTATAGACTTATATGTTTTAATTTTTCTTACCTATACCGACGATTAACGCCTGTTAGTATATACTTTTACTTTTTTTTACTTATACCAACACTTAGCATCTATCAGTATAGACTTGTATTTTTTTAATTTTCTTACCTATACTGACAGTTAGAGATTGTCAGTATAGACTTATATGTTTTAATTTTTTTATTATATTTTATTGACAATTGGTGATTGTTAGTATCATTTGAAATATTCCAACGATCAAGTGCATCAGTATAAATGTTAAGATGTTAGTAAATTTTTTAAAAAATTATATTTTTGATTATTAATATTAATTTATTTATAATCATAATATGATATGTTTTCATATAAACAAAGAAAAAACACAATAAAGTAAAAGATATTTAATAACATTAGAACTACAAGTAAATTATTTATAGTCTTCAAACTTAGTATAAGTGAAAAACTAAAGTCATTGTACCAAGTCTGATAAAATAAACATCGATAAAATAAACATAGATAAAGAGTTACACCACCTCACCCTAAAAAACACAATCATGAGTTTGCACCACCAAACACCTAAAGACCTTTTGATCACCTTAAAACTTTAATAAAACTCTGAACAAGATAATCTTAAAAATCTGTAAACGAACAAAAAATTGCAAAACCACCTCAATAAGATCAATCATACATGCACCTATTATAAGCTCTTTCCAAAACCAAAATATTTTAATTCATTCAAAATATCACAAGTCTTGAAAAAGTCAACAAGTGTAGGCACATCATATAATTAACAAGCTCAATAAACCTAACTCACTAATAGTATTCAATATACCAATCAAGCATCACAAAACATAATAGCCTTACTTCAACAAAATGCATAACATTCAAAATAAAACCAAATCCCCTACAAACATAATGCTTAGAGTAAATAAATAACTTTCTAAAATAAATGTCCCATCATAGATTTCTACAAAAAAGCATTTGTATAGCATAAAAAAATTTAATTAGAATTCTTGTAAATTATCTTATATATATAAAAGGTAAGAAGGTAATCATCCATTAATATACAAGTATAAATAATTTTACAAACATCTTATTCATTCATATATACAGAAGGTAATCATTGATTTATATACCAGCAAAAATAATTTTATAAACATCTATTCATTAGTGTAATGCATGAATGAATAAGATATAACCTAATTTGCATGTGTAATCTCCTCATTCTTTTAGTTTAATTTCAAATAATAACTTAATGAAACCAAACTAAGATTATTTTAGTCAACAAAACTATCATTAAACAAATATTTTTACTATTCATTCAAGTCTATAAATATAAAGCATGTTTACATCATAAGCAAGCCTTTTCAAAGGAAAAAAAAAAAAAGTAAGAAAGCCTTCTCAAGGGAAAAAGAGCAAGCTTTAAATTATAGTGTAATTTAATGATTATGGCAAAGACGATGGGTAATGTTTCAAGAACACAATTACATGATTCAAAATCTAGATTCAAAATTAATTTTGGCATTCTATCTAAGAAACAAGTATCAAGCAAAGCATTTTCATATATATATCTCATACGACGATGAGTTTACTATTTTCATTTTGAAAAACGATAGTTTTCATGTGTGATTTCTGGAACACTACTAGTATCAGGAACCTAAAAATAGTTTTTAAAAAAATTTTAATAAGGTTCAAGATTCATGAGCAAGAAGATAATTTACATATATATAAACTAAAATAGATGTTGTATATGCTTTTTATTCACCATGTGAGTAACAATATTCAAGATATCCATATTTTTATTAAAAAATTATCTTTTAAGTATCGATAAGATAGTACTTAAAGTTTTTTTCAAATCTTTAATTTCAATCTTTAACTCTTGTACATCTTCTTTATGCTAAACTAATTCAGAAAATGAAGGACCATATTATTTAAATGAAGTAGATATTGTACCCATACAATGAACACACACTTTTCTCTTTGGTTCTTTTAACTTTTGAATAAACATCATCTTTCTATAAACTACCTTTAGAATTCTAAGCACTAGTTTTACTCAAACCTTTCTTCATGAGTTCTTAAAATTGTAAACAAACATTTTAGTATAAAGAAACCAAACATAAGTAAAAGCAAGTAATAAGTAAATTAAATACCACAATTTTCAGTTACCTTGTCATTCACAACACTTCTATCTTTATGTGTATAAGAAAGAATACACATTTAAGCACATGATGGTGGAATTCCAATAGCTTTTTGTTTCTACAAAGGTATAAAATTAATTATTATAATGACAAAATCACACTTATAAAAAGTAAATTTTATATTCATTTAATTGAGTGTGACAGGAAAAATTGATATATGTACCAAGGTTTGAATGATCATTGAGAATGATTTTATTCCTGTGCAATAAGGCTCATCTAATTTTGAGTAGTTTATTTTGTTTGTCTCACTTTGTTCCTTTAAACAAATAAACAAGAAAAGATATATTATAATAATTTTGTAATTATTATCATAGTGTTAAAACAAAGTAAATAGCATATTTTGTAAACATTTACCTGCACTTTATTAGTCAATCAATGTGCAATAAGAAATAGGAATTGACTTTTGTTTACTCGAGAATCATTAACCTTTGTAGTCATTTCCTTCAGTGTCTTGTGTTCATCATAAAATTTAAACTTCAATTCATTCTTACATTGCCTCCGTTTAGCACCCATGTTTTTTATTGCCCAAGACTTAATTTTTTGAAATATTTATTCATCAACGAGGTCATCATAATCATACTTGTGAAATTCAAACTTCAACTACAATTTGAAAGAGGTAATTGGAAAGAAAATGTCAATATATATTATATGAATTGCTACTATTAACAAGAAATTAAAGAATTATTCTCATGGTATTAGCTAGCAACTAAAACATTATTGTATTGATACCTCTAATGTTTTCCATATTTCTTCTATCTTATCATCCAACATTTCATGCTAATTTGTATAACTAATTAGTGCAAAGCTAGACATTCTCACCATGCTATCAATGAATAGAGTTAAAGAGCAAGATTTATCACCGATAGGTATAGCATCATCATTGACTTTAACAACAACATGCTCCCTTTATTCCAAATCCTAAATATCAGCTATACGTGTAGAACCTTGAGCTTTTTTGTGTTGAACATTTTCTACATAGAAAAATTACATGTCAAGAAAGTAATTAAATTCATTAAAAAATGTAATTGTGCAACATTATAACACATAAAGAATTGTACTAACAGAATATAGTTGTTTTATAGTTGAATTATGTTAAACTTGTTCATCTTGATCTTCATTATTTGTAGATTGAGAAATTGGTTCTTGAGATTCTTGTAAAGGCTTATGTTTTGAAGTTTCTAGATTCACAGGCACATGTTGTTCTTCAGATTATGCTTGCAATTAAGAACTAGAAGCATGATTTGCCCTAGTGATATTCAATTGTCTATGCTTTACCATCTCAAATCTAATAATACACAAAATTAGTAAGTACAATATAAAAGAGAACTTGATAGTGGCAAACCATATAAAGCACCAAGTACAATTTAATAGATTATGTGATCACACAAAATTAAGTAATTCAAGCTAGTAACACAAAAACAAAATAATAGTGAACTATGTCTTACATTGCAAAACCTTAACAATAATTTAAACTATTACATAGAATTAAAAAATGTCCTCCCCATATGTTTATCTATGGGATCTTCTTTTACATGCTTATTTTCCATCTCTAGTGTGACCTCCATTCCTTCAACATTAACTTTACTTCTAACCCAATTTGAAGTACTATATGTGTCATCAAATTCAACATGAATTTTTCCATTTTCTTGCTCTTGCTATAAAAATGATTCATCACCCATATCAAATATATCTCTAAGTTTTGTATGCTTGACAAGAACACAACCATTATGTTTTTCATCCTTAACATAAAAGCCTTTCTTAGCTTGTGATGCTAAGATACAAGGATCATGAACCAAATTAGTTTTATTATGAGCTAGATGTGAAAATTTCACAAGAGTGAAATCAAATTTATCCTTCTTGCAACCTCTATTTATATCAATCCAATCACATTTAAATAATATGACTTTTAATCTACTAGTATAATTCAACTGAATGATGTCTTTTAAAATCCCATAATAGTTAACTTCACCCTCAATAGGTTGTGCATCTCTTGTACTTGCATCACTCATCATCTTGGTTGTTACAACAACCCTATTATTTTAAGTTTTCAAGTATCTCTCACGTGCCTTGGTATGAAATCTAAAACCATTAATGATATAACCAGTGTATTTTTTAACAGTATTAGTTGGACCATAAGCCAGCCATCTAAGTTGATTTATGATGTTTGCATCTCTTTATTGATCCAAATTGGTAACTTTTCCAATTTCATATTTGGTTAAAATAATAATCTAATTATAAAAAACTTTAATTACATATTCCAAACCATAATATGCAACTTACATGATCACAAAACCAATCACGAAAAGTTTCACTTTACAACTTTTGTATCTCATATGGCATAAGTTGAGAAGACCGATTATGCCTCTTAATAAATTGCATATGTTTTCTACATGAAAATTTTTTTTAGAAGATTATACAATATACTACTAAAGAAAATTATCAAGTATAATATTCATGTAGATAAGTGTTCTTACTTTATAAAAGAAGCAACGTCATCATAGTTAAATAGCACATATCGATGTGCTTGAACCAAAGTTATAGCATTAAAACCTTTACGTTTTAATGTTCCCAATAGTCTTCCTATAGTAGAAAGAATATATATTCCTTCTTTTACAAAAGGATTCTTATCTTCATTTCGGATGGGTTGATTAAAAATAGTTTCCATTCTATCAAAGTATCTTAAAGAAAAAGTTATGCAATCATTTGCTAAGTACCATTCTATAATTGAACCTTCAGTACAAGCTCTGTTGCACACATATAATTTAAGAGTAAGAAGAAACTTATATAAATGGAAGTTCAATAGAAACAATCATTGGCAAACATCCTAGTTGAAATTTAAGTATAAAAATTTATAACATTTAAGATATAGCTCTCAATAGGATACATCCATCGATAAATGATTGGACTGACAATTTTTGCTTCATTTGCCAAATTGATAACTAAATGTACCATTATTGTGAAAAAAGATGGAAAAAAAATCTTTTCCATTTCACATAAAATTGATACAACCCGAGACTCAAGTAATTAACTTATGTTCTTCGAGAACTTTAGAACAAAGTTCTTTAAAAAAGGTACACAAATCAATAAAAGCCAAGCACATCTTATCAGGTAAAGACCATCGTATTGCTATAGGAAAAAACTCTTGTTTTAAGAGATGAAAATCATAACTTTTGAGCCCTATTAGCTTCTGTTGTTTAGGTTGCACACAACGTGAGATATTTGAAAAGTATTCATCTAGAGTTTTCATTTCCTTGAGAATTTTTTTAAAAAAATTATTTTCAATTAATCTCATTTGATATGAAGCTTGAGGCAAGTATTAGGTGTTGTGCCAGGACAAGTTTTTAGATGAAGAACATTCTTTACACCCATTTCTACAAGGTCAAGTCATGCTTTGTAGTTATCCTTTAACTTCTCTTCTTGCCCAATCAATGTACCAAGCATGTTATCACGAACATTCTTTTCTACATACATCACATCAAGATTATGACGTAATAGAAGATATTTCCCATAAGGTAATGTGAACAAAATACTCTTCTTCTTTCATCACCCATCTTCATTACCAGTTAATTGTTTTAACTGTCTCAACACTTCTTTCTCGAATGGTGGTGAAATAGCATTTTTAAATTCTCGAGTCCCATTAAATGAGTTTTATCATTCTGAAACCTATGATTAGGTTGTAACCACCTACGATGGCACATGTAATAATACTTTTTACTATGTTGTAATCATTTAAATGTAGTATCAAATTCATAGTAAGAAAATGCATACTCTTCTCTAGTACTCTACCTAGATAAATTGGCATATGCAAAGAAGTCATTAATGGTCCAAATTAATGCTGCACGCAATTAAAAATTTTGATTTTTTGAGGCATCAAAAGTTTGAACACCAACTTCCTAAAGTTCTTGCAACTCTTCTACCAAAGATTGTATATATATATATATATATCTATATTGTTTTCAGGACCTTTTGGATTGGGAATAAATAGGGAAAGAATAAAGTTTGGCTATTTCATGCACATCAATAGAGGTAAGTTATAAGGTATCAATATAATAGGCTAAGTACTATGTGTCACATTCATAGTTTTGAAATGGTTAAAGCCATCAAAAGCTAATCCTTAGCGAATATTATGAGGATTAAAGGAAAACTCAAGATATCAAGAATCTAATTCTTCCTAAGCTAAAAAATTTGCAGGATTTCTTACACATCTATCCTTAGCATGCTCATAATAATGCCAAGTCATCAAGGGAGTAGTTTTTGAAGACATGAATAACCATTATAATCTTGGAATTAAAAGAAACCAACGTAAAATCTTAGTAGCTTTTCTCTTTTTTTCAGACACTATATCTTGGGGATCACTTTTTGCATCATTCAAGCTCTCTTTCCACCTAGAAATGCCACATTTTGAATATGTTTCTTCATTTGTCTTATCCTTCCAAAACAACATGCAATCATTGGGACAAACATGGATTTTTTTCATATCCCAAACTTGAGGCAGAAATAATTTTTTTTCAATTCTTGATAAGACCCTGGCAATATATTACCCTCTGATAGAGCAAGTTTCAAAACCTCTAATAATGTATTGAAAGATTTATTTATCCAACCATTAAAACACTTAATGTAAAACAAATAGATTACAAAGAAAAACTTTGTTAAGTTTTTGCAATTTGGATATAGTTTCTCCTTTGCATCTTTAAGTAAACTATAAAACTTATCACTATCAATTCTATGACCATGGTGTTGCTCTCCACTATTATCTCCAGCTTGTATATTACCCAAATCAACATTCATAGCTCTTTCAACCATCATATCATGTAATAAATTATGAATGTCAGGACCTAGCCCTATTTTTTCGTTATTAGTTGTTCCAATAGGTAAACATGCATCCTAGATCTCTTGTGAAATACCTATCGAACATATCCTTTAAGAAAACCATTACATATTATGTGATCAAATGCATCTCTCTTACAAACTCTAAATGTGTTGACACATTTAACACAAGGATACCAAAATTTTCCATCTTCGGATGATATTGTAAAGGCAAAGTTTAAAAAACTAGTGACTTATTTTATGTATTCTTCACTGGCTCTTGGCTTGAGATTTATCCATGCCTTATCCATAGAATGTAAGATGATTTGCCCTAGTTATAAATTATATTTAATTATCCAAAATGTATCATCTCTTAAAAAACTTAAAAATTAAAGTAAACTTAACAATAGCAATGAAAGTTATCTAAAAAGGTCAACTTAATTATTAGTAAGTAATTTATTTTATACAGACAACCAATCAAAGTTATCTAAATATCAAAGTTATTTGTTTTATAAGTCGACCTTTATGTCCCAATAGAAAAGACAACCATAAAAGCAAAGAGATTTCAAAGAAAAGCAATAATAATAAAGTAAAAAACTAGGATGAAAGGAAAGTACGGCACCATGTATATAAAATGATGAGAAATAGTTAATGTAATAATAATAATAAATATTCATGATTAAATGTATCATCTTTTACCAAAAAAATTTCAAAGAAAAGCAAACATTGAACTCAAAATACTATATAAATGTAAACATAAAAAACTAATTTCATAATAGTCAATAACAAATTTAAAAACAAATAGCATTTAAAACTTAAACGATCGATCATATTATGTCATTAGTTTAAAAACTTAAATCAAAACAATAGCATTTAATTTAAGCACTAAATAAAATTTAACTATGTAAACATAATGTCACATTTTCATTAAGAATAATATTTCAAACATACCTTTATAATTAAACTTATGTATTTTCAGGAAAAGCACAACCAAAATAAGAGATAGGCAAATGATAGAAAGAAAATAGCTCAAGATAAAAACAAGAAAGCTATAAATGTGAAATAAGGTTACTAATGTAGGGTTATTTGGGTTTGGGTTTTAGGAAAATAGGGAATATTTGAAATAACTCACAATTGCAAAAGAATAAAATCTGGGCAGATTGTAAAAACTATGTAGAAATGAGGGATTTTTGCAAGGAAAACAAAGTTTTAAAGCTTGAAAATTTAAAAAAAGACTTTAACTATAAAGTTGAAAAGATCAAAGGCGAGGGAAAATGAGATGAGATAAGCTTCAGGTGAGGTAGAGACTGAAAGACAAGGTACGGATGGTGGGAATAAAATTGTCACTACTTTTGTTTTAATAAGTCTAGATTTTTTTTTAAAGGTTTTCATGCCCAAGATGTGGGAGCATAAGTAAGGATGGTGGATTGTTAAGGTGTTTTTAGCTAGAAAATATCTTAAATAATCTTTAAAAAATCTTAGAATTTGGTTATTTAAGGTGTTTGTAGCCAAAAACACCTTGAATAATCTCCAAAAATTTTTATAGGGGATTATTGAAGGTGTTTTCTAAAAAAAATGCCTTCAATAATCTTTTATTTTTTATGAGGGGATTATTCATGGCATTTTAGCCCAGAAAATACCTTTAATAATCCCTTACAAAAAATTGAATGGGGTTATTGAAAGTGTTTTAGGCAAAAAATATCTCGAATAATCCTTCTTTAAATTTTTATGAAGGGATTACTCAATGCGTTTTTATCCAAAAACACCTTCAATAATCTCTTCTCATTTTTTTAGGGGATTATTCAAGGTTTTTTTGATCAAAAACACTTTGAATAATCCTCTTCAATTTTTATAAGGTAATTATTCAAGACATTTTTGTCCCAAAAATGCCTTGAATAATCTCTTACAAAAAATTGAGTGAGGTTATTGAAGGTATTTTTTGCCACAAATGTTTTCAATAATCCTCTTAAATTTTTATGAGTAGATTATTGAAGGTGTTTTTAGTCAAAAATGCATAGAATAATCCCTTCTAATTTTTTAGATTGGATTATTGAAGGCATTTTTGACTAAAAATGCTTTCAATAATCTTTTCTCTTTTTTTTTTTTTTGAGATTATTCAAGGTGTTTTTGTGAGAAAACACAAAAATGCCTTTAATAATCCTCTCTCATTTTTTTTTTTTTTGAGATTATTCAAGGTATTTTTGTGAGAAAACACCTTGAATAATCCTTTAGAAAAAATTGAATGGGTTTAGTTAAGGCATTTATGGCCAAATGCCTTGAATAATCCCTTTTAATTTTCATGAGAGGATTATTGAAGGTGTTTTTTACCAGAAAATACCTTGAATAATCTCTTACAAAATATTGAATGGGGTTATTTAAGGTATTTTGGGTTAAAAACATCTTGAATAATTCGTGGATTATTCAAGATATTTTTAGCCAAAAAGGTCAAAAACGCCTTTAATAATCTACGAATTATTCATTTAGAGGGGATTATTTAAGACATTTTTTTGTTAAAAACACCTTCAATAATTCTAACATTTTTTTTGGATTATTTAAGGCATTTTTGCCCAAAAAATGCCTTGAATATTCTCTTATAAAAAATTGAAGGTTTTTTTTTTTTTTTTTGTAAAATGCCTTTTGATCATTTTTAAAATTTATTCCCCTTTCTTGAACTTTGAAATCCCAAACTGCTAATATAGTGAATGATAAATATTATTTTATAAAATAATTTTACAAATAGCATGGAAAAATAATTATATGAATATAAATACTACTATGTAGATTATTTATAATATGACTTTTGATCTAGTATAATTTTAAAATTTTATGAAACCATATTAAAACTGAAATATTAATTGAAACCAAATTAATATAGTATTTAAATTTAAAAAATTTTTAGTCTAATATTTAATTATAAATTTATTAATTAATATAATACTTACAAATTTTATTTAAAACTTATTATCATTTAAAATTAATTATGTTACAAATTTTATTTATTAATAATTATAGTTTTTATCAAATTATAGTTTTTAAAAATTTTATTAGAGGAAAATATTATGAATTAATATTTTTTTGAGCTTATACTGACGCTTATTATAACCGCCAGTATATAATATATTTATACTAATGGATATTTATATACCGTCAGAAAAAGTTTATCTATACCAACGGTTTTACAAAGTGTTGGTATAGGCATTGTCTATACTGACAGTAACAAAAATCCATTAGTATAAATACTTTTTACTTACATAATTTAACTGTCAGTATAGATAAGTGTAAATATATAGCTTACTTATACTAACGGATAGTTATATACCATCAGAAAAAATTTATTTATAGTAACGATTGTATAAAATATTGGTAAAGGTAAGGTATATTCTTACGGTATTAAAAACCATCAATATAAATCTTTTTTATTGATGTAATTTTACTGTCAATATAATCAAACATCAGTATATGAAAATTTTCTTATAGTGATTGTGAATTCGAGGAAGCAAAATGATTTTTGGAGTGATTAGGTCTTCTTTTTCGCTCTTCTCTTGCTGGCGGCACTCAATGGGCAATCACCATATCTAATAGAAGTAAAAAGAAGACCTTAGCCTAATTAATTAAATAACCCTAGAAACCTCCGTTTAAAGGCTTACTGGGTCAAAAGCCTACACAATCACCAAACCACATTAACCTAATAAGGTATGTAAAGCCCATATTTGGTTGATCACATTAAATTAATTTGGTTCTCATGCAAGTCTCGTATTAGGATTAAATTCATTAATTGATTTTATTAAATTATTAAAATCATCAATTAATAGTAGTACATTTACGAAAAACTCTAACATGTTTGCAATATTTCTAAATTCACTTCAACAAAAAAATAGATAAATTTTTTTAAAGTTAAATTATTTCAAGATTTTGTTATTATTGTTAGCAAATTTTCTTAATTGGATTCTTATATATCTAATAGTTTTATCGCAAATTTAGTTTGATGGTTTAGTCATAAAAATATATAAGTGTTTATGGTTGTTATTGGTATCATATAATTTAATATATTTAAACTAAGCCCTCACTAGTTAAGATTATCTGTTTCATTATTGCTTACAGCGTTTTTATTTGATAAAAAAAAATCAATATCCTATAAGGTTTGATATATCTTGATTCGATATGAGCAATTTTATAAAAATCAATACCGAATCAAGTTGATTTGATCTTTTCTAGAAAATAGATATGAGTCAAAGGTAAATTTAAAATGTTTTGTCCCAAGTTATCTTGTGGTATATATAAAGTATATATTTTATTATCAATTTAATTTTATATCAATTTTTTAATAAAATAATGTTAATAGAGGTGCTTATGTAACACCAAAAATTTGTTTATTTCCTTTGGTATTTTTTGAATTTTTTAGATAAATTTATAACAAATTGAATCGATTGATAAAGATGATAAAATAACCAATCTAATAGATTTCTATCCGTTTCGATTTGATATGAGTATTTTTTTTTTTTTTGTAAAAATTGATATCAAATTAATTTAAGTTGATTTTTTTATAGAAATCAAGAATGAATCAAAAACGAATTTAAGATTTTTACTATAAGCTAATATGTGATATATATATAAAATTATATATTTTATTATCTATTAATTATATATATATTCATATGTTTTTTTATTGAAAACTTTGGTATTCCAATTACAAAAGAATTTAAATAAAATAATTTATTTTTTATAAAATATATTTTGTAAGAATAAAAAATCCATTTAAGTACTCATGTATCATCACATTTGATTTTTTTTTTACTTTTTATTTTTTAATTAAATAAAAATAATAAAAATTTTAATAAATAAAAATAATAAAATTTTTAATTCGTGACATCGCGCAATTATTCACTTAGTGACTTTAATCTTCAGTCGATATTCGTTTTTTACATTGTCATAATCATTTCATATTTAATATTTTAATGTTACTGCTACTAATGTAACGTGTGTCTTCTCAAACTGTCTTACTTTTTGTTTTTGTCCTTTCTTTCACGCATGTCCTCTGCAATCATCTCTATATGATTTACTTTTTCCCACCCTTTTCTGTACCGCACGATGAACAGAGAAATTTATATAGGCTATTAATGGATGATTATAGATATTGATTAAAAATATTTAATTATTATTTTAAATTTTTTTAATATTTTCTGTGTTACTTTTATCAAATAAAAAAAAATATGAATTAATTTTTAAATATCACTATAATAATGTAACTAAGCAAAGATTAACATTTCTCATTTATATTATACTTCTTTCATCTTAAATTGTTTGAGTATTTTTTATTTTTACAAAGTTTTAAAGAAAAATTTATTTTAAAAATATTTAATATTTAATATTAAATTTTAAATTTTTTATAAAATCAAAAATTTATAATTTTGTGTTAAAAAATAAAAAGTTATAAAAAATAATTTTAAAATATAAAAAATACAGATTTTCAATATTAAAAAAGGTAATTTTGAGACATCTAAAATATAAAAAAGTTGGAAAGAGTAAATGTTTGCTGACTTTTTCATAATGAAAAGGAAATAAAAATTTAATTTTAGAGATGTCAATGGTAAAATATGAAAAGGATAGAGTATTTTTTATCTTTATCTTTAGATTTTTATATTATGTTTATTTTTTTATGGATATTTTTGAATATTTTAAATTTATGTTTATTTTTATCTTTATAAATTTTTAATAAATATAAGTATTCATAGCTTTTAAAAAAAATTATTTTTTTAATTTTTATTTTGTATGTTTAAGTAATTCTTTATAAAATATAATAATATATATTTTTGAATAAAATATATTAATTTTAATTAATTTAAAATAATAATTTATATTATTTAATAAAAATTTATTTATTAAATATATATAAATATATATAAGGTATAAAATGGATCAAATATTATACTATCAATCCTCATTCTCTTTCTTAATAAAAATTTTAAATTATATTTATTTTTATCTCTATTTTATAATGTAATACATATTTTTATTTTTATTTAAATAAAAATTTAAATTTTTTATTAAATATAAATAAAATTGACACTCTTAACCAAACTTAGCCCAAAAAAAAAAGACTTTCCATCGAATCAGTAATCAGTAGAAAAAACGTAGACCAGGCTTTCATGTGCATGTGGGCAGGCAGATAGATCATATTGTACGACCTTTTTCTTTTTTTGTTCTTATGGGAGTAGCAACAAGGGGCTATGAGAGCCGAAGCCGCAAAAATTGACGTTGGGAAGCCGAAGCATGGTACGCCAAGTCACGATCCGGAAAATGCATGGCCCCCTCGCATGCAAAGAGAATATATCGCATACCATTAAAGCAGTATAATAATTAATTATAATTTAATATTTAAATAAATTTATAAAAAATTTATGTAAAATTTATATTTTTAAGTGATGTATTTTTATATAATTTTTTAATTAATTGATGATAAAGTTATAATAAAAAATGTAGATTATATGTTTCATGGCGTTGGGAAGAGGAGCGGCCCAGCACGTCATATTTCACGCGGCTTACGTTACGCTGGGCTTCTTATGTAGTTTCAAAAATTGGAAAAGAAAGAAGCTTCTGTTTTTGTAGGTTTGTGAGTTCTTTAGCTTTGAAGGATCAGGGGATGGCCTACCAGACTTTGCTTTCTGAGCAACTTGGCCTAGGCCCACTTGAGCTTCTGCATGCGTTTTGTTTAAAGGTCCATAATCATCATTACTGTGATCATTTCAAAAAGAGTTAATGTCTAACAATTTATTATTTATTCCTAAAATTGTTAGTTCTCAACCGAGACACGTAGCTGATGAAATGTTTTTAAATATTATAGTAATTAATAAATTTAAATTATATTCGATATATAAAATTATGATAAGATATAATAAATAACATTATAAATAAGATTAAATTGAATAATATTATTTTATTTTATATTTGATATATATAAGAATTAAAATAAAATAATTTATTTATTGATCAAAATTATATTTTCTCAAAATTTATACAATTCAAATTATTGATATAATTTTTAAAGATATAATATAATATGTAAGTTTAATATCATAGTTTAAAAATAATTTTTTTCACTTTGAGAGTACTGAATTATCTTATACCAAAAGGATAATAATTCTTATTATAATCTTATCTCTTTCAATTATATACAAATCAAACATAATATAAAATTATTATCATACTATTTTATTTATCATTCTATGCACCAAACATAACCTGATAATTTTAATATTATATTAGAGATTTAATATTTAAATATTATTTAAATATTTCAATATAATTCAAACATTAATCATGATCTTCTTTAAAAAAATGAAAGTTAATTTTCCGTTTTTAAGAAGTTGGATTTTATCTCAATCAATTATATTAGAACTCAAAGATTAAAAAAATTGGTAACAAATTATGTTAGAACTTAGTTTGAACTTTGAGCCCATGTTCCAACGCTTGCAAAGAACTCAAAGGTTTGAATTTGCTAGCCGCTATGTATTTATCATATTTAATAAAGTTAATATTATGATTTTTCTTAAATTATAATAAAATATTTATACGATCTTTGAATTTAAAAAATTTTTAATTTAATATTTGAATTATGAATTTATTAATTAATTTGATACACATCATAACATGATTAATTTTAAATGATAATGCGTGATAGACTAACAACTTTCAAATACTATATTAGTTAATATGTTTATAATTCATGTACCACATTAAATATTTTTAAAATTTAAGTATTATATTAAATACTTAACTATGATTTAAACATTATTCATGACATTAATCCTATTAATATTTATGTTAAAATAGGTTATCTTACATCTAATAAATACCCAATATCCTGTAGTTTTATATTCAAGTTGGGTCCTTCAACTTATTATCAATTGATTTTAAGTTAGATACTTAACATGATATCAGAGACAAGATTTTTTTTTGTTGCTCATTTTAAATCTACCTCGTGATAGGTAGCTTATATTTTCATCTACATGTGATGGAGGCTTGTTAAAATAGATTATCTCACATCTAATAAATATTCAATATCCTATAGTCTTATATTCAAGTTGAACCTCTTCACTTATTAATAATTAATTTTAAGTTGGATGTTTAACAATCTAATCCTCTTGAAGATTTCTTGAGAAAAGAATATCTATTCTTGTTTAATATTTTTAACCCAATTATAAAGGGAGGAGATTTATTTATTTTTATTAACTTAGGGTTCATTCTTTGTGAAAAGCATTAAAAATAAAATTTTGAATATACCCAATTAATGTGAGGAGCACATTTTTTAAATTACATGAAAAATCCAAACAAAACTCGAACATATTCGTGCCCTCATGATATTATATATGTATGGTAGAAAATAAGTTATAGTTTGAGAATTAAAAAAGAGAGAAGTATTAAAATTTGAATTATAATTAGTTATTATTTTTTAAAGATGATTATATAAATCAACCGGATTAAGTCTTAAATTTTTAATATATATTCACTTTCAATCGTTCATGATTGGCAAATGTGCTTTTCCCACTTTGGTAAATAGGAAAAACAAGACATGCATGGGTGGACAAAAACAAGTCACCGCCATTCATGTGGGAGGGAGTTTAAAAGGAATATTTAAGGTTGCAATAACATGGAAAAAAATAGGTAAAGTTTTTTTTTTTTTTCAAAAGTTAATTTTTTTTTCTAGTTCATGGATGAGGATGAAACTAATTATGGGATACTAATGGCATGTCTCGAGCGGTGAGTGAACATCATTGTTATGGCTTTTATTAAGAGATTATAGAAAATGTTATATCTCAACATTTTTATAGTAAAAATTTTGTCTAACTTGATCAATAAAATTTAATTTTAATATGTCATTTATAAATTAATTGATTTATGTATGATTTAATAGATTTTATTTTTAAACTTATTTAGTAATTATCTATCATATTAGGAAGTACAAATATTTAAAACAAAATTGATAAAACAAGTAGCATAAGTGAATATATATATATATATATATATATTTATGTCTATATGGCGGATAGCTTTTGATGAGGATTAATATGTGAGGTTGATTTGATGAAAATTAAAGCCAACATGCGGTAGGCGCCATCAATATATTCCATCTATAGTATAAATCTTTTAAAAATTGGCGAGACGTCCACTTTTGATTTTGATTGATAGTGCTCCTATTGATTGGAAAACATTACATGCGACCATGATTTTTTTTCACATGATTATAATCAAGAGGGCGTTGCCTTTTGATTATTATTGGTGGATCTTTTGTTGTAAAGATATTTATTACAGTTGGAACATTTTTTCTATGATCTCTCTCACAGATAGAAATATGTAATCTCTTTTGATTAAGAAAGAAGGAAAGAAAGATGCGGCGCCAATTGGAAATGTTAATGTTTGCCTCCATAAACACCCCACTTCCTTTTTGCCATGTTCACAACCTAAATTCTCAAAGTTGCTTTCAAAACTAAATTCCAAAGTAAGAAGCACGTTCATACTGCTATGCCATATATATATATATATATTTATAGCACTATAGATAATTTGCACACCCTACGGATCTAATAGTAAAGATTGAACGATTGAGTTGGTTAAATTGATGTTTATTATTATTTTTTATTTTTATTATATATATGTATATGTATAAAAATTTGATATGCACAACCGATATGATTAGAGCAAAAAATACAACAAACAAATGTAAATCGTATAAAAAAAGTACGAAAGAGTATAAAATATAATTAATTTTATACCGATGTAAATCCATCTAATATATATTACTAAGCTTTTTTTCTTTTTTTTCACTCTGTCAAATTTGGTAGGCCCTTAATAAAGCTTCCATGTCTATCCAACTTATTCCAACCAATTAATATGAAGTCAAAGAATAAATATGAAAGATCGATTGCCTAATTTGCTAATTCCCATAGCTTATTCGTCAATTCCAGACTACCGTTAAATTTCATGAAGCTTCGAGGGGCTAGCTGGCTGAAGTCAACTACTGCACAATGTGCTGCTGGAGTTTATAATTGAGACGGAAATTGATTAGTACTACTTTATTTCTACTAGAAATTGTGACTACAATACTACTTTTATGAATTTAATTATTTAATTAATATTATAATATTATAACTACATAACAAATTAATAATAATTTATCAACATGCCAAGAATCATGCATGCAACCGACTGTTTCAAAAAGGGTATATATAATAATCTATTAATTTCTTAGTTCCACTTGATTTGCGAATCTCATTATGGTCACGGATGCATGGTTAATGGTGCTCAAATAGTTTTATAATGACGTGTTGACCCTCTAGAGAATATATTAATTGGATGTAAAGACTGCCGCCATAGCTTTTAAGGTTAAAATTTTTGAAAATAGTGACTTAAATTTGATTTATTTGAAATTAGTTAGATATTATTCGATAGATAAAAAACTTTACAAAAAAAGAAGTCTAAGAGAAAATGAATTTTTGATAGGAGAATTCTAAGAGAAAAATAATTTTTGCTAGGTAAGTTAATACACATATAAATAGGTGAAGTCTTTACTGAATTAGGTATTAGAAAAAAGATATAAGAAAAGTATAAAATTTTATGGGATAGACACTTCATAAGACTACTGAAGATTTATGTATTATGAGTATGTATGTTTGTATGTTTGTGAGTGAATTAGGGGAGATTAAGATGGTCCACATACGTATGATACATAAGTGCATATTGATAAGTGTTTGTTTGGGTTAAGAATACTCGATAGACTAGAAAAGATTAAGAGGGTATATAGGTATTGGTTATGAGTGTTTGATTTGATTGTATATTTATAATTCTCTAAAACCAATGGATCTTGTTTCTTGTCCATGAACGTAGGTCAGTTAGATTGAATTATGTTAAATTATTATCTTTTATGTAATTGATTAATTATTTGATTATGCTTTTGCTAGCTTGATTAGATAGGTGTTTTTTTGCTTAACAGTATATCAGAGCATGCTTCGAGCCATGGGAAAAGGTAAGTCCATAAGAGTTCTACTTAAGAAAGAAGTTCGAGTTCATGTTTTGAATATTAATTTGCATGAAGCATGAAGACACATAAAAGAAGGTGATTGTAAGACTTTCATTGTAAGTGTTGCAAAGCATGTCTAGCATTAAGATTGATGATTGATGAAATTTGAGTTAATGTGGAGATTGTTAAGAATAGTGACTCAAATTCAATAACAGATTTGTTTGAGATTAGTTAGATATTACTTGATGGATAAAAAGACTTGCAGAAAAAGAATTTTAAGAGGAAAGGAATTTTTTATAGAAGAATTCTAAGAGTAAAAAAAATTCTTGATAAGTAAGTTAGTATGCTTATAAATAAGTAAAGTCTTTACAGGGTTAGGTATGAAAAAAAAATGTAAGAGAGTTGAAGGGTTTTATGGGATAGATACCTCATAAGACTATCGACAATTTACGTCTTATGGGTGTACATATTTATATATTTGTGAGTAGACTATAGGAGACTGAAATGGTCTATATAGGTATGATGTATGAGTGCATATGAATATGTATTTGTTTGTGTTAAAAGGGCGTATATGAGTATGTGTTTATTTGGATTAAAAATACTTTATAGGATTAAAGGAGATTCAAAGGGTTATGGGTATTGGTTTTGAGTGTTTGATTTGATTGTATGTTCATAATTCTTTACAACAAGTGAATCTTATTTTTTATCCCTGGATGTAAGTTAGTTGGACCGAACCATGTTAAATTATTGTCTCTTTGTTTATGAAAAAGTGATGGTCTGATAATGAGTGAGGAATGTCCGCCTTTCTACTAAAGAGGATATATTGAACTCATAATTCATTAGATACTTTTTATGAATGTCAACTAAGTATCGTAAGTAAATTAGTCCCGATTGTTCAATCATTTGATAACCAGAGTCATTCTTTGATAAAAGATCACAGAGTCGACTCAATAAAATTTGATCAATCCCTTTTTTTGTCATTAAGGTGGATAGCCGAACCAAGACTTCTTTTTTTTTTTCTCATCAATCAACTTACTGTTCATGACCCAGGATTCTATTTTATCATCAATCCAATCGCTGTTCATGTTTTGTCTTTTTGCTATTAATGAATAGATCTTTTTACTTGTATGACTTAGATGTCTCGTATTTATCAAAAAAAGGATTTGATTGATGGGATTTGGTATGAGATTTATGAGATCAACCATATCGATGAGATTGAAATTCAAATATTTCATCTTAGAAAGTACACCCATGTTGCTGTCAAAAGCAAACCTTTATATTTTTTTCAGAGAATATACTAATTGTTCCAAAAGAACTCGAAGAAGATTCGTTAACCAGAAAAAATTCAGTTTAGATGTAGGATACCTAGCCAGAAGTTTTCGCAACTCAATCATGTATGATGAAATCATAAAAGATTTGACCTTTTCGAACTCTGTCTCTAACTCACTGTAGGCTCGAGAAAACAAGCGAAGATATGTATAAATGAGATATCCAGCAACAAGAAGGAAAAGGATTGAACAGAGGAACTCTTAAACATTTGGCGATCTCAAATGTGTCGATATCAATGGTAACTCATTATTTCGAGGAATCATTTCTTCAAACAGAAGAAAATTATATAAACACTTACTCGAAATCTCACTTATCAGATTCCATTGTGGAAGACACAATTTTGTGTTATTGATTGATTGTCTAATTATGCTTCCGCTGATTTGATTGGATAAAAACTTTTTGCCTAACAAAATAAATGGAACCATAAGACTTATTTATAATTGAAGTTGTGAATTAATTTGGATAAATGAAATAAAAAATTTAAAATTTTATTAAACAGATTGCAAGATTGTTTGCTACTTAGAATTTATTAGAATGTGTAGTGTACATTCTAAATTTCAAGAAACTAATTAGTTAACTAATTTATCTTTTGAAAACTGGAATAATGAAAGAGTAAAATTAGACAAGGTGTACTGTTAAATATAGATAATCGCATGATTTATCAAATCAAAAAAGTGATACAAGGCAGACCTCCAATACTGCGAAGTACATTAATTCACAACTTACATTGTCATTACCATATAATTTTCATACGAATCAGGATATCTGTATAGAACTGATTAATTAGAAATAATTGACAATGACATTATTAATTAATAAAAGCAAACTCATCTCTAGCTAGCTTACATCAAAAGATCAGCTAACATATGCTCAATTGTTCATCCAATCTTCCCATTTAAGGTGGAAAACCAGAAAAACAAGGAAAAGATGAGAGAATATATTTACATATGAGTGTGAAACTAGAAGGCTATAAGGAGTATGGTAGGCAAGAGTTCCCATTCGCCAAAAACTACTTGGAAGGTGACCTTTCCCTAGTTGCTTCTTCTGATCAAACTTAATATATAGGCCTCAAGTTTAGTAAAACAACAATAGAAGCAAAAAAAAAAAAAAATCACAAAACTTGAAATTTAATGTGCTCAAGGAAGATGAATTATGCACTTGCGACTCATTATTCTTACTTCTGAATTACAGTACCGTATATGATTCTTTCTTTTGCAAACATTGCCACCTATTGGAATCATGTATGGGAAAGTAAGAGCATAAAAGGTGTGGAAGCGAGGGGCTTGGAAGTGAGAAAGGGGAGTGCTTATGGCATTATCCTTTTTCCTGGCTAATCAAGTGGTACCACATAGTAGAATTTTCATTGACCTCTTGATATAGAACTTGAAAGGCTACTATTCTCTACTCGCTTCTGTTACTTGGATCAAAGTCCTTGCCAGATTGGTCCGGATAATCAGAACCAGATGAGCTCCCATACTTGGTTGAAAATCTTGTCAGGTCTTGGTGGTAGTGCTGTGATGGGATGGTGGATGATGCTGACATTGAAGGAAATTGAGGAGATAAAGGTTCTTGATTGAAGAGATTTGAAGTGTAATAGGAGATATCAGCATCATTATTACTTGAAAGTAGTTGTGCATATTGAAACAAGTGGGGATATGAATCCTGAGACCATGATGAAGGGGCAACTACTGGAGTAGGATTTTGTTCAGAACGGACCGTGCTTGAATCTCCAGGACCCGTTAAAGAGCTTACCTCCGTATTCCCTTGAACTCGATCAGGGAAATTTAGTTTTGCCTTGGTGCCTCTGAACTTGAGCGCAGCTCTATCATATGCAAGGGCCGCATCTTCAGCTGTATCAAAAGTGCCAAGCCACACTCGGGCTGCTTTTTTTGGGTCACGAATTTCGGCTGCCCATTTGCCCCATGGCCTTTGTCTCACTCCTCTGTAATGTCTTCTCCTTGTATTTACTTCACATACCGAAAGGCAATGAATGAGGACATGACATGAAATATATTTACATGCCACCAGATTATAAATGTCAACAACTTTACTTATCGCTTCTCATCCTTCATGTAGCAAATATATAAACAATGTAAAATTTGGCCTAGTTTATGGAGTAAGAAAAATGAATTAACTAGCACATTAAATTTGATGAGTGCACAAAAATTAATATTTCAATATATACAAATACAAGGGTTTTGCATCGTATTGCATGCAATCAGGACACAAGGGGAAGAAAGAAGTGGTTGGGGCATTAGGCAGTGCTCTATTTAGAACCATATATATATATATATATATACATATTAATAACAAAATGTGAACGAAAGTAGTTTTATGTCCTAACTTGGTGACCAAAGTTTGTTTCCTTAATTTCATCGTTGTAAAGCCTTAGGAAAAAAAAGTAAAAGAAAAAAGAAAAATTAGTTTGTTTTTTAATACTTAGTAAAGAAGAAAGTGCAATTCTGATCAATGGTTTCTCACTATACTTTCGGCAAATGTATTGAAAAATAAGTACAGATGCATGCAAATGATGACGGTTTAATGTATTTTATTTCACTGCTTTCCTTCTTCCAATTAACTAACAAGTTTAAACAAGCATTTCAACTTAAATCCAAAACAGATACTAGTAGTGTTGTAGCACCACAAGAAACTTAAAATCGAGTTTACTACGCATATAGTTTTAGCTTTAGTGGCATTTAAAGCGTCCATTGTCGAGGCCATAAGTCCAAGGAGTAATGAAGAAATTAGTGGGAATTGGGAAAGAAACTTGAAACCCAAATCTTTTGGTAGAATAAGTTACTGTCCTATACTAGAAATCCCATTAGTCATTTTCAAAGTTAGGCACAATTTAGTAGGAAACAATGTAAGATTGGAAATGTAAATATAATTAGTTCCTTGGTCAAAGAAGAAAATAAAATGGAATGAAAGCATATCCCACGTAGTAGACCCCGGCCCTTTTTGTTTCTTTCTTTTATTTTGTTTTTCAAGGATTTTGACAATCGAAAATTCTCATAGCTTTATCCAGTAGTAAATGGGTATGCTATTCGACAAGATAACAGGAATTATGATTACCGCTACAATCCAATAAACAAATTTTTTTTTGGGGAGGGGGGGTGTTTGGTGATGTGGAAAAATTTTAGGGAAAAAGCATGGAAGAATGTCTTGTGTAAATCAGTACAGTAGAAACATTTATTTTATAGGAAGATGGTGGGAGAGAGAAGAGTGAAGAGAGAGGCTTCTTTACGGAAAGTAGCTAGTTGATACTGATAGCCCTGGATTCATTGAACTTGACTAACCCTAGAGACTTCCTTATTTCCATTTCCCTCTCTCTCTCTCTCTCTGAAGAGGAAGATAGAGATAGATCACGACTGCTACGACCAAACAAAGTTAATATCAGAAAGACAGACAAAAATAAGATGCACAAGCAGCTGAAAAACGTTGACAATCCATCTTTAACAAGTGGTATCTCACACCACACGTAACTTTAACTGTTTGCTTACAGATCATACAACCCTAGTTGCTGCCTACCTACCTTATTACCCATCAAATTTAATTAATAGATCAACCTTATCATAGTCAAAGATATATAGGTACCTTGATCTTGAACCGCTGGTTGAGGAGGTTCAGGGTCTTGTTTCACCGCAGATTGTACAGATGAGGGAGCCGATGATTGTTGGAAACTATGCTGCTCGTCGCTTCCCATGACTTGAGTAAGAGCTGTAACCATGGCTGTCATATCCGCGGATTCAGGCCAAGAAGTTGCAGCTGCTGCAAAGTCATCGCGTCCTTTGCTTTCCTCCTCTGATGCTTCGGGTGGAAGCGGCCGTTTTCCATGCCTTCGATCCACCTTTTATTTTTCTCAAAAGATTTTCAAAACCAAATAAATACTAATAATACCACTACATAAAATGCTTAGCTAGCTAGCTGCCACAATAATGCATACGAATGGAGAGATGTTGGGGAGATTAAGATAGGAACCGCTCATAGAGTTTGGGATTGTGGGTGTAATTTCGATTAAAATGTACAAAGGAATGGGGGATGGAGGAAATTGGAAGAGGAAACTAGGGTTTTTATTGGACAGTCTTTTGGAGTTTTACTTTATCTCCTTTGCCATGTTTCCAACCTTTCTTTTTTGTACTATTTTTTTTTGAGATATAGATTATTAGAAAAACAATTAAATAAATAAACAAAGTTTGTAACACTATTAGACCAAATGCTCCTCCACTCCTGAGTTACTACAACTTGGGGAAAAAAAAAGAAATTTTAACAGAAAAATGAAAAAAAATAAAATTAAAGGGATCCTGGATAATGATGTATATAAAGGCAACCCAAAGGTGCACATGTTTCTCAAGTGCACGAAGTATCTTACATTGGTTATCAGCATGTGGTTGCGATGAAAGATATATCAATGCATCTTTTATAAGCTATTAGAAAAATGCCCACGTATTGTCACGGCTATTTTTTTATTATATTTATTTATCATATATATATTTTTACAAAATTTATTTAATAAAAAATAAAAAAATGAAAATGTCATGTTAATATCTTAATTAACCTTTCTTTCATAAGATTTATATAACAAAAAGAATAAATAAAAAATAAATAAAATGTTGGAAATGAGAAAAATAAAAAAAGGAAAAAAAGAAAAAAAACTCACAAGTTCTTGACATCTCATACCGAATTTAAAATATTAATTTTTTAAATTAAAATAAAAGTAATTTTATCAATACAATATACGTATATGCATAAAATTAACTAAATAATAAAATATATATTTTATATATCACAAACTAGGTAAAGACAAAACATTCTAAATATGCGTATAACTTGAGTTCTTTTTCCTTAAAAGAACTTGATCCTTCTCAAGTCAATTTTGATTTAAAAATTTGTCTCTTATCAGATTCAAACAGATCAAAACTCATAAATATCGATTGTTTTGGCATCTTTATCACTTGATACTTTTTGTTGCAAAATTAATATAATTAAAAAAAATACTAAAATGCAAAACAAAAAAAATAAAAAAGATTGTCACGTTAACACCTACATTGTTATTTTTTTTCACAAAATTACTTTAATAAAAAAATAAAAATGAAAAAAAATAAACAAAAACAAAAACAAAGACAACAACATAGCACTTCGTCTTAAAAGGGTTTTTAAACTAAACAAGAAGAAAAAAAATGAGTAAAAACATTAAAAATTTTAAAAATATTTATTAAATATATAAATATAATAAAAAAAGCATAAAAGAAAAAAAATGTAAATATGTGACATACCATTATATCAAATGGATCTCACACAAAAAGAATTAAAATCTAAAAAAATATTTATTAAAAAAATTTAAAAATAAATTTAAAAAGAAAATTTTGGTATAAAATGGGCATACAAAAAAATTTAAATCTTAAAAAATATTAAATATTAAAAAAATAAAAAGTTATAAAAGAAATTTTAAAAAATGAAAAACCAAAAAAAAAAAAAAAAGGCAAATGAGGAGTGCCAGGTGACACCTAAAAATTAGTAAAATTTAAAGTATAGATTGAATGATTAGAGTTTAATTTTTATGATTTTAATTACAAAATAAAAATAAAAATAAAAATATAGTAAAAGAAATCTCACATATATATCATTTAAAATGATGATGTACTTTACAATTTTGTAAATATGTACTTTACAATGTTGTAAATAATTGTTCTTTATGCTTTCCATTTTGTAGCTAACAATTAGAAGGAGAAACCATATTCTTTTTGTTCATTATTTCTAGGCATATTACATTAGAAGGATAAGGCATATACTAAGCAACAGTTTAAAGTGAACATATTCAGAATGAAAAAAAAATGCCCATGTATTATATATTTTCTATCAGTTTGGTACTTAAAGAAATAAAGTTATTAGTTTAACACTTCAACTTTCATTCTGCCATCCATTTTGATACGTATGACTAACACCGTTAGCCCACTAATTGATGTGGCATGGACATCAAATAAAATATTGACACATGTCAAAAAGTCTAATAAACATCACATCATTAGTAGCCACATCAGCATTAAAACAAAATTATTAGCTTTTTAAGTGAGATGGTGATCCAAAAGGGAGGTGAATTGGATTTTTTCAAGTTCTTCCCAAACAACGATTTCAAAATAATTGAATGAAAAATTAAAATTAATATCACAATATGATGCAAATGAAAATAATTAATATATCTAGAAGTAAATATAATCAACAATGCAAATAAAGAGATAGGGATAAAAAAATCAAATACAAAGATTTATAAAAGTTCAGTCTTTCTCTACAAGGCACCTATATCCTCTCTTTTTGATTGTCCATATCAAGGCTTTAATCCATTAATTGAAGAAAAACTCTTACAAAATACAAACCTATCTTGTGCTAAATCTTTATATTTGTCCTAAGCCTTAGATAGCAACCTATACCCTTATAATATCAAGAAGATACCTCACATTTTGCTTACAATATAACTAAAATAATTTTTGCAAACTAAAATACCTTTCAAAGTTGAGTGTTTGCCTAATGAAGTACAAAGAAATTTGATGAATGAACAACACAATATAGCTTTGATACAACAAATACCAAAGATATAGATTTTAAGCTCTAACAATTCTTAATTCTTAGAGAAAATAAAAATATAGCTTGTTGGTTTTTGCTTTCTTGATTCATCAACTTTCTTGGTGTGTTGGAATGCCTAATTTATAAAAGAATTGAAGAACCAGCTGTTAGGGATGGTTTGGAAGAAGAAATGCCTGTTGGAAACTTGAAAAAACTAGCTGTTAAAATGTTTCTAGGTATAGGGGATCGATCCCTTTTTAGTACCAATTGATTCCTTTTTTAGGTGATTGATCTCTTTTCAAATCTTGAAGCAAAATTTTTCATTTTGGATAAAAAACTAATTGATCCCTTTTTTAGGGGATCGATCCTATCCAACAGGGTGGTTGTCTTTTATTTTGTACTCTACTCACTAATTTGATTATATCTTTAGTTATACAAATCCAAATAAAAAATCATTTGAAGATTTAGAAACTAAACTTAAAGGGCTTTCTATCTATATAAAATCACCTAATTCATTGTATACCAATTATAGTGAATTTTTAAAACTACCCTTTGGACAATTTTTAGACAATTGCAAAGTGTTTAGTGAAAATTCAAAATCTTTTCTTAAAAAATTTGGATTTAGATTTTGTTTAATCTATTAGAAAGTAGACTCAAAGAGCTTTCCAACCATATAAAATTCAAATATTAAAGCTTTATGAACTAATATAAAAAAATAAAAAAATTTCAATGTCGAAAGATTTTGTTCTTATAAAATAATTTTCTTAAGTTAATTTGTTTCTCAAAACTAATATTATCAAAATTGTATTAAGTCCAAAATGAATAAGTTCATTTTAAAAACAAAAATTGGACTTTCATTTAAGTTCAAATAAATAATCTTTAAAGATAGATTTGGTTTGAGAAATATGAAAACAAAGAAAGGTTTGTTTATACTTTGAAAAACTTATTATTTATTTAGTACCAAAATATAAAACTTAAGAACATGTACTAAATAAATCTTTTTCAAAATCTTAATCGAGCTTATTTAGCTTAATGTTTTGTCATTTCAAAATAAGGATCAATTCAAGGCTAACAATCTCCCCTTTTTTGATATGACAAAACTTAAAGATAAATTTGCTTGATAAAAAAAAAAAAAACTTTCTTTAAGACATGTAAGATTTTGAAAAACATTTTAAAAAACTCCCTCTTGAACAATACATGGCAAAATTTCCCCTTAATTAATGCATCTTAATCCAACACAACTCAACAAACATATGTTAGTCAAATATGTGAAACAAGTATGATCAAACATATGCATGTCAAGCACAAGAAAATTTATCCATATGATATTTCTCTCCCTTTCTGTGATAGCAAAAAGACATAAGCATATTTATGAGCAAATAAACACAAAGAGGCATCATATATATTCATGAAGCATTTTTCCCCCTTTTATTTTAAGCTCTTTATACCAAATGTCAAAGCTTCTATACCAATTGCTATAAACATACAAGAAGAATATTCATAAACTCTCCCTTTTTTTGTCATAGTAAAAGAAAGAGAGATCAATTCAAGGCATGGGACAAAATGCTTGATACCAATAATATCAAGAGAATTTTGAATGCATGTAATCAAGTGAAATATACACAATGAAGTTCACATACATGTATTCAAGTACAAAAGTATAAGTGTATCTAATTGAAATGTTATAGTACAAAATCATTCATTCAACCCATGAAATTTATGAGCAAAAGATAATAAATGATATGTAACCTACTCATAAATCATGTTATCATAAGATGTGATTAGAACCTAAAACATCATTAGCATGTAAACAAACATTCAAGCACATACAAACAAGCTCATACCTAAAGTTAAGGATACCAATTGTTAAAGATATATTATCACAAGGCATACCAATTATTATCACAAAATAGATCAAGCAAAATTGTATTCTAAGGTTTCTCTTCCTTTTCAAAATAAGGATTAACCAATTTAAAGCACACACAATTTTGCATGAAAGGTATAAGCTATATCAAGGATAGGCACATAAATAAGCATCTATGGAAGTTCAAAATTTTTTTGATAATTTTGATACCAATTATTAGCAATTTTATTCAACAGCTTTCATAGAGCGCACATACTTCAAGCATATAAAAGATTCGTTTAATACATGCATAAATGATAATAGTAATCTTTCATAAGCTATCCTATCCAAACAAGAACCAAAAGCTCATATGTATTTAATAAAGTATGAATACTAATAAGCAATAAGGTTTAATTATCTTCATGTCATAACAAAGATTGTTCAAGTATTTTCGAACATGATGAACATATATGCTATAGCAAAGAAATAATAAAAGCATAATTATTCAAATATAGTCCAAATTATTTCAATGTATAGCAAAGTACTTAACTCAAACATATGCAAGTATTTAGGCATGATTTGGTATGTGCTATCCAATGGGTTCAATCAATGAACATGTATATAAAATTTCAAAATTGTAATTCATAATCTATGAGTCAAATCAATTTAAAGATAAAGAAATCAACATAGTCAACTCATAGCCATGTTAAAAAATTTATCTTAAACAAATATTTATACAAAAGAAAATATATATTAATCACATCAAGGTGATTAAGAACTATGCAAGAATATTAATCAAAGTGAATTAACCAATCCAAGCTTTCAAGAATATTGAGACAATATCTACTACGTGACTTGGTGATTAATTTGTGCAATATATTATATATTCAACCACAAAATCATATATTTGCATATATCAAAGCAAGCATGTATATGTATTCAAACTCATACATCATATCATAAAGTTGATATATTTACCTCTATTCATGTCAAGCATTGTTGTTGTGCTCAATTGGTTTTGAATTCTCCAATCCACTTCATTTGAGCAAAACTAGGCGTGATTGATGAGGATGACATGCTTTGTTTGCTATTTTGAAATTCCAAAAATGTATGCTCATTCATGCTCATTTCAAGTCATAGACTTAGAAAAATTTTTTGACAAAAGATTTTCATTAGAAGTATCAAGAAAATCAATTGATAAAAATTATACCAATTGTTAGAAAAATGAATTCCATATTCTAAGTCATTATAGGCAAAAGAAAATTTTGCTCATTTGGCACAAGTTGCCAATTTGCTAGCAAATAATTCAATATTAACTAAAGCTATAGACCATTCATAATAAACATCATATAGCACAATAGTGGCATTAAAGCAAAAGTTCTTAAGTAATGTGCAAAACATCAATCTTTCTAGATCATTTATGAACATAAAGAGGACATATTCAATAATCATGTATATTCAAGAAATCACTAAAGAATATGTCAAAACCAATTTGAGGCCATATAGAATTCAAAAAATCAAGGAAGACATATTTATCATTAAAAACATATTCAATAAAATTTTAGTACAAAAGCATAAATATTTCTACACAAATTATAGGCCATAATCAACAATGACTTAAGCCAAAAATAAGTATCATAAGGAATTCATTTACTTAAGTCATGTTGCAACCATGTCAAGTAAAAAAAAATCACATTTATCATATATGCATACACTTGACAAGAACAATAGATGAACCAATAACACATATCATTTACAAGCAAATAGTTTATCATTTTCAAAATCACAAATCAAAAGATATATCAATTGAGCACAAAGATCCAAAACATTTCACAAAATTAATAAAACATTTAAGCACAAAAATAAGCATATCACAAATGTATTTCACAAATTAAGAAATAAATAATTTAAGTACTTTCAAATTACAAGTATTAAGGTTAAGTTGAACCAATCATCATATGAGCACATATCTTGACCAAAAATATAGATGAACAAAGAATCAATATATATCTTTTAAGCACATAAAGTTCATCAATTCATCAATCACAAATCAACAATTAAGAGAGTAGAGAATAAAACAATCAAGTTTAAAAAGTATTTCACACTATCCAAGCATTAAGAACAAATTAAGTAATTTTAATCAACATGGTCATATAATCATTTTCAACAAAAAAAAATCATATATGTCATAGAAAATGCATAAAAATCAAATCTATTATGTCAAACCTATTCGATCAAATGTATTTATGTAAAACATAATGGGATAAATCATTCAAAGCTTAATATTTTCAAGATTTTGATTTTTAATATTTTGAAGCTCATTTTTGCTTGAAAACGACCTTAATAAATCTCATAACTAGTCAAGCTTATTTTTAACCATCTTGAACCTTTCTAACAAGTTTCAAATGACACAACAAAGTTGTTCAAGTGGTCATTTGGCATTAGAATCAAGGAAATCAAAAAGTTAACTCTTAGTTCCATATTTTCTTGAAAAAGGCTATTAAGATGGGCAAATATGTTTAAACACATATTTAAGCTCTTCAAACCATTTAGAAAAGTTTTATATCACACTTTGAAAAAGTCCAAATGGTTTTTATGCCTATAAATGTTCAAAAACAAGATTTGGTATTTTAAGCTCCATAATCCTTTGAAACTTGCATGTAACAGTTATGAAAAATTGAAAACCATTGTAAGTTATAAAGTTTTCTTTGTTTGAGCAAGTTTAAATCATTGAATTCAAGATATTCAAATTCATTTTACAATTAAAAGCTTGCGAAAATAAACTTTCATATTTTAAGGCTTAAATCTAGTAAAAATCACTTTTAAAGCAAAACATAAAATTTCAAAATCATTAAGCTTTGAGTGCTCTCCCTAAGTTTATGACTAAATATAAAAATAATTTAGCTCACAATTAATCATATTAAGCACCAATAACAGTTTCACAAATAATATCCAAATATCAAGATTATTCTTGCGATCCCAATATCAAGAGCATTCACATGTAACCTACAAATTCATTAAAGCATTCATGAATTTTCCTAAAAATGTATCTCAAGCAAATAAATATTAAACACAAATCAACAAGCGTGAAGAATATATTAAAATCATATATTTAAGAAAAGAAATTAATGCCTACTCAACTTAAGCTCACATATATCAAATAAAATTGGTATATTTAAGATATATCAACAAAGCATATACTAATATTCATTATGCACTCAATATCCAACAAGAATAGCCAACCTATTTCATATTCACTTAAAATAAAAGTTTAGAGGTCACCTATCTTCATTGTGTGTCTAGAGTATTCAATCTTAAAAAATCGTAATGTAACTCCCTCCTTTAACACACCTGCAAGAGACATTTTTCAGTTGATTTTTAGTACCAAAATTGCTTTGGGTCCTTGAAAGTTAGTCACCAAGTCTCTTGTTCCTTTAAGAAATCATACTTGTCTAATTCTAAATGGGACTTTTCTTCTAATAGGACAAGTAGGTATAGTATGACCATGAAAATGATAAAAATTATATTTAATCATTTTAGCACTTAAACTCTTATCTAAAAACACTTGTTTATCATTCATCAAAACATCAATTTCTTTTTCAAATCAAAATTTTATTTTTCTAAAGTTTCATACCTATTTTGATAGGTTTTGAAATATTTTTTCACCTTTTCATTTTTTTAAAAATAATTTTTGCATTCATCAAAAACTTATTCTCTACATTCAACTTTGAAATCATTTTGTTATATTTCATTCTCATTGACTCAAATTTTATAACTAACTCATCAAAGGCATCTTGCAATTCATTAAAAGTATATGAATTTGAATCAATTAAGTTAGAGGTTACCTTTGGCTCTTCAAGAGCCATGAGACATGATGCATTTTAGTTGAAAATTTTTCTTTTATGTAGCTCATCCAACGTCCTTTATATCTCATTTGAAGTGGAGTAATTTGAGACCAAGTTAAAATTATGGGAGTAAAAAACTCCATATAGTAAACACTTTGCCTTGGCATCGTTTATCACTTGCCTCATATAGTTTGCATCATTTGAAGGAATTTCAAGCTCTTTCTCAATCACATTCCAAGTTTTAAAATCATGGGCTATTATGAACATCTTCATTCTCATTCTCTATTCACAAAAATTAAATTTATCAAATACAGAAGCTTTGAGGACTTTCTCACCATTTTGGAACCTAAATTAAGCCATATGATCTTTACTCAAGATGGTTAAGCCCATAAAAAGAGACCAAAGCTTTGATACTAATTGTTAGCTTTTTAGGTGAGAAGGTGATCTAAGATGAGGTGAATTGGATTTCTTCAAGTTTTTCCCAAACAATGGTTTTAAAATAATTTAATGAAAAATTAAAATCAATTTCACAATATGATGAAAATGATAATAATTGATATATCTAGAATTAAATATAATCAACAATGAAAATAAAAAGATAAGGATAGAAAAATTGAACACAAAGATTTATAGAGGTTCAGTACTTCTTTACAAGGCACCTATGTCCTCTCCTCTTGGTTGTCCACACTCAGGCTTCAATCTACTAATTGAAGAAAAACTCTTACAAGATACAAACTTATCTTGTACTAAATCTTTATATTTTTCTTAAGACTTAGTAGCAACCTATACCTTTACAATATCAAGAGGATACCTCATATCTTGCTTGTAAGATAACCTAAATGTTTTTTTGTAAACTAAAATACCTTTCAAGGTTGAGTGTTTGCCTAATGAAGTACAAAAAAATTTGATGAATGAGCAGCATAATATAGCTTGGATACAACAAATACAAAATATATGGATTTTAAGCTCTAACAACTCTTGTTTCTTTGAGAGAATGAAAATATAGGTTGTTCATTCTTGCTCTCTTAATTCACTAACTTTCTTTGTGTGTTGGAATGCTCAATTTATAAAGGAATTAAAGAAATAGCCATTGGAAATGGTTTGGAAGAAGAAGTGCCCATTGGAAGCTTGAAAAAACTAGTTGTTAAAGTGTTTTTGGGCAAAAGGGATCGATCCCTTTTTGGTACCAATCGATCCCTTTTTCAAGTGATAGATCTCCCAATCTTGGTCATCAATCCCTTTTCAAATTTTGGAGCAAAATTTTTCATTTTGGATAAAAAATCAATCGATCCCTTTTTGAGGGGATCTATATTATCCAATAGGGTGGATGTCTCCTATTTTACACTCTACTCACTAATTTGATCATATCTTGTGTTATCAAATCCAAATCAAAAACCATTTAAAGATTTAGAAACTAAACTTAAAGGGCTTTCTATCCATATAAAATTTATTATCTAATTCATTGTATATGAATTATAGTGAATTTTCAAAACTTCCTCTTGTGCAGTTTTTAAACAATTGTAAAGTGTCTAGTAAAAATTCAAAATCTTTTCTTAAAAAATTTAGATTTTGATTTTGTTTAATCCATTAGAAAGTAGACTCAAAAAGCTTTCCAACCATATAAAATTCAAATATTAAAGCTTTGTGAATTAATATAGAAAAAGAAAATAAGTTCAATGTTGGAAAACTTTGTTCTTGTAAAACAACTTTCTTAAGTTAATCTATTTCTTGAAACTAATATTATCAAAATTGTATTAAGTCCAAAATGAATAAGTTCACTTTAAAAACAACAATTGGACTTTCATTTAAGCTCAAATGAATAGTCTTTAGAGATTGATTTGATTTAAGAAATATGAAAACAAAGAAAAGTTTGTTTACACTTTGAAAAATACATTATTTAATTAGTACCAAAATATAAAACTTAAGAACATGTACTAAATAAATTTTTTTCAAAATTTTGGTTAAGCTTATTTAGCTTAATGTTTTGTCATTTCAAAATAAGGATCAATTCAAGGCTAACAAAAATTAAGAAAACTTTAAAAATTTTAAAAATTTTAAAATTTTAAAAATTAAATATTTTAAGAAATTATAAAATATTTAAAAAATCTAAAATATTTTTGAAATTATACAAATTAAAAAATTATGAAAATTTAAAATTGAAAAATCTAAAAAATTTAATAAAAAATGAAAAAATTCAAAATTTTTAAAAATGAAAATTTTAATAAAAATAAAATTTAGTTAAATAAAAAATTCATAAAAACTTAAAAAATTAAAAATTAAAAAAATCTAAAATCTAAAAGTTTTTGAAAAATTTTGAAAATTTAAAAATTTAAAAATTTCAGAAGTCTTAAACATTGTAAAAAAAATTTAAAACATAAAAATTTTCTAAAAATTTAAAAAAAAAAACTTAGAAATTTAATAAAAAGAAAATATCCAAAAAGTTTGAAAATTTTAAAAAAACATAAAATAAAATTTTAAGATTAAAAAAAGAAAAAAATACAAAATTTTTAAAATGTTTATATAATTTTTTTAATTTTTTAATTTTTTTAAAGAATTGGTTTTTTATATTCAATTTTTAAAAAGTTTTTATGAATATTTTACTGAATTTTAAGAAAATTTTATTTTTATTAAAATTTTCATTTTTTTGAAATGTTCAAAATTTTTATTAAAAATATGAGATTTTTTAAAAAAATTTTTAGGTTTTCATATTTTTAAAATTCGTTAGTTTTTTTATCTTTTAAATTGTTAATTTTTTTGAATGTTTTCTAAATTTTGTAAAAATTTTCTTTTAATGTTGATGTAATAATTAATGATGTGGCATTGATTAGACTTTTTTGATACATGTCAGTATATTATTTGATATTGATGCTATGTCAGCAAGTTAACTGATGGCGTTAGTCTTAAGTAATAAAATGGATGATAGAATGAAAATTGAAGTACCAAATTGATAATTTTACTTCTTTAGGTACCAAACTAATAGAAAATATATAGTATGTAGGCCATTTTTATATTAACCTTATTTTTTTGTTATTGCTAAGACATAATTTTATTGATAGAAGAATAGAAAAGGAACAAGAGACATAAATCATTAAGATAATCTTTCAAAACTTACAAACATAGCATCATAAATGAGTAAAAATATGAAGAAACAAGACCTGATTATAACTATAAAAAATGCCACATTAGATGATGATAAAAAAATCAGAATTTTTTGAAAGTAACACTATTGCAAACATCTTAGCTCTCTTAGCTCCAAATTTTGCCAAGCAATAAAAGACCATTTACTACTTTGAAGATGTTTATAAATGAATTTTAGATATGAGAACATCAATATCATTAAAAGAACCCCAAATATTCCATGGATGACCCTCTTTGTTTTTGATCCACTTTACCACTACTCTAGAGTCAGATTCCATAACCAGTTTGACTTTTCCATTTTAAGATGTCCTGAGAAAGAAATAGATGGCTTGTTTGATAGCAAGAAGTTTAGCCATATTGGATTCTTCAATTCTTAAAGGACTTGAAAACATAACCACTAGCCATAATGTACCTAAAGAATCTATAAGCACACCACCACATGCTACAAGTCTTGGTTTTGTCTTGGTTGAGCCATCAATGTTAGATTTCAAATCAATAGATTGAAAGGGCATCTAACAAATACTATTCTTTTAAATTTAGCAAGGGCTCAGTGGAGTAAAATCATTAAGATTTTCCTACCACATATATGCAAGGTGTTAATGCCAAGGGCAAGAACTTGAAATCATAAGGTAGGAGGTCAGTTAGTAGCAATGGCCAAAGATTTCTTTGAATTTTTTTCTTTGACACTCAAGTCAGTGCTTAAGAAGAGAAAAAAGGAAATTAAATACCTCTACTTGGTGCGAAGAGGACTATTTACACTTGTAAGAGAATAGTGCCCGGCCTAGGCAACTTGAGCTTTGAGTTACGGGTCTAGGGCTTACATTACTAGCCTGACTTGATTTGGTAGACCATAGTCCAATTAGAGGGTAACAAGTTAGTATTCATATGTGCCTTCAAGTGGTAAGTTGAAGTTGTTAAACTTATATGGGTCCCTACACTTTAGGCTTACTTAACACATCAGCTTGTATCAAAATGACAAAACTACCTTGTTTTGTTGATGAGTCACTCTCTTAAAAGAAAGGTCCATACTATCTTTATGACTATAAAATATCTCTAATAGTCCATCTCTCTATTGAGTAGTCTAACATGTTAGAATAATGAGGGATTTATTTGGCCAATTTGTTACCAGTAAGATCGAGTTGTGAGTTAAGAGTGAATTTTTTTGAAGTTTGTGTGATACAAACAAGAAAGATATCTTTATGACTATTTTGATGTGATACTTGTAGAATCAAGCTAATTTTTATGATAATCATGATGTAATTCTTATAGTTTATGTTTAAATGGTGTTGGTGTATTGACTTAAAGCCTTTTTTTGTTGCTCTATATAGCGTGATTGATGTAACACTTACATAGTATGACTGACACAACATTCTTGTAATATGTGCACATAAGACTGATGTGGTATTCATGTATTATGACTTATGAGACACTTGTGGGTTTTGGATGAATCAAAATTTTATAAGGAAAGAGAAGTTTAAGCAAGAATTTGAAAAATTGGATTATTCATTGAATTTGAAAAGAAAAGCTAACAGGTTATCCTTAGAATATATATGATGACATAGCTTAATTTGGGTTGCCCATCCATTTTGGGACTTGTCTATTTAAAGCCTCTAAGACCCTAATTTCTTTACTCATAAACTTTTTTCTACTTTTTTGCTCTCGTGTCGATTTATTTTTGCCGATGTCTAGCTTTTTTAGATTTTTTTGTCTAACTTTCTTTTTTTTTTTTTATATTCTAAGTACATCTCTTAATTTTAACTATGTTTTCTCATTCAAATTTGTCTAACTTTAGGGTAAAGGTTAGAAATGGTCAACTTAGTAAGGAAGGGTACATGTTTTTTAGATAATGAGGTCCCTTCTATTATTGCAAGAAGAGATTACACCCAAACTATATACTAGTTGAACCCGTTATCAGTAAAGGGCCAAAAACAAGTTGAAAAAAATGCTCGAACTAGGGGCACTATGGTATTTTATAAGATGGATTAGCTCTTAGTAGTAATAGATTCCAATCTCTAAATTTTTTTTTTATAGTGTATAGTACCAATATTTTTATACCCTAGTGACGCTCTTTTCATATCTGATATGGGATTAGAGTACCCTATCTACTATTTTTTAGAGTGCTTAGTATGACATTCTCCCTTACCCAACTTTGTGACACTCTCATCACGGAGGCTAGGCACCTTGCCTACTCTCTTCGAGGAGCTTGACATAGGTCGAACGATCTAAGGCTTGCTTTGATACCACTTGTCATGTGGCTATTACCCTCTTGCCTCAAAGTCGGCTTATCAAGGTGTACAATGCCAATGTTTTTATACCCTAGTGACCCTTCTTTCATGTCTGATGTAGAATTGGAGTACTCTGCCTACTCCTCTTTGGAGCGTTTGGCGTGACGTTATAAAGGGCTAAGGTACTTTTGAGAAATGCCTTAACCTTTATTCAATTTATCATGTTGTCATTATGAGAGGTAAGTTTGACTTTTCTTCGAAAGGTTATAGGGTAGTAATGTTAACGTCCTAAGATAGTATCACCAATATAATAGAATTTGATAAGATATGGGCATACTGGGACTTGATTTTGGTTGGTTTTAGGTTTCCTATTTGTTTTATTGTTGACCTTCTTTTAGCTTACAATTTAACTATTATTCAACTCGTCCCTAATTTTTTTAGGTATATAGTAGGTTTTACTATTTTTTGTAAAGAGTTAGGTATTCTCTTCACCCTAGGTCTCTTTTTAATAATTTTTTTACCGTTAAAAGGCACCCATATGACAAGAGCTAACACCGCGATACAACTTATCCTTCAAAGAGAATTTTTTCTAGTTGCTCGAGCTAAAAAAAAAAAGGTGGAAAGTTCTATTTCTCTATATTGAGAAGGTTAAAAGGGTTTAAAAAATAAATAATGAGCTGAGCATGTAGAAAAAAACTAAAGTGGACCTTTTGACTAATAATAAGCTTGGAGAAGACACAATAAATCACTTCCTTAAATATGAGAAATTACTAATAAATATAAATGATTTGATCTCCCATAATGTTATTAAGGATGTCAAATATGAGGGTAATTTTCTTGCTAGCTTCTCATAACAAGTATTTTCATATTTATATTTTCTACCTTTTAGATCAGTTTTTTGTTTCAATTGAAGATATGGCTGCTTAGAATTTAGCAGGTTTTGACATGACCAAATTCATCCAACCTTCGAAAGGGACATGGAGGGTTAAAACTTCTCCTCAACATAAGCATTAAGATTATAGACCTACCACCTCTTCAGCTGGCTAGGTTGACGGTAAAAGTCTTGCAGCAATGTATAAACTCAAACAGAAAATGGCATTTCAAAAGCCCCAAAAAAATGCTGAGGATGCAGTCCTCATTATTTGATCAGGTTATCAAGCTCTAACCCTATTCTGAGAGGGTTTTTATCACCTTGGAGTTTGACTCCTCAAAAAATGCCTACAATGATCCCAAGGTGGTGGAAAAGAATGCTTGGGCTATTATGGCCAAGAAAGGTTAGTTGTAGGTAAGTTATTGTAATCTTTAAATTTATATTGTGGAATTATTTATCTAAGCTTAGTTTTTTTTCTCTTGTAGTTTCAGATCATCTCTCTAAGTTTATTTCCCAAAATGTTGGTCAGACTCTAGTTCATTCGTATAAGGCTCTTACTCACCTTGCTAAGGTTGACTTAGACAGTTGAAATTGGAAAATGATATGACTTAGACTTAGCCAAAGTTAATGATATAACTTAGTCTTAATCAAAATAAGAAAATGATTTAACTTAGACTTAGCTGAAATCAAGAAATGAAATGACTTGGACTTAGCCAAAGTTGAAAAATGATATGACTTGGACTTAACCAAGGTTGAAAATAAAGGTGATCGAACTAAACCAAAGTCGAAAGTGAAGGAGACCAAACTGAGCCAAGGTTGAAGATGAGGGTGACCAAATTAAGCCAAGGTAAAAAATTGAAGATAACTGATTAAGCTAAAGGTTAAGACAAAGGTGTTCAAATTGACCAAGATAAAAAAATAAAATAAAATGATTGGACTAAGCCAAAGTAAAAAAATGAAGGTTACCAGACTGAGCCAACGTCGAGAATGGAGATGACTGGACTGAGCCAAGGTCAAGAATGAAGTCACATTAAACTGAGTCATGGTCTAAAATGACTTAGTTTAAGCTTAAGTCAAAATAATGATGATTGAACTAAGCCAAGGTACAAAAGGATTTGGTCTAAGCCGAAGTTGAAATATGAAATCAAAAGATCATGAAAATAATACCCATAGGTTTAAAGATCATGCCTAGAATACTTGAAGATTTTGTTCGAAAGTTTTATAGATTTTTCTTAGTGGCTTTACAAATCTTACTCATCTTTTAAAATATGCTATTGTAGACAGAGGCCAACAACTTTTTCAAAAATTTAAAAGTTTTCTTTTGAAACGTTTCTCATATAAGGTTAAAACCTTAATTTTGAAACTTCTTAACAAAGAGTTAAAGCTTTATCTTTTTCTTAATTGAAGATTATCTTCTAAAAATTTCCTTCAATCGAGGATTTACAACTTCAAAAATTTTTTAACTTGAAAAATTCTTAACCTTTTGCTAACTTCAATTTTAAAATTCAAAATCAAAACTTTTTATTTGTAATGTATGCAATGAATGTCATGAGGGCAATGCTTGAAATACAATAAATGCATCCATAATTATGGTAAAAAGGTTCTCAAGATTTTTTTTTTCCATCTTCAAAACTAGCTATCTTCATAACTTTTATATCCTTTATGAACCCAAATGTCCTTTTACCAACTGTAATCACCAAATCTGAACTTTTCTTGAAATGTTTCTTCCTTTTTTTGAAAGTTCTAAAAATCGACATTTCCATAAGTTTTTTTCATTACTTTATATTCATTCTGCCCTGTCACTATTGATTTCTTTTCAAAGTAATGTAAAGATCTTTTTATGTATTTTACCATTTATTTCTCATCATTTCAATTTCATGAAAAAAAGTAATTCATTGCATATTTTCTCAATTCATTATGAGAAAACAAAATGTTAAAGAACAAGGTGGTTTGAAAAAAAAGGATATTCAATGCATTAACTTGTCTAGTAAAGGATGATAGGTAAATGGACAAGGTCATAGCATATTGCTAGGATATGTGTTTGGATAGGATTTTAATATCCAAAATAATGAATACTCAAACAAATTTTGATATCAATCCAGAAATTTTTTTTCAAAAACTCATTTTATTGCCACATTTGATCTTTTCAAGCTTATTAATCCAAATCTTGCCCCTTAACCCATTAGACTCTTAAATACTCTCAGTCATCTTATTTTTAGGTTGTATTTTCATGTTTTCAACTAATATATCTCTTTTTTTTTTTACTTAAATCACCCATTTGAATTTTTTATTTAAGTTTTTCTTTTTCTTTATCTTTTTTTTTCATTTTCATTTCTTTTTAGCTTCATCCACCATAAGCATTCCTACCAAATTCTATATCAATCCCAAAATATAATAGAACCTTATTATCATTTGATTATACCATAAACGTACTTCAGTTCAATATATAATTCATCAATTTAACCATTCACGTTTAATTGAAATGGACTTTTAATGCATGTAACTTAGGCTATGGTGAATGTTTATGAAAAACAAAATGAACTAAGCTCAAAATATGTGTTTGAAAGGGTATAAACCAAAGGATCATCTCTCATAATTTAAAGCATCTTGGCATTTTGCCCCATTCTTTCTTAAGTGCCTTCATTTTTTTTTTTTTCATTTTGTTCCTTTTTCATTCTCATTGTTCATTTTTCAATCTCACTGTCCTTCATTTCAATTTTTTTTCCAAGAAAGATTCACACATAAGAGAGTTTTTTTTTTCTTTTTTGCCCCTAAAAATATTTGTGACTCGCACATTTTTTTATGAATAGATTTTTTTTTCTAAACTTTGCCTCATAATGTGGAGAATGATCCTTAGTAGGTTTTTTTCAAAGAAAACATATTAGGGCTTAAAAAAGGGTAGCAAATGGATTACTTTACTTTTTATGCAAAACGTAAAAGAAAGATTGCCATTTCTCATTTTAAATGTGAATACTTTCTTTGAAAATCTATATTGAATTAAAACAAGTATATGGATATAAAGGATCACATTCTCCCAAAATAGCTTTATTTTTTCCTTTTAATGGATAAGGAAAGCATGCCAACTTTAATTTAGCCCAACAGATTAGGGGTCTAAATTATCAATCTCATCAACAAGAATGAAATTTTTAAGATTGAATCCCAAATTATTATCATAATTGTCTAAACATTCATTACTTGGAATACGGGAATGAATGAAATATGAAGGGATATATAAAATTGATGATAAAAGAAGAATATGTAATGAAATGCACTGGCCATTTTATTTAAATGTAAGATAAATACAAGATAAACATATAAAAGACCTCTTTAAAGTTTAGTACTTTTTAAAAAACTCCTAAAACATCTCTTTAAAATTATGCTCTATATTATTAGGCAAAGGATTTTCAGTGATACTTGGCCCTCATTTATCGTTAAACTTTATTAAATGAGCATTGATAAGACTTTGTACTTTGTGCTTTAAGGCAACATAATTCTTAATTGAGTGACCTATGATTTTGTAACGATAGTCATATCGAGCGTTAGCATCATACCATTTTCAACAAGGAGGTTTCTTTGGCTCAACATGAATAAGGTCTACAAATGATTTTTCACTAGTTATGATAGCAAATTTGTGTATATCATAGGAATAAGATTAAAAAAAAAGCCTTCTCTTTATTGTTTTGTGGTCAATTCACATTATTGGTTTGATTATGAAGTTTTACGGTTAGCCTTGTAATATGTGCAGTGGTATGGTTGTATGTATGAGTTGCACTATAGGAAAAAGAACATTTTGTGGCATTTTTTTCATGGCATTTATGAGTAAATGTTGTAAAATTTTGTGTTTTTTTAAAGCTAGTGATGTTTTTTACAAAAATGCCACTAATTATCTATATAGTGAAGTTTACGTTAAAAAACACCACTAAAAAACTTTCATTTTATGCATAATTATAAAAATTTATTAAATATAAAAATATAATTTTTTGAAAAGGAAAAGCACAATATGCTAATTTTTTAGTGGTGTTTTTTTAACAAACGCCACTAATTTTCAAGATGTTTATAGATTTAGCGACGTTTTTGTAGTAAACACCTCTAAATTGTTTTTAGTAACATAAAACTCCCCTTTTTAAGTGTATTTTAGTGGCGTTTTTAAAAGGAAATGCTGCTATAATAAGGCATTTAGTGGTGTTTTTAAAAAGGCAATGCCACTAAACGTTCCCCTAAATTCCCACACAAACCCCTTCTGGCATTTTCCTTAGTCCATTTCTATCATTTTCCTTTGTTACTCTTGCCATTTTCTAAACTTTTGTGGTCGATTCCTTTCATTTTCAGCCTAAATCCTTTTATTTTTGGGTAGATTTTCTCTCCATTTATGGCCTTAGTTTTCTTGTTTTTTATAGATTTCCTTTCCACTCAAATTTCCTTTCAACAAGCAAAGTCTTATCAAACTTTCCAATTAAATCCCTTATTGTTCCAAATGCATTTTTAAGCCTTGGTGTTCTTTTAGTTACATCCTTCACACATCCAGTATTTCTCTACACTTTCAACTGAAAAAGGCCAAAACTTTTTAGTAAAAGAGAATAATTTTTTTTCAAAATTATTGGTTTGCTTTTGTACTTTCTAGTTGCACGAAAAATAGGCTTGAAACAAGTTTTTTTTTTTGTTGTAGGAAAAATATGTAAAGTTTATGTTTTTACAAAAACAATAGAGTCGTTTAAGTGTTCATTTGGGTTTTTTTTTTTTAATTGAAGAACTTTGTGTTTTAGAAGTTCAGTTGATCCATAAGGTCAGTAGTAGAGTTTCTTAATTTTTTTGTTTTTGGTTTGTAAGGATGTTGAAAATTTTTAAAGATCTAATCTTTTTGTTTTTTGTGTTTGTAGGTGTGGTTGTATACTCTTGAATTAGGAAGTTTAGTTTCTAGACTTGAAAAGGTTTGTGATGGTTCTTATGAAGATCCAACCTGTAGTAGGTAAGCTTATTTTTGTATGTAGATTTTAATCATGGTTTGATTGGTCACCTACTTTTGGATGCTTATTATTGCTATAAAAAATTACATAATTCTTGCATATATTTTTCAATTAATCCTAGATTAACTCATGTTTATTTGAGATTGAGTCATGAATAGAACTTTTAGATGATCCTATGTTAGGCTTATCATTGTCTTTATTGCAATTTTTAATGTGAAGAACATTTGTTGTCTATTTTATTATTTTCCCCTTTGGATTGTGTTCTTTTCCTCGCGTTTCCTTTTTATGTTTGTAATAATTTATAAATATGTTTACTTTGAAGTCAAAGTAGTGAATCGAAGCATAATCAAATAATTTAATTATTAATCAAATGTGAAAGAATTTGAGAAACCCAATTTTCTATTCTTTTATTGCATTAGGAACTGTTAGTCTAATTTATAGGCAAAGATTTAAAGTTGTTGACATGTGTAAGCATTTTGTTGCCCTTTGGAGCTATTTTCCTTGAGATTTATGCAATCCTTGTGTTGTTTTCATTGAATTGACATGGGTTTGGCCAAACAAATGAGAGATATTTCTAGTGAATCAGATTTATAAAACCATATCTACATTTAAATTTATAACTAACATGAACGGATGGTCAAATTATATGGAACAATCTAGTCTTTTGGTTCTTACTTCAAATTGAGCCTACTTATATTAACTTTTTTTTCCATTGCATTTGTAAGAATAGAATTGCCCTTGATTTTTAATGGAATTGTGGAGCAACAGCATAGATAGCAGCAACACATGATTACTAGTAGCATTGCTACCCTTTATCTTAACCGCCATCATTTATTTTTAGATTTTGTAGCTTGAATCTTATGATTATCCAATTCTAGAATTTAATCAGTCCATTAAAAAAGTATATATATTTACTCAAAATATATATATCAAGCATCAATGTTTGACTCAGATACTAAAAAAGTTACGCATCTATCTTTTTGCCTCGGCTTGTAATAAGGCTGAAAATGCAACAATTTTGCTATATTTTGATGTCTTAATTTAATTTTTTTTTTTTACAATTCTAAGGCATGGACTATGATGCAAATTTATGTGGAGTTACATACCTTTATGATTTTGGTTCAAAATTTTATGGTAGGCTTATATGTAGCATGTGCTTTCCCCCTACTATTAATTGGAATTGCAATGATTAACAATGTAGAATTTGTTAGGGAAGTTTGAGATTTGAGAAAAGCATCACACTTTATATGACTCAAATAGTTCATTTTTTTGTCAGATGGTGTATCTTGCAATAGTTGGAGGTTTCAATTTTCATTTCTAACTTGCTTGGTTTTCGTTAATTTTTGTTATTGTGAGAAATTCCTATATGTTTGTAGGATTGTGCAAGATATTGAATTACATGTTTTGACATTAAAAGCAATTATCTTTTGTTACTACAAATTTTTTAGCAATTGGTTGTTGAATCACGAGTATTTTGCTGAATATTTATGAATTATGAATGTTGACAATGGTTTCTCCTAATTCTAATAGTTTTGTGTTTAGTCTTGAGTCATTAAGTAGCCAATGTTTAACAACATTGTGCATGAGAATTGAAGGAAATTTATCAGTAGTTTGAACTTCATCTATTACTTAAGCAACTTTAACTTTTTCAACTTTTTTAATTTGCTAAAATGTAAAATTAATTGATTTAGTATATAAAGGTTATGGTATTTTAAAAACCTAAGTAGTCATAATATGACGACTTTTTTGGAACAATGTTTTTGTATGATAGTGTTATTGTCAGAATAAAAAATTAGAATTGATGAATTTGGTTAAACTTTTTTTGGGAGTAGAACACATTTTCGTAGTAAATCTAAAAAAATGGGCTATGCTTGTTTTTGAGGGAAGACCAAATAATTTTTGCTTAAAATATAGGTCTAATTTTTCACACATAATTTTTGCTTGTGGAGTTATTTTCTATTCTAATCATTTTCAATTATATGTTGTGTTTATTAAATTGGAAGATATATAATAGATATCTGAAACAAGTGTGAATCACAAGCAAAAAAAAAAAAAAATGACTATATTAATTTTCTTACTTGAGAAAGAAGAATTTCAAACCTAATTTTTTAAACATATATATATGTTGTTAAATCAACTAACTCAATATTTATAATTGAATTCGATAGATAAAAAATGAATAATGAAAATTTTTAATTCTAAAATAAGTTAGAAAATAAAAATTATTGTGATTATAAAGAACTAGTCATTGAATTGAAAAATTTTATATCATTTTCTCTTTTCATGTTTCCTATCAAACAAAAACTAATGAAAACATGTTTAATGAAATGATATAGCAAATACCCCCTCTTTTTTTTAAAGTGAGTCAATTTTGGATGTTATGGTAGTTTTTATTATCATTTGAGGATGGACGAACAAGTCAAATTTTGGGGGAATATTGGCTTAAAACAATTTTTTATCACAAAATAAAAGAAAATAAAATTAAAGGGACTTGTTTTTTTAAATGAAAAGGGGTTAATATATGATTTAGCTCTTGAATAATATAATTTTTCTTACTTTGGTATGTATAGAAAAATCATGATCAATGGTTTGTAAAGTGTAAATCATTATAAGGAACAATGTTCTTTGTCATTTACTATTTTTTATATCATAGTAAAAATTATGTTACTATATGTAATCTACTATATATATACATCAAGCATCAATGTTTGACTTAGATACTAACAAAATTAAATCTTAGCATTTTTATGTACCAAAAGGAGAATGAAAATCTTAACACTTTCATTTTGTAAGGTTTATGCTTTAAAAACAACCCTACTAAATATATATAATCAAATATTTAAAAAATTAATGTTGTAATTAATAATTTAAATATTAGCTCTTTTCGTTAGTTCAAAGAGTTGAACAAAATTCAACTATGGCTCAAAGATATTGTTAAGGTGGTTCATTTCACCCTATTATTAAGGATGGTAAAGATAAAGGTGTTTTAAAAAGCTATTTGTTGAATGCTTTTTGTCGAATGTTTTTTTGCTCTTGTTTGATTGTTTGTTTTCAATTTTTTGCTCATTTTGTATATTAATCTATAAACATGGTAATATGTTTCTTTTTTTTTTTTTGTTTATTTTCAATTTGAGATTAAGGTTTGCTTATCATCAATTACTCCAATTCTATCAATCGTGTTTTTGCTCACTATTGTTTTGAATTTGTGAAGGTATTTCCCTTTTCAACAAATAAACACCTTTGATTAATTCATGTAACTTGTTAGGAGATCTAAGTTTGTTACTAATTTAAATTTAATATTTAGTCTAATTATGTTAGAGTTTGTTTTCATATAGTTAATTATATAATTTTGGTTTGATAATGTAGCAAGTACTAAATGGATAAGAGTTGGATACAAAAAGTCAAGATTAAGTCAAGAGTAATCAGATAGAGTGAAAACTTTTCTTAATTTTGTATTTAATAATACAAGTGAAGATAATATGATATTATGCCCATATTTTAGATGTGCCATATCGATTGGCAAATCCGTGAATTTGTTTTGGAACATTTAGTTTGTATTGGATTATCTTGGGACATGTTAATTGGTATTTTCATGGAGAATCTATACCGTCAAGGTCATTGACTAGAGTTTTTTCAACTTTAAGGGCTCTCCAACACCAACATGATCTTATTAGATAAGATGACATGGAAAGTATATCAGAGGATGCTTTCAACATCCATAACCAATATTTTTATAATCCGTCTCCCCAAAATGATGGATTTAGTGAGTCCAATGTTGAAATGAATGATTTTAGTGAACATGGGATAGGTATAGGTGACCAATAACCTAGTGGAGATGCATCAAAGTTTTATAGGTTGCTTGAGGATACGAATGAAAAACTTTATAGGGGATTTAAGCATTCAAGGTTGTCTTTCTATGTGCATCTTTTTCACTTGAAATGCTAATGTGGATGGATGATAAATTGTTTGACTTTATTATTGGAGTTTATGAAAGAAATGTCTCATTTTACAAAATCCCTGAATCTTTTAAGGATTCAAAAAAGATGATCATTGAGTTAGGTCTTGGATATGAACAAATTCATAGTTGTTCCAATGATTACATGTTATATTAAGGTGATAGAAAAAATAAAAAATCTTATCATGTTTGTGGTAATTTTTATTAGTTGGACACAAATCCTAAAGAAAGGTTGAATGAGGATGATGATGAAGTCCATATAAAAAAGAAGCTTGTAAAGGTTTTACAGTACTTTCCATTAATACCAAGACTTCAATGACTCTTCATGTTTGCCAAAACTATTGATTTTATAAGGTGGCATCATGATGAGTGGACGAATAATGGATCATTAAGGCATCCTGCTGATTTTTTGGCATGGAAATCATTTTACTCTGGGCTTTCAGACTTTGCTTCTAATCATCGAAATATTATGCTTAGACTAGCATATGATAGATTCAATCATTTTAAAGTGATGAGTACTTTTTATAGTACTTGACCAATTGTATTGATTCCTTACAATTTACCACCATAGATTGCCATGAAGCAACAATCATTTTTTTTGCCTATGATAATTCTTGGGCAAAAAGGTAAGGGAAATAATATAGACATCTACTTGCAACCTTTGATTGAAGAGTTAAAGTAGTTATGGAAAGGAGTTGAGACTTATGATGCTTTGGAAAAAGAAAACTTTAATACACATGCTACCTTACTATGAACTATCAACAATTTTTTTGCTTATACAAATTTATCTAGTTGGAGCACCAAAGGTCATTATGATTGTCTATATTGTACTGTGTAGACACATTCAAAGTGGTTACATAAAAATAAGAAGTTCAGTTATATGGCACATCATAGATGGTTAGATGATAATCATCGATTTAGATTCTAAAAATATCTCTTTGATAAAATTGAAAAGTTAAGGAGAGTGCCGTTACCAATTATTGGGTTTGATAATTTGTCAAAGTTAAAAGATATCAATTTCATTTATGAAAAAATTACTCGATTAAGAAAAAGAGTGAAAGAGATCTTTAAAGGTGTCTGGCCTCTTATTCCTCTAGTTGGTGAGTTGGTGATGCTGATACTCAAGTTAGTAATGTTGATATTCAAAGTGATGAGGAGGAAGTTGAAGAAGATGACCCCGATGAGTTTGAGTGGCAAAAAAAAAAGTATCTTTTTTGACTTGCTTATTGGGAATATAATTTATTACGTACGTCATAACCTTGATGTGATGCATATAGAGAAGAATGTTTGTGAAAATTTTATCAAGACAATTCTCAATGTGAATAGAAAATGAAATGATGACTTAAAGAGTTGGCTTGACCTAGTTGACAAGAGGATTTACCCTGACCTTCATCCAAAGTTGCTTCCTAATGGTAAATCCCGATTACCTCTTGCTTATTTTGGGATGTCTAAAAGTGGGAAAGATGTGTTTTGTAAGGTGTTGAGAAAATGTGAAAGTCCCGAATGGCTATGTGTTAAATATATCAAGATATGTGAATTTGAAGGAACACAAATTTTTTTCATTGAAGTCACATGATTACCACATCTTGATGCAGGACTTACTTTCCTTTGCTTTACATTCATCAATATCAAAGCAAGTCACTTTAGTTGTAATTGAATTAAGTAACATATTTAAAGCTCTTTATGGGAAAGTTTTGAATGTGGAAGAGCTTGACAAACTTCAAGATCGAGCAGCAATTACTTTATACTATTGAGAGAAGATTTTCTTTTCAAACTTCACTATTATGATGTATTTGGTTATCCACCTTACATATGAAGCAAAATTCAATGGAATAGTTTATTATTGATGGATGTATCCTATTGAAAGGTATTATTTATTAATAAGTTATTAGTGTTTATGGTACCATTCTAATTTAAAAGGTATATGACAAATGTTTTATGCCTTAGGTTTTTAGGGAGGTTAAAGTCTTACTATTGCAATAAACGCTATCTGAAAGGCTCTATTATTGAAGGATATTTAGTAAAAGAGTGTATGACATTTTGTTCTTGATATTTGGAAGATGTTGAAATGAGATTTAATAGACCATCAAGAAATCTTGGTATGAAAAATGTTGACTTTGCTTACACTTATCTTTTTGAAAGCTCTAGACAACCAATAGACAAAGCCAAAGTAGTTGAGTTAGATGATAAATCTTAGACATAGGCACATTGATATGTTCTTTTCCATCATGACTCAATTGAATTGTTTCATACGTAAGTTATTCGTTAGAGCAAATCATTCATTCTATTAAGCATAATTTATAGACTTTATTTTTTATTGTTAATACTTTATTTTGATGCATCTAGTGAGTATAGAAACAATTTGAAAGCTCATGCACATTATCGATGATCAAACCTTCAAGAGCTTGATAAGTTGCTCACTAAAAATTTTCATGAATGGTTAAGAAAAACTGTAAGTAATACCATACTTCCTATTTTGAGAATTGTACATAGAATGCTTAAGGTATAAATAAAATTATTATCATATATTTTATTCCACCTTTATAGGTTTGGAATGGAAGGCTTGTTAGTGAAGAGGTAAAGTGTTTTTCACAAGGTCCTAATAGAATTGTGAAATGATACAAAGGGTTCATCATCAATGGATTTAGATTTCACACCAAATCTAGTGAGAGATTTAGAATAAACAAAATTCAGGAGTTGTTGTTACTTCATAAACTATTAGCTATGCTAATATTAGGGACAAAAACCCTTTGGAGGGAAATGTTGACTATTATGACATGATTAATGACAAAATTAAGTTGGATTATTATGGCAAGTGGAAGGTTGTCTTATTTCTGTGTGATTGGGCTGATGTGAATAGTACGAGAGGTATTAAAAAAGATTAGTTTGGATTTACAATCATAAAATTTTCTCAATTAATTCACACAAGACTACAACTCATCGATGAACCTTCTATTTTTTTCCTCTCAAGTTAAAAAGCTTTTTATTCTGAAGACCCCAAAAAATCAGGTTGGTTTGTTGTTCTTCATAACACACCAATTGACTTATTTGATACGGGGTTTGATACTAAAGATGATGTTGAATATGAAATTGAATGTTTTCCTTTTACTAACCAAAACTTGGATTAAAATATCTCTACTACCTTTACTCAATAGGTCTACGAAGATGCTGATGAAAACATTTATGAACCATGATGGATCATCTATACTTTGTAATTATAATGTTCAAAACATAATGTAATAAATGCTTTTATGTAATTTATGTGGCATTCAATTTTGTGTATTTATTATGTTGTAAATTATACATTATCTTTTAATTTAATTAAATCGATATGTCCTTTATATATCATTGGTTATGATTTCTCAACTTTTCAATGTCTATATATGTTCTTTATATATAGTTGGTTATATTTACAATGTCTTAACTTTTCAATTTTAACTGATTTTCATTTATAATGTAGCTAAGTTACAATGCCAAGGAATAGATTGAGGTGAGTACATATAAGAGACATTAATTCAGAACTACCATAGACTGAATCCTTTGGAGGGGAATGTTTCTCCTGTTAGCTCTAACTTAGTTACTTCTAACCCTTCAACTGATATTGGATCTAGCAATACAAGAGGTCCAGGTTTAGATAGTATCCCTCTAATTGATTCTATTTCTAATTTGAATATAGGTATCATAAACCCCATATTTGGATTTTGATTATAATCATTAAAGTATTGGTAATTTACTAATTGACTTTTTATTTTTTATAGTTGATAACAATGGACAATGGAGGACTAGAGGTCAGACAACTTTGAAGGAATTATGGATATTACCTTTGAATGAGTGTATTGTAGTGTTTACAAACTCTAATAGGCAACCAATTGGTAAAAAGTGTCAATTGCTAGCTGGATTTTTAGGAATGATTGCCTGTAATGGCATGAAATTGCCTATTCATTATGAAACATAAAGTTCTAGTAGAAGTTAAGGCCAAAGCTTTAAACTTTGTTAAGGTATTAGTATAATTGATTACATATTAGAAATATTAATTCTTTTAAAGTTGGTCTATCAATTGTAACTTTTCTTATTGTATTGTTATAGTCAAGATTTTTACTTGAACTACCTACTTCATTTGTGCATAAGTCATTAGGAAAGAAATGGAAAGACTATAAACATAATTTGAACAAAAAGTATTTTGATCGAAATAGTATTGTAGATGCCACAATAGATAATCTACCTCGTGAAATATGAGCAGTTGACTAGATTTTGGTTCTCAAGAAAATGAAAGGTACTAATTTATAACTTTTAATATTATTTTTAATAAAAAAAGATGTTTTATGTTTTTAGTTGGTAATATTTGTATTATCATTACATAAGGGATTTTTTTTTGTGATAGGAAAGAGAAAAATTGGGATTGTTAGTAGAAAGCAATAGAAATATAGCCACGCGAGCGAATCAAAAAGCTTTGCAGCAAAGCAAAAGGAAAAGGTAAGTAACGCATCAAATAAGAAAGTTGTCATTTATATCCGTTTAGCACTTTTTGTGCCATTAAAGGATAAAAATGTAAATATGCTTTTTTTTTTGTTTTAACAGTTTGGATAGCTTCAATCAATACATTATATTAAACTTGCCCGAATGATTGAACTTGGTTTTCACAGTTAATATGTTTGAAAAAGTTATTGTTTATATCTTTTTAAGACTTTGTTATGCCATTAAAGGTAAACTTTTAATTTAGTTATATTTATGCTTTAACCATTTAGACAGCTTAAATATATTATATTAAACTTGTCAAAATAATTGAACTTGGTTTCCTCAATTGATATGCATGAAAAAGTTATTGTTTACGCTTGTTTAGCACTTTTTGTACTGTTAAAAGGCCAAAATGCAAATTTGTATTTATTATTCTGTTTTAACAATTTAGATAGCTTTAATACATGATATTAAACTTGTTTAAATGATTGTACTTAGTTTGCATATTGATATGTGTGAAAAAGTTACCATTTCTGTCTGTTTAGGATTTTTTATGTTGTTAAAAGGCCAAAATGCAAATTTACATTTATTATTATGTTTTAAAAGTTTAGATAGTTTCAATACATAATATTAAACTTGTTCGAATAATTAAACTTGGTTTCCATGATTGATATGCGTGAAAAAGTTACCGTTTATGTCTTTTAAGGACTTTGTTACACTGTTAAAGTGCAAAATGTAATTATGTAGTTATATTTTTATTTTAATAGTTTAGATAGCTTAAATACATGATATTAAACTTTTTCAAATGATTGAACTTGGTTTCCACAACTGATAATGTGAAAAAGTTATCGTTTATGTTTGTTTAGCACTTTTTACAGTGATAAAAGGCCAAAATGCAAAATTGTGTTTATTATTCTATTTTAACAATTTATATAGCTTCAATACACGATATTAAACTTCTTCAAATGATTAAACTTGGTTTTCACAGTCGATATATGTGAAAAAATTACCGTTTATGTTTGTTTAGGACTTTTGTATTGTTAAAAAGCCAAAATGCAAATTTGCATTTATTATTATATTTTAATAGTTTATATAGCTTCAATATATGATATTAAACTTGTTCGATAATTGAACTTGGTTTCCATAGTTGATATGTATGAAAAAGTTATCATTTATCTTAGTTTAGCACTTTTTATGCCGTTAAAAGGCAAAAATATAAATTTACATTTATTATTATATTTTAATAGTTTAGATAGCTTTAATACATTATATTAAACTTATCCGAATGATTAAAATTGGTTTTCACAGTTGATAAGTGTGAAAAACTTGTCATTTATCTTTGTTTAGCACTTTTTGTGCCATTAAAAGACAAAAATGCAAATTTGCATTTGTTATTATATTTCAACAGTTTATATAGCTTCAATACATTATATTAAACTTGTCTGAATGATTGGTTTCCATGGTTGATATGTGAGAAAAAGTTACCCTTTATCTCTGTTTAGCATTTCTTGTGTTGTTAAAAGGCAAAAATGTCAATTTACATTTGTTATTATATTTTAACAGTTTAGAGAGCTTCATTATATGATATTAAACTTATTTGAATGATTAAACTTAGTTTTCATAGTTGATATATGCAAAAAAGTTACCGTTTATCTCTGTTTAGCACTTTTTGTGTTGTTAAAAGGCAAAAATGCAAATTTGCATTTATTTTTATATTTTAATAGTTTAGATAGCTTTAATACATAATATTAAACATGTTCAAATGATTTAACTTCATTTTCATGATTGATATATGTGAAAAAGTTACCGTTTATCTCTGTTTAGCACTTTTATGCCATTAAAAAGAAAAAATATAATTTTGTAGTTATATTTATGTTTTAACAATTTAGATAGCTTCAATACATGATATTAAACTTATCTAAATGATTGAACTTAGTTTTCATGATTGATGTGTATGAAAAAGTTATCATTTATGTCTGTTTAACACTTTTATGTCATTAAAAGGAAAAAATGTAAAATTATATTTATTATTCTATTTGAACAGTTTAGATATCTTTAATACATAATATTAAACTTGTCCAAATGATTGAACTTGGTTTCTATTATTGGTATGTCTGAAAAAGGTACTGTTATGTCTTTTAGGACTTTATTATACCGTTAAAGGCAAAAATGTAAATTTATAGTTATATTTATATTTTAATAGTTTAGGTAGCTTAAATACATAATATTAAACTTGTCCAAATTATTGAACTTGGTTTCCACAATTTGATATGTATGAATAAGTTGTGATTTATGTCTATTTAGGACTTTTTGTAACGTCATAAGGCAAAAATGCAAATTTACAGTTATTGTTATGTTTTAATAGTTTAGATAGCTCATATTACATGATATTAAAATTTTCTAAATGTTTAAACTTCATTATTGCCATGCTTGATAAGCATAAATAAGTTATGGTTAATGTGTGTTTAATAATAATAGTGTTTTTTTATGTAGGAGATTGAGTTGGGTGAAAAAATTAGGCGTGTGAAACTTTTTTGATTAACCCACACTAAAAAGACAAATCTTACCTAAATGTCGAAAAACAAGAAATTATGGTAATTTCTTGGATTCATTTTATATAGAAAGTAAATATTTACTATTTCAAATATATTATGAATTAATTATTAAACTTGATAGCTTTATTTGATTAATTTATAAGAGAAAGCGAGAAAGAAAATGACTATTGAGATTGAAGTAGCATACGATTATTCTGTCAACATGCAAGAATTGGAAGATCAAATTTTCATAGAAGTTGGCAAAAAAGAAAAAAAATGGATGGCTCCAAGGCCTTAGATTGGGTCCAACACCAACTGGCTATTATGGAAATAACTCCTTGCAATTTACATTATCAACAAATCAGTCTTCACGAGAAATCTCAATATTGAGAGAGGGGTTGCAAACTATGCAACAATGTGTGCAGCAAATGAAAGTAGAAAGAGTTGAAGAGCATACTAGAATGGATGAAGAGCATAAGTAATTGCATGATCAATTCAACACTGTTATGAATTTTGTGTAATAACAATTTCTAAGAAACAATCTAAGTGGTCTTTCAACTCAGGTATTATATTTAGTAATTATTTATATTTGGTTAATATAAAACATAGCGCATTATTAAGTGTAAAAACTTTTTTTATTTTTTTTTCAGTATATTCTTAAGCAAGCTAGTGATCATAGTGGAAAAAACTATTCATTAAATAGCAATGCTCTAAATCTAAATGGTCATCAATTTCATACATTTTAAATTTCTAGTTAATGTACTGAAACAACTTGAATGTTAATGTATTAAACTTTGTATTACATGTATACGGGAACAAATTATGTATTTAGATATCTAAATATTTATAATATTCAGTTTATGAATTTAAATTCATTTTTATGTATTTAAAAATATCTATCTCTTTTTTATTTAATTATGTATAAATATTGAAAAAAAAAGTAAATTTCCTAATTTAATGACATTTGTGTCAAAAAATGCCATTAAATTAGTGACATTTTTGGACACTAATGCCGCTAAATGATGCATTTAGTGGCATTTGTGTCCAGAAATATCGCTAAATTTAGTGGCATTTTTGCACATAAATGCCGCTAAATTATCGTTTAGTGGCATTTTTGTCTGCAAACATCGCGAAATTTAATGGCGTTTCTAAACACAAATATTGCTAAATTCATCATTTAGTGGCATTTTTGTCTGTAAATGCTGCTAAATTTAGTGACATTTTCAGACATAAATGTTACTAAATTTAGTGGCATTTTTTCCTAAAATGTTGCTATTTTCCCTAACGCAGGTATAGTTGACACTTTTAGCATTGTTTTTGTAAATGTCATAAATCATATAGTGATGTTTATAAATGCTACTAAACAAGAAAAAAAATGCCACTAAAGACCTATTCTCCTATGGTTTTGGTGACTGGAATGATGGTAGAAAAACAAGTGAATAAATTGGTTGTTGGATTAACTGGTAAGGGTAAGGAATATAAGCTACATTATTTGTAGTAGGGTAATAGGCTTGGTACATCAATGGAGGATATAGAGAAAATTTTCCAATTCAATGCCCCTCATAGCTTACAACTTGAGCTTCCTTCTTCTTTTTCTTAGGTATTTCATTTTTTTTCACGCTAGCTAACTCTTCTTCACCTAGCTTGCCATTTTTATGGCATTTTCAATTATTTCATTAGAGATTACCATATCAACAAAGTTCTTAGGGGCATTTTTTTTTATTTTTTCATAGTAAAGAACTTGTAAGGTGCTGACAAATTGGATAATGGTTTCATTCTCAGTAAGGGGTGGTTGGATCTAAGCAACCATGTCTCTCCACTTTTATGCATATTTCTTAAAAGAATTTGTCATCTTTTTCTCTATGCTTTGTAAAGAAAAATGATTTGGGGCTAGATCAATAATATGACAATATCGAGTATTAAATAGCTTTGCAAGCTCCTTTATATGAATGTATTCTAGTCTTGTCAAGCTGGACATCCCATCTAGCAGCAAAACCGATAAAGTTATCTTGAAATACATGGATTAACAACTTCTTATTGCTAGTGTAGATGGTAATATTTTGATAATACATGGTGACATGAGTCACAAGGCACTAAGTGCCGTTGTATTTTTCAAATTCAAGGACTTTGAACTTGGGCAAAATTACAACATTAGAAACCAAAGCAAGTCTAGTTGTAGCCATAAAGCCATAAAAATCCATTCTTTTTACGACTCAAAGTCTCTCTTTTATCAAATTCATCTTCTGCTATGAACTTGCATCTTCAATGGTCTTTACAACCTTTAGCTTAAACTTCCATTTTCTTTGCGATCATCTAGATCAAGAACCTAGATTGGTTCTAATTCTTTCTTTCCAAAGATTAGATTGATGTAACTTTGGAAGTGTCTTTGTGTGGTTTTAGATTGCATCCCTAAGTGTGTATATGGAAATGCTTAAGGGAAATGTACTTGTGCCCCTTGAAAAGGTTGACCTGGATAACGACTAAATCAAAGAGGATATAAAGGATCAATTACATCTTGCATCAAATGTTCTAGCTTACTTGTAACTTTTTCTACTCCTTTTCCTTTACTTAAGTTCTTTAGCATTTCCATCATTTTATTTATATCTTTTTTTTTAACTATTCTTGTACTTTTTTCAATTTTGTCAAAACAACTAGCCTATTTTTGTTCCATGACCTTTGCTTGTGCACGAGTGTTATACCTATGGCAAATAGGTTGCTTGGAATTTTTTGAAGGTGGATCTATCTTTAAACATTTAATACCATGATTTTATAATTAAAATGATATGCTCATAGTATTTTAATCATGAATGAATGAGATGCACTAGTGAGTATTCACCACATAACTATTATTATAAAAGAAATCTCAATTTGAAATTTTGTTTAAACAAAGTCTCAAAACTACATTCATAACAAAGCCAAAACAATATTCCAAGGTCTTAAAAACATCAATTCTAATGTCTCTTTACGAACTTCCTAATTTACTAGTAATAGTCATGTGCTTCATCTAGGAAATTAAGTAATTACTGTCCATGAGTCCCAATTGATTGCACCTCTCTCTTCAATTCTTCAAATTTTTCTTCCATTCTTTGTCTGTATGCATGCATATTTGATTGAACAAATGCCTTAAATGCTTCTATTTCTCCATGTGCATGTTCTTCAATTGTTTGCTTTTGTCAACATGCATTTGGCATTCATTGCTCAAAACACCTGCTTGTGTTGTGCGCTAATCAACTATTTCTTGAAGCATCTGATTGTCTTTTTACTTTAGTAATAGCATTTGTCCCTTTTGTATCCTTACTTGCAACACCTCATTTTTTTAAAGAGTCAGCAAGCTCAGGCATGATCGATAAATGTGTTTTGTCTAGATCAGTGAATAGGGCTTTCTATTGATCCTTTTCCTCATTGAGGCTCTGAATTTTCTTCTCTTGTAGCTTCAAACTCTCTCATATCTTTTTTTTCAACTATATATTTTTTAGTCAAGCTCGTCTTTTATAATTTGGAGCTTTTTTTATGGCAGTTTCTATCTTTAGCATGGGATCTTAAGGAGTTGGTTTTGCAAAATGGTCAACTTTTTGCTCTTAAAGAAGCACAATATCTTTGCCTCTTCTAACATGCCATACAACATACTTAAGAGTTACATCATATGTAAGCTTCCCTTGGTTAACATTAATGGTTTATTTTCATGCCTTTTTATTTTTTCAATTCTTCTATAGGCTTCTTTCTTGGTAACAAAAAACTCTAACTTTTTGAGTCCACATGTTTCTAGAATGAATTACTGACATCCAATCTATCTTTGCAGCATAGTTAGGGCTTAACTAACAACTCCTTATAAGCCTACAAGAAAATCCCCAGGTTGATTCCCACAACTATATAATACCAAATCATGGCACATCCAAGGTGTTTTCTAAACTATCTTTTGATTGTTAAGCTTATGTAAATATAAAATCTAATCATTTTTCAATTTTACCTTCGGTCATGTACTATAAAAAAATTCCTTGATCAAAATGCTAGAAAGAAGATACAGTTTATGAAACTTTATTTCTTTGCATTTAAGATGACTCTTCATCCAGATGTAAAGTAGCTGTACATACCTATTAAATTGACCTTTACCATTTCTATGACAATAGTTTAGGGATTGAATGGTTTTTGCCAGAATAGTTGGTGCTGCTTTGATTTTAAGCTTAATTTGATCAACAAAATCTACCATGCAACTTCAACATATTGAGGACTATTGGAAAGACCACTAACTCAAACACAGTTATGGCCATTGCTACTATTCCCTAATCATCATTTATGAGCTCATGGATGAAGTTCCACAAAAACTCCATGGAATATCCATGCTTTTGCCTTTTATCTTAACACATGAATCGACTTGAGGTAGGCTGAGTCCAAGCATTTGTACAAGCTTCTTGCTATAACTCACTTTATTTGACTAATAGATTTTATCTAGATTTAGGAAATAAAGCAAAGTAAGCACCATATTTGCTTCATTGAAAACAAAGCATGTCTAAGAGAAATCCCAAAACTACATCATAGCTCTGATTAGATTATAGTCCATATCTACTTGGAGAATTGAGGCTATGTCCCCATATCTATTCTCAAATGTTTCTTCTCTCATTTTACTCATACATTTCCAATCACTTAAATAGGCTAACTTATTTTGTTAGAGATCGAGATGAAGTCTCTCAAGAAGAGATGAGACAAAATCTTCAAGAAGACCATCACCCTGATTTCTTTAGATGCCCTCTAACTTAGCTTTCAACTGGTGGGAAGATTTGCTATGAGTTAATGCAAACTTTGATTGTATTTGACTTTTCATGGATGTAGATACGAGATTTAGTTTATTAACAACTAATGTGGCAAATATTCTTTATGTGACAATTGAAATGATGCAAATGAATAAAGTTAAATAGTTAAATAAACAAATAATAAAATAGTTAGATAGTTAATATATAACACAACTATTCCTTATGTCCTAGTTTGGGTTACATCTAACAATGGGTGGGATGGCTCTATCTTAAGGCTGCCTTTTTAATTATGGACTATATGTACAACTTAGTGATTTTGACTACTAAAGGTTTCTAAATTATTTCTTACATCATTGTCCATGATAAACTAGTAAGGCATTCTAATCTTCCCCCCATCATAGGCTATTAATGGAAATGATTCAATTTGTGTAGGAGTATTTTGCTAGCCATTGTGGAGATTATCGTATCACAAAAGCATATGCATTATATTTCTTCTAAAAGGGAATGGAGCTTGGATATAAAGCTCATATAAGAAAAATAAAATGTATGGGTGAAGGAACATTTACAGTTTTCAACCCCAATTTTCCTTATATCAAGCAAAAAAACGAAAAACAAAAGAAAAATGGTTAGTAAACAAATAAATTAATAATCACAATTTAAAACCATTAAACCAAGGAATAAGATGAATTTAAAATTTTATTACTTGACTATCAAAATAGTTCCCAATGGAGTCGTTAAACTATCATAATGTATAGGTTTGTGAATTTATTGCTAAACACAACATTAGGAGTCACCACCAATATTTTTTTATGTAAATGTAATTGGTCACCTAGGTGAATCTATCCCATTAAGGAAGTACTAAGCTTGACTAAGGATCTCTAAAAGAATAGGTTCTGATCTACATTTTAAAACTAAATTTAGGAGTTTAATTACATATAGAGAAGGTTATTACACCCCACACGTACGTCCTAAATACCATTTAATTTCAAATTATCCTAATGATCTTGGTTCAAATTATCCTAATGATCTTGGTTCAAATTATCCTAATGATCTTGGTTTTAATGTCTAAATATTAGAAATGATTTCTAAGATTTCTTTATCAATATGGTAGAATTCCTAAAAAATACTTCCTCACTTGAAGAGTACTCAAGAATCTCTTTTGTTTTCTTGAAGAGGTTTCGTAATAAAAAAAAACACTTAACCATTTATATTTTTTATTAAATTTTGCTTTATAAAAAATATAATTAAAATTTTCACAATTTGTGCCAAATTTAGAAATATTTTCTTATCTAAAAATTTCTTAAAAAATCATCCATTTACGATTATCAAGAATTCATCCTTGGAATTTATTCTTTATTATATAAGTTTTATTTCTAATTTTTGTTGTACTAAAAATTATTTAAAATTTTCATCATTTGGGCTAAATTAGAAATATCTTTATTAAAATCTATGATTTTTAAGACTCTTACTATAGAGTTTTATTCATTATTTTTTTCCTGATTTTCAGAATGAAAATAAAATGTCAATTATTTTTTGAAATCTCATCTAAATTCCTTCACCATTGAACCAAATTTAGAAAAGATTGTTACCTAGAAATCTCTTAAAAAGTCAACCATTTGTAATTTTCTTGAGATTTCATCCTTGGATAATTTTCACATATTTTCAAATAAATTTGTCATTTTCTCATTTGATTTGGAAATGAATACAATTATTTCTTGTTGAAATTTTTTCTAAGTTATTCTACAACTTGGGCTAAATTTAGAAAAATTCCTCATCTAGAGATTTTTTAGAAAGCCAAGTATTTGAAATTTTTAAGAATCTCATCATCTGATATTGTTAACTCATTCCAAAATTTTATAAAGTTTATTTATTTTTGAAATAAATACTAATTATTGGTATTGAAATTTTATCTAAAATTTTTCATAGTTTGGGATGAATTTAGAAAAAAATCCCTCACCTAAAAATTTCTTAAGAACTTATCAATTTATAATTTCTAAAAATTTCATCTTCGAATGATTATGATTTATTTTCAAATTTTTATTAAAGTTTTATTTTAACCTATATTATATTTTTTATGATCTAAAATAACTTCCCGTAATAATTTTCCAAAAAAATTTAATCACAAAAATATTTCTAAAATAAATAAATGAATGAATAAAATAAATAAGAAAAACAAATAAATAAAACCCATAAAAATAAAATAAAATGAAAAAAAAGAAAACATGTCGACCAAGTCAAGTTGAAAGCACATTAGCGCACGGATCCTAGCAAGTTGACACACGGCTCTTGGAAATTTTTTAAAAACATGACAATGTTGTTTGGGCATATGGCTATCCTAAAATCTAATTTTCTCTCAATTTTCCTTTGCCCTTTCTCTTTTTTCCCTGCTTCTTACTACTTTGTCTCTAGAACTCTAGCATTGACGACGGCAAGTCTGATTGTGATACGAAAATTGACATTGAAAATTTCAAGAAGCTGTCGAAAAATTCAAGTGTCACAAAAAAAATCATTGAAAACTACAAATTTTGTCAAAAAAATTCATAGGATAATTCAAAGATTATTGATTAATTAAAAATTTTGTTAAAATTTTCCAAAAAAAAAAAAAGGCTAGAATTTCAATTTGAAATTTTGGGGGCCTCTTGAATATTTTTGCAACACTAATCTCTTTAGAATGAACTAAATCAAAACCTCACAAATAAATAATTCATGAAGAACAAATTTTTTCAAGCCCTATTGTCAAAATAAGATTTTTTTTATTACTTTTTCACTCAATTTTTCTTGTCTTCATTCTTGTTGTCCTTTACTATTAGAAGCTGACCTATTTATAGGGGAAGTATTCAAATTTAAAGATTATAGGTTTGATAAAGATTAAGCCTTTTGAGTTTCATATATTATCCAAGAATAAACACTTTAAATGAAATTTTTTAAAAGGCATCAATTGAATCTAAACCCCTAAAAATCCCATGAATTATCTATTAAAACAAGAAAATATATATACTTTTTTGTACTTAGCTGAACCATTTTTCAATTTTTCTCATTCTTGGTTTCTTTTTTTTTTTTTTTATAAGATAAGCAATAATAATAAAATAAATAAGATAAAATAAAAGTAAAGATAAGAATAAAGATAAAATAAAAATAAAAGTAAAATAAAGATAAATGAATAAAATAAAAATAAGATAAAATACAGATAAATACAAGAATAAATAGAAAATATAAAATAATGATAAACACACTTATAAATATAACAATAAATATAATAAATAAATGACTAAAAATGAAATAAAATATAAAATTAGACATTTGGGCCTAAAACTAAATCGGTTGTTGACTTAGACCTCAAACTAAATAGGGTGCCTACAATCTGACCTCAAGTTGTTTGAAGCTTTGGCTTAGGTGGAACGCATGAGGAGTGAACTTCAAGCTTCCAGAGAGGCTGAGCAATAGCGTGTAGACAACTTCAAGAAGGTTGATTTTGCTCGAGACTAAGTGTTCAACTTTTTTAACTTAACGTTAAAAGAGGTGAAGCTCATCTATGTCAATCTCGATCTTTCCATAATTAGTATCAACAATCTGAAGTCCCAACAAGTCATAATAGAGGAAGGAGGTTAGGATGAAGAACAACTGGACAAGGATGATATGGAAATCAATGCTATTATGGTTATTACGGTTTAGACTGACCAAGAAGGTGAGGGAGTTGGTGAAGATGTAGAGTATGAGGCTCAGCTTAGTGAACTTAATGCACCTGTGGTTAAAGTACAGTTCAAGATAGGGCTTGATGTACTTTTTTTTTTAATGTAACTTGTACATATCATCCACTTAAAGAAAAATTTTTCTTTCACTCTTTGAGTTTGATATGTAAAAACAAGCATAAGTATTTGATTTTCTAATAATCCTCTTAGCTTAGCCGTTATAATCATAAAGATTGAATAACCATAAGGATAAAGTCGACTTATTCCTTACTTTGGGCAAGAAGCTTCACAAAATTTTTAAAACCAATTACCTTAGACTTTAAGCTTTTTAAGATATAAACAATTACCTTGGACTTTAGATAAAAAGCTTAACATGAACTTTGAGCTTTATTTACCTCGTACTTTAATAGCACAAGTCGATCAAGTATTTACAAACTTTTTTAGCTTTAAAACCTTTATTGATAATAAATTTTTAAATTAACTACACTCAATGTCCTTGACATGGGATTTCCATTCAAATCTTGTAATCTACAAGTTTCAGGTTGGACAACTTCCTTAACTATGTATGGGCCTTCTTAGTTCAAAGCCAATTTTCCTCTTCAATCATCAATTATTAAAGCCTCAACTTTTCTAAGTACTAGGTCATCTTTATGAATATCCTTTCATTGGACTCTTTTGTTGCAATAATTAGAAAACCTTTGCCGATAAGCAACTATCCTTGCTAGAGTTGTAGCTATTTGTTTCTCGATTAGATCCAAATTAGCTTTGAAGGCTTTTTTATTTCCCTTTTCACTATTTAGTTCAACTTGAAAACTCGGAAAGTCTATCTCTATTGAAACCATGGCTTCTATTCTAAAGGCCAAATTAAAAGGAATTTCCCCTATGGGAACTTTAGTAGTGGTCTTTAACACCTGTAATTATCTAAAAAGCTTTTAGGCCCATTTTCCATTGACATAATCTAGTCACTTTTTTAAATCTTCAAGTATAGTTTTATTCATTATCTCAGCCTAGCCATTGGATTATAATGAGATTGAGGTGAACCTCATATCAATGTTAAGGTTGGAATACCATTTCTTAAATTTTAGATTTTCAAACTATTTTTCACTATCAGTTATTATGGACCGAGGAAAACTAAATTGGCAAATTATGTTCTTCCATACAAAATTTTCAACTTGAGACTTTATAATGGTAGCTAGTGCCTTGGCCTCTAATGATTTGGTGAAATAATAAACATCCACCAATACAAACTTCCTCTGTCTTGGGATTGAATGGTTTGAGCACATTTATTCCCCATTGCATAAAACGCAGTGGACTTATTAGAGAAGTTAACTTGATCGAGGGTAAATGTTGAATATGAGCGAGCTTTTGACATTTGACATATCTTTTAATCAAGGTAGTTGCATTTTTCCTGATTGCCAACCAATAGTACCCTTGCTTTAACATCTTATAAGCCAATGGTCAAGGTCTGAGGTAATTCCCATAAATTCTTTCATAGATTTCTTTAAACATATAATTTGCTTCTTCCTTGCTTATACACCTCAAATATAGCAAGTTCAATGATTTTTTGTATAACTTTCCATTAATAACGGTGTACCAATGAGCTTTTCTAATTAATACCTTTGCTTGGTAACTCTCCTATTATTAAATATGCTCTGATTGGAGACATCCTTGACTCTTTCTCTATGATCTATCTGACCTGTTTCTCATTTGTGTTTTTCTCTTGCAATTTTTCAATAAGGATGTGTGTTGATCTATTTGATATAATCCTAGATGCCAACCTGGATACTAAATCAACTAGGGTATTTTTTGACCTCAGTGTTTTCCTTACCTCAACCTTTTTTGGTTGCTAATTTTAGCCCATGATCAATGCTTTATTTTTTGCCTCATATTTGAAGCTTTAAATTGAAACTTCAAAGTAGATAAGAATTGCAAATTTGTTTGGATGATCAAGATTAAACTAGCTTCATTTATTTCTTTCGTGGCTGACCTATGTACATAGAATTTCCAAGTTTCTTATTCTAGAATTTCTAAGTTTCTTATCCTTTCCAGCCATTGACCATGTTAGGCTTTCTTTTAGGTTCATTTGAGGTACACTTAACAATAAAATCTACTAGCACTTATGACTTGAGTACCAACTTAGGCAGTATATGCAAATCAAATTCACTAAACTTAACTATCCATTTGATTAGCCTACTTGATAATTCAAGTTTCTATAAAATTTTCCTTAGTGGTTGGTCATTTAAAGCATTCATAGTGTGAGATTAGAAATACGGTATTAGTTTCTTGGTCAATGTTACCATAACATAGGCTAGCTTTTTTATTTTTTGGAAGTTGAGTTTAGACCTTATTATCACTTTTGACAAAATATATTAGCCTCTACTTTCTTTTTTCTTCTTAAGTTAAGATTAAATTGATAGCTTGATCAATGGTTACAATATAGAGGTATAACATCTCATCAGGCCTTGACTTTGACAATATTGTAGGTGAAGAAAGGAATTCTTTAAACTCTTCAAAGGCCTGTTGATACTATGGCATTCATTATGTTTCTAAATATTTTAAGGAATGATAGGCACTAATCTGTCGACTTGGATATAAACCTATTGAACACAACTACTTTTTTTGTCAACCTTTGTACATCTTTTATTGAGGTTGGCAAATTCATATCTAGAATGGCTCTTACTTTTTCTAGGTGAGCTTTTATACCCTTTTGGTGGATCATATACCCTAAGAATTTACCCAATGAAACCCCAAAGGTGTATTTACTTGGTTTAAGCCTTATGTTATATTTACTTAATGTGCTAAAAGTTTACTCAAGGTCTTTCAAATGTCCATTCGAGCTCTTATTTTTCACGATCATATCATCAACATATACCTTGACATTAAGATCAATCTAATTTATGAACATTTTGTTAACCAATTTCTTGTAGGTTGCCTTTGCATTTTTTAATCCAAATGGCATTACCTTTGTAGTAGTACAACCTTTTTTCAGTCACAAAAGCAATTTTCTCCTCATCCTCATTCAACATTTTGATCTAATTGTAACCTGAGTATTCATCCATGAAACTAGTAAACCATGTTTGGTGCTAACAACCACTAACCGATCTATACTTGGTAAAGGAAAACTATCCTTTAGGTAGGCCTTGTTGGGTCAGTGAAATCAATACACATTCTTAACTTCCATTGTGTTTTTTCACCATTACTGTGTTGGTTATCCATTCAAGGTAATATGCCTCATGATAAACCTAACCTTTAGTAGTTTGCCGACCACTTTTTTAATTGCTTTTGGCTTTTCATAGGCAAAGTAGCTTTTTTTTTTGCCAAACTAGTTTCCTGTTCAATTAGTGTGCAATCTATGGAAGTTTATGAAATGATCGATCCCAAGCATATCTGATAGGATACATGCAAATAGGTCGGCATTATTTCTTAACAATTGTACATATTTTTCTTTTTAGTCGAGCTTGGTTCCTATATGCATACATTTTTCACGGTTATTTTAAAAAAATGGCATAAGTATGAAGTCTTTCACTTTTGAGCGATATCAGTTTCAGGCCTTTTATCAATGATTTCTTTTTGTTCATTTAGGACAAGATTGATTCCCTTGAACCTTTTTACTTTTTCTTCTCTTATTATCATGTTGACCTTTATTCTATCTACAGCATAGTCTTTTCGGCTCTTGTAGAGCTCACAATCTATTTCGTAGTCCTTCCCTTCATAGTAGTAATATAACATTATCTTATTGTGGACTAAACTCCTCGAACCTCTCTTACTCCTAATGAGGTAAGCAATTTAATTTTAAAGTGAGAAGTTGAGCCAACAATTCTTATAGAAGACTAGCTTGGTCATCTAGAAATCATATTATATGCTAAGGGGAAATCCACCACCGTAAACTCATGACCGAGGTGGCAGTGCTCAACTTGTTTCCTAGTGTGATCAATTGCCTAATCATACCCTTTGCTAGTGATTGGGCAATTCTGTAAGGGCATAAGTTGTTTAAATAATAATAAAAGGTAAAAAAAAACCTATATATCGATCCTATAAGGATTAGTTAAATAGATTCCTAGCCTAAGTATCATATCCTTATACCCTATCTAAAGTTGGCTCAATCAAACAAAGGTAAACATGAAATTAAACTAACTAGAAGCATAAAATCAAACAAGGCATCCTACATGAATAAAGTAAAATGTAAGCATGCATTATGTAAACTAAGTAAAGTAAAAGAGTGTGCAAAAGCAATAGCTAAAATGGAATGCAATGAACTAAACATGAATTACAATGGAAATCTAATCTAAGAATTGAAAGTGAAAAGATTAACTAAAAAGAAAAATAGTAGCTAAAATGCATAAACCAAAATAACTAACTATAATTGAAAACTAACTACCTAAACTCACTTCTAACAAAGGAAACATCTAGGACAACTTAAGGAATGATCCAAACAAATTGAAAAATTAAAAAAACATAATTAATATGCAATTGAATTAGGAAAAATAGAAAATCTAAAAGAACAAGTCAAACCAAATGCAAAGTTCAAAATCTGGAAATTGAAACAATAGCTAAAAATCTAGATCTGAATTGAGTAAATTGACATGGACATGAACAATTGCAAAAATAGTAACTAAACTAAGATCAAAGCAAGATTGAAGATCAATTTTAGAAGCAAAACCACAAGAACTAGCAAGAACACTTGAAACCAAAAACAAAAATTCAAATCTAGAAAAACAAATTTTACAGTAAGAAAATTAAATCTAAAATTCTACAAATTAAATGAACTTAAATTGACTAAAGTAATCTAGATCTATAAGTTTACTACCTAAATCAACAAAGAAATAGCAAGACACAGAAAAAAAAAAAAGCTTAACAAAGTAGGTAAAAAATCTGATGCAAGAACATTAAAAATAGAGCAATTAATAAGAAAATCATCCAGATAGCATGTAAAAACATGAAATTAAATGCAACCAAAGGAGAAATAACAAGTAAACACATAGATCTAAGAGTGTAAAGTGTAGAAATTTCAAACCAAACACCTAGATGGAGAAAAGACCTTTGCCATTCTATCACTTATGGAAAGTTTAACTCTGCCACTGATGTTTAGCTGAAACTTTGGAGATATTTTGGAACTATGCAGATCGAATATGAAGCTTATAACAAGCTAGATTTCATGAAGATCTTATCAACCCACTACAAAGAAGTCAAAATCACGAATTGAAAAATAAATTTGATGTTCATGTGAAATAAATGAAAATTGAAGATGAGAATGCGAGAATCTGGAAACTTCATTGAGAAAATCTAATAGTACATTGAAAATTGATGCAAGAAAATTAAATTTGCATAGAAAGGAAAATTAAATTTGCTGCCAAACAACTTTATTTGTAAAGCAAGAAAATAAAGGTGTAGAGGAAAGTAAATGCAAAAAACTTAAAACTAAAATTTAAAAATCTATCTAATTCTCCCCATTTGGCTTGCCATTCCCCTTATTTATAGGCAAATGGGAGGTGGTTCAACCTCTAAAATTTCAACAAAAATATCTAAGTAATTGCCAACTTATAGGTCATTTTCCCCCCTTTCTTTATGATCTTTGCTTGCTTTTTTGGCTCCTTTATCTCCCTTTTCTTTCAAGCCCTATTCTCACAATCCTTCGTGCTCTAAGAAGTCAAAATTATGACTAACTAGAGGCCTTCTAATAGCCAACCCAACAAATCCAAATGGTCTTTTTTAAATCACCAAGAGTTGTATCAAGTTGTATTGATCAAGTGATGCTTGTATCAACGACACACTAGCACCTTTGTTCCTTCATTTTTGCCACCAATACAACATTTGATTATTTCATTTTGCTGCCAAAATTCAAGTCATTAAGTGAACTAATTATGCAATGTAATCCTTAGAAAAATTTTGAAAACTTATCAATTCAAAGAAATAGTTTCCAACTTCCTAATGCAACTATTACATTTCAATCATGTACAAAGATACTTGAAAAGTAATAATGTATTATTGAGAAAAGGAAGACATTCTAAATGAGAATTATGAGAATTGAGACTTGAAATAAGGTTCCATGAAGTTCATTTGAGCTTAAAAAATCATAAAAGAAAGGGCTAAGAAGAACTCCCCAAAATGGCAAGATAGAATAATCGCATTGTTTATGGCATTTTCCAACTTTTACCACCATAAATCCTCCAATTGCATCCAAATACTCCAAAATTCCTTATTTTCCATATTTTCTCCTACACTTGAGACAATTTTGCATTTATGACTATTTTACAAAAATTCTCAAGGATGAAGCTAAAAATTAAGAGAAATTGCACTAAAAATGAGTAAGAAAATGCTAAAATTTTAGTGCAATCAAAACCTTAAACTTAAGCTTTTACTTGTCCTCAAGCAAAACAAGATTGAGCTAGAGTCATTAATTATTTTCAATGCTTCATTTAACATGAATGCCTTATGGATTGATCAATGGGTATAACTAAAGTAAAATCATGAACATGTGCTAATATACAAGAATCAAACTAAGCTAAGTTCATTCCTAACTATGGTTCTTAAAAGCACGCAATAACTCTCACAAATCCTTGCATGTAATCTAGTAATATTACGTAAAACATGGAAATTCAAGAACAAAGATTAGTAAAGTATGCTCAAGTTTCATATGTTTGCTTATCACATCTCTCTCCACTAATGTAGATAAACACATGACTAATGATCATTTAGGACCTTATAAGCTTGAAATGTAAGGCTAGGGTCAAGGTGTGATGAAAGACATTTTAGGCTCATATACCCTAACAATGCATTACTTTGTCTAGGATCATTTATAGTTGAGCTTTCAAGGTAAAGAAAGATAAGCTATTCTAAAGAATCACCCCTAAACTTTGATTTGCCCATTTTTCTTTCTTTTTTTCCTTTTTTTTGTTTTTTGCTTTTCACCACTTTATTGCTTTTTTTCTTTTGCAAGCTAGCTTGATTTTTTTTGTTTTTGATTTTTCTTTTTTTTTTCATTCTTTTTTCAAGCTCCATCATTCCTCCTTAATAATGCATTGGTAAAAAATGATACATAAATGTCCTAATGAACATAACGTAAGGGACCAAGAGATAGAAAATATCAAAATAATGGCTTGGGCTTGTAATATGGTTTCAAAACAAAAAAAAAAGGTATCATTAGGCTTAAATGGGGTGATTATGGAAAAATTATATCAAGGTTAGCTTGAAAAAGCTCAAACAATTCAATGATGGCCTATATCATTTCCTTAATGAAATGTCCTATAGGATTTCGCCTCGAGAGATGATCAAAACAAATTCTAGAACATTAAATACAACTTCAAAGACCAATTAAAAGGAATATCTGATGCTCATATAATCAATCACTAGATAAAAAATGCAATTCAATGATAAAAGTATTAACCCACAAATGAAAACTCATACTCAAGAAGTCACTAACCCTAAGCAAAATCTCATATTTTGCATAATATTCAATCTTTTCCTTAAGCTATATTCATTCTCAATCACTACCTATCATTGGCTTTAAAAAGAACTAATTAAAGAAAGCATACTAATGATTCAAGCTACCAAAGTCAAGCTCAATTTCAAGGCAAAAGTCTAGAAAATTTGAAAAATTTTGTAAAAATTTTGAAAAATTTTCCTATGCCCCCAAACTTAAACAACACATTGTCCTCAATGTGTCAGCACAAAGAAATAAATCCCATAAGAGGAACAAGAAAAACTCCCTTAACATCATGAAAGTATGGTGGCCGAATCTCTCATCTAGCTTTGGTCGAACTAGTGCATTCGTCGTAACAGTTTTGGAGACTGCTAGATGAATTTAAAACAAAAGATAGAGTTGCCACCAATATTTATTGTCTAGGTGTGATTGGCTACCTATGGAAACTTGCTTTCTTAATAAAATTTTAAAATTAATTAAAAAGATAATTTTTGGGTTAGTAAAAATAGTTTGAGTTCAGGAGTCGGTTATGCTCGAGAAAGAATTAGCAACCCTACAGTGCTCATTTAATATGGTTCCAATTAATTATGTGTTATCTTTTAATTTTGATTAAAAGGAGTCTTAATTTTGGTATTTAAAAATTAATTTTTCTAGTTTTTTTTATTGAAAAAAACTTATTTTTATTTTTTTGGTATGTTTGCAAAATAAATAAGAACCTTACATATTGAAAAATTCCTAAAAATATTAAAATACTCTAGCAATATTAAAAGGAACCACTTTACCTAAGGAATTTTTAAGAATCGCTACTTAAAATTCTCAAAAATCCTATCCTCGATGGTTCATATTTATTTCTTGTATTTATATTTAAAAACATAAAATATAATATCTTTTTAAAACAAATAGTATTTTTTAAAACTCATTTCTATGCCATAAAAAATAAAGAAAAATTTTTATTGAAAACCAATCTAAATGCTCCAATACATTGGCAGCATTGTAAATAGATTTTCTTACTTAAACATTTTTAAAAAATCACTACTCAGATTTTTTTAAGATCTCATTCTCAAATATTTTTCATTTGTTTTTAAAAATTATTATAAGTCATGTAATAATATAATTATCTATAAATATATTTATTTTCTAAAAAAAACACTCTTATTTATTAAGAAAACTATTTAAATTATAAAAAATAATTATAAAATGGAAATTTTTCATGTTGAAAAAAAAAAAACTTCTAAATATTCTAATACTTTGACAACTTTTAGAAAACTTTTCTCACTTTGAAAATTCTCGAGACTCACTGCTCGGATATCCCAGAGTCCTATTATTGGAAATTCTCTTTACTTTCAAGATTATGTAATGCAAACAATAGAATATGCACAAAAAAATATATAAAAATTATTTTCTTTATATTATACCTTTCGTTACTCATTTTAATTGTGTTTTAATCTTCTTTAATTATTTCACAATAACCACTAAGAATTTTTTAAAGAAATAAAGTAAACAAAATCCTTTATTGAAAATTTCTCTAGATACCCCATTACTTTGGTAGTATTTTAGAAAAATTTTCTCACTTAGGGATCTTTTAAGAATCTCTACTTTGATTTCCTTAAAATCCCATTATCGGAGATTTAGTTTACTTTTTCTTCTTTCTTGCTTAATTTTATTTTAATTTTAATTTTTTAATTAGTATTATTATTTTTAATGAACTAAAATTTTTTTGAAAGATAAAATTAATTAATCACAATATTCATGTATTGTTATGTTAATTTCTTTACTGAAAGAGTAATTATATATTATTTTATCGATATCTAACATAATTTTAGAAAACTAAATGAATGAAAATCTTTTTTATTAATATTTTCTTAAATACTCCATTACTTTGGTAATATTTTTTTAAAAAAATATTTTTACCTAAAGATTTTAAAGAATCAGTACTCGGATTTCTTTAAAATCTCATCATCGAAAATTTTTATCATCATCATCATTATTATCATTACTATTATTATTTGTTACATAAATCTAAAGTGCACAGAAACTAATTTGCATTTAAAATAAATTAAAGTGCAAAAATTGAATTGTGTAAAAATTAAAGTGAACATGGAAATTTAACCAAACTAGCAATAAAAAGAAAATGCGTGGGATTTGAATTATAATTATATTTGAAACAACATTAGAGAACTATAAATGATGATATAAAACATATATGAAAATTAGCTTTATTGTAAAAAAACAAATTTAGCATCTTTCCAAACCTTTGTAAAGTTGTGAACAACCTAAAAAGAGGAATAAGACATGACTTTGAACTAGGTGGGACAATGTTATTAACAAATAAAAAAACTCTAGCCTTCCCATAAGTAACCATCACGCAACAAGGACCAATAAACCCAATGAATATTTAAAGATCAATAACCGAGTAAAATATAGCATCAAGAAAATCAACTTGGAATTATATTAACCACAACGTCCATGATGTCAAGCTGAAAATGCACATGGTGTATAAAGAAAAGGGAAACTAATTCAATTAACACTAAAACATTTACATAAAAAATGAGCTATATAAGTGAAAACACTACAGCAGTTGAAAAAAAAAACAATTAGAATCAAATTGAAATCATGCAGCATGAAAGAACGAAAAACACAAAGAAAGCCAACTTGACCATTTCTACCTTCGGTTGTTCATTAGAATAGAAAGCTTTCTTTCTATAAAATCACTTCCTTTAATACCTTAAATAGCAGACTTAATTAAAGGGAAATCTTCATTCCATAAATAGCCAATGAACAAAAAGAAGAAGAATGAATCAACATTTTTTATTTTTCATTTCTTGGGTGTTAAAAGCAAAGCTTGCCCCTCCCTTTGTTATAAGAAGTAAGCAACTACTTTAAAGAACCCCTATTTTCAAAAATGTGCATGAAGAATGACTCATCGCTTTCCATGTTCCCTAGAAGGTAATAAAAAAAAGTTTAGATTCACAGCAAAATAGGAAAGTTAAAGTCTTGGCATGTCCAGGAATGACTTCCATTCTTATTTTTTAGAAACAATATGAAACCATTTTTTTATACATACAACACATGAACTGTACAGGGTAATGGAGATTTCTTTTACTATTACTCTTTGAATAGAGGAAAACAACTAAATTGGAACTAGAGGATATTATTTTATTTTATTTTTTAAATACAAAACTAGAACTTATTTGCATTATCTTATCCCTTGTTTGCTAGTTATCTAACCAAAACTACCTATCTGGTGATACAAAGATGCAGCAACTATAAAAAATCATGCATAGGAAGAAAAGCTAAAAAAAAAATAGATAGCCTTATGAAAAAAGATAATCATGAAGGTACCTTTACTCTTTTTTTTTTTGTTTTTTGCTATTTGTGCTAGCTTGAAACTCTCCTTTAGAGGGTTCTTCTTCGATCTTCCCTTGTTTTTTTTTTTTAAAAAAAAAAGATCCCAACCCCCAAACCTCTTATAATCAGCTCTTTTCTGAGTTTTTTTCTTAGTAGTTTCTTTTTTTTTTATGTACTCCTCTTTCTTTCTTCTAGCTCTCTTTTTTTTTCTTTTTGGCATACCCCCTTCTTCAAAGAATAAGACCCTCCAAAATATCTATTTTTCTTTGTGAGTACAGGGCCTTGGATCAAATCTCATCCAAGGGCCTAAGTTCATTCTTTTTTTTTTTTTCGAGTAACCTTTAGCCATTGGATCAAGATTCAATAGGAGATCTAATGGTCTACATTATTCACTACAAAAGTTTGATTTTTATAGTCTTTAAACCCATGGAAAAACTATTTTACCTTTAGTATAAAATTTTTAGTCTTTAGGCCATTTTCTTAGAATCAATGTTCCTACGCACATTTTTGAGATTTTAAAACAAAAAAAAAATCATGAAATATTATAAAATTGAGATTTGAAAAGTTTCATGAAAATCTGAGCTTGGAAAGGTCAAATTACCAAAATAAATTACAAAATATCCCCATAAGTGTCTTTTGGTAATTTCACACTTTTTAGGGTACTACTATGATTTCAAATGCACCAAAAATCATGAAATATTATGAAATTAAGATCTGAAAAAGTTTCATAAAAATCTAAGCTCAGGAAGGCCAAATTACAAAGATATCTCTATAAGGGTATTTTGGTAATTTCACATTTTTAAGGTACTATTCAAATGCAACAAAAATCATGAAATATTATAAAATTAAGATCTAGAAAGTTTCATAAAAATTTGAGCTCAAGAAGATCAAATTACGTAAATATCCCCTACAGGGCATTTTAGTAATTTTGTACTTCTTCCAGTGTAATAAAAATTTTTAATATTTTAAAAATCATCAAATTTAATTTTAAATCACATTGATTCTAATTAGGTTGTGAATTTCGAGTACTGACCCCAATTCTATTCATTTTGACCAAGTTTTGTGTAATTTTGACTTTGTTTGACTAATTTTAACTCTATCAACCAAGTTTGATCGGATTTAATCAGAGTTGACTTTGGAGTTTACTTGTTTAATTTATTCTTTATTTTTCATGCATCCATGTAAAAAGGTATCATCCATATAAATCATATGTAAAAGAGTTTGGTAGTAATCATACGAGTCTCCTTTTTCTTTGCTTATTATAGACCTAAATATCGATACATTTTATAGGCTTTTAAAGAGGCTTTTTTACGAGCTTCAAATAGGCTTTGTTTGGGTCTCTCAATGGGTCAACTTGTGAGCTCTTTATGGGTTGTAAATGGACCTAGTTTAACTATGCTAAAATGTTTTGGACAAAATTTGGTGTCTACAGCATTCTTTCTATAAGCTTTTATTCATCCTACAAAATAAAGAAAACAACTACACTAATAAACTAAATCAATATGGACAAAGAAAAAAATGAGCAAAACATGAAAACAACAAAATAAGAAAATGAACCAAACATGAAATGTAAAGCTTGGGTTGTCCCCTAAAAGTGCTTGTTTAAAGTAAAAAACTTGACATTCATTGGTTTTAGAGAATCACAACACATTTTCTTCTCAAGTTTACCCATTTCCTTTTCTTCTGTTGCATCAAATAAGTAATGATAACTTTAAATATGTGTTATAGATGGGTAGAATCATAGCCCACCTTTATGAATAATCTAAGCATATTGTAATATGAACCAATAGAGGAGGTCATTGGCTTCAGTACTAATAATATGGGTACAACCATAGAGAATATGCGTTTTGGCTTTAAAATGAAAAATTCCACTATGATTGGTATCAATTGAGTGAGCATAAAGGATAAGAAGTCAAAGGTATCAAGTTGAAAATTAGAGGTTTGGGAAATTTCTAAGCAACTAGAGAGTCCTTTTATATCATTATAATCCAAATTCTCTATATTATCAACTTTTGACATTTCTTTCAAAGTTTCTTCTATTTTATCCTCGTCCTTTTTACTAGGCTTATCAATGTTGTTACACTGTGGGTTTTCAACTACATGCATTTTCCAATCATCATACAATGTAATCTCAAAGAATTGAGGAAAGAACATCGATGAACTATGAGGTCTAAATTCTTCTTGATTAGGACCATTGCTAAGACATTCACACAATTAAGGTAAGGAATTGAGCCATCCTCTCTAAAATCCATATCATTCACTTTTTCTTCCGTGGATGGTCTTTCTTAAGGAATCATAAAGAATAAAGTGTCTAAAGCTTTGGGAATAAAATCAAGGAATGGAAAAGCTACTAGATAAATAAGTTCATTCCTAATGAGTTCCTCTTAATTCTTAAGCATAATACTATATTCAAGAAGGAATATGTCTAAAGACTTAAGTGATCTATCTAATAGGTTTACCTTATCAACACATATATCGACCTCATTCATTTGCACACAATTGGGTAAGTGATCTTCAAAGAACTCTAGAAATGGCATGACTTGAATATCAAGCTCAACTTTTTCTTGAATGTTGTCCTCATTTTCAACTTCCCTAAATGATCCATCATCATCAACTTTCCTAACCATAAGCTTATCTTCTGCCTCCACTATCTCTTTCTTCATAACTTTAACAAAATGTGGCACTTCCACCATAATAGGGCTTTCATCATTAGTAATCCACATTAGACCTCCTCTTTTCAAATGATCCTTAATGTATGCTCTTACTTCTCCTCCCAACAAGGTGTTAACTCATAGTATTAGGCATAAGATCCAAAAGGCAAGTATTTAAGGTATGTATATTTTAACCATGTTGCCTAAGAATCCTTATGAATACCTCTTGGTCTTGCTAGAGTTTTGCTTGAGTTTAGAGCAATTCAGTGAGCATCTCCTTAAAAAATGGTGTCTTTTCTTGTATGAGAGGTGATGGTGAGTATGGTGTGGATGAAAAATGATGTAAAGGTGAATAGTATTGTGATGAGGAAAAATGCTATTGTGGTGGAACGTAGTGTGGCACTTGAGGAACTTGCAATTGTCATAATGTTTAAGTTGGGAAATCCTACACAGTAGACACAAAAATCATGGAGTCACCACTAATTTTTTTTACCTAATGCAATTGGCCACCTATGTGAATCTATCCTTTTTAAGGTTGTCTTAAGTGTAAACTAAAGTTCTCTTAAAAGAATAGGTTCTGGTCTACATCATTAGAACTAGGGTTCGACAGTCGATTACATCCAAAAAACGTATTAGCACCCTTTTATGCCCAAAATTCTTACCAGATTAATTATGTGTTATTTTGCCTAAGCCTTAATCAAAGATGGTTTTTATCATGCAAATAAATCAATTTCAATCTTTTTATTTATTTACAACACATGGTGATACAAAAATTCTATCAAGAATATCAAGCAATCATGCAATCATGCAATAAATATTAAAAAAAATCATACCATGTAATAATTATCATGCAAAAATCATCATGCAAATATATAATAAATCATATCAAATATTATGTAATAATATCATGCCTAGATCATGCTTAAATATTCATGTAAGAATGTCATGCAAATATATTAATTATCATGCAATAATAACAATCATGTAAATATGCAAATCAAATATAATCACACAAATACGTTAGTAATATAATCATGCAATTATGCACACAATAAATATAAAAATATGCAATTAGATATCATTCAAAATTAATATAATATCATATCATTCAATAAATATAAAATCATGCAATAATAATAATGAATGAATAACCATGCAAATGAATATATTAATAATCATACAATCATACAAATAAATAAATTAATAGTAATGCAAATAGACAGGCAATTAAATATATAATCATGCAATTAATAATATAAATCATGCCATTAAAAATCTAATCATATAATTAACAATTTAAAATATGCAAATAAAAATATAACCATGCAATCAATATAAATCATGTAAATAAATATATAATCATGCAATTAACAATATATATCATGCAAATAAATATATAATCACGCAATTAACAATAAAAAAACATGCAAATAAATATATTATCATGCAATTAACAATATAAATAATGCAAATAATATATAAATCGTGCAATTTACAATACAAACCATGCAATTAAATATACAATCATGCAATTATAAATAATGCAAATAATATATAAATAATGCAATTAAATATATAAATCATGCAAATAATAAATAAATCATGCAATTAAATATATAAATCATGCAAATAAACATGCAATTAACAATATAAAACATGCAAATAAATATATAATCATGCAAATAACAATATAAAACAAGCAATTAAATATATAATCATGCAAATAATAATACAATCAAATATATAACCATGCAAACAAACATCTTAGTAAAGTTTTTTTTAGAATCACAAAATAGTAACAGGAAAAAAGAAAAAAATAATGCATAGAACAAGGCATAAGATAATAAAAAAATAAAACCCAACTAACCAATCATTTGGTGTGGGTCAAAGTTCCTTGCAGATTAAGCTTCTTCCTTTGCTACAATTTTCTTTTCAAATCGAAACCTGTGTCTAGGCTGTTATAGTCTGACCTTGCTTTGGTCAATTACTTGATGACTACCTTTTGTGATTGTGAATTGTTCCTCATTTTTATATTGTGATGAATTCTACTATCAATTGTCTCTATTCCCTCATTGATCACTGATTCAAGGTCTTTATATAGGAATTGAATCCCTTTCGATTTAGAAGAAATTAATTCAACTAGATTTAGGGTTTCTCTCCTTATTTTATTTTCTGTGTAATCTTTCTTGTTTCAATAAATTGAGCCCCAAGTCTTTTGAAAAATTTTCAACCATTAAAGTTAAAATATGAGATAGAATCCAAGATTTTCCATGCAAAATCCCACATTTTTTCTTTTTTCATTTTACTTTTTTTTTACCAATTGACTTTGATTCTTTTGACTCAAAAAAACAAAAATTAAACTAAAAAATTAAAATACAAAAAAAATTTAAAGCTTAATCTTTGGGTCAAAAATTCACTTTTCCAATTAAGGCCCAATTGCACAATTAAAATTAAAATTTGAAGCCAATGAATTTCGAAAAATCTCTGAACAAAATAGGGTGTCTACAATTGCCTCTTTTTGTGCTTTTTTTGTGAAATAAGAATTGTATAAAGACAAAAGACATCCATTTTATTCAGGTCAAGAAAATCAAAAAAGAAAATTGCAAAAGCTTCTCATCAGATGCTTAAAAACCTTTTTAAAAAAAATAAAATAAAATGCCTCCCCACAACTGAGGCTTTGGAACTTTTGAAAATAAAATGCTCCCCCACAACTGATGCTTTGGAACTTTTAAAATAAAATGCTCCCCTACAACTTAGGCTCTGACATTTTGAAAAATAAAATCTCCCCCACGACTGAGGCATTAAAACTTTTCAAAAATAAAATGCTCCCCCACAATTGAGGCTTTAAAACTTTTGGAAAATAAAATTATATCATTCTTAACTTTGAAAAATCTCTTTCCTGATAGAGGCATTGAAACTTTAAAAAATCTTACCTTAAATTAAGTTTATGCATCTCATCTGAATTATCATTGATTGTCTTCCAATATCTTTTTTCAAAATTATTTCTTCATCTAGTTTTGCCTTCCTACTTTCTAAACATATGCAATGAATGCATGTAATGAATGAAAAGACCACAATTCTCAAATTGAATTTCAAGATTCAAACTTTAATTTTTCTTCCTTTCAAACATGCATGATGCATGGGATGAATATGATGAACACAATGTATGCATATAATGAATGCATGAGCCAAAGCTTTTTCAAACTTTCATCCTAATTTCACAACTTAAACTTCAATCTTTCTTTTCCAAACATGAAGTGCATTAGTGCAATAAATGCGATGATGTATACAACATGTAATGAATGTATTAAATAGAATGCATGAATGCAAAATTCCTACCCAATTTCAAACTTTAAACTTTCTTTTCTTTGTCAAACATGCATGATGAATGCAATATTCTCAGTATGATGCATGAATGTAATGCATGTGGTGAATGCAATGTATGCTATGTAATTCATTTATCTTTTCAATTGTGGTAAATCAAAGGAAATCAAAGGGTTCTCGAATCTCTTGATTTATCTTCTCACTTTCGTTAACTGTTCAACACTTGTGATTTTCAACAAGAGTTATCATGCATCATCAAGTAGTCTCATCCATTATATCATCCAAATCCAAAGTTTCCTTCTTTCAATGGGATCTTAAGACTCTTTTTCATGTCTTCTTTTCAACTTCTCGTCATGTTTTTCTTCAACTTTTTTGGAACTGACTAGCAAATGTATCAACTGATTTGTGACCCAAAACTCCTCTTCATTAGCTTCATCATTTGATTTCAACATTTGGAATGTTTCTTTTCATTTGTAAGCCACAAGGATCAACATCATTTTAAACTTCTTTCATCTTTCACATTTCACTTTCAATATGCCTCAATCACTTCAAACTATTATGAAATATCACTTTTCTGAAAAAATGCAAGGATATTTCATAACAGTTATTTATTCAATCATCATCATTTCAATTGAATGCCAAATGTAATCCATCGCATTTCTTTAAATCATCGTGGGAAGAAATAGATGGTGAAGAACAAGAAAAACAAAAAAAAGGGGTATTAATTTTAAGAACAAGTTTGATAAATAATAAATAGGCAAGGAAATCATTTCAGGATGAATCAAGATAAATGCTAGGAAAGGTATACAACATCTAAGATAATGAATATTCAGACAGTTCTAGACAAATTAATTCTAAATTCTTTTTCAAAAGCTTATTACTTTAATATTCTTGATATTTCATCAATTCAAGCGTTATCCATATTTCTTGAGGAACCTCATCAAGGTTGTTTTTTCAAGTTTCCTTTTTTGTTACTTAAATTACCCTTTTGGGTTTTCAGTTTAAGTTTTTTTTCTTTTTTTTTCTTTTTTTGTTTTTTTGTTTTTTGTTTTTGTTTATTTTTATTTTTTTTTGCACATCTCTTTCACATAATTTCCTTCTCATTTCTCTTTTTTTTGCTTTTTTTTTCTTTTTTTTACACATCTCTTTCACATCATTTCCTTTTCATTTCTCATTTTCCCTTACTCCATCAATGACATCTCTATCAAAATTCTTTCCTTTTCCCTTATTCCATCAGTGACATCTCTATCAAAATTCTTAACATTCCCATTACTGGTTTATCTTTGTTTAATTCATGATTCTCCACTTCAAGCATTCACATTCGATCAAAATGAACTTTTAAAGGATGTAATGTAGGCTAGGGTGAGGGGTTATGAAACAAACGGATAAAATAGGCCTAAAATTAAATGGAAGGGTTATAAACCAAAAGATAATTTATCATTATATGAAGTAGCTAGGTTATTTTTTTTTTGCCTCATTCTTTATTAATTTTCTTTTTTTTTCCTTCTTTTCTTTATATTTTTTTTATTTGCACTTTTCATCCTTTTTCAAGAAAGATCTGAGCACCAAAGAGATTTTTTTTCCACCTAAGATCATTAGGGACCTTCATTTTCTTTTTTTTTTTGTTTTTCTTTTTGTGATTAAGCTTTTGTCAAACTTTGCCCCTCAATGTGGTGGGTGATCCTTGGTTAGGGTTTCTTCTAAAGAAAATTTAGTAGGCCCAAATGAGTTAGCAAATGGATAATTTTATTCCTTGTGTGAAGGGTAGAAGAAATATGATCATTTTTCATTTCAAATATGAATACTTTCAATAAAGAACATTTATTGACTACGAGCAAATTTGTGAGTGAACCATCATAAAAAAAACCACACTACATCACTTCTATCTATGAATGAGTGAAATCCCATGCTAGTTTCATTTCATAAAACTTGTCGTTTTTTTCTTAAATGATCTTAATAGATTAAGAGTATCAACTTATTAATTCAATCAATATAAATGATGCTTTCAAAATCAAATCCTAAATATTGTCATGATTGTTTGGACATTCATTATTTAAAACATGAGAGTGGGTGAAATATGAAAGGCATGTATATAAAAACAATGAAACAAATGAAGAAATGTAATGAAAATGCATTTGTCACTTTATTAAAATGATGAAAGATAGATAAAAGACTAACATAAAAGACTCCAATGTTCCAAACTTGCAATATTTCTTAAAGTTCCTAAAGTGATAGACATTTATAAAAACTTCTTTAAAATTATGCCCTGGTGTGGTTAAGTAAAGGGTTTTTGATGACATATGTCCCTACTTCTTGATTAAAATTCACTAATCCATTTTTCACCAAACTTTGCACTTTTTACTTCAATGCTATGTAATTTTCTATAGAATGGCCAGCAATCCTAAAATGATAGTCACAAGTAGCATTAGCACTATACCACTTAGAGTAGAAAAGCTTTCTAGGTTCTGAATAGGCTTGCAGTAGATTTATAGGTTTTGAATAGGCTTACAGTAGATTATAAGAGGTTTGACCCAAGCCCTATAAGGTCTCTCTTCCCCTACTACATTCATCATGTTTTTTTTAAGTTCTTCATAAAACTTAATTTGAGAGACATCCATTATCTTTTGTAGCTTTGATGAAAAGCATCATAATGCTAGATAGAATGCCCTAAAGCCCCTTTTATGATATTTGCAAGACTGGTTCAAATCCATCTTGTCACAATAGTTTTTATAACTTAGGGGTACTAGACAAATCATGTCTACCTTAACTAAAGCTTAAAAAACTTATTCCAATGGAGTTTTGACATCATTGACACTTCCCTTAATGTGGTAAGTTCTACCACTCTTTATAACATTAGTTATTCCAACATGAGTTGGTAGGGGATTCCACTAATGTTTGGTCCTCAGAGGTATCTAATTTTAACACACCCTGGTCAATAAGATGTTGCACCTTGTATTTCAAAGTAGGGTAATTTTTAGTTGAATGACCTATATTTCCAGCATGATAGCCACATCTAGCATTAGCATCATACCATTAATGGTGCCATATGGTAAGGTACTATAAGGCAACCATTACTAACTAATCGAATAATTCAGTATAAGTCATAAAGATGAAATCAATCCGAGTCTTTTCTTGGGTAGCTTGAGGTGCTCTTAAATAATTAGCTTATGTATTTGGCTAGGCAGTAGAAAAATGGGAATGGCCACGTGCGAAGGCTATGGGTTAGACACTAGGTTGATAAGAAGATGTTGTAGGGTGGTAAAGACAAGTGTTTGGTGAAATGTTATGGGTGGAATGGTAAAGGTCTTGGTATGTGGGGTATAAAGGACATCAAGGGTACTCTTTGAATTATGACCTTTCACAAAATATAGCCTAAACATCAACCTCTTTCTTTTTGGGTGCAACTCTTTTTTCTGTAATAGACATATCACCCCTTTCTAACTTTCTATTCTTAATAGTATTTTTAATGATTTCCCCAGAGATTACCATATCAACAAAATTCTTGGTGAAGTTGCCAATCATTCTTTCATAGTAAGAAGTCTTAAAAGTATTGACAAGTAGAATTATGGTTTCTTTTTTGATCAATTGGGGTTGAACTTAGGTAGCCATATCCTTCCACCTTTAAGCATATTCTTTGAAACTCTTACTTGCTTTTTTCTTCATGCTTTGAAAAGGCATACGATCTGGTGCTATGTCTATAATATACTTATATTGTACAATGAAAGTCTTTACAAGTTCTTTCCATCCATAGATGTGAGATCTATCCAGTTACACATACCACCTAGCTACTAAACTAGTAAGACTATCTTGAAAAGCATGTATGAGCAATTTTTCATTATGAGCATATATAACCATTTTGCGACAATACATCTTGACATGTGTAATAGGGCATTTGGTCACATCATACTTCTCAAACTCAAGGACTTTAAATTTTGGTGGAATCACCACATCAGGGACTAAGCAAAGTCCAATAGCATTTATTGACCTATAAAAATCCATCCCCTCGATAGCTTTAAGCCTTTCTTCAATAATATCCATCTTTTAAGTTTTAGGATTTTCTTTAATTTCAAAAGGGCCAATCTTTAACTTTTCTTACTTTTTGGGATCATCAAGATTTGGAACTTATGTAGGATCAGGCATCTTAATGTCAAGAGTAAAGGTAAGGGGAACAAGAGCAATAGCTGTTGGCATGTCAGTCTGCATATAGGGATAGTTTTTAGTGAATAGCATTTTGTGTTAGGCCCTTTGAGAGGCCTGTGCTAAACATGGGCCAAAACTAAGGGGATATTATGGATCAACCTCAATTTGTATCACCACCTCTTCCACCTTCTTCCTCTTGCTTATTTTTTTTTCAACAATTTAGTAATAGTTTCCAACTACCTTTTCAATTATTCTTGTGATTTTTCTAGCTTTTGGAGGTGAAGAGTGTATTCTTCTTCCATGATCTTTACCTAATATCTAGTATTGTAATGCTTTAGTTTGTTTAAAGGTTGAGCTATCCTTAAACCTTAATTTACCATAATTTTTTAAAAAATTAGGATGACTTATTATCATGCATTTTGGAAAGATATTTACATATGAATGCATGGATGCATGAATGCAATAAAGAGGATTTACCACATAAAAAATATTAACAAAGACAATCTTTATTGAATTGAAAGTTATTTCTAGCCAAATCCAATATTACATCCATGAAAAGTCTAAAACTTATTGTGGAAAGAAATCCTTAATTTGTCAATATTGGCCTTGCACTTCATTAAGGAAAGCTAGCAACTATTCGCCATGTGTTTCCACTGATGGTACCTTTGTTTTACATTATTTAACTTTTTCTACCATGTCCTTGACCTTACAGGTAGCCTTAGTAATTTGATCAAGCAGGCACTCGAATTGGTTATGTTTTCTCACATATGCTTTCTTGGCTTGTTCACATTCTTTATTCACAACACCCATTTGTGTTTCAATTTCAACCATTACGCCATTGAGCATTTGGATGTGCTTTTGTGTTTCAGTGAGTGCTTCATCTTTTTCTTGCATTTTTGCTTGCAATTGTACATTTTCTTTCAAAAGTCGAGCTAACTCATGATTGGTGGATGACTGTGTGATGTTGAGATTAGAAAAAATATTCTTCCATTCATCCCTTTCTTGTTTGAATGCTTGAATCTTTTGGTCCATTCTTCCCTCTAACTCCTTTTTTAGCCTTTTATTTTCAAGCTCTAATCTTTTTTTGCAACTTGGAGCTTTTTTTTAGTGATTTTCATTACCAACAGGGGATCAAAAGGTGATGATTTCATTTGGCCATTTGAAGTTGTTTTTTCAAGGATTTTAATGTCTTTACCTCACCTAATGTGCCACATAAAGTACTTAAGGGTAACCTTATTAGAGCATCTTCTCTTATCTTCCCTTTGAGGTAAATTTCAAGCTTGCAAGGCTTTGGCTATCTTAATGGAGGCATCGATTTCAACATATGAGAACTCCATTTTATTACATTCGAAACTGGATGCGATAAACTGTTCATAACCATATTGTCTTTGCACCACGGTGGGAGAATAACTCATTGCACCCTAAAGGCCTAAGAGAAAAACCCAAAGCTTACCTTTACAACCATTCAACATTGGTCCACGAAGCATCCAATGAGCTTTCCATATCACATCTGGGCTAGTGAGCTTGCATAGAAATAAGATCCATGCTTCCTTGGATTTTTGTGTAGGCCATTCATTCTCATAGATTTCCTTAGTGGGAGTGCTTTTAGTGAAATAGGGCTTGTAAAATTTACCACCATTATTTTCATCCAAATGGTTAACAATTGAACGCATCCAGTAAAATGGCCCTTTTCATTTCAGTAACAATGATTTAAAGATCTAATAGTTTTAGCCAAAATTGTAGGAATAAGATTGATTTGGTAACCAAGTTGATCAAAGAAATCCACCATTGCAATATCAATATAGCCAATTACTTTTGGAAATAGTATTATCCCATGTAGAGCCAATGCCATCAAATACATTCCTCTTTCAATGCAAAACATTTGTATATAAAGTCACGAACAATGGATCAAGAAATACCAACACTTTCACCTTTTCCTTTTACCAAATTATCAACAGTTTGGAAATCTATGGCTATCATTTGAGCAAGGTTTTTTTGGTAACTAGTCTTTTTATTTTTCCAATAGTCCTTAGTAGGATTGGGGAGATCTAAGTGAAGAAGAGTTGAATATTCTTCACTAGTTGCACCATGTCAATCTTTTTGAACACAAAGCAGCAATATGAATAAGCTGATCATCCACAAAGGTTGAAAAAACTAATGAAAGGTCCCTAAATTTCTTTTGGAAAGTCTCTTTATCAGTGACACTCCATTTGTTGCAAATACTAACCAAATCGCTAAGATCATTTCATTTGAGATTGAGATGGATTTTGGCAGGAAGAGTAGTTACATAATTGGTTGGGAAACAATCACTTCCTTTAAGCTAAGCTTTCTTGAATTTCATTCTGAAGCTCATAGGAGACTTTGATAAGCTCTCCATGGATGTAATTAAAATTCTCTTTGTTAAGATTGTTTTGTGGCAATCACTCCTTGTGTAAATCTAATGATGCATGCAAGCAAAATAAAGTAGAGAAAAAGATTAGTTAACATATACAAGGAACAATATAAAAGGTTAGTATGCAAAAACATATACAATGAATAACAAAATTTATAAGAATAATAAATGTCCCATCATATGTCTTATTTAGGTTTTTTTAAGAAATGAGGGCAGGGCTCTAACCTAGGTTTAGATTCTTAGGTTTCATGTACATACTGGGTTCAAAGGCTTAACAATCTAAAGGCTCCCAAATTGTTTCCTACACCATTGTCCATTAAAGACTAGTAGGGCACCCCAATCATTGCCCACCATTATAGGCTCATACGAAATCAATTTGAGTGGGAGTTTTTGCTAACTCACACAGAGGTTATCACCTCACGAGAGTGTAGGTACTTGCTCCCTCCTAATAAAGGATAAAGCTCGGGTATAAAGCTTATGCACGAATGCAAATGTGGTAGGTGTAAAGGGACATACCAAATAATCAAATAAATTAATGCACATAAAAAATTAAAATCTGCAAAACAAGAAAACAAAAACAAATATGTTAGTCATATGAAAATCCCAAATAATAACATAATAAAACTATCAAAGCGAAGCTTAAGATAACATATGACTAACTAATGGCTTAACTCTTTAATGTCCCCAATAGAGTCATCAAACTGTCATAATGTTTAGGTTTGGAAAACCCACCCATTAGACATAAAATTCTTGGAGTCATCACCAATCTTTTTTACCTAAGTGTGATTAGCCACCTATGTGAATCTATCCTTTCTAAGGTTGTCATAAGTGTAAACTAACGGTCCCTAAAAAGAATAAGTTCTGGTCTACATCGTCAGAGCTAAGGTTCAAGAGTCGGTTACATGTAAAGAAGGTATTAACACCCCTTTATGCGTAAAATTGGTACCATATTAATTATGTGTTATCTTGCCTAAGCCTTAATCAAATATGGTTTTAATAATGCAAATAAATCAATTCTAATCCTTTTTATTTATTTACAACACATGGTGATACAAAATTCTATCAAGAATATCAGGCAATCATACAATCATGCAATAAATATTAAAAAAAAATACCATGCACTAATTATCATGCAAAAATCATCCTGCAAATATATAATAAATCATATCAAATATCATGTAATAACATCATGCCTAGATCATGCTAAAATATTCATGTAAGAATGTCATTCAAATATATTAATTATCATGGAATAATAACAATCAAGTAAATATGCAAATCAAATATATAATCACACAAATACGTTAATAATATAATCATGTAATTATGCACACAATAAATATAAAAACATGCAATTAGATATCATTCAAAATTAATATAATATCATATGATGCAATAAATATAAAATCATGCAATAATAATAATGAATAAATAACCATGCAAATAAATATATTAATAATCATACAATCACACAAATAAATAAATTAACAATCATGTAAATGGACATGCAATTAAATATATAATCATGCAATTAACAATATAAATCATGCCATTAAATATCTAATCATGCAACTAACAATGTAAAACATGCAAATAAATATATAACCATGCAATCAATATAAAGCATGCAAATTAATATATAATCATTCAATTAACAATATAAATCATGAAAATAAATATATAATCATGCAATTAATAATGTAAATCATTAACAATATAAATCATGCAATAAAATATATAATCATGCAATTAACAATATAAAACATGCAAATAAATATATTATCATGCAATTAACAATATAAATCATGCAAATAATATATAAATCATGCAATTAATAATATAAATCATGCAATTAAATATATAATCATGCAATTGAATATATAAATCATGCAAATAATGTATAATCATGCAATTAATATATAAATCATGCAATTAAATATATAAATCATGCAAATAAACATGTAATTAACAATATAAAACATATGAATGAATATATAATCATGCAAGTAACAATATAAAAAAAATCAATTAAACATATAATCATGTAAATAATAATACAATCAAATATATAATCATGCAAACTAACATCTCACTAAAACTTTTTTTAGAATCATAAAATAGTAAAAGGAAAAAAGAAAAAAAATAATGCACATAATAAGACATAAGACAATAAAACAATAAATCCCAACTAATCAATCAATTGCCATGGGCCAAAGTTCCACGCAAATCAAGCTTCTTCCTTTGCTACAATATTTTCTTTAAACCAAAACCTGTGTCTAAACTGTGATAGTCTGATCTTACTTTGGTCAATTGCTTACCTCTTGTGATCGTGAATTACTTACCTCTATATATAGTGAATTCTACTGTCAATTGTCTCTATCCCTCCTTGATCATAGATTCAAGGTCCTTATATAGGGATTGAATCTCTTTCATTTGGAAGAAATTAATTCAACCAAATCTAAAGTTTCTCTCTAAATTTTATTCTCTATGTAATCTCTCTTTTTTCAATAAATTGAGCCCTAAGTCTTTCCAAAATTATTTAACCATTAAAGTTAAAATCCGAGATAGAATCCATGAGGTGAATTGAATCCAAGATTTTTCATGCAAAATCCCACATTTTTTTCTTTTTTGTTTTTACCTTTTTTTTACCAATGGACATTGACTCTTTTGACTAAAAAAACAAAGATTAAACCAAAAATGGAACTAAAAAAATTAAAATACAAATAAAATTTAAGGCTTAATCTTTGGATCCAGAATTTACTTTTCCAATTAAGGCCCAATTGCACAATCAAAATTAAAATTCAAAGCCTAATGAATTTTAAAAAATCATCGAACAAAATAGGGTGTCTAAAACAGTGATGGTGGAAATATTTGGGTGGTGGAAGGTATTGTGGAAGTGAATGCTTGGTAGGATAAGTTAGGGTGTAGTAAGGTGGTGAGCTAAAGGAATGTCCCGTACTAGTATCCCATATGGTCTTAGGATAGCCTTTAAAAGTTTGAGTAGAGTAAGTGTTTGAGTAAGATTGGAATTACTGGTCATATGGACACCTAGCACTATGGTAATCTCCACCATGCACTTGACCATTATCATGTTGGCTTGGGAAGTTATAGACAAGAGTAGGCTTAGGAACATTGATAACACCTAATTATGTTGTGATTTTGTATATCAAAATAGGTGCAAAAACTTAAATTTTGGTTGATTTTTTGTGCCTTAATGCTAATTTTGTGATTTTTAGGGTTTAAAGCCTTTGGTTAAGGAAAACATGCAATCCACGCATGCAAAAGCATATTTGGCCATACAAGATCAAGGGTTAGTCAAACTTTATTGGTTCAAGGCCACTTAACCATGTAGCCAAAAAAGAATTTTACATGCATTTGGGCTTTACATTAATCGACCAAAAGAGGTTGAGCTCTATCATGACCTTTTTGTATGCCTTGAAGAAATTCAAAAGCACAAGGACTTTCATCTCCTATATCCATTTGGCTAAGACAAAATCCAAGAAGGCTTTAAGCAATTTCAAGCTTACATGTATACTACCCTATTCGACCAAAGATGTTTTCATGCAAGAAGGATTTTTTTGTGTATTTATTGAAGAATTGTGATAAAGAAAGGACTTTTGCCATTTAAACTAAAAGAATTTGGATGGAATTCAACTATCTTATCTTGTAATCTTACCTTAGCTAAATCTAGGATGAAGATGTGATCAAGATGGATTCAAGATTGATCAACGACCAAGATTGCTTCTTAAGGACCATAATTGACCAAGGTAATTCCACCATGAAGAATCCATATTCGACCAAGCTTTTTAAAGATGAATATTAGCTTGATTTTTAGTATTGAATAGAAATCAAACTCTAGTGTACTTATCCCTCTATGGTCGAACCTATGTCTATAAATTGGCAAGGCCATTCACTTGTTTCATTATCCCATTCTCCTCATTTCTTCTCTTTTTTCCTTTCTTAGTTCTTTTCTTAGTTTTTTCTTTAGTTTAGTTATTGGCTTAAGTGAAAGATTTCCCAATAACAATAGCTTTGTTTCTTTAGATTCTTTTTTTTTTAATTCAAGAAGTATTTATTTTCAATATTTCTTTTTCTTCAAAACAATATTGCTTTATTTTCTTACTTTTGAATTCAAATCTTGTTCTTTACTTCCTTATTTTCAGCAGGCATTCCTTTATTTTACAAGTTTGATTCAAGCATTCCTACTTTAATGCAATATAAGTTTCAACCATTATCATTCTTCCACATTCAATTTCTTTAGTTTTATGTTTGGCAATCTTGATTTTTCTTTGTTTTTAAGATTTCTATTCTCATTCTTTTTAGATCTTGTTTTAGCTATTGTCTCTAACTTACCAAGTGACAATTTGATAAGTGAGATCTAAGCCTACATAGTTTTTTAATCCTCTATTTTCTTAATTTTACAATCAAGCCTAAAGTTTCATTTGTTTAGATATAAGATTTTAAGATTTCACCTTTGGTATTTGAGAGCTACCCAGCAATTATAATCTATAATCCCTTGAGAGATGATACTGAAATACTTTTATTTTATTACTTGATTTGTGCACTTATAGGCTACACAAAAAATAACAATTAAGTTTTTGGCACCATTGCTGAAGATTATAACGATGCTTTCAATATCAATAAGGATTTTTTAAACTTTTGTAATCTAAACTCTTTTACTTTTATTTGCTTTTATCTTTCTTTGATCTTTTCTTGTTTGCATATGCAGATCCAAAAGTGTTAATTTAGCTCTAGTTGATCAAGAGATTGAAATGACTTTTAGAAAAAGAAAAAAAGAGCAATCTGTATTACCCACACCAACACCATTGGCCAATGCAAACAACGAAGCTTAAAGAACTTTGAGAGATTATGCAATTCCCAATTCTAATGGTTTTGAACCATCCATTCAAAGACCAACCATTCAAGCAAATGACTTTGAAATCAAGCCTTCAATAATCTAAATAGTCCAAACTTTTGTATAGTTTAAAATACTACCTAGCGATGATCCTAACCTTCATCTTTGAAATTTTCTTAAATTATGTGATACTTTTCATTATAATAGTGTTTCTAACAATGCTATTTGACTAACAATGCTATTTGACTAAGACCTTTTTCCTTTTTCTTTTAGGGATAAGGTGAAAAGTTGGTTGACATTAATACCATCTGGCTTTATCATAACATGGGATGATTTGGTATAAAAATTTTTAACAAAATTCTTCCTTCCAACAAAAACAGCCAAGCTTAGGAATGAGGTTACCACATTCATGCAAGTGGATGGTGAAACATTATATGATGCATGAGAAAGGTTAAGGAATTGCTAAGGAAGTGCCCACATTATGGACTACCTCAATGGCTAGAAATCCAAATTTTCTACAATGAACTTACACCACCCATAAGAACCACTTTGGACTTAGCTGCTGAAAGGACAATTATGAGCAATACTACTGAAGAGGCCAATGAGGTGGTTGAGGAAATCATCGCTAACAACTACCAATGAGGCATGGAAAGAAAGATAAGTATAAAATCTACTGGTTTGTTTGAAATTAATGCAATCACCTCGATAAATTCCTAATTAGTCACCCTAATCGAAAAGGAAAAAGCTTTATGAGCCCATTCTTAAACCAAGCATGTGAATGTAATTCAAAATCCCTTTGTTTCTTGTGATATCTATGTAGAACTCCATTTAAGTGAAAAATGTCAATTTAGGATAGAAGTTGTCCAATTTATGCAATAATCTAGTCCAACTACAATTCATATAGCAACATCTACAACCTTGGATGGTGAAACCACCCCAATTTTTCATGGACTCAACCTAACCACCAATCCACCAACACCCAAAATAATAACGTCCACCTTAATCCAGCCCAAGAAAAGAAAATAAATTTTGAGGATATGTTGACCTAATTGATGCAAGTCAATAATACCAATATCCAAAGCTAAGCTACATTAATCAAGAATCTTGAAAACTAGATAGGTTAACTAGCCCAACCAATAGCCAATAGCCTTATAGGTACTTTGCCCAACAATACTGAATCTAACCCTAAAAGACAAGGTAAAAAAGCTTGTAATGCTATCTATTCATTGGGAAATGTTAGAATGGATGAATCTGATAAGAAGGATGATTTCAAGGATGAACCAATAGTGGTAAACCTCTCCAACTTTGTAAAATAGCTTAAAGTGGATTTCATTGGGAAAAAAAACATTTTGGAAAATGAAAAACTATTGAGATATGAAAGAGAGATTCTAAAAAGTTTTGACCCCATGACACTAGAAGCCCCTGAGAACATTGCACCTTATGAAGAAGACTCTGAGTAAGAAAATTTTGAGATACACTATGAGAAAGATCTTGAAGAATACATTAAAAAGTTTGTTGAAAAAGTTTAAATGCTATTGCAAGTAGGAAGAACACTAGTATAAAGCATTCAACCTGAGCTTAAGGAGGCAGTTCAAGAAGAAACAAGTCAAAATGAGGTAGAACACAAAGAAAAGAAACAAGAGAAAGTTCAAGCAAGGCCAAGATGACCGCAAGAATGTATAGACAATGTTTTAATGTAGCACTACCTACCCCAGGGCTTATTCAAAAGGAGCTGCTTAAGAAATTGAATGAGGTCAGATTTGTGGAAGACTATAGCCCTGAACTTTAACAACTCTTGTCCAAAAAGCAAAAAGATCCAAGGAGTTTTACTATTTCTTACAAAATTGGACATTTAAAATTTGATAAAACTCTTTGTGATCTTGGATCTAGCATAAACTTAATGCTTTCAAATGTTTTTATACAGCTAGGATATGGAGAGTTGAGCTTGTGAAATTCAATTTGAAATGTGTTGACCAATATGCTAGGCTATCATAAGGGATGTTGAAAAATGTGCTTGTGAAAGTTAGTAAGTACATATTCCATATAAACTTTATTATATTACATATAGAGGACATTGAAGCTCTATTACTATTAGAAAAACCTTTTTATTGACTACTAAGGCCCTAATTGATAGATACAACTCTAATCTCACCTTGAGATTTTAAAACAAGAAACTTCAATTTGTAACTGGAGGGTATCATATTCTTAGGTATGAAGATGATGTGAATGTAGTAAAGGTAAAAGAAACCTTAGGAAACCTAACTTAGTAGCTAAACTTGTTGATCCCTTAATACAAAATCACTTGGCAATCCCTAGCTCTAGTCGTGGCAAACCATGATGAACTCAAGCTTAGTTTATGTTATCAAATCTAGGAGAGTTAATACACCTCCTAAGCCTAAATTAATTTATGTGATTTCTTAGAGAATGATGCAATAAAGCAAACTCCCTCATAAAGGTATAAGATGATTTTGATAGAATTAGGGATGGTCAAGCTTGACCAAAATTAGTGTTATTAAGGAGGTAACCAAATTTTACTTTAATATTTTATGTTTTCTTTATTTTTATTAGGATGAGTATTTTTTGATGCTTTTGCTTGAGTTTGCTTTTATAGATTGAAGTGAAGTAAGGAGGATATCTCACGCAACTGAAGATTCAAATTTAAGTAAAATTTTGGGGAGTATTTTTCCCTTACTTTTTATTGTTCAATTTAAGTAGAGGGGAAAGTAAACTGGTTTCTTAAATGCTTTTTGAAAATTGTAAACTTAAAATGAATTGTGAACCCAAATTTGCTTTTAAACCAAATTGACATACTAGATTTCATTGATATGCACACTTAGTTGATTTTGCATAAATTTTCAAGATTGACTTGAGTGTGATATGAAGTTTAAGTATGAATATGGTGGAACTTAAAAGGAATTCCTAAGTATGTTTCTCTTGAGATATGATTTTTGTACATATGTTTTTATTCTATTTCATATAATTGTTTTTATTCTTGTGAAAATTTTGTGAGATATGGATTTACATGAGATTTGAAGATTTGAATAAATATTCTAGAATTCACTTACTCAACCTTCGAGGTAAAATCCTATATTATATTTGACTCAAGAGATGATCTAGGCAGTTCTTTAGAACATTGGAGCCTTTTTTCAAGTCCACTGTGTTACGATCCATCCCTAGTACCTATATTTTGAGCCTGTTATATTATTCCCTTTTCTTTGTTTATTTTAGCCATATAACAAGCCAACAAACCTTTTCCTTGTTTATTATCTCTTCTTTTATTTTTACCTAACCTAATTATGCTTACTTATGTATTATGGACATTTTTATGTATTTGGAAGGAAGGGTGGTGTAAGGAATGAAAGACAAGAAAATGGCAAAAGCAAAGGCAAAGCCTAATAAAGCTAAAAATAGCTAAAGTTAAAAAAAAAAAATAAAGAAACCATGATTAAAAGAATAAAATGATGCCTCAAGCATTCAAAGTTTCAAAAGCTCTCAATTATTCAATTCCAAGTCCAAGAAATTTCAAAGAAAGTAAGCTAAGGGTTTTGAGCCTAAATTTATTTTTTCCTATTTTGATTCAAGCCTTACATTACAAGTCAAAAAGACCTTTTGATCTTGAATCAAGTATGGAACTCTAACATTAGTGGAGAGGAATGGGGAAAGTGAACATGTAAAGTCTATTCTATCTTTAGGTTGAAATGTGATGAAATGTTTTGCATCATTTTTACTTAAGTTATATGCAAGAATTGAAGATTGAGTAAGTTTATATGTGTAAAAAGCATAAGATATTATGAGCTTGTTTTTGAAGAAATTTCTTGTAACTCTATATTTATATTTAGCTTTGTATTATGCTATAGTACATGAACTAAATTTTATGTAATTTTTGAGTTTGTGGGTATGTATGATGATTTATAGTATTATTTATTTAAAGATTTTACTTGAGAACAAGCAAAGATTTAAGTGTGGGGGTATATGATAGCACCTAATTATATAGTGATTTTGTATATCAAAATGGGTGCAAAATTTTAAATTTTGGTTGATTTTTGGTGCCTTAATGCTAATTTTGTGATTTTTAAGGTTTAAAGCCTATGGATAAGGAAAACATGCAATCCATGCATGCAAAGGCATATTCTGCCATACACGATAAAGGGTTTGCTGAACCTCAATGGTTCAAGGCCACTCAACCATGCAGCCATAAAAGAATTTTACATGCACATGGGCTCTACATCATTTAGCCAAAAGAGGTTAAACTCCATCATGACTCTTTTGCTTAGCCTTGAAGAATTTCAAAAGCACAAGGACTCTCATCTCCTATATCCATTCGACTAAAACAAAATTCAAGAGGACTTTAAGCAATTTCAAGCTCACATGGACACTACCCTATTCAGCCAAAGATATTTTCATGCAATAAGGACTTTTTTGTGTATCTATTAAAGAATTGTGATAAAGAAAGGACTCTTGCTATTTGAACTAAAGAAATTTAGACAGAATTCAATGACCTTATCTTGTAATCTTATGTTAGCCTAACCCAGGATGAAGATATGAACAAGATGGACTTTAAGAATGATCAATGGCCGAGATTGCTTATTAAAAGCCCCAATTGGCCAAGGCAATTCCACCATGAAGAATCCATATTTGGCCAAGCTTTTTGAAGATGAAGATTAGGTTGATTTTTAGTATTTGATAAGAAATCAAACTCTTATTTACTTATCCCCCTATGGTCAAACCTATGCCTATAAATAGGCAAGGCTATTAACTTGTTTCATCTAATTCTTCTCTTCTCTTCTCTTTTTTCCTTTCTTAGTTTTTTTTTTAGTTTTTTCTTTAGTTTAGTTATTGGCTTAGGTGATAGATTTACCAATAACAAAAGCTTTGTTTTTTTAGATTCTTTTCTTTAAAATTCAAGAAGTATTTATTTTCAAGATTTCTTTTTTTTCAAAGGAATATTACTTTATTTTCTTACATTTGAATTCAAATCACATTTTTTACTTCCTTATTTTCAATAGGCATTCATTTATTTTACAAGTTTGATTCAAGCATTCCTACTCCAATGCAATACAAGTTTTGGCCATCATCATTCTTCCATATTCAACTTTAGTTTCATGTTTGGCAATCTCAATTTTTCTTTGTTTTCAAGATTTCTATTCTTATTCTTTTTAGATCTTGTTTTGGCTCTTGTCTCTAGCTTATCAAGTGATAGTTGGATAAGTGAGATCTAAGCCTACAATGCTTTTTAATCTTCTGTTTTCTTAATTTTACAATCAACCTTAAAGTTTTATTTGTTTAGATATAAGATTATAAGATTTCACCTTTGGTACTTGAGAGCTACCCAACAATTACAATCTATAATCTCCTGGGAAATGATACTGGAATAGTTCTATTTTATTACTTGATCTGTGCACTTACAAGTTATACAAAAAGCAACAATCAATCACACTTAGCTTTAATGGCCTCTAGGTGATTTTCTAGCTAGTCTAATTTTTTAGATAAATCTTTAAAGCCCGACTCTCTTTTAGCTTTGTCTTCCTCACTAGGTCATGGTCCTAGGTAGTCATCAATATACTAACTTCATGGTGCTTGGCTACCTCATAAAAATTTGACTCCCATAAGAAAAATAAGATAAAACCTAAACAAAAATATAATAGCTATGTCTAAACTATCTACACTAAAGCTATGTGAACTAAGAGGTGAACCAATCTATAAATGAGCATGGGGAAGCATGATATTAGCCTAAAACTCTTTATAACTAATCTTCGGCAATGGCGTAAAAAACTTAATTGGGAAATTCTACAAGCGCACAAGCCATTTAAGTAATAATAGAGGCTAAAAAGACAAGATGTTGATTCAATGAGGGTTAGTTAAAGGGATTCCTAGCCTAAGTACCTTTTATCCCTATACCCTATCTAAAGTTGGCTCAATCAAACAAAGATAAATATGAAATTAAACTAACTAAAAAGATAAAATCAAAAAAGGCAACAAGCATGATTATAGTATAATGTAAGCATGCAATATGTAAACTAATAAAGTAAAAGAGTGTGCAAAAATAGTAGCTAAAATGGAATGTAATGAACTAAAAATGAAGTACAATGGAAATCTAATCTAAGAATGGAATGTGACAAGATTAACTAACAAGAAAAATAGTAGCTAAAATGCATAAACCAAAATAACTAACTATAACCAAAAATTAACTACCTAAACTAACTTCTAACAAAGTAAACATCTAGGACATCTTAAGAAATGATCCAAACAAACTGAAAAATTACAAAAATAGAATGTAAATGAAGATCAAAATATAATTAAAATGTAATTGAAAAAACACAAAATCTAAAAGAACGAGTCAAACCGATGAAAAGTTCAAAATCTAGAAGCTGAAACAATAGCTAAAAATCTTAATCTAGATTGAATAAATTGACATGAAAAAGAACTAGAAATTGGAAAAACAGCAACTAAACTAAGATCAAAGTAGGATTGAAGATCAATTTTAGAAGCTTAAATGCAAGAACTAGCAAGAACACTTGAAATCGAAAACAAAATTTGAAATCTGGAAAAATAGAATTTGCAATAAAGAAAATTAGATCTAAAATTCTACAAATTAAATGAACATAAACTAAGCCAAGCTAATCTAGATCTACAAGTTTACTAACTAAATCAACAAAAAAATGGCAAGAACAATAAAAAAAATCAAGCTCAATGAAGTAGATCAAAAAATGATGGAAGAAAATTAAAAATAGAATAGTTAACATGGAAATCATCCAAACAGCATGTAAAAACATGAAATTAAATGCAATCAAAGGAGAAATAACAAGTAAACACATAGATATAAGAGTGTAAAGTGTAGAAATTGCAAACCAAATGCCAAGATGGAGAAAAGACTCTTGCTATGCTGTCACTCATGCAAAGTTCAACTTTGCCGCTAATTTTTAGCCAAAATTTTGGAGATTTTTCTAAAACTATGCAAATAAATTTGCAGCTAACTTTTTCCAGATTTGAAGATCTATGAATTAGGAATGTAAGAAAAATATTTGGCTTAAAACAAGCTATATTTCATCAAGACATGATCAAAACACTTCAAAGAGGTCAAAATCACGAATTGAACAAACTGATTTGATGTTCATGTGAAATCAATGAAAGTTGAAGATGAAAACATGAGAATTTAGAAATTTCATTGAGAAATTCTAGAAGTACATTGAAAATTGATGCAAAAAAGTTAAATTTTCATGGAAAGTAAAAGAAAATTGGCTGCCAAACAGCCTTATTTGGAAAGCAAGAAAATAAAAGTGTGGAGGAAAGTAAATGCAAAAAATTTAAAACTAAAATATAAAAACCTATCTAATTCTCCTCCTTTGACTGGCCACACCCCCTTATTTATAGGCAAATGAAAGATGGTTCAACCACTAAAATTGAAAAATACCTAAGTAATTGGCAGGTTCTAGATCTTTCTTCCTCTTTTCCTTCATGGCCTATGCTAACTTATTTGGCTCTTTTAGCTTCCCTTGCTTTCAAGCTCTTTTCTCATGATCATTTGCATTCGAAGAAGTCAAAATTATGACCAATGGGAAGCCTTCAAACAACCAACTTAGCAACTCCAAATGGTCTTCTTCAAATCACCAAGAATGGCACTAAGCTACATTGATTATGTGATGCTCATATCCACGACACACTAGCACTTTTGTTCCTTATTTTTGCTACCCAATACAACATTTTATTCTTTCATTTTGCTGCCAAAATTCAAGTTATTAAGTGAACTAATAATGCAATATAATCCTTAGAAAAATTTTGGAAAATTATCAATTCAAAAAAATAACTTCCAACTTCCTAATGCAATTATTACATTTTAAGCATGTAAGATACTTGAAAAGTGATAATGCATTATTGAGCTAAGGAAGACAATTCCAAATAAGAATTATAAGAATTGAGACTTGAAATAAGGTTCCATGAAGTTCATTTATGCTTAAAAAATCATAAAAGAAAGGGTTAAGAAGAACTCCCCAAAATGGCAAGATAGAACAATCACACTAGCTATGGCCTTTTCCAACCTTTACCACTATAAATCCTCCAAAATGAGTCCAAATACTCCAAAATTCCTCATTTTCTACATTTTTTCCTACACTTGAGACAATTATGCATTTTGGAGTATTTTTGCCAAAATTCTCAATGATCAATCTAAAAATCAAGAGAAATTGCACTAATAATGAGTAAAAAAATGCTAAAATTTTAGTGCAATCAACTAGCACCTACTCATTCCAAAAATCAATCACAGTGGTGTGAAAGGCCTTAACATCTTTTTAGTGATTCCCATTTTTAGCACTGTAGAATAGTAAAAGATGTTAATTGAGATTCCATTATCATATAATATCCTTTTCACCATATGATTATACACCATGACTTGTATAATGATGGCATCATCATACGAAAATGGGATTCTTTTTAAATCCTTTGAGCTGAAAAAGACCGGCTCATCCTTTCAATTTCTTTACATTTTAGTTATGGACTCGAAGGCCATATTTGTTTCTTCATCAAACTTTTTTTTGGTTAATGCCAAAATCCCACTAGTTATCACATTAAGGATACCCCAATAGGTATGTTGTCCACATCATTTCTTCGTACATCCCTTTGGCTGGCCCATGATTGATAATACCACAATCATCTTCTCTTTTTCTTTGATCCAAGTTTTTCTTTGGCTACTCTCTCCTATCTTTACCTCTAAAATTCCCTCTGCCTTATCTTTATCTTCTATGATCCACAAATCCATTTAGATGACCTTTTTCTAATTAGGTTTTCTATTTCATTCACCAAATCAAAACAATCTTTAGTATTGTAATTGTGATCCCTATAGAAAGCATGTCTCTACTCAAATCTCTTATGCTATTTTACCTTAGTGACTTACGCTATTAAAGTTTGAAGTCCATTTCTATTTACATCAATCTTTTCTTTGGTGGTATTCAATGAAGTGTAGTTCTCGTATTTTTTTTTTAGCTTTTTGCCCTAGGGTATCCCTCAATAGATTTTTTCCATTTTGCAAGATTGTTGCTTTCTCTTCCATTTTTATGGCCAAGGTGAGGGGAAATCCCTCTTTCACCTGGACTGTTTATCATAATGGCTTTTGTATTGATGTTCTTTTGAACTAACAAAACCACGTTGGCCAAAATCTTTAAGGTTTTAAAGAGAAAGTGAGCTTAAAATGATACTCCTTATCATTCAATCCACTTGAAGGACAACCATCGCTACAACTTGTTCTAAGTCCTTCACTTAAAGAGTTTTAGCATTAAAATGCATGACATACTCCTCCAAGGATTTATTTTGTCCTTGGTAGATATACATCAGACACAATGTAGGCTTTTTTCTTCATTGGCTATTGACAAAGTGGGTTAGGAAAGAATGATTGACCTATTTAAAATTTGAGATAAATCTAGGTCCCAAGCTGGTGTACCATGATCAAGTTGCCTTATTGAGAGTTATAGCAAGCCTTTTACACATCATAGGTTTATTGGCTTTCTATATTAGCACGGTAATTCGATAAAGTTCAAGGTGATCAAAGATATTAGTGGCACCATTATAAGTTTCAAGTGTAGGCACTTTGAACCCCTTTGGTGGCAAAGTTTGATTAATGTTCTGGATAAATGGGGATGTTTCTAGGAATTTAAGCTTGTCAACAAAAGTGGAGACTTTGTTCTCCAACTTTTGCTCCATCACTTCCATTTGAGCTTCCTAGTCATTGTTAGGTTGTAGTTCCTATATGGCTTGTTTGGATTTTTGAGTGGTGATTTGTGTTTATGTATTTATGGGATAGTAGCTTTTTTATGTTTCATCTTATTTAAGGGCCAATGAGAAAGCACTATCATTGCAGGTCAATAGCTTTTATATTGGTAGGTTTCTTAAGACTTAGGGTTTAGTTCTTTTGAAAGTCTATGGGGGAGTTAAGTTTCGTACATTTCCTTTAATGATTGTAATTGTTGAGTGAAAGCTTTGAACTGCTCCATGGTTTGAGCTGTTTATGCAAGTTGGTCAAAATTTTGTTGGCTATGTTGGGTGTTAATTCCAATTGTAACATCATTATCTCCTTTTTTAGCACTTTTTTTCTAAGAGCCATGATTAACTCAGCTAGATGGACAAAAGGACACTTGGTGTGCCAAAAATGTTACGCTAAGTTGTCTTGACAAAGGTAAAAACTTGAAATCACAAGATGGGAGGTTGGTAAGTAGCAAAAGCACATTTGTGCTCCAATACTCAAGATAATGCTTGAGAAGAGAGAGAAATAGAGAAATCTTAAAAAGAGAAAAATAGAAATTGATTGTTTTTACCTAGTTTGATAGGGTTATTTATACCTATAAGGTGAGTGTTGAGTCTAGATGACCTAAGCTTTAAGTAGTGGGTTTAGGATTGACATTGCTAGCCTAACTTAATCTGGTAGACCATAGTCTATTTGGGAGGTGGCAAGTCAATATTCCCATGTACCTTCAGGTGGTAAGTTTAAATGGCTAAACTGACATGGATCAAGAGACTTTAGGTTAGCTCGAAACGTCAACTTGAGTCGATATGATAAAATTACCCCTATTTTGTTGATTAGTCACATTCTAAATAAGAAAGTGCATGCTACTCTTATGATCATAAAATGCCTCTAATATAGGGCATTAATCCAATGTAAAGACTTCAATTTAACCCAAAAAAAAAATCATCCATTGTCCTATTTTTTAAAAAACAGCCTTATTTTCATAAAGACCAAAGAGCAGCAACCACATAGACAAACCACCAAAACTTTATTATGCCAACAAAGGGCCCAAATATTGTAACATGAAATTAAGAATGCTAGGAAAAAGGATGGTGCCATTTTACCATTTAGCAAGAGAGAAAACAACACCAAAATTGGTAAGTCCATGGCATGAGCAACTAAATAATGCATGAGGACAATCTTTCTCAACTTCATTACACCCTGTGTTAGGCCTAAAGCGACTAACATAATAACATAAAAGCAATATATCATAATAAACCCACAATAAACAAACAACAATCAATAATCAACAACACAGGCAAAATAAATCACACCAAGACTTATATAAAAAACCTTACAATGTTGAAAGAAAAACCACAAACCACTAAAAATATCTCCACTAGCAAATAATGGATATACAAAGCTCTCATTTTAATTAAAATTAGAGTTAAAAAATAATTACAAAGACAATTGGAGAAATCCCACCAAATAGGTGACTTAACAATATGTTTTTATTTGTTTTTAGAGAGCTTCAACTCTAATCTCCACCTTTCAAATTGTATAACATTGAGTCGTGAACATGTAGACAAAATTTTAGCTCAATCTGACCATGGATTAACCATCGTTCAACTTTTTGATCAAACTTATAGCTCTTCCTTTCTTTTTTTTCCTCTCATTGAGCGATAACATTTTTTTCCCTTTTTTGGTGGCTCATGCTTTCATGACTTTATAGAAATAGCCCTAATTTTTATTTTAAAGTTACACACTTGGTTGCTTAAAACAAAAGGCCTAAGGCCTTTAATTGGTCAAAAAGAGTGAGGGCTACCTAAAACAAAATGCCTATGGCTTTTAATTAGTTAAAAAGAATCAAGTTGGACTCCATATCATAACAATCTACCCCTTTGGCTTTATTAGAAGGAGATGCATCATCATAGTAGTTTCATTTGGAAGTTACCTTGGCCAAGGAATTCATCCAGCCAAGTTACTATAAAGCACAAGCTTTTTCTTAGGAAGTAAGTATCTTAATCAACATACTTGTTATATTCTCATTAGTATGGATTTTTTTCAGCTGCATCTACTGTTCCTCAATCACTAAACACAGCCAGTGATATCTAACATCAATTTACTTTACTCTAGCATGGTATATGGTATTCTTACTCAAATATAAAATACTCTGGCTATCACAAAATAGCACATACTCTTTCTAATTCAACTTCAATTTAAGAAAAAAATGTTTCATCCAAAGTTTTTTTTTCTTGCTTCGATTACTGTGATATACTTAGCCTTTGTAGTTGACAAGACAACACACTTCTGTAACTTAGACTGTCAAGCCACATCTTTTCATACAAAAGTGAATAAATATCCTAAAATAAATTTTCTACCATCAAGATCACTTGCCATGTTAGCATTAATAAACCATTCTACAACTAGTTGTGTAGTTCCATAACTCAAGCACATTTTTTAGGTGCCCTTCAAATGTTTAAAGATCCATTACATTGTTTTTCAGTGGACCTTCTCTAAATTAGAAAGAAATCTACTCATTACTCTAGCCGCATAAGCAATGTTAGGCTACGTACAAATCATAAGATATGTCAAAAAATCAATTACAAAGGAATAAGGAATAAGGCATACTAGACATAGCTAGTTGCTTTTCGTTAGTCACCAAACAAGAATTCAGTCTTGACATCAAGTTACTCAAGCTAAAGATTCAAACTAGCCATTAATCTCAATACCACTCAAATGGAACTCATCTTCACAATTGGAAAGAAAACCTCATCAAAATCGATGCTGGGTTCCTAAGAAAAACCTTTCACCATCAATCAAGCTTTATACCTTACTAGCTTGTCACCATCATTTTTTAGTTTGAACACCCATGTTAGCTCAAGTGTAGATAGCAATTTAAGAATAGGTGAATTGGATTGTCTCCAAGTTCTTTCCTAAATATTAATTTCACGTAATTGTAAAAAGGGAATTGAAAATATAATAAAAATATATGAAACTAAAGTACAAATACATAACAATGAATATAAAAGAGTATGAATAGAGAAATCTAACGTAAAGATTTATAAAAGTTTAGTCCTTTTCTGAAGGTACCTATATCTTTTCCCTTAGCTTTCCTAGCCAAGAACAATCCATTATATCTTAAATCTTACAAATAGCATATCCAAGGCTAAGAATAAAACAAACCAAAGAACCTTCAATGGCTTTTCCCAAAATCTTACAAATACACTTAAGGGTTTTACTCTCTTTGAACCCATAATCTCAAATGACATAAAAGTGTTTTTGTAAACTAGATAACCTCACAAAGGTTAGGTGTTCACCTAATTAAGTAAAAAGAATGATAAATGAAAAACAAATATAGTTTGGATACAAAGATTACAAAAGAATATGAAATTGTAGCACTATTGACTTAAAAGATCTTGATTTCTTGAGAGAATGAATATAACGCTTGTTGGTGCATACTCTCTTACTCCACAAGGTTGTTGAAATGCCCTATTTATAGAAGAAATGAGTTTGTAGTCATTGGAAATTTTTAGAGAAGAAAATACACGTTTATCTATTAAAAAACTAACGGTTTAAGGCTTTTTAGGTTAAACGGATCGATTGGTTTTGATAGGAGATTGATTGATTCTTGAATTTCATTCAAATTTTGACTAGTTACAATAGAATGTTTTGATCCCTTTTAGTACCCCATCAATTGGTTTTTGTTGATTTTGCATACAGAGAGATTCTAAATGAACAACGTTATTGGTTGTCCTCTATTTTACACTCTACTCACTAATTTGATCATATCTTAAGTTACACAACTCCAAATCAAGGTTTGAAGATTTAGAAACTAGACTTAAGGGGTTTTGTATCCATATAAAACTCATATTCTAATTCAATGTATAAAAATTATTGTGAATTTTCAAATTTATCCCCTATGTAGTTGTTAGACAACTACATAGTCTTTAGTAAAAATTTAAAATCTTTTCTTAGAGAATTTGGATTTTGATTTTGTTTAATTCATTAGAAAGTAGACTCAAAGAGATTTCTATCCATATAAAATTCAAATATTAAAACTCTCTAAATTAATATAAAAAAATAAAACAAATTCAATGATGGAAAACCTCATTTTTACAAGTTATCTTTCTTTTAGTAAATCCATTTCTCAAAATTGTATTGAATCCAAGATGAATAAGTTCACTATAAAATAACATTTGCACTTTCATTTAAGCTTAAATAAATAATCTTTAAAGATAGTTTTGGATTGAGAAATACAAAAACATAAAGAAAGGTTTGTTTAAACATTAAAAACCATTTTACAAAGAATTGTTAATATTGGAAATTTATATTTTTGATATAAACATTAAGACCAATATTTTAGAACAATTTTCTAAGATATTTTTCAAATCAAATATCACTTTGAAAAACATATTATTTGTTTAGTACAAAAAAATAATAAAAGCATATACTAAATAATTTTTTTTTCAAAATCTTAATCAAGCTTATTTAGCTTAATATTTTATCTTTTCAAAATAAAGATCTATTCAAGGCTAACAATCCATTTATTCTTTAATGGCCTTCTCCTTTTTTGAAGTTTAACAAGATCATATATGCCATTTTTTTGCAATAACTTCATTTTTTCTTTCATTGCTTTTAACTAGTACTATTTATCTGAAGTAGTCTACAATCTTAAAGCTCTTTGGCTCTCCTTCACTAGTAACGAAAACAAAATATGAACATGGATACCTAATTGATTTTCATTATTAGTATTAATTTTATATTATATAATATTTTAGTATATTAGCACTGTAGTATAATATTGTATTATATTTTATTATACTACTATTATCACTACATTATTATTATTATTATTATTATTATTATTATTATTATTATTATTATTATTATTATTATTATTGTTATTATTATTATATGGTATTATATTATATATTTTTAAATTATTTTTTTACCTTTCTCTTTAACTATCGATCAATTAAGGTAACTAAAAAATTGAATTCCTCGAATCAAAATAATCCAATCTCTAACAATCAAAGGTTTAATTCATAATCAGAGGTTTTAGATTTAATCCAGACAAACTACTAAAACTTAACCTAAAATCATACTCAGGCATAATTCAATCCTAGGATTCAAGCCTAGATTGATTCTGTCCATTACCTATAAACTGGACAAGAGACTAGAGAACACACACACGGTGGATTTGGGTAAAAAAGGACCCAATGTTTAAGCTTCTAGAATTTTAGGTTACTAAGATTTTGAGTTTAGGTTTCTAAATTTCTATGGTTCTAGGTTTAGATTTGGGTTCCTAGAGTTAAGATTAAGGTTCTTGAGGGTTTTTGAAAGGATTTGGGAAAATCTAGAAATTTGGGATTTTTTTTTTGGAAGTTTTTGGGATTTTCTAAAAAGATTTGGGTTAGGATGAATTTTTTGATGATTTTTCCAATAAAGGTTGAAGTTTTCAGCGAGATTTCAATAAAATTTTTAGAAATTGGTAACCAAACCCAATTTTTGGCGGGGTTCTTAGCTAGGTTCTAGACAAAGGACAGAGAGAATTAGGGTTTAAAAGAGATAGAGCAGAGGGTTTCTGAGAAAAAACACCGAAAAGTGGCTTTCATAGGGTGCCAAAATGATGCCATTTTGGACAACCCAAGATACACACGTAACCCATTGACCCGCGCGCTGACCCGCATGCCGACTTGACCAGAATTATAGGTTTTACTTTTTCATTTTTTTTATTTTTTGATTTTATTTTATTTTTAACTTTTTTTATTTATTTTAGTAATTTTATTATTTTTTATTTTTACTGAATATTTCATAAAATTCTACTTTTATTTAAAAAAATAAAAATAAAAAAATCCTTTCAAATAAATTTTTTTTTTAAAATTTCAAATAAGTTTATGGAATCCATCGAACTATTGAAAAATTTCATAAATCAATAAAAAATAATTTTTATCCCCTAAACTATTGGATAATTGCTTCAAATTAAGTCTTACCAAATTATTAGGAAATAATGAAATTTTCAAAAATTTTTACAAAAGTTTTTGTAATAAAATCTCACCAAACTATTGAGAGATCTGCTTCAAAGTAAGTCCTACTAAACTATTGGGAGACTTTTTTATTTTTTTTAAATAAAAAAATTAATAAATCCAATGATAGAGCCTTTTCAAGTTAGGACACTAGTCTCCATGAATACTTCTGAGGTGAGAGAATTATCTTAAATTGCTATCAAACTATTGAGATAATTTTAAGACTAATTTTTAATATTTAATATTTTGGTAAAAGCATAAATAGTTTTTAAGGCTTGGACAATTTGGAATGAAACTGATACCATCTTTTGATGGGTGCTATGAGGGTGCTATAACCTTTCTTACGTGTAACCGCACTCTTAGACCTAAAATTTAGTTTCATAGATTAGATTCGATTAAGTGTTCAATCACACCTAAACAAAAAAGATTGGTGACGACTCTTTTAATTCATGTCTAGTGGTAAGTCTATAAATCTATACGTTATAACACTTGGTGGATGATCAGTGCTCTCTAGTAGATCTTATAGGATAAGATTTTATACTACCTGATGTTGAAGATAGCTTCTATTGCTCAACATTCTCTAGTAGAAAGGATTGTTCACCTTGATCAATGCTTTTTGGTAGAGAGGACAGCTTTCCTTGCTCAAAGCAAATTGCATCTGGCTTATCACTAATTATGGCTGGCTCATTCGTATTCCTAAGTTCTATCTCTAACTTATTTATGTGGAACCCTAGTTGGTGTTAAACTATCACACACCATAGTAATTTGTGTAGTTTTCTCACTCTTTTTAAGGTCTATTATGGTTTTTTTTTTTTTTTGGAATACCACATCTCTATTATCAAGCTTTGACTTTTGCTCTTTTGGCACATGTATGAATGTTTTACACCCAATTAACTTCAAGTGAGAGTATGAAGCATATTTTTTTGTATTCATTCTTTTTGAAATGTCAAAGCCTAAAAGAATTGATGGTGATCTATTAATCAAATAGCAGGCTGTGTTCATTGCTTCACCCTAGATTGACTTTGGTAATTTTGTCATCTTCAGCATACATCTAAGTTTTTCCACAATGATGTGGTTTATATAGTGTTTCAGGTTTTGTCATCTCATGCTTGGTTCCATGTTTTGAATAGTATTCTTCAAAGTCTTTAGATGTGTATTTTCTACCATTATCATTCCAAATACACTTCAATGGCAAGCCTATCATCCTTTCTATCATGTTATGAAATTTTTGAAAATACTACAGTATCTGACTTTTGTTTTAACATATACACTTAAGTCTTATGTGAAACATTATCAATATAAGTAACAAAATACCATAGTACTACAGGTAGCTCATAGAGCTTAAGTCTTTTTGCCTTGTTTCTTTATTAAGCATACTATCTTTTACTATCTCCAAAGTCACCTGGTAGTTAAAAGTTGAATTAAGAATACTCACAACTAAAGTACTCCAACTATTTGAAAATGAATCCAAAAGAAATAATGCTTTCATTTCATCATCCATTTTAAGCTCTATTGTAGTCATTCGATTGAATATATCTTGAAAATCATTCAAATACTTTGTAATTAATTGTCCATCTTTGTACTGCAAAGTTGCAAGTTTTTTAACATGCATAACTTTATTCATGCATGTCTTCTTCTCATACGATGCTACTAATTATTTCCAAATGGTGTGGGCATGCTAATATCATTCAACTTTCTAATTGTGGCCAACGTTTTTCTTCCTAACTTCTTCCAATTTTCATATTTCATACTACTAGTTTAGTCAAATCATCCAATATTGGCTCATACAAATCTTTATAGTATAAATGATTCCCCATCATTACTTCCAAATTGAATAATTTTAGGCTGTCAATTTTATCATGAAATATATATCACCCTCCATGATCTCAAATAAAATTTAGTTCTATCTAGGATTACTATTGTATCAATGTTTTAAAAATAATCATAACTCTAATACCATTTGCTGGGTCTGAAGTGACAAACATGATAATGCAAAAGTAATATATCGTAATAAATTCACAACAAACAAACAACAATCAATAATTAATAATGCAAAAAAAATAAAATACACCAAGATTTATGTGGACAACTCTCCAGTGTAAAGGAAAAAATCATAGACCACTAAAAAAATCTCTAATATCAAATAATGGATAAACAATGCTCTTATCTAGTTAAAACTAAAGATAAACAACAATTAGAGAAATAGTTGGAGAAATTTTACCAAATATGTGATCAAAAATATACTTTAGATTTATTTTTAGAGAGCTTTAACTTTTATCATCACCGTTCAGAATGTAAAATACTAAATCGTGAATGTAGTGATAAATTTTCAGCTAAATCAGACCACAAATGAACCTCAATTAAACCTTTTGATCAAATTAACATCTCTCATTTTTTTTTCTTTTTCCTTCTCTTCCGACGATATACTTATATATAGATATTTTTGCCCTTTTTGGCGGCTTATGCTTTCTCACCACTATAAAAACAGTCCTAACCTTTTTTTTTTTATAAAGTTAGGTTCTCGTTGCCTAAAACAAAAGTCCCATGATCTTTAATTGGTAAAAAGAATGGAGCTAGACCCTACAACATAAGACCTAGGACATAAGCATTCTAAACTAAGAATGGGAATTCCTTGATTCTTGAGAAGGATTTTGTAGGAATATTTCTATCTATAATTTAATCACAAGCGAGAAAAAAACATTAAACTTTTCGAAGAATCTTGAACTTCCAAATATTAGATCAAAATTTTGATGTCACAACCCTTATCCATAATGAATTTGATTATGTTGCATATCTCCACTAGCCACCATTTACTAAGAAAAGTTAAGTTGTTAGCATATAAATATACAATACCTATGTTGGGAATAATGACTCAAATCCCATAAGAGATTTGTTTGGGATTTGTTAGAGATTTGTTTGAGATTTGTCAGATATTGCTTGATGAACAAGAAGACTTGCAAAAAAAGAATTCCAAGAGAAAGAAGATTTTTAATAGGTAAGTTTGACTTGCAAGAGAAGAATTCTAAAAGGAAAAGGATTCTTAATAGGCAAGTTTGACTTACAGGAAAAGAATTCTAAGAGGAGAGAGATTCTTAATGGGCAAGTTTGTATGGTTATAAATAGGTGAAGTCTCTACAGGGTTAGGCATGAGAAAAAGATGTAAGAGAGTTGTAGGATTTTGTGGGATAGACACCTAATAGGAACATTGGGGCTCTACATCTTATGGGTGTGTATGTTTGTTTGTGAGTGGACTAGAGGAGATTGAGAGGGTCCACATAGGTATGGTGTATGGGAGCATATGGGTATGTGTTTGGTTATGTTGAAAGGGTGCACAAGGGTTTGGGTTTGTGTTTGTTTGGGTTGAGAATACTCCATAGGACTAGAGGAGATTGAGAGTGTCTTATGAGTATTGATTGTTGAGTGAGGTTGATGATTTGATGTAAGTTTGTAATTCTTTACAATTAGTGGATCTTTTTTCTCATCCGTGGATGTAGGTCAATTGGACCGAATCACGTTAAATTATTGTCTCTTATGTGTTTGATTTATTGTTTGATTTTGCTTCTACTGGTGTGATTGGATTGGAGGCTTTTAGCCCAACAAATGGTATCAGAGCTGTGGTGTTCCCTAACAAGTGGTATCAAAGCTGAAGGTTCAAAACGTGAGAAGAGTTGAAGATTCAAGATATGAAAAGAGCTGAAGGTTCGAGATGTGTAAGAGCTGAAAGTTTGAGATGTGGGAAGAGCTAAAGGTTTAAGATATAGGAAGTGCATGGTTTGAGTCATGAGAAGAAGCAAGTTCAGAAGAGCTCGATTCAAGAGAAGAGTTCGAGTTTAAGTTTTGAATATTGAGGATTGGTTTGTATGAAGCGTGAAGACACAAGAGAAGAGAAGATGATTGTAAGACTTCCATTACAGGTGGAGCCAAGAATGTCTAGCATAAAGACAGATGATTGATGAAATTTGAGTCAAGGTGGAGATTGTTGGGAATAATGACTCAAATCCCATAAGAGATTTGTTTGGGATTTGTTAGAGATTTGTTTGAGATTTGTCAGATATTGCTTGATGGACAAGAAGACTTGCAAAAAAAGAATTCCAAGAGAAAGAAGATTCTTAATAGGTAAGTTTGACTTGCAAGAGAAGAATTCTAAAAGGAAAAGAATTCTTAATAGGCAAGTTTGACTTACAGGAAAAGAATTCTAAGAGGAGAGGGATTCTTAATGGGCAAGTTTGTATGGTTATAAATAGGTGAAGTCTCTACAGGGTTAGGCATGAGAAAAAGATGTAAGAGAGTTGTAGGATTTTGTGGGATAGACACCTAATAGGAACATTGAGGCTCTACGTCTTATGGGTGTGTATGTTTGTTTGTGAGTGGACTAGAGGAGACTGAGAGGGTCCACATAGGTATGGTGTATGAGAGCATATGGGTATGTGTTTGGTTATGTTGAAAGGGTGCACAGGGGTTTGGGTTTGTGTTTGTTTGGGTTGAGAATACTCCATAGGACTAGAGGAGATTGAGAGTGTCTTATGAGTATTGAAGTGAGGTTGATGATTTGATGTAAGTTTGCAATTCTCTACAATTAGTGGATCTTTTTTCTCATCCGTGGATGTAAGTCAGTTGGATCGAATCACGTTAAATTATTGTTTCTTGTGTGTTTGATTTATTGTTTGATTTTGTTTCCACTAATGTAATTGGATTTGAGGCTTTTAGCCCAACAACCTAAACCACCATGCGTTTCTTAGGTTTACAAACAGATAGCCATTTCATGACTTTAGCAAGTTTGGTTTGATCTACGCTACCACCTCAAAGGAAAACTCTTCTCATATTATCAAGTAAAGGCAGACATATAATAGGTAGGCAAGCAAAAGATAAAACAGCGACCGTCGAACAAAAGAAATTTTGGTTTCCAAGAAGCTAGATTTTCTTTGATTTGTTAATGACAGGTTTCCAAGTAATCATTCTCCTCGATCGGATTAACGCCAAGAGAGATTCCCTGGTATTTGAAAGCTTTTGCACTACAATAATATATATGTCAGCAAAATTTTCTGCAACTGTCTGGCAATTGAGTATAAACAAGATTTTTTGACATTGATATATTTATATAGATATAGATATAGATATATAGATATATCGTTAGACCCAATTCAAGTCCAAACATCTTGCAATCTTTTTGGTGTACACTACGCATAGTTAGTTGTTTCTTCTTCCTCTAAAAATAGAATTAGTGTCATCTGCATGTAAATTGTAAATGAGACACCATTAGCCTAGCTAGATGAAAAGCTTGGAATTTTCAGAAGTATTCAAAAGACTCTTCTTTCATTGAAGAAGCTCTAAATTAATTAAAATATTTTATGAAAAAGAATCTAATTTCTAACTAATTTTTTTTCATTTTTATTTTATATCGAACATTTATCTAAAATTTTTTTATCATTTTGAAAAAGTTTTAAAAAATTTTGTCACCTCAATTATCTTAGAAAACCACTCATTTATGTTTTCTTAAAATTTTATGATCTGATTTGTTTTGTCTTTTATGAAAATTTAATAGTTTATCTAATTTTTAATTATTCAATTTCTAATTTTAATCTTATAATTTGTTTTTATTGAATTAAGTGTTATTACAAATATTAAAACTTTATCTAAATTATTTATCATTCAAAAAATTTTAAAAATTCTCTTAAAAATTATTAAATATCTATATATCACAAATAAATAAATATAAATATAATAAAATAAAATAAAATAGAACAATGCAAACATAAAATATAAAGAAGCCGAAATGATTATAAAATTTTTACTATAATTTTATAATTATTTAATTATAATAAATAATTATATAGTGATCAACTATTTATATCCATGGATTTCATGTAAATTTTTTATAAAATTTATATAATTTAAAATTATAATTAATTAATTATATAATAATAATTGCACATGCTTTTGAAACTGTGAAGCAATTTGCAAGGAAGAAGGCATCTATGGGAATTTGCAAATTTGAGGACAAAGTCAAGATTAGATGGTGACAAAAGGATGGACTGAGACGCAGGTGCGTATGTCACCTCAAGTGCTCCAAGAAAGTAAGTAGTGTTTCAATCTCGTGTCGGATAAGAAAGGGATGTTGCTGGTATATAAATTTTGATGTTTCACGTGTTAATAAACTAGTTTTGTAAAATAATAATAATAATAATAATAATCATTTGACAAATGATATTATAATTAATTTTTGATTTATCTCATTTTAAGTTAAGTATTTTAGTGAGATATATAAAATAGATTAATTTAATCATTTAATAAAATATCGAGATAAAATATGATGACAGGGTTTAATCACGTCAAAGCTCTCTTAAAGATAGTAGGTAGGGTGATAATTGTGATATGAGTATCACAAGATTGAGTATGAGAGAATATTACATTAAACGATTTAAGAGAGTAAATAGAGTGCTTCAATCCTACATTAAATATGAAAAAGAAAGTAATTGAGCATAAAATTATTGGCATAATATATTTTACTAAGTTAATTTTACAAGGAGAAGATAATGATCACGTCACACTTACATTCAAGTTTATTACAATTGTCATATTACTTCTATTAATTCAATTAGAGAGTTAATAGTTGATTACTATTAAAATAATTTTTTAATTTTATAAGTAAAATTAAAAGATTAATATATATTTAATTTTTTTTAATATTTTAAATATATCTTTAAAAAATATATATATCATCTTATTAATCTAAAAGTTTAAAAAATTTAATTAACAATAAATGAAATAAATTTAATTCTGAAAATTTCACTCTCTACTTTCATTTTAGTAAACAAAATTTGATCTCTAATAATAAATTCGTCTTTCTCTAATTTTTCCTAAACTTTGAACACTTTGTTTAAAATATATATATATATATATATATATATATATATATTACTACACTAACAGAGTTAAACAGAAACACGAGGGGAAAGGGTTTGTTGGTGGTGTTCAAATTCTGAATTCCTTCTTTCTAGTCAAATGCCATTTAATAGTTTGGAACGGACGAACCTTAGGATATATCTCCCTATACGAAATTGATATCCCCATAATTTATAACTGTAATGAAACAAAATAAAATCAAACACCATATTTAGATTGATTAATCAACTTTCAATCAAAATTAGAATTTGTTTAATAAATTTCATCTATTGAAACATGTACTGAATGACTAAAACAAAAACATAAAATATATATACTCTAACGAAATAATTCAAAAGCATTGATCTATTACTTTATAAGCCATAGGGTGTGTGACTTGCTTGCCACCAACTGTCGGATTTGATAATTGTTAAGTTCCATCTGCAATTTCTCCACATACCCTGTCCCTTTTGCTTACTTACTTTGCATGTGTTTATGCATTTGATTTTTATGAGATCTATTTTTTTTTTAATATTTTTTTAATAAACTTTTCACTTAATAAGTTGTGACAAAATAACTTTAGAATATTTATGTTATTTTATTTTTTAAATAAAACAAATTTTACGTTGCATGAAAAAATTATCAGCTTATAAAATAACTTTATTTTTTAATTTATTTTCTTATATTTGATAATTCGTGTATTATTGTCGTATAAGATACTATAATTTGTATATTTAAATTATATTTTACAAGAAAATTATATGTAACAATATATGTCGATACAAAAATATGAAATATGATTTTTTTTATTTTACTAAACTCATATATAATTATTATTAAAATTAAACTATGTTATTTTTATATTTTTTATTATTTTTGTATCATTTCATAACGATTTTATGTTGGCCCGACGAATTTGAAAACGAAATAAAAAATAATAATAATAATAACGGAGTTGCCACCAATCCCTTTTTGGTTATGTGTGATTGGTCACCTATTAAAACATATCATTTTAATGAAATTAATTAAAATTTATTAAAAGGATAATTTTAAGGTCTGCGTAATAGTTTGGGTTCGGGAGTCGATTATGTGTACGGAAAGATTAGCACTCCCACAATGCCCGTTTAAAATGGTACCAATTAACTACGTATTATCATTTGATTTTGATAAAAAATAGTCTTCTTTTCGATATTTGAAAAATAATTTTTTTGATTTTTTATTTATTATTATTTTTTATTATTCAAATTTTATACGAGAAAAATAAATTAGAACATTTTTATCGAAATAATTCTTAAAATATTCCAGTACATTAGTAAAATCAGAAGAACTTTTTTTCACCTAAAGATTTTTTAGGCATCACTTCATGGAATACCTTAGAATCCTATCCTTGGAGGCTCAAATTTACTTTTCGTAAAAAATTATGCCGTGCATGCAATGCAGAATACTACCATGTTAATGCATACATTTTATTTTTTTTTGGTAATTTTATTAATTATTTTATTTGATTTTTTTTTCAATTGAAATTTTGAATAAAAAGGAATTTTATTATATTGAAGATTTTCTATAAATATTTCAACACACTGGTAATATAAAAAAAATATTTTCACCTAGGGATTTCGTAAAGTATCACTACTCGAAATACTTTTGGAATCCTATCATTGGATAAAATTTTTTTTCTCTCATTTTTTATCACTTATTCTTAATTTATTAGTTAATTTATTATTATCATTTTATAACCAAAAAAAAGGAAAATTTTATTTTATTGAAAATTTTTTTATAAATACTCCAATACACTGGTAGTATTTAAAAAAAAAAATTTTTCTCACCTAGAAATTTTGTAGGTATCACTATTCGGAGTACCTTTGAATCTCATTGTCGGATAAGAATTTCCTTTTCCTACATTTTTATTAGTTTTATATTATTATTAAATTTATTTTTATTTTATTTTATTTTGTTTTTAAAGTTTATTTTAAAAAATTAACAAAATTAAAAATTTTATCATTTAATCTAACAAATATAAATATTTTAATATGTATAAATATCAACAAAATAATATATAAAAAAAAGAAAAAATTAAAAAAAAAAATTTTTTACCTGAACTAGACCGATCAACAGTCCGATCAATGCGGGTTCAGTCCGATGGTTCGGTCTAGCGTTAGCAGTTCGGGGCGGTCTGGTCTGACGTTAGCGGTTGGAGGCAGTTCGGTTCAGTTTCAGCTGTTCAGACGGATCGATCAGGGGCTAAAGGAGACGCGGGTCGCGAGTCAGGTGCGCGGACCCCGGGTCGAGTCACGGGTTGACCCACGAATCCTTAGTGGTTAAAACGACGTCGTTTTGGGCATTTAATAAAACAACGCTGTTTTGGCTTTCAGCTTTCTATAAAAGTAAAAAAAAAAAATTTCTCTCATTTTCTCCTCCCATTTTCTCTCTATACTCTTCAGAGCTTTTCTCTTTAGCCGATTAGTCGGTCGGTCAAGCCGCTGTCACTGCTGCTTCGGCCACCGTTGGTAGTCGCCGATCGATCATCAAAAAATGCCCAAAAACACCAAAATGTTTCCCTCTGCCTCTTGAGCACAAATCTGAGCTTGGGTTCACCTGAAAGTGTCCTAAATTCCTTAGATCTGCTCTTGAAGTTTCGATGAAACTTTTTTTTTTTAGGTATTCTGACTTCCTTTTTTTTAAAACTAACTTTGCTTTCTCTTTTGCAGGGACTCTTGGTGCTAGGTTCCTCGTTCCAAGGGACTATAGCTTTTATTTATTTTTATTTATTTTTTACAAAAAAATTCTATATTTTTTTGGCAGGGTCCCCTCCCCTCTTTTTCGTTCCCCCCCGTTTCAGCGTTTGGCTAGGAGCTCTATTTATAGAGCTCCGATCGTGCGTGGCATAGGGCTCGGTATGAGGTGCAAACATGAGCCCCATGCCCTTTTTATTGTTTTTGTTTGATCTGACAGTGAGGGTAGTAAATAGGGTACGGGTAGTAAAGTAAGGAGGCAGCGATATGGGTGATTAGAGGGGTGGGGTAAGGTGGCCAGAGATGCCGTGCCAAGCATCACTACCACCAGCCCCTTTTTTTTTGTTTTATTTTTTATTTTTTATTGTATTTTATATTTTATATATTTTTATATTTTATATTTTTGTATTTTGTATTTTTGTTTAATTTTTATTATTGTATTTAACAATATTATTATTTTATTTATTATTTTTTTCTGATCGGACAAATTTGATGTTCACAACTACCCCTTTTTGTACCTTACTGATAATCAGTAATATGGTAAAAACAGAGACAACAATTTTGTCCATAATCCAAATGGATTTTTTTTTTTTTAACATAAACTACTCAAAAGGTCTTCTCATCAAATCGAAAATGCTCCTTTCACTTGAGACTCGACAATTTTTGAAAATTTAAAATCTGAAAAAAGCTCCTCTAAACAGAGGCTCAACAACTTTAAAATTTATTTTGAAAAAGCTGCTCTCAGCAGAAGCTTAACAACTTTAAAATCTCACTTAGAAAAGCTCCTCTCAACAGAGGCTCAACAACTTTAAAAATTCTCATCTTGAAAAATGATCCCCTCAACAGAGGCTCAACAACTTTAAAATCTCATTTGAAAAAGCTCCTCTCAACAAAGACTCAACAATTTTAAAATCTCATCTGAAAAAGCTCCTCTCAGCAAAGGCTCAACAACTTTAAAAATCTCATCTTGAAAAGGCTCCTCTCAGCAGAGGCTCAACAACTTTAAAAATTCATTTGGAAAAGCTCCTCTCAACAGAGGCTCAATAACTTTAAAATCTCATTTGAAAAAGCTCCACTCAACAAAGGCTTAACAACTTTAAAAACTCTCATCTTGAAAATGGCTCCTCTTAGCAGAGGCTCAACAACTTTAAAATCTCATTTGGAAAAGCTCATCTTAGCAGAGTCTCAACAACTTTAAAAATCTTATCTTGAAAAAGCTCATCTCAACAGAGGTTCAACAACTTTAAAATTTTATCTGAAAAAGCTCCTCTCAGCAGAGGCTCAATAACTTTAAAAATGTCATCTTGAAAAGGCTCTTCTTCGTAGAGGCTCAATAATTTTAAAATCTCATCTGGAAAAGCTCCTCTCAGCAGAGGCTCAATAACTTTAAAAATCTCATCTTGAAAAGGCTCTTCTCAGTAGAGGCTCAATAACTTTAAAATCTCATCTAGAAAAGCTCCTCTCAGCAGAGGCTTAATAACTTTAAAATTCATTTGTAAAAGCTCCTCTTAATAGAGGCTCAACAACTTTAAAATCTCATCTGGAAAAACTCCTCTCAGTAGAAGCTCAACAACTTTAAAATCTAATTTGGAAATGTTCCGCTCAGCAGATGCTCAACAACTTTAAAATCTCATATGAAAAAGCTCTTCTCAGTAGAGGTTCAACAACTTTAAAAACCTCATCTTGAAAAAGCTCCTCTCAGTAGAGGCTCAATAACTTTAAAATCTCATCTAGAAAAGCTTTTCTCAATAGAAGCTCAACAACTTTAAAAATCTCATCTTGAAAAGGCTCCTCCTAGCAGAGGCTCAACAACTTTAAAAATCTCATATGTTCTTTAAATCGAGTTCTCATCTTTAAACATGTAAATTTTTCTCTTTTGAAATCTTTTGTGTGATCTTGTTTTTCATTAGAAAATGGAAAGTCTCTGTCTTTATTAAAACTGCTCATGGATGCATGTACTGAATGCTCTAAATGCAATGCATGTAATGCGATCAAAATTATTCATTGTAGTAAAAAGGTTCTCAAAATCTCTCATTTTTTGGCTTCTTTTATCAGAATTCCCATATGATCAATCTATTTTTAACATCTGACCATAATATTTTTCTTCTTTAAAAGTCTATAACATCAATGGCTTATCATGTTTTTCTCATCCTTTCTCATCTGCCTTTGTCAACTTTTTTTTTATAAAAAAAGTAATGCTAAGATCTTTTGTGTTTGTGTTTCTTTTCATCATTTTAAGTTCAAGACAAACAAAATGCAATCTCACACTTCTCTTATTTGTATGATGAACAAAAATATCAAATAAAAATAAAAGAATGGATAGGCATTATTTCCAAAGGAAAGATAGCATATTTCATTAGACTGATAATAAATGCGTGGCAACAAAATTGTTTAAGTTAAACAAAGGTGCCCAAGTAATGATCAGAAGATAATCACGAGCAAAATATTCACAGATTCTTTTTTTAAAACTAAATCAAATGATTTTCTTCATTCTTCAAAGTTTGTCAAACTACATTTGCCCTGGTGTTGTAAGATCTTCTTTTGATGATGCTTCTCTTTCATATCCAAGTTACCTTTTTCAGGCTTTCAACTTAGATAAGTCATCATTTTTCTCTTTTTTTTAAGCAAAATATTTTTTTACAGCACTGAATTTATTAGAGTAGGCAAATCACCTCCGTCCATCTCTGTCAAAATCAATGCCCCACCAAAAAAGGTATTTTTCACCACATATGGGTCTTTCTAATTTCGTGTCCATTTTTTTTCGATTATCATGTTGATTTGGAAGAATCTTTTTCAGCACTAAATCTTCTTTCCTAAAGCAACGAGGATGAATTTTCTTGTCATGTGCTCTCACTCTTTTGATATAATTAACCATTACAAAGTGCTGTAAGTCTTTTCTCTTCAATGAAGTTCAATTGCTCGTAGCGATTTGGAACCTATTTTGCTTTCTCTAACTCTACCTCCATCAGGACTCTCAGCTAGGAAATTTTCACTTCAACCGGTAACACAGCTTTTATTTCATATACCAAAAAGAATAGAGTGGCCCCAGTAGATGTTCAGAGTGATGTTTTATAAGCATGCAAAGCGAAAAGTAACTTCTCATGCCAATCTTTATAAGTATCAGTCATTTTTTTAGGATTTTTTTGATATCTTGTTTGCAGCCTCTACTGCCCTATTCATCTTTGGACGATATGGTGTTGAATTACGATGATAGATCTTGAATTGAGTGCACATTTTATTCATCATTTTGTTGTTCAAGTTTTTGGCGTTATCAAAAATAATCACTTCTAGAAGTCCATATCTGTATATTATCTCTTTTTTTATGAACTTGCATACCACAGATCAGGTCACACTAATATATGATGCAGCTTCTACCCACTTGGTGAAATAATCAATCATCACAAAGATGAATCTATACCCATTCAAAGCTTTTGGAGTAATAGGACCGATGACATCCATGCTTCACATAGAGAATGACCATGAAGGAGCCAAAACATGCAATGTTATTAGAGGAACGTGGATCTTATCAGCATAAATCTGACACTTATGATATTTTCTAGTATAATTAATACAATCACTCTTTACTGTCAATCAATAGTAATCGACCCTCATAATTTGTCTAGCCACCATATGTCAATTTGCATGTGCCCCACAAACTTCATCATGTATTTTTTTAATAATCTTTTTCGCTTCAGCTGCATTCACATACCTTAAGAGTACTTGATCTCGACCCCTTTTATAGAAGACATTTTCATCAAGAAAGAAACTCATAACCAACCTTTTAATAGTCCTCTTATCATTTTTTGTTACATGTTCAGGGTATTACTGGGTTTTAATGTATTGCATAATGTCATGATACCATGGCTTCAATCAACTCTCTCTTTTGACACCTGAACAATATGCTAGTTCATCGTTCACATCCAGTTTGATGGGTTGGATTTCAGTATTTGTATCTATTTTAATCATTGCAACTAGAGTAGCCAGTGCATCAGCAATTTGATTCTTCTCTCTAGGCAGATGCTCAAACTGAACTTCTTCGAATTGCTTGATCAATTCAGAGATGTACTTATGGTATCGTATCAACTTAAAATCTCTCATTTCTCATTCTCCTCGTAATTAATAGATGACTAGAGCTGAATCTCCAAATACATTTAGCACTTTGATTTTTTTCTCAATCGCTGCTTGTAAACCTATAACACAGGCCTCGTATTTAGCCACATTATTTGTGCAATTGAAATTCAACCTAGCTGTGATGGGATAATAATGTTCATCGGGAGATATTAAAATTGCCCCAATACCATGGCCTAAGGCATTTATGGCTCTATCAAAATACATCATCCAAAATTTTTCAACAGGTTCATTTTCTTTAATGGCCATCACATCTTCATAAAAAAAATCCAGTTTCATTGGCTCATAATCTTCAGTTGCACGATCGACAAAAAACTCGACTATAGCACTTCCTTTAATAGCCTTTCGAGTCACATAAATAATATCATATTCTAAAAGCATAACTTAGCACCATGCTATCCTTCCTGTCAATGAAGGCTTCTCGAAGATGTATTTAATAAGATCCAACTTTGTTATGAGCCAAGTAGTGTGATAAAGCATGTATTGTCAGAGTCTTCTAGCTGTCCAGGTCAATGCACAATACATCTTCTCTAATGGTGAATACATGGACTCATAATCAATGAATTTCTTGTTCTAGTAGTAAATCGCTCGTTCTTTCCTATCAGTTTTATCTTTTTGTTCCAGCACACATCTTATTGAATTTTTATGCACTGCTTAAGTACAAAATCGATGGTTTTCCTGGGATAGGTGGTACCAATATAGGTGAATTTGACAAGTATTCTTTGATCTTATCAAAAGTCTTTTTACATTCATCATTTCATTCTCCTGGATCATGTTTTCTAAGAAGCTTGAAAATAGGATCGCACTTATAAGTAAGTTAATAAATGAAGCGAGCAATATAATTCAATCTCCCTAAAAAACCTCGCACTTCTTTTAGGTTATGAGAGGGAGATAAGTTTTAGATGGCTTTTATTTTATCCAGGTCTACCTTAATTCTTCTTTCACTGACCACAAAGCCCAATAGTTTTTTTGATTTAGCATTGAATATACATTTAACAGGATTCAACTCCAACTAAAATCTTCTCAATCTATCAAACAACTTTTTTAGGTTAACTACATAACCTTCTCTCTTACAAGATTTTACGATCATATCATCCACATATACCTCTATTTCTTTATGCATCATGTCATGAAAAAGAGTCACCATTACTCTTTGATAAGTAGCACCAGCATTTTTCAACCCAAAAGGTATGACTTTGTAACAGAATGTCCCTCACATGGTCATAAATGTAGTTTTCTCCATATCATCTCAAGCCATCTTGATCTAATTATAACCTGAGAAGCCATCCATAAAGGAAAATGTGGAATGCCTAGCAGTTTTATCCACTAGAGTATCGATGTGAAATAAAAGAAAGTTATCTTTAAGGCTTGCCCTATTCAGATCTCGATAATCGACACACATTCTCACTTTTTCATCATTCTTATGAACTAGCATTATGTTGGCTACCCATTCAGGATATTTTGCTACCTTCAAAAATCTAGCATCAAATTGCTTCTTCACTTCATCTTTAATTTTCAACAGCATCTCTGGCTTCATGCATCTTAGTTTTTACTGTACCGACTTACATTCTGGTTTTAAAGGTAACTTATGCTCTATAATATTAGTGTTGAGTCCTAGCATATCTTGGTAAGTCTATGCGAACACATCCACATATTCTCAAAGTAGCTCGTCTAGTTTCTATTTTTCAATTGGTAAAAGAGATGTACTAACTTTCATCTGTCTTTTATTTTCATCGTCTCCCAAATTCACTAATTCAATAATTTCCTGGTGGGGTTCAATTGACTTATCTTCATGTTCTATTAATTTTAACAAATCAAAAGACAGTGTGTAGTTATCTGAATCTTTCTCATTATCAAGTTCATCAACATAAATTAAGTTTTCAAAATTAAATTCGAGATTATTGCCATGATTATCTTCGTGTTCATTGTTTTAGACCCTGCAAAGGGTAAAATGAAAAGAATATTGGCACACAAAAATAGAATGGCAAGAAAATGATGGAAAGAGAAGAATGAAAAGTAAAATGAAGATGAAAACAATAGAAGAAATATGGATGCATCTTCTAAGTCTTTTATTAAAATGACAAACACAAACACATCATAAAAAATCTCTTAATGCTCGTAGAAAGCAATTAGGGATTTAAAGTTTCATAGTACATTACTTTTTCAAAGTTTTAAAGATAACAGGCAGCTCTATAACTTTCCAATTATCCAGCTTAAAATCTAAAAGATAAGGGTACACGAACAGCTCTTCACTTCGACTCTTCTTTTCTTCATCATCCACCATTTGAATGGCTAACTCTAAAAATTCTTCCACGAATCTTACATTTAGGGCTCCCTGTAAATCTGGATAAATATATCCTCCCAAGTGAAAAAAATCATAAAGGTATGGAATGACCATAGGCTCTGACTCTTACTCATATCCCCTAAGATTAGCTATTCTCTTATCTCTTTTCTCATTCACCATTCTTATTTTGTCCCCTCTTGTTGGCTTATATCCTGAGCCAAATATGTCTCTCTTTTTATATATAGCTGATAGCTTCGTGATTCCATGCAGGTTTTTCCTAAATCCAGCTTCAGGTTACCATCCCATCTTGGTAAGCTGTTTGACTATCATTTTAGTTTGAAATTGTCAGATACATTATTTACACTTTAGTTGGCATCTTGTTGAGCTGTTCTACTATGTTATATTCGTTATGTTTTATTAACTTTAGAAATTCAGAAGCTTCACTCTTAGAGATCGACTTCTGACATTTTTTCTAGGGTTATGATAGGATTATTCTGACTTTTCACTTCTTCTTTTACCTTTGCTTTCTCTTTTTTGGCCTTTTCTAAAGCTTCTAGAGTATAACATCTTTCACTTCAAGTTATACCTCTTACGTCCGTTATGTTTACAGTATCTGAGTTGACTACAACATCACAATCATACTTTTATAGTATTGTTTTATCATTCTAGTATGAAAAAGAGCTAGAATTTTAATTGTTACCATTGGTCGAGAGATGGGTTTTTCTAGCTTTAATGTCTGCTTTTCATCATAATAGATAGTTACCGGTCTATGCACAAACTTATTCTTTAAATTAATAGTAGACACTTCAGCTTTCACCAACTCTTCACTTTCTTTGTAAAACTCTATCCAACCCATATCCATTAATTTTTGCACCTTTTGATGGAATTTGTAACAATTCTCGATAAAATATCCTGAAACACCTATGTGATATTTACAGTTCTCAGTTGAGTTAATCACTTCAGAGTAATTTTAAGGTTCTATTGACTTTAACATGTCAGCTTCGATAAAGACTTCAAACACCTTAGCCATAAGAGTCTTAACTTCATCTATTATTTTCTTTACGTGACTTCTTTGCCCATCAATTAAAGCATTATTAATGGTCTGGTATGATTTGATAGAGGGTTTCCATTAACATTTGGAGTTCCTTATTGGTTGGTATCAAAGTTTAATACCGCTTCATTGATTAACCCCTACATTTTATGCTTCAAAGCTGTACAGTTCGCAGTGGAATGACCTGGATTCCCATAGTGATAATCATAATACGTATTGGGGTCATACCATTTGAGAAATGAAGGTTTCAAAGGTTTAATAATAACAGAAGCAAGTAAATGTTTCTCAACAAGTCAGGGATACAAATATGTATATGTCATAAGAATGGGGTCAAAGATAGATTTTTTTTTGGTATTTTTTTAAGCTCTCAGACCAATATTAGGACTAGGTCTCCATTCTAGTCTTATAGGTACAATAGGATAATTGTAGGTAGGTGTCTGAAATGATGGCTAAAAATAAGGTGGATAAGCTGGTTGTGGTAATGACTAATATGGTTGATGTGGATGAGGAATGGATGTAACATAGTTTACGAAAGGATAATGGGTCTGGTAGACTGATGTAGAATAGGGTGTGAAACCTTTGAACTATTGCCCCACATAGTTCACTGCTTGAGCTTCATTATCTTTCTTTTTAGAAGCTCCATTTTTCTTTGCTCTACTTATCTTTTTTATATCGAGCTTGCCATTTTTTATTGCATCTTCAATGATCTCACCTGATATCACCATATCTGTAAAGTTTTTGGTTGCATTGCCTATCAATCTCTTATAGTATGATATTTTTCAAGGTGTTTATAAATAAAACAGTTATTTTTTTCTCAGTGAGAGAAGGTTGAACTTATGTAGCCATGTCTCTCCATTTTTGTACATATTCTTTGAAGCTCTTAGTTACTTTCTTTTCCATACCTTGTAAAGATAGACGATCTAAATCTCTAACATGCTGATATTGTGTAAGAAATGCCCTTGTGAGCTCTTGTTATGAATGAATACGAGTGAGTCTAATTAGACATACCATCTAGCTGCAGATCTCATAAGCTATCTTGAAATATGTGCATCAATAACTTCTCGTCACGAGTATGTGCTGCTATCTTACGATAATACATGATGATATGAGTCATTGGATATTTCGTGCCATCGTATTTTTTAAATTCAAGAACCTTAAATTTTGGTGGAATGACCACATCTGGAACTAAACAAAGGTTAACCGTATCTGTGAGCCATAAAAATTCATTCCCTCTACAGCCCTAAGCCTTTTTTCCAATAACTTCATCTTCTTTCGAGCACTAGTATCTTCCACTTTTTCAGGTGTCTGTATCCCTAGCTTTTCTCTTTTCTTTGGATCATCCAAATCAAGAACTAAGATTGGCTCAGGTGATTTTTCCATCATAACGGGATTAACAAAATTTTGAAATTATCATAGAGCAGGTGTGGATGTCATTCCTGGATAAGGATTTGGATATCCACCGGGAGTAAGAATTGGCACTCTCGTTCCTTAAGAAGGTTGGGTCAGTCATGGCTCAAACCCTGAAGGGTAGACAAGAGCTACCATATTTGGCGATTGCTCTTGAAAGCTAAGATTTTTTTTCACTGCTTTTTCCTTATCAAGTTTTTTGAGCATATCCATTATAGTACTAAGATCCCTTCTTAGTTCTTCTTGAACTTTCTTGATTCTTTCAAATCGACTGACCTGTTTTTGCTCCATAATTCTTGTTTGAGTCTTAGTATCGTATGAATGACGAGTAGGTTGGGTCAAAATTTTTGATGGGTGAGCTATTCTTGAACCTTTATTACCACAAAGTTTTTTTTTTTAAAGAGAGAAAAAAATCAGAATACTATGTGTTGAAAATTTTATTTTTCACTTATTTTATGAAATATGATATACATGATGCATGAATGCAAGTGGGAGATATTTGCTCTTGAAAGAATTTCAACACTAAAAATTTTTATTGATTCCATATAACTTTTATTACATGAGATTTACCATCATAGAATTATATCCATAGAAGCGTTTGACTTGTTCATAATGGTCTTTCATCTCATCTAAAAAGTTCACTAGGCGCTGTCCATATTTTTCTATGGGATTGACTTCTCTTCTTAATGCTTCTACCTTTTCAACCATCTCTCATGTATTTTCACTACCTTGCATACTTGATTAGTCAGGTGCTCTATATACTGTTGCCTTCCTAAGCTTTTAGCTTTTCACCTCATGTGAGCATCCCTTTTTGAATCACATGTGAAGATCGAATCATTTTCTCTTCTATGCCACTCATATATTATTGCTGAAATATGGCTCTTGTGGTCTTGCAGTTGTGTGTCTAACCCTTGGATCACTAAGTGATGTGATTCTTTTTCATTATGTACTTCAAAGTGTTTTTTTCTTTCTTTTAATAGCATAACTTTCAACCTTTTCTTTTCTTTTTGGCATTCCACCAATCTTGCTGAGGTTGTAGAGTATAATCCCTTCCAATTCTGACATTCTTGAGAAATTTTGGTGGTTTCCTCTTGCTTTTCTTGAGCTTTGCCCTTCTATTAGTTCATTTCCTTTCGAAGCTTATCCATTTTGCATTGCCAACTAAGGTAAGACTTGGTGATTTTTTTAATTTTGAATTGGATTCGTACCTTTTTATTTTCCTAATGTAGATCTTTCAAATCACTATTGGCCAGATCTCATTTTTTTATGACTTTTTTTAATCTACTCCCTTATATCTCTGTTTCATATTTCAATTGTCCTACTTTTTCATGAAGTCTCAAATTTTCTCTTCTTATTTCTTCTTTTTCAGCTTCTAATTCTTTCTTGATAAGCTCAACTTCTAATAATTACACCTCTTTCGAAAGATTAACCAATTGATATGAGCTGTCATCAAGAGAGAGTACTATGTCTCTAGGCTGCCTTGCTTTTCAAATCTAGTAATCAAAAGTGACTTTGTCAATAAGAGGCCCTAACCTCATTCTTCGTGTTCTCTTTTATGCTTGGATCAACTGCTCTAAGGTTCTTGATAGATTCGATTCCCCATAAATAAATTCTACTTGGACCAGGTCATAAGTAGTAAGAACAAACTATTTTGCACTAAATTGCCTAAGCACCATTAATGGAGCATAACTTATAATGCCCCATAGCCCTAATAACAGTATCCATGACTCGTTTCCTCCATGATACAACAAGGGCACCTGAGGCATCCAATGTGCCATCCATTCAATTTCATCCCTGGTAAGCCTTCGTAAGAAAAAGACCCACTCTTCTTTAGTCTTTAATGTTGGCCATTAACTTTTGCAAAACTCTTCAATTGGTGCTTTATTTTGTAGATACGGCTTAAAAAATGCACTCTTCCTACACTTGAAATAACTTCTAACCCATACATATAATAGAGATGCACATCCTATGAATCGTCATTTTTCATTTCGTCGATAGAAATTCAATGACCTGATAGTTTCAGTTAGGACTACTGAAGCGGGATTAATTACTTAGGTTTCAATTTGCTTAAAAAAATCTACCATAGTTATCTCAATATAACCTAAAGTTTTCAAAAAGATTACCATGCCATACAATGCTAAAGCAAATATAGCCATACCTTGATCATCATTTAAATGCCCCTGAATGAAGTTTCAAAGAAAACTCCAATGAAAGTCGAGATGTTCACCTTTAGGCTTCACAAAGGAATCAATGGTTTCTACTTTAACCCCTATAAGCTTGGCTAACTTTTTACGATAACCTGATTTTGGCTTTCGGGTAAATATTTTATCTGAACATTGTAGTTTTATTCTAAGCAAAATCAAATACTCTTCAATAGTTGGCACCAAATTTTCTTAATTAAAAGTGAAGCATCTATAGGATGGATCCCAAAACTGTATAGCTGTTTTGACTAGCTATTCATCGATCACTAATGAGGGATGCAATCTGCTCGTACTTTTTGCAAAAGATTTTTTTTCTTCACTTAACTGACTCCAGACAACAACTAACTCTTTTAAATCATTCTGTGTGAGATCTAAATGCACTTTTTCGGGTAATTCAGACACATAACCGGTAGGCAAACAATCTTCATTCTTTTGTTGAGCTTCTTTCAACCAAACATATACTTTATTATACGGCTCACATGGCACACTAACTGAAGATGAGCAAATTTGTAGTTCTACGGGATCCATGAAAACTTCTTGAAAAAAATATGTCCTAGAGCAAATATCTCAATGCAAAATTGTATGGTATGATTAATGTCAAAAAAAAAGAAAATGAAACAAAATTGAGTTAGTGTAAAGATGCGGTTTGAAAAAAATATTATATTTTGAGTTTTGAGATTTTTTGTTTTGTTTTGTTTTGTATTACTCAAAATTTTTATTCTTAGGTATTTCCTACAAGAAGGTGGACGAGGCTCTACATAAGGCTGGTTTTCTAGGCTTATTATATGCTGGGTTTGGATTGACAGTGTCAAAGGTTCTCAAATTATTTTTCACTGTCATCCATGTTGAACTAGTAAAGCATCCCGATCCTTACCCATTACAGGCTACGAATGAAAAAGGTTCAATTTGAGTGAAAGTATTTCGCTTGCCATTACGAAGCTTATCACCTCACGAGGGCATAGGTACTTTACTTCTTCCTATAAAGGACAGAGCCCAGGTATAGAGCTCATGCATGAAATGCACCATGTCATTGTGTGTGCAAATATATCCTAATTTATTAAGAGTAATATATACAAAAAAAATAAAGCATAAGAGGCATAGTAAAAAAAATGTGAGGGAATTTTTCTTTCGATTTTGATTTGTTGTTGAAAATAAAAAAATAAAATAAAAACAATTAGGACTATTTGAATCAAAATTTAAGGATAACACATAGTTAATTTTGGCTTAACTCTCGAAAATAAAATGTAGTCCCTAGCGGAGTCGCCAAGCTATCATAACGGTTTTGTGTCTGTCCGATGAATTTAGAAACGAAATAAATAATAATAAAAAATAACAGAGTCATCACCAATCCCTTTTTGGCTAGGTGTGATTGGTCACCTATTAAAACATATCCTTTTAATGAAATTAATTAAAATTTATTAGAAAGATAATTTTAGGGTTTACATAATAGTCTGGGTTCAAGAGTCGATTACGTGTGGGGAAGGATTAGCACCCTCACAACGCCCGTTTAAAATAGTACCAATTAACTACGTGTTATCATTTGATTGTGATAAAAAACTAATCTCATTTTCGATATTTGAAAAATAATTTTATTGATTTTTTATTTATTATTTTTTTTTATTGTTCAAATTTTATTCGAGAAAGATAAATTAGAATCTTTTTTATCGAAATAATTCTTCAAATGTTCCAGTACGTTGGTAACATCAGAAAAACTTTTTCTCACCTAGAGATTTCTTAGGCATCACTTCTTGGAATACCTTAGAATTCCATCCTTGGAAGCTCAAATTTACTTTTCGTAAAAAATTATGCCGTGCATGCAATGCGGAATATTACCATGTAAATGCACACATTTTATTCTTTTCTTAGTAATTTTATTAATTATTTTATTTGATTTTTTTTATTTTCAATTGAAATTTTGAAGAAAAAAGAATTTTATTATATTGAAGATTTTCTATAAATATTTCAAAACACTGATAATATAAAAAAAAAATCTTCTCACCTAAGGATTTCATAAAGCATCACTATTCAAAATACTTTTGGAATCCCATCATTGGATAAAATTTTTTTTCTCTCATTTTTTATTACTTATTCTTTATTTATTAGTTAATTTTATTATTATCATTTTATAACCAAAAAAAAGGAAAATTTTTATTTTATTGAAATTTTTTTTATAAATACTCCAATACACTGATAATATTTTTAAAAAAAATCTTTTCACCTAGAGATTTCGTAAGTATCACTACTCGAAGTACCTTTAAATCTTATCATCGGATAAGAATTTTCTTTTCCTATATTTTTTTATTAGTTTTGTATTATAATTAAATTTATTTTTATTTTATTTTATTTTTAAAGTTTATTTTAAAAAATTAACAAAATTAAAAATTTTATCATTTAATCTAAAAAATATAAATATTTTAATATGCATAAATATCAATAAAATAATATATAAAAATTAAAAAAAAAATTTTTACCTGAACCGGACCGGTCAACTATCCGATCAATACGGGTTCAGTCCGACAATTCAATCCGGTGTCAGCGGTTCGAGACGATTCGATTCAGTTTCAGCGGTTCAAATAGACCGATCAGGGGCTGAAAGAGATACGGGTCATGAGTCGGGTGCGCAGACCCTGTGTCGGGTCGCAGGTTGACACGCAAATCCTCAGAGGTTAAAAGGACGTCGTTTTGGGCGTTTAATGAAACGACATCGTTTTGGCTTTCAACTTTCTATAAGTAAAAAAAAAAAAAATTTCTCTCATTTTCTCCTCCCCCTCTCTCTCCTACATTCTTCAGAACTTCTCTCTTTAGTCGATCGACCGGCCAGTCAAGCCACCGTTGTCGTCGCTCCGACCACCGTTGGTAGTGGCCAATTGGTCGTCGAAAAATGCCCAAAAACACCAAAATATTTTCCTCTACCTCTTGAGCACGGATCTGAGCTTGAGTTCACCTGAAAGTGTCCCAAAATCTTTAGATTTACTCTTGAAGTTTTGGATGAAACTTTTTTTTTGGGTATTCTGACTTCATTTTTTTTTAAATTGACTTTGCTTTCTTTTTTGTAGAGACTCTTGGCGCTAAGTTCCCCGTTTTATGAGACTATGGTTTTTGTTGTTTTTTTTTTCCTTTTCTTTTTTACAAAAAAATTCTATATCTTTTTTGGCAAGGTCCCTTCCTCTTTTTTTCGTTTCCCCCCCTCCGTTCCAGAGTTTGGCTAGGAGCTCTATTTATAGAGCTCGGCCGTGCGTGGCACAAGGCTCTACATGAGATGCAAGCATGAGCTCCATGCCCTTTTTATTATTTTTGTTCGATCTGACAGTGAGGGTAGTAAATAGGGTATGGGTAGTAGAGTAAAAGAGTAGTGATATGGGTGATCAGAGGGGTGAGATAAGGTGGCCAGCGGTGCCATGCCAGTCACCACTGCCACGCCAGTTACCACTGCCACCAGCCCCTTTTTTATTTTTTTATTATATTTTATATTTTTGTATTTTTTTATATTTTATATTGTGTATTATGTATTTTTATTTAATTTTTATTATTGTATTTAATATTATTATTATTATTATTATTTCTACGACCAAACAAATTTGATGTTTACAATTATCATATTATATTTTTAATTATTAGATATAATCTTTCTTTTATCAAAATAGTTAGTTGACATGTCAAAATCTATAACAATAGGATAAAAAAGTACAAAACTAAAACAGATATCTTCTATTAAAAATGATAATATATAAGATTATATTGGTTTAGTTATTTCGATTGATGATGATATTTTAAAATTTTTGAATTTAAATTAATTTTTTTAAATTGAATTGATTTGAATTAAATTATATCGATTTGATACAATTTATCAATTTTTTAAAATTAAAATTTTCATTTATTTTCATATTATTTTTAATATATTTAAATAAATTTTGATATAAAATAATTATATTATTTTTTAAAAAATTTAAAAATTTATATAAAAATTATAATTTAATTCGATTTGAATTTTTAAAAATTTTTTCTCTTTTTATTTGAAAAATGATTTTAACCAAATTTAAATATTTAATATTCCATGCTGATCGAATAGAATAAAAAAAATCCAACTCTTTTTTTTTCGGTTTTTGAAGGTTTTATCCAACTCTAATTGAAGAATCCAATTTCAATCGATTTCTGGATTTTTTTTCTTTACCCTTATCTTCGGTGCACGATTCAATCACCCAACCCAACCGGCAGCTGAAAGCCCAAAGTATAGGACATTAATCATACTGCAGGAAGGGAGGCGTGTCGTTTACTAAGCTGTTTCCCTTTTGTTTAATAATAATAATAATAATAATAATAAGAGCGAGAGTCGCCAGGAGATCCCCTTTGAACTTCGATCTGAAAATTGCCAAAACAAATTCAAGATTTTCAAATTCTGGTAAGCTTACTTTTCTGTTAACTCACTCCACTCTTTTAATTCGCTTTATTTTCCGTTTGAATAACAAAAGGGTGATTGCGATTTTTTAGTTCAGAATAGTGGTGCTTAGTGATTTAGTTTAGCCAAATCATATTGTTTATTTCAAGAGAAGGTGTTAATGGATCTTGCAAATGGAACTTAAAGGGACTGCCCAAAGTTAGCTGATATAAATTTGGTAAAATTTCATGGTAATGTAAAAAGTTTGATTCATCATATCTTTAACTGGTATAATGTATACTGCTGGTGGAATTTGTCAGAACTCTACAAAAAGGCTTATACGGTTGCTAATTATATATTTGACTACAAACAAGTATATATACTCCATTGCCGGAGTATGGAATGATAAAATTGTTATGTTAATGTATTTTTAGTTTGTTCTGGCACCCCTTACGTATGGAATGACCGAATGCTCAGGCTCTGGGACTTCTATTTTGAATGGTTTAGTGCATAATTAGATATGAAGATGAGTATCACTTTGGTGCAGTGAAGTTTTCACTATCTGGAGGCTATTAACCCCTTCTCTGGTTGGGGCAATTTTATTTTTGAAGCAGATTATTTATATTTCAATAATTTACAGAGCGAGGCAGCGAATATTGATAAACCTGCAAATAGTATTTGTCCCAAGGAAAGATGCAGAATCAGGAGGGGCCGATAGCTGATAAAGAAATGGAGACTTCTGTATCCATTCCCATATCTGAATTTGATGATTGGGCAAATTTCGCAGATGATGACATTATGCAGCAACAATCTGCCATTCATGCTGAGGAAGCCAAGAAAATTCCATTTGTGGGGAACAAGGTGAGAAAAAATGATTCTTTGATATTATTAACGTGGTTGCTTTTGCCTTGATTTTTGGGTGATTTTTTGTTTTGAACGTTCAGTTTGATATTCTTCATCTTAGCAAAAGTAGTGTTTGTCTGTTATCTGTTCTTCTTGAACTTTATCAGTTCATATATGTAATATCTCTTGTGTTGCTATTCTGCTGTAATTTCATCCCAGTTGCTTTATGCTGTCACGTTATTTCTGATGCAACTGCTTGATTGCCATTTCCTTATCAAATAATGATTATTTGACCATGCAAATGTAGAATGGACGGTATTTTCTATGTATATTCATGTGGAGACATTTTTTATGGAGGTTAGATACATTATCAGTTTTGGAAGCTTAGAGACTGGAAGCTTAGAGAACTAGGATGCTAGTCTTGATATTATGCTGTTGGTTAATTATTTTGTTGTACAGGCTGAATTTTTTTTTTTTTTTTTTCATTTTGTATGTCATTTGAATGTCAACTGGGTCATCTTTTCTTGTCTGCTTCTTATTTTTTCTTTGCACAGATGTTGTTGTGCAAGGATAACTTTCATTCCTTTTGCTAAACTTACGGGTTACATGTGACGCCAAGAAACTTTCTTATGGTACTGCAGGAACCTCTCTCTATGTTGGCAGCTGAATATGAATCAGGAAGCCCCATCTTGCTGGAAAAAATAAAGGTATCTTGCTTTCATGTGTGCATGTCTGTTTGTTCTTTTTGTTTCTTGTTGCTACAATTGTTTGTTTATTTATCTTGTCTAAACAAGAACTACTGTTGGTTTTCCTTAATACAGATGCTTGGTCAACAATATGCTGCCATTAGAAGAACACAAGGAGATGGAAACTGCTTTTTCCAGAGTTTTATGTTTTCATACCTTGTATGTCATGGTGCATTTTGTACATGTTTTTTATTTTTCTTCTAATTTATCCCCAAGCTTCTTGTTGGAGGGGCATTGTTTTCTCTGGAAGTGGGAAGTTATAAAATTTTAAATTGCTGACTAGGAGCATATTTTGGGTTCTCAAGACCGTGCTGAGGTTGATCGTATCAAAGGCAATGTTAAAGAATGTAGAAAGACACTTCAGAGCTTAGGTTATGCAGATTTTTCATTTGAGGACTTTTTTGGGGTAAACCTATTGTTTTTTTCTACCTGTTTTCTTTCCTTTGCCGAAGTAGGTTTTTATGTTCCATTTTATGTATTTTGGAATTAGATGTTTTTATTTTTGTGCATATTGCCCCATCAAAACAAATATTAAGGTCCATGCTTAAAGTAGGTGTCTTTAGTATTTTGTGCTCATGCAAGGGGTTTTTGGGAAAGTCACTGTTACTTTCAAGTTGTAATTCAGTACCTCACAGATTTGTTATTATTTCTTTTCTCCCCTTAGAAGCCTCCCGTGTTGATGTTTGGGGTGAAGTTTTCTTTTATTTTGATAAGTAGCTTTTGAGGGGAAAAAAAATGATGTCGTACATATTTACCTTTGAATTATTTATTTTGGATATATTGTTACTGGACTGAGTTTTCTTCATGAAGCACCTTAATACTTGACCCCATCTAACACCTAGATTTTATGTCTGTCCTTCCATGTGAAAAATTTTCAGTTATTCCTTGAGCAGCTGGACATTGTTCTTCAAGGAAATGAAGATTCCATAAGGTGCATACATCTTGTTACTCTGCCTTGATATTTTCCTGTATTTGAGTCCTTTCATTCAAAATGTATTAATAACCATGATCAATTGATCTTTGTGTGGCTTGAATCCAAAATATTTTCTTTCCTACATTAATTGAAAATCAAATGAGTCTGAGCTGCTTAACAAGGTTTTTTTCCCTTTGTCAGTCTGGATGAGTTGATAATAAAAAGTCGAGATCAGTCAATATCCAACTATGGTGAGTATTTCAAAATTTTTGAGGTATTAATGTGTCTTTCTCCTTGGTATATCTCATAACAAGTTTAGTTGGTTAGTTGTAATGTTTTTCAGATTTGTTACCTCTGGTGAAATACGAAAGCATTCAGAGTTTTTCGAACCCTTTATTCTGGGAGTTTTAATACAACTTTTTTTGTAACCTTACGTGCACTTGACATCCTTTATTATTAAAGAAATGAGGTTTTGAATGGCCAACATTATATTATAAGCATTGTAGTTACAGAAGCCATTTTACTGTTGTCTTTAAGGGGCTGAACATGTTCAATTACCGGTTCATGCTAACGTGATACAGCAATGGTTTCCTTATTTCTTCTTGACAGTTCCCCATGTCGTGTATTGTCTTAATATTTACAATGTTGTACAGTTTACATCATCTATTTTTTTCAATCACACCAAAATTCCTTTGCATGATCACATTTTAATACTTTATAGATTCCCAATTTGCCCTATATGCATTATGGTAAGTTGGTTGGAAATTTTAGCCCTAACTTTATATGTCTTGCGGCCTCATGATTTTTAAATTTCTTTGACCATATAATCTATTTTGTAGTTTTGCAAATCATCTGTAGAGCCAATGGGTGAAGAGAGTGATCATGTGGACATTGCTGCCCTTTCGGATGCTTTGGGTGTGCCAATTCGTGTTGTGTACCTTGATCGAAGCTTTTGTGACAAAGGTGGTGTCTGTGTAAACCATCATGATTTTGTTCCTACTTTCGGTGATCATTCAAATGCTTCAAGTCATAGCACTGAGCCCATCAAGCCTTTTATCACCTTACTTTATCGTCCAGGTCACTATGACATTCTCAATCCCAAATGATGCATTTGCATTTTCTGGTAAGTGGTTCCTCACATGCTTTTAGGATCATTAATTGAGTGCTCTGCTGCACCTCCCCTCGTTTAGGATCGCAAGGAGCCTATGTCTACTTAGAAATTAGAACCCTAATCCTTTTGAGCCACAAGGTTGGATGGCTCAAAGAATTTATACCAATATTCTTGGGCAGCACCGCCCTGAACTACTTTTAAGGAGTTACTAATTCCTTTGATGGCTGCTTGATGCTGTCAACTGTTGACAATTTTGTAGCAATGGCCGTTTTTATTACACTACCACAATAATAGCTTCCCTTCTTTTTTTCCTTTTTTCATTCAGTGGTTATGTCTAAGAGGCTTTTGTTTGTTTGTTTGTTTCGCAGGTTGTTGAATGTCCTAATCAGTGGTGTCCTTGCGGGAAAATTTACTTTGCAGGATGCTATGTGGGGGAAATGCAAAAGTATACACTAATTGTTTGGCTGTAACTCAATGGTTCTAAACTGTTTTGTGATTCTTAACTGTGTGAGTTGGGATATATGAACTGAACACAAAGGTCACCTCAAGACTAGGAAATTTGTATCTTCCTGTTGAGATTGTCCTCGCCTAGAATCTATGTGAAATTGCATCAATCCAAGAGAACTGTTCATTCTGAAATAGTTAAAGATTGATTGATTGATTTATTTATTTATTTATTTTTTGTCTTTCCTCCTTTTAAATTCAGTCACCGTGCCTGGCTTGAAGGGTTTGCTTAGTTAGGAATTGCGATTGATAAGGGTTAATGAATGGTTACTTTAGTAAAATATTGACTTTGATATTTGAAATTTAAAAATATTTTATATTTGAATTATGAATTTATTGATTAATGTGATAATTAAAAGATTATTTTTTTTCATGTGTTATTATTTAAAATTAATTATGTTTAAAGAATCGCATTAGTTAAGGAATTAAGTATTACATTCAAGATTTTTAAAATTAAGCATATTAAATATTTTATTATAATGAAGAGACAGTAACATTTTAATAAATGACGGATTTTACTAAATACACTCAAATCAATAGATTTATCTTGGCAAGGTCAATGGATTTGGGTGATGAAGACAAAAACCTGTTTTAAAACAAATGGTAAGATAATGGGCTCAAAAGAGACATAATGCCACGTATGTGATAAGATGATGGTGCAGAACAGATCAAATTTTCAAGTGAAAACCAGAATTGATTTCCACGTCAGAAGCGTTATGGAATGAGAGACACGGGTACAGAAATGTGAACTCAATAATTCGAAACAGGAAGGTGACAATTTCATATCCACTGACCCATTTCTCTCCCTTAAAAACATAAGTCACACAATCGAGCCAGTAATTTAAAAAATTTTCAAGGCCCTACGTCTCAGCGATTACAGATGGTTCCTGCTCCCACGGTCTAAACCAACAGAGCCTAGAAAATTGACAACAGAAGAGAGAATGCCAAAAAGAGAAAGCACAACTGGGAAGCAACATAAGTATCTTTTTGAATCCCAGAAACTCCTATACATTATACAGATGATGGGATATTTTGTATTTTTATATATATTACTCTTAATATCAGCCAAAATTTTGATGCTTCACTTATAATGCTCCTTTTTCCAACTGCTCGACAATGCAAGTAAACCCGAAGAAGTTTTAGAATTACTTGAAGTTTCATCTTTAGCAAATTTTCAAGATTCTTTTTTTATTTTTATTTTTATTTTTTTCCCTTCTTTACGTATATCCCTCTGATACCTGTAGCAAGATTTAGGGTGGAAGCGATTTGGCCATACTCTGTGCTGGAAGATTACTGCTCACAAATATAATCGGCTTCCTTAGCCTAACTCCTTCGTAGAACAAATTTCTCCACTAGAGGAATTCCCTTCATTTACCATATTTGAATGACTTTCTTGATTATTCTCCTCATGGCTGGTGGAACGAGCTTTTCCAGGTCTTGTTCGAACGTTAAACCCCATTGGGCATGGCACCCGCAAAAGGTGAAGGAAAAGGGACTTGCATGAGAGTTTTACCTTCTTTATTATTAATGTGAATCAACAAGTATTTGTTGTTCCCAATCAAGATGTCAAGAGCAATCATATAAGCAGGTTTCCCAGCTCAAGACATTGAGATGCACGTATCTTTTTGTTCCTTTGAGCATGGGGAATATAGTTAGGGAGTGGGAAGGGGGAAATGATTCATTTGGGTTCAAACCCAAGCAAAGGTGCCTAACAATGGTCCTGTTTACCACCACAAGGCTGCAATAACTGGTTCCATGTCCTTCCGGTCAACTTTGGTACCTGATCACCTGCATTGGGGCCGTCAGTATTAAAGAGTATAGGTCGGCATCTCTTATCCTCATTCATCAAGCTTGAGTTCTGAAAATGTGCAACAAGGGCCGCCTTTCCTTGTATACGAGCATAAGCCGGTGACGCCACCTTTTCACTGTTGAACTTCTCCCACTTCTTCCCATCGAATGTCTACCACAATTTAATCCCTTTAGCTTTAGCATTTCATGTTGCAATTTGCATAACAGGTTTTTTTTGTTTTTTTTAGTGGTATAGACCCCACAACTCAAAATTTAACACAAAACAAACCTGATAAAATGTAATAATTTGACTAGGATTAATCATGTTGATAAATGCATATCCCACGTTGCATTAATTCTGCAACAAAATGAGGGAAAATGAATTATTCGTTTTGATCACTATCAAGTATTATCCTAAGCTTGGAAAATAAAAAATAAAAAAATAAAAAAAAAACCAGCACCCCTCTTTGTCAAGACTAAAAGAATATTCCAGGCAAAAGGAAACTTGCCCTGAAATCAATTGGCAAATAAATAAAATCATAAGTTCCTCGATGGCATTCATCAATTGCAGCCAAAAGCATCTTTGAGGTGTACCTGCAGTTATAATTGACAGTCGGAATCATTTAACACCAAGAAGAAAACCATTGGTACCAGAGATTAATAGGAGGATACATTTCCTTGCAGCAAAGAGATCTACATTTTCTTTAAGTGTATAAATTATGCTTAAGGAACCGAGATACTGATCATAATTGCAATTTAAGAGCTTCTTCAAGCAGATGTAGGAACAGCCATACTTGTGTTTTTGCATGTCTGACTACCTCTCTTTCTACAGCATGTATTTAATTTTTTTTTTCATATTTCTATTCTATTAGATAATAAGCAACTATCAAAATATTGCCGAAGTCCTAAGGCTGTACTACTATCATCTAGCACATCTCCTTTCTCCTGACAATTATCCGGTCATCTTAGAGTTGACGGGCCAAAATTTATTTACTTGCACTTTAGATGGACCAAGTTAGTTCCTCATCAATTAATATTGAAGAAGGGGTGAAACTCTATAATAATGACAGTTTCTCAGAATCAAAGTCAGAAGAACATACTTGTTAGGAATGTTCTTTAACATAAGTGTTGTTCTCGTCTTCCCCTCGTTTTATGTGGCCAATATCAAGTTCGTATTGCTTCTTGTCAGCCTGACTAATGCTGCCCTCATTCTTCCGGCATCTAGCATGTTCATGAGGAGAATCAACTGAACTCATAATTGGAATGATTTGCCGTCTCCCATCATACACTGAGGACCTTGGGTGAAGTAACTGAAGTCCTACATTTTTTTGAGACATTGATAGGTCCACACAGTTTCCACCAACATGAGGAAAGATGTTATGAGAAATGAACTCCATAGAATGTGGCAAGTTGTTAGAACCTCTCATAGTGCCAAGGGAACCTGGATGAAAAGTGGAAGCCTCAGGAGATTCCCCTGCGTAGGCATGTCCCCTGTCCCAGAGAGAAGGATTAAGAGTTGGTGCTGATCCAACATGATGGCTATTTATGGATGCACCAGCGTTCAGCACATGAGGTGGCAGCCTAGGAAGTCCATGACACCTTGTTGTGTCATGAGCACCACAAATTCCATTAACTAAGGAAGGTGAGTTAGGCCACATCATGCTTGGAGGCTGGGGGTGATAAGAGTTACTCCATGAATAATGATGTCCTGGAAGAAAATGGCTCCCATTTCCAGCAGATGGAAAACCTGAGAAAATCAGCAAGACCCAACTATGTTTTTTGGCCAACCAAGAACCAACTAACTTAAATGAATAAAAAAAATCAACATTTTGTATTTTTTTTATATGTAGCTTCACCATCCATATATGAGTTTGACCCAACTGCACATTGAAATTCCTTGGATGAGAACAGAGATATGAAGTTTGCACGTGAATTAACATATAATTATTGGGAAATCTAGGTGACAACAACAATACCAGAAAATGCCACAGTTGCATTATTAGAGAGCCTACGTTGATGCTCATAAGGGCAGCATTCATCTCGCTCCTCTAAAGAAAGCTGGTTCACCAAACTGCAAGCAGAAAATAAGAGGGAACTTTGAAACTACATAAATAAGTAACCATTTATCCGCCCCCAGAATTGGTAAAAAATATTCACTGGTCTGGACTATTTTAAGTTTGATAGCCATGAGTTGACAAAGTGAGAAAGAACATGCAAAATGGAAAAAAAGTCAAGAAGCTTGGAAACACCTTCTTCTTGAACCACCAGGACAGCTAGGCTCAACCTTAATCAGCTTCCCAGCAATTTCACTGCTGTTCAATGCATGAAGAGCAGCCTCAGCAGCTCTAACATCAAAAAACTCAATGAATTTGTGTTGACTTCTTTGTGGTGTTTCAAAGATCTGGGGTTCAAGAAAAAGAATGAATCAATGGCCTATTTATATAGTAGAAAGGAAACAAAATTAACCCCCAATTCACCTCCTTGATTTCTCCATAGGCACCAAATATCTGACGAAGTTCATCATTTGAAACGGATAAATCAAGGTTGAATACAACTAGAGTGCCTTATTTTCATCCTTCTCTGAAGGATTGTCCTGTTATAATGCAACCAGCAATGAAAAGAGTGAATGTTACAGCAACAAGAAACTTGTAGAAATTTTGGAAAAATATACACAAATACAATATAAACCTGAACATGATAGCAATATTTTGATTCCAACTGCAAATCAAAGAAGAATCAGGAATTAGGAAATATGGCAACAAATAAGCTAACCTTTGGAATTGAGTAATGAATGTCAAGTTTCCTGCACCTCAATGGTCTATTCTTGAGCGCTTTCATTGCATTTCGTGCTGCTCTAATATCATATTATGAGATCCAACAAAACCACGATGCTTGCAAGCTGTGTAAAGAGTACGGATGTCACCATATTGCTGCGCATTCAACATGTGGGAAGTTGCAACAAGGTTAAGCATCCAAATAAGAGAAACAAGCTCAAGTAAAGAACGCACACACACACAACCCAAAAGAAACCCAAAAAAGAAATGAGCATCACTATCCAACAATTGCTAACCTCAAAAAGGGCCTTTATTTCAGAATCTTCAACATTACTGTTTATGTTTCTCACAAACAATGTTCTAGAAGGGTGTTCACAACAAGAGTGTTCTCCTGCTACTAAACCATTACATAACCTCAGATGACTATCCCCAGGAAATTCAGAATTTGTTCGCACAACAGTGGCATCATCATCTCCTAAATCCATCCCTCCAACATTGCTAAAAACATCTAATTCTTCTGCCTCCTCTACTGGTTGGACAATAAAATCAAGTCCTTCAGTCACTCCAGAAAACAAGTCATCATCATTAGGCAGAAGGTTTCCAATGGTTTGGGCCTCAAGCTCTTCAAGGGATTCGAATGGTTCCTCTTCCTCGTAGCGTGAGGCAACAGTGTCAATTGAATGGCTATATAGAGCGTTATTTGAAGATAATCTCACTGCAAAAAGGATGGACATAAGGTGCAATCCAGTTATCTAAACAACAGAACAGAAAGCAGAATCATGAACCCTAAAGATGCTATGAGCAAAGCTTGGAGTGATACCCACAATCAAGAGCTTAATATACCATTCAATATGTGACAAACAGTGAGAGGGAGAGAGACTTACACTTCCTAGTAAATAACTCTGAAAATGAGCTTGAAAAGAGAGTGTTCTCAAACTGGGAAGACATGGTGTTGATTTTGTTTCCTTCAGCAAAATGAAATCCATGCTCTCCATTAAACCTTGATTTTGTTCCTGGACCTTGGTTAATAGGTTTCAATAACTTTCGTGACTGATTGGGCACTCTCTCTGATCCCACCGCACGACTATCTATGCATAGATTCACTTTCTGGTCTTGATTGGTGAAAGGCTCAGTATGCTCCAGATATCTTGTTCTCTGACTTTCCACTGGGATAATTTTCTCTGTTGTTGATGTAGTAAGCGGCCTCTTAATGCTGCAGCAGAAAATGTAAGCTTTCACTTCTCAAAAAGGAGTTGGAAAATATACTTAACAAAGAAACTAGAGTCAGGGTTTTAATTCAAAACCGGATCGTAATTGTCTACATAATACTTTTCAACTCATTCCAGTCATCGTTTTTATATTTGATACAGCTCCTCCCAAAAGATCAGGCAGCTCCTTATTGAGGAGCCATGGATAAAAATGTCAACTTGATTTCAGCATATCACTAGGGACAGCTGCTATGACTAATACATGTTAGGTATAACAGTGATACTCTTTCACACAAAAGAAAACAAAATAAAATTCATAGAAATAGAATACATTAAAGACGCAAAGACGGGGTCCACAATTTTTCTCCCGAAAAGGCTTCTTAATTATTGTCTAAAATAGCCTTGTGAAGAAAATGGATTACCCCTAAATCTCAAAGCAAGTTAACAGTCGATCATATTGTTAACTCTCCACCCCCAGCTCAAACATGCATTTAAGTTGGTAAATGCTACTAATGAGCAGCATTAACAACCATTGAACTAAATCTGGCTTATGATTCAACTATCCAGCGAGTACATTGATTTCCAAATACATCAGTTTGAATTTAATTGCCAAAATTTTCATCTTAATGTACAGAAATTAAAAAATAGGTATCTCAATGTATGGAAAGAAAAATTAGTTATAATGTCGAAGTTCACCTAAACCAAGTGATGACAAGAACATTAACAAACATTCCAAGTGGTAATAATTAAGTTCCATGCTATGGACAAACAAAGAGTGGCCAAACTCACAATATGCAAGCATTAGAAGCAAAAAAATTACAGTTCATTCCAAAGCACAGATTTCTCATTTAATTTGCATGAAGCTCCATTCCGTGCTTTCTTATCTCTCTAACTTATTTTTCTTCCAATTCACTTACAATTTCAAAATTTGCATGGGCCAAACTTTTGTTAATTTATGCATATCTAGAACTTTGAAAATCCCATAAAAAAAATTTCAAAAAATCTGATTTTCCTAGATGGAAGATACTTCGAAAACTTCCAGGTTTAAATGCGTTTTGGTGCACATAAAACGCATAGGAATGATACTTTGACTGATTTGGGTTCCATGCGAGATGAAATTTTAGAAGAAAAAAACCTTCAACTTTAAACATGAAAGATTAGAACATAGTTCAATTTCCAATTACAACAACTTCCCGCTATATTTAAAAAATAAGAACATAGAAAACCAACTTTACATATTCTTGAAATACCAACCGCGCTGATCAAGCACGGTCTCCGGCTTCCAAAAGCCAACCTTCCTCTGCCACATTCAAGCAACTTCAAAAATTAGAATGAGAACAAAAACAAGTACAAGCCCAACCAAAAAAAAAAAATTAAAATAAAATTACTTGCTAAATTTACAGAAAAAAAATGATAGGATGCCCATAAAATAAGTACCTCAGTAGGAAAACGTTCATCATCAGAGGAGAAGGATGGTGAAGACAAACTCTGAAGGTCCATCGTCTCAAATGGCATGATGAAACCAAGATTTTCTTCAAACAAACTCAATATTTCTCAAAATATTTCTACCTCTCCACGCCCCTCAACCAACTCTATCAGCTATCCCCAAAAAAAGAATATATATATATATATATATATATATATATATATATATATATAAAAGACGAAAAGCACGCGAAATATTTCCCTCCAAGAAAACAAAAATCTGCACGGTAAAAATAACTTTATTCAACAAGGCAAACAATTGAAAGTATTTAACAGGAAAAAAAAGCAGAGATAAATTGATAAAGATAAAATGGCATGGTATGCAATTATTATGAACATCTTCAAGATTAAATATGCATTTAATATTATGATTACAATATAGGGAGAAAAATGTTATACATGACTACCAAAAAAAAAAAAAATCCAAACCAAGGACGCGGAATTCTTGGGTTTTATATGTCGTATTATTAATTATAGAAACCACAGCCAAAGAAGATTAGGGAAGATCTAACGCACAACCGAACGAGGACAAAGATTTTCAACACAGTCGAGCTCGGAAGTCAAAACTTTAAAAATTTGGAAGAAGCAGCGAATTTTGAAACTGGGAAAGGGAAAGGGCGTAAGTACGAAGAGAAGAGAGGGAGGGGAGAGGAATTTAAAAACGGAGGTGGGAGAGAAATGACTTTGAGAAAGGAGAGAACACCGAATAAATTACGGTATAAGGCAAGGGAGATTGAATGACGAAGGGATCATCTTGGCATCTGTGCCTTGCAAGCACTGCTTTCTTTTCATGCCTTCCTTTTCTCCGCATTGCACGTTAACCACCCCACCTCCTCCTTTTCTTCGTTTTTATTTATAACTCTATTTATTTTATTTAATCTTTTCTTAATCTCAGAAACCCATGTTTTCTCCCTCTCGCTCATTCTTTTTGACTAACACTTTTGATTCTTTCTCTTCAGCTTCCGTTGGAAAATCAATGGAGGACCTCCGGCAACATTCCCAGCTCTCGTCAGAGAGAGGGATATTTCAATAAACGGAAAGAATGCAAGAAACCAGATTAGCTAGCCCAGGCTTCCTATAAACACGAGAGAGAGAAAGAGAAGGAGTTGGGTACCGTTAAAAACTGTCTAGCTGCCCTTAATTCCTAATCCGTCATGGTCTCCGTAAAAGCGTATATGGCGAGTCTTAACTTTCAAGAATCCAGGACTCCTTATTTCTCCGGCCTTTATTCCCCCCTCCCCTCTCTCTCTCTCTCTCTCGCTTAAAAGACCGCGCTGGAAATAGATGCTTCTAAATAGGTTTCAAGAATTTCTTTTACACCCAAATTTGTTTAATACCAAATTATTTTTTAACCCTTCATACTTTTTTTTTCTCTTCTTTTCTACGTTATACATCCCCGGAACCTTAAATCTTGAAAAATTATGTTCTTATCTTATACACTATCAAAATGGATAACCAAAATATATATATATATATATATATAGTTATGATGGAAAGTGCGGAATAAACAATGAGATAAGTTGCAATTTCACTTGAAATTTTGCATATTCCGAAAATATGTTTTTGTAATACGATATTAATGCAAAAGTTATACATATTCGAAAGTAATTATATATTTTAGATATGCATATCTAATAATGTAAAATGCTTTTTGAATATTCATTTTCAATATATTATTTACATTTCCATATAGGTATATTCGAATCGTATTTCACATTATTGGATATGCATATCCAATAAGCAAATGTTGATTTCAAATATTCATATATTGGTAACATGTTTAATATAATTTTTAGCTTTTTTGAATATACAAAACTTAGGAACTGCACTTATAAAATGGAATCAATCACTAGAGAATTTGGATACCAAATATAATTATAGTTATTCATTTACTATAAAAAAGTAAGATTATATTTTTTAAATTAGTTTATTACGAAGGCATAAAGATTGTGTTTTTAATGTTAGTTTATATAAAAGTATAAAATAATAAGTTAAATATATTGTGTAGAAGTTTTATAGTTGGAAAGCCTTAATTTTATGGGTTAGGTTGATTGAAAAAAAATAAGATTTTTATGGTTGTGATTAAAAACTTAGATTTAAGAGGTCCAACAAGCAAACCTAGAATAAGATTGGCATGTAAATGAAGTGAAAATTACATGCAACAAATGAATAAGGCAAATGTAAAAATAAATGTTGCATAAGGGAACGGAAGTAAAGAAATGTGATTATCCATTTGAGTTACATGGGATTAAATTTACAAAGAATGATGAGTAGGGTGTGAAAGTAGTTTGAAGGTTTCAAAATTATCTACTAGAAAAACAATTAAAGAGACTTTCATTTGCAGGTCGATTATCTAATAAAGAAAAGAAAATAGTGGCTTATATGCCAAATAATATGGTCAAACCTAAAAACATATTGTTGACCTTAAACAACACGATGAGAAAAATATCAACTCTATAAGGACTATATACAATGCACGTCAAATATACAAATTTATTGAGAAATCTAGTAGATCACAAATGGAACAACTCATGAAAAAGTTTAATAATTGTAAATATGTGGAGTGGCATAGGACTAATGAGATAAGCAACTATACGAGAGACTTGTTGTGGACTCATTCTACATGTATAGATTTGTTCCATGCCTTCACAAGTGTGCTGGTTATGGATTGTACTTATAAAAGCAATAGATACCATCTCCCATTACTTAAGATTGCTGGTATGACATCCATTGATATGACATTTTTTATTGCTGGAGGCTAACCTTTACAACAACTATAGTTGGCATTTATATGTTAAAAAGTTTGATGCCTTTTGGTTCATTTCCTACTACATTGTTGCTGACAAATAATTGGCATTGATGAATGCAATACAGATTATGTTTCCCAATACAACAAATTTTCTATGCAGATTGCATATCTTAAGAAATGTGATTGCAAGTTGTGTAAAAAGTTTTTTAAGCTAGAAGAGAAGTAGAAAGCATTCATGTCAGATTAAAGTGTCATTATGTTTTTTTCTACAGATGATGAGTATGAAAGGATCATGTTCACTAGAAATTGATTATCAAACTATCTAGAAGCAATCAAGTATGTGAATAAGCAGTAGTTGACAAAGTATAAGGACAGATTTTTTTTTTTATGCTTGGACGAATAAAATAATGCATTTTGTTAATATTATAACACATAGGTATGATTTATTTTGTATTTTAAGATTATTTTGATTTCCACAATTCATAACAAAACATTCATTGTAATATATACTTCTATATTTGTTTAGGATTGAGAGTGCACATGTGAAATTGAAGATGCACGTTGGATCATTTTAAGGGAGTTTGATACATTTGTTTATTTATGTATGTGTTATATGTGTTATGTAATTGATCGTTTGTTCATAGAAGCACCTTTCAACTAACCAACAGACTATTCTATAAAAATAAAGGATTTGCCCCTGCCTTTGTATCCATAAAAGAGATTCGAGAAAAATATCTAGATTTCAATACTTTAAAACATAATATTGTCTTGTTGTACATCGGCCGTCGACATTGCCAACAAAGCTAAGTTAAAGGCCTTTAAATCCTTAAAACCTAGGCCTTTATCTAATTCGGAACAAATAACGTATCCCATTGAAGCTAGTGTATTCCTCATTTTACTTTTCCATGCCCCATCAAAATCTCATATACATCATTGAAATATGATGAACAAAGCCTTTAGAAAGCTTAAAGCAACTCATCAAATATGTAGGTATAGCTTGGACCATAGATTGAATAAGCGCAATTCAACCTTATCATAAGCCTTATTTATATCTAACTTTATTACCATCTGAACTCTCTTCCATTATCTTTTATTTCACATATGATGAATTGTTTCAAAAGCTAACATGACATTATTCAAAATTTGATGCCTCGGAACAAAGTTATTTTATTTTAACTAATAATGTTTAGCAAAACCTTTTTTAGTCTATTAACAAGCAGCTTCGATTTAATTTTATACACCACATTGCATAAACCAATTGGTCTAAAACCTTTCATACAGTAAAGTGACTTCACCTTCAAATAAGAACTATGTTAGAATCACTACCATTAAGAACACCTAAAATAATCCATGAGATATCCCTACCTACAATATGCCAAAATTTCTAACAAAACAACATAGTCATTCCACCAAGTCCCAGTGCTTTACTAAGATTCATTTGGAATAAAGCATCTTTAATATTTGCTTCTGAAAAAGCCATATCAAGCGTAATTTTCATTTCTTCTATAATTCTACATCCCATATCCCTAAACATTTCTTCAAAATGGCTAGGTTATGTAGTAGAAAATATATCAGAAAAATATTTTCAATCTTATATTTTGAATTATGTCACTTTTTAGTATCATATTGAATCCATGCTATACTATTATTCCTTTATCTTTTTAAAGCCACGCTATGGAAATAACCAATGTTCCTATTCCCCCTTGAGCCATAATTCATTCGATCGTTATCTCCACATAACTTCTTCTTGATGCAATAACTTAGATAACTTTTTTTGGTTTTGTTTAAAATCATTTGAGTCATGTCGTAACCACTCGAACTCTCTTTTCTTTTGTTTAATACGAAAGCTAATATTACCAAAATGTTTCATGTTCAATCACTCAAATTCTGACCATATGCATTGATAATAGCAAACAAGTCAACCATGTTTGAAGGTTTATTTCAATGCCATTCTACCCAATTATTTCTTTCACAAACTGCACACCCAACCCATGTATATTCAAATATAAAACTTCTCCCATAATGACCCATACTTGAGAAGATTTAAACTAAAATAACAGAGGTCAATGATGTAAAGTTGTTGTTATAAGGTGTTCTTCCATCATATAAGGGAACAAACTCCACCATCCCTCATTAACTAACTAGTTTGTGATCTAAATGTTCAAGAATTAGCTCTGACTCATATTGTCTCGACCAAGTAAATTTTGGTCTAGTAAAAGGAATCTCTTGAAAGCTATAATAATCTACAATCTCTTTAAAATTATCTATATGTCATAATGGTCTTAAAATCCCACTTTGTTTTTCCTTTATTAATAGAATTTCATTAAAATCACCTATACACAACTATGGCAAATAAGTAATACTTCAAAGTCTTTTAATTAATTTCTATGATTCAAATTTTTTTTTTTTGGTATTTTTAGCCTACCATAGAAACTTGTGAATCTTCACCCCTTCAAGCTCTCTCCAATAGTTACCTGACATCAATATGTGAACTAAAAATATAAAAGCAAAGATATATTCACTTCATTCATTTGTAATAGAGCCAAACCACCACTCATATACTTAGTATTTATTAGAAATATGCAATCATAACCTAGCCTATATCAAATCCACTCCATTTCATTGCTTTTCATTTTCATCTAAGAAATAAATAGTAATGAGGTTTATTCTCCTTCACCAATCTGGTCAATTCATGAATTGCTCTAAGAGCCTCTAATCCCCAACAATTCCAAACCATGCAACTCATTGTGCTCTGTGAGATTGGTTGTTACTACCAATCACTATCATTTCATGTATTTTTTCAATTCTTTTAATCCTTCAACTAATTGTTCTCTATACCTTTTGTTCTTCAAAGCACTCAATACCTCATGCATTGATCATACCATTCTTTTTATAGTTGCAACCTTAACAATGTCCAATTGACAAGACTTTTTGCTAAGCCATGCTCTCGCTTGTTTTCACATCCCTTTTGTTTTAATAGCTCTTGATTTTCCCTTCATGTTGACTATATAAAAACCTTCATTTAATGGGTTAGCATGATACCCAATAGGATTAGAACTTGTTAAAGAGAATTATGTATCATTATTAAAGTTAAAGCAGTGAAATTGTTAAAAAAATTTTAATTCCCTAGAGCCAAGATCAATCAATAAGATTATGCAAAAAAACATATATATACAAGCATGCATAGTTTAAGCTAAAGATGTTACCTTGAATGCTGAAAATCCATTGTTTAAATTTGGTGATCTTCTAAATAGATTCCAAGTCTAGAAACTGTCTAAGTGTTCAGCCTCTAATGATTGTCCACATGAACTCTTGTAAAATAATCTTCTCTAAGATTTGATGAACTCAAAGCCACACTGTAGCTAGTAAGTATTTGTAAGACCTTTTATATTTTTTAGTGAAACTTCTTTTCTTATTATTTGATCAATGGAGGATGGCTTGATGTCCTTTTTATAGGTGATACATTGGCCACATTAGGTTTAATACATGGAATACAAATTTTCACAATGAAACCTATGCTAGTCAAATGTACTAAATAAATGAAACTCTTTCTCTTATTTTTATTTCCTTTATTTTTGGCCATACCAAAATCAAATTAAGTTCAACTTAATTTGTCCCAATTTTAATCTTTTACAATTGTCCTATTGTATGCGACCTATTACGTTCTTTAGCATGTTGGCAATAAACACAAGCATTGTAAGCCTTAGTATTCGGTTATGGATAAAACAAACTTTTTATCTTCATCACCAATTCTCCAATTAGCCAATCTTATGTTTATAGATCATGATCAAACTAGCTTCATTGCCATAACCCCCAATTACTAAAAAAAAGTCAATATGGCTTGACAACCTATCTATGAATGGTCTTGTGTATAATTAATATTCTTTCATCACATAGTATCTCGATTTGAACATTGAGTATAGTTTAGTGTCTACTTAATCTTGTTCAACTACATTAAGTCTTGTTATTGACATTAACTCACAAATATGTTTTAGAACAATTTTGAACTTTTATTTCACTTTGGCCAAAAATTTTTCAAGTTAATTCAATCAAGACTAGTTGAGATACCCTTTTGATCACATAAAATGATGAGTCTCATCTTGATTACTTCATGCATCTTTATATGCTTTATGTTATACATAACAATACTTGACTGAAGCATTCTTATTTAAAATCATAACTAAAGTCAATAAATATCATTCATCATATAAGATCATAAGTAATCTCAAGTCAAAGGATCACTTATGCAACTATCACATGAAAATGTAGCTATAGACACTATGAAAACTATCATATAGCATTCTTATATCGAGTTATGTTTAGTGAACTTGTTCTTATAACAAGCACCCACATGTTAACTCAAATTTACCCAAACTTCAACCTATGAGATTGGTTGCTTGCTTCATAATGAAGAGCATAACCATGTGCTAGTTTTAATAGCTTTTGTTAATGACCTCTTATTGATAAAGCATCGACTAGAAACAATTTTGGAACATATAGCTTTATAATTTAATAATTAGAATCTCATTGTAATTCCCTTGCAAAGCTTTATTTATATTCCAAAGACTTTATCATATAAGCATCAACATTTAAATACATGTATTCAAACTCAATAATAAAGAAATAAAACCTTTATAAGATATCAAATATCAAAATACTTCAAATACGACAATATTTTAGCCAAAATATGATCGATTTGAAGCACAAATACCAACAATCTTTCACTTACACTAAAGCCAATCATTCATTTATCTAATATCATATTTGATTACATGTTTATCATGTTTCTTCTAGGACATAGTTTTAGTAAGAGGATTAGTAATGTTATTCTCAATGCATACTCGTTCAATTTTAACATCACCTCTAAAAATAAAGTTTTTAATAAGATGATATCGTCTCAATACATGTTTGGATCTTTGATGAAACCTCAATTCCTTAACTTAAGCAATAGTTCCATTGTTGTCACAATAGACTATTATTGGATCAACAATGGAAGGAACAACCTTTAGTTCAGTTACAAATTTTTTTATCTAAATAGCCTCTTTTGTAGCCTCAAATGTAAAAATGTATTCAATTTTGGTTACAGGGTTATACTCTATTTGAAACTTTTTCAACTCATTGCTTCACCATTCAGAGTAAAAACATAGCCACTTTAAGACTTACTATCATCCTTGTCGGATTAAAAACTTACATCACTATAACCCTCAACAATAAGTTTGGCTCCATTATAAATAAGAAATACATTATTCGTTCTTCTAAAGTACTTAAAAATTGTTTTCATAGACTTTTAGTGACATTCACTTGTATTTGTGTGATATCTATTTGTTATGCTTAAAGCATATGGGATATCAGGCCTTGTACATAGCATTATATACATAATGGATCCAATTGCCAAAGCATATAGAGCTTTATTCATGCTATCTTTTTCAATTTGTGTCTTAGAACACATATCCTTGGAAAGATTTATGCCATGCAACATTGGTAAGAATTCCTTTTTCGATTCTTTCATACTAAACCTTTTAACACTTTGTCTATGTATCCAGATTATGAAAAAGTAAGCAACCTCTTTAATCTATCTTTATAGATCCTTATGCCGATCACATATATTGCTTATCCCAAATCTTTCATGGAGAACTTCTTTGATAACCAAATCTTGGTAGATTGTAACATGGGTATATCATTTCCTATAAGCAATATACCATCCACATATAGTACTATAAAAATTATTACACTTTCATTTGTCTTCTTGTATACACAAGGTTCATATATGTTTTTGATGAATCCAAATTCTATAATTGCTTCATCAAAATGTATATTGCAACTCCTTGATGCTTGCTTAAGTCCATAGATAGACTTTTGAAGCTTACACACCAAGTCAGCATTCTTTTTAGATTCAAAACCTTTGGATTATGTCTTGTACACATTTTTTTGTAAATTTTCATTAAAGAATGCCACTTTGACATCTATTTGCCATATCTCATAATCATGGTATGTGACAATAGCAAGCAATTCCTAATGGATTTTAACATGGCTACTAGTGAAAAAGTTTCATCAAATTAACTTTTTATTTTTTATTATAACCTCTTGTAACTAGCCTGGCTTTGTATGTTTGTACATTGCCATCCATGTTGGTTTTCTTCTTGAAAACCCACTTGCACCTTATAGGTTTTACCCCTTTGGGTGGTTCCACCAAAATCCATACTTAGTTTGCATACACGGATTTCATTTCAGATTTCATGGCCTCATGCCATTTTTTAAAATCAATGTCCAACATTGCTTCTTGATAGGTAGTAAGATCATCATCTATGATCAACTCATCCTTGTCCATAAGAAATCTGTATCTTTTAAGAGATTAGTGAGTCTTACTTGACCAATGAAGTCCTTGTGTATTTTGAGCTTTTAGCTACGTATCTAATGCCTTAGCCATTGGCTCAAGTTTCATTCTTGTGTCAATTTATGTTTTTTGAATTTCTTTGAGTTCTATTTTACTTCTATTATTCTTTTTAAGGATAAACTCTTTTTTTAATAAGACAGCTTGTCTAAAAAGAAACACCTTTTATTTCTCAGAGTTGTAGAAATAATATCCAATAGTTTTCTTTGGATATCTTACAAATTTACACTTAATCGATCTATCTCCAAGCTTGTCAGGTTGTGCATGCTTCACATAAGCATCACATCCCCAAATCCTTATGTATGACAAGTTAGGTCTTTTATCTTTCCACATCTAATATGGTGTATTATCAACAGATTTAGTTGAAACTATATTTAGAAGATAAGCGGATGTTTCAAGTGCATAACTCTAAAAAGATATAGAAAGATTTGAATTGCTCATCATGCATCGAACCATGTCCAACAAGCTTGTGTTGACATACACAAGCTTGTTAGCTTGTGCATGCTTCATATAAGCATCACATCCTTAAATCCTTATGTGTGGCAAGTTAGGTCTTTTATCTTTTCACATCTAATATGGTGTCTTATAAATGGATTTAGATGGAACTATATTTAAAAGATAAACAAATGTTTCAAATGCATAACCCAGAAGGATATAGTAAGATTTGAATTGCTCAATGTTTAACAAGGTTGTATTTTTCCCTTCAAAAACTTCATTGTATTATGGTATTCCAGGTAAAGTCCATTGTGAAAGAATCTCATTCTCTTTTAGATAACCTAGAAAATCATGGCCTAAGTATTCACCATCTCGATTAGATCTAAGTGTCATGATACTTTTACCAGTTTTCTTTTCAACCTCTATTCTAAATTCCTTAAACTTTGTAAAGGATTCAAACTTGTGATTTATTAAATACACATAACCATATCTTGTATGATCATCAGTGAATTTAATGAAATAAAAGTACCTTCCTCTAGCATTTGTATTCATTAAGACACATACATCTGAATGAATTCGTCCAAAAACCACACTAGCTCTTTCTTCTTTTTCAGTAAAAGGTGATTTGTTCATCTTTTCAAGCAAACATGATTCACAAGTTTTATATGATTCATAATCAAAAGGATCAAAGTATCCTTGTTTATGTAACTTTGTGATTCTTGTTTCATTTATGTGACCAAGTCTATAATGCCACAAGTAAGATTGATTTGGTTTATCTAGTTTAACTTTCATGACACTTATATTAAGAACATCATTGTTTAATCTAAAAACATATAAGCCATTGTTATACATTCTTATGCCATAAAACACACTATTTAAATAAAAGGAATAATAATTGCCTTTAATATTAAATAAGTATCCATCATTCATACTTAAATAAAAAATTGAAATGATGTTGAATTATGACAGGAACATAATAACAATCTTTTAGTTCTAAAACTAAACTTGAAGGTAAAGGTAAATAATAAGCCCCCACAGCGTAGGCAACAATACTTGCACCATTTTTAACACGTAAGGACACTTCTTCCTTCTTTAGGCATCTACTCTTCTTTAGTTTATATATGTCATTACATAAGTGAGAACCTAACCAGTATCTAATACCTAAAAAGATATGTCAAGAAGAGATAGGTTGATCTCAATCATAAACATACTTAAGGTAAAAGTCTCTTTAGACTTCTTATCCTTCAAGCTTGATTAGATTAATCTCAATCATAAACATACATGAAGTGAAAATCTCTTTAGACTTCTTCTTCTTCAAGCTTGCCAAGTAGACCTTGTAATTTCTCTTTTAATGACCTTTCTTACTATAATGGTGACATGCACCCTTATCCTTCTTGATGTTGCTAATAGGCTTGATAGCCTTGCTTACATCTGTTCTCTTATCAACCTTTTTACTTTTCTTTTTCTTGGTTGACTTTTTCTTGGCTTTTAAATGAAAAAACTAGAAGAGTCTCAGGCTTTTGATTTTTAATGGATTTTTCAGTAGTGTCAAGCATATTCATCAATTATGGTAATGTTACTTTCATTTTATGCATATTGAAATTCATTACAAATTGTGAAAAACTACTAAGAAGAGATGACAAGATCAAGTTAACACTTAACTCATGATCCATCACAAATCTCAATTGTCCAAGTTTTTCATTTCAATTAATCATCTTGAGACAATGCACTTTGATCGAAATGCTATCAGACATCATTATTTGGAACAAATCTTTAAAAGTCTAAACCTTTCAATCCACCCTTGTTTGTCAAAGAACTCTTTAAGGTGCAAAATGATTATTGAAACATCAATATTCTCATGTTACTTTGCAACTCAAGTGTCATGCTAGCCATTGTAATACATGCGACTTGATCAGTATGGTCTTTATGGGTTTCATAAACCCATAACATTGCATCATCAATACTAGCATCTAGTTCTGATAGAATCAGTTCATCAAGAACATAAAGCATTTTCTCTTACTTTAGGATAAACTTTAAATTATAGTACCAATCATTGAAGTTAAGCTCTGTAAGCTTGTTAACATTAAGATGCTATGAAGTGATAGGTTATTACTCATGTTTGCAACCTATAAAATTGAACAAGTATCAGTCATATTGTTCAATACCAATATAGAAAAAGTCCAAATCTAAATATTGGTTGCTCCCACTATTTTAATCAAATCAATTGCCTTCACTATCAATTCAGAAAAATTATATTTTTCTGATGGGCTAAGGTCTTATTTAGTTTACCATAACCTTGAGGTTTGTCTCAACAAGTCATGATAAGTAAATTAGGTAGATAACTTGCTTATCAATTTCATCTCGATGTGACTCCTAGATCAATTGGGTGACAACTCCTTGTCTAATCACATCTTATGTGATTCACCCAATTATTGCCTTTATCATTATATGATCAATTTTTTTGCATCCAAATAATACAATAAGAGTTAAGACCCATTCACCATTACAAAACCTTATTTCAAATAAATAACCTTTAAAAAAAAATTAGTGCCTTGTGTTTTGTCTCAACAAGCCTCACTAGTAGAAAGTTTAGTTATTTATGTTAATAGAAGGCATTAAGACTTAATATTTTTCATATGGGATTTTTTATTCATCATAGGTCTTATCAAGCATGCATAAGAATTCATCATATATCTAATAAATTTAATCTTGTCATGCATCTCATAATTATAATGGCATTTATCACAAATAAATTCTAGCATGTATAACAATAAATCAATATAGCATATATGGTATTTATCTAATAACTAACATACATACTACAACAATCATCATGTTTAGTTTAAATTCATGATCTTGCATATATATTCTTTGAATCAATGTCAATATCATATATCACTTATCAATCCAACTCAATGTGATGCAAGGCATAAACATGTTTAGCTAGCAAGGCATAGACATGTCCAACTATTATCTTAGGAACATGTAATTTGTAATAATAACTTCCTAAACAATTAAAGAATTATAATTTTACTTAAGTTTTAATGTAACATGGTCAACACCACTCTAAACCATTTAGGAACGTTAGTCAATTAAAATCAAGCCAAATTACAGGCATTAGGATTTTCCTAGTCCAACTAGGTGTTGTAGTGAAATAGTTTCTTGTTAATTAGAAGTTCTAAACAATTTAGAAAGTCCAATTCAATTTGCATTTTATATGAAATCTTATTTCTAAAACCTAAACTATTTAGGAATCTAAATTCAATGAGAAATAACTCCATTCAAGGGCTTGGCCAATCCAAGAAGGAAAATAAGTTGCGGTAGGTTAGTTTTTATGGAAACTAGGTAGTTTTGGCCATCTTTTGCTATGCCACCCCTACTAGCCACCATCCAAGAGTTCTAAACTCTTTCCCATGCTTTCTTATGCTTTTGGTTATGATTCTTGAATCACAAGTAACAATTACTTTGGCTTTTATAAAAACAATCCACTAAACTTGGTGATCAAGAAAGCAAATCTTAAAATCTTGGTGAACAAGTTTCCTAAGATTCTCAATATTGATTACCAAGTAGATTTTCATTAAAGTCTTAGTGAGCAAGTTTTTAATGTCTCTTAACTTTTAGGAATACCACATGTGTCAAGAAAATCAATTATCATAATCATATTAGGGCAACCATGCATCATATGCATATTTTACATGCCCAACCACCACCGACAAATTTTTGGGCTGAACTTGTCATCAATTTTTGAATGACCAAATCATTCAAAAATTATAAAATTTTTAAAAATGATCATCAATATATATGTTTTCATGTTTTAAAATTTCGTAGCCAAACAATATTCTTAGAGTGAGAAACAATTTTCATAATATCACTACAATAGAATCTTCCTAATATGGATAGATTGCAAATAAAAAATTCATTAAGCATGTAAATGATATCCATAAATCATAAAATTTAATACCAATCATCTTAAGGCATCATGCTTTGATGTTCTGAAAGAATTCAATCAAAAAAAGCATAGAAGAAATTAATTTTCTAGCCTCTCTATCACAACAACAGATTACAATCAAAACAATTTTGATATCATGAACAACCAAACAAACTTCTAATTTGTATAATCTATATTAACAAAGTACCACTTGAAGGGAATTATGTATCATTATCAGAATTAAAGCAACAAAAATTTTAAAAAAATTTAATTCCCTAAAGCCAAGATCAATCAATAAGATTATATAAACAACATATATATAACCATATATAGTTTCGGCTAAAGGTGTTACCTTAAATGCCAAAAATCTTTTGGTTCAATTTGGTGATCTTCCAAATATATTCCAAGGCAAGAAGCTATCCAAGTGTTCAGCCTCTGATGGTGATCTACACATGAACTTTTGTGAAAGAATCTTTTCTAAGGTTTGGTGAACTCAAAGCCACACTATAGCTAGTAAGTATTTGCAAGACCTATTGTATTTTCTTGAGCGAAACTTCTTTTTTTATTACTTGATTCAAGAGGGGACAGCTTGCTGTTCTTTTTATGGGGGATGTATTCAACCACATTAGGTTTAATACATGGAATACAAATTTTCACAATTAACCCTATGCCAAACGAATGTACCAAACAAATGAAACTCTTTCTCTTATTTTTATTTCCTCTATTTTTGTTCATACCAAAATCAAATTAAGTTCAACTTAATTTGTCCCAATTTTAATCTTTCACAATTATCCTATTATGTGTGTGACCCATTAGGTTCTTTAGCATGTTGTCAATATACACAAGTATTGTAAGCCTTAGTAGTCAGCTATGGATGAAACAAACTTTTTATCCTCATCACCAATACTCTAATTAGTCAATCTTATGTTTATAGATCATAATCAATGCTAGCTTCATTGCCATGATCCCTAATTGCTAAAGAAAAGTCAATATGGCTTGACAACCTATCTGTGAACGATTTTAATGTATAATTAATATCTTTTCATCACATAGTATTTTGATTTGAACATTGAGTATGGTTTATTATCTACTCAATCTTGTTCAAACATGTTAAGTCTTATCCATGACATTAACTCACAAAATAGCTTTATAACAATTCTAAACTCTTATTTCACTTTGGCCAAAGATTTTTCAAGTTAATTCAATCAAAACTACTTGAGATACTCTCTTGATCACACAAGGTGATGAATCCCATTTTGATTACTTCATGTATCTTCATATGCCCATGTTATATCCAATAATACTCAATTGAAGCATTCTTGGTTAGAACTATAAATAAAGTAAAGTCAACGTATAACATTCATTATATAAGATCATAAGTAATTTCAAGTTTAAGAATCACTTATTCAACCATCAAATGAGAATATAGTTATAGGCACTATGTGAACTACCATATAGCATTCTTATATCGGGTTATGTTAAGTGAACTTGTTCTTGTAACAAGCATCTATATTTTAGGAAAAATTTACCTAAATTTCAACCTATGAGATCAATTGCTTGTTTCATAAGTAAGAGCATAACCATATGCTAGGCTCAACAATTTTTGTCAATGTCTTCTTATTAATAAAGCATTGATTAGGAATAATTTTAGAACATATAGGTTTTATGTGATGATGATCTCATAATTACAATCTTATTATAATTCCCTTACAAAGCTTTATTTATATTTTGAGAACTTTATCATATAAGCATCAACATTGAAGTATATGTATATAAGCTCGTTAGTAAAGAAATAAAGCCTTTATATGAAATCAAATATCAAAGTATTACAAATATGACAATATTTTAGTCATATGATTTGGCTTGAAGGGTAAATACCAACACTTACCTTTTATGGCCCTACATTTGTTTATAAGAAAGTGGGATTATTAGGATTTTCTTTATCATTCACACCTTCCTACAACCCAATTAGTCGAGCATCTTGGGGTGTCCCTCCATCAGCTTGCAAGTTTCCCATAATAAGTTTTAGATTCCATTCTACCTTTTACAACTTTCTAGCTTAACGATCGTACTACCCTTATCACATTTATAGCATTTCATCATCCCTAACAATGTTAAACACCATCTCTAATGCTGGTTTTATATTATTTCCATGTAACCTAAGCATGTACGCCCCACTCAGAAAGGATGTTATCTTTTACACTAATAAACTATGTTTGCCCTTTTGTGACCTAGACAATCCCCTTTTAGGAACTTTCACTTGCAACCTGCCCTTATATTCCCTATTCACCATCTATCCCTTATTTCTCATCCTAATGGCATAATTACAATTACTCTCTATATGATCAAGATTTCCACAAATATAACAAAATTTAGGCAAAAGTTCATATCTGAATATAACTATACTATTCCTTCATCACCCACAGCTACTTTGGTTCCCCTTTTTAAAGGTTTATGGACATTGATGTTTACCCTAAATCTTTAGATATTACCCCGATCTAGTCTAGTCTCGACACATATATAATGCTTCTACTTCTCTAATAGATTCACCTAAAACTATCCCAACTCTTTCATAATCAAATCTAATCGAAGACCATGCACTTGAACCTAATACGAGAACCAATCCATATTAATAGATTCCAACAACACCAAACCATTAAAATCTTTAAACACTATAAATGCCTTGTTAAAAACCAAGGTGGATTAAGCAAAACCTTATCTTTTACCTTCTAACTTTTAAATTAGAATAAAAAAAATTTGATCACCTATCATTTTGATACTTAGTCTTTTAAAAAGATGCTTTTCTTCATCAAAGACAGTATGTATAACCTCTACATTGACACCCTTTTTAATAAAAATTTTACCATAGAGGCAGTTTTTCCCTGCCTCCAACGTAGCCATCACTCATTCCTTATCAATAACCATCTTTATTTTTTCATCCTCTACAAAGCCTTTAGCCCTTCTGTCATTTGAACTCTAACCCACTTTGCCTAGTAAATTATGAAAATCACTAAGCAACAATGATGATTCATTGTAACTCAAGTCAACACAATCGATGCAACCTTACGAAAGATTATAAGGAAAAAAAGGGCATAAAAACTTTAGTTTCACTATGAAACCCTAAGACAAAACCTTTTTTCCACTAGAAAACTAGAGGATAAGACCCTACCCCTATTAGGAAATGTATAAGAGACTAGACTAAAACTGTAAAAAATATTTTAAAAAGTTTCTTTATCTTTTGTTTTAAATTTGTAATGAATAAATAAGATCCTATAATGAATTTTTTTTTTTTGGCATAATGTTAAATGTTTGTTTTTAAATAATAATCTAAAGTCAATGCCAAAATTTGTGATGTTTGAGTTGGAGGTTTATTACTAGTATATTGCATCTTTTTCAACTACAAGTGATTTTTGTTGTCAATTTAGTCAAACCACACCATAGATACCAAATCTTTTCATCATATTGCAAAAGTGGGGGTTTAATTTTTTAATTATATTATATGATATTTTTTTTAAAGGATAATTATATTTTCATGCTTTTCACCTTTCAATTTTCAATTTTAGACGTTCAAAAAGTGTTATTTTAGTACTAAAAGTTATTATATAGTTATCTCATTATACCATTAGTCCTAATGTTAATTATCAAATAGATTTACTAATGGAATACATTGTGAAATTACAATGACTAAGTAGCATTACATTGAACGTTATATATATATATAAATAATTATACTTTTAGTTTTAAATATTTACGTGTTTTTAATTTTAAGTTCTAAACATTTGAAAATGACTATTTCAGTACTAAAATTTATTAAATTGTAACATTCGCTCTAATGTTAATTACAAAAAAATTTTGCAAAAATGCACACATGAAAATAGCAATGACAATGTGACATTACTTTATGCTCTTGCCTTAACTTTTTTTTCTTTTACTAAACAATGAACTTTGGCTTTTAAACCTTTCAATTCAACTACCATCATTATTAATGTCTATTAAAATGAAGATATATAAATATGTCATTTTATTATTTTTTTATAAAGACATATTAAAAAAACTAACAGTATGTTTGGTGCAATTAAATAAGCAAAAAAGTGATAACTCTATGAAATAGTTATTTTCAATGCTTAATGAGTTAATTTTGTTTAGTTCTTGGCTAAATAATGATCATTTTACTCTTAATGTGCTTAATTTGCTGTTTTGTAGGAAATCTTAAAAAAAATAATTGAATCTTGATAAATCTTGAAGAATCTTAGAAGTTCTTGATCAATTTTGATAAATTTTTAATATATTCGAATGTTCTAGGTAAAGCTTTGTTGATTTTTAGAGTTCTTGGAAGTCTTGGAGTTAAAATGAGGAATGTATGTAAAACTAGTGTTGCTGAACCTATTGAATGAAGAATTCTTCAATTTTGATGAAAAATTTAGAAAATTCATGCCAGAATCATAAAAGGGATGTTCAACAATTATTAAGGGAAATAGTGTAATTTCAAGTTGAATGCAAGTCCACGATAACTTATTTAGATGCATATACATGGCATTACTATGGATGACATGGCAACAAGTCAAATCTCATTGGCCAAGAGAGATGACTTAGATCTTAATATGGCATGATATCTTGACAAATCTTTCCAAATTTTGAAAAGTCAAAACAACCTTTGATTTTTCTATTCTAATTGGGGAATCTTACTTTGCTTTGGATTTCTTACTTTGACTTAATATTCCTACTTTGAGTTGGTTTTCCTACATTGACTTAAAAGTTCTACCTTCACTAGAATTTCATTTATTTATACTAGGGTTTAATATTTCTATTGAGGGTAGGATTTGCATTAATTAAAAGAGACTCTGAACAAGGCAACATACAAAGAGGATTTAAATTCTTTTCTTCGAGAAGTCTCCAATTTGAAGGCAACCTCCAAGAAGCTTTCAAGAATGACAAGTTTTGTTCTAACTTCAAGAAGCTTTCAAGAAAGAACAAGACCTACTCCAACTTGAAGATCATATTTTAAAAGGCAACTTAAGGTTCAAAATAACATGACAACTTTTCTTTTCTCTTCAAAAACTCTAGCCATACACCATTTTTCAATTTTAAAAGATTTAAAGTTAAAGAAACTATCAAGAACAGTTAAGCAGCTGAAAGTTTCAAGACTTTTAAGCTACTAAAAATACTTAAGATCATACAAGATTCTTGCCAAAAGAAAGTTGCATATTGCAAGTAGTTGAAAGTTAAGATTTTAAGAGCTGCTTGAGAAAGTTTAAAAAAGAACAAGTCTCTTCTCAATTCAAAAAGATTAGCCACACCTAATTTTTATCTTATGAGAGCCAAATCAACCAAGATTTATCTTTCTAAACAAGATAGAGAGAATACAAGTTAGATGATCCATCCAAGTCAACACCTAAAACACCTAAGATTTGGTCTACAAGCATTCATAAGAAAAAAGATCAAATTTAGCACAATAAGATTCATGTCCAGAAGACTTCCTCATGTGAAAATCCAAGCCAAGCTTAAGTACACTCCTTGAAGAGATCAAGATTAAGTCTACTGCACCTCTCTAGGGTTCTTTGTAAATCTTTTACTTATAAATAGCTAACTTAGGCATTAGGGATGAATATGGTTGGAGTGACTTCCCAATCTCTAGTCATTTAGCTTCTTTTTTTTTTACTCTTTTACTTTTTAAGCTTGCTTTAGTTTATGGTTAGGGTGACAAACCAACTTATTGTATTTTAAACTTTCTTTAAGTTTTTAAGCTTTCATTAAGTTGTTTTATGTTTCAATTCATGTTTTCAATTTAATTCAATTTCTATTTAACTTCAATTCAATTCAAGCTTTCTTAAATTCTATTATTACTTTCAATTCATCTAAAATTTGCAATTTTCCTTTAAGTTGAATTCTGTTCTATGCAATTCAAGTTACATAAGTTATGTTTTTGCTTTAATTTGTTGTTTTAAGGTTTAAGTAATTAAATTTAATTCGGTTTGCATGTTTGTAAGTTTAATTAGATCTGGTTCTAAGTTAGTTTGTTGTTCTTTAGTTAATTCATGTTAAGTTAATTAGTTTGCATGTTATTAAGTTAATTTAATTTGGTTTCAAGATAAGTTGTTGTTTCAAGTTTAATTCCTATTAATTTAATTAATTAGTACATTCTTAGGGTTAATTAGTTTAAATTGCATATTATTTGCTACCATCTAAGTTTAATTGAAGGTAGTTAAGTTCTTGCATGTTAGTTAGGTTTAATTTGCATGTTAATAAGTTTAATAAGTTAATGTTACATTCGATTTAAGTTAATTTAAGTTGTTTAAGTTATGTTATAGTTAATTCTTAATCTTTGCATACAAATTTAAATTTTTAGGTGGTTGCATTAGTTTTTCATTAAGTTTCGATTTTAATTTAATTAAAGCATATAGTTTGCATATTTAAGTTGATGTTTTGATTAGTTTGAGTAGTTTAAGTAGTTTTTACATCTTTTTTGAATTCTCTAAATATAAATAAAGGTGAGATAATTTCAGTACTTAAATCACTCTTTTATAATCTTTGTGAGAATGATCTTTACTTACTACTTGTACAATTTCTGCACTTATAAAAAATAATTAAGTTTTTGGCGTTGTTATTGTAGACACTGAATTTTGTCCGAAACATTTTAGCATGGTTAATCTAGGCCCTTTTACAACCCTTTAAGAGCCCATAAAATGCATCGATATTTAGGCCTAATAAATAATAAAAAAAGAAACCTATATGATTACTGTCAAATTCTTTTGCATGGTATTTATATCAATGATACATTTTCACATGAATGCATGTCAAATAAATAATAAACAAAATGGGTAAACCGCAAAGTTAACCCTAGTCTAAATTGAATAAAACTTTATCAAAATAAATAGAATCGAGGTCAATGCTCAAAATTCACCACCAAAGTGGAATCAGTGTGGTTTTAAATTAAATTTGGTGATTTTTTAAAGCATTAAAATTTTTATTGCACCAAGAAAAGTGTGAAATTATCAAAATACCCCATATGAGGGTATTTTCATAATTTGGCCCTTTTAAGCTTGAATTTTTATGAAATATTTTAGATATCAATTTTATAATATTTCATGATTTTTGGTGCATTTGAAATCACAGCCATACCCTAAGAAGTGTAAAATTATCAAAATACCCCTCAAAAGTATTTTTGTAAAGGTATTTTTGTAATTTAACCTTTCTAAGCTCGAATTTCCATGAAACTTTTCAGATTTTAATTTTATAATATTTCATGATTTTTGGTCCATTTGAAATCATAGTAATACTTTGAAAAATGTGAAATTACTAAAATACACCTTAGGGGTATTATTGTAATTTGATCTTTTCTGAGCTCGAATTTGCATGAAACTTTCTACATCTCAATTTTATAATATTTTCATGATTTTTGGTGTTTTAAAATCCCAAAATGAGCATGGGAACATTGATTTCTAAGAAAATGACATAAATACTAAAAACTTTGCATTAGGGGTAAAAATGGTCTTTTCATGTATTTAGAGGGCGTAAAATCTAACTGTTGCAGTAAATAATATGCACCATTAGATTTTTTTATTGATCTTGATCCAATGGCCAAAGGTGGTCCGTGAAAAGAATAAAAAGATAAGTTTTGACCCTTGGATGGAATCTCATCTAAAGGTCTACATTTATCAAGAATGGGATTTTTATTTGGGAGATGACTATTAAAGGGGGTTGGAAGGTTCAACCAAAGAGGAGAAGGGGAGGGGGCTGGAAAAGTTGGAGGAAGAGTAGTAAAACCCAAAAAAAAATGGCTACTAAAAAATAAGGAAAGCTGAACAAAAAAAAAATAAGAAAAGAGAAAGGGAGAGAAGTTTTATAGTGAAAAGGTTTGCTAACTGCCAAAAAAAAAGGAAGAAGGATTCTTTGAAAAATGAAGGAAGGCTTCTAGTGGAGCAAGAAAAAAGAGAGTAGTTTTAAGAGAAAAAAAAAATAAAAAAAGTAGTGCAGCAAGAAATAGAGGCATGAAAGGAAAAGGAAAAAGCAAAAAATAGCATGAAGGTGAAAGGATAACAAAAAAAGGAAAAACAAGTAGGAAAACAATAGAAGACATTAGCAAAAATAGGTTTGGAAATTTAAAGCCTCTTTGAGTATATATGTTGTGTTATTGTTCATATATGGCTATTGTAAATACTTAGAGTTTTTGTTTTCCTATCTTTTTTTTGTTTTTGCATGGATTTTGCATGTAGAAATGTAAAACCTTGTCCTTTCTCGTTTATTGATTTCTTTTATGCACAGGGGTGCATAAGATATGGTTTATTTTGCATGTAGATTACGTTAAAGTTTTGATCATTACTCCTAATGTTATGTTTTTTATATGGAGTCAATTTCTTACTGCTTTCCCTCCACTGAAATCAAAAGTCTTGTTTCATGTCTATTATCTTGTTGCTCATGCATGTGGCTCATTAGAATAAGGAAGCCAAAGGTTTGTTTGTTTTCAATAATATTTCATGTACATGGTATATCCTTACATCCATGCACATTTTTATGTTGGTTGAGATAAATTATAATTCAAATTTCATGAATTGATCAAATTTTAATACTTATTTTTAATTTCTATGGTATTTAATTTTCCCATGCTTTGATTTATTTGGAACATAATTTGTTTCCCATATATCTTAGGTTTATGCCAAAATAATAATAATAACAATAATAATAACAATAATAATAACAATAATAATAATAATAATAATAATAATAATAATAATAATAATAATAATAATAATAATAATAATAATAATAGAAAGACTTTAAGCCCCTACCTAGATGTTGAAGGGATTCAAAAATCGAATTTTAAAATAATAATTTCACTTAGATGTTGGAAAATTATTCCATAATACAAATAAAATAATAACTAAATAATAAATAAATAATAATAAAATTTAATGGAAAAGGAAATGTATAAAACATAAAATTGATTTTGAGAAATTATAAAATGAGCATGTTCCAACTAGTTATAAAGATTATTTTCTAGAAATTATGAAAAACAAAACTCCTTCCAAATAAATATAAAAATTTTTTTAAAAGAATTATAAAAATGAGCTTGCTCCAAAAGTCTGTCAAGATGTTGGAGACTGTTAGAGACGCTCGTAAATTCTTAAAATTTAAACCTAAATTTAACTAAAACCCTGAACTTATTTTTTAAAAAAAATTATAAGGATTTGCATAAAAAAATTTTATGAAGTAATTTATTCCCAAATGTCACCTAGTTGTTGGAGTATTTAAGAAATTTTATTTCATTAAGAATTTCATACATTTCTGCAACTCAAAATAAACTTGTTAAAATTAACAAGTGTAATAATAAAAAATAATCGAATGGGATTTTTTTAAATATAAAAACTTGCACCCCAAACTCTACCTAGGTGTTGAAGAGTTCTGGTAGTTTCTTTATATTTGAAAACTCGATTCTTAAATTCACACTTGATCATCATTTTGCATGTGCTTCGTTTTTAACTTAATATCTTTGTTTATAATACATACATATATATATTTGCTTTAGTTATGGACGTTTAATATTAATTATATTATATTACGTCTTTTTTCATCAAAAGTTTTCTTAAAATTTTTAGTTTTGAATAAATAAAATTAAAATAACATTCCGTGAAATATAATTGATTGGTACTCTACCTAGATGTTAGAGAATCATCAATGATTATCATTTACAAAGAGTGTTATTTTATTATTTTAAGAAAAATGTTATAATAAATCTTAAGTGGAAAGACTATCTTTTAATTTTGCCTTTATGTCGGAGATTTTTTTAAGTATTTCTTTAATTTGAAGATTTTTTTATAAAGGATTTTTTTAAACTAATTTTATTTCTTACAAAGAAAGTGAATTGTAATTAAATTTCATATAGTGAACCATTTTTATTCAAAATTACAAATAGCGCATAATTAATTAGTACCAATTTTGTGGGCGTTGTGGGGATGCTAATCGTTTCTCACACGTAACCAACTCCCAAACCCAATCTTGTTTTTGTAGATTAAAAATTGTCTTTTTGATAAAGCTTTAAACCCATTTTATTAAAAAGATAAATTTTTGAGTGGCCAATCACACCCCTAAAAATGATTAGTGGTGACTCCCCTTGTTTTTTTTTTTTCATGATTTTTTAAATATTTTACATCTAGAGATTGAGTCTTCGACCTGATACGGTACAACAGCTTGGTGACTCTATTGGGGACTTTTGAAAGTCAAGCTAGAATTTTTAATTATGTGCTATTAATAATTGTTGGATTTAATTGGTTTTATTTGATATTTAATTTAATTTCCTTTATTTTAAGTTTTCAAAAAAAATACATATAAGTTAATAAATAAAATAACTTGTATGTTAGTTATTGTTTTGTTTTGATTTTGTGCTTATAATTTATTTATGATATTTTGATTAATATGTCACTTTGCACACTTTTGCATATTCATTCACATGTATGAACTTTAGATCTAGGTTTTTTTCCTTTTAGGAGGAAGTAAAGTAGTTATGCTTTCTGAGGTGATAACCTCTGCATTTGCTAGCGAAATGCTTCTATTCATATTGAACTCTTTCCATTAGTAGCCTATAGTGGGTGAGGATTGGGAAGCCTTACTAGTCTATAACGGATGATAATGTGAAGAATAGTTTAGGAACCTTTAGACATATAAATCCTAATCTAGCATATTGTGAGCCATACGAAGCTTACTTAGGGTAACTCTGTCGACTTTTTTGTAGAAATAATCTAAATATGTATAAAATTTGAAAAAAGAAATAGATAATAAAAGAAAAACATTTTCTTGAAAAAAGTAAATTTTCTCTTAACATGTAGTTCATTCATTTTCTAGTTATCCAAAATTTGCATTTTCAAAAATATTTTAAAATAAAATAAACAAAATTTTTAGCATTTTCCAATAAAAAAACAAAGAAATTTTTCACAAAAAAAGAGGTTTTCTTAATTTCTTAATTTATTGGCCATAAAAATTAATGCGAAAAGAAAAATCCTCAAATTTTGTGTGAAAAAAATGTGTTTTTGAATTTTTTCCTTTTCAAAAAGAAAATGAAAAGTGAAAAAAAAAACTTTAAATTTGAATGTTGTTTCATCTTTTACAATTTCATTTGATCTTTTACATACATTTTTATTATGTTTAAAGAAAAGGAAAAGAAAAAAATAATAATAAGGTAGCATATAAAGCCCAACCCATGCATCTTCAAAAATAATACATGCATCCTATCTAATGCACATCATAATAAGATAATACATGCATTGCCTCCCATTCACATCAGTGGGTAGTACATGCATCCCATTTCATGCACATGTTGATAAATGCACATGTCTCCCATGCATATTTTAATAGGTGATGCATGCACTCAATCTCATTACATATTTTAAAGCAGTGTCAACCTCATTAGGCCAACATAACATGCGCATTGTATTTCATGTAGACATATCTCATGCACATGATAGGTCCGTGCATTTCATATAAGTATATTGCATTAGTCATGGGTATATATCTCATGACTCATATAACATTTTATAGCATTTCATGCATATGGATTCATGAAGGGTAAGGTTTTGTAAAACATGCATTGCATTTCAATCCCACCATCACTGCGACATAACATTACATTTCTTGCATACACATTCATGGATAAGGAAACTTTTACCATTTGGGGCTTGTACATATAAAAATCCATTGTCTTAGGCATATTTGCATTTCATGACATTTTTTAATCTTCATGTATTTAACAAACATGCTCTACATGTCACATAAGTTAGAAATTATTTTTGTGGCATTCATTCAATAAAGGTGATAATATAAAATTTTTTGTTTAAATCCCATAATAAAATGTCTATCGTGGTGAAATTTAGAATGGTAAAAATGATCAATTAAGCAATGATTAGTGCATTGGAGTTGAATCAAGATAAATTTTGGCTCGAGCTTTGGGAGATGAAACAATAGATGGCTCAATAAATAGAAATGGTTAAAAGTAGTGGTGGGTTTGAGTTTGTTGCTCCTCAAGGATTGTTGTTATTTTCGAGTCCATTAAATCAAGACCAATTGGCTCTTGTTAGTTCTAGCACTTTTTCCGAGCATACTAAGGCATTATGTGATTCAAATAGTGACCAAAATTTAGGCGAGCTCAAGAAAAGGATGAGTGAATTAGCCACACAAATGATTGAATTCAAAAGCATGATTTCCAAGATAAAGTCATCTAGTTTCAAACAACCCTCACCAACTATCCCAAGTCCAAATCCTTTTCATAACTACTTTTAACCTCTTATCCAAGCACCTAGGATTAGGCCCCTAAACTTCATGCAACCTTTGAGAATTTCGCATTTGAATTCATGTCCACCACCTCACATTTCACAACCATTTGTCCAACATACTATCCTGTCACCACCTTTTAAACCCAATTTTTGACCCAGAGTTTCTCTCACTTCAAGACCAACTATACCACCATTTTTTTTTAGCAAACCAAACCAACCCAACCATAGAATAGAAAAACTCTTGCAACAACAAAAAAATCCCTATCAATCCGATACCCATGTTTTACACAGAGTTATACCCACTACTCCTAGAAAGCTACCTCATTGCCTTTGTCCCTGTTAAACCCCTCAAACCACCTTTTCTCAAATGGTATGACCCTAATGCTCAATGTTAATACCATCATGGCATTGCAAGCCATTCTTTGGAAAACAACATTGCTTTGAAACATAGAGTACAAAGATTGATAAAAGTTAGCTATTTGAGTTTTGATGCCAAAATGAAGCTAGTTATTTACAAGAATCCTTCATCTATCCATGTTGAGATAGCAACTAGTATTGTAGGTGGTAGTCAAACTAGCCAAGATGATCAATGAAAAGAAAAAGCCTTAAGGCAAAGGGTTATTCTTACCAGCAATCATAGTCCACTTTTTTTGGATTTCTTAGGCAAGGCAAAGGGGAGTAAGAGCTAGTCTAGCACTTTATGGTCCTTGTCTTAGGATTGTGCTTGATGTATAAACTTGGAACTTTTGGTAATGAAGGAAAATTTTTGAATTTTCAATGAATGGACATTTCTATTTACATTTCATTTTTAATAATATTGTGCTTAAATGAGCTTATGAGAAAGAATGATGGTTGCAAATGCATTTTCACCAAACTTTTGAGGTAAAAGTAATGTCTTTAAATAACCTAACTTGAATATATGAGAGAATTTGGGCTCATTCAATAATAATAAAATTTTACTTGCATATCAAGCATCATTTTATTTCAATTCATGCCAGCTAAGGACAAGGAGTAGTGATTATGTATTGCTTTTGTTAAACCTTCAAAGCAAAAAGATATTTTTGAAAATTTTAGTAATATAATTCATGTCATGCATTTCTGAGTTTTAGTAATTAATAAAAGGTTCAAGGATAACGCATCCTAGGGAACAAGATAAGTTAAATTTATGCACTTACAACATTCAAGCTTTACCAAAATCATGAAAAATGAAAATATAAGTCAAATGGACAAGGCCTAAAGAGAGATTAAGGAAACAACTATAGGAATGCAATAGAATATAGATAGGTAGTTGGAAAAATTAAGACAGATGTTAGCCGGTTGGACAAAAGGAAAAGAATCATTGAAACATATAAAGTAAGGGAGAAAACAATTGTTAAAGTGCCATTGTGTCATTTGGGTTCACACATCCATATGTTCGAGACCCTCATATGTCACAAGCACCTCCAGTAACTCATCAACTTTACATTTATACTTCTGCCAAGTTGTCTCCAGCTCAGACAAATGGCATATCCAAGTCTACTCCTTATGACTCTATTGATGTGACTAATTTGGATGATCCAAAAGAATGGGAGTAACTAAAAAGGGTGTTGAATCCATTAGAAGATACGATGATAAACGAAAAATATGATTTGTTGAAAGAAAGACTGAAGGCAATTAAAAGCCATGATATCTATAGGAATGTTGATGCCAATGAGCTATCGAAATATGATAGGCCACATTCATGATGATAAGTTATTGATCCATTATTTTCATGATAATCTCACTACGTCTACAACAAAGTGGTATACCCAGCTAGACAAAAGTAAGATTTACTCCTGGAATGATTTGGCTAGGGCTTTCCTAGCATAATATAAGTATGTTGAAAACATGGCACTAGATAGGTTGTTGCTACAAAATATAAAGAAAAGGGCAACCAAAACTTTCAAAGAATATGCACATAGATGAAAAGACATGGCAGCCCCAGTACAACCACCTCTGTCAAAGAAAGAAATCTCTATTCTATTTGTTAATTCCCTGAATATTTCCTATTATTAAAGAATGATTGAGAATATCTTAAAAGACTTTTTTAACACGGTGATTGCTAGGGAAATGATAAAAAATGCAGTCAAGAATGACATGATTAAGTTGAATGATGTAACTGATATTGAAAAAGGAAATACAACGAAAAAGAATGAAGGAGAGGTGAAAGCAATCACACATGAGGACCATCTACCCAAGAACTTCATCCCATGTAATTTTTATCCTTTTCATCAATCTCACTTCTCGGTCATAAGCAGTATCTCCCAAAGCTTATATTTTTGCCTACCAAGCCAGTATCTAAGTTTTCTAGCAAGTTTCTATCCCTAAATGACTATTCATAATCTTTTCTCCACATTCGAGCCTACCACTTGACTAATAAAAAATCAAAAAAAAAAAATCAAGAGAAACTTTCAATCCTTATTTCTCACCTTTTGCCTTTGCTAATAGAAAGCCAATACCTTACTATTGTGCCTCTAAAAATAACACCTAATCCATCGACAATGAGTTATGATACTAATGGCGAGTGTGATTATCATATGGAGGTAATTGGTCATTCAACTGAAAAATACAAACAACTAAAGAAAAAGATTGAGGATCTTATCAAGAGTTGGTATTTTGACCCCAGAACTGATAGAACAATGGAAGTTGACTCTGTCCAGTTGCACAATGTGAACAGTTAAAATGTGGTAGAACATTTCGAGTGTTAAAAGATCAAGATAGGATGGTTTTCTTTTGAACCTTTAACCTTTTGTGTATGACATATGTATGGTGTCCTTAGGAGTTTTTTAAATTAATCTTGTTGAACTTTATTTTGGAAGAAATGAATGTTTTTTTTTTTTCTATAAAATTTTATCCCTATGCATTTGTTTGAATAAACGTCTCACATAATTAATTTTTAAAATCATAAAAGGGAAAGCACTTTGCTAAAAAATGGTAAAAAAGAAAAAAAATGATTCACAATAAAGTCCCAGATAAATAGTTTTCAATATCAAATAGGCTTTTTCAAAGGGAATTTATTATTTATATGGTGAAAGTCTTGAAGTAATTGGTGATTTTATAAAAAAAAAAAAAAAAAAAAAAAAACCTCCATCCAATACCACTACACTTTTCCTTAACCACTATTATATTTCAATCCTTTTGAATAATTTTACTCACCAATCATAATCCTTTAAGGGATATGAATTTCCACTTGTGAACTTTGTCATCATTTGATATATTGAAACCATAATCCTTTCTTGGGCAACGAACAAAAAAGGCCAATTTTGAAAACTCATTTTGAATTTTAAAACCAAGCAAGATACTTTTTCAAAATTTTTAATTGGTAATTCAATGTGTATTAAATCTTGCCAATATGATTGAACCATCCAAATTCTTTCAATAACTTAGACACGAAAAATGCCTGAACTTTCTTTATTCAGTAGCCATTGTTTCATGTCTTAAGGCATAGTGACTAAAAGAAGCAAACTTCATTCTTACCTAAGACAATTTGTGTCATGCCTTAATACCTTTTCCCTTTATTTTACCAAAATGCCAGATAATTTGGAACCAAAATGAGCCTTTTTATGAACTATGCAATTAAATTTTGTACATCTCATATGACCTAATTTTTGCCATCATAAGAACCTTAAGTAGGAAAAAAATATGGGGCATCAATCAAACAAAAATGATTGATGGTTGTAAACAAAAAAAAAAAAACAACAAAAATGCCAAACAATTTGGAACCAAAATGAGCCTTTTTGTGAACTGTGCACTCAAATTTTGGACATCCCATATGATTTGATTTTTGTCATCATAAGAACCTTGAGCATGAAAACAAGATAGGACATAAATCAAACAAAAATGATTGATGGTTGTAACAAAAAGAAAACAACAAACAAAACAAAAAAAATGAAAATGAAAACAAAAACAAAGATGAGCTTTTTGTCTATATCTTCAAATACATTGCTCTTCTAACCAAGTGATCATGTTTGAAATGATGAATGGCCATCTTTCTCTATCCTTTGCTTGTAGAAAAATTATCCACTTGTTACCTCTTTGAGCCTATTAAATTTATTGTTCCAAAAATGAACCTAACCAAGGATCACTTTTTACATTGAGGACAAAATAATGATATCTTCAAAAGCTCAACTTAAAAAAAAGTGTTTCATATTGAGAACATCTAACATGTACTTCAAAAATGAGAGTTTGAGGCACAAAGTGAATGAAGCTTCAAGAAAATAGAATTCAAGAAGTTGATTGCTAAAAATGAAGTCAAATATCCCAAAAAAACATAAATTCATAAAAAAAAAAGAGAAGAGAAAAAGAAAGAAATGAAAAAAAAATGGTTATGACATCATGCACTTAGGAAATTTGAATAATTTCCAATAAAGTCTTGACAAATTCAAAGTTTTGGAAATAAGACAAAAAAAAAGGGCCAAAAATAAAAAAAAGTGAAAAAAAAAACTTGTTGAAATGAAAACCTTTCTTCGAGATCATTTTCGTAAAGAGAATTCCTTTTCAATTTAAGGTTTGATACTTGAAATAACAAATGGTCATCTTTCATTATCCTTTCACAAATATAAAAATATATTCCTTGTTACTCCTTTTGAGCCTAATTGAATTCTTTCAAAATAAACCCTAACTGAGGATCACCCTTCACACTAGAGGGCAATAAAGAACACATTTAAAGGTTAAGAATGGGGATGTTCGAATGAAATCCTATATGTTGGGGTAAAGGCTCAATATAAAAGTTCACAATAAGTTTTAAATCCACTTAGTGAAATAAAAAATAATGGAAAAAAATGAAAGGAAAGGAATGAAAGAATAAAAGAAGAATAAAAGAAAAAAAATGAATGGGTGGAAAACAAAAAGGAATAGACCTCAAAATGTATCCTTCAAATGGAAAAATGATCCTTGGTTTTAAATACCCTTAAACACTTGTTTTGGGTCTTTCTATCATTTTATTTGACAACCCTAAACCTTAACCTACGTTACAACCTTTGAAAAGTCTATATTGGATCAAGCATAAAGACTTAAAATTGAAGAGTTTCTCTTGGAAAAATGACCATGAATCTTTTGAGTCCCTATTTATTACATAATTTCCTGTTTGGATCGTTAAATCCTTTCAAAAAAATTATTTTCCTCTTTAAGATTAGTTTTGAATTTTTTAAGTGCACAGTATGTTAATAAAAAAAATAACAAAAAATAACAAAGAAGGACAGACACATGACTTTTCATCTAGAGAATGCCCTGTAAGATCCTTAGCCTAATTGCCCTGAATAATATATTTTGAGCCTATTTATCCATTGTTTCAAAACTCTGAATCTTGGCCTACATTATGTACCTTAAAAAGTCTATTTTGATCAAATGTGGACACTTAAATTGAATAGTTATGTCCTTGAAGATTTTACCAAGTTCTTCATTGTTAAAAAATATAGCTCTAAGGTGAAAACCCAAAAAAGGTAGTTTAGAGCAACAACCATTCTTGAGACCCTAAAAGAATTTTAGAGTTCTAAGGTTTTGTCTAGAATAAAAAGTCACAATGCAAAACCCTTTAAAGGATCAATACCCATTAAAAACTTTGCCTTTCACCAAAGCGTGAAAATAAAAAACTAGCCATTTTCTCTTCCCAAATCTTCTTTAAAAAATATTGATTAGTGTTGATGCACATTGAACTATCATGTTTTCAATAAAAGGAAAGTGTTTTAAAAAATTATCTCTTTTGTGAGCCCAAGAGAAACCCTTGCAACCTTTATTGAGCCTTCCTTGAAATATGCCCATCAATGAAAATTTTGAATTATCAATCACCCCATCCACAAATATTTCAAATAATGATCATCGAGCCTTCTTTGAAATATGCCCACCATTGAAAAAATTGAATTGCCAATCATGCCGTCGATAAGCATTCCAAATAGTAATCATCAATTTACAAGAAATTTGAAAGTTATGTGTTTTTAGTTTTTCTCATTGATTATAAAACTACTTTATGTGGGACAATTTTGTGATTACTTTGAAAAAGTTCAGAGATTAGTTGAACATTTTTGTACAAGATATTGAGATCATTTTTGGTGAAGAGTGAACCTTAAAATTTTGAACAAAGATTTTTTGAAAAAAATGAAACAAAAAATTGAATTTGCATCAATTGCAAAAGACTTTTAATCTGCATATTGCAAAAACAAAAGGACATTCACATTTGCATCCTTCACAGTCGTACTTGCATGTCCATCATGAAAAAGACATTTACATTCACATTTGCATCACGAAAAAGGGCATTCACATTTGCATCACTTGTATCTGCATCACAAAAAAATGACATTTGCATTTGCAGCATGAAAAAAAAACATTTGCATTTGTATCACTAAACCTGTATCATAAGAAAAAAGACATTTGCATTTGCATCACTTACATCTACATCACAAGAAAAACATTCGCATTTGCATCACTTGCAATTGCACTTGTATCTGCATCCTACCCAAGGCATTTGCATTTACACCATAAGACAGAAGTTTGCATTTGAATCATGACATCTGCATCCTAGAAAAAGTATTTGTAGGGGCATTTGCATGAAAGGAACATTGTCATTTGCATTGTGAAAAAGTGAAATGTATTTGCATCAAGCATTTGCATTCTTACATTTGCATTAACATTTGCATTCACATTAACATTTCCATTAGCATCATTTGATGAGAATAGACATTTGTATCATGATTGCATTTATCAACTTTGTAAATATTAGAAAAAAAGAAAGGAATAAAACAAAAAAAGAGAAAAAAAAGGAATCTATCATGAAAATATGAGAACAAGAAAAAAATAGTTTGACAAGAGATCAAAATATCAAAAAGATGTAAAAAGTTGAAAGAAAAATTATTTGCAAAAAGCGAAGGGATTGTTGAAAAAATGAGAAGAAAAGATTTAATACAAGATAAGACTTAAGTCCAATTAAGCTGGCATATAAACATATTTCTAAAACCTCCGAACTCAATTTTTAAGACCTTTTGGCATAATTTCTTTAAAACTTCTGGATAAAATATTTTAAATTTTTAAAGTTTTAACACCTCTATTATATGAAGAGCATTCAAAGATTTTGAAATCTTTAAGACCTTCAGGCATAATTTCTAAGACCTCTGGGCAAAATTACTTTAAGACCTTCGAGCAAAATATCTTAAATTTTCAAAGTTTCAACACCTCTATTGTATGATGAGCATTCAAAGATTTTGAAATCTTTAAAAATTCCAGGCATAATTTCTTTAAGACCTCCAGGCAAAGCATTTTAAATTTTCAAAGTCCTCTATTATATGAGGAGCATTCAAAGATTTTGAAATCTTTAAGACCTCCAAGCATAATTTCTTTAAGACCTCTAGGCAAAGCATTTTAAATTTTCAAAGTTTCAATGCCTTTGATTTATGAGGAGCATTCAAAGACGTCGAGATTTGTAAGACCTTTAGGCGTAATCTCTAAGACCTTCGGGCATAATCTCTAAGTCTTCCAAGCAAGATTCGTAAGTCTTTCAAGCTGAATCTATTTTAATTTCAAGATTTGTAAGACCTTTAGGCATGATCTCTTATTTTATTTTCAAACATTACTAAGTTTTCGTTGAAATTTGTTTACAAATGGTCAAGTTTATTAATTCACAAAAAAAATAAAAAACACAAAAAAACTATTAAAAGGGTCATCCAAAAAAAATTGTTGTTTTTGTCTTTGCATTATATTTTATTCTCAAAAATATGCAAAGAGGGGCAACTATAGACATTGAATTTTGTTCGAACCATTTTAGCATGGTTAATCCAAGCTCATTTACAACCCTTTAAGAGCTCATAAAATGCATTGATATTTGGCCTAACCAATAAAGAAAAAAGAAACCCATATGATTACTGTCAAATTCTTTGGCGTCAAATTTATATATATGATACATTTTCACATGAATGCATAAGTAAAACGAGTAAACCCCAAAATCAACCTTGGTCAAAATTGCATAAAACTTGGTCAAAATGAATAGAATCGGAATCAATCCTCAAAATTCACAACCTAAGTAGAATCAATGTGGTTTTAAATTAAATTTGGTGATTTTTTAAAGCACTAAAATTTTTATTGTACCAAGAAAAATGTGAAATTTTTAAAATACCCTTATAGGAAAATTTTCATAATTTAGCCTTTCCAAGCTTGGATTTTCATAAAACTTTCTAGATCTCAAATTTATAATATTTCATGATTTTTTATACATTTGAAATCACAGTCGTACCCCGAAAAGTGTAAAATTAACAAAATACCCCTTAGGAGTATTTTTATAATTTGACATTCCCATGCTCGAATTTTCATGAAACTTTTCAAATTTTAATTTCATAATATTTCATGACTTTTGGTGATTTTGAAATCATAGTAGTATTCCAAAAAATGTGAAATTACTAAAATACTCCTATAGGGGTATTTTGATAATTTGACATTTTCGAGCTCAGATTTTTATGAAACTTTTCATATCTCAATTTTATAATATTTCATGATTTTTGGTGTTTTAAAATCCAAAAAATGAGCATCGAAACATTGATTTCTAAGAAAATGGCATAAATATCGAAAACTTTGCACTATGAGTAAAAAGGTATTTTCATGTGTTTGAAGGACATAAAAATCTAACCTTTATAGTGAATAATGTAAACAATTGGATCTTTTATTGATCTTGATCTAATGGCCAAAGATGATTTCTTGAAAAAAATAAAAAGACAAGCTTTGACCCTTGGATGAAATCTCATCCAAGGGTCTACATTCATCAAGAAGGATTTTTCTTTAGGAAATGACTATTAAATGGGATTAGAGAGTTCGATCAAAGAGGAGAAGGGGAGGGGGCTGGAAAGGTTGGAGGAAAGAGTAGTAAAACATTAAAAAAAACTGCTAAAAAATAAGGAAAGCTAAATAAAAAAATAAAAAAGGAAAAGAGAATGGGAGAGAAGTTTTGTAGGGAGAGGGACAAGGGATTCTCTGAAAAAAATGAGAAATGAGAGGAATAGAACTGAGAAAGATGAGAGACAAAAGAAAAGGAAGAGAATTAAAGAAAATGAGGAAGGAGAAAGGAAAGAAAAAAAAGAAAATTTTGAATAATTTTTATTAAACAATATTTTTTATTTTTAATAATTAACTTTTATTAATTAATTATGTTTAATTTTTTTCATTGATTAATTATGATTAATATTATTTTTTATTAATTAATAATGAAAGAAAATGAGTTAATTAATAATTATTTTTTATTAATTAATTATGATTAATATTATGTTTATAATAAATTATAATTAATTTAATATAAAGATAAAATAATCTTTTAAACTTATTCCAACAATATTCTTTAACTAACCAAATATATTAATAATGATTCCTATTATATATTCCATTCTAACGTACCAAACATCATAATAATTACTTTATTCTATTTCACCTATTTTTTATTCTGACGAAATATCAATTTTCTTTCATGAACCAAACATATCGTAAGTATTTTTCTTGAAAAAACTATTACATTTTAATCATATAACTTTCTTTTCTATTTAAAAGTACATGTCTCAAAGAGCCTTCATCAAGTATAGATGATTTGTAAAGCTATGTATTTTTTTTGTTCAATTTTTTAGCTTTTTTTAATTTTAATAATGAGATTTTAAATTTTTAAAAAAAAATTATTGAAGATTTTGTTTAATCTCAACTTAAAATTTTCATTTTTTTTCTAAATTCAATCTTTTATATTCCTCAAGGATTTAATATTTTAAGGTTTGGGCTCGAATCAAAGCTTAAATTTATGGGTTTTTAATGTTTCTCCTGTTAAACTTTTTTTTGTTTTTTACCTGAGATTTTATAGCTTTGTAGATACGCACATTATTTGTTGGTTTCTTTAATTAGTGAAGAGAGAAAGAAAAGAAAAAAGAAAGAAGGAAAAATATAAAATACAAAAAATTTTATTTTTTCACATTTTTTGTTACTCGTTATTTATATGTACTAGCATGCAAACTCACATTATGCTGCAGAAGCATGAATAATGATGCTTAAAAAAATTGTAATACATACAAATATATTGAGGATGTAGGTTGATCTACAATTTTTATCTATAGCATTATAGACTGTAGTGTGTATGTGTGTGTATTATTGCATACAAAAAAAATTTAGTTTGGAATCAAGATTGATGGAATAGCAAACATGAATGAGGTTCAACATGTTTAAGAAGAAAAACTACCATACTTTTTGGATCATCTATCAGTTGGTAACAAAACAAACATAATAGATAATTATAATTTTATGTTTTTAAATTTTTTATTTTAAAAGGCACTGCAGTTTTTATGATTGAAATGTAGTACATCAATTAAAATAATAATAAAATAAAATAGATATTTTTATATCAATGACATTTAGGATGTGAGAAAGGTAATAATTGATATAATTTTAAAAAACTATATTTATGATACTTAAAAACTAACCTTTATTAACAAAGACCATATTTATTAATTTAAAAACATAGTTAATAATTTATCAAAAATGATTTTTTTTGTTTCAAAATGTGATTAATAATAAATAAAAAAGTTACATTTGAAAATTTATTTTAACTACATTTTTTAAGTTAGAAACATAATTTTTGAACTACAAAAATCACATTTCTAACATAAAAAATGTAATCAAAACGTGATTGAAAAGTTATCAAATACTGCATTTCTTTCTTTCAAAATGTGGTCTTTGTAGCCTATCAAAGAAGCTAACTCTTGAAAACATTCAAATGTGCAGCTTTTCTACCTGTCTTGAAAGCGTGGTTGAAAAACTATTAGTTGTCTTTGAAGGAAATAGCTCTTGAAAATATCATTTTTTTTAAAAAGAAATAAAATGGACAATGAATGATATTGGGATTAAGGTCACATCAACCACATATACATAATAATTTTACATTCATATTATATATGCGTTTTAAAATAATATTTCATTTTAAAATAATATTTGAGACAAAAAAATAATCATTAAAATATTATTTTAAAGTGCAATATTTTCATCAAATTCACAAAGATCTATTTAATTTTTTTCCTAAATATCAATTTAATCTATGTCAATAGATATGCATATTTATTTTTTTATAATTACTTATTAGCGAATATGAAAAGAAAATTTTAAGAAAGGGAAAATTTGTTGAAAAAGAAACAGAAAGTCATTGAGAGAATGTGAGGGGTAACTCATGTTCAAGTGTAAGGATTTGTGAACACATTGATGGAACACATGTGGATGTGAATTCTTACACTTTTTTTTTCTTTCATAGAACCAAAGCAATGCATTTAATTGCCTTTACTTTCACTTTTGCCGACTAATATACCCAAATCTACTCTCTAATTTTTTTTTCTTTAAGACATAGATAAATTGTAGTCCAAATCAGTGTTTCAAAGCTTAGGGGATAGCTTTAATTATTAGCATAGATATTTTTAAAAAATTTTATTTTTATTTTTTAAGAAAATTTTAGCTGAGATAAAAAAAAAATTGGAATATGAAATGCTAACCATAGAATTGGAGTAAAGAAAGGTTTCTACATGTATGATGATGAATCTAACTTTTTTCTTGATTTAAATGTTAAAAAGTATGTTAACAAGATCACAAACTGGTTTTTTTTTTTTAACTTTAATAAGATTTTTTGCTCTTTTATTTTACTTTATGATTTTTCAGCTTTCTAACCGTCTCCACATTTCCGCAAAAGCCAAATCCTTTTTCTCTATAACCTTCTCCCTTCTATTTAAAAAATAAACCCATTTTTTTCTAACCTTCTCCCTTATTTCTCTAAAAACAAATCCCTCTTTTTATCTTTGTTGATTGATTTTTTTTTAATTTGAGTTAGAAAAAAATGGATCTGATCTTTGAGATAGAGTTTAAAGGGGCAGAGGGAGAAAGTCTAAAAAAAGGAAAGTGATTGGGCTAAATGGGGAGCAAAAAGAGAAAAGGAATGATGCAAATTTGTTAGGCTATCTTAGGCTATATCAATGCCAAAGCCACTGCTGTTGCAACTTACTGTTTCTTTTTAAAGTTTAGTTTTTTTTCTTACTTTTTTATTAGAAAACGTTTTAGATCTAACATAGAATGAAAAACATAGAATGATTATGGTAGGAATTTTAAAAAATAGTTTAAGACCATTGTCAGCAAATGTTTATGATAGAATTTATTAAGTTGAATGAACATTTTTCACCCAAGCATGAATGTTACATCTAAAAGGGGCTTTGATAATTTGTTAAATGTTAATACAAATGGTCTTGACTTTCATTCAATGTATTTTTAAGAAAAAAAAAAGAGAAAAAGTTTTAAAACAAAGAAAAATGAGACATGAATTTTAAAAAAGTTTGCCTTAAAATTTAAATAGATTTATTTAACAACATTTTTTATAGAGCATGCGTGAAAATTGAAACTTAAAGGCCAAGCTGTAAAAAAAAAGTAATATGTGTCACAATTTCAAGATTGTTCAAATAAAAATAGTCTATAGTTATATTAGATTGTATTGTTATTTTGAAAATTTCTATGGAAATCCAACTATTGAATGAAGAAAAATAGATAATTTATTTTTTAAAATTATTCATACATTAATTTATTTTAAGTTTATTCCTCCGATTGAAAATTTTTTTAAAAGATTTTTTTAATAGAAAAAAATAGTTGGTGGATATTATTATTCTTTTAAAAAAAAATGGGAGTTGGTGGAAATTGTTACTCTTTGTCTGAAAAGAAAAAAATATTGGTGTAAGCCATTACTTTGAAAAGAAATAGTTACTGGTGGAAAAAAATGACAAAAAAGAGATTCAGACAGAAAGGAAATGAAAGAAAAATAGAGAAGCTCCTATAATCAATTATAACACCAACATTAAAAAGGACAACTATCTTTCTTCTTTTTAAACTTTTTTTTTTTTATATTTGCCTTTTTTTTCATATGGCTATTTTTCATATTTTAAGATAACCTTTAAGGAGAGTATTTAATTTAATTCATCTATATAGTTGGCTAAGTTAATTTTTTGTGTATTAGTTACCTAAATTGATAAAATGAAATATTTTTTATTTTTTATTTTTGTTTCTTTGTATTGTTGGATGAGTTTATGGATCAATTTTTGCCCATTGGAATATTTTAACACAAATTATAAGGGAATTTGTTAAGTTTGTATGTTGTTGGTGAAAATGATTGCACTTGCCAAGAAGTTAGACTAGATTTTTAAATTTTCTTTTAAAGTTTTGATTTTTGTTCATTGATCCTAATTTTGATAGAATTATTAATTTTGCATATGGTTGATTTAATTTGATTTTGATGATGGTAATAATGATAGTTTTATTGAGTTTTTGATTAGTTGAAAATAAATTAATGCTTAATGCAGGCTTGGGTTGTAATTTAATACAAGTCTATATTTTAGTCATATTATTTTAATTATTTTTGTTGTATTTTTCTTTTTTTATATGAATATTTTTTATATTTGAAGTTAAATGTTAAAGAACTTATTTAGTGTGTTATTTATTGTTACCTATTACTACTAACTATGCATGGTGTTAATTGTATGGAGCAATAATAGGTGATGTTTTAATTTCTTATATTTAAGTATTTTTTCAACTAAATTTGATTCTTTTATGTTATGGAAACCGAGTTATGAAGTTTCAATTAAAAAGTTGAGCAACCTTTTCTCTTTTCTTGCAGAGAATAACAAAAAAATGGAGCATGAAGAAGTTGAGAGAAATATGCAAAAGCAAATGGATTTTTTTACAATGCTTATGGAAGCAACAAGTTAAAGAAGTAAACTAGGTTATTTGCATGTACTTTTTTAGTATTTAATTTTTGTTCCTAACAATTACTTAGTCACTAGAAGAGGTACGTGTTTAGATGATGATAATGATGAATTTTGGATTTTTTTGTTATATGCATACATTGCATCACGGTTGCTGTGATGATAATTGATGGTGGCCATTGCTTCTTTAATTTTATATCTTAAAATTATTTCTATGTACAGTTAGGAAGGTAGAAGGATTATGAGCTAATATATCTAAAAAAATGTTCAAACTATGTTTTAAATATGAATATTAATTTTGTTGTTACTTAATGTGATGGTAGAGTAAGATGCATTGATATTTTTGCATCTAATGTAAATGCCAAAGAATGAGCTAGCATTAGATAGATCAGATTGCAATTTGAACAACAATTAAGGTGTGATGGGTCATTTCATTTTTGGGGATAATTATGAGTTGTATACAATTTCAAAAGAAAACTTTTATGACCATTACTCCTCAATTTTAAATAAAAGTTGCATCAAATAAGTCAAGGTTTGACTTTTTGTGTGATGGTTTTTTATGTAGTTTGTATCTTGATTGTTGTTTGTGATTTATTGAATTTGCTATAAAGAAAACTTGAAAATAGAACATGTTTAAAAGGATAGACATATTTAAAGTTAATAGACTTAGGATAAGGTGATTTTTGGTTGTTTCTTCTATTTTCTTGCATGTATGAGAAAGGGATAACTTTTGATGTAGCAAAGTATCCCACTTAAACAAAATAAAGTATGAGTCACGATGATCCAATGCTATTAAGGGTTAGTTCTTTGAGTTGATTCTTCTTACTTTCAAATTTTTATTTTGTTTGACGGTTTGAAGTTGTATGCATTTATTTTTTAAAAAGTGAAGAAAATTATGTGTTATAATGGAGCTTTTGTGTGATGTATTGATTATTAAATACAAGTTAAGAAAGATTAAAGTAATAAATGTAGAGGGTGATGAGTGTTTGCCTTGCTTAGCATGATTTTATCAAAATGTTTTGTACTTAGCATGATTTTACTAACTCTATAGTTGTAGAAAAAAGGGGAAAAAAAAGAAGCCAGACAGATTATTAAGTTGCTTTAATCTATTTATCTTTGATATATGTTGAAAAATATTGGTAACCTTTTATTTTGGGTGATCATTTAAGATTTTGCTTTCATGATTTTTTATAACTTTATTCACAACAAGCAACCTTGCAATGATTTTGGAGATGTTTCATTCTTGGCCTATGTGGTTTCAACAAACCTTAAATTATTTTTTTACTTGTTTTTCTATTATTAGACCATATTATTTGATATATGAGTAGTACTAGATTTCTAGATAGTTTTATTCTAATCAATTTATTGCTTTATTTATAGTACATATAAAGTAATTAGATTGTGTTTACTAGGCATAGTAATGCAGATGGTACTATAAAAATAATGTTATTTCATGTTTGGTATTTACTGAAGTAATGAATATATAGCAGTTATTATATAATTATGTTTATGGTTGGAAACTTTTAATATTTTATTATCGAAAATTTCCCTCGATTGTTTTACATGTTTAATTTGATCAATTGTGGTTCAATGATAATTGGTGAATTTTTCTTAAAACTTGAATGTTTCTTTGGTGAAAGCATGACCATATGTAGAATGAGAATTGAGAATTTTTTTTTTTTTTGAAATGAAGGTAGTTCTAGCTTTGTTTTTTATTCATGAACATTTAGTAACTCTTAATTTCTTAATTTTTCCAAATTGTTGTTTTGCTTATTGCTTAACTTTTGTTTTGTTTCGTAAGTCTTTTTTTTAGAGGACATTGTTTGTGTATGTTATCTTAAAATGTTGATAGATTTGATTTTATATAGTTCATTTCATCTGTCGTCAAAGTCAATGGATTGATTTAATGGTTATTTTCTTTCCACTTTAAATCGATGAGTGCAACCGTTTCATATTTAAAGACTAAATTATTTAAAGAACATAAGCTTTGGTCATAACAGAGTGCAGCTCTTGCATAGACATGCAAACTATATCTAACTATTGTGGTGAACATTTAATTTAGTGGAAGCTATAGTTAGACTTTGATAATATAGTATTATATTTTGTGCTTAGTGTTTGCTGTGATTGAGAGTAAGATAATCCTAAACCATGCTTCTTATATTAGCAAATGAATGTATTAATATTCCAAAAGTGACTTTTAAATACCAACAAATTTTTATGTGAGTAAAATTATTTGAATTATAAATAAGTATCCTCATAATCAAAAAGTATTGGTATAATCCTAAAATTTAAATGTTTTGAGTGACTTTTTAAATATGAAGAGTGTGATTATGTTCAATGTTTAAAATGTCTTGATATAAGATTTAAATGTAGATTTTTTTGAAGTATGATTTGATATTAATAATTTTAATTTACACATGAGTTGGTACTAACTTGACTTTTTCTATTTTATAGTTGATTTTTAGATTAATCAAGTAATTTACGATGAAATTTGTATGATTTTTTCATTAAACTTTTCCTATGTAAATTATAGGCATTATAAATGTTATATGCTTGAGCAATGATTGTATTATAGAGAGTGACAGTGAATAAGTATTATTCATTTATTTTTAAAAATATATTATTTAGTGTATCTTTAGAATTTAATCATTCGAAATTTTAATTTTTTATGAGTGTGTTTCATATTATAGATTGTCTCTACTAATCATATTTGCTTTTAAATTTTAATTAAGAATAAAATTTTATATATATAAATTTTTATTTTTTTAATTTATTGTACGTTAGAATTACATTAAAAATTAACAAAAAAAAGTTAAATAAATCTCGTGGCAAAGTGCGAGTAATATAGTAGTTATTTTATAAAAATTGACTAACGACACCAATCTTAATTAATAAATAAAAAAAAGATATAAAATAATTATATATATTAATAAGATTATAAACATTAAATTATTTTTATTATAATTCTATTATTATTCAATTAAAATATAAAATCGTGTAAGAACATCACTTATAAATGTGAATATCATGTAATATTATTATAAATGTACACAATTAAATTATAATTAATTAATTAATTGTATTATGATAATTGAAGTGATTTTCGGCAGTTGTAGCATTGCCAAGGCCGAAAAATAAGGGATCCGGAACCAAATTATTATAAGAAATAATCAAAATTTCAGCTTTCCCGCGGCTCTCGGCCTTTAAAACCTTTGTCAACGACAGTAGTACAAAGTAAAGTAGTGGTAATTACTCTGTAAACCCTAGAGTGGACTGGAGAGGATCAAGACGGCAATTTCCTCCCAGCATTCATACTTTCCTTTTACAGGTAGGAATTCTTCGCTCTCCTTTTTAAACTCCAAGCTCGAATGTGTCTAATTAATTCATCAATCATCTCTCCATTCTTCTTCCTATGAAAATTTAGAGAGGAATTGTAATATGTAGACGTGATTGTTGTAGAAATTTTCTATTTTTTTAATTTATTCTAAATTTTTGAATGCAGATATTTTGTAGTTTGGTTTCAATTTTTAATGGCAATGCAGCGAAGAGTTAGCCCAAGGTTTCAAGATCTACCAAATGGTAGTAACTCAAGCATTGAGAAGATATCCAACGCAACTGACTCAAAAAGGCCACCTAATACTAGAGTTAGCCCCAGACTCCAGAGTATTCGTTTGGAGAAGAGACCCTATTATGGTTGCAGCCGGAAGAAGAAACCATTTAATGATTCTCAAGACAAGCTCATGGTCAAAAAACTCAAAGTTGATCATTCAATTTCGGAGTGTGTATCTAATATTTATGACCTTGATAATGGTTCTGTAACCGCTGAAAAAGATGTTGCAGATCTACAAGAAACTGGTTCAAAACAAGGCAACTATGGTGATATTTTAGCCTCTATTCCTGGTATAAGTATGGCTATGGCAGTGAAAAATAAATTTAGGTTGTTCAATAAGTATTACCTCCACTTTGCTAAGGTGAATTGTTTATTTTGTTTTTCAAGGGTTTTAGATAGAATTAAGCATTGATGTTTGTTAATATTTTGTTTTGTAAAAGGGAAAACAAAAAAAGTAAGATGTTTTACGGATTCTGTGTTGTTTCTTTTTAAGTGATGCAATTTATTTTATTACAAAATCCTTATTGAGGTTTATGTGTTTGAATGCCGTGGTTTGTGAAAAAATGGGTGAAGATCTTATCAACTGTGATAATAGAGTATTTTGGATATTTTGGATAATTTGGATCAAAATTTTTTGTTTTGGTATCTTTAGATTTTGTGATCTAGGATGCAATTATGATTTAACTATATCTTAATCTTTTTGTGTTCCCATATTTGTGTTATTTATTTCTTTTTTTGTTGTTCCTTTGATGTCTAAATTTTGTAAAAGGTTTCTACTTATTAGGCTCGTTGACTGTCAGGCTATTTTCGCTAGGATACAAGGAAATGGAACACATACACGTGCATGCATACACAAACATACACAAACACATTGCTCAATTAATTAATAAGACATTGCCTGCATTTTTATTTTCTCTTTTGGCCTTTTATCATGATTTGCTAATGAAACTGATAGTCAACTACTTGGAGTATAGCTTGGCAATCTGGTGGTTAAGGAATATGTTTCTCATACTTTGATAAAAAAGTACAAAGTGGCTCATTTTTCTCATGCATTTTCTTTGAAGTATCTCTTGAGCGGCATCTACATTGGACCTCAATTTTTTGCTAAGATTGGTTTATGCATGTAATAGGAACATGGATTTTGCTGTAGGCTGTAGCTTATATTTCTATCTCAATTGTCATTTAACTTCTTGTTTTAGGTTCACTTTGTGCAAGGAAAAGTTTCTAGAGTTCTATCAGAGTCACCTGGGTACGAACTCTAAATATGTCTTTGGATAGATTGCTTAGACATCAAATGCAAATACTATAAGTTTTTATGTGCGTCAGTCACACTGTTTAACTTAATGTTTTCTCTTTGCCAAGGCTTGTATGCAAGGACATATCAAATGGTCAAGAAGACAAATGCATCCCTGTTTTAAATTTGTATAATCCTTCTGTGGCTCCTACAGGCAAGTTAAGTTGAAATATTGAGTAGGGTTGAGTATTAGCAGGGCTAGATACCCATGCTGTCTAGCAAACTGTTTCCTATATGTGCTTAACTAGTTATGTCTATATCTGCACTGTCAGCTAAGCTTATTGTGCATGCATTGTACTTGGAAATAAGTTTGTTGAGAGAATATTACATTATTCATTTTATATGATCAAGTTAGTAGGTAAGAGGCATAATTATTTTTTGATTTAGGTTATTTTATTTTTCTTTTTTGTTATTATTGCATTACCGTTTGTCATTGTACCATTGAAAGGACTAGTTGAATTTCATGCATTTAAATTGAAAAAAATTTCTTTAGAAATTTTCCAATAAATCTACTTGAGTAGTTGTTGAGATTTTTAAAGACATTGCTGTTTGACACATGTCAATAAATTGTATGTCTCCCTTTTCTCTTAAATGCAAGTAGGACATATTATGCTCTATTAGAGAATGCTTATTTATAAAGGATATATTTTTACTTGTTCAAATTTTCTTTGATGCACTAATGTAGATCAAACTTGATGCATCCTTTTCCTTTCTCTGTTTACTCCTTTTAAATATTTTCCAACTCTTTTTTTGTTTAATGGTTCATCTTTGTAGGCTTTAAATATATCAAGTCCATTCAAGTTGCAAAAAATGTAAGTGTCCCACCGGATGCCCCGGGATGCAATTGCAAAGGAGAGTGCACCAATCCAAGGTCTTGTTCTTGTGCTCAACTTAATGGTGGTGACTTTCCATATGTGTCTCAAGATGGTGGCAGGTGAGATCTGAATTATGTGGCGTTGAAAAGTTGGGCTTTATAACTTTGCTGAGTTGAAATAAGTGAAGTGGAATTATTTTTTAACATTTTCTTTCTAAATATTAGGTCATTTCTTTCATGTTCTATTTACCTTATGCATCATCTGTTCCCACAAATGTCTATTATCTTGTTATTGAATGGCTTCCAATAATATGGATTTTAACATGATTTAATACTTGAATACATAATATAATATCTAAATATTTGCCTTCCTAATTGTACTGAATTATCTTTCCCTCTTCCATTTGGTTCCTTCGAAGTTCAAACATATCTTGGTTACTGCTTTAATTCTCCAGATCATATGTTACTGCACTTCAGCTGATTCTTTTAGTTAACTTTTATGAGTTTGCCATGCCTCTTTAGTTGTTATTTTTGCATTGCTTTTACTTGAATTAATATTTTGTTTTTACCATGCCAATTGATCAGGTCGCATCTTCATTTAAATATATTTCATGATTTTCTTTATCTGTTTTTATGTGATGTTTACTTGAATTGTGCCAATTCTTTGTTTCTTTTCCAAGATTACATTGTCTTTACTTAGTTCCTTCTTTCTCTCCATTTAATTATTTGCAGATTATTTGAAGCAAAAGATGTTGTATTTGAATGTGGTCCAAAATGTGGCTGTGGGCCACAGTGTGTCAATCGCACATCTCAGCAGGGATTAAAATACCACCTTGAGGTATAACACCCATAACTGCAAAGGCAATGCATGTTGGGTATGGAGTTGCATATTTGCATTTGAAATATTCTATAAACCTTTTTCTTGCTTACAGGTTTATTGCACTAAAGACAAAGGATGGGCTGTTAGATCTTGGGACTTTATTCCTTCTGGTGCACCAGTTTGTGAATATGTTGGAGTTCTAAGGAAGAATGATGAACTAGAAGATATTTCAGAAAATGACTACATATTTGAGATTGATTGCTGGCATACTATGAAAGGGATGGGAGGAAGAGAGGTACAGTACATTTATGGAAGAGAATAACTCAACTAGTTCCTAGAGTCTTACATGTTTGATCATTTAAAATTTCGTAACATGTGAAAGTACAACTTGCAGAATTATTAGTTGTGGTAGCTTTTGTGCTTAGATATCATGCTAATTGATAATAGAAGCAAAATAAGCATTAATCTTTCAATTTATTATGTTAAATTATAATTATTTTTACTGGATGTTAATTATAATTATTGGTGAGAAACTTTTTTAAGCTTCTCTTCCCAAGAAGCAGTCCATCTATGCTGGTCTTTTATGTTCTTGTTTGGTTTTTGTTCTTGTTGCAGCATGCTTTTTGTGCCTTTATGTGTTTGCTTTGCTGTGCATGCATAGGATTATTTCTATAAATGTTCTAATGCATTTCTCCTCATAGAGACGCCTACGTGATGTATCTATTCCTGCATCAAACCGTGTGAATGAAGTCGATGAGAAAACTTTAGAAAGTGAATACGAGCCTGAGTTTTGCATAGATGCCAGTTCCTTTGGTAATGTTGCCAGATTTATTAATCACAGTTGTGATCCTAACCTCTTTGTTCAATGCATACTAAGCTCTCACCATGATGTTAGACTTGCCCGTATAGTCCTCTTTGCTGCAGATAATATTCCTCCCATGCAGGTTAGTCCCCATATTTTGTTTTTACATATTTTCAAATTTGTTTTGTAATATGTTGCATTGTGTACCTGAATTTTCATGAGAATTTCTGTATGAAATTTTCAGAACCCCACTTGAGCCGTTTGTGTTGAAAAATCGAAGTTAATTTTTCTTAAGTTTGCATGGGGATGCTTAAGCAGTGTGATACTAACTGATAAAATAATTACAATCTAAGATGATTGATGTTTGTGAAAATGAATAAAATGATATGTAAATAGTTTTACCTTTTCTTTGGGATGTTAATTCTCTTAAATTTCATTATGAAATCAGATTGAACAATTCCTTATTACAAATGCAATTTGTTTCTTTAACCAATTCAATGTTTGCATTTAGAAGAGAGGCAAGGAGACTTGGAAACAGAATCACAATAAACACGAACATAATTAGAATTCTTACAGGCATTGTGAAAAATGGTGGTCGCTTCCGTGATGAGAATGGAGCTTTTCCTGCTGTTCTGCATTGTCTTCTAGATTTTTCATCCTATTTCCATTTTTTGCCTTTTCATCTCTAGTTTTATGCAATATGTTCAAATAAATCTAGGTTGTATCTTGCCATTTTTTGTGAGGTTCATATTTGTTGACATTTCACCATGGGGTTTTCATATAACCTGCAATTTTTTGTTCATTACAGTTTTACCATTATTGAATCTCAACCATCCATAATAAGGGGGCTTATTTGGGACCTATATCGAGCTCACATGGATCTCACATTCTTGGATAATTGATGTTTTATAATTGTATGCGTTGAATATGATTACGTTAGCTCGAATGCACATGTTGTCATGTAGATGATTCTGTTGACATTGATTTTATTCTAGCATATTTTGATCTCCTAGTCTTGTTCTTCTTGGTGGAACAGCCCAAAAACCCACCCTTTTGGACTAGCAGTATTCTATACTAATTACTAGGATCATCAATAACTATAGGATTGGCCTTGAATGAATGTTGATGAGAGATAACACTAAATGCCTGGGCCAGTGGAAAAGTTCTCAGTTCATTTCTCCTACTATCAAAACCCCAAATTTCAATGTGCATTTTAATACATTGTTATGTAGTTTCATATTTCAACTGTAATTCCAGATTAACAATATTATGGTTATGTGATGAACAGGAACTTACATATGACTATAATTATGCAATTGATAGCGTTATTGGTCCTGATGGCAAAACAAAACAGGTGCCTTGCTTCTGTGGTACAGCTGATTGTAGGAAGCGTTTATATTAGGCAATCCAAGTTTTGGCATTGTGGTAACCATTTCTATCTCTTGATCTCGATCTTGGACTCTTGAACAGGAAAAGTTTAGAGTTTAGATTAGTAGTACTATAACGTTGTATGAAGTATGGCTTTTTTACTAGAAAGTTTTGGTTTGCTTGTTGGACTGTTTTTTTCCTCTTATAATTATGCAAGAGCATCTATTGATGAAAGAAGTATATAATAATCTGGTTTAATAAAATATGAAATAATTTGAACGATAATACGCCTCCAGGATTGATCTGAACTGCTTATTAAACAGTATTTCTTATAATTCTGTGCAAAATCATCTTTGCTCTGCCTCCTGATTCAATAAACATTCACACCATGTTGATTTTTTTTTTTTTTTTGAACTTATATGTTTGGCAGGGAAGATGGAAAATTCTTCTAACTTAATTTTTTTTCTTTTCTCCTTCTCTTTTGACCAAATTGACTGTTAATTTCCCCGTTGTTTTGGGCTGAAAACGGAAAAAGATAAAAATGTTTTTCATTTTTCTTCTTATGTGATAAGTCAGTCTGTCTGCCACTAATGACTAAACTCCCCTGGTTTTGAAAAAGCCATAGATCAAGTGGGTAACTAAAGAAAAGTAAAAACAAGATGAATGAGTAAGAAATAAGAAACTCCAATCCCAGTCTATAGCTTAGGGCATCAAATCCTTTTGATTAGTAGGAATGGGACAATCTCTCTTTTTTATTTTCTTCCTTTTTTATGTCTTTTCTTATCCGGTATTAGTATTCCTGTTTAAGATTAATGAAAGCTAATCAAACCATAACATCACTTCATTTACACGATTCTCATATTCAAGGGGAGAGTCGCAGCCAGCAGCACTGTAGAGCAGAGAGTCCCCGCTGTGTTTATTTGGTATTGATGATGATTCCCAATCAGTGCCCTTGAGGCTTTTCTTCAAGGTTAATATTTGAGCAAAGATGTTGGAATCATCCATGAAGCCTCCAAATCTCCTCACTGCTGCAATTTTGTGTTGAGGCTGCTTCACTGGGTGTGCTTAAGCTGATTGGGGAGGGTTTCTTTGGAATTTTTGGGGCATGTGAAAGTGAACAACAAAGGATAAATTATGGAGAAGTCCAGTTGGTGGATTTATATTTACCAAAACTGGTGCTGTCATATTAATTTTCACTGCCTGATCATTGTTGCCCTTAATGTAAGCAAAGAGCCTAGGCAATGAAAACGAAACCAAATTTTTTTTTTTTTTTGAAAAGGAGGAAGACCATAATTTTTTGAGTGTTGAAAAATAGGGTCATTTGACTCGATGGTTGTTCCATCAATCGATTGAAGAGTATCTTTAAAGCCTATCAAATGCATTGTTTGTGGCAAATGATTAGTTCTTTAAACTGTTGAAACAGCAATCATTTTTGGTTGATTTTTGGTCGTATTATAAATACTAGTATTAGATTAGTGTCCTACAAATGTGACTTTTGTGCTCATTCAAAAGATAAATGGAGCGTTCAGACTTAAACCCATTAAAATATTATTCCTCAAAAAACAAAGTGATAGCTAATGGGCACCCTCTTTTTACGCGATCAGCTTAAATATTTCAATTACACAAAAAAAAAAAAAATATGGGATATAATTACTTCACATGGACATCATTGAGAGGATCCGAATACATTATAAGAGGAGAGAGAGAAAAGGGTGAAGAAAGAAATTGTTTACATATTGAAGCCTTTGGAAACAGCACATTTGTAGGAGGCAGAAGTGATTGGGGAAGTAGCCAACCACAGCCTTTGAATAACTTCTAATCTCGAACTTTGGCTGGCTTTGAACGAGTCTGTATGAAGCACATTAAGGTGGCCACAGTTCAGTGGCTTCTCATACCCCTTGCCCTCCATTTGCTCTACCATTGACGCACTTAACACCAACAAAACAAACCCAAACTTTTTCATTTGCTCCATACTTCCAATTTTGGCTCTGTATTTGAACATGAAATTGATTGTGAATGTGTATCGATAAATGAACATATATATATATATATATATATATGAGGGGCATGCAAAGCTAATTGTGGTTCATATTTTTTAGCTTTCATCTTTATTCTAGTGGCTACATGAATGGCTACATGAATGTCTTGTTATTTTCAGCACAGTGCCTTTTTTCTTCTTTGTCAAAGATGCCACTTTTCACAAAGTTTGTGGGCAGTTTCTTTGACTATAACATATTCGTGAACATAGTAAAACTCGCAAAATAATGTATTGTCGAGTTTGATCTTAGAAAATGACAAGCTTTTTTATTTTAGAAATTGAACATTTTGCCCTTAATTGGCCCATAAAAGGACAACATATTGTGTACAAATGAGTGATACATACTTGCTTGGCACCTAACTTGTGAAAAGGAATATAGTAGAAAACTTTTTGAAAGTAGTTTTGAAACAAGAAAAGAAAAGTCCCTTCTATTTTTGTTTGTTATAACTTAAGCTCAATTGCTTTGTGTATGTGTGTGTGTGTGTGTGTGTGTGTGTGTGTGTGTGATACTTAATAATATGGGATTAGGGACATTGAAAGTAGCATTTTTGTTATGAAGAAGAGAGAACCAAGTTACTGCAGTGGAAATTAAAATTAAAGTCAAACAGACCCTAATTACGCATTAGATATCTATATTAGTTTTTATAATTATATTATCGAACTAATAAACATACATCTATTTTTGTTGCTCCATGTATGCAAAATTTGAAGTAAAATTAATCAATTTGTCTTTTTTCTTTTTTACAAACATACAATTTTTATCAACTTAATTTGAAAGGGACATGCACAATATATATTAGAATAATAATTATTTAATTTTAAAATTTAATTCAATCAATTTAAAAAAATAACATTTATCATATTTAATATTTAAATATCGACACTGTAATTCTTCTTTTTACTTTTAGATTATAATTTTTTTAATAAAAAGAATATAATATATTTATGTTTGACAAATAGAAATGCAAGTGGTATACGAAAAGTGAAAATTGAACAAGTAAAATAGGGTTGATTATCCTCTACAATGCTTTTCTATAGAAAGACTAAAAAGATAAGATGAATCAAAAACTTTTTTCTAGGGTGGTCGGGGGTCTTTGGGATTGGACATCCACATGTTGCAGATTCATCAAAACCATTTCTTTTTATTCAGTTGTAAAATTAATTTGTTGAAATTCATTTTTGCCATGAACAATGAATAATTAATGAATACTTCCTTGCAAAAATGAGCAAATTAAGGAATTCAAATCAAATTAAAAACATTGAGAAAGAGAATATCAACTTCACCACATTGATTAATTCAAATATTGCAATGCGAAAATCATTTTTTTTCAGTTGGAGTCTCACATAAATAAATTTGGGTCTTATACATACATAATTGAAGTTAATATTGTTTAAAAATATATATAATATTTTTTTATTACTACAATATCAATTTTTTTTTTGTTACTTTGTTAATCCATGTTTTGAATTTTAAAGCTGAAAACTAAATTAAATGTGTCAACTCAAATTGATTTTACGACAAACAATTAAGTTTCCAAAAAGAAATTAATTGGTTTAGGTTTTTGATTTTTGCCAAATACCAATGTTCCATGATATCTGGAACTTGCAGTCCAGCTGACCAAACCACTTAGGAATTTACTTTCTTGTGTGTTATGTTTCAACACTGCTATCAATTGCAGCAATCAGGTGAACCTCCAATTGCATTACCGATTCATAAGTCCAATCCAAAGTAGTCAATATTTTTTCCCTGTGGAGTCTTATGATATGATATTAAGATTAATTAATTAATGGGGAGTGGGAAACAGACATCACTAATTCATTAATTGCTTTTAGTATTAGAAACCATAATAATTAGAAGATAATTCTAGTGTTTAAGTCTGATTGCTGTCCCACAATCATCAGGTTTTAAGAAGACCCAACAGTCAAATCAAACACATGAATCCAAACGGCACATGAAATTACCATAATTAATCTCACTGAAATAGATAGTAATATCAATAATTATGAGAAACAAATAAATTATCTTCAATGATCAGAGCTCCAAATCTCAATGTTATAAGAGCACCCTTGGTATCTTTTATAATTAAACCTTTTTTATTAACAGTACCATGTCTAATAGAATTGACACACTATCAAGCTTGAGCTTGGTTTAATTACAAAATTCAAAGTTCAAAACTCCATTGAGCTTTTTGTTTTCACGCTTGAACTCGATTCATTAATAAGTTTGATTAGATTTGATAAAATTATAAATATTGATATTAAACATTATTTTTTTATTTATTTTTATATATTAAATAGGTCAAATTATTTAGATGATTCTTTTATTTACATAAAATTTAAATTTTAATCCCTCTGGTGTAATTCATAAAATTTTTATTCTTAAACAAGTTGAATTTAATAATATTAGTCTTATTACTAGCATTGTTAGTTACTCTCGTTGACTTTATTGAAGTGGTAACTTGAATACATGAAATCTATTAAAAATTATATAATTGACACTAAATTTAAATTTTAATCATTCTAGTATAATTTATAAAAATTTCATCCTTATTAAAATTAAATTTGATAATATTAATCTAATTACTAATGCTGTTAGTTACTCTATTAGTTTTGCTGATGTGATTGTTGACTCTATGACATTAGCTTTGCTAACATGGCAACATAGACGGATGGAATCAATTCATTTTGATTGACATTATTTTTTGGTCAGGAGATCTTGTTTCAAAGGAGATCAATCCCTTGTAACTAGAAAACTCTAATTAACAAAATATAATTATATCAATATTAATATATGCATTGAAAGATATAAAAGAAAAATTTTTTTAAATAAACTATTATTATTTAATATGATTTCCTTTAAAATTATTTTTTAATATAAGTTCATTTAAAAAGGTTCATAAATATTTATATAAAAAAAAAAAACTAATTGCCTCTAAAAATTACATTGCTAGCACTTTTGAGTTTATCTAAAACTCTATCTCTTTGTTATTTTAGTAATCCATGTCTAGGAAAAAAAAAGCTATTCTATTTAAATGAAAACATAAATAAATTATAGAGGAGATATCAGTCTTTAATATTTGTTCTCACTAAAAGATAAAAACTTTTAATGGCAGAATTTTCTGTCGCTAAACATGTCTTTGTTGACGAAAATGAGTTTTAGTGATGAGAGCCAAAATATCTTTGTTATGGAAATGAGTTTTAGAGATGGAATTGCGTCGCTAAAACTCAGACAAAAAGTGAAAATCATTAAAATATTTTATCGCAAAAAAATATTTTGTTGATAATGATTAAAAACATTAGCTATAAAAAATTCTATTGCTAATATGATAATTCCATCGTTAAAAAAATTTCAAAAAATTTAAAAACAATATTCCATCTCTAATACTTTTAATGGCAGAAATTTCGTCACTAAAGGTTATCATATATTGCAAAAATTAAATTTACAAATCCGTTGCTAAAAACTAAGTAAACTTGGTTTATACCTTTTAGTTAGGGATGTTCATTAGGTCAGTTTGATTAATTTTGAATCAAATTATTCAAAATCGAATTAATTGAATTATATTATTTTATTTTCATTAATCGAATCGAATTTATGAATTTCAAAAATTAACCGACCGAATTTAATTTGATCGATTCGGTTAATTTTTTTTATTAATTGAATAATAAATATATTTAAGCTAAATTATATTTTAAACTTTTAATTTATCATATTTTAAACAAATTAAATAAAACTATCTAACAAGGTATTAAAATACAAAATATTATATTAAAAACTCAACAACTTATGAAATTAAAATGATTTGTTTCATGTTTTTTTCATTTTATATTTGGATTATGTTATTTTCGATTAAAATTTTGATTAATTTGGTTAATTCATTTTTCGAACCAAAGTAATCGAAAATCAAAATTCTTCTAAAATCATTTTTGTTAACCAACCAAAATTAATTTTGTGACCGATCAATTAATTGAATTAGATTGATTTAATTGATTAATTCTGTTAAAATTGAATTATAAACATTCTTACTTTTAGCGATGGAATTTCCATCGCTAAAAGGTAGATTTTTGTGGCTAATGCTTATTAATTTTGCTATATTTTGAAGATCGATCATTGTTGATGGAGGATTAATCCCTATTCTTAAAGGATCATTCCTTCCCTCAAAATAATCGATCTTTCTTTTACTTTTAAGCCAATTTTTCAATTACAAACCCAATAAAAATCATTCATATAAATCTTAATACAACTATATAATACCATAATTCGACATCAAATCATGCATAAAAATATAATAAATACAAAACATAATAAATAAAATATATAACTTAGAGATTAGTAATTCAAGCTACTTATATAGAGGAGTCTAAAGACATAACTATATGTATCAAATATAAAGGTATGAGTACTTACAAGGCAATTTGATGAAAAAAGATCCTGAAAAGAAAGAATAAAATATTACGTTAAACTAATTTTAACATTTCTATTCTTTAAGAAAACTTACAAACTAATTTCACTAGCTAATTAACTTATAAAAAGAAACATGTCAATTAAATAAGCATTTTATCACCAACCTGCAAAGATTAAAGAGAAAAAGAAAACATCAACGCTAAAAAAGAAAAAGGCAAAGCCATAGGCTCACAACTTGAAATCCACAAATTTTATGCAAATTTCACAAATTCTCACAATAATTCAATACTAATTTCATAAATTCAACAAAAATTATGCATTCATGACTTTTAACTTAACAAATTTCACAAATTCACAACATCAAATATATAAATTCCAACTGTCATAACGTTTACATCTAGGGATCTATCGCTAAACATTGACTTAAAGAGTTGCCACCAATTTTTTTTGTTTAGGTGCAATTGGCCACATAAGGAATCTATCCTTTCAAGGAACACCTAAGCTTAAGGGTCCTTAAAAGAATAGGTTTTAGTGTATTAACCAGAACAGGGTTTGAGAGTTTGGTTATGAATGAAGAAGGTTATAGCACTCTTACAACGCTCATCGAAAGATGGTATCAGCTTAATTTCATGTCATCCGATAAGCCTTAAAATTTTTACCAAGTAATTAATTATTGAAAATTATTCTTAATTAACTCCAATACTTTTGACAAAAAATTAAGAAAATTCCCTCACCTGAAGAGTATACAAGAAAATTATTGTTTCACTTATAGAGACTTCATCGTTGGATTATTTAACATAAAAATTTTTCAAGAAAAAAAAGGAAAAAAAAGAAATAAAATAAAATAAAATAAGAGGAATAATATTCAACTTTTGGTATAAATCTTTTTCTTTTCATTTAAAAAAAAAAAAACTCATTGCTTTTATACAAGAAAAATTGATACTTTTAACTTTTCTTTAAAGCATTTGAAAGTTTTTAGTTTAAGAAAAATTGATACTTTCAACTTTTCCTTAAAGCATTTGGAGGTTTTTATTTTAAGAAAAATTGGTACTTTCAACTTTTCCTTAAAATATATTTTTAAAAATTTTTATTTTTAGAAATTTTACTTTTAAGAAAAATTGATACTTTCAACTTTTTCTAAATTTTTTTTATTTTTATTTTAGAAATTTTGTTTTTAAGGAAAATTGAAACTTTCAAGTTTTCCTCAAAATGCTTTTGGAAATTTTTATTTTAGAAATTTTATTTTTAAGGAAAATTGATAATTTCAACTTTTCTCCAAAAAAATTTTTTTTGAAAATTTTATTTTAAAATAATCATTAACAAAAACAAAAAATAAAAAAAAATTAAGGAATACCAAATAATTCTAATTTAATCAATAATAATAATAATAATAAATAAATAAATGAAAAAAAAACCTTAACGTGGCTCAGCTCGGTTTGAGGAAGAAAAACGGCTTGAGAATGCAGTTCAAGTAGAATCGACTCGGCTCGGTTCAGTAAAGGGTCTGGCTGGGATGCGGGTGGACAGTTTGGGTTGCGTTCGGGTCAGGTCTCCCGAATGAAAAACACGCAGATCCTGGGTCTTTTAAACAAAAAAATGATGTCGTTTTGAGGAGAGTATATAACGTTGATTTCAACCTGTTTTTGCTAGAATTTCTCTGCTCTCTCTCTCTCTACTTCCCTTTTTCTTTCTCTCTCTATCCCCTCAAGAACACCGATCGAAATTTAACCAGATTCTAAAAATTCTTGTCGAAATCTAGGTTGTTCACTGAAAAATTGGTCAGTTTCTGGAAATGTTATGCCGAAAACTGGGTAACTGGTCAAAAAATTCAACTGACACCGAAAAAATTATTGAAAAATTCAAATCTCGTCGAAAAATTCAACCGAAATTTCCAAAAATTTTTCAGAAAAAGAAATCACCAAAAAATGTCTTTAAAAAATCTTAAGATCATTTTTGAACCTTCTAAACGCCTTTTTTGCTTTTCTTTTCTCTCTGTTTCTTTTTGTTCTCTATTTTTCGTGTGTATCTACCTTTGATCTATAGATCTATTTATAAGCTTTAAAACCACAGACTCCAAAGTTGAATAAGAATCTCAATTTCTTTTGGACTTTTAGTCCTATTCAATCTCTTTCAGTATATCTCAAATTTTTTAACCCAGTTTTACACCAATTCAACTACCTTTTTCTATTTTTTCATTTTTATTATTTTTTTATTAATTAACAAAACAAAAAAAAAAACTTTGGACAAATTGGGTGTCTACAGCTGCCCATATTTGTGCATTTTCTATGCAATAAGAATTGTGCAAAGATGTAGACACCCCATATATACCGACACATTCATTTGTTTCTACAAAAAAAAAAAAAAACACTTAAAGCAAAATCGGCTCGGCTTAAGGAAAAAAATGGCTTGAGAACGCGGTTCAAGTAGAATCAGCTCGACTCAGTAAAGGGTCTAGCTGGAACGCCGGTTAATGATTTGGGTTGCGCTCGGGTCAGATCACCCGAATGAAAAACACGCAGATCTTAGGTCTTTTAAACACAAAAATAACGTCATTTTAGGGAGGGTATATAGCGTTGATTTCAACTAATTTTTGCCAGAATTTCTCTGCTTCCTCTCTCTCTACTTCCCCATTTTCTTTCTCTCTCTCAATCCCCTCAAAAATATCGATTGAAATTTAACCAAATTTAAAAATTTTTTATTGAAATCTAGGTTGTTCATCGAAAAGTTGTCAATTTCTGGAAATGTTATGCCAAAAACTGGGTAACTGGTTGAAAATTTATCCAACGTCAAAAAAATAATCTAAAAATTCAAATCTCGTTGAAAAATTCAACCGAAATTTCTGAAAATTTTTTTAAAAAAAGTCTTTAAAAAATCTTAAGATCATTTTTGAACCTTCTAAGCATCTTTTTTACTTTTTTTTTCTCTCTGTTTTTTATTTTTCGTGTGTCTCTACCATTGATCTATAGATCTATTTATAAGCTTTAAAACCATAGACTCCAAAGCTGAATAAAAATCTCAATTTCCTTTGGACTTTTAGTCCTGTTCAATCTCTTTCAATTTATCTCATATTCTTCAACCTAGTTTTACACCAATTCAACTACCCTTTTCTGTTTTTTCATTTTTATTATTTTTTTATTAATTAACAAAACAAAAAAAAATCTTGGACAAATTGGGTGTTTACAGCTGTCCTTATTTGTGCATTTCCTGTGCAACAGAAATTGTGCAAAGACGTAGACACCCCACATACCGATAAATTCACTTTTTTCTAAAAGAAATAAAACACTTAAAGCAAAATCAGCTCAGCTTGAGGAAGAAAAACGGCTTGAGAATGCGGTTCATGCAGAATCGACTCGGATCGATTCAATAAAGGATCTAACTGGGATACGGGTCGATGGTTCGGGTTACGCTCGAGTCGGGTCACCAGAATGAAAAACACGCAGATCCTGGGTCTTTTGAACACAAAAACGACGTCATTTTGAGAAGGGTATATAACGTTGATTTCAGCTTGTTTTTGCCAAAATTCCTCTGCTCTCTCTCTCTACTTTCCTTTTTTTCTCTCTCTATCCCTTCAAAAACACCAATTAAAATTTAATCGGATTCTAGAAATTCTTGTCAGAATCTAGGTTGTTCACCGAAAAGTTGATCAATTTCTGAAAATGTTATGCTGAAAACTGGGTAACTGACCAAAAAATTCAACCCACGTTGAAAAAATCACCGAAAAATTCAAATCTCGTCGAAAAATTCAACTGAAATTTTAAAAAAATTTCCAAAAAAAAATCAACAAAAAAGGTCTTTAAAAAATCTTAAGATCACTTTTGAACCTTCAAACATTTTTTTTGCTTTTTTTTTTCTCTCTGTTTCTCTTTGTTCTCTATTTTTCGTGTGTCCCTACCATTGATCTATAGATCATTTATAAGCTTTTAAAACCATAGACTCCAAAGCTGAATAAGAATCTCAATTTCTTTTGGACTTTTAATCTTGTTCAATCTCTTTCAGTTTATCTCAAAATTTTGAACCTAGTTTTACACCAATTCAACTACCCTTTTCTATTTTTTCATTTTTATTATTTTTTTATTAATTAACAAAACAAAAAAAAAACCTTGGACAAATTGAGTGTCTACAGCTACCCCTATTTGTGTATTTCCTATGCAATAGAAATTGTGCAAAGACGTAGACACCCCACACATACTGATACATTCACTTTTTTCTAAAAAAAAAAAATACTTGAAGTAGAATTGGCTCGGCTTAAAGAAAAAAAATGGCTTGAAAACGTAGTTTAAGCAGAATCGACTCGGCTCGGCTTAGTAAAGGGGTTGGGATACGGGTCGACGGTTCGGGTTACGCTCGGGTCAGGTCGTTCGAATGAAAAACACGTAGATCCTGGGTCTTTTAAACACAAAAATGACGTCATTTTGGGAGGGTATATAACGTTGATTTCAGCATGTTTTTACCATAATTTCTCTACTTTCTCTCTCTACTTCCTCTCTCTACTTCCCCTTTTCTTTCTCTCTTTATCCCCTCAAAAACATCGATTAAAATTTAATCGGATTCTAAAAATTGTTGTCAAAATCTAGGTTGTTCAAAAGTTAGTCAGTTTCTGAAAATATTATGTCGAAAATTGGGTAACTAATCAAAAAATTTAATCGATGCCAAAAAAATCATCAAAAAATTCAAATCTCATCGAAAAATTCAACTGAAATTTTCAAAACTTTTTCAGAAAAAAATCACTAAAAAAAGTCTTTAAAAAATCTTAAAATCACTTTTGAACCTTCTAAACATTTTTTTTGCTTTTCTTTTCTCTCTGTTTCTCCCTGTTTTCTATTTTTCGTGTGTCTCTGCCTTTGATCTATAGATCTATTTATAAGCTTTAAAACCACAGACTCCAAAGCTGAATAAGAATCTCAATTTCCTTTTGACTTTTAGTCCTATTCAATTTCTTTCAATTTATCTCAAATTCCTCAACCCAGTTTTACACCTATTCAACTACCCTTTTTCGTTTTATCATTTTTATTATTTTTTTATTAATTAACAAAACAAAAAAAAATCTTGGACAAATTGGGTGTCTACAGCTACCCCTTTCTATGCATTTAATGGGCAACATGAATTGTGCAAAGATGTAGACACCCTACATATACCGACACATTCATTTTTTTCTAAGAAAAAAAATACTTGAAGCAGAATCGGCTCGACTTGAAGAGGAAAAATGGCTTGAGAACTCAGTTCAAGTAGAATCGACTCAGTTCGACTCAGTAAAAGGTCTACTGGGACGCGGGTCGACGGTTCGGGCTACGTTCGGATCGGGTCACCTGAATGAAAAACTCGCAGATCTTGAGTCTTTTAAATATAAAAATGACGTCGTTTTGGGAAGGGTATATAACATTGATTTCAGCCTGTTTTTGCCAGAATTCCTTTGTTCCCTCTCTCTCTACTTCCCCTTTTCTTTCTCTCCTCTATCCATTCAAGAACACCAATTAAAATTTAACCAAATTCTAGAAATTCTTGTCGGAATCTAGGTTGTTCGTCGAAAAGTTGGTCAGTTTCTAGAAATGTTATGCCAAAAACTGGGTAACTTGTCAAAAAATTTAAATCTCGTCAAAAAATTCAACTAAAATTTCCAAAAATTTTCTAGAAAAAAAAATCACCAAAAAAAGTCTTTAAAAAATCTTAAGATCACTTTTGAACCTTTTAAATACCTTTTTTTCTTTTCTTTTCCTTTGTTTCTCCTTGTTCTCTATTTTTTGTGTGTCTTTGCTTTTGATCTATAGATCTATTTACAAGTTTTAAAACCACAGACTCTAAAACTGAATAAGAATCTCAATTTTTTTTGGACTTTTAGTCCTATTTAATCTCTTTCAGTTTATCTCAAATTTTTCAACCCAGTTTTACACCAATTCAACTACCATTTTCTTCTGTTTTTCATTTTTATTATTATTTTTATTAATTAAAAAAAAATTTAGATAAATTGGGTGTTTACAGCTATCCCTCTTTGTGCATTTCTTGTGTAACAAAAATTATACAAAGACATAGACACCCCACATATATCGACACATTCACTTTTTTGTAAAAAAAAAAACACTTGAAGCAGAATCGACTCGACTTAAGGATGAAAAATGGCTTGAGAACGTGGTTCAAGCAGAATCAGCTCGGCTTGGCTCAGTAAAGGGTCTGGCTGGGACATGGGTCGACGGTTCAAGTTATCTCAGGTCGAGTCACCCGAATGAAAAACACGCAGATTTTAGGTCTTTTAAACATAAAAATGATGTCGTTTTGGGAGGGTATATAACATTGATTTCAGCCTGTTTTTGCCAAAATTCTTTTGCTCCCTCTCTCTCTACTTTTTTTTTTCTTTCTCTCTCTATCCTCTTAAGAACATCGATTGAAATTTAACTGGATTTTAAAAATTCTTGTCGAAATCTAGGTTGTTCGTCAAAAAGTTAGTCAGTTTCTAGAATTGTTATGCCGAAAATTGGGTAATTGGTCAAAAAATTCAATCAACGTCAAAAAAATCACCAAAAAATTCAAATCTCATCAAAAAATTCAACCGAAATTTTTAAAAATTTTCTAAAAAATATCACCAAAAAAGTCTTTAAAAAATCTTAAGATCACTTTTTAACCATCTAAACGTCTTTTTTGCTTTTTTTTTTCTCTTTGTTTCTCCCTGTTCTCTATTTTTCGTGTGTCTCTATCTTTGATCTATAGATCTATTTATAAGCTTAAAACCACAGACTCCAAAGCTGAACAAGAATCTCAATTTCTTTTGGACTTTTAGTCCTGTTCAATCTCTTTCAGTTTATCTCAAATTCTTCAACCTAGTTTTACACCAATTCAACTACTTTTTTTTTCATTTTTATTATTTTTTATTAATTAACAAAACAAAAAAACCTTTGACAAATTAGGTGTCTACAGTTGCCTCTTTTTATGTATTTTTTGTGCAACTAAAATTATGCAAAGACGTAGACACCCCACATATACCGACACATTCACTTTTTTCTAAAAAAAAAACACTTGAAGTAGAATCGGCTCGACTTGAGGAAGAAAAATAGCTTGAAAATGTGGTTCAAACAGAATCGATTCGGCTCGACTCAGTAAAGGGTCTGATTGGGATGCGGGTCAACGGTTTGGGTTGCGCTTAGGTCGGGTCGCCTGAATGAAAAACACGCAGATCTTAGGTCTTTTAAACATAAAAATGACTTCATTTTAGGAAGGGCATATAATGTTGATTTCAGCTTGTTTTTGCCAAAATTCCTTTGCTCCCTCTCTTTCTACTTCTTTTTTTTTCTCTCTCTCTATCCCCTCAAGAACACCGATTGAAATTTAACTAGATTTTGAAAATTCTTGTCGGAATCTAGGTTGTTCGTCGAAAAGTTGATCAGTTTCTAAAAATGTTATGTCGAAAATTGGGTAACTGGCCGAAAAATTCAATTGACGCGAAAAAAATCATCGAAATATTCAAATTTAGTCAAAAAATTCAATCAAAATTTTTAAAATTTTTTCAAAAAAAATCACCAAAAAAGTCTTTAAAAAATCTTAATATCACTTTTGAACCTTCTAAACGCCTTTTTTGCTTTTCTTTTCTCTCTGTTTCTCTCTGATCTCTATTTTTCGTGTGTCTCTACCTTTAATCTATAGATTTATTTATAAGCTTTAAAACATAGACTCCAAAGCTAAATAAGAATCTTACTTTCTTTTGGACTTTTAGTTTTGTTCAATCTCTTTCAGTTTATCTCAAATTCTTCAACCCAGTTTTACACCAATTCAACTACCTTTTTCTGTTTTTTCATTTTCATTTTTTTTTATTAATTAACAACACCAAAAAAAAAAACCTAGGACAAATTAGGTGTCTACAGCTGTCCCTCTTTATGCATTTCCTGTGTAATAAGAATTGTGTAAAGACGTAGACACCCCACATATACCGACATATTCAGTTTTTTCAAAAAAAAAAAAAAACACTTGAAACACCCTAAGCAGAGGTTCACAATTTTTGGAGAATAAACAAAATTCCTCTAAACAGAGGCTCAATGACTATGAAAAAATAAACAAAAGCTTCTCTAATTAGAGGCTCAACGACTTTTGAAAAATAAATAAAGCTCATCTAATTAGAGGCTCAACAACTTTGGAAAGATAAATAAAGCTTCTCTAGACAGAGGCTACCACGACTTCGAAAAAATAAATGGCTCTTTAAACAGAGGCAACCATGACTTTAAAAAAAATTAAATTGCTCATATAAACAGAGGCAACCACGACTTCAAAAAAAATTAAATTGCTCCTCTAAATAAAGGCAACCACAACTTTGAAAAATAAATGCTTCTCTAAACAGAGACACCACAACTTTAAAAAATAAATGCTCCTCTAAACAAATGCACCATAACTTTGGAAAAGTAAATTGCTCCTCTAAATAGAGGCAATTATAACTTTGAAAAATAAAATGCTCATTGACAATCATGTCCAGAGGAGTCGTAGATCAAATCTAATGAAATTTGTAATAAAAACTCAAAGATTCACAATTTGAGTTCGAAAATAAAAGGTTTAGATTCGTAAGAACCTTTCAGCTTCGCAAGAACCTTTCAGCTTCATAAGAATTTACTAAAATTTTATTCTCAAAATTTCAATCTCATAAGGATTCAAATTTGCAAAATATCAAGATTCGCATTTGAAAATTGCAAGATTTGCATCCAACATTTAAAGATTCTCATTTGAATTTTGGAGATGCACATCTAAAAATTTTAAAGCTTCTCATTCGAGTTTAAAGGCTCACATTTGACATATCTTAGGGTTTCACACTATAAAGATTCTCATTTGAAATTCAAAGATTCTCATTTGAAAACTCAAAAATTCAAAAGATTCTCAATTTCTTTTTCAAGTGACTCAAAATTGTGCATACAATAAATGTCATGATCAAATATGCAAATGCCTTTTTAATGATGCAAATGCAATAACTTAGATTCTCATAATGCCATGCATGTTCAAAAAAAGTTTTAATTTATCAAATTATGTGCATGTACTATTTAAACAACGATGTTTACATGATGCATGTAATGCAGATGTCAATAATGTCATGAAATCCTAAATAACTGTGGTAATATGGCTCTCAAGACTCCATCATTTTGAGCTTCTTAGCACTAGCCATCTTAGAATAAATTTTGTCTTCTATCACTTGGTCATCGCTCATAAGCTTCTCAATACAAATTTCGTCCTTCATCACTTAATCATTGTTCATAGGCTTCTCAGTATTTCAGAGCAAATTTTATCTTCCATCATTTGATCATTGTTCATGGGCTTTTCAGCACCAGTTTCACCCATTGCCCTATACTTTTTCATCACAACTCACAGGTTATATCGATTAATTCATCCCCATATTCATTATTTGGACATATCACTTTTTTTTAAATTTACCTACTCTTCATTTTGTTGACCAATCCATCATCATATTCCCCATTTGGTCACACTATGTGTCTTCCCAATTCATCTTATTATCCTGGATTTCTTCTTAAAGGAATGAAGAATCTTTTAAGCACATTGTCATTCATTCATCATCATTTCAAATCATGAAAAATGTAATACACTCATAAATTTTCTTGATTTATTCTGGGGATACAACAATAAGGGAACATAGGGTGATTTGAGAGAAAGGTAATCAATGAATGACGAGTTTGGTACAAAACGAAAAGGAAAATAAACAAATTGGATACATGTCATTGGGATGAATGGTATATCTAAACAATGAATATTCAATAATTCTTATCATTAATTCAGAATTCTTTTTCAAAAACTCATTCCATTGACATCGAAATCATTTTAAGCTCATCAAATTCCACCCTAATTTTGAGGGATCTTCATATGTTTTTGATATTTCATCCATGTGAATCGTTTGTTCAACTTTCAGCTTAAAGGTTTTTTTACTCAAATCACCCTTTTGAGTTTTCAACTTGAGTCTCCCTTTTCTCTTCTTTTTATTTTTCTCCTTTTTTTTTCTTTTTTTTATTTCACCCATTATTGATATCTCTTTCACATCAATATTTAGAGCAACCAAGCATAATTCTGTCGTTTCATCATGAGCATGCCTTAGCCTAACATATGACCATTCAATTCGAACAATCACATTTGATCCAAATGGACTTTTAAAGGTTGTAATGTAGGCCATGGCGAGGGATCATGAAAAAAAATAGATATAATAGGCTCAAAAATGTGTTTAAAGGGTACAAAACCAAAGGATCCTCACTTGATACAGCTTGGCATCACTTCATTACTTTTTCCTTTTTCATCCCATTCCTTACAAAAGGATTCTCATTACTTTACCCCAAATCATGTGTGACATTTTTCTTTGCTCTTTTTTTTTCTTTTTATTTTTTTAACCTTTTGGACTTTTTTTTTCTCAAAAAATTACCCCCTAGTGTGGAGGGTAATCCTTGGTCAGGATTTTTTTAGAAAAAAAATTTATAATAGGCTTAAAAAGGTAACAATGAATGGTTTTCAAATGGTAAAAGAAAAATGATCATTTTTCATCTCAACTGTGAATACTTTCCTTGAACATCATCTATTGAGCAAAAACAAGCTTATGGATTTGTATAAAAACTGCACATTTTCAAGATATATTAATTTCACATCTATTAGTAGTTGACTTCTTTTGCTCAAATAGTCTCCTCAGATTAATATGAATTTTCAAAATTAAATCCCAAAATTATAGTTATCATTGTCTAAACATTCATTATTTGAAATTTGAGAATATGAATAAAAAGTTATGAAAGGTAACAGAGCATAAAACAATGGTTGAGTGAAATAGAAAATGTAATGAAATGCATTAACTTGCCTTTTATTAAAATGATAATAAATGAAATCCTATTACATAAAAGAAATCCTAACATTACTTTAAAAAAATCCTAAAATGACAAGAAACTTCCAACCAGTCTTATCTTCATTCTCTAAAATTGTGCTCCTGTGTAATCAAGTGAATGATCTTTATTGACATCTTGCCCATTGATTCATTATAGCTCTTTAGGCCTTTCTGAATTAACGTGTTCTTGATTCTCATTCAGAGCATTGACATTGTGATTAGGCAATAGATTGCTACTAACATTAGGTGTTGTTGCCCTTCTTTGATCAAAACTTACCATTTCATCCTTGATTAACTGTTGCACCTTATGCTTTAGAGCAGTGTAAATTTTAATGGAATGGCCAGTAATTTCATAATGGTAGTCACAATGAGCTGTAGGATCATACCACTTAGGATAGAGTGGCTTGAGTGGCTTCACATGGCTGAAAGTAATCAAATAGCTGTTATAGAGCTCTCTATATAACTTCGTATAAGTCATAGGGATTGGATTAAATACGAGTTTTTTTTCAAAGAATTCGTTGCTCCGTGAACCATTTGTCAAGCTAACAGGATGAATTTAGGGTCTTGTAAGAGTTTGATTGTTAAGGCTATATGTGGGAGCTTGGGGGCTAAAAATGGGCCAGTATATGGATGAATAAGGTGGTTGTGAAACTAACTAGTATGGGTAGGATGAGGTATTATTCATAGTAAGATAGTATGGAGAGTAACCTGAGGGTGGATAGAATTGATATCCCCTGAATTATTTGTCGAAGTTCATAGCTTGAGCTTCAATCTCTTTCTTTTCTAATGTTTTCTTGGTTTTTCCTCCTTTCAACTTACCATTTTTAATAGCATTCTCAATAATTTCACCTGAGATCACCATGTCAACGAAATTCTTTGTTGCATTCGCTATCATCTTTTTATAATAGAGAGATTTCAAAGTACTGACAAATAGTACTATAATTTTTTTCTCAGTCAGGGGAGGCTGTACTTGAGAAGCAATATCCTTTCACTTCTGGGCATACTTTTTAAATAATTCAGTTGCTTTTTTTTTTCAAATTTTGTAAAGAAAGGTGATCTAGGGCTAAGTCAATGATATGTCGATACTGACTAATAAAATCATGGGCTATATCACTCCAAGAATGGATGCGAGTTTTGTCTAGCTAGATATATCACCTAGCAGTAGAGCCCGTAAGGCTATCTTGAAAAACATCCATTAATAGTTTCTCATTATGGGCTTGGGCTACCATCTTCTGACAGTATATGATGGTATGAGTCTTTGGGTACTTTGTACCATCATATTTCTCAAATTTTGGTGCTTTGAACTTTGATGAAATAACCACATCTGAGACTAAGCAAAGCTTAACAGTATCAACAGAACTATAAAACCCAATTTATTTTACAACCTGTAACTTTTGTTCAAGCATACTAATCTTTGAATCTTCTTGAGATTCCACCGTTTTTACTTTTTTTTCTTTTTTTTTTTCAAGTCATCTAGATCAGGAACTTGGATTGGTTCTACTATTTTTTCAGTAAAAATAGGATTTATATAGCTATGGTAATGCTTTGGGTTTGAAGCTGATGGCATTCTGGGATATAAATGATATGTGAACTACTATGACAGTATATCCTATATGGACTGGGCTTGTTATGAACCAAAACTTGGATGATATAAAGGGTCAGCCACTTTCTGTGATTGAGGGCCCTATTGGCTTATGTTCTATTATATCATTTTTCCTTTATTTAACATGTTGAGAGCATCTAAAATTTTACTCAACTCATTCTTAATCTTTTCCTGTATTTTTTTCAATTTCTCAAATCAGTAAGAGTTTTCTTGCTCCATTTGTCTAGCTTTGGCTCTTGTGTTATATGGATAGGCAGGGTTCTTACTAGATGGAGCTATCCTTGAACTTTGAATACCATATCTTAGAGTTAGCAAGTTTATATGACTATCTCATGGTTACTTTGTTAAATATATTGAATGAGAATGCAATGAATGAAATGCATGCATGAAACCAAAGAATTTCATTTATTCCAAAGAACTTTCATTTACATAGAATTTATCATCTTAGAGTTATAACCATAAAATTGTTTAATCTGTTCATATTGATCTCTGACTTCCTCGATGAAGTTTAAAAGATGCTGCCCATGTTCTCCTACTGGGGCTACCACTTGCTTCAGTGCCTTTGCCTCTTCGACCATTTCTCTTGTCTTACAGATTTTTTTGTAAATTTAAGTTGTTAAGTGCTCAATATACTTCTGTCTTCTTAGGTTTTCCCTTTTACCACACCATACTTGATATGATAACTCTCTATGCTCTCTAATTAATGCAGCAATATAGTCTTCTTACTCATTCAACCTTTGTCTCAACCTACTCAAGTAGCTGTTCAACATATTATTTTTTATCTATACTTGAGTACTTTTTTTCTCTAATTCAGCATATTCTTACTTCAATCACTTATTTTCATCTGTCAACTTAGTGATTATTATCTTTTTGGATTGTACCTTCACATATAACCTCTTATGTTCATGGTGTAGCTCTACTAAGTCATTAACAGCTATGTCACGTTCCCTAGCAATCTTGCAAACTTTGACTTCATGCTTTTTAGCTTTATCTTTCCATTGATCCTTTCTCTATTGAAGTTTTTAGATTTTTTGCTTTAACTTATCTTTTTCGATCTCAAATTCTTTTGTCACAAGCTTTAATTCTGATGGTGTCTCTTCAAGCTTTCCTCTTATTGACGGTTGAAAGCTTTCATAAGTGAATACCAATTTTTATCTTCGTCTTGCTTTCCAAACCAAGTACCCATAAGTGACCTTATTAATGAACTGTCTAGAACTCACTCTCATGCTTTAATCACTTCATTCATCCTCTAAAATGCTTTTGACTCACTGTAAGAAAAATTTGATTGATGAAGCTTATGGTTATGAGAATGAACTATTTGCCCCAAACTGACTTCTCACTAGAAATGGTGCATAACTTGTTGCTCCCCATAAACCCAAAAGTGAAACCACAATGTTATCTCAACACTAATATAGCATAGGTTCATAATTTATCCACGGGACCAACCATCTTACTTCAGCACTTGTTAGTTTTTGTAAGAAAGCTATCCACTCTTTTTTAGACTTTTGTTCTAATCATCCACTTTCACAGAATTCCTTGATCGAAGCTCTATTACGAACATAAAGCTTTGAGAAAGCACATTTCCTCAACTCGAAGTGGTTTTTCATCCATAAGTATAATAACTGTATGCAGCCTGTAAAATGCCCTCATTTCCAATGATAGTAACTCAAAGATCTGACAGTCTTCGCTAATATTACCGTTGAAGGGTTACAGCCATTGATCATACTTTCAAAAAAATCAATCACTACTATTTCAATATAACCCAAGACTTTCAAAAAAATTACCATTCCGTATATAGCTAAAGCAAACACATCTAACCTCCGTTCTTTATCGACATGTTGTACTAGAAAATCATGAAAAAACTTTCAATATAGGCAAACCTGTTCTTATTTTTTCTTTGTATGAAAATCCATAATCTCTTTATCTATCCCCATAAGATGGGCCAAATTCTTACGAAATCTTGATTTGTGTTTTTTGACATATATCTTGTCATGAGCCTTGAGGTGCAGACCAAACAAAGTCGAATACTCTTCAATGGTTGGTGTCATATCACCTTCATTGAAGATGAAACACTTATATGTAGGATCTCAAAATTACACTGCAGCTCTAATTAATTGATTTTCGACATTTACTGCAAGAAGGTGTGCTATATGCCCATATCTCTAGCAAAACTCCTCTTGTCTTAATGGACTCATCTTTTTTCATATATCAACCATATCCTCTAGATTATTTTGTTTGAGGAGGATAGATGTCTCTTGAGACAAGGTAGAAGCATGGTCGATTGGTAAACAATCCCTCTTTTTTAGTTGAATCCTTTCTGACTAGATCTTTACTTCGGTGGGTGACTCACAATGAGCTAATACAGACGAAGAATAAACAAGTCGTTTTGTGGAGTCTATGAAAAACTCGTTGTTAAAGACCGTCTTTTAGGCAAATATTCTTTATGCAACTTAATGATATAAGTATGGTTCATGCAAACATGAATAACAGAAGAGGTTAGTGCATCAAATAAAGAGGAATTAATAAATAAATAACTAAATAAATTAAAATATCACACACAATAAGAAGAATGAATCCTATACTTTTGGTCAATTCTAAAAGGAATGAGATGGCTATATTTATAGGTTAGGCATTTCTAAGGTTCACTATATGTGGTTCGAGGTTAAAGTCTAAAGGTTTCCAAATTGCTCCTTACATCATTGTCCATTACAGACTAATAAGGCACCCCCAATCCTAACCCATTATAAGCTACAAGTAAAAAAAGGTTTAATTTGTGTAAGAGTATTTCGCTAGCCACTGCAGAGGCATTAAAACCTCATGAAAGTAATAGGTACTTTACTCCATCCTAAAGGGACGGAGCTCGAGTATAGAGCTCATATTATGCACATGCATATGAATGTTAGAATTAACAAAGTAAATAAATAGAATGAATGAATAAAAAAATATATACAAAAAGGTTCAATTTTATTAGGCTTTTGAATAACATAAATTTATTTGCTGGCTTGAATCTCGGCAGTCCCCAATGGAGTCACCAAACTGTCATAACGTCTAGATCTAGGGATCTATCGCTAGACATTGACTTAAGGAGTTGCCACCAATCTTTTTTGTTTAGGTGCAATTGACCACCTAGGGAATCTATTCTTTCAAGGAACACCTAAGCTTAAGGGTCCCTAAAAGAATAGGTTCTAGTCTATTAACCAAACAGGGTTCGGGAGTTTGGTTACGAGTAAGGAAGGTTATAGCACCCTCACAACACCTGCCAAAAGATGGTACTAGCTCAATTTCGTGTTATCCGATAAGCCTTAAAATTTTTACCAAATAATTAATTATTGAAAATTATTCTTAATTAACTCCAATACTTTTGGTAGAAAATTAAGAAAATTCTTTCACCTTAAGAGTATGTAAGAAAACTACTATTTCACTTGCAGAAACTCCATCGTCGGATTATTTAACATCAAAAATTTTTTAAGAAAAAAAATAAAATAAAATGAAATAAGAGGAATAATGATTCAACTTTTGGTATAAATTATTTTCTTTTCATTTAAACAAAAACTCATTACTTTTATATAAAAAAAATTGATACTTTTAACTTTTTCTGAAAACATTTGGAGGTTTTTATTTTAAGAAAAATTGATACTTTCAACTTTTCTCTAAAAATATTTTTTTCGATAATTTTTATTTTTAAGAAAAATTGGTACTTCTAACTTTTTCTCAAGATATATATTTTTTTGAAATTTTTATTTTTAAGAAAAATTTATACTTTCAACTTTTCCTCAAAATACTTTTAAAAATTTTTATTTTTAGAAATTTTATTTTTTAAGAAAAATTGATACTTTCAACTTTTCCTAAAAATATTTTTTTATTATTTTTATTTAAAAAATTTATTTTTAGGAAAAATTGAAACTTTCAACTTTTCCTCAAAATGCTTTTGAAAATTTTTATTTTAAAAATTTTATTTTTAAAAAAAATTGATACTTTCAACTTTTTTCCAAAAATATTTGTTTTGGAAATTTTATTTTAGAATAATCATTGACAAAAACAAAAAAAAATTAAAAATAATAAAAAAATAAAAATAAAAAAATTAAGGAATACCAAATAATTCTAATTTAATCAACAACAACAATAATAATAATAATAATAATAATAAATAAATAAATAAATAAAAAGCCTTAACGTAACTCGGCTCGACTTGAGGAAGAAAAACGGCTTGAAAACGTGGCTCAAGTAGAATCGGCTTGGCCCGACTCAGTAGAGGGTCTGGTTGGAACGCAGGTTGACAGTTCGGGTTACGTTCAGGTTAGGTCACCCGAATGAAAAATGCGTGGATCTTGGGTTTTTTAAACACAAAAACAATGTCATTTTGTGAAGGTATACAACGTTGATTTCAGCCTGTTTTTGCTAAAATTTCTCTACTCCCTCTCTTTCTATCCCTCCAAGAACATCGATTGAGATTTAATCAAATTTTGAAAATTTTTGTCGAAATTTGGGTTGTTCACTGAAAAATTGATCTATTTCTGAAAATGTTATGCCGATGGGTAACTGGCCCGAAAATTCAACCGACATCGAAAAAGTCACTGAAAAATTCAAATCTCGCCAAAAAATTCAACCGAAATATGAAATTTTCAGCAATTTTTAAAAAAAAAAATCACCAAAAAAAATCCTAAAAAAATCTTAAGATCACTTCTGAACCTTCTAAACACAGTTTTTGCTTTTCTTTTCTCTTTGTTTCTCCCTGTTCTTTAGTTTTCGTGTGTCGTTTTTGATCTATGGATCTATTTATAAGCTTTAAAACCATAGACTCCAAAGCTGAATAGTAATCTCAATTTTCTTTGGACTTTTAGTTCTATTCAATCTCTTTCAGTTTATTTCAAATTTTTAACCCAATTTTATGCCAATTCAACCACCTTTTTCATCTTTTTATTTTTATTATTTTTTTTATTAATTAACAAAACCAAAAAAGACCTCGAATAGATTGGGTGTTTACACCAACAATTTCACAATTTGAAATTCACAAATTCCATACAAATTTCACAATTCCCACAATAATTTCACACCAATTTTATAAAATCAACAACAATTACATATTCATAACTTTTAGATTAACAAATTTCATCAAATTCATGGCTTTAAATCCACAAATTCCACCAAATTCAATATCAATTTCACAATTTCCATAATAAAACAACATACCAATTTAAAAAAAATGAGAGTATCAATTATCACAATTTTCATAGTAATTATGTACCAATTTCACAAATTCAACATCAATTTCACAATTTTCAGAATAAGACCACATCTTGTTTTCAAAAATTTAATATCAATTTCAAAAATTTAATATCAATTCAGCACCAATCTCATAATTTTCACAATAATTTTACATCAATTTTACAATATTCAAAACTTACCCTTCAAAAACCCAGAACTTAAATTAAAATATTGAGAAAATATTTAATTTAATATTTTTTAAAAATTAAAAAAAAACTAAAAAAATCAAATTTTTACTTTTTTTATTTTTTAATTTTTGATACTTTTTAATTTTAAGATGTTGTTATAAAAAATAACAATTACGTTAGCAAAATTAATGGAGAGTAATTAATCACATTATTAATTTGATTAATATTATCGAATTTATTCATGTATATTGTAATGTTAGTAAAGTTAATACCAAATTAGCAAAATCAATGTTTGCATCATAAAATTAATGGTCACGTTAGTATTATTGATAATAAAAATTTAACAAAATTAGTGAATTTTATTTTTATAAATTATAATTAAATAATTAAATTTTAAATTAAGTATAAGGACAATTATCCTAATTTGACCCCTTATTTACAATCGGAAGATCGGCAACTGTATGCATTTGTGACGTTTTATTGACATCCTCAAATTGTCAAGACCTTCACTATTTATCGAATAAGACTTTGGTAGAAGTAGAAGTAGAAGTAGAAAGAAAAGTTGGGTAACAGGAAATAGGTCCGTAGGGGAGTAGCCCCTCCGTATCGTCTAAGAGCACCAAATTTGGGAGGGGAGAGGGAACCTTGGCCCCCACTGTTATCACATAGAGAATGTGACTTGCTACTAACCCCCCCTCTCATCCTCGTGGACCAAATGCTTATGCTTTTTATTTTTTAAAAAAATAAATTATATATTTGTTAAGTATGTTTCTTGATTGGAACGTAAGGACTAATGATACGATTAGAGAGGGATTATTGAAAACAAGGGTGCTGATATAAAATATTTTACTTTTTTTAAAGGGAAGGGAAGGGGATTTTGCCACTTGTACCCTTGGTTCATTATTTTTCCAAACACCGAGCAACACAAGAGGGAAAAAAAAGGTGGCTTTAATGGAGGGGGGCCATCCATTAGGATTAGCCATTAAGTGAGGAAGATTAGGGCAAAATTATTCAATTAAGATAAGAGTAGATTGGACATAAAGAAAAGAAGAGTCCATGCCAAAATTTTCTTTAGTGGTGGAAGGACAAGAATTAAGGATAGGGTGCCCTTATCGATAGGGGAAGAAAAAAAACAAAATTTATATGATTAATGCAAATAAGCACACAAAATAGGACAAAAATGGTTTACAATACAATAGAGGTATTGGCCCAATTTTATTTTTTTTTTCCAAAGTATTGACCCAAGTTTGGGGGGGCAAAATACGTAAATAATTGACATGGAAAAAAGATATGAGGTGAGGAATAAGGCAGCCCTAAACGCTTTTAATGCCTTATTCTACGCTAAGAAAATGACCTTATATTGAGCTCTTTATTTTCTTGAGAGATATGAGAGTGGGCTTTAAAGATTTGGCTGTCCAAAACCAGAAAATAACCCTTTGCTCTCTCTCTCTCTCTCTCTCTGTCTGTGTCTAATTGATTGATTTTGGTGCTTTAAGTTATAATCAAAGACCCATTACCCCCTAATTAATTAATTAATTGATTATTCCAAAACAAGCCATTCATTAGGGTTAAAGGGTGAATAGCTGAATAGTAGTTGTAAAACTAACTCAACAAAGCCACCACTCTCTTTCTCTCTCCTTCAAATTCCCTCTCCTTTCTCTCTTTTCTCTCGTTTTCTTTAGCCCTCTTAAAAATATATGACTCGCCCCTGTAAACGCCGTAACGGACTCTTCTCAATAAAAGTCCGTTACTTCTCCACCACCTCTTAATTCTCACTGTCACGTGCGTTTTCGGATTAAAAATAATAATTACGGTAAAAAAGATTTTATCAATCCTTCCATTTCTATGGCCTTGGAGCAGTTAAGTTTGGCTGCGACTCCAGGCCCAGTTGACGGACTGATAGACCCTGTCAACGCCTCCACTAACGGCGTTGAATTCCGTCCGGCCTCTGTTGATGGCGGTGATGACGTCAGCAAAGCTCCGAGGCTTCCTCGATGGACGAGGCAGGAAATTCTCGTACTCATACAAGGGAAAAGAGTGGCGGAGAACCGAGTCAGGCGTGGACGGGCAGCGGGCCTGGCTTTCGGGTCTGTCCAAGTGGAGCCCAAGTGGGCATCGGTTTCTTCTTACTGTAAGAGGCATGGCGTGAACCGGGGACCGGTGCAGTGCCGGAAAAGGTGGAGTAATTTGGCGGGTGATTTTAAGAAGATCAAGGAATGGGAAAATAACATAGGGGAAGAAACTGAGTCATTTTGGGTTATGAGGAATGATTTACGGAGGGAGAGGAAGTTGCCAGGGTTCTTCGACAAGGAAGTTTACGATATTCTCGATGGCGGCGCCACCACAGTCCCGGCTTCTGCAACGGCTCCAGGCTTGGCTCTGGCTTTAGCTCCAACTCCCCCGGCCCAGGACGTGGTGGAGGATGCTGAGGCTGTTTTTGATAGTGGACGGAGCGCGGCAGCCGAGGATGGCCTGTTTTCGGACTTTGAGCAAGATGATGCTGCTGGGAGCCCGGAAAAGATTGAGCCATCGGTGGCAGCTGTTGCTGGGAAGGCAGTTCCAGCTCCTATCCCTATTTCAGGTAACCTTGGCATAGTGTAAACGGTTATGAGATTTATCAGTTGTTCTATATACTACTAGTAGTAGTAGTAGAATACTTTTGGCAATGAATTTTTATTGAGTAATCAAAATTGAATAATTCCATTAAAACTTTTAATTCTTTTTTGCTTTTATTCTAATAAAATATACTAATTTGATCGGGATTTCAATGTAATGGTTGTTTTTTTTTTTTTTTAAAAGGTTTGTTTTTGAGTGGAGGTGTTTGGGCACTGTTGGCAACTCTTTTCAGCCTTTTCTTCTTTCTTTTTTTTAGGAATCTTTAGTCTCTATCATAAGGCCGTCTCTGTGTTTTTTTTTTTTTTTTTTTTTTAGGTTGGGACATTTTGCTTTTCCTCTGGATCTTTCGCAAAAAAGGAGGAAAACATTATTATTGGTCGATTAATGCTGATATATGTTTTGTTTGCTCACTGTTTATGCTTTCAGAGAAGCAATATCAGCCACAGCCAGCTCTTGGAGGGATAGGGAACCAGAGTCAAGGTAATATCACTTTGCCAATCTCAATTAATGTGCTGTGCTGTGCTGTTTTCAAGCTTTGTCTTTATTTTTAGTAAAGACGTTTTCAACATCAGGAATTGTCCAAATCTGGTACTGCTACTGTTGTTTCTAACATGTTATAGTTCCTAACGTAGGAATGTTTTGTCACATTAACTGATTCTTGTAAATGGAGGAAGAAAACTAGAAAATGATCAGTTGCTTAGACCTAGAGCTTTGTTTTTTATTTTATAGTTTCAACCTAGAGCATTTCTGAATTTTAAGGGGGCAAATATCTTTTTATGGCTCAATTGCTTAGACCTACTTCAGTATTATTGTTGCGGGAAAAATATGGTTTAAGAATTAGCATTGCTGTGAAAAAGTGCTGTGGTGAATTAAAATGTTCAAAAAGATATGCTTAAAATAATAAAAGTTTAGAGATTGAGGATAATAAAGTCATTTTACTCAAAAAATTGCGGTTCAAGCAAAAGGACCTCCTTTTTTTTTTTTGGTACTAAAGAGTGGTTGCCCACTTTACACCACACGGGCACTGTGGCTTAGACAAATTCATAAGATCATCCTGTAAAAACTTTTAAGTAAACCATCTGGAGGAGAATGAAGCAACTGAATTCCAAATTCTCTGTCTTGAGCCAAGCTCGCTAAAAAATCAGCACATAAATTCGCTTCTCTATACACGTTTTAAAGAACATTTCCAATCCCTTCTCATCAAACTTTGGCACTCCTGAATCACTTGATAGAGCGGGTCTTTGTCATTAAGTGATTGCAAGATTTTCTGAACAGCTAACATTGAATCAGATTCGATGATGATATTCCTACAACCAAAATCCCAAATCCACCAACATACCTGTATAGATAGCAAAAGGACCTCTTTACTAGCTTTTTGGTTTGGGTTCGTAAATTAGATTTTTAAATCGAAAAACCATAAATTTTTTTTTCTTTTGTTTAGCATTGGGGTTGGGTCAAAAGTAATTTTTAAATGTACAAATCAATTTCAACTTCAATGCTACAATAGCCCTTGGTCTATAATTTGAGATTCAACCATGTCTTAATGAAACATGCCCTAGTTTGTTTTTTTTTTTTTTTTTTTTGAAGTGACCAACTTAAAACAACACCTTCAATTCGGTTTGTATCAGTTTCATTTATGCTACAAAATTTAAACTATATTTAGACAAAAATCGTTAGGGTTATTGAAAAATACTGTACCTGAGCTGAATTATAAGTGATGACTCCTTTTTAAGTAAGTGTGACTTGCCATTTTAATTGTCTCTAAACAAAAAGGGTCTAAAACATGCTGTTTAAGTAGCGGCACCTATAATAGAATAGCTTATTGCTGGATGGCAAAGCATACCCTGTTGAAATAATCAGTTGGCATGCAGGTACAACAAATGAGAAACGTCCAACCTCGAATCCTGAGGTAGGTTCTGCTTCTCAAGAAGCAAGGAAGAGGAAAAGGACGGCAATCGATGGAGATGAGGAAATGAGCAGTCTGCAGTATCACTTGATTGATGTCTTAGAAAGGAATGGTAAAATGTTGGTTGCTCAACTTGAAGCTCAAAACACCAATTTCCAACAGGATAGGGAGCAACGGAAAGACCACACTGATAACTTAGTTGCTGTTCTTAACAAGCTTGCAGACGCTCTAGGGAGAATAGCAGATAAGTTATAGCTCAGAGCGATCATGATCATGACATGTTGTACATAAACAAGTACTACTCTGCAGGTTCGATAGATTGTAGCTGAAGTTGAAGAATTTACGGATCAATTCTTGCTCATTTGTCTCATGAGTCAGGGAAGACAGTTTCATACGCATTTTTCCTTTTATTTTTCCCCTACATATTCTTATTTGCTTTCTACCATACACCAATAAATAAGTTTAGAATTTTGAGATCCATACAACATTTCTGCTTTCTTGTCTGTTATACGTCTCTTTCTCCCTATGAGATTATATCATTTTTGTTTTTTCCTTTCTAACATTTTGGACCATTTGGCTTATTGTACAGGCTATTGATTTACAGAGCAACATAAATTAGTCATTACTTTTTCTGCCTCTCATTTAAACGTTTTTTTTAAGGCTTTTTCTGTTACCTGCCTGCTTGCTTGCTATGACATTGGAAAGTGCATGGAAGTGTTGCATCGAAGATCTTTGGCCACTTCATGTATCAGTTTTGAGGGACCAAATCAGATGCAATTATTCTACTAAAATTAACTAATCACTTATGACCTTTTACATAATTTTTTATTGTAATTAAACAATTACAAATTTATAACAAAAAATTCCAAATAAAATGCTCTTTGAGCTGAGGCAGTGAAAGATTAAGTACATGCTTTGTAGCTTGGTGTATGATTAATGGCTCCCAAAAGTTTTTGCGCAAAACTAAAACTTCACTCGGCAGAAAAGATGGAAAGAGATGAAGATAAAAATTATGTTAATTTAATAATCTATTAAATTAAATTAATCTAATACCAGGTTTGAGTTCAAATAAAAACTCAAGGATTAAAGTACGATTCAAGTTCGATTGAATTTTGTTTTTTCACACTTAACTCGGCCCATAATTTACTTGAACAACTAGAACTCAAATCAATTAAACTAATTAAAATTATAAAAATAAATATTTACATTATATTTTCATTATTTACTTAATATATACATTAAAATATATTTAAAAAATAAAAACTTAATTAATCATGCAAACTTGTCAAATCAAATATTAAAATATTTGAATTTGACTTAATCCACTTAATAATAAGAGTTTAAGTTGTTGACCTAATCGTTACTGAAATCAACTTGATTCCTGTAAGCTACCCATATGGTTACAGGCTCTATATGCGATTAGCACCAAACTTAATCCCATTGCAGACCACTGACATAAATCATGTGAAATAAAAAAGAGATTTAAAATGAAAATGTTCATTTAACATTTGGCAGGCTTATACATTTACTTACCATCAATCTGCTAACCTGTCTAACAGAACACTAACTTTCCATCATTCTGCTAACCTGCATAACTGAACACTGGAAAAAACACAAAACTCGGAAGAAACAATAAAAACTTAAAAACCCTTGAACGGTTAAGAGCTGTTCTTGTCGACATTATACATCAGATTCGGATTCGGAGTCATACGGCTGTGATTTTACTCGATAGCTGCGACCACCTTTCTGGATAACAGCAGTACTATCTGCTGCACTTGTTTCTGCTTCATCATCCTCTGCTGCACCATCTTTACTATGCTGGTTTGTGCCAGCCGCAATGCCCACAGGGAGCCGTGTTGGGTGCAACAACTTCTTACATGCATCTTCCTTCTCCTTGATCTCACCTCCAGTGCTTCCTAGTTTAACATTGCCCAATTTCCTCTTTGGGATAAAAGTCACCGACTTTGGAAGATCACGTGGTGCATCCTCCAGGTCTGACAATGATTCTGTAGATTTTGAATTTGGAACACGCTTAAGCAAGTACATAAAAGCTTGAGCATTGGATTCTTCATCAACTTTATTTGATGAATCAAAACTGTAGCGTGTATACCTAGAAGGATTTAGTATATAATCTGGAACTGCATGAGCATTTTCAGCGGGTACAGATTCACCATTTGAATCTTGAAAATTCATTGGCAAGGTGGCTGTTAGATAATCCTCAAACTTTTCAAATGGCTCTTCCAAGTCATTTTTATAAGCAGACTCAAACCTGACATGCTTTTGTGGCTTGAAACCTATACTGTTGTCTTTCCTTTTTAATATAGACCTCAATTGGGAACCATTATCCGATTCCTTGACATCTGATTCCCTAATCTCTGCATTAGACCTATCACGATAATTGAGCTTCCAAGCTGCTTCATCGTCTTCTTTCAGCCTGATTCTTGCTGCCATGCAACTTGCCCGTAGGTCCTTGTTACTGGTATGATTTAATGCACTATGAAGCACATTATGAGAATTCAAAAAAGACCCATGATCAGCAATGTCACTCATATAAAGGCGTTCACCAGCATTTTCTCTGCCTGAGGCCACTTTGTCATATTCATCTTCCTCTTCCTGTGGCAATTAGCAAACAAACATCAGCTCTACTGTCAACAGATTGAAAGAGAAAAGCAACAGTTGGTATGTCTCCTGAAGACAGAAAGGAAAGACAGGCACTTTGTATATGAAATATTCATCAATCTCTTAAACAAGGAATATTAAACAAATCTGAAAGTCCTCTTCTACAGTTAACTAATACTCCTACTTTTTTACTTAGCATGTACAGTTAAATTTATTGTTATAAATTTAAAGATATTCAGGATTCAGGAAGCATATTAAACCCACTGAAACACAGAAAGTAATTAATTAGAGAATCACTGACGCCAGCCTAACTCCTACTGTATTATAGCTGATTCAAGACAGTAAAAGCATCATACTAAGAAGTTTGAAGCATCCTCACAACTATTCCAGAATGCCTTCATTCAATTTAAATATGGTAAAGGCTGACAGGTTCTTCTTTTACCATAATTAAACTGATTCCTTCAAATCATCTTTGACTATTGGTTACACCTTTTATGAACACAAATTAGAAGTTTATCAATGTGTCAAGAGTTTATAACAAATACATATTCATTCACCTTACATCCAATAACAGCCTAATGTCCCAGTCATTACAACGAGTAATAAATGTTCACATGGTCCAGCTGCCCGGCCAAGAAGCTTATAAGACCACTCATAACGTTAAAAAGCTAAACTTATCCGTCCCTGAGAATCAAAGCTTCTGAAACAAAACCACCATATAATCATCCGTACAAGTAACAATTAAAATCAAAATTAATGAATCACCAAAGAAAAAAAAAAAAAAAGAAACAAAAACACCATATACGGGATACCTCATTGTCGAGAGTGGAATCCATTCCAAGACAAGATCTGATCTCCCACTCCTCTCCATCACCGTCGATTCTTCTACCACGCGAATGACTAGAATCTCCATCGTTATCGAGATCATCCTCCAGTTGTTTACGCCTCCCGCTCCTGTACTTTCTTTCGTCCTTCAAGAACTCATCAAACAATGACGAACACAGCGTATCCTCTCGATTGGTGGAGGATTCTCGCCTCCATTCTCTCCTCTCGACCTCGTCGCCTGTGAGGGACCAGAGAGGGGGGCGCTGCTGCTGCTGCTGCAGAGATGAAGATTGGAGCGATCCGAAGATTTTCTCCACTCGGAGTTTAAAGCTATCGTCCATAGAAATTGGATGGGAGAAGTTGGCTTTGGTGGATTTTTCCGGCTAGGGCCTTTTGGATTTTGTTTTGACGGCAAAGCACCGCCTCAACACTGCTTAGGGGAATCCCTTTAGTTTTTAATTATGATTATGTGTCTGGGGTTTTGTGGTAAATTTAAATTTAAGGCCGGTACAAAATAAGATTGAGCCGTTTTTATATGTAACTGAAGTCTGAACCAATCCAATCCCATTCCCAGTTGCCCTTGGAGTGCTTGGCACTGAGGAGCGGTTGGTAAAAATGTTCATGTTCTACTTTGGGCTTAGTTTTCAGGTCTTCCCTTTTAAAAAATCTCAGTCCATCCATTCCTTATTCATTCTCTTCCATAATTAGTGCCGGAATTTGACTTTTTCAATCATATGTCATTCCTAAATCATTTTTCATCACAATTTGATAAAGCCTTTGAGTAAAGCAGTTTAATCAAATTTATAGCATTTGTTAAAATTTAATTAAATTCGATATTAAAAATAAGAATTAATATTTAATATATTGTTAATGTCAAATTTTAATTATACAAATGAAAGTAAAAGATAATACATGTCTTTTAAGATATATTTAAAAAAATATAAATTTAATTATAAAATAAAATATATATTATCTTTTAATACTATTTATGTAATTAAAACTTTATATTAATAATATATCAAATATTGATTCTTAAAATAATAAATTTGATATTAATACTAATTAAAATATATTTATAAAAAATATTATGATTGGATTCAATCTCAAGAATAAAATCTTGATATACTATATTAATATAAGAGAATGCATCATTGAGATCGTTGACGGATATTTAATTTAGATAAAATTTAAGATTAAGACACTTTTGATTGTATTAAAATATATATAATTAATGTATTTATTTTCTAAATTTTGTGAGGATAGTGCATAGGGGCATAAACTTATTATTACTAGCTTAGAATTTAGTACCCACTATGGGATGTTTTGAATAAAAAATAATTATTTTAAATGAGATAAAGAAGTTACAAGAATAGAAATATGATAGTAATTTTTTATTGGTAAAATTCTGGGAGCATGAGTAACTTGGAAGGTTCGGAGTTTCTAGCTTTGTGTTTTAATCGTTTTGATGAATTAGGGGTTTTGTGTTTCTTGTTAAAATGTCAAAATGAAAGCATATTTATGTGGAAATTACTAGGAGGGGAGATATCAGAACAAAAAAGCTAAGGGATGTTTTGTGGTTAGGATTTTTTTTACATAGGCTTGATTGGGGGATTCCAAGAAAGTTTAGATTAGAAAGAAAAATTAAAAGGGAATTCTATATATATATCCTATTTAATGTTATATATATATATATTCTATTTTTATATATACTTCAAACTCAAATTTTAATTTTTTTTTATTTTTATTAAATACACTCCATCCCTTATTTTTTATTTTTCATTCTTATCTTTTTTCTCTTTTTTTTTTTTCACTTTCTGAAATCAAATTTCTTATAAATGAATATCCAAAAAATTTTAAAATTTCTCATAAATGGATATCCAAAAAATTTTAAGAATTCTTAAATACTCATTTTTCGATAAACATCAAAATTTCTCGGATTTTTGTTTTTTAGAAAACTTAAATTTTTTCGGATATCTATTTTTTATAAGCATCAAGACTTCTCAAATTTCTATTTTCAATAAGCTTAATTTCGTTTTTAATCATTGAAAAATTTTAATCATGCACCTATAAACTCATTTACTTAGTCATGTATGCAAATAGAACTGAAATCGATGTGCTTAATATACATGATATAAATTTGTTATTTCTCTTGTGCTTATAAAAATTGAGAATACCATTTTCTTATTTTTTTGGTTTTCTGATTTTGCATAGGCAAAATAAAGTTTTTTATTTTTTAGGCTTAAGACAAAATCATTTTTATGCCCGTACATGTTTGAGAACTATCATATTTTTTCTATTCATATATATGATCAAGTAAGAATGGATATATCAATAACTCATGTATGTGCATACATGCTAATTTGAACTTAAATACCTTATAGAATATTGACACTAACAATGTTACTAGTAAATTGATAAATTTGATAGTATCTAATCTTTTGACCACTAGTTTTTACTATTAAATTTTTTAGTCAGCTGATGACATTTTTCAATGGCCCAAAGATTAGAGATCTCTCTTTTTTCGTTATCAAAAGTTTATAATTAAAAATATATTTAATAATATTTTAAAAAATTATAATTAAATATATATTTTTTAAAATTATGTTTTCTCATAAATGGATTTTCAAAAATACAAATGATTCTCGAAAATTCATTTTCGAGGTCTCAAAGAATTTTAAAAAATGAATTTTTTAGAGTTATATTTTATTTTTGATAATCCATTTACAAGAATTATATATGTTTTTATCGAAAATGTATTTTTGAGAATACAATATAATTCTCAAAAATTTATTTTCGAGAAATATAAGATAGTTTTTGGTTGTATAAGCTATTAAGGATATTATTATCATTTATTAAAAATTAAATTTGATATTTGATATGTGGCTTTTTTATATAAAAAAAATTTAGAGGTATATAAAAAAATTTTTGTGATGTATTTAGAGCACCTCAAAAATAAAAAATAAAAAAAGAATGAGAAAAAGAAAGGAAAAAAAAAGCAAAAAAATTTAAAATTAAATATCTTACATCATTGAGTTTTATGTTAATTAAATCTTATTATTAGTAAAGTTGATTTTATGTGAATTTCTTAATTGAGTTGATGTGATTTACATTTTATATACAGTATAGAAGATACAAACGAAATGGAGATCTTCATTGCCTGGCTGCGAAGCCTTGGGCGACTCTTCCCAAAAGAACATGTCCCAATTTTTCCCTGATTAAGCGGGAGTCCGTGGTAGGATTAGTTTAAAGCCAAAGGTCTTACTTTCGTCTGTTCCTTTTTTTTTTTTTTTTCATTTCGACTTTCTTTTGAAAATAATGAATTAATTTATTTAAGACCAAAATAAATACGTCTTTTTTTTTTTATCGTCTCATGCTTTTTTGGAGACTCCATCTCCAGGGCACTGGTTGGCACTTGACACCACTGCACGTGTTTGAGATACATACATGTATATCGATATGTATATGTATGTATATATACTAGAAAGTGATGTTCTTGTAAAAATGTAGAATTAGTTCTATATATATCCATAATTATTAAATTATCATAATTAAAATTTTTTTTTTTAGAATTGATAAATTATTTATCATAAAATCAGGAGGTGATTATTTTTTACCTTTTTATTTTTGAAGTAAAATTTTATTTTATTTTTATATTTAAGATCATCAAAAATTAAATTCTAATTATTAAAATGAAACCTAACACTCTAAACACAACTATCAGCAAATTCCCGATTAACTTAAACTGGTTTTTTTTTTTTTTGGTCCAAATACCAATTTAACCAATAAAAACGAAATAGTTAAAATTTCAAACTCGATTGGTAGGATCTTCAAGTATATAATAATCATCAAGCTAAATTAAATTTAAGTTGCGTAGGCAAGTATTACTTGTTCAAGAAGCAAATTAAAATTATTACTTTGAATCAGTTATTTAAAGTGTAATTTTGAATTGACACAAACATGGCTTTTGAACATAAATATGGTTTTTATAAGTAAATTTTGTTATGAATATGAATTAAAATACTATTATTTTAAATAACATTTTTGTATGCCATCGAATTTAATGGCATTGATAAAAATTTATAATAAAATGGTTGCTCTTTTTTAATCATCTGCTGGCTACTGGCTACTATCATTGTGGCCAAAGCAAATATCCTCTATTGTTACCCAAAAACAAAAAAAAATCCTTTATTATGTTAAAACAACACCTTACTTAGTGATAAGAAGCAGTCATTAAAAATTTTTTCTTTTATAAATGATCTACTATTATAACTCAATGAGAAGCAAACAGTGCCAAAAAAACAACTGCAAGCTTAAGTTTCATTTATAATGCTTGATTTTGACAGATTCACTACGTGGGTAAAAAAAAATTATATTTTTTAAAAAATTATGTTAAAAAAATAAAATGTTAAAAAAAGTGAGTGGGAATTTTTTTTCAAAGTGAGAAATTATTATGTTCACAAAAAATGACATAAAGTCTTTAATTTTATATCTGACAAAATAATTTGGTTGGTTTTTACTTGCTTTTTCAACTGTGGGTGTTTTGAAAAAAAAAAAAAAAAAAAACTTGTTCTAAAAGAGATGATGAAGTTACAATAATAAAATTGTGATATTAGCGTATTTTTAAGAGTGGGTAGTTATTTAAAAAAATCATGTGTTTTTGTAAAAACAAATAAACAAACATAAATACACCTAAATTTATTTATTATTTTCATTTTAATTTATTTTTAAGTAAATTCACTAATTAAATTAAATATTGGCACACTTACACTGTTGGTAAAAAATAGTAATTATATTCTACAAGAAAGAAAACAAGTTTTGTGATGTGAAATAAAAAATATATGTTTTATAAATAAAAAGATATATGTATCATTATTTTATTTTTAATTTTTGATATTTTATTTGACTGAATTGATGTCACTTTATTTGTAATACCAAACTTAATTAAATATTTTTATAATGATTTGCGCATTGATGCGGGTAATTTTTTTAATCTCTCTTCATCATTTTTTTTATAAAATTGATTTAATTAAAAACAAAAAAAAAAGATAAAAGATAAAAAAAAAATGAGAATGACATATGAATATCTTAATTGGTCTTATTTTTTATAAATTTATCTGATAAAAAATAAATACCAAAAATCAAAAAATCAAAAAAATTAAAAAAAATTAAAAATTAAAAATGAGAAAAAAAAACTCTGTGAGAGTCTCACATTGATATTCATATTGAGTTTAAAATATTAATTTATTAAATTAAAGTAAAAAATAATTTTATTAATAAAATATATGTATATATCTATAAAATTAAATAAATAATAAAATATAAAATTTATATTTATATATATATATATATATCTTGAAATAGCTAAAGACAGAACACCATAACTATACTTCCGACTGGAGCTTTTTTTCTCTTTCAAAATCTTAATCGTCTCAAGATATATTATTAGAAAACAAAATGATCAAATACCTACTCAACCTATATTAAGGTAAAATATTATAAAAATTTATAAATATTTAAAAAGAAAAAGTAAATAAAAAATGATAAAAAAAGGGATTAAAAGTAAGAAAATAACTTGATACATAACACACCATTGGTATCTGTAAGACAAAAAAGAATTTGAAATCTTAAAAAATATTTATTAAATATAAAAAATAAAAAATAATGAAAAAAGACATTCGTCATATTTTTAATGTCAAATGGATTTTATAAAACATAAATTTAAAATCTTAAGAAAAAGTAAAAAAAAAAAGTTTAGTGTAAAGTGAATCCTAATAGAAAAATTTATTAAATATTAAAAAAATTTTGATGGGGAAAAATGAAAAAAAGAAGGAAAAAAAAGTAGAAAGATGAAATTTGGCTTAAATTTTGGTTATGTATTGTTAATTTTTATATGAACAAAATTTAATTTGCTAAATATTAAAAAAATTTTACAAAAAAATCGAAAAATAATAATAAAAAAGATGACACTTACTGTTGGGGGTAGTTAGTGGTCAAAATGATATATTGGTTTTTTCTTTTACAGCCAGGGGTAATTCAAATATTTGTGTCGATATGACATGACACACTCAGTGCTACCTCAGCTTAGTCACATCATTATTGTCTTTTACAGGTCCTCTGCCTCTTATTTATAAATATACACATCAAGGCATTATTACAATAAGTTTTTCCCTTACCTTAATATCTTATCTTTATCTCTTTTCAACCTCTTCTTTGATTTGCACGTCAAAGTGTAAATGTAGGAAATACTTCATGTCTTTACCTTTAACCATTTTCCTTTTTTGTCATTCCAAGAACAACTTTATATCGGAGCTTGGCATAATCATTTGGTGCACCAGGTATGGGATTTTTTCATTCATTAGCTGAGTACGAAATAATGCCACATAGGAAGAAAACTTTGGAGAAAGCAGAGACGGTCGCTCTGGTCGAAATGAAAACACACAATAGCTAGCATTTGGATCGACTTGTCCTATAATAGGTTGGTTCGACCATGGAGTAGTTCTAGGCCATGATCGAGTAGATACAAGCTTTTAATCAGATGTTGTAGACCATAACCCCACCACAGGCTTTGAAAGTGCCTGATCTAGTCACTTTTGGTTGACAAGTTGCGAAAAGGCAACCAAGTTGTAAAAAGATTGAGGCTTTTTTAACCTTAAGAAAAGAAAAATATAACACCTCAGCTTGCCACTACCTCAGCCACAACTTGACACATGCCACGACCTAAAAATTCAAACAAACAAATCTCGAACCCCAACTAAAAGAAGACTTGAAAGCTCGGATGTAGGCCATAAAAAAAAAACTGAAGGTAAAGGCAATAGCTTTTGAGAACGAGCTCAAATTTTTGGAGAGCTTGCCTTTCACCGAAAAGATTAACAAAGCTATGCCTTCAAAAAGGTTCAAAATATCGACCTTAAAAACTTATGACTGTACTTTTAACATTTTCGATCATTTAAGACTCTAGAGAACTAACATGATGATGTAATCTTGCTACCACCCTCAAGGGCGTAGCTTGGTCCAGTTATAGCAATTTGGAATTGAGGTTAATCACGACATTTAAAATGTTCAGTCACTCTTTTTTGTCTTGATTCATGAATAGTCAAAAAACAAAAAAGACAACGTTAAGCTTAATGTTGATCCACCAAGGTTGTAATGAATCCTTAAAAAACTATATGATGTGTTTTAATGCAGAAGCTCTACACATAAAAGATCAGGAATAAATGGTTGCTATTGCCACCCTGACAAGTGAACTTAATGATAACAAATACCACCTGAAATTGACCTTATTATTAGAGCCACCTAAGACTCTAGCTAATGCCCTACTTATAGTTGAAAAATATATAAACGTTGAAGCTATAATGAGAAATAATCGAAATGAGAGAGGCTTATCCCTCTTTTTTAGTGGTTGAGGTGAGGGAGGCTCATCTTTTTTTTTAAGTCATCAGAAAGGTAAATATTTCTATAATCTTCCTTAAGAAAGAAAAGACATAAGGCCTAAAGCCCCAGCAGATAAAGAAATTATACTACACTAAATACCTCTCGAGAGAGAATTTTGATACAAATTGAGAAAAATTCAAAGCTTAAATGGTCGAAGCCACTGAGGCAGAATACGAGAAGGGATCCGATCAAAATATATGCCTTTCATAAGGACATAGGCCATAACATCGAAGATTGCATCGATCTCAACAATGAGATTGAAGTCTTGATTAAAAAAAGTTAGCTAAAGAGATTTGCGGACCAAAAAACATAAGGACAGACCAAGTTGGATTATAGATGAGGCCAAAGAGAGCTTACAAGAGACTAGAAGAAAAAAAAAAAGGGGAAACCTAAGGAGATAAACCCTAAAGAGATAAGCCAACATAAGAAGAAGGTCAAGCTAAAAATAACAAGTTGATCACTGAAGTAATTAATGTAATTATTAGAAAAAGCTCAAACTCGGCCAAAAAAAGTCTAACCTCGATATGATTATGGCTATTGGTCCTTCAGTAAAAAAAATACTGAAAAGATAAATCAATTTTGTTTAGCTTAAAAGAACTAAACGGAATCCAACACCCCATGATGATGTCATAGTAATTATAACTGTAGTGTACAACATGTGGTTAAAAGGATCTTATTCGATAACGGGAGCTTAACTAATATCATGTACTATAGCACCATGAAAAATATTAGAATCAGTGAAGATCAGTTACAACCAATTGTTGTAACCTTTGTGGGATTTGCTAACGAGCAGGTATTAGTGAAAGTGACTGTTAAATTATCGATCTCTTTAGGAACAAAACCTAAGACGGTTACCTTAATCATAGAGTTCATAGTTATAGACATCCAATATGCATACAATATGATATTAGGGGAACCTAACCAATCTATTATGCAGCTCATAGGCTTAGTTTCCTACCTAAAAATGAAATTTCCCACACCTCATGGGGTTAAAAAGACAAAGGGAGACCAATCCATGATATGATAGTTTTATGTCACAATAATGAAAAGGAGGACTAGAAAGTAGACTAGCAATTCGATCGAGATCGAGAACATTAAAGAAAGATAAAAAAAAAAAAGATCAAGAAAAAAATAGAAAAGTAAGAGCAAAACATACAATGTAAGACTGACTTGACAAAAACACGCTCTTAAGTGGTTTAGGGCTTTTAAGCTCAAATAGAAGAAACTTTTATTTTATTTTAAAAATTTTTAAAGTAATTCTAAAGATGATTAAGCTTTTAAGTTGGCACAAATAATTACATGTCATTTAGACCGAGCTAATATGCTGACGAAAATAAAATTTGAAATAAAAAATACATATTGATTCAACAATATATTCTAATCGGTATTAATAACATACTAATCATCATATCGAGATCTGTCTTCATAAGAAATAATGCTAACCTAATTGAATAAAAAGAAATAATTGACTAAAGACCTGACTTGAACGAGAATTGACTTGAACAGGCAAAAGATCTTGTAGCTATATCGTTCTGAGATAATATCATTGAAAAATATATACTGATTTGTACTAAACTTGAACACAAAGAATAGTTAATTCAACTTTTGATAAATAACTTGACCTTTTTGCTTGGACACCATCCGATATGCTTGGAATCAATATTGAAGTAATGTTCATAGGCTACACACCAACCCTGATGTAAAACTAGTTCAATAAAAGAAAAAAGACTTTTGGCCCAAAAAGACAAAGGGCTATAGAAGAATAGGTCAAAAAATTATTGCAAGCAAACTTCATTAGGGAGGTTATTACCATGAATGGACAGCTAATGTGGTTATGATAAAAAAACACGGCGAAAAATAAAGGATATGTGTCAACTTTACCAACTTGAATAAAGCATGCCCATAAGACTATTTTTTTCTCCCTAACATAGATCAGTTAGCGGATGACACTATTGAACATGACCTTTTTAGCTTTATGGATGCCTACTTTGGTTATAATTAAATTAAAATATTGAAAGAAAATGAGAAGAAAATGGCTTTCATCACTGAAATGGCCTTTATTGCTATAAGGTGATGGATGCCCTTTGGCTTGAAAAATGCAAATGCAACCTATCAAAAGTTGGTCAACAATATTTTTAAAAATCAAATTGATCGTAACATGAAAGTTTATGTACATGATATGATGGCCAAAATTAAAAGCTTGATTGAGCACTTGAAAGACCTCAGAGAGACCTTTGACACTTTGAAAAAAATAAAAAATGAGGCTTAGCCCAAACAAATGCGCCTTTGAAGTCATGTTAGGCAAATTCTTTGGCTATATGATTAATAAGAGTGGGATAAAGGCAAACCCAAAAAAGGTTTAGGTAATCTTGAATACAAAAGCACTAACCTTAACAAAAGATATACAAAGGCTAACTGGAAGAATAGTCACGCTGAGTAGGTTCATGTCTAGGTTAGTAAAACAATGTCTGTCGTTTTTCAAGATTTTTAAAAACATCTTCAATTTCAAGTGAACCCCTCAATGTTAGAAAGCTTTCGATAGACTCAAAGAGTTTTAATCTTCTCTGCTTATCCTCTCTAAACTGAGGTCTAGTGAAACCTTACATTTATATTTGGCCACCACAGCCCACGCAATTAGCTAGATTTTAGTCCAAGATCAAGAAGGGAGATAAAGACCAATCCACTTTGTAAGTACGGTGTTGATGAGGTTAAAGATAAACTACAACAATATAAAAAATTAGCTTATGTGGTTGTTACCTTAACGAAAAAGCTCAAACATATTTTCAAACTCACACGGTCCATGTACTGATTAATCAACAATTGAGACAAGTCTTATAAAAACTAGAATTGTTAAGAAGATTAATTAAATGGGCAGTAGAGCTTAGTGAATTTGACTTGCATACACTATACAGGTTGATCCTAAAATCTCAAGTGTTAGTAGACTTTGTTTTAGAGCTGACCTCATCTCATCTTGATGAATAGCTCTAGAAAAATGAGGAAACTCTAGATAAAGAAAAGCCAAAACTTTTTATTGATGGATCAACCATGAGTCACAATAGAAGAGCTGGCCTTATTTTGATTAACTAAAAGGATTACAGTATCGTATGTTTTGAGGTTTAGATTTAAGGCATTCAATAATGAAGTGATTAGTATATAACTGTATACAACGATTCTCAATTAGTGGTCTGTCAAATAAATGAGGAGTTCAAAGCTCAAGAGGAAGGAATTCAGGGATATCTTGATAAAGCATTTGCCTTTATCATTGATTTTAATAAAGCTAAGGTCAAAATGATATCAATGTTTGAAAACTCACTGTCAGACTCTCTGTCTAAGCTAGCCTCAAGAATAACTCAGAGAGTTTGGATCAAGTTCTGGTGGAAGAATTGATATAGAAAAATAATAAAAAAATCTCATAAGATAAATCATGGAGCAAGAAACTTGGATGACCACAATTAGGACATATCTGACCATGAGAGAGTTATCCAAAGATAGGGTATGAGTTAAAGCATTGATAAGAAGGGCTCCTTAGTACATGATGATAATGAAAAATTATACATAAGACTTTTGGCTTACCTTATCTAAGATGTGTGGATAATGAAAAAATAAATTACATTCTATGAGAAATCTATAAAGAAATATGTGAAAATCACCTTAAACTTTGGTCAATAGCCTACAAAGTACTTAGGTCAATAGCTATTGTGAGCCCACCATCAGAAGGGATATGATTGATTTGGTCAAAAGATGTGACAAATATCAGAGATTCACTCACATAAAATATCTCCCATCGATCGAACTTATTCCTATCATTAGACCTTGGCCCTTTATGTAGTGAAGAATGGACGTACTCAGACTATTCACCCTAGCCATCGGTTAAAAAAAATTTATCTTAGTAACGGTAGACTATTTCATGAAGTGGCTGAAAGTTGAGGCCTTGGCCACCACAATGGAGGTCCAAGTCCAAAAATTCATGTGGAAGAATATAATCTGTAGATTCGACCAACCTTAGTCCATAATAATGGATAATAATAAATGATTTAAAAACCCAAAGTTTAAAGAATGGTGTTGAAACCTTCACATTAACTTGAGATTTACACCAATTGCCCACCCTCAGTCTAATAGATAAATCGAGGCCATCAATAAAAAAATATTGGAGGCCCTAAAAAAGATATTGGATAAGACAAAGGAGAAATGGGCCGATAAACTCCTCGGGGTATTATGGGCCCTGAGAACAAATACTAAGGTACCCACAGGAGAAACTCTGTTCCATCTGGCATTTGGAACAAAAGTCGTAGTGCTCGTCGAGATTAATCTTCCAAACTTAAGAGTCAAGTTAAAGTCAAAAGAGAAAAATGAAAAAGCCCTAAAAACTAACTTAAACTTCATTGAAAAATGAAAAAGGTGTGGTTCTAACACGGATAACAGCTTATCAATAGAGGTTATCTAGCTATTATAACAAAAAAGTATAACATAAGAGCATCAGAAAGGGCAACTTGGTAATTAAGAAGGTTGAAGCCTCAGGAGTTAATGACCAAAGTGGCAAGTTAGCTCTGACCTAAGAAAGTTCATATGTAGTTAAAGAAGTTAGACATGACACGACTTACAAGCTATAGGACATGAACAATAATATTATTCCAATGATGTAGAATACGAATAATTTAAAAGTGTCTTATCAATAACTCGAGCTACAACGAGCTCATATTTGTAACTTAAAAAATCAATGAAGTCATGATGATTATATTAACTTGATAGCACCCATGTTTACTGCCAACATTAAAATAGCATGATTAACCTAATAAAATTTAACCTAAGTCTTAAATGGATTCTTAAGTTAATTTGAGATATTCCTAGACATTTAGATGAATTTTCAGCTCACTTAATTTGACTTGATAAAATATTTTCTGAATTATTTTGAATACTCCGAGGTAAATCCATAAAACTTATATCATGACATCACTATTAATAGTTAACTGAGCTTAAACTTTAAGTTAAGGAAAAAATAAAATCGAACTTAAACTCAAACAAAATGTATTCAATTCTTCATTAGGTTAGTAGAATGAATTGCCATTGACAAAAGTTTTTATAAAGTGATTTATATCAGAGGTCACAACAAAAACAAACCTTACACATTAGTAGTTCTAAACAAAAATTCATAAAAATTTACAAAAGTCAAAAAAGAAAAAAAAGAAAAAAAAAAGCTAAGCATCAGTAGCATTGATAACAGTAGTGGCACATGTATCATCATTAATAGCAACATCAACCTGTACCTTCCTAACCTTACCCCCTCAGCCTTAGCTCACAGAATAGCCTCGAACTTAGCATCAAATGCTTTATCTTTGTCCCTTTCCTCTTCTTCTTCCCTGGATTGATTTAGAAAAGGCTTCGATTTGATATTGTTGATATCAATATCAAAGAGGTTGAGGTTGAGGTTAACAAATTTGAATAGTACCTCATTTATGGCCAACTCGAAGGCATTGAGCAACTTATCCATAGAGAACTCCACTTTAAGCCTTAAGAATTCATCAAAGGCTTTGAAGTCTTTGATAGCTTTTTTTTTAACTCTTTTTCTCCTTTTCTCTAGCCTTTAACTCTGACCTCAGCTTGGTTATTTCAATCTGAGCATTACTAAGTTTCGGCTAGCTAGCCTATTCCCTCATTAACTCCATTGAGGCTTTCTCGATATAGATAGTTTCCAATTTAGTTGTCAGCTTGTCAATTCTTTTCTTTTACTCAACTTTTTTCTTATGGGACGCACTAAGGTTGGACCTTACATTGTTTAAAGCATTTGGGCTTTTCTTGTAGTCTTCTCTTAGGATAGCCATGTTCTTTTAGCCTTGAGTAAGTGAGCCATTGTAAGATAAACGTGGTGAAGGGCTTGACTGGTGTTATCAATTGGTTGAAGCAAGAGCTTTTGATGGACTACATAAGATAAACTTGGACTTAAACTAAAATAAAAACAAAGAACAATGAAAAGACTTAGCTAAATTTAAGTAATACTCACTAATGGGAGGGACTGCGACTTTGCAAAACTTTTTAGCAAGTCGAGGTTCTTCGTTGGATTGTTAACTGGGGTGTACTCTAGCTTCGTACAAATCTTTTTTGAGATAGGCCTTAACACCCTTGACTTGGGATTCTTTAGGGTAGATGGGGAGGCCTTGATCCTCAACTTTTTAGTAAAAGGAGGTATTGCCAATGAGAGATTCCAGTAAGCCATGTTATTTTGTTTTCTACCTGTAGGGAGGGCTGAGCTAATAAGCTCGATTGTTTACGAACTGTGGGTTTGATGACTTTATTTTTCTTGCGTAAAGAGGCTCTGAGTTGGATCTTTTTGCTTTGAACCTTTTTGGGCCTAAGTTCGTGTTGGAATAGGGAGAAGTTAAAGTTCTTATTGGTAGACATTTTTAAAAATCAAGTTAAGTGTTAGATAAAAAATCAAATGAAATAAAGATCCTATAAGGTTGCCTCATACGTACCCTAGTACTTTATTTCATTTATTACTTCGAGAGAGGTCAACTCATGGGCACTATGATGAGCTTCCCTCTATGGGTGTGCTCTATTATTTTATCTTGATTTGATAGGTCTAAAACGGAGAGAGTAACTGGCACATCTACAAATTTGTTAAGCTCATTTATTATCTCTCACACCTCAACCTCGACCTCAGCTTTAACCTTGTTCTTATCATCCTTGTTTGATTTTTGTTTTTTAAGGCAAATGAAGAATAGCTTTCAATTTTTTATTGAGCTCGGACAGTCAGCGAATAGCTTTTTATTACGTCAAGCTGTTATATAATACCATTTCTTATCACGGGGTGCTTTTTAATAGAAAAAATTCCTTAAATTGAGGGATATTAGAAAAAATATCTAAATGTTGACAAAGAATGATAAAACCTACTATGTGCCATATAGAGTTAGGGGTGAGATGAGTGATAGTTAAATTATAAAAATAAAAAATTAAAACAAACAAAGAATGAAGTGGAAACCTCAGATCAATCATAAATAAATCACAATACATATAGAGCCAATATGGCTCCAGTTTATCGATAACTCGATCTGAAGAATTTGGCATTAATATGCTATACCCTTTTCTTGAAAAATGAAAGTTCGTCACTAGCGCATGAACATGATAAGCTAAACACATGTTAGGACAGTTTTCAAGATTGGCCCTACCTTTCAATTCTTTCATCACGTCTTTGGAGATTATACCGAGGTCATAAGGAGTATATACAGAAACCTCAATCAACTCGTCTTGTCCAAAAGAACTTCCTTCCTTGTCACTATTTTCTCCATTAAGGGCACCTCGCTTCTCCTGCTCCTTCTCAAAACCTTTATCATCACAAAGTCTTCATCGTCAAAAGACTTAAAGTCTTTAGTAAGAGTAGGATTCTAAAATGGTATAGTGACAGAAAGCACCACAACATGATGGAAAAAAAAAAGAGACCCTTCGGGGAAAGAAATGATGTCAATAAAAGTTAAACGAGGGGGAATAAAAGAAATGATGAAGGCATTTATGGGTGAAATAGCAAAAAAAGAAAAAAATTGATGAGATCAGACCTCAGAAGAGAGAACAACCGAAGATGAGGAAAGATCGACTATAAAAGATACATCAACTTAAGAGATAGAGAGAGAAGGTGGATTCTCTAGTTCAAGGTCAATTTAAGCATATAGCTTTTTTATGCTCAAGACCTATTCTTTTTTTACTCATGTATTCTTATCGTTTCGTTGCCATATCTCCTTGGACATAAGGTTAAACCAATAGGTCATCCTCTAATAGTCCCATCCTTCGATAATTAAAGGGACTAGGTCATCACCATCTTCCCTGAGCTGATCTCCCCTAGGCTTCACCTTAAAACTACCTGCCTCCTCTGAACTAAAACTAGAAAACATGATGAAGAAGAAACATATCAAAAAAAGTGGAGAGAACAAATGAAAAAAAGAGAACTATGAGGTCAAAAAGAAGAAAGCTTTTAATGTCAAAATTTTTAGATTGGATGAGAGTAAGAAAGCAAAAAGGTGAAAAATAAAGACCTTAACAACCCTCACGATTTAGATAAGATGAAATGCTTAAATTGTGCCACTTGTCAGAACATCATTAAAAGATATCTTTTTGCTTTCCTCGCTTTAAATTTTATCATTCAAATAATCTCTCTCCTCATTTAATGTGACCTTAATCACTAGACTCGGTCAGATTAAACGGCTTTTTGAACCAAACTTGCCATGCGAACTGGCGACTAGTTCATCACCAGAACTTAAAATAAAGACTTAAATCCAAACTTTTAAAAAAACATCTAAGTCCCACATCGATCAGATGAGCTCTAATCCTAATCTTAGATCATTCCACACCAATGACATCTCGACAACCTTTAAGCCAACTATGCATGCAACCTACAGCATGCGCGCAAGATCAAACCCTCACAAGGTTGGATCATAGTTTGCAATCAATTACCTCGAACATTGACCTCCATGCTGATGTTGGCTATGGGAGATCGAATCTCATGTCATCTCTTTTCACTTGGCTGGCCTATACAAAATAGATTAACTGCATACCCAACAGTCTAATATTCAGACTGTTCGATAGGGAAATAAAATGTTAGGACATTTAGTGGTCAACAGGGTATGCTAGTTTTTTCCCCTATTAGGCCTTGGTAGACAATCAATGGTAATTTGGACATTTGTGCTGACTTTACCTGATACATTCAATGCCATATCAATTTGGCCACATCATTATTGTCTCTCACTGGTCATCTGCCTTTTAGTTATAAATATTGACATCCAGGTATTATTATGGCAAGTTTTTCCCTAACCATAATATTTTATCTTTTTCTCTTTCTGACATTTTTTCTAACTTACGCATTGAAATGCAAACGTAAAAAACACTCTCTGCCTTTACCTCCAATTGCTTTCTTATTCTATCATTCCAAGAACACTTTCACGTCGGAGACATCAACACTTATCTTAAATTTTGATAATGTATCATGTACCATTCATCTAAACATAATCAATATAGACATATTTTTTTATATAATTTATAGACAGATCCTGTGTGTATGTGCTATAGAAAAAAGATAAAGTAGTAGTAGTAGTAACGTACCACTTCACAAATGTGAAGTGAACGTCACCAAAACAGTTAGTTAAAATAAAATGTTTTTTTTCCAACGAAAGAAAAAATGGTTCACCTGCTAAATTGTTTGATTGAAAGAGGAGAGAAGATAAAATGCAACTTGTCAAAAAAGTTTCTTCTTATTTTTTTATTTTTTTGCTTTTTCAGCTATTCAACAAAAAGCCTCTCTCCCAACTTCGATAATTTTATAACGTGGTATTTTCTTCACCGCCCTTTGTCCTTTCATTGCCATTTGCCATCCATTGTAAAAAACATTGATGTGCTGTCATTAACTGCCTTTCTAGACTAAATTAATTCATATGTTTTTATTATTAAGTATTGCTTTACAAGATATCTGTAACTTTAAAGATTATGATTTTAAAAAAATTTAAACGTATAGTGTTCTTTATAGACGAATAAAATATTTTTATACGAATTATGCGTGTTAAATTTACAATTCATTAAAAATATATAATTATTGATGATATAAACATTTCAAAAATCAAATATACATTACCTACTAAAATGTACTTTATTGATATAGTATAGATAGAAGATTGATTTGAAAATTTAGGTACACAATAAATATGAAAATATTATTTAAATGCAATAGTTGATTTTTTAAAAATATTATTCTTACTAAAAATTATAAAAATATAAATCTATAAAAATTTTAATATTATAACTTGATCCTTCATTTTTAAGAAAATTCGATTTCACGAATGATTTTTTCTTTTGTTTTTATTCTTTTTCTTGATCATTGAGTTAAAAATAAACAAAAAAGATGAAACTTAGGAGATTAAGGATTCATTTTAAAGTAAACAACATACTAACAAAATAAAAATTTTCAAAGCTCATGTAGGATTTATCTCTTCCAAGTATGTTTGGCTTTTACTTTACATTATGGTTACTTGGTCTAAGATTGTGTTAGAATTTGAACATAAAATCATCATTCAAAACCTACTACACCTTTTTCACTTGAGACTTGGGTGACAAATGACTTGTTGATGATAAAGCATGAATAAGGTTAGAGGTGAAAAAAAAAAAGTAAAAGAAATTTGCCTACGGGCAACATATGTTCAAAGGGTCGTGGGCTGCCCCTTTTTTTTAAATTCGTGATAAATTGGTCCATTGCAGATCGCATAAGATTATTGATATTAAAAGCAAAATGTTATAAAAATATCTTTCAATTCAAGTGTCAATCTTTGAAACAAAAGTTGACTGCATGAGCAGGGGCGTAGTTAGGGGGACAGGTATGACCATAGCTACCTTCAGATATTTTAACACCCTTATATGTATTTTTTTTTTTCAATGAAACTTATTATTCAATCCTTTTCTTCCATTAAATTTACTATCTGGTCTCTCTTTCTTTTTGTATGTGGCTTCACCTCTCTACACGAGTGTCAAAAGCAAGATAACAACAGTTAAATTTATGTAGAATTCTTAGTTAAATTTATAAAGGATATATTACAATATAGTCATTAAAAGTTTTTGCGATTTTTTTTATCACCAACGTTTATTAAATTTAATTTTTTAGCCACTCAACCATTAAAAGCTAACTATTGGGTGATATGGCATTGTTATGTCATATGATATTCGTCATATGTCATTGACATATAATCTAACAAGTCATGTGGGATTATATATACTAATTTTTGAAATTAGAAAAAAATTAAATTACGTGTTTTGGTCACTTAATTTTTGAAAATATTTATTTTGATCACACAACTTTGAAAAATTCAAATTTGGTTATCAATGTTTATGAAAATTAATATAGTAAATCATTTTATAATTTTTGTTACTTATATTAGAATATCTTAAGATAGTATTTAAATAAGACTTTAAACTTTATAGCAAATAATATTAAGCCTTTGATCTTTTATTGCATGAAATTAAGATTATGAATTTTATTTCATTATAATTAGAACCTCAATTTATGAAATATTTCAAAATTTGTTCAATTTTTCTGAGTTGGCTGATTTAATCTATTGAAAATACTTGAATATATTTTGATGAGTTGGATATATAATAAATACTTGAAGTAATGTTATTTTAATAATTTTCAAAATTGAATTTATTCACCTATTTTTCGAATTCATGCAATAAAAGTTGATTTGTTTTCAATTTTTTTAAATTCGAAGGTTTATTTGAGTATTATCTTAATATATTTAAATATAGATAATTAAAATAATAATAAAATAATTCATTATATCAAATTTCAAAAACATTGATGATAAAATGATTGTAAAGCCATATAAGAAATGAGACATCAAGAATGGGGAGCAAAATATTGATAAATTTTGCAAACATTAGTGATCAAATTGTGAAAATTTTAAAATTAAGTGATCAAAATAAAAACTTATAAAAAGTTAAGTGAAAATAAGTAATTTATTTTTTAATTTAAAAAATCTATAAAAAGCTATGTGACATTTCACATGACGTGACAATATCATACGAATTTGCTATTAGTTTTTAACAGACGAGTAATAAAAAACTTAAAATTTTAAAATGTTTATAACTAAAGTGTAACTTTCCATAGTTGGGTGATTAAAATAAAAAATTTATGAAAATTTGAGTGATTAAAATATGTAGTTTATCCATTTCAAAATTTGTAATTTTAAATTGTTAAATAAGATTAAACTAAAATCATGTTGAAGAGACTCATGACAATTTGTTGGAGGTTGATATACATAATCCATGGTGACAGTAGGTTAGATTGAGTCACCATCTGACGTACTATTATTTTTGTCTTCGGTGTTTATTTTATTGACATGTAGTAGCAGTTTAAAAGCATAAATGAGGTCTACTGGAATATTGACACGTGTACCATTAAGAGTGACTTACAAAAGCTTTATTTATGGTTTTTTGGCTTTTGGCTTTTCCCTTGATAGCCACTTCATTTATAAGACTTACGAAGAGTTTTTTTTATCCAAAATAATGAACAAATCATTCATTTTGAACATAACTACAAAGGGAAGGCTTTCTCATGTATGTGTACATATTTAAGACTCCTCGCCTTTCTCCTATTCCAAATTAGTTTATTTTTATCTATAGTCTTTACTTTGTTGACACGTGGCACTTCACACAGTAAAAGATGCAACCATTTTCTACTCTTTCCATTGCTTCTATTGTTTGTAACTTATTATTATTTAAAAGATGAATCGTTTTTAAAAAAATAAAAAAATTCATTGAATTTATGGAGGAATACTAAAGGAAGTTTCTTTCATTAATCCAAAAATTCTTAAACCTTTTCAACATCCTTTCCCTTTAATCCATGGCTTCAATTTCTTAATTTCCTTCAAAATCAACAATGCTTCATCTCCATACTTAAACTCTATCTAGAAACAAATCAATTCACAAGCCAAAAATGTGCCCTTTGGGGATTAGTTTGCCCTTATTAAGGCCTTTGATAATGCTATGTCCAAATACAGGTTTCCTTTTCTCTTATTTTAATTTTATTTTGGTTTTCTCAATTTGTGATTGCAATCAAACTTTTTTAAAGGTATGATTAGATTTCTTTTAATGTTATATGCATTTATTCTTCAAAGGATGAATGACAAGAAAAATAATTAGGTCAATATCTTTGTTGTTCCCTATCAAAGTGCAGATGAGGCTATACAGTAAGCCATTATATCTTTCTTAGTTTTCTTTCTTTATTTTTTTCCTTGGTTTTAAAGGTTAAAAACTGTATGTTATTTTGAAAAATACATTTTTTGTATAATTTATAGAAATTATTATTGTATGAACATACTGTTGATGATTTTTTTTTTTATGGGGAATCTCGTAATTTTTGTTACTCTTTCTGTTTATATTTTTACAGATTTGTCAATGTTTTGTTTTTCCCACAACACGATAAGCAAATTTTATTCTTAAATCCATCTCAGGTAATCCCCACATTTCCACCAAAAATATCAAAGTTTTTTTTTTTTTTTGTTATTTTTAAAATTTATAATTTCATGTTTGACATTTCTATTAAAAAGTCTTTCATTCATCCCCAAATTGTTAAAAAGAAAAAGCATTTTTTTTTTTTTTTGTGCTTGAAGAACCCAATTCACCATACATTGCTTTTAGTTGTTAAACAGAATAAAAAAGAATCAAGATTTAATGGATCAATTTTTATTCTAGGTAGATATTCATTTTTTGGGTTTATATATATATATATATTCTTTTAATTTTCTAATTCTTAGTTGTATTAAGAAGACAGAAAGTTTCTTTTTGTTTATGAAATTAAGAATTTGATAATTTTTTTTAGATTCAATAAACTAATGTAAAATGAAATGATTGGATAACCTTAGAGGATTGATGTTAGAATTGTGCATTTTTTGTTAATAATTGTAGTTTCAGAAATTATCATTACAAGACAACTAATTTAAACAATATTTAGGAGTCGTTAATTCAATTTGACAATGTACATTGCACTTGCATTTTAAGTGTAAACTTCTTCCTTTTCAATCCATTGTTCTAACATTTTTTTTTTTTTTACCTTTATGCATTGGACATTTCTTTTATGTAACCAATGTGGTTAGTTTCTGTGAAGAAAGAAATCTTAAAGCTAATCAAAGCTTTTAGTTTATTTATAAATTGAATCATTGGAAAATGTTGATAAATATCTTTTGACAACTGCATTTCAATTGACTTTGTGAGTGTTCTGTGTTTTTCTTTTCTTTTCTTTTTTTTTTTTTGTATATAGATAACTTACAACAATTTAGTTCAAACATTTCTATCACCACTGTAAGCCAAACATCTCTTATTAAGGGTTTGCTATTTTACATACTACCTAGATGGTCATTTTCATTGAAAAAAAATTAAATACAAGCTAATGTTGTATAATGTAACTTTGAAAATGTACGTTCTAATTAGGTTATTTATCATAATTACTTATGTCTTAAAAGCGATATGAGACTATACTCCTGCTGTTTTAATGAAATTGTGAAGTAAAAACAATATTTGTATGTAAAAATGCTTGTAACTTGAAACTATTTTAAAAAAATTTTGATAATTGTTTTTGATTGATTGACTTAAATTATTATTTTGACTATCTTCAATGCTACTTGATGTTTTAGATTTAACTTATATTTTTTTTACACTATAAAGAGCTCATGATTTTAAGAAAGCATTTGGTTCGTGAAATCCTGGATTCCAAGGAAAAGTGTGATCCTTGGGAAAGTGTGATACTTGGGGTTTTCTTTCATTTTCAAAGCATCTTGCATTCAAATTCACTCATTTGGTAAAAAGGAATCTATGTATATTAATTCTTAAATAATTATTATACTCTCTTTTACATATATGATAGCAACTTTTCATTAGCTTTATTAATAATAAATATTGAATCAACAAATGAAGCTTTTAACAGTAATAAAAGATAAATATTTTATTTGATTGCTGTTTTTATTTATAAAATATCATTAATTGAGGCATTTGAACTTTTTTTTAGTAACAAAAATTGATAGGGAAAATTTAAATAAAAAAATATCAATTAATGCGTTGGCCACTTTTTTTATCTCATGGAAAAAATAGTAAATGTTCCTTTTATTTATAAAAGGATCATTGAAAGCGTTTTTATACAGAAAACATCTTAAATAATCCTCTTATAAATAAATTAAAGGGTTATTTAAGATATTTTTGGTTGAAAAACACCTTAAATAATTGTGTTTTTTTAAGGTGATTATTTAAGACATTTTCCAAACTTAATCACATTAAATAATCCCTTTAAAAAAATAGAACATGATTATTTAAGGTGTTTCTGGTTAGAAAACGCCTTAAATAATCTTGGGCTATTTTTTATATGGGGATCAAGTAAGGCATTTTTCAATTAAAAACGCCTTAAATAATCATGTTCTATTTTTTTATTGGAGATTATTTAAGACATTTATGGGAAAGCACCTTAAATATCCGATAAACACCTTAAATAATTTTGGACTATTTTTTATATGAGGATTATTTAAAGCATTTTCCAACGAAAAACACCTTGAATAATCTTGTTTTATTTTTTTTATTATGGATTATTTAAGGTATTTCTGATTGAAAAATGCCTTAAATAATTTTGGACTATTTTTTATATGGGGATTATTTAAGGTGTTTTCCAACCAACAACGCCTTAAATAATCTCTATTAAAATTTTGTTGGGGATAAGGTGCTTCTTGTTGGAACTTAGACTTTTTTTATATGAGGATTATTTAAGGCATTTTTGTTAGAAAATGCCTTAAATAATCCCCTTTAAAAAATAAAAAGGGATTATTTAAGGCATTTCTGCTTAAATAATCCTAGACTAATTTTTTAAACGGGATTATTGAAGATGTTTTCCAACCAAGATTATTGAAGACATTTTCTAACTAAAAGCACCTTAAATAATCTGTGATATTTTTGAAAAAGGATTATTTATGGTGTTTCTGGTTGAAAAATACCTTAAATAATCTTGTTATATTTTTTTAAAGGGGATTATTTAAGGTATTTTTCATTCAGAAATGCTTTAAATAATCCATTTATAAAAATATAAATGAATCATTTAAGGCATTTATGTAAGCAAACACCTTAAATGATCATTTTGAATGGTTCATTTCTTGTTCTTGAACATTGAAAAATCAAACGGCTAATATAGTGAACGATAAAAAGTTGTATTGTGTATAAACCTCTAAACCATCAACCCATTTAGTTTGTTTTTTTATTTTTTCATCTCTCTCGTTGCCGCTAATTGTTAACCCCTCACACTGTCACATATCTTTTTTTACCAATATGTACATGTTTTATTCTTTTTTATACTATTTATAGTCTTCGATATAAGTATTTTTTCTTTCCTTACTATATATATTTATTTTTTTTTGGTGTTTTTATGCATATTGTACCATCACCTATGTCACCCAACCACCCTTCATTACATATATGGTGTTTCTTTGTTGTTTGGTTTAAGTATTGTGGTTTGTTAAATGGTTTTGTGGAAATTGGTTGTTGTATTTATACTAATCATTTATTTTGCATTGAACTCTTATTTAAGGTGGGAATCACAATATGGCTTGTACCCATAAAATATTATTGGTTGTAAAATATTTTATGTATATTGTCTAATAACTGTAGTAGATATTGGTTGTTTTTTACTATGTGATATTTAGAGAGACAGTTTGGTGTATTTTGTGTAATTATGATCAAAACTACAGGTATTATGGAATCCATAAAACATATATTTCTTGTTACTAAACATGAAGAAAATATACCCGTAGTGAAAAAAAGAAAAGCAAAGAGAAGTGGTAAACAAATTAAAGTGAGTAACACAAAAATTCACATCGACTTCAATCAAAGTAGGTAGTTTGTGTTGAATAGAGCTGCCAAGTTGGCTAGTCACATTGAAATGGTTGTCCATAGTAGTATTTCTATTACATACCATAATTAGCGTCAAGTTCCTAATGATGAAAAAGATCACATATGGGAGTAAGTTGTGGTATGCTTATTCAACAATATCTAAAAATTTGTTTCTAATTGGAAATTTAATTGAAATAATGTGTTCATACTAATTGCTTTGAATTTATTAGGAATAGTTTGACTTCCAAACTGAGTATAAAAAGTTTATGTTACAATCAGCTAGGAAAGTATTTAGAGACTTTAAGAGCAGATTGATATCCCAATATATTTTACTGTTCATTGATAATAGTGATTTGTTGGTTGATCCTTCATTGTCATATGCAGATGTTATCATTTATTAAGAGTTGACGTATTTTATTTGAGATCGTCTATCAAAAGAATTCTCGATATGCATACCTATTATATTAATTATTTATAATATTTTGTGTAATATATTCTATAGACACCCATTTTATTTTCATTATTATTTATTATTTATTTATTCTTTCTTTTTTTTCCTTTTTGGTATCTTTTTTGCTAACTACTTGATAACCACCAGCTACCTCTTGACAGTCATCGACAACCATCCTGATAGCCACCTAACCCTAGATAGCCAAAGTTCAGCAAAATCCCAGATCTTCTGAGATTTTGATTATGATATGGCTTTATAAATAGAGCCATAAAAATCAAAGCAAGGGGGGACAATCTTAAAAAAAGGAAAACCCCTGAAAAAAACCAAAAGAATCTTGTTGAAAAATGAAAAACCCAGTTTAAAAAAAACTAATAGATAAAAAAAAAACTCTGTTAAAAACCAAAACTAAAACCAAAAAACAACAAAAACCCAAAAAACACAACCCATGGTAGCAGGGATTTCAGCGCTAAGAACAAAAAATTTTTTTTTTCATTCTGACTAAACTTTGGGCCTCGATATATGCCATTTGAGATTGTTTCTTGCAAAACGTAGGCTAGATTTGAATTCAAGGGGTCAAAAATAATTTTTTAGGTATTTTTTGAGAATATTTTTGGCATACTCGACTACAATCGGTGATGGCATAGGTGACCGACGGTGGCGGCAACGGTAATAAAAACTATGAAAACTGAGGAAGGAGAGAGAAAAAAAATTTTGAAAGAAAGGAGAGAGAAAGAAAAGAGAAGGAAAATGAAGGAAAAATGAAAGAGTTGGGTGTTTTTGGGGTTATTTATAGTGAAATAAAAATGACCTCATTTTGATTAAAATGGTAGCCAAGCCACCAAACCGAGCTAGGAATCGAGTCGAGCCGTATATCCAAGCTAAGCTGATCAAGCCCTTGACTGTAGGTCTAAGTCGGTTGATCGAGCTGTTTAAGTCACTTTTGAATATTTAATCAGTGTTAACTAGGGACATTTTAGGTATATTTACCATAATTTCTTATTTTTTTTATTTTTTTACTAAAATTTTTAATATATTTCTATTATTTAATTTATGATTTTTTTTGTTATTTTTATTTTATTTTTGTATAAACTTTTTATATAAAATAAAATAAATGGTAGAAGATATAAAATAGTTTATTTTAATTAATTTAAAATAATTGCTAAACATAACCTTATTAAAATTTTATTAACAAGAATAAAGAAAAATATGCAATAAAGAATAATAATAAATAATTAATATAAATAATAAAAATTAGTAAAAATGTAAGAAAAGAAAATTTTTATCTAACGATGAGATTCAAAGATATTCCGAGTAGTGATACTTACGAAATCTCTAGGTGAAATTTTTTTTTTAAATACTACCAACATATTGGAGTATTTATAAAAAGTTGTCAATACAATAAAAATTTTCTTTCTTTTTTGGCTAAACAGTAGTAAATAAAAATTAATTAATTTGTTAAAAATAAAATAATAAAATGATAAAATAAGAATGAGGAAAACAAAAATATTATCCGAGAATAGGATTCTTTAAGTATTCTGAATAGTGATACTTTACGAAATTTTTAGGTGATAAGATTTTTATCAGTGTATTAGAATATTTATAAAAATCTTCAATATGATAAAATTTTCTCTTTTTTTTTCAATAAAACAATAAAAACAATAATTCAATAAATAAAGTCAATAAAATTTCTAAAGGAGTAAAATAAAATGTGTGCATTAACATGTTAGCATTTTGCATTGCATACATAATATAGTTTTTATGAAAAGTAAATTCGAGCTTTCAAAGATGAGATCTTAAGATATTCTAAGAAGCAATACCTAAAAAATCTCTATATGAGAAAGAGTTCTTTTAATGTTTCCAACGTACTGAAATATTTTAAGAATTATTTCAATAAAAAGGTTTAAATTTATTTTTCTTGAATAAAAATAGAACAATAAATAATTAAATATATTTAAAAAACAAATTTTTAATAAATAAGAAAATTTAAGGAAATTATTTTTCGAACATAAAAAATAAGACTGTTTTTATCAAAATTAATAGATAACACATAATTAATTGATATCATTTTAAACGGGCACTGTGAGGGTTCTAATCCTTCCCTACGTATAACCAATTCTCAAACTTAGATTGTTTCATAGATTATAAAATTATCTTTTTAATAAAATTTAATTAATTTTAAGATTTTACTAAAAAGATATGTTTTAATAGGTGGCCAATCACACCTAGCCAAAAAAGATTAATGGCGACTCTTTTTTTTTTTTCATTTTTTTACTTTCATTTCTAAATTCGTCGGACGGACTCAAAACCATTACGATAGCCTGGCAACTCCACTAGAGAAGTCATTTTTTTTAGAGTCAGGCTAAAATTAACTATGTGTTATCCTCAATTTTGCTTTCAATAGTATTAATCAGTATTTAATTTTAAGATTTTAGCTTTTGATTCATTTTTTTAAAAAAATCAATAACAAATAAATAACAAATAACAAACAAATTGAAAACAAAAAGGAAAATTTCACACGCATTTTTTTACTATGCCTTTTATGCTTTATTTTTTGTGTATATTATTCTCAATAAATTATGATACATTTGCACACATAATGATGCGATGCATCTCTTGCATGAGCTTTATACCCGGGCTCCATCTTTTATAGGAGGAAGTAGAGTACCTATGCCTTCGTGAGGTGATAATTTTCACAATGGCAAGTGAAATACTTCCATTTAGATTGAACCCTTTTCGTTCATAGCCTATAATATGTGAGTATCGAGGTGCCTTACTAGCATAACATAGATGACAGTGAGGAACAATTTGGGAACCTCTAAACGTATGTCAATTTAAACTAAGCATGTAATAAGCTATAGGAAACCAACCTTAGGTAGAGCTTTTTCAACCCTTTTGTAAAAAGTATCTAAGTCCAAAACATGTAAGAATACAAAACAAAATAAAATAAAACAACAAAATGAAAAAAAAAATCTCAAAACAAATAAAAAATCTTTTTTTAATCTTAAATCACATCCTCACACTAACTCAATTTTGTTTTCCTTTCTTTTACATAAATCATGCCATACAGTCCTATATCGAGGTATTTGCTCTAGAACATCTTTCTCTGAGAAATTCTTCATGGATCTTATAGAACTATAGATTTACTCATCCTTTTCTAGGATGATAAATCGCATGTAACGAAAGTTATTTGAATCAATGAAAATTTCTAGATCTTAAATTTATCCAAGAGTAAATATATTCCATTTGCATTCATGCATCATGTGAACCATTTTTGTTTTCTTTGAAAAAAATCATTAAAAAATGAAAAATAAAATTTTTAACACTTGGCATTCTGATTTTTAAAATTTGTGATTCAAGAATAAGCTCGCCCACCAAAAATTTTGACTCAACCTATTCGTTATTCATATAACACCAGAGCTTAAATAAAAATCATGGAACAAGAACAGGCTAGTCAATTTAAGATGATGGAGAAAGCTCAAGAAAAATTAAAAGGGGATATTGATAAGATAATAGACATGCTCAAGAATCTTGATAAAGGAAAAGAGGTGGAAGAAAATCTCAGCTTTCAAGAACAATCGCCAGACATAGTAGATCCTATATACCCTCTAGGGTTTGAGTCACAATTGACCCAACCTTTTCAAGGAGTTATAGTGCAAATTTTTACTCTTAAAGGATATTCCAATCCTTATCCAGGAATGACATCCACACTTACTCCAGGACAGTTCCAAAATTTTGTTAATCTTGTTATGATGGAAAAATCACTCTAGCTAATTTTGGTTATTGACTTAGATGATCCTAAAGAGAGGAAAAAGTTAGTGATAAAGACACCTAAGAAAGTGGAAGAAACAAGTGCCTAGCAGAAGATGAAATTATTAAAAGAAAAATTTAGGGCCGTAGAGAAAATGAATTTTTATGGCTCCACAGACACAGTTGAACTTTGTTTGGTCCCAAACATGGTCATTTCACCAAAATCAAGGTCTCAAAATCTAAAAAATATGATGGCATAAAATGTTCAATGACTCATGTCACCATGTATTATCATAAGATGGTAACATATGCTCGTGACAAGAAGTTATTGATGCACATATTCAGGATAGCCTTACAGGTTCTACAGCTTGATGGTATGTTCAACTAAATAGGACTCGTATTTACTCTTAGCAAGAGCTCATAAAGACATTCCCTACACAATATCGACATGTCATAGATCTAGCTTCAGATTGTCTATCTCTATAGAACATGAAAAAAAAGTAATAAAAAGCTTTAAAGAGCATGCATAAAGATGAAGAGATATGGTTACATAAGTACAACTTTCCCTCACTAAGAAAGAGATAATTGTCCTATTTGTGAACACTCTAAAAGTGCCTTACTATGAAAGATTGATAAGTAATACAATTAAGAATTTTACAAATGTGATGATATTAGGTGAGATTATTAAAAATACCATAAAAATGGCAAGCTAAATGCAGACAAACAAGTGAAGCAAAAAAAGGTGTAACTCTTAAAAAGAAAGAAAATGAAGCCCAAACAGTGAACTATGTGGGGGTAATAGTTCAAAGGTTTCACACCATACCCCGCATTAGTGTACCAAACCCATTACCCTCTTATAAATAATGTTATATCCATCCCCTATCCATATCAGCCACTACAACAACTAGCTTATCCACCCTATTTTTCGTCATCTTTTTAGATACTTACCTATTCATACAACCGTCCTACTATACTTACCAGACCAGAATGGAAACGCAATCCAAGTAGTGGTCTGAAAGCCCTAAGAAATACTTAAGAAAGAACCATTTTTGACCTTATTTCCATATCTTATATAAAATTCTTACCCTAACTTATCCAGAATCAAAATTTAGAGCCTGTGCTTCTAGAACCCCTTCAACCACCGTACCCAAAATAGTATGATCCTAATGCAAAATGTGAATACCATAATAAAAATCAGGTCACTTAATAGAGAACTATCCTGCACTGAAATACAATGTTAGAGATCTCATTAAAGCTGAAAAATAGAATTTGAAACTAATCGTAATCATCATGTGGCTAAAAATTTTGTACCTTGATATATTGAAAAAAAGGTGAACCAGGGGTGTTAAAGCATTAATATGAATAATTTGGATGCAATGGATAAATAAGGAATTAGAGAATGGTTTTATGGCTTTTATGGGAAAATGATGGTTCATTTGGTGTTGCAAAGAGGTGGATTAATTTAAAATAAAAAGTGTGCCTCTTTTGTTTCCTTTTTCACTTTTGTATTACGTATGCATACGAACCTTATGACTTGCATGAATGTTGAATCTGAATGTTAATTAAGAGAGTATTTTTTTTTCTCAAGTTTTTTTATAAAATAATAATTTTTTTTATAATAAAAAGTCTTAAAAGATTTGGTGGTCGTTATTATGCATCTATCTGAATAAAATATTCTCGTGTCCTTTTCATGTCCTAAAATCACTTGAAAAACTTTAATGCTCTAATGGATACAAGTTTGAACTTTGTGATACCTCTTGTCAAGGCAACAAACACTAAAATAACCATTTTGGCAAAAACCTTTTGAGTTCCTTAAAAAATCAAACAAATAAGATGGCCTTTTTATCTAGATATTGGTAAGTTGATAGGTGTCAAGACTATGCTTCAAACAAAAAGTCATTTAGATAGCCATGAATACATAAATGCATTTTTTTTTATCTAGGGGCATATTGATAGAAGTGAATGATTTCCAATTGCCCCAAAATTATCTAGTTCATGCCATTATCTGATTTGGTGATGATGTACACAATCGAGACCTTTCTTTCAACATGATTTCCATTATCTTATAAACCTTATTGACTTATCGAGATAGGACAAGGATTGGTTGTCATATGAGTTGTGAAAAAAAAAAGAAAAAAATATTGACAATTACATCATGCACTCTAGATATTCAAATGATCCAAAAAAGAGAAAGTGAAAAAAATAAAAAATGATAAAAAAAAGAGAGGTGATAAAAACAAAATTTTAATTTTTTAAGGAATCACTTTTAGCACAAGTGACTAGGCTTGAAATGATAAATGGCTATCTTTCTTCATCATTTCACAAATAAGAAATTATATATTTACTACTCTTTTGAGCCTAGTGAATTATTTTCAAGTGAACCTTGATCAAGGATCATCCTCTACATTAAGGACAAAATACAAAAAAAAATCTATTTGATGAAGTCATGCTTCAACAACAAAGGAAGAATGCCTTAAGCTATAGGAGCAAATGTCAAACAAATTAAGTTTTAAAAGTTTTGAACTTATTCCAAAAAATGTTGGAATATGCAAGAAAGAGCAAAAGTGAAAGTAATATAAAAAAAATAAAAAAAGAGAAAAGAAAAAAGAAAATGATTAGATGTTACAACTGAAGAAATAAAAGAGATGAATGCCCAAAAGAAAGCCATTCACATGATGTGAAATGATCTTTGGTCTGATCACCTTCAAACACATGTTTTGGGCCTATTTATCCATTCCTTCAGAACCTCAAACCCTGGCCTATATTACATACCTTGAAAAGTTTATTTCGATCAAATATGGATACTTGTACTAAATAATTTGTTCCTTGTAGAATCCTTATGACTAATTTTGCTTTTATCTATTTTCTTTGTAAATTTTTCTCTTTTACAAGAGTATTTGAGTGTATGATGAAATCGTTAAAAAAAATAAAAAAAAAAGAGAGAAAAATGAAAGAATGAACTCTAAGGTGAAAACTTGAAAATAGGTAGTCTAGAGCAAAAATGGGATTACAACATGAAAACTCATTACAACCAATGATTGAGATGTGTGTAAGGGTTACCATAAAAAATCTTGGCCTTTCCTAATATGATCTTGAATTTACCATAATCGGTCTTAACATATATTAAAATATCACATTGTGATACTAAAAAGGGTGTCAATCTGATTTAACTACAAAGAACCTTCCAAAAAAATTTGGTGTTGTGCCTGGATAAAAATTCAATTTTTCATATCAAGTTATGAGGTCCCTTTTAATAATGCAAACTTTAATTTGACAATTAATCATCTAAGTTGTTTGGAAAGATGGAATTGTCATTTTGTTCAAACGTGTACATAATAATGATCACCATTTTTTTAAAAGACTTAATAGTCATATTGTTTCATATTGTTTCATAAAGGTTGACTAATGCAATTTTTTGTGAGAACTTTATCAATAAAATAAAATGTTTTTAAGGAAGAAAAATAAAATTTTGGGAAAAAAATTTAAGGAAAATAAATGGCACTATAGAAGCACTTATGAATACCAAAGTATGTTTAATCAGTTGAGTTTCACCACAGTTCGATGGCCTATTTTCTTCAATTCACTTTTATCAAGTTTGAGTTGATCATATGCATGTTTGATTTGAAGATGAAAAAATAGAAAGAAAAGTCGAGAAATCCAAATTGGAAAGAAAGAAAGAAAAAATTGATGAAAAATGGCAGTAAAGAAAAGATTTGGAATTGAAATGAGATGAGATGAAAGATTCGAGATTGAAAGAAAAAAATTTTGAAAATTTTAAGAAAAGAAGATTTTGGGCAGTTGCATATCTTGACTTGATTTTTTTAAAAAAAAAAAATTTGAGCATTTGAATCTTTTGACTTTGCATTTGTATCATTAGCTTGTCTAACATTGATAGAAATGTATGCATTGGTATATTTGGAAAAGACATTTGCATCTCATGTGCATCATTTTAAGAAAAGACATTTGTATCATTTTAGAAAAAGACATTTACCTTATCATTTTAAGAAAAGACATTTGTATCATTTTAAAAAAAGATATTTGCATTATCATTTTAAGAGAAGACATTTGCATCATAGTGGTGTTCGCCAATTTTGGAAACACTAAAAAAGAAAAAGAAAAGAAAATAGTAAAAATATATTCAAAAGATTAAGAATTTTTAGGAATTTCAATGAGATGGCATAAGATGAGAGCTTTAAGCCCAATCTAACTAGCAAGAAAGTTGTTAACCCAGTGAAATCGACATCAGTCAAGAAAAAATATTTTAAAAGTATTTGGTGCTAATATCCGATTACTAAAATTTGAATTACATTTTTTCGATAGTGATATCTGAGTTTAAAGTTTGAATTTGCATTCTGTTTCTACATTTGCATTTTCTCGATGGTGACATCCGAGTAATAAAATATGAATTTCATTTTCTTGATGGTGATATTCAAGATATTTTCAAAATCACTCGGTAGTGATATCCGAGATTAAAGTTTGAATTTGCATTCTTTTTCTACACTTGGATTTTCTCGATGATATCCAGTATTAAAATATGAATTTCATTTTTTTGGTAGAAATATTCAAGATATTTTCAAAATCACTCAGTAGTGACATCCGAGTTTAAAATTTGAATTTGCATTCTTTCTCTACATTTATATTTTCTTGGTAGTGATATCCAAGTATTAAAGTATAAATTTCATTTTTTTGGTGGGATATCCGAGTATTAAAGTATGAATTTCATTTTCTTGATGGTGATACTTAAGATATTTTCAAAATCACTCGATGGTGATATTTGAGTTTAAAGTTTGAATTTATATTCTTTCTTTACATTTGTATTTTCTCGATGGTGATATCCGAGTATTAAAGTATGAATTTCATTTTCTTGATGGAGATATTCAAGATATTTTCAAAATCACTCAATGGTGATATCTGAGTTTAAAGTTTAAATTTGCATTCTTTCACTACATTTACATTTTTTCGATGGTGATATTCAAGTTTCCTTTGGTAGTGATATCCGAAGTCATTTGCATCTTCTTGGTGGTGATATCCAAAGTCATTTGCATCTTTTCGGTGGTGATATCTGAGTGTTAAAGCTTGAATTGTATTTTTTCGATGCTGATATTCGAGTTTCCTTCGGTGACAATATCCAAAGTTATTTGCATCTTTTCGATGGTGATATCCGAGTGTTAAAGCTTGAATTGTATTTTTCCGATGGTGATATTTGAGTTTCCTTCGGTGGCGATATCCAAGTCATTCGCATCGTCTTAATAGTGATATCCAAAGTCATTTGCATATTCTTGGTGGTGATATCTAAGTGTTAAAGCTTGAATTGTATTTTTTTTATGGTAATATTCGAGTTTCTTTCGGTGGTGATATCTAAAGTCATTTGTATTTTTTCAGTGGTGATATCTGAGTGTTAAAGCTTAAATTGCATTTTCTCAATGGTGACATTCAAGTTTCCTTTGGTGGCGATATCCCAAGTCATTCGTATCTTTTCGATGCTGATATTCGAAGTCATTTGCATTTTTTCGATGGTGATATCCAAGTGTTAAAGCTTGAATTGTATTTTTTCGATGGTGATATTTAAATTTCCCTCAGTGGTGATATCTGAAGTTATTTGCATCTTCTTGGTAATGAGATTTGAGTGTTAAAGCTTAAATTACATTTTTTTATAGTGATATTTGAGTTTTCTTCGGTGATGATACGCAAAGTAATTTGCATTTTTTCGGTGGTGATATACGAGATCATTTATCCTTCAGTGGTAATATTCAAAATTATTTTTTAATAGTTCAATTGAAAGTTGTTGAGCCTCTGCTTAGATGAGCTTTTTCAAGGTGAAATTTTTAAAATTGTTGAGCCTTTGTTAAGATAAGCCCTTTTAAATTTAGAAAAAAATTTGAGCATTTGCTTTAAAGGAACTTTCCAATTTTTTTTTTTAAAACCTTTGTGTTCAATGCTTTATCTTTTGTATGTAATAAAATGGTTGTCTTTTGGTCTTTGTCTTATTCCTAATTCTCAAAAATAGGTAAAAAAAGTGTAGCTGTAGACACCCATTTTACTTTTATTTTTATTATTTATTATTTTTTTTTCTTCTTTTTCTGTCATCTTTTTTGCTAGCCGCTTGACAACCATCGACCACCTTCTGACAGCCACCGACAGCCATCTTATAGTCACCTTAGCCCTAGGCAACCAAAGTTTAGTAAAATCTCAGATTTTTTAGGATTTTGATTTTGATCTAGCTCTATATATAGAGCCCTAAAAATCAAAGCAAAAAAGAAGAACAATCTTAGAAAAAAAAAACCCCTAAAAAAACCAAAAAAACCTTGTTGAAATACGAAAAACCCAATTAAAAAAAATTAATAGATAAAAAAAAACTTTGTTAAAAGCCAAGAAAACTAAAACCAAAACCAAAAACAACAAAAACCTAAAAAAACACAACCCCTAGTAGTGGGGATCTCAACGCCAATAATATAAAAAAATCTTTTTTCATTATGATCAAAACTTTTGGCCTCAATCTATGCTGTTTGAGATTGTTTCTCACAAAATAGAGGCTGGATTTGAATTTAGAGGGTCGAAAACAATTTTTAAGGCATTTTTTGAGAATTTTTTTTACACACTCGACGACAGTCAGCGATGGCGTTGGCAACTGACAATGGTAGCTGCGGCAACAAGAATTGCCAAAAAATGGGGAAGGAGAGAAAAGAAGAATTTTGGGAGAGGGGAGAAATAAAGAAGAAAGAAGAAAAAGGAAGGAAAAATGAAAGAGTTAGGTGTTTTAGGGGTTATTTATAGTGAAATCAAAACAATGTCGTTTTAATTAAAATGATAACCAAGCTACCAAGCCAAGCCAAGAACCGAGCCAAGGCGTATATCCAAACCAAGCCAATCAAGCCATTGACTATAGGTTTAAGTCAGTTGACTGAGCCGTTTGAGCCACATTTGAATATTTGATCGGTGTTAACTAGGGACATTTTAGGTATTTTTACCATAACTTTTTTTTTAATTTTTTTGCTCAATTTTTTTGTATATTTCTATTATTTATTTATGATTTTTTGTTATTTAATTTTATTTTTGTATAAACTTTTTGTATAAAATAAAATAAATGGTAGAAGTTATAAAATAGTTTATTTTAATTAATTTAAAATAATTGCTAAGCATAAGCTTATTAAAATTTTAATGAACAAAAATAAAGAAAAATATATAATAAAGAATAATAATAAATAATTAATATAAATAATAAAAATTAGTAAAAATATAAGAAAAAAAATTTTTATCCGACAATGAGATCAAAAGTATTCTGATTAGTGATACCTACGAATCTCTAAGTGAAAAGATTTTTTTAAAACTACTAACATATTGGAGTATTTATAAAAAGTTTTCAATGCAATAAAAATTTTATTTCTTTTTTTACTATAAAGTAGTAAATAAAAATTAATTAATTTGTTAAAAATAAAATAATAAAATGATAAAATAAGAACAAGGAAAACAAAAATATTATTCGAGGATGAGATTCTTAAAGTATTTCGAGTAGTAAAGCTTTATGAAATCCCTAGGTGAGGAGATTTTTACCAGTGTATTGGAATATTTATAAAAATCTTCAATATGATAAAAGTTTTTCTTTTTTTCAATAAAGCAATAAAAATAATAATTCAATAAATAAAGTCAATAAAATCTCTAAAGGAGTAAAATAAAATATTTGCATTAACAGTGTAAAATAAAATATTTGCATTAACATATTAGCATTTTGCATTGTATGCACAACATAATTTTTACAAAAAGTAAATTCGCGCCTCTAAGGATGAGATTCTAAGGTATTCTAATAAGTGATGCCTTAAAAATCTTTAAGTGAGAAAGAGTTTATCTAATATTTCCAATATACTAAAACATTTTAAGAATTATTTCAACAAAAATGTTCTAATTTATTTTTCTTGAATAAACATAGAACAATAAATAATTAAAGATATTTAAAAAAACAAATTTTCAAGAAATAAAAAACTTCAAGGAAATTATTTTTCAAACACCGAAAATAAGACTGTTTTTATCAAAATCAATGGATAACACATAATTAATTGATACTATTTTAAATAGGCACTATGAGGGTGCTAATATTTTCTCATGCGTAACCAACTCTCGAACTCAGATTATTTCGTAGACTATGAACTTATTTTTTAAATAAAATTTAATTAATTTTAAGATTTGATTAAAAGGATATGTTTTAATAGGTGGCCGATCGCACGTGGCCAAAAAAGATTAGTAGCGACTCTTTTTTTTCATTTTTTTCTTTCATTTTCAAATTCATCAAGCGGACACAAAACTGTTATGACATATTCGATATCTTAATATGTGATTTACTTTATTTTTTTTAAAAAAAATCAAAAAACAACAAAAGAACTGTAGGGCCAAATAAGTATATCACCATCTGATATCAAAAAAAAGTTATGCAAATGTCAAACATGATCTTGTAAGTATTCAAATGCTTGTTTTATACTCATATATGAATATTTATGAATATTCAGTTAATAGATTTTGATTCTTATATTTTTTTAATTTATCAAGAATCATCTAGCTTTAGAACCGAAGTTCCTAAATGGGATGTATGAAAACAAAGACATATGCGAAAGGATAAATCATTTGAAGATAAAGCAACCGAAGAAATGGCTAAAAAAATTGTATGTATAACCGACCAATTTATCACATATAATTAGCTTTGTGCTTGTATGTATGACTATAAATTGTATGACTTTGTTGTTACGCACTATCTTATTATATTTCAAGATGAATTTGTTACTAAATTTGAATCCAATGAACTGCCAACTAGTTATGGTGAAGATCCCTTGTCTTTAGCATTAGGATTGAAAGAAAGACATGATCGAGTTCATGGGGTTGATAGATTTGTATTGCCATCAAATTTCTTTAGTAATTAACCTAAACCTCCTCTAATGAAAAATACAAAATATGAAATAATCATTTAGTAACAACAGCAAAGACTTGATGAGCAAGAGTAACATTTGAATGATCAACAACAATGACTTATAGCTTTAGAGGTGATATTGGCAGTAATGCAACCTAACATACTTAGAGGGTAGTCTATTATCAACATCTAGTAGGGACAAGCTTTCACAAATCAAGTCTGGCAATAAACCCAAACTCTAGTAATAATCATTATTCTCATTTTGTTTATTCACTTAATATTTATTTGTGTTTTATATTTATTGATTTGGTTTTAATACTTTTATTTCATATTGCAATATGATCTTGGGACTTAGAGGATGACCCTTGTTAAGGATACCATTAATGTGATATTTAATTATGCACTTGATCATTTATCTAGAGGAAACGTCATTATCATTAGATCTTAGGATAGGTTATTTGATCATCCATCCATATCTTACATTGGAGAGCCTGATATTGATGCATTTTGTACCCTGGATGAAATAGTGGCTTCTGATATTGTTTTGTTTATCAATTAGTTTAAATGTTCAAAGTCAATATTTATTGTTTTATAATATGGTTTATTATTAACTAGTATTGTTCATTGTTATTGTGCAGTTTCCTAAATAAAGAGATCAAGGTGAGACAAATGACCCATAGATTCAGATTCATTAATCCAAATTTGATTACTAAAAAAAGTGGCATTGTCGTTATTCATAGTCATCATATGGGTCAATGCATGCAAAAATTGGTCGATTATTTTTTAGTGCCTTATAATGCTGCGTAAGTTTTATTCATACTACTAAAATCCTAACCATTATGACATCTAAAATGATACCTAATATTTGTATATCATGCATATTATTTTGCAAGTGTCATTGGTAACTTATTGTAATTGATACCAATTCTTGGATGCCTTACTTATTTAACTCCGCTCAATCAATGACAATGCCTAACCTCGATATTAAATATTTAATAAAGAGATATTACATGTTGTTAATTAGAGATAATTAGATTATATAGTGTTTCTTCACAATTAGTTGTATTTTTGCATTTATTATTTTTTTTGTTCAATTTAGGGAAATGGCTGTAGTTGATAAGAAAGCAATAATAAATTGGGTGTCATTACCAATAAATGTGAAATATATTGTTTTTGCTGAGTTTGTTTAGATAAATGTTTCCTAAACCCATTAAAATTTATTTTTTAGGTACCTCATCAACCTGTAGTTATCGAATGTGGATAATATATCTTTCGTTTTATGAGAGAGATAATTTTATATGATTTTATGAGCACACCATTCAAAGTTAGTATTAATTCCATACAATAGTAATATCTTTCAATAAAAAAAGCTAAACTTTGTACTCGTTTAATAACATTGACTTCTGATTTTTTGTTTATAGTGGAAAAGAAAAGGAAGATTCACAAAAGACAAACTTGATGAAGTCTATAAAGAGTGGTCTGATTATGTATTATCATTCGCTGCACCTTGAGGTTGGAGAATGTTGATTGGCTATAAATATATGTATTACATTGGTTTAGGTTTTTCTATAAAGGCATGTTGGTTGGATTTTTTTAAATTTTGATTAGGGTATTAGTCCATCATTATTTGTATATATTTGTTTTATATTAGTTGCATTATGAAGACACATACAATGATAAGCACCAATTTGTAAAAGGTATTTTTAAACACCAACATTATTAGTTATAAATCTAAATTGTGGCGTAATATTGAATTATTACGATGTTCATAATTTAAATATAAAAATAAAATTCATAGTATCACAAATATGTATTTGATTAACGCAAGTATGATATTCGTTATACATAAACTCATGTTTAACATGCCACATAATCTGCATATTTACAACTTTCCCTTTTCTGTTTTAATTAAATAAATAGGTTTACAAAATTATACAATGAATTTCTATACAAAATCTAGTGCAGTCTACATGTGTCTAAAAAGAGGAAAGTCAAATGATTACCAATATACATTACATTCATTTAACTGTTTTCTAATGTAATTACTTCTAAATACAGTCGATATCATAAAGAAAAACTCAACTTTATGATTTTCTTTCAACATATACTCACCATGAGCGAGTATTTCATCAGGTGTGAATTTATCAAGTTACATTATTTCATTGAAAAGTGACTTTATTCTATTTGTATTCTTGATTTCTTTTTGGAAGTAAGTTGAAATGCCTTTCATCGCATTCACAGCCCTATCATATGAAGCATTAATATTGCCAATCTGATGCACCGAATCAATAATTGGTCTATCCTCGCTCCTAGAATTCTTTTTGCCTAACAACATTGTCCTAGCGTTGCTTGGAGCAGCAAAACAAATTTCTTTGTAATCATTTCCTTTCTCTATATTTCCTCTAGTAATGATATCAAACTCAAGAGAGAAGTAAACATTGTCATTAACATTCAATGATTCAACCACATTGGCTACTACTTCAACTTATTGATCGAGTGCTTTATTAGATTGAAATATCATTTTAAAATCATCAAAAAAAAAGAAAAATTTGTTCCTTAACCCTTTAGCATGTGGGTGTGATTAGCATAAGTTAAAAAAGATAGATTTAAATAAAACCCATAGAAAAAAATGTAAAAAAGATAGATAAGCCATAATATAATCTTAAAAATCTTACTTGAATCCACTCATCAAATAATTTTTTCTCAGTTGTGATACATTTTCTTGACCATTCCACCCAAATCCACTAGAATTTTTCATATCACAAATTGCGTGATATTGTCTCTTAAATAGCTTAACCCTGGATTTGATGTGAATGTGGCTTTAAGTTGTGAATTATGAATGAGGTGCTCCAGCATTTGTTTAATATAACTTAGATATTTGACATGGAATGTCCCATTATCCACTCTTCATCTAGGATCTTCAGCCAAAGAATGTAGGCATTAAACCAGATGGGAATCCTCTTTTCGAGTTCATGAAAGGTTATCAATGCCTGAACTGTCCAATCTTTTTTAAGATATGCCTCGAACAAATTGTGATGGATTGGCACGTGATGAAGACATATTCAATTCCTAATCACATGGTTGACATTATGAAACAATATCAATATAGTAAATAAAAAAATAAAAGGAATGAAATAAACGAATACACATAGAGAGAAAACAAATAAGTATGTACTCCAAATTGTAATATTCATTGGACACTCAAAAACGCCTTAAATATATTGTAAACATATATTCAACATTGATATAAAGTAAATTTTACACTCAACCATATGGTAATACAATAAAAAACATTGGGTAAACAAATAATAAAATACAAAACATATCTATAATATTATTATCCTTGGAATTGCAATCAAAAGGTGAACATCTCATTACTAGATTATCTCTAAACTGAGTTCAATAATTAGATAGCTTAATGTACATAATCAAATCTTGATGTTCAGATTCATCTGGTTAGGAAATACTTTATTCGACAACATCCCCTTCAAAAAGGTCAAAAACCATCTCAAACCTAATAAAATTATGGAAAAGGCAACAAGCAAAAATGATTCTACACTGTGTCTTAATTGAATAAAATGATTTTTCTTTTAAAATTGCCATCTAGCTTTCAATATATCAAAACATCTCTTGATATAATTTCTTGTTTGAGAGTGTCTCATATTAAAGTATTTCTATGGGGTTGTCAGTTGGAGTCTGCTATCCAATCACTAAAATGGTATCGTTGATCATTATAAGGTACCAAAATTTTTTTTCCCATTTATGTATTCGGCATTACACAAATAGTAATTACCTATTAGAATGCTTAACAACATTATTAATATGGAAATAAAGTGCTTCATTATTAACATTACATGAACATAATAAAAATAATATCTTGTGGGATCTTTACCCCATTCCTACATGTAATGGCATCCCTTAACACTTTGCCATCTACTATAGAATCTTTCCATCCCAATAGAACATTTATGAATCGCATATCTAAGGTGCAAACACCAATGACATTAGTAGCAATTACATTTTTCCTAGTCCTGTTATCTAGGCCTGTCAATTACGTTTACGTTGACTTTGATGTATGTCCTATATCAAGCACTTAAATAACCCTTAAACTATTTTCATCTATTATCTATTAACTTTTTTGGTATGGGTTCGGGTTTTTTAAACAAGTGTGTGCAATCTTAAAATAGAATTCAACACATAATGAAATTGTCTACTAATCATCTCTCCAAATCTAGTCATTTGACGCTTTATAAACTTATTTTTTATATGATGGGCAATGATGTGGATAAAGCTAATAACTAGTTTTTTTATTGACAAATGTCTTGATGATTGAAACTAGTATTCTGTTTTAAGCAAATGACATAATTTTATAAAAGCTCTCCTGTCCATTCTAGTATTATCTAGACACTATATACCGTTGTCAAAGACCATTATGTTTAAGTTTAACTCTCTAATGTGTAGCCTATCATAAGATGTTCCACCATAAGATAGTCTATGTCGTTTTCTTACGTTAATATTTAATAAAGTTACAGCAACAAAACATAACATATGCAACAAAGTCTCTATGTGATTCAAATGCATCATAAGCAAAATAACCAATTACATTTTTCTTTTTAGTGATAAACCAGCTATAACTATTTAGAAACAAAATATCGTTAAAGTTAAAAACATAATAGAAAGCTAATCTTGGTATATAGTAAATGGAATCTATCAAACATCTTCAAATAAAATATAAATCGCAAACAAAACATTGGAAGATTGGAAGGAGCTAAAACAAATTAATCATAAAACAAGCGTTTATATCAAAAACATAAATTTAGATCTAAACGATATCTAAAAAAATGAAAAATAAGTTCATTGGAAGGCAACATCAATTATACACTATCAATTAGAAAGTATACACATCGTTTCATGTAAAAAACGAAGATAAACTTAACAGAACAAAGATTAAATGACGGATGAGGAAGCTAAAATTTTTTCAAAGTGAAAAGTAAATGCTATGAGCTGAGATCTGTTGAAATATAAATAAAAAACATATTAGTTATTGAAACATGATGAAGACATCGAATAAGGTGTTCCATAAATAAAAATGCCATATTTGATATATAAATTATAGGCTTTTCTGCTTCACGATTAGATATTAAAACATTTATATTGTTAGAACATGGTCATCAAGAGTAAAAAAATTTAATATGATTCAATTAAGGCAGTTGTAGGAAGAAATACCTCAATTGATAATTATTTAAGGATTTTTCCATACAAACATCTTAATCGTTTGTTTATAGGTGTGCCTGATAAAGATCATGCCATAACACTCTAATCTATGAAATAAAAAGATTTATTTTAAATTATCAATTATGGTGTTTCGATTGGGAAAACACCTTAAATAATTGAGGTAAGGATTATTTAGGGTGTTTAAAAAAGAAAATGCTATTATTTTGGGTGTTTAAAAAAGAAAATGCCATAGTTGATGATCATTTAAAGTGTTTCTTTGAGGGAAAACCCCTTAAATGATTATCATTTTTTGCGTTTCTTCAACCTAAAAGCTTTAAATGATGGATTATTTAAGACGTTTCTTTATGCCAAACATCATTAATTGTAATAAAAAAAGTTTTTTAACAATAAAAACATATAACTGAGTTGCAATCACTTCTAGACATGTTTTTAAAAAATGTAACGGCTATTTCATAATTTTTTATTTAGGTCAAATTTGAAAATAATGCAACTTTCCCTCTTGTAATCCTAAAATATTACAGGAAGATGTGAGTTTCTAATTTTGAGATTTTGAGTACTATTGAGAATTTGTTACTTTCTTTCGTAATTGGATTACCTTAAACCAAATGTGGGAATCAAGTACCTACCATCAAGATTTTGAGGAAAATTTGTGAATTCTCCTAAACCAAATGCCTTCTAAAGGTTTTTTACCCAAATTTATCCATTCTCACATCAAAAACAGATTATATACTTAAAAATATATATTTTACAAGGTTACATAAAGGTAACTTTCAAATTTTTTCCTTGAAAATGGGTGGGATGGAGACTTTTATTAATGCTAGTAGATGGATACATGAACAATGTCAGGGTAGAACTTGATTGTAAGATTTAACTTCTTTAATAATTATTGATATTTGTTAATCCCATTTTATGTCCGTGTTGTAATTTTAAATTAAGGATCTCAATTAACTCGTACTGATTGAATGTTAGAGGCTATTGTCAACAAAAGAACATGCAATTTAGAACATCCAAATTGGAACAATGATTTTTTTTATTATTTATTTTTTTTAAAGGTGCATTGTTCTTTAATGAACTATTATTTGTATAAACTTGTACTTTCTATATTAAACACATGGAATAGCAAGAAAATATGCATTATATTTATTGTTCTTTAATGTATTTGCTATAATATGGATTGTTTTGCATGTCCTAAATGAAATTGTTTAGCTTTTATAATTACCTTTGTCCTTATTTGTAACAAATATATATCAATTTTGTCTTTCATATGTGTGTACACTAAGAAAACAAGTACTTTCCTACCAATCTTTGATTGCTTCTCTGTAATAACAAATCACAACAATGCATGGGAAACTACCTAGTTGTACCTACTCTTGGCCAAATACTTGATATAGGGCTAAGATGCTATAAACAACGTTTGTTTTGTTGTCAATGGAAAATGCGACATACATAGACTTTTTTAAAGAAAATAAGCATAAAACAATCATTTGGTTTGTGAGGATACTTTGGCATGATTAAGTTTTTATAAGTTTAGTTTATGCTAAATGAACATTTTGCATATAATGGGCTTCACTTATGGACTTTGCTTGTAATGGACTTCACATATGATTGTTGCGTGTGAGAGTTTGAAAACTTAAAGATTTGCGGTTGGAAGAATAAAAGTTTAAAGATTTGCGGCTAAGTTTGAAAGATTTTTAGGTTTATTGTTGTAATTTTTTATATTTTAGTTTTAGTGTGTTATCTTTCCTATTTTAGTTTTGGAGATTATATCTTTGACCAAATCAATTAAAAAATCTTATTAATTATGAATATTTTAGATTATTCTTTTTTTTCAATGAAGAGTATATCTTAAATTCTAGAATTATTATAGTAGGCATTATATATATACCTTAATAATGTGATAGTCACACATCTTTATTGAGAATATTAATAGAATAGCATTTTTGCATTCTTTTTCAATTCTTATAAGAACAATATCTTTGTTTTGGGGTGAATTACCGTGATTTTTATCATTATTTCTTCTTTATTTTCTAAGAATATGGCGAAACTAGGTAATGTTCTTTTGATTATGGTGTATCAACTTATTAATTAAGAAGATTTTAGTTTTGCTTCTTTCTTTATTGTTTGAACCAAAACTTATCTAACAACATTCAACCATTTTTGGGGCGCATTGCATGAATTATAATCATATGTATAGCCAAGTGGTGACTGAAAATGTAAGGAAAAAGTAAAAGATGCTTTTGTTTACGTTGTTAGGAAATCATAAACAAATTGTTAGATGAAGGGCCAAACATGAATATCACACGCCTCAAATCCGAATATAAAAGGAAAAAAGGCTTGACATCGTATAATGTATGGTTATGGTTAACACAGGTCCTTCAGAAAATAAGAAAAGAAAAAAAAATTATCAAACATTGAACTACAAAATAACACATTTTATTATATAATTCAACCATTACAGAAGGCACGCGGGCAGATGTATGTTTTCATTCATTCTTAGGATGATCTTTCTTACAAGACAACATTGTCAAACAGATCAGAGCAGAGGATCTACCACATTGGCTGCCCGCTTTTGCACCAAGAATGATATATATATATATATATTTTTTTTGGCCAATAATAATGGTATGTTTTGAATCAACAGAATATCATGTTCGTCGATCATAGCCATGCCTAATGGCTATTGCTGGCGCTGGGCCACTTGTTTTTGGGGACACTGTTGAGTCGAGAACCTGAGCACTGAATAAGGCTGAAATTTCTTGCAATTTAATATTTCAGGTCCCACGTTTGAATGGATTTTTTTTCCCTTAATCGATCTTGTAGATATTTTGATCAACAGCAAGTTCCACTGGAATTACCATTGATTTTTCTCTTTTTTTTTTTTTTTTTTTTTCTGGAGCAGTGCGGTAAAATTTTATTTTGATTAATCATTTTGGTACGACTTACGAGATGGACTGGAGTAGAGCAAGAAAAGGGAGGGAAGTTTAAGAATTTGGGTTTGGGTCCCGCTTCCTCAAGTGCTAAGCTTGCGTGACAGAAGCATCTCTCACTTTCTATGCTCCACAACCACTCGCTCAATCCGCGTGAACAACTCCCTCCTTGCACGAACAACCCAAAACGAAACCGTTGTCAAAGCCCGAAGCCACTTAAACGACGTAGGTTGTACCGACACTGTTAAAATTTGGCTTAACCAAAAGAAAATCCAATAGGGGAGGATGTCTCTGTGTTTTTATTTTTTCGCTTTTATGTAGGACTGGCGTCTCTGTCTCACTTCACACATGGCTTAGACCTTTTTTTTTTTTTTTTTTTTTCAGGTTAATTGAATGAATCAAATGGCCTAATCAAATATTTACTTGTTTTTCTCACTCACTCAATTCCCAAGACTTCCCCTTAAAAACGACAACCACTTCCTCTAATCAACATCTCCTGTTTTGTTGTCCCTTCTCCCTCCACTTGTTTTGTTGTTTCTCTTTTTTAGGGTTTTCTTTTCCTTCTTTCGGTTTTTTTTTTTTTCCTGCTGTGAAACCACAAAACAAATTGTACATAGAAAGTGAAAAAAAAAAAGCCGTAAACAAGCTTTTGAAGAATTATAAAGAAAATAAAAAATATCTTTCTGTTAACTTCAATGCCGCGAAATCCATCCTTGAGAATCGAGTTGATGAGCTGAATTTCTTTGTTAATTATCAATCTTTTTTTTTTTTTTTTTTTTGGTTTTGGCGGGTTTAAATCGGAGTGGAAGGGAGATCTGGCGGTGTGTTTTATTCTAGGAAGGATCGAGCATTGTTGTAATGATAATTAAGATTTATCGTAAAGAGAAGAAAGAATTGTGAACTCCGCAATGCATTTCGCTAAGCTCGATGACTCTCCCATGTTTCGTAAGCAGGTTAACTCTCTGTCGCTTCTCTTTACTTGGTTCGTACCTCTTGTTCGACGTGGAAGGAAGATGGAGACATTGTACATATGTGTTACTTTTTTTCCCCATAATTCCTTACGTATTTAGCTGAATTATCTCAGGTTCCAATTTTGATTGCGCTTCTAGTAACCTTCAATGCTCTGTTTGCGTTTGTTTGTTGGAGAAAAGTAAAGAAAAGAAAAAGCGAAACGGGAACTCCTTTTTCCCCTAGTTTTGTCCCTCTGATTTTAAGTAAACGGAGCATAAGCAGCAGCATTTGGCCGCTTCCGAGATCTGCTCTAGTTTTTGTATAATTAAAGAATTTTTTTTTTTTTTTTTAAATAAAGTTGGAGTATATCCGAAGTTAGGTAATTACCTTGATGATCAGTATCCATAATTGGTGGTTTTAAAAGCTGATTACAAGATATAGGTTGATTTTGATCTCTCCATGGTGTGCCATGAATTGTATTAGTTGAAACTATAGGGCTTTGGTTTTCAGGTGACCTGTTATGCTCTTAACTTTTAGTTAATTAAGTTCTGTTTATTATGAGAAGAGAAAAGAATGATTTCGGGTTGGAAGAATGAAATAATTACTTCAGAATCTTGTCGTTTCTTGTGAACTTTTCGTCTCATGAATATCTTTATTAAGTCCCTATCTTACATCCACATTTGTCTTGGTAAATACTGACTGTAGTGGGATGGAGTTTTTAATTTTGTTTTAAGACATTGTTAACCTTTACTATTATTCATGGTTATAGAGAAGACATATTATTGCTGTTGTTTCTCATGGATTTTGAAATATCATTATGCCTATTTGAAGATCATAGTTTGGTTAGCTTCTCTAATTTTAAGATACGCTTGTTGTTTCCTTGCTTTCAATTCAATAATAGTCATGATTTGCCCCTTTATTTTTATTTTAAGTTTCAAAGTGCAGTATTCAATTTCTTGTCATGTTAATTTTATGTTCTACACATAGTTACTTACTATTGCTCTGATGGACACTAATGCTAGAGCTTTACACAACAGTATATCTGTTTCGTTACTTATGGACCATGTATTGATAAATTTTTTTATTTTATTTGGTGAGACAGATACAATGCATGGAGGAAAGTGCCGAGTCATTACGAGAGAGAAGCCTAAGGTTTTACAAAGGATGTCGAAAATACACGTATGTTTTAGATCATCAAATTTATCTATGAATCTAATTGTTTTTATTAAGCAAGATCCTTTTTTTTCGTTATGAAAGATATGTACGATAATGTGAAATGGCCAAGCTTGAGTTTCTAAATTAAATAAAGAAATAGTCCAATATGTCTTTCATTGATGGGCAAAGATTGGTTGCTTGCTGTTTGTTTATATACCCCTTGAACATAAACGGTTTGTTATATGAATTAATTGTCATAACCTGTGTTTATTCTTAAATATCAGCTCCTTTGAGGAAGTCTCATGTTTTTCAAACTTTCTTCCTTACATGTGGGCCAAGTATCTGAAACGAAAACTAAATGTAACTTTGCATTATTTCAAAAAATTCCTTGTTTATGTATGCGTTCTCGACCCTCAAATAATGGATGGAAACTGTGTTAGGTTCACACCTTTTGTTAACTCAAGGATGCTTGATAGTCTTGAATTTCCTTACTGTTACTGTAAAAATGGTTACAGAATTGTAGCTCTCAACTGGAATAGACATTTATTTTTCTATGGTTTAGGAGGGGGGGGGGGGGTTGCTACTGCTTGCTATTGTTGTCATGAGTTTGTGAAATATTAATTTGCATAATTTTTTTCTGATTACAGTGAAGGACTTGGGGAGGGATATGACGGGGACATTGCTTTTGCAAGTGCGCTTGAAATGTTTGGTGGAGGGCATAATGACCCTATTAGTGTGGCTTTTGGAGGTATGTATTCGTTCAATAATTGTGCTAAAGTTGTTTATCATAATTGCTTGAATATTGCTCTATACATAAGCACCTTGAAGTGATCGGGCAGTCTTAAGTGGTAGTGGCTTTGTTTTTGTTGCTTTGATGGTTCTTCCTTTGTAATAGTTGTTGGGTTGATCTCCATAAGATATCGAAAAGCCTTCTCATTTTGTTCTTCGGTTCTGGCATCACATGAACTGATTAGAATTTTTGCAGCACCATAGCAGTAATTTACTACCTTGTTCTCCTTCTTTAGGGCCTGTTATGACCAAGTTCACCATAGCATTGAGAGAAATTGGGACATACAAGGAAGTTCTTCGATCCCAGGTAAATTTCTGATGTATTTTTTGATTATAAATATCAACTTTATTACTGATGAGTGACGGCCTCAGATAACTGATTTTGGATAAATTCAATTCTGACATTCTCCAACTGCAAGATGCTTACTGAAAGACTTGATAATCTTTTAGAAATTCAGTAACTAATCTTTTGTTGGTTATTTTCTTAATGGCTGTGTAAAATTGCAATGCACAAAACTTTTGAAAGCTGACCTGATGTCAATTTTTAGACTTTCTATTGAACATTGTGAGAATGCAAATGTTACAACTATGTTGAACTTCAACACTGTATATAGTTTATTGTCCAATCATATTGACTTACAATAATATTAAAAATTATGAACTGCTTTCTTTTCTTTCTCAGGTTGAAACCGAGCTAAATGACAGATTACTGCAGTTTGTCAATATTGATTTACTTGAGGTCAAGGTAACCACGAGTCCTTCATGCATATGAGATTTAAGCAGCCTTGTAAAGTTGGGAGGATATGGAACTAACTAAAAGTTGGGCAGCCCTATTAACTGTTGCTATGTAAAACAGTCCTTTTTGTTTTTTGGCCAACATAAAACAGTCTTATTAAGGGAAATATAGGTTGTTTATTTGTGCTCTGGTGTAGGTTCATCAAACGTTTAATAATCTGTGTATCATTCTTGATCATCTATTTTATTTGTTTAGCTTTTGGTTTTAAAAGATCTTGTCTCACTGCAGGAAGCACGTAAGCACTTTGATAAGGCTAGTCTCATTTATGACCAGGTGCTTAAGAAGCTAAATTTATTGTTCTAGTGCATTTTGTTGGCTTGATGTAATTAATGTTGCTTGAATGTGATGTTATATGTTTTGAGTTGGTCTAAGATCAAATTCAGAGTTACATTATACCAGTTAGAATAATCTTGCAGGCTCGTGAGAAGTTTCTTTCACTGAGGAAAAGTACGAAGAGTGATATTGCCAATGTTTTGGAAGAGGTATCTTTCAAAATGGCTTGATGGTTTCTAATTTCATGTATCTGATGTTCTTACCTATGTAGCTATCGAATTGATGAGAATTCCCTACATACTCTGACATCGATGGAGTTATTCTAGGAACTACATAATGCAAGGTCGAGATTTGAGCAAGCTCGTTTTAATCTAGTGAGTGAATTGCTTGCAGATCATTTTCTAAGTTAATTTTTCTGTGATATTTCATGTGGTTCAAGATATGTAATTAGAATACTGTGGTTTATAATTACAGGTAACTGCTCTTTCAAATGTTGAAGCAAAAAAGAGATTTGAGTTTCTTGAAGCAGTCAGTGGGAGTATGGATGCACATCTTCGTTACTTCAAACAGGTGATACATGGCAGGACTTCTCAATTTCTTTTTCATGGTTTCTATTACATGCATAATGCATTGCTTAGTACTAATTTTTTGTCAATTGTAGGGTTATGAATTATTGCATCAAATGGAGCCATATATTAATCAGGTTTGTTATTTTAAGTTTCCTCTAGACTGAGACAAATCTCTTTATGTCTCAGAATTAGCTCTCTTTTCTTCATCCATTTGTTTTCCACAAATGAAGAAAAATAATATCCCTACACTGAATACAATAACAGTTATCTGAGATATTAGTCATAGATGTTGCAAGATCCTGGTTTATAGTAGTATGGTCTTTGAAGCAAACCAAAGTGAAAAGAAAAATTGTATCTTGTCATTGTTGATGATTCCTACATTTGTGATTTCACTATGCTTGGACTGTGTGCTAATTGTTGAAATACAAGTTCTGCAGGTCTTGACCTATGCACGTCAATCAAGGGAAAGATCCAACTATGAGAAGGCAGCTTTAAATGAAAGAATGCAGGAGTACAAAAGGCAGGTTGACAGAGAGAGTAGATGGTCTTCTAATGGTTCTAATGGATCTCCCAATGGAGATGGTATACAAGCGATAGGTAGAAGTTCACATAAAATGATAGAGGCAGTTATGCAATCTGCTGCAAAGGGAAAGGTTTAAAGAAGATTTTAAGTTATCTCAGAGCTCTGTTTGTGAGATTTTATTAGTCCTATTGATGCTTTTGCATCTGTGTAACTGTCTCTCTCATCTAAAACTGAAAAATACTCCTACAGGTTCAAACCATTCGACAAGGCTATCTCTCAAAACGATCATCAAATTTGAGAGGAGACTGGAAAAGAAGATTTTTTGTCCTTGATAGCCGAGGGATGCTGTATTACTACCGCAAGCAGTGTAGCAAATCATCTGTAAGATTCTTCCCGCTCTCCCTCTTTGGGAAAAAACATTGAGAAATAGGGTGCTTGACTTTCATTTTGTGATCGATGCTCTATTCTGCTCTTATAATTTCTCTTTGTGTATTAATAGGGGTCTGGCAGTCAGCTTTCTGGTCAGAGGAATAGCTCTGAGCTTGGATCTGGATTATTGGGTCGGTGGCTTTCTTCCCATTATCATGGTGGTGTACATGATGAAAAATCTGTTGCCCATCACACAGTGAACCTGCTTACATCAACAATTAAAGTTGATGCTGACCAGTCAGATTTGAGGTTTTGTTTTAGGATAATTTCTCCAACAAAGAATTACACTTTGCAGGTATGGCTTAGGTGTAGGCTGTGTTTCTGATTAGGGTTTAACTTATAACTATCTATTTATGTTATTTCTATCATATGACTTTGGTGTAGGCTATGTTTCTGATTAGGGTTTAACTTATAACTATCTATTTATGTTATTTATATCAACCTAATGAGTGATTGTCGTGCCAAAGTTGTTGCATTTTTGTAGGATTAAGGATTATTATTTGGCATTGGTCCTCAATAATGTTTGTTTGTGCTTGTCAGTGCAGGCAGAGAGTGCACTAGATCAAATGGATTGGATTGAAAAGATAACTGGGGTTATTGCCTCATTACTTAGTTCTCAGGCTCCTGAGAGGGTAACTATTAAAGATGTAGCATGATTTTTGCTTGTTGATTTCCTTCTTGATATATTGACAATTATACTCCAATAACATTTCAGTGTCTTTCTGCTAGTCCCATGGGAAGTGGTCATCATCGATCTGCCAGTGAGAGTAGTTCATTTGAAAGTTCTGATTTTGATCATACTGCTGTTGAAGAATATACCTCTGAGAGAAACTTTGTTAGTGGACATAATGATCGCCAATCAAGAGCTTCACAACATCAAAGATCGTGTGTAAAAAATGAAAAGCCAATTGTTGTACTGCGAAGAGTATGTGGGAATGACAAATGTGCAGATTGTGGTGCCCCTGAACCTGATTGGGCATCTTTGAATCTGGGTGTTCTTGTTTGTATTGAATGTTCTGGCGTTCACCGTAATCTTGGTGTTCATATATCAAAGGTAAATTGAATAAATTATATACGACCTTTTTATGCATCTGTTTGTAAGAATCCTGTGCTAATTAAAAATAATGTATTTTATTAATCAATTGCTCTTTCTCTTGAATTTTCTTATTTTTAAAGAATAAATGGTTCAGTAATCAACATTGTAATACAAATAGGATGAAAATTTCTATCTACTATTGATTGAATTCTAAGAATTTTGAGAATAAAGGGAATAGTTAGTCTCTTGCTTGTTGGAGTTTGGATTAGTTTTCTGTGGACTACATTGGTTTTTGCTGACATGAATTCTTTTAGCTGGATAAAACTGTCACTTGGTAATGGTATTGATGTTGCCTCCTCATTTATGTAGTTCTTAAGATTTTGTTGGCTCATATTTCAGGTTAGGTCACTTACACTTGATGTAAAAGTATGGGAGCCTTCTGTTATAAGTTTGTTTCAATCTCTGGGTAACACCTTTGCTAACTCAGTTTGGGAAGAATTGTTGCATTCAAGAAGTGCTTTCCATGTTGATCTTACCCTCACAGGGTAAGGAATCATTTTCTTTTTCTTTTTTATTTTTGATTAACATAAGATAATAATATAAAACCAAACTTGATTCTCTTTCTGGTTGTCACTAATGCTCATTATTCTGGTGGTGAAGCTTTTACAAGTCTGATAAACCGCAGCTGCTTCTTACGGGCAAACCTTGTCATTCTGATTCTATATCTGCAAAGGAGAAGTTCATTCATGCAAAGGTTTAGCATTTTTCCTTCTACTCTAGTCTTTACATTTTTATATTAGCGATAGTTGCATATGGGTTAATATAGAAGCAGATCTTGTCTATGCCTTTTCCTTGGATGTTAGATAATTGTATTTTAATTATGGCTTACAAGGCAAACATATGCATGATAACAGATATAAATTAGATTTTGGGGGGTTTGCTGGACAAATATTAATTCTAGAACTTATGCAAAGCAAATAATTACTTGTGACTCCTTCAACTTAAACTTAACAATTGAGCTGTCAACAACTTGAATATTTGCATTCTACTTTAAATGCCACTTGTACCCTCTTCTTGTTTTTGTTTGTTTTTTTTGTTTTTCTTTTCGTCTTAATGCTGGGCATAAAATGATGTTGTGGATAGCGTGGAAGGGTAGACCATCTTCTGTGCGTTAACTCCAATCAATATGACTTTGGTGCAGTTCTTTAAATTTGATGATTCATGAAAGCCTGAGAATATTCTCTGGTGCAAAAATATAACATTTTTTAAATTTATAATTATTTGACATGTGAAAACAATTGAAGGAATTTTATGTTTTCTTATGATCTCAGTATGCAGAAAAGCTTTTTGTTCGCAAGCCTAAAGACAAGCAACATTCTCATTCAGTGGCACAACAGATTTGGGAGGGTGTTCGTGCCAATGACAAGAAGGCTGTGTATCATTGTATTGTTAACTGTGAAGCAGATGTGAATGCAGTGTATGAACAATCTTTTGGGTCTTCATCAACCCTTGCCAAAATGATGCTACTGCAAGAACATGCAAATGCTGATAACAATTCCAGTTACATAACAGGGGATTCATCAGACAGATCCTCTGCTAGCTCTTTCAACTTGGTAGGTACCAGTGACGTCCAAACCATGGAAAATTTAGATGGTTGCACCTTACTTCACCTTGCCTGTGAAACTGGAGACATTGGCATGCTCGAACTTCTATTACAATATGGAGCAAATATAAATGCAATGGATTCAAGAGGTCAAACACCACTTCATCGATGTATTCTCAAAGGCAAAGCTGCACTTGCTAAATTGCTCCTTACCAGGTGATTTGTGGATCCTCAACATAATGGTTATATTTCCATCGTTTTCATAGCAGTTTACATGCACTTGAGTTATTGTTTTAATATTGCTCTTATGTGCATCTTGTATATTATGTCATATTCCTTTGATAGTAGATCACTGATCGATGTAACTGTTCTCTCTCTTTCACATCACTGATTCTGCCCTATTTGGAATGTTGCAAATATTTCTCATGGTTTTCTTTAGGGGAGCAGATCCACAGGCGTTAAATAGGGAAGGTAAAACCCCTCTTGAGCTTGCAGTAGAATCCGATTTTGATGACAGTGAGGTCCTTGCTTTATTTGACTCAAACGGGTAACCTCCGTGAAAAAGAAAAAGCAAAACGGGAAGTATGAATCAAACCTGAGCCTGAATCGTGAAATTTGAAAAACATTTTGGTTTTTTTTTTTTTTTGTGTAATTATTTTATCTATAAATTCAAGAGTTGATTCTAATTGAATGAATGTCACCAGTGTCTATGGTGGGGGGGGGGGGGGTGGGTTTAAGTGGTGCGGTGGGTTTGATTGCCTGCCCCCAAGGGCATATGTGCAAATGAGTACCTCAAGTCAATGCCTTAAGCTTTGAGGGGGGGCAATGTGTTGTGTTTATTAGATTGTTCCTTCTCTGGTGGAGCTGTTGAGTCGAGGATTTAGATTTTTAGGCCAATTCTCTGTTTGTACAATTGTTTTACTGATGCTTTCTTGTGGCTGTAATTTAATTGTTTGGATGGACATAATGAGAACATTTATGCAATTTTCCTTCTATTTCTTTTTTATATTTTTCCTCTCTTTTTTTCTTTCTAAATTACTTTTAGTATGAATAAATTAAGGGAATAAAAAAAAATGATCTAAATCTCAATCATTAGATTAAAAATTTCTCTTTCTTTCTCATCTTTCCTGCCAAAGTAATATTTTATTTATTTGGTGATTTTGATAAGTTTTAAAATAATATTTAATTACTGTCAAATTATTATTTTTTTTTTTGCTTCAGTCAATTAATTTATAACCCAAACTTTTGAATTGATGGTAATCAAGAAAATTTTTTTTTTACTAACAATAATTAATCTATACATCTCAAAATTACTCTATAAAGATAAGTTTAGTACATTTGGTATGTAATTAGCTTAGAATATAGCTTAATTCAAATTTAATTTGATAGTAATCAGACATGATTTTGAAACAAATTAAGTATAACAGCCTAATGTATAACTAACTCAATCTCATAAATTTGTAGATAAAAGAAGTTTTAAAAAAGAAGAAAGTGAACAAAAAATTAAAATAACAAATAGAGAAATATATAATAAAATATTTGTCTTTTCATGCAAAATTAACCTTGTAATTGAAGTTGTTACTTTTTGATGAGGTGAGCGGGTTTTTTTCGAATTAATGGGGTGAGAATAGCTTTTTCTTTTCCATTTTTTTTTTTTTTTGAAGTTTCTAATCTATTTTTAAATCCTTTTGATCCAATTAGATATGTGACTGAAAAAGATATTATGTGCTTAAGTTTTTTTGAACTCGTAATCTTCAAGTGTCAATTTTAATAATATGTCAATTGATATAAGAGATGAGAAAAGCTCTTTCAATCTAATCAGATTATGAATATTTTTTACCAAATCACAAGAGTTTTTGTATTTTACACATAAATTATTATTCTAAAAAAAAGGACAAAAAAAAAAGAGATGAGGAAAGTAGAGTATATAAATAGAAGATTAGGGTTGATAATGTTTGGTTCAACTCAATTTTAAAACATAAATTGATTAATTTACAATATTATAATTTATTTAAAAAAAACTAAATAAATATTGAAATTGAATGGATTTGGACCAAATTCTCACCATTCGAATCAATTCCTATAATTTTAGAATTTATTTTTTCTAAAATATTAATTTTAACATAATTGCTTAAATTAAAGAATAAAATAAATTTATTTTATGAAAAATTAAAAAATTGTATAAAAGTGATTAAAAATATTTTTCAATTCCATTATAATAATTTAAAGTTTTATCTTAAGAAGTAAAAATGAATCCAAATCAATTAAGATGACATCAAAGCTAACATTTTGAGGTTACAGGTTCGAAGAAATTTTTATACATAATTTTTTCTTCAATCACATATAAGGATAAGAAGTTTGGAAGTGGATTAAAAATTAAAAAAAATCCAACTGTTAACTCTGAATTGATCTTTATTTTAAAACTATAAAATATTAAATTAAATAAGATTGATTAAGATTTTAAAAAAGATTTATTTAGTATATATTCTTGAATTATACTATTTTTAGTATTAAATAAATACAAATAATATTTAAAATGAAAAATATTTTGGAAAGTAAGTTTTAGATTTGTAAATATTTATTTAGTACATGATTCTTATAATATATTATTTTTTATACTAAATAATATTACGTTTTTCAAAATATTATTTGATTTGAAAAATATTTTTATAAAGTAAAACTTTTCTTTATGTTTTTGTGTATTTTTCAAATCAAAACTATTCGTAAAGATTATTTATTTAAGCTTAAATGAAAGTCCAATTGGTATTTTTAAAGTTAACTTATTTATTTTAGAATCAATATAATTTTGATAATATTGGTTTAGAGAATTGGATTAACTAGAGAAAGATGTTTTGTAAGAGCAAGGTTTTTTAACATTGAATTTATTTTATTTTCTATATTAATTTATAAATTTTTAATATTTGAATTTTATATGGATGGAAAGCTTTTTGAGTTTACTTTCTAATGGATAAAAAAAAATTAAAATCCAATTTTTTTAAGAAAAGATTTTGAATTTTTACTAACTATGTAGAATGTTTAAAAATTGCACATGAGGTAAATTTAAAAATTCACTATAATTTTTATACATCAGATGTTGAATTTTATATGGATAGAAAGCTCCTTAAGTCTAATTTCTAAAATTTTTGAATGAATCTTGATTTGGAGGTGTATAACCTTAGACATGATCAAATTAGTAAATAAAGTGTAAAATTAGATTTAGTTTAAAGCAATCGATGGCACTATTCATTTAGAATCACCTCGAATGCAAGATTAACTTGACCTAATCGATCCCTTATTAAAATGGATCGATCCATTATCTTGCAATGGTCAAAATTTGAATGAAATTCAATACCTAATCTATCTATTGATGTACCCGATCGATTCTTTCACCCCTTATAGCCTCGAACGATTAGTTTTTAAAGGAAATGACAGCTCTTTTCTTCTCCAACTCAATCTTAATGACTCTAATTCATTTTTCTTTATATAAGGAGGTTTTTCAACACCTATTAAGAGGAGAGAGACATGGGAAAAAGTTCATAAAGCCATATCTTTAAAATTCTCCAAGAAAATCATGAGCAACAAAAAGTTTAAAGCTTAAATTCCATATTCTTTGTATATGTTGAATCCAAAACATTTAGTCTTTCATTTATACTTTATTTGGCAAACACTAAATCTTTAAAAGGTTAGAGTTTAATTGTAACCAAGAGGTAAGGTATCTTTTTAAAAGACTTTGAGAGTTTTGGTAGAAACTCATTTTGTATGATTAGAGGTTGCTACCTTAGCCTAGAAAGGTAGAGAATTAGAGGTTACTATCTTAACCTATAAAGATAGGGAGTGAGAGATTGTATATTTGCCTCGATCAGTAGTTTGTAAGAATTTTTAAGAATTAGTGAATTTGGATTCTTAGTAAGGGAAGCTAAAGGAGATGATGTATGTACATTTGGAGAAAAATTAAACCTATATAAATCTTTGTGTTTGATCTATCTACTTTTCTCTTTTATTTTTCATTGTTGTTTATTTGTGCTTTATTTTGATTTTTTTATATTTTTAATTTTTCATTTATATTTATTTAAAAATTTAATTTTGGGAAAGAATTTGGAAAGATTTCAATTCACCTCATTCTTGAATTGTTATCTATACTAAAACTAACAATTAGTATAAAAGCTTATGCTCTCTTTTGTAGGTCTAGTAACTTTGAGTAAAAGGTCTTATGGCTCAATGTAGTTTCTAAGATAGTGAGGAAGTCATTATAGTTCCCAAGTTTGATAGATATGAGCTACTGGAATGAAAAATGAGAATGAGACTATTCATAATGACTCATGATATTGGAGCATAGTTTATATTAGAAAGAGGGCTTAGAACTCCTACCAAAGATGCAAAGTACATGAAACAAATACTGGATGATGTTAAAGCCAAATGCATTTTCTATGGAGCTTTAGACTCATACAACTTTAACATGATCTCAAATTGCTCAACCTCCAAGGAGATTTTGGATAAGCTTTAAGAAATGAGAGGAGAAATGCCTTGTGGAATGTAATGTTTAATAAGTGAAAGGTAAACCTCTAACCAAGATACATCATGTCTCATGGCTCATGAAGAGCCTAAGTTAACCTCTAATCATAGTGATTCAACTCCATATGCATTTGATGAATTACAATATGCTTATAATGAATTAGTAATGGAGTTTGAAAATATGTGCTTGAAATTTAATAAAATGATTTCAAAAATAAAGGTTGAAAATGAAATTTTAATGAATACAAAAATTGATTTGGAAAATCAAAATGAAAAATTGAAAATAAATTTTAAAGTTTCCCAAAAGAGAAATGAAAAAGAAAATTTTGATTTGAAAATGAAGTTTGAAGTTTCGATAAATAAAAAACATATGGGTTTCAATAATTCATGTATTGAATGATCAATTGTAATCATTGTAATTTTTATGGTCATTCTTCATTTGCTTATCCTGTTAAAAGAAAATTTTCATTTAAAATTAGGTAAGTATGGATTCCAAAAAAAGAATAAGAGATTTGGTCACTAATTCTCAAGGACCAAAAACAAATTGGATATAAAAAATCAAATGAAGAATGTCTCTTGTAAGTGTGCTAGAGTAAGGAGCTACAATGTACTTTTGAAAATTGAATACTCTAGAAACACAGTGAAAAATGCTAACCTCTAAGTCTAATATTTATTTGAAATGATTATGAAATTTGATTGCCTATCATTTTGAATTATATGTATTTTATATGTTGTCTAACATTTCTAGAAATTTATAGCGTACTTGATTAGGCCAATTTCATTTGATATTATATATGCTACATAATCTTGATAAAGTGTGAGCTTAAATTGAGTATATAGTTATTTATGCTCTTGAGTTTATAAATGAGATATAAATATATTTTCATGCTTGTTGAACTTGATTTTGATAGGTTTGAGATATATTTATAACTAATTTTGAAAGCCATATGTGTATAAATATAGTTATTGCTTTGAATGGTTGATATTAATGTTGTATGTTTTATTTACTTAGTGCCATTAATTGTGCGCTTAATTATTTTTATATTTATGCATAAACTTAGGTGGAGCATATAAAACTTAATGATTTTGAAATTTTATATTTTGTTTTGAAAATGGTTTTTGCAAAGATCAAGCTTTAAAATATAAAATTTTGTTTTAGCAAGTTTTAAGTGTAAAATAGATTTGAATATCTTGAGTTCAATGATTTCAAATTGCTCAAATAAAGAAACTTGATTAACTTGTAATGGTTTCAATTTTTCATAATGTTACATGTAAGTTTTGAATGATTTTGGAGTTTAAAAGATCAAATCTTATTTTTGAGCATTGATGATCATAAAAACCATTTGGATAGTTTCAAATTGTAATATAAAACTTTTCTAAATGGTTGACATATTTTAAAATATATTTTTAACATATTTACTCATCTTAGTATGTTTTTTCAGGAAAAAAAAGTGGTTTAAGAGTTGATTTTTTTATTTTCTTGTTACCAAGGTCAAATGACCACTTGAACAAATTTATTTTTTCATTTTAAATTTGTTAGAATAGTTCAAGATAGTTAAAAATGAGTTTGACAAGTTATGAGATTTTTCAAGGTCTTTTCCAAGCAAAAATGAGTTTTAATGTGTCAAAAATAAAAATCTTAAACATATTAAACTTTGAATGGTTTATCTTATTTTGTTTGGCATAAAGAAATTTGCTTAAATGAGTTTGGATGTACAAGTATGATTTTTATGGCCTTAAGGTATTTTATATGGTATATGTTGATGTTTTAATACTATAAGACCTCAAGAGCTTACTTGAGAAATTTGCTCATATAGCACATGTTTATGACTCAAACTAGTTTTCTTATATGAAAAAAATGTTTACAAACTTTTATCAATGCATTTGAATGAAAAGTGACAAAAGTTTAATATTTCAAGAGTGTTTTTGGTACTATTCATACATAAATAGAGTTTAGACAATTGCAAATTTGAAATATATGCATTTATTGAATATTTGTAATTTTATAGTATCTATTTTATCATTTTAAACTTGTTTAAAGTGGTTTTAAGGCATAAACTTTGTCCGAACATATTTTCATGAGTTGCAAAAGGGTTAAAGTTAGAATATTACAAAATCATGTGAAATTTGCTTTAAAATCTTTTGATCCAAATGCCTTATTTTTGCAAGTTTAAAATAATATTTTTAACATGTTTAAAATTTATTTTTAACTAAAAGCATCAAAATCTTGGATTTGAAATAAAAAAAAACTATAATTTTTCACTATTTTATTACTACAGGAAAAGAAAGATTGATTTGTTATTTACTGATCGATCTATTTTGCTCTAGAATGCAAAATTTGCCTGGAACTTTAAAAGTAATCAATCATCTATTTTACTCAATTATTCCAATTTTGTTCTAGAATGCAAATTTGGCTCAAATTCCTAAAATAAATCAATCCATTCTTGCAAAATGAAACCAAATTGAATTTGGCTATTCAAATGGGAAATAATCTCATGTACCAAGTCCATTTAACCCATGTTGCACCTTTTGACCTTTAACACTTGATATTTGATTTTTAGTTTGATCTTGACTTTTTACATATTATTTTTAAAATTTCTTTTAAGGTATGCATTATGTATATTTATTTGATTATATTTTTTAATGCTACCTTGGTGCAAATAATTTTGTTAAAATTGTTTCTTTAAAAAATGGGAATTTGCTTTTAATGTTTGATTTTATTATTTTTCATATTTAAAGTTCAATTTTATTGTTTTCATAAATCATCATGTGAACATATGGATCAAATTATTTCTTGATGCAATGCTTATTTGGCCAAAATGTTTGAATTACTTATCTCTTGATTTCTTTGTGAAATAATTTTAAAATAAAATTTGTCATTGTGCTTAATTGGTAATTCAAAATTTATTTTTATCGAATCTGATTATGATTTAAAATAATCTTAAAATATACTTCATACTTGTTCTTAATTGATTCTTTTTTTTTTTTTTTTTGTGAATTGATGAACTCTTTGAGTTTAAATCAAATATATTGATTCTTAGTTTATTTATTGTAATGGTTAAGATATATGCTTATATAAACATTGATTCAATTTGACCTTATTGCTTGTGGTTTAAAATGCAAATTATTTATATCTTGATTTTGTAAAATATTTTTGAAATATGCTTATATTTAGAAGTGTTCATAGACCAGATTGGGTCAAGTCGAGTTGGAGTCAAGTTCATACTTGGTATTAATAGTTTATATGTTTACCTCTACCTAGTTTGACTCGAAATTTCGAGCTTCAAATTTTTTCCAAACCCGATCAAAATTAAAAAAAAATAAATTTCAAACTCACCTATTAAACTTAATTTATATAATAAAAAGTTAAAAAATATAACTAAATTAAGTTTAATAGGGTTATATTCAATTCACATATATATATATAAATTAAAAAAAATTATATATATAAAAAATTAAGTTTAATAAAATATATATAATTTTTATTTTTAATTTTTATATATGTGAATTAATTTATATATAGTTTACATATATATAAAAATAAAAAAAATTTATAAATATATATAAATTCAAGCCGAGTCAAGCCGGGTTCAACTTTAAATCTTTTGTCTAAATTTAAACAGGTAAATTGTGTCCAAACCTATTTAATGGATTTTAATTTTCTGTCCAAACTCTCTAAAAACTTAGACAAGCCTTTAAGCTTGGGCTGGTAGCCCAGCCTTTGGAAAGGTCTACTTGTGTTTGTGTATAAATGATTTATCTCTTTGTTTATGATCTTGAATTGACATATGATGAACTATTTGATCCTAAAAGAAATATATTCTTGGTTCATTTATTATATTTGTGATAGCACATAATTATATAGTGTTTTTACATGTAAAAAATGGTACTAAAATTTAAATTTTGGATAATTTTTTATGCTTTTCATGTTGTTTTCATGATTTTAGGGTTTCAAGCTCATAGGCTTCATTTTCATGTAAGCGATGCATGTAAGCATGCAAGGAGTATTTTTTTCCCAATATTGGAAGTTCATAGCCGAACTACATTGATCCAAATGCATCTATCCATGTGACCAAGATAGAGTTCCATTTGCACAAGGACTCTCCCATGATGCATTACATTCGACCACTTATATCTCAAAGAGGATTTCATGCAAATTCAATCCCACATGGATTTCAACATGTTTGGCCAAAAAAGGTTTGATCCAAGAATGACTCTTTTGTTTAGCCATGAAGGAAATGTGCTTGAATAAGGACTCCACATTGCATTTGGCTTGCTTACTCTAAAGGAAGAATTTTAAGCATACATGGACACTTCCATCTCTATCCATTCAGCCATTTTAAGTGCAAAAAGAAGATAATCATCAATTGAAGACTTCCAAGCCTAAAAAGACTCTACACCATTTAGTCAAGAAGCGATTAAAGTCCACCATGAGTCTGTTTGCTTAGTCTTGAAGATTTTTGCTTAGAGTAGGACTTTATTCTTTTGAGTTTCAATAATTAGAGAAAAATCAAAATTATATCTTCTTGAGTTTTATTTTAGTCAAACATAAGGAAGGGATTTGATCAAGATTATTTCAAGACATGATGAATGGCCAGATCATTCCTTCAAAACACCATTCAGCTAAGGCAACTCAAGCTTAAAAGGACCACATTCGACCAATCTACAAGAAGATTAGGATAAGCATTTATCCATTAGAATTTAAATTTGAAAATACATCTTGTGATCTCTACTTCTTTGGCTAAACGCTCTACTATAAACAGGGAAGCCATTCACCCTATTTTATCATCTCACTCCTTACTTCTCTTTTCTTTTTTAGTTCTTAGTTTTAATTATTTTATTTATTTAGTTTAGTTATTGGCTTAGATGACAATTGGCCAACAACAAAACTCTTGTTTTTTACAATTCTTTTTGAATCAAAAAAGTATTTTTTTCCTAAGATCTCTTTTGCATTTCAAATCTTGTTTTCTTTTCTTAATTTCGACAAATATTATTTTTATTTACAAGTATGATTCAAGCACTATTTTACTTTAAGATTTGACTACCACTTTCTTTCATGTTTTACAAGTTTCTTTTTATGAAATCTTTATCTACAAGCAATTCGGTAATCACTCTCTTTTGTTTTCAAGTCTTTAATTCTTTTTTTTTTTTAAAGATCTTGTTTTCGCTCTCATTTCTAGCTTACTAAAATGATAGTTGGTTAAATGACATCTATGCCTACATATTGCTTTTTATCTTTTCACTTTTTTATACTATAATCAACCCTAAATTTTTAATTGTTTAGATGTAAGATTTTAGGCTTTCACCTTTGGTACTTGAAGAGTAACCCAACATTTCAACCTATAATCATTGGGAAGACAATATTAGAATACTTCAATTTGTTATTTAATCTATGTGCACTTGTGGGCTATATAAAAAGCAACAATTAAGTTTTTGGCACTGTTGCTAGGGATTATAGTAGTGTTCTCAATATGAATAATAAATTCTTAATTTCTTATAATCTAAACCTTTTTCTTTTATTTATTTGCTTTTTGTTTGCTTTTCTTTGATCTTTTCTTGTTTGCATACTAGATCAAAAAGTGTTGATTTAACTGCAGTTGATCAAAAAATTGAAAGAACATTCAGAGGAAGAAAAAAGGTGCAATCAGTACCACCTACACCAACACCTATGGTTAATGCAAACAATGAAGGACACAGAATGTTAAGGGATTATACAATTCCTAACGTAGATGGTTTTCAACCATCAAATAGAAGGTAAATTATTCAAGCCAACAACTTTGAGATAAAGCCTTTAATTACAAAAATGGTCCAAACTTCTATGCAGTTTGGAGTGTTACCTAGTAATGATCTTAATCTCTATTTTTTAATTTTTTTTGAATTATATGATATTTTTCGCTATAATGGTGTTTCTGATAAAGTTATTAGACTAAGATTATTTCTTTTTTCTTCTAAGAACAAGGTGAAAAGTTAGTTGTTATCATTACTAGCTTGTTCAATCACCACATGGGATGATTTGTTACAGAAGTTCTTAGTAAAGGTTTTCTTACCAGCAAAAACAACAAAGTTAAGGAATGAGATCACAACTTTTCTACAAATAGATGGTGAAATAGTTTTTATACTAAAACACCTTTCTACAAATAAATGGATAGGAAAGATTCAAAGAGCGATTAAGGAAATGCCCACGTAATGGATTGCTCCAGTAGCTATAAATTCAAATTTTTTATAATGATCCCACACCACCCATAAGAATTACCTTAGATTTAGTTGTTGGATGGGCAATCATGAGCAAGACTTCTAAAGAAGCAAACGAGCTTATTGAAGAGATGGTTGCTAACAATTATCAGTTAGGGATGGAAAGAAAGGTAAGTAAAAATTCTGCTAGTTTATTTGAAATAGATGTTATTATCTCAATCAATTCCTAATTAGTTGCCCTTACCAAAAAGATTGAAGCCCTAGGAAACCAACCTCAAGCCAATTATGTGAATGCTATACAAAACCCTTTTATGTCCTGTGATATCTGTGGAGGATCATATTCCACTTAAATATGCCAATTTAAGGTAAAACCAGTCCAATACATCCATCAAGCCTAGCTAAACAACAATCTCTATAGCAATACCTACAACCCTAGATGGTGAAACCATTCAAAATTTTTTTGGAACCAATCAAACCACCAATCCACCAACACCAAAATAACAATTACCACCCTAATCCACCAACCTATAACTCACCCCAAGAAAAGAAACCTAGTTTTGAGGATATGTTGACACAGTTGATGCAAGCCAACAATGCAAACATTCAAAGCCAAGCTGCATCGGTCAAGAACCTAGAAACCAAATAGGATAACTCGCCCAAGCCATAGCCAATCACCTTGTAGGTACCTTACTTAGCAACACTGAATCCAACCATAAAGGATAAGGCAATGAAGGTTGTAATGCAATCTATTCTTTAAGAGATGTTGGGATGGAAAAATATGATGAGGATCATGATTTCATGGATGAACTTATAATAGTAAACCTCTTCAATTTTGTGAAGCAACCTAAAGTAGATTTTATAGGGAAGGAAGACATCTTAAAATTTAAAAGAGAAATTTTGTAAGGGTTTAATCCTATGGCATTAGAGGCCTATTACAAGAAATCTGACATATAGTGACACTAAAAAAGTGTCAGTAAAACCCTAAAATCCATCAGTATAGCACCATAAACCTTATATTGACGGTCAAAATGTGTATTTTGATGAATTTTTAACTGTTAGTATATCTTTTATCGGTATAGACCTATACTGATAGTTTTTAAGGTGTCGAAATAGCTTTCAGAGATATATTTATAGTTTAAGACCATCAGTAATGTATATTTGTTGGTATAGCCTCTGTTGTGTGTTTCACTGCTATACTTTTACCAACGGTTAACACCTGTCAGTATAAACTTATATGTTTTAATTTTTCTTGCTTATACCGACGGTTAATGGTCGTCACTATAGACTTGTAATTTTTTTACCTATACTGACGCTTAAAGCTCATCAGTATAGATTTGTAGCTTTTAATTTTCTCATCTATACCGATGACTAGCACCCATCAATATAGACTTATATGTTTTAATTTTTTTGACCTACCGATGATTAACGCCTGTCAGTATAGACTTTTAATTTTTCTTACCTATATTGACTCTTAGCATCTGTCAGTATAAACTTGTATTTTTTAATTTTCTTACCTATATTAATGGTTAGAGACTATCAGTATAAAATTGTATGCTTTAATTTTCTTATCTTTATTGATGGTTAAGAGTGTCAGTATAGACTTATATGTTTTAATTTTTTAATTATATTTTGGTGACTGTTAGTATTGCCTAAAATATTTCAATGATTAAGTGCATCAGTATAAATGTTAAGACATTGGTAAATTTTTTTAAAAATTATATTTTTAATTATTAATATTAATTTATTTATAATCATAATATGTTATGTTTTCATATAAACAAAAAAAAAAAAAAAACACAATAAGGTAAAAGATATTAATACCATTAAAACTACAAGTAAATTATTTATAATCCATAAACTTTAGTATAAGTGAAAAACAAAAGTCATTGTATCAAGTCTGATAAAACAAACATCGATAAAGAGTTACACCATCTCACCCTAAAAAACATAATCATAACTTTATACCACCAGACACTTAAAGATGTTTTGATCACCTTAAAACTTTAATAAAACTCTAAATAAGATAATTTTAAAAAATTTGTAAACAAATAAACAATTGCAAAACCACCTCAGTAAGAAAAAACATACATGTACCTATTACAAGCCCTTTCCAAAATCAAAATATTTTAATTCATACAAAATATCACAAGTTTTGAAAAGGTCAACAAGTGTAGCTACATCATATAACTAACAACCTCAATGAACCCAGCTCACTAGCAGTATTCAATGTACTAAACAAGCATCACAAAACACAACAACCTTATTTTAACAAAGTGTATAACATCCAAAACAAAACCAAATCTCCCTACAAACATAATGCTTCGAGTAAAAAAATAACTTTTTAAAATAAATGATCCCATCATAGATTTCTTCAAAGAAGTATTTGCATAGCATAAAAAAATTCAATTAGAATTCTTATAAATTATCTTATATATACAGAAGATAAGAAGGTAATCATCCATTCATATACCGGTAGAAATAATTTTATAAATATCTTATTCATTCATATATGCAGAAGGTAATCAAACATTTATATACTAGCAAAAATAGTTTTATAAATATCATATTCATTAGTGTAATGCATGAATGAACAAGAAATAATCTAATTTGCATGTGTAATCTCCTCATTCTTTTAGTTTAATTCCAAATAATAACTTAATGAAACCAACCTAAAATTATTTTAGTCAACAGAACTATCATTAAACAAATATTTTCACTAAAACATTCAAGTATACAACTATAAAAGTATGCTTACATCATAAGAAAGCCTTTTCAAAGGAAAAAAAAAGGCAAGAAAGCTTTATCAAGGGAAAAATAATAGGCTTAAATCATAGTGTAATTTAATGATTATGGCAAAAATGATGGGTAATGTTTCAAGATGACAATTACATGATTCAAAAGCTATATTCAAAATTAATTTTGCCATTCTATCTAAAAAACAAGTATCAAGCAAAGCATTTCCACATATATATCATGTGATGATGAGTTTACCATTTTTATTTTTATTAGTTGATGATTTAAATTTGAAGAACGATTATTTTCACGTGTAATTTCTAGAGCACACCAGCATCAGGAACCTAAAATTAATTCAAAAGAAATTTCTATAAGGTTTAAGATTCATGAGCAAGATGACAATTTACAAATATATAAACTAAAATAGATATTATATATACATCTCTATTCACCATATGAGTAACAGTATTCAAGATATCCATATTATTGTTAGAAAATTATCTTTTAAGTACTGATAAGACAGTACTTAAAGTTTCTTTCAAGTTTTTAATTTTAGCCTTCGACTCTTATACCTCTTTCTTATGTTGAACTAATTCAAAAGATGAAGGACCATATTATTTAGATGAAGTAGATATTATACCCATGCAATGAACACGACCTTTTCTCTCCAATCCTTTAACTTTTGAATAAACATCATCTTTTCATGAACTCTCTTCAAAATTCTGAGCATTAGTTTTGCTCAACCTTGTGTCATGAGTTCCTAAAATTGTAAACAAACATTTTAGCATAAAAAAATTAAACATAAGTAAAAGCAAGTAATAACTAAATTAAATACCACAATTTTAGTTGCCTTGTCATTCATAACACTTTTATCATTACATGTACGAGAAAGAATATACACTTTAGCACGTGATGGTGGAATTTGATTAGCTTCTTGTTTTTACAAAGGTACAACATTAATTATTGTAATGATAAAATCGAACATATAAAAAGTAAACTTCATATTCATTTAATTGAGTGCAACAAGGAAAATTGATATATGTACCAAGGTTTGAATGATCTTCAAGAATGATTTTGTTCATGTGCAATGAGGCTCATCTAATTTTGAACGGTTTGTTTTGTTTGTCTCACTTTGTTCCTTTAAACAAATGAATGAGAAAAGATTTATTATAATAACTCTGTAATTATTATCATAGTGTTCAAACAAAGTAAATAATATATTTGTAAACATTTACCTTCATTTTATTAGTTAACAAATGTGCATCAAGAAACAGGAATTGACTTTTATCTACTTGAGAATCATCAACCTTTGTAACCATTTCCTCCGATGTCTTGTGTTCATCATAAAATTTAGACTTCAATTCGTTATTCCATTGCCTCCACTTAGACTTAATTTTTTGAAATATTTCTTCATCAACGAGCTCATCAAAATTAGATTTGTGAAATTCAAACTTTGACTATAATTTGAAAGAGGTAATTGGAAAGAAAATGTCAATATATATTATATAAATTGCTATTATTAACTAGAAATTAAAAGATTATTGTCATGGCATTAGCTAGCAAGTAAAACATTATCGTATTGATACCTCTAATGTTTTTAACATTTCTCTCTTTTTATCATCTGACATTTCAGGCCAATTTGTATAATTAATTGGTGCAAAGCTAGGCATTCTCACCATGCTACCAATGAATCAAGTTAAAGAGCAAGATTAATCACCAATAGGTATAGACTCATCATTGTCCTTAACAACAACATGCTCCCCTTCTTCTAAATCCTAAATATCAGCCATACTGTAGGACCTCGAGCTTTTTTATGTTGAACATTTCTTATATAGAAAAATTACATGTAAAAAAAGCAATTAAATTCATTAAAAATTGTAATTGTATGATATTATAACAGATAAAGAATTGTATTAACAGAATATAGTGTTTTTATACCTAAATTATGTTTAACTTGTTCATTTTGATCTTCATTATTTGTAGATTGAGAAATTGGTTCTCGAGATTCTTATAGAGGCTCATGTTGTGAAGCATTTGAATCTACAAGCACATGTTGTTTTTTATATTGTGTTTGCAGTTGAGAACTAGAGGCACGATTTGCCCTAGTGATATTCAATCATCTATGCTTTGCCATCTCAAGTCTAATAATACAAAAAATATATTAAGTACAATATAATAGAGAACTTGATAGTGGCAAACCATATAAAGCATAAAGTACAATTTAATATATTACATGATCACACAAAATTAAGTAATTCAAGCTAGTAACACAAAAACAAAATATTAGTGAACTATATCTTAAAACCTTAACAACAATTTAAACTATTACATAGAATTTAAAAATGTCTTCCCTATTATGTTCATTTATGGGATCATTTTTTACATGCTCATTTTTCATCTCTGGTGTGACATTCATTCCTTCATCATCAACTTCACTTCTAACCCAATTTGAAGTATCATGTGTGTCATCAAATTCAACATGAATTTTTTCATTTTTTTGCTCTCTATATAAGGATGATTCATCATCCATATAAAATATATCTCTAAGTTTTTCATGCTTGACAAGAACCAAACCATTATGTCTTTCATCCTTCACATAAAAAACTTTCTTAGCTTGTGATGCCAAGATAAAAGGATCATGAACCAAATTAGTTCCATTATGAGCTGGATGTGAAAAATTCATGAGAGTGAAACCAAATTTATCCTTTTTGCAACCTCTATTTATATCAATCCAATCACATTTAAATAACACAACTTTTGTTCTACCAGTATAATTCAATTGAATAATGTCTTTTAAAACCCCATAATAGTTAACTTCTCTCTTAATAGGTTGTGCATCTCTTGTACTTGCGTAGCTCATCATCTTGGTTGTTATAACAATCCCACTATTTTGAGTTTTCAAGTATCTCTCACTTGCCTTGGTATGAAATCTAAAACCATTAACGATATAACCAGTATATTTTCTAACAGTATTAGTTGGACCACGAGCAAGCTATCTAAGTTGATCTGTGATGTTTGCATCTCTTTATTGATCCAAATTGGACCTATCAAATTTCATATTTGATTAAAATAATAATCTAACTATAAAAACTTTATTTACATATTCCAAACTATGATGTGTGACTTACATGATAATGAAACCAATCATGAAAAGTTTTACTTTGTAACTTTTGTATCTCATATGACATAAGCCGAGAAGATTGATTATGCCTCTTAATAAATTGTTCATGTTTTTTACATGAAAAAAATTCTTAGAAGACTATACAATATACTACAAAAAAAAATTAAGTATAATATGCATATAGATAAATGATCTTACTTTATAAAAGGAGCAACCTTAGCATAATTAAATAACACATATCAATGTGCTTAAATCAAAGTTATAGCATCAAGTACAATTTATGAGACCCTTTTGTGCTTATTAACATTAAAACCTTTATGTTTTAATGTTCCCAATGATCTTTCTATGGTAGAAAGAATGGATATTTCTTTTTCTACAAAGAGATTTTTATCTTCATTTCAGATGGGTCGGTTAAAAATAGTTTTCATCTCATCAAAGTATCTTGAACAAAAAATTATGCATTCATTTGCTAAGTACCCATATGCAATTGAACCTTCATGACAAGCTTTATTGCACATATATGATTTAAGAGTAAGAAGAAACCTATATAAATGAAAGTTCAATAGAAACGATAATTAGCAAACATCTTAGTTGAAATTTAAGTAAAAAAATCTATAACACTTTAAGATATACCTCTTAATAGGATACATGTACTGATAAATGATTGGACAAGTAGTTTTTGTTTCATTTGCCAAATAGATAACTAAATGTACCATTATTGTTAAAAAAGATAGAGGAAAAATCTTCTCTATTTGATATAAAATTAATGCAGCCCAAGACTCAAGTAATTCAAGCTTATATTCTTCGAGAACTTTAGAACAAAGTTCTTTAAAAAATGTATATAAATCAATAGAACGAAGCACACTTTATTAGGTAAAGACCATTGTATTGCTATAGGAAGAAACTCTTGCATTTTTTGAGCCCTATTAGCTTCTATTGTTTAAGTTGCACATAACGTGAGATATTTGAAAAGTATTCATTTGAAGTTTTCATTTCCTTGAGAATCTTTACAAAATAATTTTTTTTCAATTAAGCTCATTTGATATGAAGTTTGAGGCAAGTATTGGGTGTTAGTGCCAATACGAGTCTTTGGATAAAGAACACTCCTTATACCTATTTCTACAAGGTCAAGTCACGCTTTATAGTTATCTTTTGACTTTCCTTCTTACCCAATCAATGGACCAAGAATATTATCACGAATATTCTTTTTTATATGCATCACATCAAGATTCTGATGCAATAAAAGATGTTTCCAATAAGGTAATGTAAACAAAATACTCTTATTCTTCCATGGCCCATTTTTATTACCATTCCAGTGTTCCATGGATTTTTTCATATCCCAAGCTTAAGGCAGAAATCATCTTTTTCAATTCTTGATAGGACCCTGGCAATGTATTACCCTCTGGCAGAGCAAGTTTCAAAACCTCTAACAATGTATTGAAAGATTTATTTATCCAACCATTAAGACACTTAATGTGGAACAAATAGATTATAAAGAAAAACTTTGTGAAGTTTTTGCAATTTGGATATAGTTTCTCCTCTTCATCTTTGAGTAAATTATAAAACTTGTCACTATCAATTCTATGACCATGGTGTTGCTTTCCACTAGTATCTCCAAATTATATGTTACCCACATCAACATTCATAGCTATTTCAGCCATCATATCATGTAATAAATCATGAATGTCAAGACCTAGCCCTCTTTTATCGTCATTAGTTATTTCAGTAGGTATATATGCATCCAAGACCTCCTCATGAAATACCCATCAAACATATCCTTTGAGAAAACCATTAAATATTATGTGATCAAATGCATCTCTTCTACAAACTTTAAATGCGTTGATACATTTAACACAAGGACACCAAAATTTTCCATCTTCAAATGATATTGTAAAGGCAAAGTCTAAAAAACTAGTGACTCTTTTTATGTATTCTTCACTGGCTTTTGACATGAGATTTATCCATACCTTATCCATAGAATGTAAGATGATTTGCCTTAGTAGTAAAATTATATTTAATTTAAAAACTTAAATTAAAACAATAGCATTTAATTTGAGCATTAAATAAAATTTGACTAGGTAAGCATAATGTCACATTTTCATTAAGAATAATATTTCAGACGTACCTTTATAATTAAACTTATGTATTTTTAAAAGAAGCACAACCAAGATCAGTTTTGGTTGAATAAGCAAGATAGAGGTAGAGGATAGAAGGAAAGTAGCTTAAAACAAAAACAAGAATATTTGAAATAACTCACAAAATGACAAAGTTTTAAAGCTTGAAAATTTAAACAAGGATTTTAGCTTAAAAGTTAAAAACATCAAAGGTGAGGAAGAGTGAGACAAGATAAGCTTCAGGCGAGTTAAGGATGGTGGGAACAAAATTTTCACTACTTTTGTTTTAATAAGTTTAAATTTTTTAAAAAGTTTTTTATTCCCAAGACGTGGGAACATAAGGTAAGGATGGTGGATTATTGAAGGCATTTTTTGCTAGAAAACACCTTGAATAATCTTTAGAAAATCTTGGCATTTGGTTATTTATGGCGTTTATGGCTAAAAACACATTAAATAATCCTTTTCAATTTTTATAAAGGGGATTATTGAAGGTGATTTTTGTCAAAAACACCTTGAATAATCACTAAAAATTTTTTTATAGAGGATTATTGAAGGCATTTTCTGCTATAAATGTATTCAATAATCCCCTTCATTTTTTAAGAAGGGATTAATTAAAGCATTTTAGCTTGAAAAATACCTTGAACAATTATTCACAATAAAATTGAATAACGTTATTGAAGACATTTGTGGCTAGAAACGTCTTGAATAATCCACTTATATTTTTTTTTAGTAGATTAGTTAATGCATTTTTTGTCAAAAATACCTTGAATAATCCCTTTCAATTTTTTAGAGGGGATTGTTAGAGGCATTTTCCCTCTTTTTTTTTTTATTTTTGGATCATTTAAGGCATTTTTATGATAAAACATTTTGAATAATCCCCTTCAGGCATTTATGATGAGATTATTGGAGGCGTTTTTGCCAAAAAAATGCCTTGAATAATCCCTAACAAAATATTTGAAGGCATTTCTGGCCAAAAATGCCTTGAATAAATGTTGGATTATTAAAGACATTTTTGGCCAAAAAACACTTTTAATAATCGCTTTCAACTTTTTAGAGCGGATTATTCGAGGTATTTTATGTCAAAAATACCTTCAATAATCTCCACCAATTTTTTTTTGGATCATTCAAGGCATTTTTATGATAAAACACCTTGAATAATCCCTTTCAAGCATTTATGACAAGATTATTGAAGGAATTTTTGCCCAAAAAATGCCTTGAATAATCTCTAACAAAATATTGAATAAGGTTATTGAAGGCATTTTTGGCAAAAAATGCCTTTAATAATCCCTTTCAATCTTTTAGAGGAGATTATTCGATGCATTTTCTACCAAAAATGCCTTAAATAATCCCTTCCCATTTTTTTGGGATCATTCAAGGCATTTTTGTGATAAAATACCTTGAATAATCCCTTGGGGTTAGTCAACGTATTTGTAACTAAAAACGCCTTGAGTAATCCCCTTCAAGCATTTATGAGGAGATTATTGAATGCATTTTTACCCAAAAAATACCTTGAATAATTCCTAACAAAATATTGAATGGGTTAATTAAAGGCGTTTTTTGCCAAAAATGCTTTGAATAATTCCTAGATTATTAAAAGCATTTTTGGCAGCGTTTTTGGTCAAAAACACCTTTAATAATCCCTTCTAATTTTTTAGAAGGGATTATTTAAAGTGTTTTTGGTAGAAAATGCCTTCAATAATCTAGGAATTATTCAAAGTATTTTTGGCTAGAAATGCCTTCAATTATCCACGGTTATTTTTTTTATTGGGATTATTCAAGGTGTTTTTACCCAGAAAATGCCATGAATATTCTTTTCCAAAAAATTGAAAGCATTTTTTGGTAAAATGCCTTTACTAATCATTTTTAAAATTCATTCCCCTATCTTGAACTTTGAAATCCCAAACTGCTATTACAGAGAATGATTAAAAGCTGCATTGCAACCAAACCAAAACCCCTAAACCTATTTAGTTTGCCTTTTAGTTTCTTCATCGCTCTTGTCACTGTCGACTTTCAACAACTGAACACTATCGTACCTCTTATTTTACTAGAATGTTCTTATTTTTTTTATTATTTGTATTCTTCTTTATAGGTTTTTTTTTTCATTCCTTACTATATATATTTTATTCATTTCACCGTCACCTTAGTCGTCCAATCTTCTTTCATTGCATCTATGGTGTTTCTTTGTAGTTTTGTTTAAATATTGTGGTTTGCTAAATGGCATTGTGAAAATTATGTGTATTTTTTTACTCATCATTTGTTTTGCATGAAACTCTTATTTAAGGTGTGAATCACAATATGGCTTGTACTCATAAAATATTATTGGTTTGAGGATGTTTTATGTATATTGGTGTAGTAACTGTAGTATAATTATTATGTACTGTGTGAAATTTAAGGAGATAGTTTGGTTTATTTCATATAATTATGATCAGAATTATAGGTTTTATAGAATCTGAAAACATACTTATCTTGCTACTGAACATGAAGAAGACACACTTGCAGTGAAAAAAAGTAAAGCAAGGGGACGAAATAAACAAAATCAAGTGACTGACATGAGAATTCATGTCAACTTTAATCAAAATGGTTGGCCTATGTCTGATGGAGCTGCTAAGTTGGCTAGTCATATTGGAGTGGTCATCCGTAGTAACATTTTTATTACGTACCATAATTGGTGATGAGTCCCTGATGATCTAAAAGATCATATATAAGAGTCAGTTATGGTACATTTATTCAATTATTTCATAAAATTTGTTAAATGATCATTTAATTGAAATTAAATGTCTTCATACTAATTGTGTTAAATTTATTAGGAACGATTTGACATCTCAATTGAGTGCAAAAAGCTTGTATTGCAATCAGTTAAGAAATCATTTAGAGACTTTAAAAGCAGATTGACAACCCTATAAATTTTACTGTTCATTGATCATGGTGATGTCTTGGCTGTTCCACCTTCGTTATATGCAGATGTTAGAAGTCATCAAGATTGGACAAATTTTGTTTAAGATTGACTATTAGAAGAATTCTTGATACGCATACCAATTACAAAAAATTGTTTATAAGATTTTTGTAATATATTCGATATCTTAATATTTGATTTATGAAATTACCTTTTTTTTTTCTAGAAAATCAAAAAACAACAAAAGAACATTCAGGCCAAATAAGTATATCACCATCGGACATCAAGAAAGGGTTATGCAAATATTAAGTATGAGCTTATAAATATTTACACACTTGTTTTATACTCATAAATGAATATTTTTGAATATTCGTTTAATAGATTTTGATTCTTATGTAGCGTTAATTTATCAGGAATCATCTAGCTCTAGCACCAAAGTTTCTAGATGGGATGTGTGGAAACAAGGACATATACGAAAGGATGGATCGTTTGTAGATGAAATAATCGAAGAAATGGCTAAAAGGATTGTATGTATAATTGCTCGTTATATCATGTATGATTGGCTTTGTGCTTGTATGCATGACTCTATACTTGTATAGATTTGTTGTTATAGCCCATCTTATTATTATCTTTTAGGATAATTTTGCTACTAAAATTAAATTCAGTGATTTGGCAACCCACTATGGTGAAGATCCTTTTTTTTTAGCATTAGGAGCGAAAGAAAGACATGATCAAGTTCGTGGGGTTGGTAGATTTGCATTGCCATCAGAGTTCCTCAATAATCAACCTTAAACCTCTCAAATGATGAATGAACAATATAAAACAATCATTGCGAACAACAGCAAAGACTTAATGACCAAGAGCAATGCCTGAATGATCAACAGTAGTGACTCGTAGCTTTAGAGGTGATGTTGGCATCAATGTAGCCTAGCATGCTTGTAGGCTAGTTGAATAGCATCATCTAACTAGGACAAGCTTTCATTGCAAGTTAGGCACAAAAATCAACCTCTGGTACTAGCCATGAAGTATGATTTTGTTTATTCATTTAATATTTATTCATTTATTATATTTATTGATTTGATTTTAATACTTATATTTCGTTATATATTGTAACAGGATGTTGGGACTCAAAGGATGACCCTTTCTTAGGCTGCCATTTATGTGTTATCTAATTATGCACTTGATCATTTATCTAGAGGAAACTACATTACCGTTAAGTCCGAGGATGGGTTATTTGATCATCCGTTAGTTTTTTACATTGGGGGGCCTGAGATTAAGGAATTTTGTATCCTAGATGAAATATCAGATACTGATATTATTGGCTATATATGGTTAGCTTATAAATTTAAATATGCAAAGTCAATATGTATTAATGTATATTACAGTATATTACTAACTAGTATTGTTGATTGTTATCATGTAGTTTTTTATATAGAGAGATCAAGGCGAGACAAATGACCCATAGATTCAAATTCATTAGTGAGCAGAGTGGCACTATCATTTTTCGTGGTCGTCATGTCGGTCAATGCTTGCAAAAATGGATCAATTATTTATTGGTCCTATATAATGCTGCATAAGTTATATTCATACAAATAATTATTCCAACCTTACATGAATCTGAAATGATATCTAATCTGAGTATATCATTCTTATTATTTTACAGTTATCACTGACAGCTTATTATGATTGATACCAATTCCTTAACGTTATACTTATTTAATTTTGCTCAACCAATAGCAAAGCCTAACCCTGATATTCAAAATTTTATAAAGAGGTATTAGATCTTATTATATTATCTTTTGTTTCTTCATAATTACTTTTATTTTTGTATTAAGTACTTTTTTTCTTTTCAATTTAGGGAAATATCTACAGTTGAAAAGAAAGCAAAGATAAATTGTGTGTCATTACTAGTAAATGTAAAATTTATTCTTCTATGCTAAGTTTATTTAGATAAATATTTTTTAAACCCACTCAATTTATTTTTCAGATACCTCATCAATCAGGATATACTGAATGTGGATATTATGTCCTTCGTTTTATGAGAGAGATAGTTTTATATGATTTTATGACCACACCATTCAAAGTTAGTATTAATTTCATCCAATCATAATATCTTCCAAAAAAAAGCTAAATTATGTTCTTGTTTATTAACATTTACTTCTGATTTTTTTTACAGTGGAAGAGCAAAGGAAGCTTCACAATAGACGAACTTGATGAAGTTCATAAAGAGTGGGTTGAGTATGTATTATCGTCTGCTACACCTTGAGGTTGGAGATTATTGGTTGGGTGTAGATATATGCATTTCATTTTTTATAATGTTTTTAACTTACCATGTTGAAGGAATAATTTAAGTTTTTAGATTAGGGTATTAGTTTAATATTATTGGTATATATTTGTTTTATATCAATTGGCAACTTATATGAATAGACATATATTGAGTATGATTATTTGAAAAAAAAAACTATTTATATGGCAACATTATCAGTTATAAATTTAGATGTGTGGTCAATTTATTGAAATACTAGAATATTCATAATATAAATTTCAAAATATAATTCATAGTATCACATATATAAACCAAATATTTTCTGGGCATAACCTACAATTGACTTACATTCATTTCCAAATCTGCTTTTCAAAATGGTAATGGCTATTTTCTTATTTTTTAGTAAAGTCAAATAGTTTAAATTGAAGGCATTTCTGCCAGAAATATCTTGAATAATCCCTTTAAATTTTTTTGAGTAGATTATTAAAGGTGTTTTTGGCCAAAAACACCTTCAATAACCCCCTCCATTTTTTTTGGAATTATTCAAGGCATTTTTGTGAGAAAACGCTTTGAATAATCCTTTAGAAAAAATTGAATAAGGTTAGTCAAGGCATTTTTGGCCTTTATGGCCAAAAACGTCTTGAATAATCCTCTTCAATTTTTGTGATGTATGGCAAAAAAAGTTTTGAATAATCCTCTTCAATTTTTGTGATGGGATTATTGAAGGCGTTTTTAGCCAGAAAATGTCTTGAATAATCCCTTACAAAATATTGAATGGGATTATTGAAGGTGTTTCTGGCTAAAAATGCCTTGAATAATTCATGGATTATTCATGCATTTGTGGCAAAAAATGCCTTTAATAATCCATGAATTATTCATTTATAGGGGATTATTCAAGGTGTTTTCTGTCAAAAACACCTTCAATAATCCCAACATTTTTTTTCAGAATATTCAAGGCGTTTTTGCCCAGAAGATGCCTTAAATATTCTTTTACAAAAAATTGAAGGCATTTTTTTTGGTCAAATTCATTATGATTATTTTTAAAATTCGTTCTCCTTTCTTAAACTTTGTAATCCTAAACTACTAATGCAGTGAACAATAAATATTATTTTATAAAAAAAAACTTTTACAAATAACATAGAAAACTATTTATATGAATATAAATACTACTGTATATATAGATTATTTATAATTTGACTTTTGATCTAGAATGATTTTAACTTTTATGAAATCATATTAAAACTGAAATATTAATTGAAACCAAATTAATATAATATTTAGACTTAAAAAATTTTTAGTCTAATATTTAATTATAAATTTATTAATTAATATAATATTTACAAATTTTATTTAAAACTTATTATCATTTAAAATTAATTACGTTATAGATTTTATTTATTAATAATTATAGCTTTTATCAAATTATAGTTTTTGAAAATTTTTATTAAAGGGAAATATTATGAATTAGTATTTTTAAAAAAGAAATTAGGAATAAATTTTTTTTAGCTTATACTAATGATTATTATAACCATCAGTATATAATATATTTATAGTGATGGATATTTATATACCATCAGAAAAAGGTTACCTATATCGATGAATTTATAAAGTATTAGTATAGACACTATCTGTACTGACAGTAACAAAAATTCATTAGTATAAATACTTTTTACTTACATAGTTTGGCCATCAGTATAGATAAGTGTCAGTATATAGCATACTTATACTGACGGATAGTGATATACTATAAAAAAAAGTCTATCTATACCAACGGTTGTATAAAGTGTTGGCAAAGGTATGGTATATTCTAACATATTAAAAATCTGTCAGTAAAAGTCTCTTTTACTGATGCAATTTGACCATCAGTATAACTAAGTATCAATATATGAAAAATTTTTTGTAGTGGCCTCTAAAGACATAAAATATGAGGAAGACTCTGAGAAGGAGAATACTAAAATGGATTATAAGGAAGATCTTAAAGAATACATTAAAGGTTCTGCTAAAAAAATGGTAAATGCTATTACAAGTAAGGAGAACACTACTAGAAAGTATTCAGTTTAAGCTTGAAGAAACAATCCAAGATGAAAAAGTTCTAGATGAACCAATTTAAAATGAAAGCACTATCTAAGAAAAAGACCCATAATAGGAAAATCTACAAGAAAAAGAGGAGGAAGTCTAATAGAAAGTGCAACCAAGGCTAAAGACGATTGGCAGAATGTATACTTAGTGTTTCAACATAACACCACTTGCCATAAGGCTTATTTCAAAGAATTTGCTTAAAGAATTGAAGAAAACCATTAGAAAGCAAAAACATCCGAGGAGTTTTACTATTCCTGAAGTTTAACAACTTCTGCCTAAAAAGCAAAAAATCTAAAAAGTTTTACTATTCATTGTAAAATTGATCATTTAAAATTTTATTATGCTTTTTGTGATCTTGGTTTTAGTATAAATCTAATGCCTATGAATATTTTTATGTAGCTAGAATGTAAAAAGCTAAAGCCTGCAAAGTTCAATCTTAAGTTTGCTAACGAGTCTACCAAGTTGCTACAAGAAAAATTGAAAAAGATGCTTTCTTTGTGGATTTTACTATTTTAGACATGAAAGATGATGTGGCTTTATTACTATTAGAAAGACCTTTCTTATTGACTACTAAAACATTAATAGACATCTATAACTCTAGCCTTACCTTTAGATTAAAAAACAAAAAGCTATAGTTTGTGATGAGAATGTATGTTGTACTTAGATATGAAGATGATGAGAACACAATCAAGGTGAAAGAAAAATAGTCTGACCTAATAGACAAAACTCCTAACCTTACGAGTCACAACCATTTGGCAACCCTTAGCTACGCCATGTCAAGGCCATAAGAAACTCAAATTCTATGTATGTTATTCGTGCTAAAAGAGCCCGTACAACTTCCAAGACTAAGTCTATATATGTCATTCCACAAAGAAAGAGGCAACAAAGCAAGCTCCTTTCTGAAGGGACAAGATGATTTAGGGATGGTCAAGTTTGACCAAAACTGGCATTGCTTGGGAGGCAACCCAAGTTTTACTTTAATGGTTATGCTTTTTGTTTTCTTAATTTTTTTAGGACAAGTATGTTTTAATTTTTTTTTTTTTGAGTTTTTTTTTTTCTAGGGATGAAGTAAAGCAATGATGATTATGCCTTATACAAATGGAATTTAGCCTTGAAGTAAATTTAAAGAGTATTTCTTTTTTCCTTATTTTTTGTTTTGATACATTGTTCTATTTAAATGTAAGGGGCAAAGAAAGCTTTTTAAACTTAAATTTTTTGAAAATTGTGATCCCATTTTTTTTACTTTCAAACCAAATTGACATACTAAATTTCATTATGATGGTCACTTAGTTGAAGTTGTATATATTTTCCAAAAATGACTAAAGTATGTTATAGAGTTTAATTATGGATATAGTGGAAGTTGAAAAGAATTCTTAAGCATGTTTTTCTTTGGATATGACTATTATGCATATATTTCTATTCTCTTTATATGAAATGCTATGATTTTTGTGAAAGTTTATGAAATGTGGATTTGCATGATATTTGAATATATGAATAAGTGTTCTAGAATTCACCTACTCAACCCATGAGATAAAATCCTAGGCTGTATTTGACTCAAGAGATTATTTAGGCAGTTCTTTGGATCGTTTCAACCTTTTGTCAAGCCATCTATTATGATGCATCCCTAGTACCTATATTTTGAGCCTATTATATTAATCTTTTTTTTGTTTATTTAACCATATAATAAGCTAATAAGCTTTTTCTTTGATTATTATTATCTTTTTTTTTGTTTCACCTAATCTAATTATGCTTACTTGCATATTTTGGATATTTGTATATATTTGGGAGGAAGGGAGGCACAAAGAATGAAATTAAAAAAATGGCAAAAATAAAGGCAAAGCCTAACAAAAGCCAAAAATGGCTAAAAAAGTAACTTTTTTTTTTAAAAAAAATGCTATGAATAAAAGAACACAGTGATGCTTCACAAGTCAAGGGTTGAAAAAGAGTTCTCACTTGTTCAAAGTCTAAGAAATAAAAAAAAAAAGTAAGCTTAGGGTTTTTAAGCCTAAATTTTTCTTTCCTACTTTGACCTAAGCCTTACATTATAAGCCTAAAAGACCTTTTGATCTTGAGTAAAATATGTAAGTCTAACATTAAAGGAGAGGGATGGGGAAAGTGAACATATGAAGTCTATTCCATCTTTGAATTCAAATGTGATGAAGTATTTTGCATTCTTTTACTTGAGTTATATGTATAAATTAAAGAATGAGTAGATGTATATGTGTCAAGAGCATAAGACATATGGAGCTTACTTTTGAAGGAAATTCTTATGACTCAATGTTTATACTTGGCTTTTTATTATGTAATAGTGCATGATAAGAAAATTATGTAATTTTGGACTTTGTGAGTAGGTATAATAGTTCTTTAGTTTTGTTGATTTGAGATTTTGCTTGAAGATAAGAAAAGATTTAAGTGTAGAGGTATGATAGTATCTAATTATATAGTGTTTTTAGAAATAAAAAATGGTGCTAAATTTTAACTTTTGGATGATTTTTGGTGCTTTTCATGTTTTTTTCATGATTTTAGGGTTTTAAGCTCATACCCTTCATTTTTATACAAGCTATGCATGTAAGCATGCAAGGAGTATTTTTGACCCAATATTGGAAGCTTAAAGTCGAACCACATTGATCAACATATATCCATGGATGCGGCCAAGACAGAGTTCCACTTTTTCCCATGGTGTGTTACATTTGGCCACCTATATCTCAAAGAGGATTGCATGACAATTCAAGCTTACATAGACTCCAACATGTTCGACTAAAAAAGGTTTGATCCAAGAATGACTCCTTTTCTTAGCCATGAAAGAAGTGTGCTGGAATAAAGACTCCATATTATATTCGGTTAGCCCACTCTAAAAGAAGAATTTCAAGCATACATGGACACTCCTATCTCTATCCATTCGGCCATTTCACATGCAAGAAAAGGATAATCATCAATTGAAGACTTCCAAGCCTAAAGGGACTCTACACCATTCGGCTAAGAAGAGATTAAAGTCCACTATGAGTCTTTTTGCTTAGCCTTGAAGGTTTTTGCTTGGAATTGGACTTTATCCTTTTGAATTTAAAGTAATGGATAAAAGGCAAAATTATCTCCTATTGAATTTCATCTTAGTTGAACCTAAGGAGGGATTTGATCAAGATTGTTTCAAGACATGACGAATGGCTAAGATCACTCCATCAAGACCTTATTTGACCAAGGCAACTCAAGCTTAAGAAGACTATATTTGGCCAACCTCCAAAAAGATCAGGATAAGCATTCATCCATTAGAATTTAAATTTAAAAATACATGTTGTAATATTTACCCCTTTCGTTGAACCCTCTACTATAAATAGGAAGGTCGTTCATCCCATTCCATCATCCCACTTCTTACTTCTCTTCTTTTTTTTAGTTCTTAATTTTAGTTTTTTTATTTCTTTAGTTTAGTTATTGGCTTTGGTGATATATTGGCCAATAATAAAGCTCATATTCTTTACAATTCTTTTTCAATGAAAGAAGTATTATTTTTCCAAAATTTTTTTTGCATTTAAAATATTATTTTTTTTCTTAATTTTGGCAAGTATTATTTTTATTTACAAGTATAATTAAGCACTTTTTTTCTTTTTGCAAGATTTAGTTATCACTTTCTTTCATATTCTACAAGTTTTTTTTTCATGCAATCTTCATGTACAAGCAATTTGGTAATCATTCTCTTTCTTGTATTTAAGTCTTCAATTCCTTCTTTTAAGATTTTGTTTTGGCTTTTGTCTTTAGCTTACCAAAGTGACAATTGGTTAAGTGATGTTTAAGCCTACACGTTGCTTTTAATATTTTTTTTTCTTTATTCTATAATCAACCTTAAATTTCAAATTTTTTAGACATAAAATTTTAGACTTTCACTATTGGTACTTGAAGAGCAACCCAATATTTCAATCTATAATCCCCGAGGAGACGATACTCGAATACTTCCATTTATTACTTGATCTATGTATTTGCAGGTTATAAAAAAAGTAACAATCAAATTTTCAAGTTATATACTTATATGATAAATATTATTTAGCTTGATTTAATAAGAAAAACTTTTATGCTTGGAGCTCATATGAATAGAACATGGCTTAAGTGAGTGATTATCTTATAATATTTATTTTTATCTTAAATCATAGTAGATATTGACCTATAATTTATGTTGATATATTTGTTTTTTTTTAAATATTCTTTAATATATTTGGATGATAAATATATCTTCCTTGATTGTACAAATTTTATGGCCTAAAATTGGTATTTACATATTCTTTTGTGATTTTTTGAATGTACTTGAATATTGAATGTGTCTTACTTGTGCTTATTATTTCTATATGACTTAGAAAGATTGTTGTTTTGCACATTACTTTGAGAACTTTTACTTTTGTTTCAACATTGTGCTATTTGATGATTAATTTGATACATAACCTATAACTTAAGTTAATATTGAGTGATTTGTTTTTATTGAATGTATCTCCTTTACAATTAGCAACTTGTGCTTAATAGAAAGATTTGTTTACCTATGACTTGGAACATGAAAATCATTTTATAACAATTGATATAATTTTTATCAATTGGTGTTCTTGATGCTACTAATGACTATTTCCTTGTCTAGAATTTTTCAAATTCTATGTTAGGACAACTTGAGATGGGCATGAATGAGTTAATAATCTTTTTGTGATTTCAAGTATAGCAAGAAAAACATGTCATCTTCATCAATCAAACTCAAGTATGTTAAAGCCTTGTTCAAAATATTTTGAATGAAGAACTCAAAGCCAAATGAGCATATCAATAAAGCTTACTAAGGATAGAGGTAAAAGTATTAACCTAAATTTTATAGGTCTATGATTGATTATAATTATAAGTGGACTGTATATAAAGTTTAGTACATGTTTTGATATATGTTTGCTTTGATATGTTCTTAAAAGATATGCTTTGAATGTTTATATCAACATGGTTAGAAGTAAAGATTCATTAGAGATTATGTGCAAACATGTGATATTGTTCTTGAATTTGTTAATATTTTACACAAATTAATCACCAAGCTACTTGATATAAATTGTTTAACATTCTTAAAAGTTTGGATTGACTAGATGCATCTTAATTGGTATTCATGCCTAATTCTTGATTGCTTTGATAAGCTTGATGATTTTTGGTACATGAGTGTTTATTTAATCTATGAACATGCCTATAAGTTGAATAGATTGATTTCTTAATTTTTAAATCCCTTTGACTCGTAGATTATGAACTTATAATTTGAAATTTATATGCATATTCATTGATTGAGACCATTGAGATGGCATATACTCAATTATGCTTAAGTGTTTGTATCTTTTTGGGTATATTGTTATTTGTGATTTGAAATGTATTTGCATATACTTGTATAATTGAAATATATGTTTGAGTTGCATTTAGATACTTGCATATGTTTGGATTGAGTACATTGTTATACATTGAAATGACTTGAAATTTATTTGAATGTGTCCATCATGCATTTGGATAATCATGCTTTTATAATTTCTTTGATATAGCATATGTGTTTATTATATTTGAAAAATCATGATTGTGTAATCTTTATTATAATATGATGTTTGAACCTTATTCCTTATTGGTACTTATGTCTTATTAAATATATATGAGCTATGGTTCTTATGAGAATTTCTTTGGATGAGATGTGTTTATGAAAGATTGTTTGTATCATTTTAGATTTATTGCTTGAATTTTTCATAAGCATGAAATATTTTTGCTCATTGAAAGCTAGTGAACAAAATTGCTTTTTGAACTTTCATGGATGTTGGTGCTCATTATGAAATATATGTTTGTTCTTGATATAGCTTGTACTTTTCATGCAAAATTGTGTGTACGTTAAATTGATTACTCTTTATTTTGAAAAAAAAAAGAAATCTTAAAATACAGTTTTGTTTAAATTAAAATGATTTGTTCAGTGATATTATATCTTTAACAATTCATATGAGTTTGAATTTATGTGGTTGAATATATGGTTACATGATATCGATGTTTTACATTCTAAGCATATTTTATAATAACATAATTTATGAATAGTATGCATATTATTCTTTTATCCTTTTGCTCATAAGTTTTATGTAGTAAATTTGAGATAATTGTGCTAAAATACTAAAATTGGATACACTGAAATACTTTTATGCTGTTGTGCTTGAATATATATATATATATATATATATATATTAAAACTTCATTGTACATATTACACTTGAACATATGAATTCATTATACTCTGAATTGAAAATATTTTTTTAAAATTAATTGCTCTTGAAAATTATCCCATGCCTTAAATTGATCACTTTTTTGTTATGACAAAAAGGGAGAAAAATATTTTATGAACAAATTTGTTTTGATATACATATATGTGTGTATGCTTAATAGATATATGCTTTAACATATATGTATGTTGAATTATGAATGTTGGATGTTTTGATATGTTTGTGCTTAAAAGAATATATGTTAAAAAGGGTTGGATTATAAGTGTTAGATTAGGATGAAAAATGCATTAGTTTAGAGGAGTTTTGTAAGGAAATATGCATTGTTTAAAGGGGAATTTTTTCAATTGGTTTTCAAAAATCTTAAATGTTTCAAGGAAAGTTTTTCATCAGACAAATTTATCTTTAAGTTTTATCATATCAAAAAGGGAGTTGTTAGTCTTGAATTGATCTTTATTTTAAATTGACAAAACATTAAGCTAAATAAGCTTGATTAAGATTTTAAAAAAGATTTATTTAGTATATGTTCTTAATTTATATTATTTTTAGTACTAAATAAAATACTAGTAATATTTGAAATGAAAAATATTTTGGAAAAAAAGGTGTTAGATTTTGAAAAGATTTATTTAGTAATTGATTCTTATGATTTATTATTGTTAGTACTAAATAAATATAATGTATTCCAAAATATTATTTGATTTGAAAAATATTTTTATAAAGCTTAAAATCTTTATTTATGTTTTTGTATTTCTCATACCAAAACTATCTTTAAAGATTATTTATTAAATTTGAATGAAAGTCCAATATATATATATATATATATATATATATTAAAGTGAACTTATTCTTTTTTGACTTAATACAATTTTGATAATATTGGTTTTGAAAAATGGATTAACTAGAGAAAGATGTTTTGCAAGAATAAGGTTTTCCAAAATTGAATTTGTTTTATTTTTCTATATTAATTTATAAAGTTTTAATATTTGAAATTTATATGGATGAAAAGCTTTTTAAGTTTACTTTCTAATGAATCAAACAAAATTAAAATCCAAATTTTCTAAGAAAAGATTTTAAATTTTTACTAGAGAGTTTACATAATGTCTTACAATTGCACAAAAGGTAGATTAAATTATATGTTGAATTTTATATAGATAGAAAGCCCCTTAAGTTTAGTTTCTAAATTTTCAAATGGACCTTGATTTGGAGTTGTATAACTTAATAAATGATTATATTAGTAAGTAAAGTACAAAATAGGATTTAGTTCAAAGCAACTAACTGCACAATTACCCTGAATGCAAAATTAGTTTGATTCGATCGATCCTCTATCAAAATGGATCGATCCATTATCTTGCAACGATCAAAATTTAAATGAAATTCAATACCCAATCAATCCATTAATGTACCCGATTGATCCATTCAACCCTGACAACTTTTCACGGCTAGTTTTTGAAGAAAATAACAAGTTTTTTCTTTTCCAACTCAATCTCAACGGCTCTAATTAATTTCTCTCTATATAAGAAGGTATTTTGACATCCATTAAAGGGAGAGAGACATGGGAGAAAGTTCATAAAGCCATATCTTCAAAATTCTCTAAGAAAATCAAGAACAACAAAGAGTTTAAGGCTTAAATTCCATATTCTTTGTATATGTTATATCCAAAACATTTAGTCTTTCTTTTCTACCTTATTAGGCAAACACTAAACCTTTGAGAGGTGTTTATAGTTTGCAAAATATTAAAGCATAATTGTAATTAAGAGGTGAAGTATCCTTTTGAATGATTTTTAAAGTTTTTGTAGAAACTCATTTTGTGTGATTAAAGACTACTACTTTAGTCTAGAAAGGTAGAGATTTAGAGGTTGTTATTTTAGTTTAGAAAGATAAAGGAGTTAGAGGTTGTACTTTAGTCTTGAAAGGTAGTATGTAAGATTTTTAAAAATTAGTAAATCTAAATTTTTAGCTAGGGAAGCTAAGGAGAGAATATAGGTGATTTTGGAAATGGATCGAACCTGTATAAATTTTTATGTTTTATCTCTCTAATCTGTTATTTTATTTTTCATTATGGTTTTATTTATGCTTTATTTTGATATATCTTTTATGTTTTTAATTTTTTATTTGCATTTATTTAAACATTTATTTTTAGGTAAAAATTTAAAAAAAATAATCCAATTCACTCCCTTTTTGTATTGTTATCTACAGTTAAGCTAACACCAACTAATTAAATTAATGTACTTTTGCTATCCATGCATGGTATGATAAAAATTGTTTCAAATCGAACATTACAATTCAAACATTTTTCAATTTTTTTAGGTTGTTTTCCTCCGCTAGTAGAAGCAGTGAATTGTGAATTGTAAGTTTTGGAATCGTTTTACCCTAACCCAAAGGAAATGTGCTCCAAATGGTTTAAAAAATATAAGTAGGGGTGTAAACGAATTGATTATGAATAAATAAACGTGTGTCTATAGTTTATTTATTTATTTTTAGAGCTATGCGTGTTCAGTAAGAAAATTGTTCATTACGTTTGAGTTCGATTAGTTTAAATAATAGAATGTTCACGTTCTATTTTTGTTCAATATATTTAAGTTAAACGAATTTATTAATAAATAATTCATGATTTTGTTCACCAACATATTCATGAATGTATATAAATGATTAGTTTAATAGTTACGAATATATATAAACAAACTTGTTCATAAATAATAAATAAAATCATAATAAAATAAATTTAAACAAATAAACTTACAATTATAAAATTATAAATTATAAATAATAAAAAAATTTAAATGAATAAATTTTAAATGAGTTTGTTCACAAATATAAACGAATTAAATAAATTTTTTTTTATATTTGACTATAAAAAATATTATTAAAAATTATTTATTAAATTTAATAAATAAATAAAAATAAATAAAAATAAAATATATTCACAAACGAACGTAAAAAAGCACGTTCATTCGCACCTTTAATTATAAATGCAACACGCACGTGTTGTCTTTTCACACGTCCCTAGATACCACTAAATAATATTATATTTATTTTTATTTGTAGAAATTACTCCGATCAAATATACTTTAATTTTTTAATTATTATTTTAATTATTACTTTAAAAGTTATTTAATTTTTATTTTAAAAATACATTTTAAAAATTTATTGTATTACTTTTACTAAATTAAAAAACATAATAATTATATTTTTTAACTAATATCATTTTTAGACATTAATTTACTTTTTTATATTTGAGTTTATATTATGATCTTTAATCAAAATTTTTAATAAAATATCTAAATTTTAAAAATATTTAATTTAATATTTAAATTATAAATATATTAATTAATTTAATACTTAAATATTTATTTATCTAGTACATTCATCATTTAAAATTAATTAATTACATTAAAAATAAATATTATATTAATTAACAAATTTATAATTCTAATATCATAATATATTAAATATTTCATTAAAATTTAAAAGTACTTTTAACATTTATCCTCTATATATCAAGTAAGAATAAAATTACTACTACTACTACTACTACTACTTTTGCCGATGCTAACAAAGCAATTATTGGTACTAACAGCTAAAATTGTAATTATATTCTTTCTATAAGCTGATACACAAATAATTTGAATTTTACACCAAAATAAAAATAAAATTTTGAACTTTTATTGCAAAAGAATTTCAAACTATGAATTTTTATTTTATTATAAATAAACTTTAAACGTGTATAATATTACAAAATTTTAAAAGTTTTTGGATTTTTTTAATCAAGAATAAAAGTTCATAATTTTAATAATAAAAAAATCAAAGATTTATTTTTATTTTTTAATAAAATATGAAAATTTATTTGAATGTTATTCTCTTTCTGATTTGTATAGATTGAGAATAAAAGAAGAATAAAATTTTACTAATCCCAGAATAGCATAAGCGCAAGAGAGTGTTGTTCCATTTGTATTATAATCAAACTCAGAAAAAGCCACATAGCACAAATTCCCGTAGAGATCCATACCAACGCTCACAATCCTCCCTCACACACTTCGATGTCTTGCTTTCGGCCTCGTGATAGCGATGCTTCCGCCTACGTGGCACTGGACCCCAGCCTTCCCTGTACTGCACTCAAAGGCGGGAAGGCAAGAGAAAATGGCCCTCCGTTTGGCTTGCCTGTCGTTGCCCCTAATTTAGAATTAGAGACAGAAAAAAAAGAAAAAAAAACCCAAACAAAACCAAAGTTTTTGTTTTCTTTTGTTTTTAAAGCAATAGAAAATTTTGGTTAGAATTATACTTGTGTAAAAGGAAAACAGCTAGTGCTTGGTTTGTTTTGAAGCCTAATGACAGAAATTATTGGTCAAGAAAATTTAAACAAATAAAAAAAAAAGTTAGAAAATGACTTATACTTTGCTAAGTTTGCATCCTCTTTGACCGGGGAATCTGTAAAGCTTTGGACTTGGGTCATGTTTTCAGAGGGAAAATAACAACTCCGTTTTCATTGGTTTTTTTGTCTGTAAGGTCTAAAATCTGAAGCTGTTAAGACTTAAAGACATTTTTCTCTGTCAAATGTGGGAGTATTTGTCTGTTAGTGTCTGCTCTGTTGCTTAAGATGGGTACAATTTTTTTTTTTTTTAAATCATTTTTGGGTTTACAAGTTGAAGATTAAATTCGTTTGGAGTTTGAGGTCAGGCAACAAATAAAACTCAGTGACGAAATGATTCTTTGCGTCTTTCTTTTGAAGATTTTGAGTTGAAAAAAATTCGATATTTATGTGTTACTCACTCAGTTTCAAGTGCTTGAAGGTTCGTCTATAGGGTTTTGTTGTCGATTTTGTCCTGAGAAGTCGGAGTATTTAAGCAAATCCCAGTTTTTTGAAGCAGAAAAATTGAAGCTTTTCTTTGGTTTGGGTGCTGACTAGAAGCTGTAGAATTTTTTTTATGTTTGTTTCTATTCTGTTTCTTAAGATGATGAGCAAACGTGTAGCATTTTTTTTATGGGGTTTTGGATTTTGAGCTATGGTGGCTTTGAAGCTTTAAGATAAGAAAGAAAGAAGAAAGGTACGGATATGTGTATTTCGCTCATATACTTAGCTTCTCTCTTTCTTTCATGATTTTGATGTTTTGTTTGTAGCTTTTTTCTTGTATGGAGAAAAGAAGAAGTTGCGCTCTCTCTTTGCTTTTGCTGCTGTTTGTTTGCTTTCACCAAACAACTGTACACTGCAAAGAAAGGCTCATTAGCCACCCCTCTTCTCAGCCTCCTTCACCTTCTAGGCCTCAAGAATTCAAGATTGGATTGAAAAGGATCATTCTCAGTATTGTGTTAGGAATTTTAACTGGATTGATTGGAGCCATTCTTTTTGCTTTATTAATCAAATATGCAGTTCAGTACATGAACCAAACCCCAATCCTCAAAGGTCCCGTTATATTTTCCCCAAAAATATCGTCCAAGACTCTCCAATCAGCCCTTGCAAATGAGAATCAGTTGCTAGGATCAAGCTCCAATGGGAAGTACTATAAAACAGTTCTTGATAACGGGCTCGCTGTTGTAGTCAAGGTACTTGCGCCCTGTGATAGTGTTTCGCCGGAAAGACAGAGCAAGTCGGTGAAGAGAAGGATACAACAAGAACTGGAGGTCCTGGCTAGCTTGAGACACAGGCATTTGATGAGTTTAAGGGCTTATGTTCGTGAATCTGATAGGTTTTCTTTGGTTTATGATTATATGCCCGTGGGGAGCCTTGAGGATGCAATGAATCGAGTGAGGGGAAATCAGTTGCAGCTTGGATGGGATGTCAGGCTTAGGATTGCTGTGGGAGTGATTAAGGGTCTTCAATATCTTCACTTTAATTGCATCCCTCAGATTTTGCACTACAACTTGAAGCCCACAAATGTGATATTAGATAATGAATTCGAACCAAGGCTGGCAGATTGTGGCTTGGTTAAGCTCATGCCTAACATAGATAGGGCAACTTCTGGTTACGGAGCTCCTGAGTGTTTCCAGAACTGCAGGTACTGAAACTATTCTGCTATTTAAAGGCTAGGATATCTTAGTTTCGTAAGAATTCTATGCTTTGCTAGACCTGTGGTTTTGCTGCTTGTTGGCTGCAGTAATTAGCTCTATATCTATAGGTTTCTGGCTATTCCTTGATAAGGATTATAATTATCACGAATCTGGTAATGGCATCTTTAGCTTTTGTTACTAGTATGAAGTTTGTTGCGGATATTGATAGTTGTTTGTTTTTCTTATACACAATATATGCATAACAAACAAATTTCTCTATGACAGTTGACATTTCACTTTGGAACTAATTTTTAGATAATTACGTTGGAAATTTGCGTATATTGGTCTTCTTCATAGGTCCCCTTGAGCTTCAAGTTTTTCCAGTCTTCCACTGGAACTTAATAGTGCATGCTATTTCTGGAACCAGTGCTTTTTTGTTTTTTTTGGCAGACACGCTGTAGAAATTGGGTTTGGACTAGAGCTTTATTATTATTTTTTATTTTGCTTGCTTTAATGTCTCCTTATAATGAATTAAAAAGTCTCAACATGTTTTATTAACTGAACCTCATTACTTGTTGATGCTATTTCCAATTTGTGTAATACTTTCTGAATTAAGCCACATGCTGTTCTAACAAAGATGGATGGTTTCGATTCCAACAGGTATACTGATAAGAGTGATATCTTTAGCTTTGGGATGATATTGGGTGTTCTATTGACCGGTAGAGACCCCACTGATCCATTTTTGGGTGAAGCATCGAGTGGAGGGAGTTTAGGACAGTGGCTTCGGCATTTACAGCATGCAGGGGAGGCACGGGAAGCGCTAGATAAAAGTATTATCGGGGAAGAAGTCGAGGAAGATGAGATGCTAATGGCCGTGAGAATTGCTGTTGTCTGCCTATCAGATTTGCCTGCTGATAGGCCTTCTAGTGATGAGCTTGTTCCCATGTTAACCCAGCTGCATAGTTTTTGAAGGAAATATAAGGGTGTTGATACTCAAACCTCTGCAGATTGTAGGAATAGGATATTTTGGGACTTCACTTGGAGGGATTTGGCCTATAAGCTGCTGTGGCTCTAACCATTTTACAACATGTGAAGAGACCAGACATTTTGCTCGGGAGCGGCCGTTGGTCTCTTTGTGGTCTGTTTAAGTCTTAATATTTTCTCGGTCATAGACTGAACTTGCGGCAATGTATACATGGATAAGTGAAGTCTGGTGGTCAAAGAGATTTCTAACTCAAGACATTGACTATTTGATCTGATAGCTGTGGGACAGATCTGCATTATTGTGTTCTCAAACAACTAATCATGGTGGGGTTTTCGTAGTTGTCTTTTTGTTGGAAAAACTTTTTCGAAAATCACGGGTGCTTGCAGTAAAATCAACTAGTTATAGTAATTTTTCGTCAAGGGGTTTCAAGGATGGATTGCGATTCTGTTTTTCATCAGACGATAACACATCATGTATGTTGTTGGTTCTTTCCAAGTGGCAGTATGGTCTGGTACTCAACTTGTATGTCATCCAGTTATAAATATCTTTTCGAGTGGGCTGTAAAAGGAAAACAGGTGTCTTCTCCTGAAAAATTTGATCCATAATACAAAGTTCCAAACAAAATTTTATCAGTTTCTGATGGAGTTGGATTGAATTTGAATGTGTTTTTTATGCTTATCTTGAACTTTTTTCTCTAATTTTTGGAAGCAATATAGGTAGATGACAACTTCGGACTCGATTAAAGTCCAAATACGAAAGATTTGGAGGTTCGGGGGGGATATTGACTTTTCTTTGCAGTGACGAACTGCAGATGACAGAACTGCATGACAAGATCTTGGTCCTCAACTGTTTACAACAATTCTAAAAGGAAAAAAACTTAAATGTTTTCGCTGTAATGCTTTATGGTTTGGAGGGGCTAATAGCTGGCATTAGATTGCATCAGTTTTGTCTTTGCAAAAGTAGTCTGACAAAACCAAAACGGATCCTCATGCAATTTATATGCCTTGGGAGCTTGAAAAGTATGATGCAAAAGAATGTGGTGGGGATGTAGAGACAGGGAGGCCATGCAACTGGGACCAAAAGTTTTAGCATGCTCTAAAAGGGTGACTGACTCAGTTTAAAAAGCATGAGATGGAGAGGCAAATCACTGTTAAGCTTCCCCTTACAGCTGTGTTATTCACTCTCACTCAAATGCTCTGTACGCTTCTTTTAGTCCTTGCACAATGCACATCCTTTTCATTTTTTTTTTTTAAATCTGAAACCCCCTGCCCTTCTTTTTCAATTTTAAAAATTTCTTAAGAATATTAGCCAACAATGTTGCTGACTTTAGCTTTTGTATAATAATAATTTTAAAGGAGAATGGGTGGAAATATTAAGAATATTTAAGTAAAAAAAAAAAAAAAAGAGAAAAAAGAGGGAAGATAATGATGCTTATTCTTCTCTCTTCCTAACAGTACATATGACTATTGAAGAAATTAACAGAATCTTCAATAGACATCTTCCGGTTTACACTTGGATTCTCACGCCTAAGCTAATTTCACTTTTCTGTATATTCAAAATATGTATCCAGTTGAATTTGAAGTTTACTTGATTTATTTAACCACTTTTAAAAAAACAAAATATAAATTTAAATTTCAATATCTACAATTTTATCATCTATTTTCAAAATTGTGATCTTTTAAAAAAATATAAATAACAAGTTTTAAAGCAACACTAGAAAAATATCCATGCTTAGCGTGGGGTCAAATTTTTTATTTTATTTTATTATTTCTATTTATCTAATGTTTTTACAAAATTTAATTTTAAAAAATAAAAAAGATGAAAGGTTAAAAAATTAGAATGACATACCTTAATTGATCTTTTTTCATAATATTTAATAATATATACTAATATAATCATATATAAATATAAAATTAAATGAATAATACAAATATAATTATATATATATAGTCAAGGTGAGATGAAATATTATCAATTTGATTTTGACTCGATTTTAATTTTTTTAAAAAAATATCGATTTGATTTTAAATTAAAAAATTAATTATCAAATTAAGATGAATTAAAATCATCAAATATAGTTTGTTTTATTATTTATTCTTCTATTGATATTTTTGAAAAAAATATATATTTATCGATTTTTTTATTGTAAATTATTAATTAAAAAAAAACAAAAAATGTCAAAAAGGTGAAAAAAAAGCGAAATTGAGTGGAACATGCATACCTCCGTTAGTTTTTTCAATAAAATTATTTAATAAAAATAGAAAAAGAAAAAATAAGAAAAGACGAAAAAAAGAAAAAAAAATTATCATGCGGCTTCAACAATGATAAAATTTTTTTTCCAATATCCATTTCTTTAAAAATATTGAATTAAAAAAATAAAAATAATCATTAATATCAAATTAGCTTCATATAAAAAATTATAAATATTTAATAAAGAAAAAATAAATAGAATATGATAAAAATAAAAAAATGAAAAAAATAACTTAAAATATGACATATCTTTGGTATCAAGTTGATATGATAAAAAAAAATTTAAATCTAAAGAGCTATTTATTAAATATATAAAAATTAAAAATTAAAAAATACTGATATTCTTTTAGCATCGAGCGGCAAGAAAAAAGAATTTAAATTTTGAAAAAAGAAAAAAGAATTAAAAAACTTGGTTAAAGTGGAGCCACATTTAAAAAAAATAAAATCTTTAAAAAAATTTATTAAATATAAAACTTTTAACAATAAAACTTATTAAAAAAACAAATATATATATATATATATATCTAAAGAAGCCACGTGACATAAATTTTGGCATGTACTATTGACTGAACATGACCAAAATTTTTGTTGTGGATGGAACTGAGGTTTTGGTCATAAATTTGTCTCCTTCTGTTAAGTCTCCCTCGTGTTGTTTGGAACTGGTGATTAATTAGTATGACCATCCAGAAATTTATTTATTTATTTAATTTTATTTATTTTATTTAATTGTTCGATTGTGGAGATTAATTATAATTATATTAAATAAAAATTTTAAAATTTTGATCCAATTTTTGGAATCGATATTTTTTTATATCTATTCATTTTTTATTTCTGTCAATAAATTTATTTTATCAAAAATAATTTGAATGTGTCTATTATCTGTTTAAATTCGTGATGATCAATAATAAAAAATAAAACATGAATCTTATTTATTCAGAACGGATGCATATTTTTTTTTTTAACTTAAAAGGTGAAATAATTCTTTGATTCTTCTGCAGTAACGACAAAAGATGAATCATAATTATTGCACCATCTGAAACCCATAAATTAAAGTAAGAAGCAAGATTTTGGGCCGAGAGTCAGTGTTGGGCTACCCTTGACCCAATTAAAAGCCAGATCACACAGAATATATCATCAATAATTATTACAATTATAATTATTAATTAATTATAATTAAAAAATTTTCTTATGAATCCTACATAATTTTTTTATTACGATTAAAAATTTTAAAAATTATAATTACATTAAAAGAATTAGAGGTGAAATTATGAAATTTCCTCCATACTCACTTAAACCCTTTGCTTTTGTTGAGTTGTAAGCAGGTCATCGTATCTGCATTCCTAACAAACATACAGTTAGTGCTTTGTAGTGAAAAATCTAAGCTGATAGAAGTGTGGAGGCTGCACCACCACAATCTCAGTCAAACCGGATATCTCCTTATCTACTCCCATTAAAAAAAAAAAAAAAAAAATCTTGCCATCCACCTTATTCATTAATGTCACCAATCCAAACAACCCTTTTAACATTTTGATCGTTTTACTCTCCATTCCTCGTACTAGGCTCTAAAAACCAGCATCCATCAATACAAGAAATGCAGGCAGCCTTGAGCTTTACACCTTCAGCCCTCTCCATAGTTACACCAACCAAAGCCTTGGCTCTGCCATGGAAGTCCTGCTAACAATGCGCACTCCTCGATGTTCCCCGATCAAAGCAACACCTGTTCCTCATGAAAGCTCAACGGTTGATTATAGCTCCATGGCCTCGTAAGTTAACTCTTCACCACTTTTCATTAACTTCCTCATCTACATTATTTGCGTCGATCTAATTGCTTTTAACTTTGGAAGTGGTTTATTGCAGTGTTTTTCCAGCTGAGGCATGTGAGACAATTGGAGGAGAAGGTTGCGATGTGGTTATGTACCCTGAAGTGAAGCTAAAGCCAGAAGCTGAAATAAGCAGTAAGGATAAGACTGCTTCAGAGCAGATTGACAGAGAATACTTAGAGTACAACAGTTCCAAGACGTAAGACATCTCTAGATCCTCTTGATGGTTAACTTTGAGACTTTGAATTTTGCAGTTGCCTTTCCTTTGATGTATGATCATATATATATATATATATATATATATATTTTTCAGGGTCTTCTTAGAAGAGGCTTGTGATGATCTTGGAGGAGAATTCTGTGAGCCCGAGTATCAGACAGGAGTTTACTAATAACCAGATAACCTGAAAAAAGGAACTGCATATAAATAAAAGTGTGGATCACCTTCTCTTTAATATTTGTAACTGAATAATTAGTGCCTTATGTGTGTTGTGAACATGACATAATTCTTGAATATTGATCCTGAATTTGAAGCTAATTATGAAATTATATATATGGGAAATTATTTGTTACTCACTATCACCGGAGTTTTTTAATTTCACCAATGAGTTAAGAAACTAATACATAATCTAGTTTTTAATTAGTATTTTTATTTTTTAATATACCATAAAAAATATGTGTTATCTTATTAATGTTGTTTGTAAAGTCTAAAATTTTACTGTTAATGTATTTGATAATTGTAAAGACGGTTAGTTGAGGTCTTCGATTGACTGTATTGTATTTGTATAGAATCATTTTGAGCTTGATTTGTTTTTTTATTTTTTGAAAGAAAATTCATTCATTGCATTTCAAAGTTAAAGTTGATACATAGCCTCAGAATCATTGTTAAATAAAAAAAATAGGTGCCTCACAACCAAACTCTTTCTCCTATGATCTCCTTCCCAAACTTTGCAAGACTATTAGCTATTTCATTATTCTCGCGGCTGATGTGCATGAACCCGCAATAAAAGAGTTGGCTGGCCACGGTTCTTACATCTTCAATAATATGGCCAATTGGTGAATGGTCTACTTCATTTGCTTTAAGTTATTAATGATGCTCAGGGAGTCCCCTTCAATAACAATTTTCTGCAATCCCAGCTCAACTGCAAACACCACTTTCATTGCTGCATAAGCTTAAACTACAAAGGGACCATCAACATGATCGAGATTTGCAGCACAGGCCCCTACCACTTTGCCATCTGCATCTAGGGCAACCACTCCAACCCCAGCCTTTTGCTCCTTTTTTACTAAACCTCCATCATAGCTCACTTTGTAAAAATCATGGTTGGGAGGGGTCCACAGTCTTTGAGGCATGATCTGGACTGACTCCATTGTTGCTTGTGCTTCATTAAACTCCTGCCTATATTTCCTTATAAAATTCGCTACTTGAACAGGTTAGCTCTTCCCTTCACCATGTAACACCGAATAGGCCAATGTGTTGTTGTTGTGCAACAGGCGCCACCCTTGTTTCGTGAGCAAAGCAATGTTAAATTTTGCCATATCCCGGATGCCCTTGCCCCCTCATGTTTTGGTTTGCACATTTTGTCCCAACTTATCCAGTGAATCCCCTTCCTGTCTTTGTTTTGTTTCCACCAAGCCCTCCTAATCATGCCGTTCAGGTTCTGACAAAGTGCCTTTGGTAACAGAAGCAACTCATAGTGTATGTTGGTATTGCTTGCATCATTGCTTTGAGAAAAACCTCCTTTCCACCTTGAGGTAGAGTCCTTGCGCTCCAGCAACTCATTCTTGCCATGATCTTTTCTTTAGTTCTCTGGAGGCCCACCTTGGATTTCTTCCAACCAATGATGGCAACCCCAAGTAATTTTCAGGTCTACCGGTAATTTCAATGTTGAGGATCTCCTTGATTTCTGATTTTCGGTTCGGAGAAGTGCTCCTACTAAAGAATATAGCGGATTTATCGAAGTTGATGCACTGTCCGAAGCTTTTTTCATATCTCTTTAGCATGTACTTTACCTTTTCGCTTTCGGTTCTATTCACTTTAACAAATAGCAGACTGTCATCAACGAAGAAAAGATGACTAACCGTTGGACCATTTCTGCTTGCTTGTAGCCCATGTATCAACCTTGCCTCTTGGGCTTTAGACAGGAGAGCTGAGAGACCTCCAGCACAAATCAAAAAATAAGTAGGGGGAAAGGTCTCCTTAACGAAAACCTTTTTCTGGTTTGAAGTTGTTAGTGATACTGCCACTAATCACAAAAAAATATGAAACAAATGTTACACGCATCATAATTAAATCAATCCATCGGGCATGGAACCCTAACTTACCCATGATTATATTTGGTCCTAGAAATTCCATTTAACCCGATCATAAACTTTGCTCATGTCCAATTTTAGAGTAAAGAAACCATCATTACCCCCTTTTTTCTTCCTTGGACTATGTAAGAATTCATAGGCGACAATCACATTATCAAAGATTACCTGTTTGGGAAAAAGTACTCTGGTTCTCACTAATGCACCTAGAGTGGGTATTTTTGAGCCTGTTCCCTAATACTTTTGCTACAATTTTGTACATGACATTGTAAAGGCTTATGGGTCTATATTGGGTCATTAACTCCGGTTCTCTCATTTTTGGGATGAGCATTATGTGGGTTTTGTTTATGTCCCCAATATTAGCCCTACCATTCAAGCAATCTAGATAAAAATTTGTAACATCGCTGCCAACTATATTCCAGAATTTTTGGTAATAAAGAGCAGGCATACTGTCAGGTCCAGGTGCTTTAGTGGGATGCATTTGTTTAATGGCCATTTGGACTTCCTCTTCTTTGAACTGTGTCAGGAGTTCGTTGTTCCTCTCATCCATTGCTCTAGGTTCGATCGCCTTAGGAACATCTTCGAAATGATTTGTTCTTTAGGATTGGAAAAGGTTCCTAAAGTAGCTAGTGACAATTTCGATTATTTCATGTTCATCATGGGTACTATCTCCATTAGCTTTCTTCATCTTGCTAATACAATTTCTCTTTTTCTTCTTTGAGAAGCTTGGGCATGGAAGAAGGTTTTGTTTTATCCCCGTGCCTCAACTAGTTAATCCGTGATCTCTCTAACCAAAGTAACTCCTCTTTTTCCACCAGCACATTTGACTCCTTTTTTATGGATCTTTCTACTTCGAATGTGTTGTTACTCGCGGCCTGATTGCGTAGCCCGTGCAACTATCCTTTAGCTCATCAATGCGCCTCTGCATGCCAAATGCTTAAACACGTTTCTGCATGGGATAATTTTTGCTCCACTTTGGTTTTTGTCCTGTCACCTCATGCGTTTTCCACAATTTTTTTGCATTCAGGTTTGTAAACACCTATTATTATTATTATTATTATTATTATCTATTTATTTATTTTTATTTTATTTTCCTTTATTTTCCTTTTCTCTTTTTTTGGCACATTTTTTGCTAGCTTCTGACAACCGCTTTGCCAGCAGCTCTAACAGCTGTTGATAACCGCTCTTACTGTCACTCTAACCCTAGATGGCCAAAGTTTAATAAAATCTCAAAAAATCTAAGATTTTAATCTGACTCTATAAATAGAGCCATAAAAGACAAAAACAAGAATTGAGAGAACCTATGAAAAAAACTATAATCCAAAAAAAAAAACCTGCAAGCAAAAGAAAAATGAAACAATCCAAAAAACTAAAGAGCTCTACCATATCAAGAAAAAGGGGATCTTTCTATAAAAAAAAAGAAACCCAAAAACACAAACTAAAAAATCATAGTCCTTGGAACAAGAACCAACACCGTTAGAAGCATAAAGCAAGAAAAAAAACAAAAATAAAACCAAGAAAAAAAATTATTTTTGGCCAATTCTTTCAAGCTAGATTTGCACCGTTTGGAGCCTTATTTTACAAAATTAGGCCTAGATTTGTGTTTAAAAGGTTGAGGGGAAGGTTTTTGAGAGTTTTTGGGGGTTTTTTGGCAATTGACAGCCAGCAAATGGTGACGATGACTGACAGACAAAACGGTGCACTAGCACCGAATTTTGGGAATAGGGTGCGGCTGATTAGGGCTAGAGAGAAGGAGTTTGGGAGAGAGAGAAATGAAAGCAAGAAAATGAAATAATTTTTTTTTTATTTTTATAGTTGAAAAAAAGGCAAAACGACGCCATTTCATGGACTTAAGAATCTACGCATCGACACCAATCTGACCCAAGGTCCATGCACCTAACCCGACTTGCTGTTAACTTTGATTGGTTCACTTAAACCAGTGTTGGACCACCGAGCCGCCAGATGAATTGGTTTTGAATAGTTCCAAACTAAGATTGGATAGCCGGCATTGACTCCGACATTGACTTGTGTTGACTAGCAAAAAATTGTTATTTTTTTAATTTTTTAATTATTTCATTTATTTTATTTTATGTTATTTTTAGTATTTTGGATATGTAAAATAAATATAATAAGGATAAAAAATAAAAATACTAAGAAAAAATATAAAATTTAAAATAATGAATGAATAAAAAATGAATAACGAAAAACAAAGTCTAATTTTTTTTTTACTAAAAGTTAAAATGAACTTTATAAAACAATATAATCGTAATAGAAATAATAACTAAGGATTATAATACTAACACTAAAAAAATAATTTTTAAATTTTGATTTTTTTTAAATGTGAAAAATGGAAAATAACAAAAAATTAGCAAAAACATAAAAAAAGAAAATTTTTATCCGACGATGAGATTCAAAGGTATTTTGAGTAATGATACCTACGGAATCTCTAGGTGAGAAGATTTTTTTTTAAATACTACCAATGTATTGAAGTATTTATAAAATGTTTTAAATACAATAAAAAATTTTCTTTTTTTCATTGTTATTAAATAAAATTAAAATTAACTAATTTGTTAAAAATAAAATGACAAAAAGTGAGAAAAAAATTTTGTCTAATGACGAGATTCTAAAAGTATTCCGAGGAGTGATGCTTTATAAAATCTCTAAGTGAGAAGATTTTTTTAAAAAAAATATTACCAGTATATTAGAGTATTTATAAAAAATCTTTAATATAATAAAAATTCTTCTTTTCTTCAAAAATTTAAATAAAAAAGGACTAATAAAATTTTTATAAAAAAATGTGTGCGTCAATATATTATCATTTACATTACATGTATGATCTTATTTTTACTAAAAGTAAATATGAATTTCTGAGGATGAGATTTTAAGATATTCCGAGAAGCGATGCCTAAGAAATCTCTAGGTGAGAAAGAGTTATTCTAATATTACCAATGTATTGAAACATTTTAAGAATTATTTCAATAAAAAGGGTTCCAATTTATTTTTCTCGAATAGAATGGAATAACAAATAATAATAATAATAATAATAATAATAATAATAATAATAATAATAATAATAATAATAACTAAAACTTCAATAAACAAAAGAAGTCAAGGAAATTACTTTTTAAACACTGAAACTAATAATATTTTTGTCAAGATTAATGGATAATATGTAATTAATTGGTACAGTTTTAAACGGGCATTATACGAGTGCTAATCTTTCCTTATGCGTAATCGACTCTTGGATTCAGATTATTTCGCAGACCCTAGAATTATCTTTTTAATTAATTTTAAGATTTTATTAAAATGATAAATTTTAATAGGTGGCCAATTGCACCTAGTTTAAAAGATTGGTGGCAACTTCTTTTTTTTTAATTTTTTTAATTTTCATTTCCAAATTTGTTGGATGGCTTCAAAACCGTTACGATAGTTTGGCGACTCTATTGGGGACGCTATTTTTTCAAGAGTTAGGTCAAAATTAATTACATATTATCCTCAATTTTGCTTTAAATAATCTTAATCGGTATTTAATTCTAAGTTCCTAGATTTTGATTCCTTTTCACTAAAAAAAATCCATTCAAAAATCAATGTAGATACTCATCTGTGTCTGGGGTTAATTGAATTGATTTTTATTATTAGTATTATTTTTATATTATATTAATTTTATTATAGTATATTATAGTATATGATTATTATTATTATTATTATTATTATATGCTATTATATTATATTTTTTTCTTTTTTTTTTTGATTTTTTCTTCTTTCCTCTTTAACTGTCGATCGATTATGGTAACTAAAGAATTGAATTTCTTGAATAAAAGGGAGTCCAATCTTTAACAGTCAGCTTTAATTCATAATAAGAGGATTTTTAAATCAATCAGTAAAGAACCTAGACCTAAATTGAGGTTTGGGCAGAATCCAATCCCAGGATTTAAGCTTGGGAATGGTTAGGATTGGCTCTATTTGATTCCTAAAATTGGTCCTAAGGGTGGCTATAAATTGAACGAAAGAATAAAGGAATGGGACATAGTTAAAGGAAGAGAAAAAAATTTTAGGGAAAGAATTCTGAGTTTCTGTTGGGATTGTGTAGGTTTCAAAAATTTTGGGGATTTAGATTTCTAGGGTTGATTTGGAGTTTTTGGGTTTAGATTTAAATTTCTAGGATTAGGTTTAAGTTTTTGGGAGTTTTCTAAAGAGATCTTGGCAAAATTTGGGGAATCTAAAAAAATTTTAGGATTTCTGATGTAGACACTCATCTATATCTAAGGTCCATCGCAACAATTTTTATTATTTTTACCACTATTGTTACATTACTATACTATCATTATATTACTACTGTACTATTATTACATTATTATTATAGTATGTTGATATTATATTACCTTATTATATTCGTATTATATTATATTATAGTATATTATTATATTATATTAGGTTATCATATTATGGTTATTATTATTATTATTAATATTATTATATTTGATATTTTTATTATTTTTATCAGATTTTCTTTCCTTTTTCCTAATCAAGGCTGAACAAATTATGGAAACCGAAATCTAATAAGTCAGTCAAAGGTTTTTAATGTAGAATCATGTCTGGATAATGGTTGAATTCAGTGGTGATCAAATCAGTGAACAAAATCACGCTCAGCAGAATCCAATCCTAAGATTCAAGCCTGAAATTGATTCTATCAATTTCCTAAAATCTGTTCTAAAGGGGCCTATAAATTGAATAAGAAATCTAGGGAATGACAGAAAAAAGGTAGTGAAAAAGATAGGGTTATTATTTTGGAAATAATTTGGGCAATAAGGTTTTTTGAAAAATTTTGTTTTTCTAGGATTTTGATTCTTGGGAGTTCTAGGTTTGATCTAGAGTTTCCAGGTTTAGATTTGGGGTTCTAAGATTAGGTTTAGATATCTGGAAGATTTCGAAGAAAAGCAAGAAAAGTTAGGGAATTTTTGGTTTTATTTTGGAAAATTGGGTTTGAAGTTTGAATGTTTGAATTTTTCGACAAGATTCCAGCGAGTTTTCCAAAAATCAACAAAGATTTCCAATTTTCGACTGAACTTCTGAGTTTGTTTAAAGAGAGGCTAGAGGATTTTTTGGGCTAGAGACAGAAGCTTTGGGGTTTCTAAAGCAAAAAACATTGAAAGTAGCTTTTATACTAGTAAAAAATGACAGCGTTTTGAACACCCTAGATCCGCACATCTACCCGAAAACCCACGTGAAGATCTGCATGCAGACCCTACCTATTTTACAGGTTTTTTTTTCATTTTCATTTTTTTTAAGTTTTTATTTTATTTTCAATATTTTTTTATTTAATTTTACTGGTTTTCAAAAAAAAATCTTTTCTGGAAAACAGAAGAAGCAAAGAATAAAAAAATCTTTTCAAAAATAAAAAAGCTAAATAAAAAATCTTTTCAAATAAGTTTTAAAAAAAACAAAGAAATACGTCTAAGAAAGAAATCTTTTTCAAATAAATTTATGGAATCCACCAAACTATTGAGAAATTTCATAAATTAGTGTTTTTTTAAAAAGAATAATAGAATAATTTTTTTCCTCTAAACTATTGGAAGATTATTTTTAAATTAAGTCTTACCAAACTATTGGGAGACTTAATGAAACTCACAAAATTTTTATAAATCCTTTTACAATAAAATCTCACCAAACTATTGAGAGATTTGTTTCAAAGTAAGTCTTACCAAACTATTAGAAGACGTTACCCATTTTCTAGAGTAAAATAAATCAGTAAATTCGACGACGGAGCCTCTTCAGAGTGGAATACTCATCTCTATGAATACTCTTAAGGTGAGAGAATTATCTTAAATTGCTACCAAACTATTGGAACAATTTTAAGACTAATTTTTAATATTAAATAATTTGGTAAATTACAAATATGATTAAGGCTTGGATAATCTGAAATCAAACTGGTAGTATCATTTGGATGGGTATTGTAGGGGTGCTATAACTTTTTTTATGTGTAACCATACTCCTGAACCTAAATTTGATTTCGTAAATTAGAATCTACTATTTAAAGATAGCTAAGTTGATCTTGGGACTTCTCTTTAAATAAGACAGATTTAATCAGGTGGCCAATCACACATAAACAAAAAAGATTGGTGGTAATTCCTCTAATCAATGTCTAGTGGTAGGTTTATAGATCTATACGTTATGACAATATGGTGACTCCATTGGGGACATTGAGAGTCAAGCCAGTCAATGATTGTTTGTTATCCAAGACTTGCTTAATAAATTCAAGATCATTTTTTTGTCTTTCCTATTTATTTCTTTTCACTACTTATACTTGCTTAATTATTTATTTTTACTTCTTTTCATTATTTATGCTTGTTTAATTATTTATTGTATATATATCTGTCATTCATTTGCATATGCATAACATAAGTTCTTCATCCTAGCTCTACCTTTATGAGGGAGTGAAGTACCTATGTCCTCGTTAGATTTCATGTCTTTGCATGGGCCTGCGAAACACTTCCACTCAAATTGGACCCTTTCTGCTTGTAGCCTATGATGGGTGAAGATCATAGTGCCTTACTAGTCTATGATGGACAATGATGTAAGGAACAATTTGAGAACTTTTTAAAGTTAACCCAAACTGTATATAGTTAACCTTAAAAGCCTAACCATAGGTAGAGCTTTATCCTTCCATCCTTTGTAGTCAATCTAAAATTCAAGGTCATGCTGTTATTTTACTTGCTATATGGTGCTTATTCTATGTTTTATATTATTGAAGTGACTAATTAATTTTTACAGATTGCATAGTATTCTTGCCCTAAAAGTCATTTCAACAAAAGCTCTTATAGATACACAGAATGTCAGATTTACGCCTTATCTATACTTTTCAGATGTGACACACCTATAAATGTAAAGATAAAATCAAAGAAAAGGTGGTAAGAAGAAAGAGATTGTTTACCATTTGGTCATATTTTCACACTATCAAAGGGAGTTCACCTGCTTCTCAAATAAAATGATTTGAAAAGCCTATTAGACATATAGAGCAGTATGACTCCTTTAAGGCAAGAAGCATGGAACAACATAAGTCCTTTAAAGTAAGAAGCTTTTTGTCAGAAGTTTGGGCATATTGCATATCTCTTATCAATGGATGTTGATAACTTACTCATTAAGGTGATGGCATAATTTTGGGATCTTTCTTACTCTTGTTTCATCTTCAATAAGGTTTATTTGGTGTCAATGATAGAGAAGTATTCAACTTTAGTGGGTATGCATCTACTATATCTAGACAAAATGTATGTGAAGAAGCATAAATTAAAAAATCGTAAGAAACTAGGCTAAATTTTAAAAGTGGAAAAAGAGATCATAGATTTATACATTAAAAAAAAAGAGATCATAAGGGTATTCCATGAAAAATTCTTTGATATTTCATTGTTAAAAATCCAAATAATGATCAGGGAATGAATGTGTTCGCTCTAGCCATATCTGGAATGGTCATTTTTCCTAAAGTCTTAGGCCACATAGAGATAGACGTGGTTGATCTATTTGAGCAGATTGAAAAAATGTGTAACCTTTCACCAGTTATCTTGGTAGAAACCATCAGTTCTATGAACTTTTGTAGACAAAATGACAAGGCAAAATCATGGATTACATACCATAACTATATCTGTGGATGAAAAGCCATTTCAAATGTAAGAAGAGTGCTTTCTCCAAGCTTTATTTTCGTAGTTGAGTCCCAATTAAAAAGTTTTGTTAGAGCATTTGGCTAGAAGCAAAGACTCAAAAAGGGTGGAAATGTCTATTACAAAAGCTCACAGTCGGTTAGGTAAAATGGTTAGCTCCATGGATAAATCGAAAACCTATGTTGTATCAATGTAGAGATGAGACAAGGGTTTCACTTTTAAGTTTATGGAGGTCAACGAGTTATGCACCACTAATGGTAAGGAGACAGCATGAACCAAACAATTTACTCTTATGACTTGTAAGCTTAGTAAGTTTGACTGTTCATATAGGTGCTAAAAACCTTTCAGAAGATTGATAGTATGATCAAAGCTTGGAAGAAACCCACGAGAGTAAGCCTTAGACCATTTACTAATAAGGCCACTCATGGGTATCTAATTTGGAAAACCAAAAAGGCTAAGTGGTGGTGCCTATGCCTAAAGATCATTGCCAGTTAGTGGACCAAAAGTCAAATGATGTGCCTCTAGAATCAAAATCTACAAAAAAAGAACATGAAACAGAGAAAAAAAATTGAAATAAAAACTTTTGAAACTTAAAAAAAAAATGGAACAATGGCAAAACAAACCAAAAAAATTAAAAGCCTAAGTTTACATGATTTTTAAGGAAGATAGCAAAGCCCAAAAAGTTATCCGAGAATGGGATGATGCCTTTAAGGAGTTGAAAGTGATGCGATAAGAGCATAAAAGATTGCACATATAGGTGCAGGCCAAAGAGATAAACAACATGGATCTGGCTTATGATATTGAAGAGTTGAAAAAAGAATATGCACAAATAGGAGATGATTATGTTAAAGTTCAGCAAGAAAATGAAATGCTCTCAAATTACATTTTGACCCTGAAACTAAAGTTAGATGACCACATAAACCATGTCAGAACACTCATGAAAAAACATAAAGAATTATCCTATTAGGAATGGTTCGGCAAAAGAGAAGGGTTGAGAAGACAAAGATACATAAAGCATCTCACAACTTAGATAGACAAAGCCATGATCAAAGCAAGTGAAATGGTGAAAGAGGCTGAGGCATTAAGAGTTTCAATCACACCAGTGGAGAGCATGGACAGAGATTGCTAAAATTCATTGAGAATGCTAAAGACTAGTATGAGCAAGTTAGGCATTTTTATAAAGGGACAGTATTAGATTTGATGTAAAACAGAGTCCTATGGAATAAATGAAAGTTTACTTTTGTTAAAATTGTTAAAAAGTAAAACATTTTTCTTTTGCTTTCATTTTTTTCATACATTGCATCATATTCATTCATTGTCATAACATGATCACTGATTTTAAATCATGGTGCTAAGGTACAAGAATAGCTACACATTCATATAATACTCGGGCTAAAACCAAGAAAATGGAGCAAGATAATGCAGATCATTTTGAAAGGATAAAAAAGGCTAAGGAGATACTTAAAAGGAAAATTGAGCAAAATCTTAAAAGTTCTAAAAAAGGGAAATAGAGGAAAGGCAATAGAGGAAGATACCTTACCTGAAGTTATTGAATCAACATATCCTGTAGGTTTCAGTCCATATCAAACCCAAACTGCCTCAATTTTTCAACCATAATAGCCAACCATTTCAAATTACAACTACCCGGGAATGACTTATGTACCCGATCATGAGAACGTCCAGAGTTATAATAATCTTATTTTCACTGAAAGAGCAACTGAACCCATTCAACTCCCTACTTTGGATGAAACAAAAGAGAAAGAAAAACTACTGGCATCTACGTCTTTGGAAAATTCAAAGATCGATCAAGCCATGAACAAGATCAAGAAAAGATTATGGGTTGTAGAATGAATTAATTTCTATAGATCCATGAATGCAGTAGGGCTTTGTTTATACCTGACTTGATGATGCCACATAAATTTAAAGTATCAAAATTTGAAAAGTACGACGGTATTAAGTGCCTTATCACACAAATCATAATGTACTGTCACAAGATGACAATGCATGCTAGCAATGATAAGCTACCCATACAAGTCTTTCAAGATAGCTTGACTAGGTCTACTATAAGATGGTATGTTCAGTTGGATAAAATTCGCATAAAGTCATGAAAAGATCTAACCTGATTTTTTATTAATCAATACGGCCACATCATTGACATGACCTCTGATCGCCTTTCCTTGTAAAGAATGGAAAAGAAAGCATCCGAATCCTTTAAGCAATATGCCCAAAAGTGGTGGGATGTAACTGCTCAGGTACAATCTCCTTTGACTAAAAAAGAAACTACCGTGCTATTCATGAGCACTCTTAAGAATGATAGGAAATGTGACTAAGAACTTTGTTGATATGATAATTTTGGAAGAGATCATTGAAAGTACCATAAAAAATGGCAAACTTGAAGGATGAGAGTCTTCCAAAAGAGCACCTAAGAAGAAAGAGAATAAGACTCAAGCTGTGAGTCTTGAAGGGCAATAATTTAGAAGCTACTCTAGGACAATCTCTTCTACATATCACTACACTATGAATCGTACTTCCATTTTCCTTTACCAACCAACTACACAACCTTTTTATCCATCCTCACCACGATCACCTGCTTATCCAATCGATATAACAAGTAATGTCTGAGAACCACAGACAAGGGAAAGACCTACCTTTGTTCTTATACCTATAAGCTATGTGAAGTTATATCAAGAGCTTTACAAAAACCACCTTATTGCCCTCATTCTTGTAAAATAACTTGAACCTCCATATCTTAAATGGTATGATGCCACTGCCCATTCTGACTACCATTATAGAGTAATAGGCCATTCTATTGAGAGTTACCTTTTTTTGAAGTAAAAAGTGCAACATTTGATTAAAAAAAGGTAGATAAGTTTTGATACTAGTGGAAACTCAACACCCAACATTAGCGAGAATCTCTTACCCAATCATATAGTTAATGCCTTGGACAAAGACAAAAAGCACATGAAAAAAAGGTAGAGGAGCTTAAGATGTCATTCAACTAGCTATATGATGCCTTATATGAGGCTAGGTTGATACAACCAATAGCCTTACACACCTATGTGAAAAGATGCATCCCCAATCAAAGATGTAAGTATCATAATGAAGCTTTAGGGCACTCTATTGATATTTACAAACAATTCCATGGTGAGGTGTAAAAACTAATGGACTCATACCAGATAGAGTTATATAAAAAGTTAGAAGCCTCAAAAGATATTAGGGTGGCTATGATAGATAGGTGGGTGCCAAAGTTTATCACCATACACTATAATGAGAAGTCATAATCAGTAAGGGATAAGTTTATTCCTAAAGCAATAGCTTTTAAAGTCCCATGTCCATTCCCCTACAAAGATGATAAGGCTATATCATTTAAAAAACAATTCAGTTTGCCTAATAGTTCAAATAATTATGACTATTTAAACAATTATCTATTTCAAATTGTTAATTTCTTTTTATTTTGTCATAAAACAAACGTTTTTGTACATATAAGTTTGTTCGAAATAAAACAATATTAATTTATTAATATTTTGAAAATTAAGAAGTAAGAAATTTAAAATATAAAACTATTTACTAAACTAGTTCAATTAGTTATAACTATTTGAACAATTATTTATTTCAAATTATTATGACCATTTGTATTGTCATAAAATAATTATTTATGTTCATATAGTTTTATTCAGAATAAAGTAATACTAATTTATTATATTTTGAAATTAATAAGTAATAGATTTAAAAAATGAATCAATTGGCCTGACTAATGCAAATAGTTATGACTGTTTGAATAATTATCTATTGCAAATCATTATGACTTTTTGTTTTATCATAAAATAATTGTTTCATCACAAAACAATTGTTTTTGTCTGTACTAGCTTATTTGAAATAATATAATTTTATTTTATTAATATTCTAAAAATTAATAAGAGATTTAAAAAATGAATCTATTTATCGAACAAGTACAAATAATTATGACTATTTAAATAATTATCTATTTCGCTATAACCTTTTGTTTTGTCCTAAAACAAAATTTTCTATTCATACAAGCTTATTTCAAATAAAATTATACAAATTTATTAATATTCAGACAACTAATAAGTAAAAGATTTAAAAAATAAATCTATTTATCGAATAAGTTTAAATAATTATGACTATTTGAACAATTATTTATTTCAAATTGTGATGACTTTTTGTTTTCTCATAACACAATTTAATATTTATTAATTGAAATAGTCAATTATTATAATACTTAACTTTATATTTAATTAAATAATAATTTAATAAAGATTAAAATTAAATAGTTTTGATAATAAATTTAGATAATTTTTAGGATAGTTAATTATTTTAATTAATTAAGATAATAATATAGTTATTGTTTTAGAATAAACAATAATTATCCAATGATGAAATTTTTAAAAATTTCAAATATTAGTATCTTATTATTTAAAATTAAACAAATTTAAACTTAAATTAGAATAATATTCTAATAGTTATGAATATTTGAATGCATTGACATGACTATATTTGTTGTTATAAATAATTTTTAATTAGCTACTTAATAAATCAAATAATATATATATATATATAACAAAATAGCTACAATTAGCACAAATATTAATTATTAGTTAAAAATAAATTATAATAAAAAATAAACTATTTGTTATGTAATATAATTATATTACATAATTATATAAATTTATAAGCAATCTAATAAATTTATTCATAATTAATAAATAATTATAAATTAATATAAATCATAAAAATTAATATTTAAATTTGTTTACCGATTAATAATTATATTTTGAATAAAAGCTTTAAATTTGTCATGAGATCTTATAACTACTATTAGCTAATTTATCATAAATAAATTTAATTCAAATTGAATTATCTAATCAAATATATATAATAATAATTAAATAAGAATACTAAATTCTTAGTTATAATCTATACAATTATAATTAATTAAATTAAATAATTTTATTATCAATTAATTTATAATTAATAAAAACTATAGCTATTTCTATAGTTTATTTATTTATTATTTATAAATATTTGACAACCTAGGGGTAATAAAAAGTTATGCTAAAGTCTGAATTTGCCAACATAATAAGAATAAGAGGCATAACTAAAAATGGGAGATGTTATACTCTGAAAACCTTAAAGAAAATAAGAAAAAGGAAAGAGAAGTAGACTAAACCAGAAGAGATTCTAGAGAAAGATATCTCGAAGTCTATGCTAGAAAAAGAAGCTTGTAAGTTTTTGATGCTAGTAAAATATAGTGAATACTTTGTGGTGAAGTAATTGAATAAGATGCCAGCCAAAATCTCTTTGTCATCACTTCTTCTGAACTCGAAACCACATCATAATGCCTTGCTAAAAGTATTAAATTAGACTTATATGGCTCACAACATGTTCGTAAAGTATGTGAATCACTTGGTAGGAAACCTTATGGTGCTACATCATATCTTATTTAATGATGATGAGATCCCACGTGAAGGTAGAAGAAACACCAAGGCTTTGCACATGACCATTAAATGCAAAGGTCATATAGTAGCTAAAATCCTTATAGATAATGGATCAACTATTAATGTCATGCTCGTGTCCACTTTAGCCAAGCTGTCCTTTGATATGTCCCATATCTAAAGCAGTCATATAGTGGTTTGATCATTTGATGGGACCAGATAATAAGTCTTGAAAGATGTTGAGTTACCTATGCAGTTTAGGCCATCTATCTTTAACTAAAATTCCAAGTCATGGATATTTCCTTATCATATAATTGCTTATTAGGAAGGCCATGGATTCACAAAGTGGGCGCTGTCCCCTCCTCACTGCATTAAAAGATCAAATTCAACGTAGAAAGACAATTGGTGATTGTGGCTAGGGAATAAAATCTATTGGTGACTTAACCTATAAATGCCCTATGTGTGGAAGCAACAGAAAAGTCATTGGAATGCTCTTATCGATCATTTGAACCTGTCAATGTAGTAGGTGAAGGGCTCAAATTAAGTCAGATTATGATCAATTAGATGATTAACAAGGGTTAGAGTATTGGGTTCGACTTGGGCAAAAGCCTTCAAGGGATTAGAGAGCTTTTGAAGATTAAAGACAATAGTGGCTATTGGGGTTAGGTTATGAGGAGGAAAAAATGTGAAACAATAGCAAAAGGATAAAGAGTGGGATGATGGTTGTTCCCCATATAGATGAAACTTTCATTCTTGGAGGATAAATGCACCCGAGAGTTGAGAAAGATACAAGAAAGGAATCAAGATGGAAAGAAGCTTTTGCCAAGTTATCTATTCATATGGTGGATAATGAAAGTCAAAATGATGAAGCTTTGGTTTACCCATGCCCACCTGGCTATGAACTAAAGAATTAGAGGTCATCCAGATGCCTTTTATTTATGATATTTTCTTAATGTAATCACATATCCTAATTGCTTATGCCCAAAAACATTGGGATAAACTGTTATGTTTAGGCATTTTATTTTTCATTATTTCAATAAAAGTAAAAGCATGCATTTTGTCCATTTCTTCTATTCCATCCATTATCCCATCAAAGCATTTTGCCAATATTTCCTATTTCATTAACTTTCAGGTTCTCAAATAAATATGAAGGTAATCATGACAATGATCCGAGGTTTAATTTTAAGAATTTAATTAATACTGATGAACTCGATACTGAATAGGATTTTGAAGAATACACTTTGTCTCTAGATTTAATGAGACTAATTGAATAGAAGGATAAATCCATCGAGCATTATCAAAAAGCTATTGAAATGATTAATTTAGGGGATGTCAAGAACAAAAAAGAAATCAAGGTTGGTACTTCATTTTTAGCAATTGATTGACAATAGTTAAAGGATTTACTTTGGGAATTTGTAGATGTGTTTGCCTGATCCTACCAATATATGCCTTGGCTTAGCACTGAAATAATAGAATATATGCTACCCTTAAAGACATAATGCAAGCTAGTACAACAAAGTTGAGGAGAATGAAGCTGAAGATGTTGCTAAAAATTAAAAAAGAGGTAAAAAAACAATTTGCTACTAGTTTTCTACAAGTGACCAAATATTCTAAATGGGTGGTTAATATAGTACCCATCCCCAAAAGGGATGGAAAAGTATGGATGTGTGTAGATTACCATGATTTGAATAGAGCTAACCCTAAAGATAATTTTCCTCAACCTTATATTGAAACTTTGGGGGATAATACAACCCGACATTTGGTATTCTTTTTTATGGATGGATTCTTTTGTTATAACCAGATAAAAATGGCCTAAGATGATATGGAAAAAATCACTTTTGTCACATGCAGGGAACTTTCTATTACAAAGTCATGCCCTTTGGATTGAAAAATACTATAGTAACTTATTAAAAGGCTTTGATGACACTCTTCATGATATGATGCATAAGAAAATTAAAGTATATGTGGATGACATGATTACAAAATCTTGAAAAGAAGAGGATCATATAACTAATATCAAAAAATTATTTGAAAAGTTAAGGAAGTTTTAGCTCAAGCTGAATTCAACCAAATGTACATTCGGAGCCAGGTCACGAAAATTGTTAGGATTTATAGTTAGTGAAAGAGGAATAAAAGTTGATTCAGATAAAATCTAGGCCATTTAAAATTTATCCCCTCCAAGCACATAAAATGAGGTTCAAGGCTTCTTAGGCAGATTGAATTGTATTTCTTGATTCATTTCTCAACTCACCCTTAAATGCGATCCTATCTTTAAGCTCCTCTGATAAATGATCCCAATGAATGGAATGAGGAATGCCAAAAAGCTTTTGACAAGGTCAACCAATACTTATTAAATCTTCAAATATTAATGCAACCTATTTTAAGAAGGCTTTTGATTTTATATATAGTGGTACATAAGAAGTCAATAGGATGCGTGCTAGGACAGTAAGATGAATTCGATAAGAAGAAAAAAGCTATCTACTATTTGAGTAAGAAGTTTACGAAATATGAGTCTAAATATTCATTGTTTGAGAAGATGTGTTGTACTTTGGCTTGGACAGCTAAAAGATTCAGATAGTATATGCTCTACCATACAACTTAGCTTATAGCTAAATTGGACCTAATCAAATACATCTTTGAAAAGCCATTGTTATCAGAAAGAATCGTAAGATGGCAAGTGATGCTTTTGGAATACGACATAGTATATGTAAGCTAGAAAGCAATCAAAGGAAGCATTACTATCAAATTTTTCATAGATCAGGCTACTAAAAACTATGAACCTATAAAACTAGATTTTCCAAATGAAAAATTAATGGCCATTTTAGGAGTAAAAGAAGATAAAGATGAGGAAAAGACATAGAGGATATATTTTAATGGGGCTGCCAATGCCATGGGGCATAGGATTGGAACAGTATTAATATCCCCAATAGAATATTACTACCTCATGACAGCAAGATTGAATTTCAACTGTACCAATAATGTGGCTGAATATAAAGCTTGTGTTATGGGATTACAAGCTGATTTGGATAAAAAAATTGAGACATTAAAGGCATTCGAAGATTCAGCCTTGGTTATCTGTCAACTAAAGGGCGAATGAGAGATAAGGGATTCAAAACTCATTTCTTACGATAAATACATCTTAGAATTGTGTAAGCAATTTGAGAGCATCAAGTTTGAACATTTACATCTTGAAGATAATTAGATAGTTGATGTTTTGGCAACTCTAGCTGTAATGGTGCAAATTGGCAATACCATTGAAATTTAACCCATCAAATTAGATGTGAGAAATACATTGGTGCATTGTGCTAGCCTGGAGGAAGAAGAAGATGGTAATCCTTGGTATCATGACATTATGTGATATCTAATGAATTAACAGTATCCAGATCAAGCAACAAAAAATTATAAGAGAGTCCTAATAAGATTAGCTATAAGATTCTTTTTAAATGGAAAAGTTTTATATAAGAGAAGGAGAGATCAAGTGTTACTACATTGCGTAAGTGCCTCTGAGGCCAAAAAGACTATTAGGGAAGTCTATGATGGCATATGTGGTGCACATGCAAATAGACACATGATGGCTAGATAGATCATGCGGGTTGGATATTATTAGTTGATAATGGAAAAATATTGCTTTGATTATGTTCGAAAATGTCACAAGTGCCAGATTTATGTTAACAAAATTCATGCCCCACCTAATGTTCTACATGTTGTGGCACTGCCTTGGCCATTTTTCATATGGGAAATGAATGTCATTGGTCCCATTACCCCGAAGGCCTCAAATGAAAATAGATTCATTTTTGTAATGATTGATTATTTCACTAAATGGGTTGAAGCTACTTTTTTCACAATTATGACTAGATCAGTGGTTTGCAAGTTCATTAAAAGAGAGATAATCTGTAAATATGGGCTCCTAGAGAGGATTATTTTAGATAATCCAAAGAACTTGAATAACAAAATGATGCAAGAAGTATGAGCTCAATTCAAGATTAAACATCACAATTCAGCTCCATATCGCCCAAAAATGAATGGCGTAGTGGAACTTGCAAATAAGAATATCAAAAGGATTCTAAAAAAGGTGGCCAAAACATATAAAGACTAGCACAAAAAATTACCTTTTGCTCTACATGCTTACCGGATATTCGTATGTACTTTCATCGAGGTAACTCCATTTTTTTTAGTCTACGGATTGGAAGCTGTATTGCTAGTAGAAGCAGAAACTCCATCTTTGAGAGTTGTAAAGGAAATGGGATTAGAAGAAGCTGAATGAAATCGAGAGTGTTATGAGCAATTGAACTTTATTGAGAAAAAAAAACTGACAGCACTTTACCATGGCTAGCTATGTCAAAAGAGAATGATGAGAGCTTATGACAAAAAGGCCCGACCTCATCAATTTCGAGAAGAAGAGTTGGTATGGAAAAGAATTCTTCAAAGCCAATATGATGATAAAAAAAAATAGACTCCAAATTAGGAAGGACCATATGTTGTAAAAAGAGCTTTTACATGAGGAGCCTTAATCTTGTCAGAAATGGATAGAGATGAGCTTTCTAATCTTATTAATTCCATGCCGTGAAGAAATATTTTGCTTGAACAAAACAAAAGAAAAGTTCAAGTTGAAAACCCGAAAAAGCAGCTTGAACTAAAAAAAAAGAAAAAAAAATGAAAGTTCAAGTTGAAAACCTGAAAAGGGTAGCTTGAAGAAAAAAAAAAGAGAAGTTAAAGTTGAAAACCCTGAAGGTCGGCTTGAATGAGAGCAACTCAGATAAGTAGAATATGGTATCACTTGAAAGGCATAACAGAGACAGTGAATTTCAAAGAGTGCGGAGGTGTTGGAACATCATGTTTTGGTTGAATTTTTTAAGAAATCCAAGATTTGTTGTCATGATTACCTGATTACTTATATTGGGACATCGTTATTCTAAATAGCCATCCTTATACACTTTCATCTTGTTCCTAGCCATCATTTGTAATTTATTGTCTATCCAAATAAATGATATTCATCATATTCTCTATTTTCTATTTTCCCTTTCTCTTTATGCCTTGCCTGAATAGAAGAAGTGCATAACTTACTTCTCATATTTTGAAATTGAGATAATGATTAATAATTGAACAAAGTCATAAGAAATTATGTGTTACTTTGAGAAAATTGAAAGAAAACAAGGTCCAAGGATGAACTCTTCCAAATAAAAAAAAAATCACTGATTTCAAAAGCTTTCTTTAGGGTAAATACTTGTCAAGGTAATGAAAGACAGTTTCCTTGCTAGAGATGTACAAAAATGAGAATACAGATGAAAGCTGTGAAAGCCTTAATACCATGATGGATGTCCCATGTGCATCTTAGATAGGGTATACATTCATATCATTGCATGATCATTCATTACAGATCCGATCTTAGTTCAGGCCAAATCATTTTTAGACTCACGATATAGTCTCAGTCATTAATTTACAACCTCAACTTAGTCTTGGTCGCTCTCAGACTCACGACATCATTCCAGTCATCTTATCTCTGCTCAGGCCAGATCATTTTAAGACTTGCGACATCGTTCTAGTCATTAATCTATGACCTTGACTCGGTCTTAGTCACTCTCAAAGTGGCATTGTCCCAGTCATTTGATCTCAGTTCAGGTCAAATCATTTCAAGACTCGCAGCATCATTCAGTCATTAATCTATGACCTTAACTCGGTGTTGATTGCTCTCAGACTCGCAATATCATCACAGTTATATGTTTTCAATTCAGGCCAGATCATTTTAAAACTCGCAACATCATTTCGATCTTTTATCTTTAACCTTGACTCGGTCTTGATTGCTTCTAGACTTGTGACATCGTCCTAGTCGTCTGATCTTGCTACAAGCTAGATCATTTTCAAATTGATGGTGTTGTCCTAGTCATTTATCTTTGACCTTAACTCGGTCTTGATCGTTTGCTGACTTATGGCATTGTCCCAGTCATTCGACCTCGACTCGATCCTGATCACTTTTTGACTTACGGTTCATTTTCGATCAGTTTTCTCGTTGATTTGACTCTAACAATGTGGGTGTCTAGGTTTTTGCATCATCTCTGTTTAACAATGATGTGCAAAGAGGGGCAGCTGTAGACATCTATCTGTGTCCGAGGTCCATTGCATCAATTTTTATTATTTTTGCCACTATTGTTACATTACTATACTATTATTATATTACTACTATACTATTATTATTTTATTATTATATTATTATTATGGTATGTTGCTATTATATTACTATTATTATATTAGTATTATATTATATTATAGTATATTATTATATTATATTAGGTTATCATATTATGGTTATTATTATTATTATTATTATTATTATATTTGATAGTATTATTATTTTTATTATTTTCATCATATTTTCTTTCCTTTTTCTTGATCGGGGCTAAACAAATTATGGAAACTGAAATTGAATCAGTCATTCAAAGGTTTATAATCTAGAATCATGTCTAGATAATGGTTAAATTCAATGGTGATCAAATTAGTGAACAAAATCACGTTCGGGTAGAATTCAATCCCAGGATTTAAGCCTAGGATTGATTCTGTCCATTTTCTTAAATCTATTTTAAGGGTGCTTATAAATTGAACAAGGAATCAGAGGAATGACAGAGAAAAAAGGTAGTGAAAAAGCTGGGGTTATTATTTTGGAAATAATTTGGGCAGTAGGGTTTTTTGGAAAATCTGGTTTTCTGGGATTTTGATTCTTAGGAGTTCTAAGTTTGATATAAAGTTTCTAGGTTTAGATTTGGGGTTCTAAGATTAGGTTTAGATTTCTAGAAGATTTCAGAGAGAAGCAAGAAAAGTTAGGGAATTTCTAGGTTTTTTTCTAGAAATTTGGGTTTGAAGTTTGAATGTTTGAATTTTTTGGTTGGTTTTGCTAGCGAAGTTTGAATTTTTTGACGAGATTTTGGCAAGTTTTTCAGAAACCAACACTAAAATTTGGGATTTCTGAAGCAAAAAAACACTGAAAGTAGCTTTTATGCTGGTCCAAAACAACAATGTTTTGAACACCCCAGATCCATGCGTCTACCCGACACCCTACGTTAAGATCTGTGTGCAGACCTGACTCGTTTCACATGTTTCTTTTTTTCATTTTCATTTTATTTTTGGATTTTTTTGATTTTCTTAAAATTTTATTTTATTTTTAGTATTTTTTTATTTAATTTTACTGGTTTTCAAAAAAAAAAAAATCTAGAAAACAAAAGAAGCAAAGAGTAAAAAAATCTTTTCAAAAATAAAAAAGCTAACTTAAAAAAATAATTTCAAATAAATTTAAAAAATAAGTCTAAAAAAGAAATCTTTATCAAAAAAATTTGTGAAATCTACCAAACTATTGAAAAATTTCATAAATTAATTTTTAAAAAAAGAATAGTAGAATAATTTTTTTCTCTAAACTATTAGAGGATTATTTTTAAATTAAATCCTACCAAACTATTAGGAGGCTTAATAAAACTCACAAAATTTTTATAAATCTTTTTACAATAAAATCTCACTAAACTATTAGAAGATCTATTTTAAAGTAAGTCCTACCAAACTATTAGGAGACTTTACACATATTTTGGAGTAAAATAAATCAATAAATTTGATGATGAAACCTCTTTAGATTGAGACACTAGTATTTATGAATACTCTTGAGGTGAAAGAATTATCTTAAATTGCTACCAAACTATTATGACAATTTTAAGACTAATTTTTAATATTAAATAATTTGGTAAATTACAAATATGGTCAAGGCTTGGATAATTTGAAATCAAACTAGTGCCATCCTTTGGATGGGCGTTGTGGGGGTGTTATAACCTTTCCCACATGTAACCGTACTCTCAAACCCAAACTTTGATTTCTTAGATCAGAATCTATTATTAAAGATACCTAAATCAATCTTGAGACTCTTCTTTAAAAATGATAGATTAGGTGACCAATTACACCTAAACAAAAAAGATTGGTGCGACTCTTCTAATTTATGTCTAGCGATAGGTCCACAGATCTATACATTCTGACATCTGAAATTTTTTAGAAAAGATTGGGTTTTGGGAAGAACATGTGAATTTTTTAATTGAATTTTCTAGTGAGGTTTAAATTTTTTAGTGGGATTTCGGTGACTTTTCCAAAAATCGGTGGGTTTTCTTAGTTTTCGGTTGAAGTTCTGATGGTGTTCTTGCATTTTTTAGAGGGAAAAAGTGTTTCAGGGTAGAGAGAGAGGGAATAGAAAGCATATGAGGCAAAAACGTTGGAAGGTGGCTTTTATAAGGTGCTAAAATGACATCGTTTTGGATAGCTCAGGATCCGTGCGTGACCCATTGACTCGTATGCTGACTTAACCCGAATCGTAAGTTTTCCTTTTTCATTTTCATTTTATTTTCTGATTTTATTTTTTATTTCATTATTTTAATTTTTTATTTTATCTTATTTTTTTGGTTTTTATTTATTTGCATTTAGTATTTCAATATCTATTAAAAAAAAGAATCTTTTCCTTTTGGAAAACGAAAAGAATAATAAATAAATAAACCTTTTCAAATAAGTTTAAAAGACAAAAAAAATAAAAAAAAATTTCAAATAAAAATCCTTACAAAATAAATTCATGAATTATATCAAATTATTGAAAAATTTTCATAGATTTATTTTTTTAAAATAGGATCCACCAAACTATTGGGAGTTCCATGAATCATTTTTTTAAAATAATAATGAGAGAAAAATAAAAAAATACTTTTATCCTCCAAACGATTAGAGGATTGCTTTTTAAATTAAGTCTTAACAAACTATTGGGATACCTAATGAAATTCTAAAAAATTTGGTAAACATTTTTGTAATAAAATCTCAACAAATTATTGAGAGATGTGCTTCAAAGTAAGTCCTACCAAACTATTAGGAGACTTTACTAATTTTCTTGAAGAAAATACATTAATAAATCCAACAACGGAGCATATTTGAGATGGGACACCAATCTTTATGAATACTCATGAGGTGAGAGAATTATTTTAAATTGCTACCAAACTATTAGGGTAATTTTAAGATTAATTCTCAATACTAAATATTTTGGTAAAACATAAACATTTTTAAGGCTTGTATAATTTGGAATCAAACTGGTACCATCTTTGGAATGAGTGTCATAAGGGTATTGTAACATTCTTCACACGTAACTATATTCCTGAACCTAAAATATAGTTTCATGGATCAGATTCGATTAGGTGGTCAATCACACCTAAATAAAAAGAATTGGTGGTGACTCCCTTTAATCCATGTCTAGTGGTAGGTACACAGATCCATACGTTATGATAGTATGGTGACTCTACTGGGGACATCGAGAGTCAAGCTAGTAAATGATTCCTTATTATCCAAGCGTTGCTTAATAAAATTGGGATTTTTTTCTCTTTTTCCTATTTACTTTTTTTTTATACTTGCTCAGTTATTTATTGCATATATCTATCATTCATTTGTATGTACATAACATAAAGCTCTTCACCTAAGCTCTACCTTTAGGAAGGAGTGAAGTCCTATGCCCTCGTGAGATTTCATGTCTCTATATGGGCCTGTGAATCACTCCCACTCAAATTGGACCCTTTTCGCTTAAAGCCTATGATAGGTGAAGATCAAGGTGCCTTACTAGTCTGTAATGGACGATGATGTAAGGAACAATTTAGGAACCTTTTAGAATTTATCTACACCATATGTAGTTGACTTTAAGAGCCCAACCATAGGTAGAACCACGCCTCTCTTTTGTGTTAGAAAATCCTAAATAGGACCCATGATTGGATGTTCATTTGTAAGCTTATGTATTATCTTTTTGTATATTTTTACTAACCCTATATGTTGATCTCTGTATTTATGTATTTTTTTTACTAACCCTTTTCTTTTATCATGCATTCATATTATTAGATTCATCATAAGGAATATTTGCCACAAAATAATTTTTAACAAGAAAAATCTTAGTTATATCCATGAAAAGCCTAGCAAAGTCCTCTATTGGCCTAAAAAGGGAGTTTGAGGAGTTGAAGCCTGCAAACAAAAAGCTAAAAAAGGAAATCCAAACACTGGAATGAGAAAAGGATGGGTGGAGGAGTTTATGCATTGACCTCAATACAACACAATCATCCATTCACTAAGAAGTGGCCCAACTTTTGCAAGAAAATAAACAATTGCAAGCAAAATTACAAGAAAAGGACACAATGCTCTTTGAAGCACAAAAGTATATCCATATGCTAAATGGAGTAATGATGGGAATCAAAGCACAAATGAAGACCATGACTAAAGAATGTGAGCAAGTGAAGGAAGCATATGCACAAAAACATAACCAGTTAAAGTCTTTGCTTGATCGAATCATTGTGGCTATTTACAAAGCCAAAGACATGGCAGAGATGATTGAAAAGTGGAAAGCAATGGTGCCACCAGTGGGAATACATGGTAAAAAATTGATAGATTCCTTAGTGAAGTGCAAAGACAATATCAATGGGCCATGGGTTTCTTTTCTCGGTAGTTCTAAATTTTTCACGGATGTAATAAAAGTGACTTTTAATAAAGATTTTCTTTGATAACAATTGTTATGTGGTAAATTCTCCTTATTGCATTATGTTTTTGCATTCATTCTCATAATAACTTGAGAGTTCCATAAACATCATTTTAAATTTGCATGTTATGGAAATCAAGGTTCGAGGATAGCTCAACCCTAGTATTATACCTAGGATAAAGCTAAGAAAATGGAGCAGGATAATGCAGATCATCTCGAAAGGAGAGAAAAGGCCCAGGAGATGCTTAAAAAAAAATTAAGCAAGATTTTAGACGCTCTAAAAAAGATAAACAAAAGAAAAAAAATGGAAGAAGATAGTTCATATGAAGTTATTGAGCCACTATATCCACTGGGTTTTGGTCCACATCAAACCTGAACCACTCCAAGTCTTCAACCACAACAAACTATATTCTCAAATTACAAAATGCCTTATGCACCTGATCAAGGAAATGTTCAGAGTTATACCAATTTTGTCTTCATAGAAAATGTAGAGGAGCCAATTCAAATCCGTAAATCGGATGGAATAAAAGTAGAAATGAAGTTGCATATGGCTACACCATCGAAAGATTCAAAGACTGATCAAGCCATAAACATGATTAAAGAAAGACTATGAGCTGTGGAATGCATTGATTTTTATGGCTCCATGGATGCCATCAATCTTTGTTTGGTGCCAGATGTAACTATTCTTACAAAATTCAAAGTACCAAATTTTAAAAAGTATAATGGTACTAAGTGCCTCATTACACACATTATAATATACTATCATAAGATGGTAGCATACACCAACAACGAGAAATTACTCATACAAGTATTTCAGGATAGTTTAACTAGGTTTATTGTAAGATGGTATGTTCAGTTGGATAGGACCCATATAAAATCATGAAAAGATTTGACTTGATCCTTCATAAACCAGTATCACCACATCATAAACATGACTTATGATCGTCTTTTGTTATAAAGTATGGAGAAAAAAATACTTAAATCTTTCAAAGAGTATGCCTAAAGGTGGCGGGATGTCGTTGTTCAGGCACAACCTTTCTTAATAGAGAAAAAAATGATAGTACTATTTGTAAGTACTCTAAAGTAGCTGTACTATGAAAAGATGATAGGAAATATGACTAAAAATTTTATTGATATGGTGGTTTCAGGGGAAATCATTGAAAATGCAACCAATAGCGATAAATTGGAAGAATGAGAGTCTTCTATTGCTAAAAAAATGACTAAAAAAAAGGAAAGTGAGACTCGAGCTATGAGTTTCGACAGGCAACAATTCAAAAATTACCCTCAACTGATTTATCTCATATATTATTCTGTTATAAATCATGCTTCTATTGTAGTTTACTAATCAACTCCATGACTTTCTTATCCATTCACACATAGGCCTTCTGTTTGTTCAACTACCCCAACAAGTGATGTACAGGAATCACAGAATCGAGAAAAACCTACATTTGACCCTATTCTTATGAGTTACATTGATTTGTTCCAAGAGTTTTAGAAGAACCATTTGATTGCTCTCGTTCCTTCAAAACGACTTGAACCTCTTTATCCCAAATGGTATGACTTCATTGTTCACTGTAACTACTATTTTGGGGTGGCAGGCCATTCCATCAAAAATTATATCCCTTTGAAATATATGGTGCAAAGTTTGATCAAAGAAGGGTTGATAAATTTCAACACCAGTGGAAACACAGCATCTAATGTCAATAGTAACCCATTGCTCAATCATCTAAAGGCATGATTTTAGAAAGATTGATTGGAACTGATTGTCATTTTAGGATTTCTTGAGAATATGGATTTTTTTTATGTACTTAGATTTCATCTTATTTTTCATCATTTTTAATAAAGTGACATGTTTGATGCATTTTCATGATATTCTTGTTTTGTGTGAATCCCTATTATTTTTCTTTACTTTCTCATACTTTTTTTTCATATCCATTTTTTTATTCTTAATAATAAATGTTCAAACAGTTATGAAGATAATTCAGGATTTAATTTTGAGAACATTATTCATGATGATTAGATTGATAGATGAAGATTATTAGAACTGTTGAATAAAAAAAAGATAAATCGAGTGAAAGGTTTTGAAAGTGATGCAACACATGATCTTTGCAATTGTTCATTCACAAATCTGCTCTTGATCAATAATTGTTCTTCATTAAGAGTATTCATGTTCAAAATGAGAAATGACCATCTTTCTTCTATCCTTAAAAAAAAAAATTATTCTTTGCTACCCCATTTAAGCCTATTGAAATTCTTTTAAAGAACCCTAACCAAGGATCACCCCACACTAGAGAGCAAAGTTTGAGAAACTTGTTCATCTTTAGGGGCAAAGCCCTTTTATGATTAAGCTTCGTTGATAAATGAAGAAAATGAAAAAAAGAAAAAGAAAAATGAAGGAAAAATTGATGGGGCAAAATGCCAATGTGCTCCACCAAAAAAAAAAAAAGAAGAAAAAGAAAATTAATGGGGTAAAATGTCAAAGTGCTCTACATGAAGAAATGATCCCTAGTTTGATTACCCTATAAATACAACTTGGGCTTATTTTATCCATTTGTTTCATAACCCCTTACCTTAGCCTACATTATATCCCTTAAATGCTTATTTTGATCGGATGTGAATGTTCGAATTGGAGAATCATGAATTGAATTAAGGTAGACTTGCCATCGAATTGTTTGAGACTTTGATTAAAGTGCCACTGATGGATAAAAAGGAAATGAAAAGAAAAAGAAAAATGAGGTGTTAAAAAAAATAAAAAAAGAAAAAAAATTACAAAAAAAAAGAAAAAGAAGAGGAAAAATGAGACTTAGACTAAAAAGCTAAAAGGACAGTTTAAGCAAATATGAAAACTTGGAAACATAGCTCCATATGAGGGTCCTAAAAATGAGGATGATATTGATGGAGTCACATTTTTTAAGAAGAATTCTGAATTAGAGTTCAAAATTATCTGAATAATCATTATTCGAGATGCTAAGATCCCATTTACACAATCACAACCTTTTATCTTTGAGTTGTTCTTAACTATACCATATTTCTTTACAATAATAAAGATTCATTTTTAGCATTCTTTACCTAGTGTACATTTCTTAAACGAATCAAGGAAGTATATCATGTTTGTTACTAATTTGAATGATGACAAAAAAATTAATGACAATGTTCGTAAAAGATTATTCCATTTTTTTGAAAAAAATACAAGATGAGAGAAGTGACAGAAGCTTGAAAAAACAATTTAAAAAAGGGGCAACAAGGTGACCCAATGATAAATTCAGTAATAGATTGGTTGACATGACCTATGAGTCATGACCAATTGAAAAGAATCATATGGATTAGCTAATAGAATTTGTTCTAAGATTATTAATACTAAGAAGCTAAGAAAGACTAGTGGAGTCTTGAAAATCTTATCACCATAATTGAAATTTCATGACATCGGCACTACATAAGACATGCATTTGCATCGTTGCATTATCCCTTATCACTCATTCGATATTGGCTCAATTAAGATCATTTTTTTGACTCACGATTTTGTTCCAGTTATTCACCTTTGACTTTGATTAGGTCATAGTCACTTTATCTTTTAGAGTCGCAGTTTTATTTCAGTCATTCGATCTCCGTTCAGTCCAAATTAATTTTCTAACTTGTGGTTTCATCCCAGTCATTCATCTTCAACCTCAACTCAGTCTTGGTTGCTTTATCTTTTATACTTACAGTTTCATCCTAATCATTCAATTTTGGCTCAGTCTAGATCATTTTTTTGACTTTTGATCTTGGCTTAATCCAGATCATTTTTCTCGATTTGTGTCTCAATCCTAGTCATTCTTACTTATTGATTTGGCTTTTATTTTTTGGACTAAAACAAAATGGATGTCTAGGTCTTTGCATCATTTTTGTCTAATAGAAATATGCAAAGAGGGGTAATTGTAGAAACCCATCTATGTGTATGGTCAATTGAATTGATTTTCATCATTAGTATTATTTTGGTATTATATTATTTTTTTTTATTGTAGTATATTATTATTATTATTATTATTAGTACTATAGTATAATATTGCATTATATTTTATACTATTATTATTATTATTATTATTATTATTATTATTATTATTATATGGTATTATATTATATTTTTTTCCTATTATTATTTTTTATTTTATTTTTTCTTCCTTTCTCCTTAACTACCAATAGAAAGAACTGAGAATTAAATTTCTTGAATCAAAGGAATCCAATCTCTAATAGATAAAGGCTTTAATTCATAATCAAAGGATTTTCAAATCAATTAACAAAGAACCTGACCTAAATTGAGGTTCGGATAGAATCCAATACTAGGATTCAAGCCTAGGATTGGTTCTATTTGATTCCTGACATTAGTCCTAAGTGTGGCTATAAATTGAATGGAGGAATAGAGGAACAGGACATGGTTAAAGGAAGGGAAGAAAATTTTAGGGATAGAATTATGGGTTTCTACTGAGATTTTGTAGGTTTTGGGAATTTTAGGGATTTAGATTTATAGGGTTGATTTGGAGTTTTTAGGTTTAGATTTAAATTTATGGGATTAGGTTTAAGTTTTTGGGAGTTTTCTGAAGAGATCGAGGTAAAATTTGGGGAATCTGAAAAAATTTTGGGATTTTATGAAAAAAATTGGGTTTTGGGAAAAATACTTGAATTTTTTAGTGGAATTTTCCAACGGGATTTGAATTTTCCAGTGGGATTTCGGTGACTTTTCCAGAAATTGATGGAGTTTTCAATTTTTGGTTGAATATTCAAATAACTTTTCCATAAACCAGTGGCTTTTCTCAAATTTCAATTGAAGTTCCTGTAGTGTTCTTAGGTTTTTTAGAGAGAATGCAGAGTATTTTCGAGGTAGAGAGAAAGGAAGCAAGGAGCGTCTAAGGCAGAAACTCTAGAAGTTGGCTTTTATAGGGTGCTAAAATGACATGGTTTTGGATAGCCCAGGATCTGCGCGTGACCTGTTGACCTGCGTACTGACTCGACCCAAATCGCAGGTTTCTTTTTTCCATTTTTATTTTTTTTATTTTATTTTTTTATTTCATTATTTTAAGTTTTTATTTTATTTTATTTATTTTTATTTATTTGCATTTAGTAATTCAATATCTATTAAAAAAAGGAAAAGAATCTTTTCTTTTTGGAAAATGAAAAGATTAATAAATAAAAAATAAATAAATAAACCTTTTCAAATAAGTTTGAAAGACAAAAAAAAAATAAAAAAATAAAAAAATCTTTTTCAAATAAAAATCTTTACAAAATAAATTCATGACTTCTACCAAATTATTGAAAAATTTTCATGGATTTATTTTTTAAAATGGGATCGACCAAACTATTGAAAAATTTTGTAAATCATTTTTAAATTATGTCTTACCAAACTATTGGAGAATTAATGAAATTCTTAAAAATTTTATAAATATTTTTGTAATAAAATCTTACCAAATTATTAAGGGATCTACTTCAAAGTAAGTTATATCAAACTATCGAAACACTTTACTAATTTTCTAGAACAAAATATATCAATAAATCTAACAATAGAACCTCTTCATAAGACACTAGTCTTCATAAATACTTTTAAGGTGAGAGAATTACCTTAAATTGCTACCAAACTATTGGGGTAATTTTAAGATTAACTCTCAATAATAAATATTTTGGTCAAACATAAACATTTAAGGCTTGTATAATTTGGAATCAAACCGGTATCATCTTTGGGATGGGCATTGTAAGGGTGTTATAACATTCCTCACGTGTAACCTTGTTCCTAAACCTAAAATCTAGTTTTATGGATTAGATTCGATCAGGTGGCCAATCACACCTAAATAAAAAATATTGGTGGCAACTCCCTTTAATCTATGTCTACTGGTAGGTCCACAGATCTATATATTATGACAATTAAAAAGCAAAAACAAATTGAAAACAAAAAGAAAATTTTGAATGTATTTTTTTTTTACTATGCCTTTTGTTCATTTATATCTGTATATATTATTCTAAATAAATTAGAAAACATTTGCACACATGATGAGACATTGCATTTCATGCATGAGCTTTATACCCGAGGTATGTCCCTTATAGAAAGAAATAAAGTACCTATGCTCTCATGAGATGATAACCTTTGTAATGGTAAGTGAAATACTTTCACTCGAATTGAACCCATTCTGTGCATAGCTTATAATGGGTGAAGATCAAGGTGCTTTACTAGTCCATGGTGGATGGCAATGGGGAACAATTTGGACGCCTCTAGATGTATATCAATCTGAATCAAACATGTAATAAGCCGTAAAAAGCCAACCTTAAGTAGAGCTTCATCTACCTGATTGTAGAAAATACCTAAAATGAAAACATGTAGGAATAAAAGTTGTGTGTAATAAAAAACAAAACAAAACAATGAAACAAAAAATGAAAAATCTCATAAAAAATATAAAAAAATATTTTTTCAATCTTAAACCACATCTTCACACTAACTTAATTTTGTTTTGTTTTCTTTTTTCTTTGCATAAATCATATCATATAGTTCTATTTTGAGGTATTTGCTCTAGGATATCTTTCTTATGAGAAATTATTCACGGATCACTTAGAACTACAGATTTGCTCATCTTCTATCAATATCCCATATGAGTCATATAATGAATTATATGTTTAGTCGAAAGAAACTCTGTAAAAGAATGAAGATTTTTTGCTTATAGTTATGTGTTTGAGTTACTTGATAAGGTACATTTGGATCTTATACAAAATAATTTAAAAAACTTAGTCATCATCTAGGGTCAATTAAGTGAAGAAAAAAAAAGCTTTTGCAAGAGGTACGAGCAGATTGCATCCCTCATTATGGTAGTGATCGAGGAATAGTTAGTTAGGACAGCTATATAGTTTTAAGACCCGTCCTATAGATGCTTCACTTTTAATCAAAAAGATTTCATGCCAACCATTAAGGAGTACTCGATTTTGCTTGGGATAGAATTGTAGTGTCCAAATAAAATGTTTAACTAAAAGCCAAAATCAGGTTATCATAAAAAGTTGGCCAAGCTTATGGGGGTTAAAGTGAAAACCATAGATTCCTTCACAAAGCCTAAAGGTGAACATCACAGTATCCGTTGGAACTTTTTTTAAAATTTTACTTAAAGGCATTTAGATGATGATCAAAGCATGCCTGTGTTTGCTTTAGCATTGTAAGGCTTGGTGATCTTCCTGAAGACCTTAGGCTACATCAAGATAATGGTGGTAGACTTTTTCGAGCAAATTAAAACCCAAGCAATAAATCTTACACTAGCAGTCCTAGCCGAAACCATCAAGTCATTGCATTTTTGTCAATGAAATGGAAAATGATGGTTTATAAGATGTGCACCATTATTATATGTGTAGGTTAAAAATCATTTCAAGTGTAAGAAAGGTGCATTCTTAAAGTTGTATCTTCGAAACAAGGCTTCAATCAAAAAGTTCTACAAAAGCTAATGGCTGATATTGAAGACTAAGAATGGTTCTATTCTAATGAAGGCTTACCAATGATGAAATAGAATGGATGGCGTCATGGATGCCCCATATGCCCATGTTGTATCAAGGAGGAAATGAACTGTGGATACCACTGTTAGGACTATGGGGTGTGGTAGGTCACGTTTTATTAATGGTGTTTAAGCAATTTGGTGCAAAGCAGTTTGTTCTTGCCATTCATGGCCTAGTTCAAGTAGAATTCACCTACGATGAGTCTAATCCATCAAGAACCTCCGAGCAGTTAATTCAAGCATAGAAGAAAACACAAAGGATGAAACTGGTGCCTCTCTTTGACAAAGTCACTCTAGATTACCAGATTTGGAAAGTGAAGCAACTCAGAGCATAGTACTCCTTCTTGATGACGGCTCATATCAATAAACTAAACTTTTGGCAAAAGTGCAATAATTAGAAGTCGAATTTTGTTAGGAAAAAATTAAAAGTAGAAAAAAAAGAACTAAGAAGAGAAAATCCAACACTTTACGAGACGATGGAATAGTTTAAATACAAAGAAGAAGTATAGGGAAGCATATTGGAGAAAGTCATAAAAGAATGGGATGTGGCCAACAATGATTTAAAAGATTTGCACTAAGAAAACAAGAGATTGTGAGTCCAATTCGAGACTAGAAAAGTTACCAAGTCTTACCTTAGTCGATAATGTAAAATGGATGAGGTCTCAGAGGAAGTGAACTAATAAAAAAGCAAAGCTCTAGAATAGGAAAAAAAACCATCAGAATTTCTTAAGAATGTTAGAATTAAGAGGGATTATACTCTACAGCTTTAGCAAGATTGGTTGAATGCCCAAGAAAAAAAAAGGAAAAATTGAAGGTTATGCTCATAAAAGAGAGAAGAAAGCACTTTAAAGTACTAAACAAAAAAGAATCACTTTACCAAGTAATCAAAGGGTTGAAGCTATAACTACAAGACCACAAGAACCATATTTCAACAATAATAGATAAGTGATAGAGAAGGAAAAAAGATTGGATTTTCACATATGATTTAGAAAAAAATGTCTGCATAAGATGCAGAGCAAAAAGCTTAGGGAGGCAACAATATATAGAGCACTTGACCAATCAAGTTTGTAAGGTAGTAAAAAAGGCATGAGAGATGGTTGAAAAGGTAGAGGCATTAAGAAAAGAAGTCAATCCAGTAGGAGAATATAGACAATGCCTACTAAACTTTCTAGATGAAGCCAATAATCATTATGAGCAAGTCAAATGCTTTTATGGATATAATTCTAGAATGATAAATCTCATGTAATAAAAGTTGTATGAAATCAATAAGATTTTCTAGTATTGAAATTCTTCCAAGAGCAAATATCTTTCACTTGCATTCATGCATCATGTGCACTATTTTTACAAACCATATTTTTAAAAAAAGCCACAAAAAGAAGAGAAAAATAAAATTTCCAACACATGGCATTTTGATTTTTGAAAATTTATGGTTATAAAGGTTTAATAATAGCTTGTGCCTTAAAAATTTTGACTTAAGTTACTCATCATTCATACAACACCAGAGCTCAAATAAAAATCATGGGGTAGGGACATGCCAATCAATTTGAAAGGATTGAGATGACTCAAGAAGAATTAAAATGGAATCTTAGTAAGAGAATAGACATGCTAAAAAATATTAACAAAATAAAAGTGGTGGAAGGAAATCTTAGTTCTCAAGAGTAATAGCTAGACAAGGTGGATCCTATATACCCTCCAAGGTTTGAGCCATAGTCGACCCAACCTTTTTAAAAAGCTAGAGTACAAATTCCTACTCTTAGAGGATATTCATATCCTTATCTAAAAATGACATCCACACTTGCTTCAGGACAATTTTAAAATTTTGCTAATCCTGTCATGATAGAAAAACTATTCGAGCCAATCTTGACTCCTGACTTAGATAATCCTAAGGAGAGAGAAAAGATAAGGATAAAAACATCTAAAAAAGTGAAACATATTAGTGCCTAACAAAAGATGAAATTATTAGAAGAAAGACATAAGGCCATAGAGGGAATAGATTTTTATGGCTCCATAGATGTAGTCGAGCTTTGTTTCATCCCAAACGTAGTCATTCTACCAAAATTCAAAGTCTCTGAGTTTAAAAAATATGATGGCATAAAATGTCTAATGATTCATGTCACCATGTATTGACGAAGATGGCAATGCATGCTTATGATGAAAAGTTATTGATGCACATATTTTAGGATAGCCTTACGGGTTTTATAGCTAGATGGTATGTTCAACTAGACAAGACTCCTATTCATGCTTGGAAAGAGCTCACTAGGGCATTCTTTACATAATACTAGCATGTCATAAATCTGGGTCTAGATCATCTGTCTCTACAAAGCTTGAAAAATAAAGTAATAAAAAACTTTAAGAAGTACACATAGAGATGGAAAGATGTAGCCGCACAAGTTTAACTTTCCCTCATTGAGAAAAAGACAATTGTCCTATTTGTGAACACCCTAAAGCGCCTTACTATGAAAGAGTAATAGGTAATGTAACCAAAAACTTTGTAGATATAGTGATATCAGGAAAGATTATTGAAAATACAATAAAAAAATGGCAAGCTCAATGTAATAGAGACAATCAAAGTGAAGAAAGATAGAGTTCCTATAAGAAAAAATAAAGCCCAAACAGTGAACTATGTAGGGTAATAGTTCAGAGGTTTACTCTATACCTCACACTAGTATACCAAGCCCATTACCCTTTCATAAATAATATTACATCCATCCATCATCCATATCAGTCGTATTAGTCGATACAACAACCGGCTTATCCATCACATTTTCAACAATCCTTTCAAACACCCACCTATGCATACAACTGTCCTGTTGCACCTACTAGGCCAAAATAGAGACCCAACCTAAATAGTGATCCAAAAGGCCTAAAAAAAATACCTAAGAAAAAATCACTTTTGACCTTATCCCTATAACATACATAGATCTATACCTTCAACTTATTAAGAAATATTTACTAGCCCCTGTTATTGTTGAACCATTAAAACTTTTGTTTCTCAAATGGTATGATCCTAATGCATATTGTGATGATCATTAAGAAAATCTAGGTCATTTTATGAAAAATTGTACTACTTTGAAGCATAAAGTGCAAGGGTTGATTAATGAATGGGTGTTAAACTTTGAGAGAGAGACTCTAAATATTAATGAAAACCTTTTACCAAATCATACTAGACCATCAATAAATGCTTTGATTGATGGGCAAACATGCCATGTGAAGAAAATGATAGATATAGTCAAGATTTCAATGGCTAAGGTGTTTGAAGCTTTAGTCAAGGTTGATATGTTAAAGTTAATAATACTTTATAAATGCTCCAAAAAGATTAACTCCACTGAGACCTACGACTATCATAAAGGTGTTTTAGGGCATTCTATAGAGAGTTGTGACTAATTCCGTCAAAAGATGCAAAAATTGATGGATATGGGTCAGATAGAGTTTCATGAAAAAAGATAAGATAAAATGAAAGCTAAAGCATTTACTGTGGATTCAAAGAATAGGTTTATGCGTAGACCGATAACTATCTATTATGACAAAAGCTGACCCTAAGGCTAGAAAAGCCTATATCCCAATCAATAGTGACAATTAAAATCTTTGGACGTTTTCCATTCTAGAATGACAAAATAGTACCATGAAAAGTACAATTATGATATCGTGGTTAATTCAGATACTCAAATATAACGGGTATATGAGGTATACCCGGAGTGGGAGATGTTACACTTTAGAAACATTAGAGAAAGCTCGAAAAGAAAAAAGAAAGGTTAGAGAAAAATAAGGAAGTCAGAGTAATCTTGTGACGGCCTTTGATAAATGATGTCAGAAGTAGGTTTTTGAGAATAAAGCATGTTAATTTTTAAAACTAATAAAATATAGTGAGTACAGCATGGTAGAATAATTGAACAAGATGCCAACTAGAATTTTGCTATTGTCATTATTGCTAAGCTCAAAGTAACACCATAATACTTTACTGAAAGTACTTAATCATGCATATGTATCCTATTAGTTGAGTACATGAAATAGCTTGTCAATAATCTGACAATTTCAAACTACATTTCTTTCAGTGATAAAAAGATTCTTCTTTAGGGGTGAAAAAGTACTAAGGCTCTTCACATTACTATAAAGTGTCAGAATCATATAATAACTAAGGTTCTGATTGACAATGGCTCATCAATCAATGTTATACCTATGACTATTATGGTAAAATTGTTAGTTAATGGATCTTCTATAAAGTTTAGTCATATGGTTGTTTTAGCTTTCGTTGGGATTCAAAGAAAGGTATTGAGAGGTATAAAAATGCCATTGCAGATTGCCCTTGTACTTTTAATGTAAAATTTTAAGTTATGGATATCTCTCCTTTATACAATTACTTATTAGATAGGCTATGAATTTATATGGTAGGGGTTCCATCTTCATTGCATAAAAAAGTCAAATTCATTATTGATGGAAAGCTTACATATGTGATAGAAGAAAAAAATTTATTGATAACACAACCGATAAATACTTTTTATGTGAAAGTGACAGATGAAGCCTTAAAGTGCTCTTATAGATCTTTTGAGATTATCAAAATAACATATGTGGTTGAAGGATCTAAATTATATTTACTGCACCAGTCTACCACCACTAAAATGATCATTAAATAGTTTATTAGGATGGGATGACAACCTAAAGCTAAACTTGAAAAGAATCTACAAGAAATTACAAAGTCGTTAACAATATATGATAAGAAAGACAGATTCAGCTTGGGTTATAAATTGACAAGAGGAGACAAAATGAAAATCTTAAATGAGAAGAAAGAAAAGAGAATGGCTAATCTTAAGGGATATGAGATAGAGTCAAAGCTGATGGTTATTCTTTACTTGTATAATTCTTTTTGTTTAGGAGTTTGTATTTACCCAGATTCATTTGAAGCCCCAAGTGTGGAGCTAATTGAAGTTTTTTCTATGCTAGCCATTTAAATGGTGGATGGGAAAGTAAAGAAAAGTTTGGATGAAAAGCTGTTTGTGCACCTTTGCCTTCTAAATTTTGAGTTGAATAATTAAAAAGTCATGAAGCTACTTGTTGTCTTTAAAACTTTTGAAAAGTAATATACTGTGAAACTTTAAATCCCTAATTGCTCTCTATGAGCATTAAAAGATCTTTTATGGTGTGTTTATGTTTATTGTTTTAATAAAAGACTTAAAAAGATGCATATACATTTCTTCTATTTGCTTTCACTTTCATTTATTCAATCCATTTCTTTTTTTATTATACCTTAATCATTTTTTTTACCATTTTCACTTTTGAGTGCTAATATTCTCTTCATCTTACCTTTTTACAGGGTCCTAACTAATGAACGTGAAGATAATCATGATAATAATTTTGGATTCAATTTTGAAAACCTAATTTAGGTTGATAAACTTGATAATAAAAAATATTCAAATAATTACACATTATCTTTTGATTTGTTGAAATTAATAAAACATGAAGATAAGCCAATTGAGCCCTACAAGAAAATTACCAAATTAGTAAATTTGGGGGATGATGAAAATAAAATAGAGGTTAAAATTGGTATGTCTCTTTCACCAGTTGATTAGCAAAAGCTAGAAGAATTATTTTGAGAATACATTGATGTGTTTGTATGGTCTTATTAGGATATGTCAAGACTCAATACTGATATTTTAGAGCACAAATTACCTTTGAAATTGGATGATAAGCCAGTGCAGCAAAAACTAAGATGCATGAAGCCAGAGATGTTGAAAATTAAAAAGGTGGTGAAAAAGCAATTTGATGTTGGATTTTTAGAGGTGGCAAAATATCTTGAATGGGTTGCCAATATGGTGCTTATTCCTAAGAAGGATGGAAAGGTAAAAATATGTGTTGATTATCAAGATTTGAATAGGGTGAGTCCCAATGATAATTTTTCTTTATCCTATATCGATACTTTTATGGATAACACTGCTAAGCATTCCATATTTTTATTTATGGATGGCTTTCTAGGCTATAATCAGATTAAGATGGCTCAAGAGAATATGGAGAAAATAACATTTGTAACTGTGTGAAGGACATTCTGTTACAAAGTCATGCCTTTTAGGTTTAAAAATGCTAGTGCTACTAATCAAAGAGCGATAGTAACTCTTTTTCATACCTTGATGCATAAAGAGATAGAAGTGTATGTGGATGGTATGATTACAAAATTTCATGAAGAAGAAAATCATGTAGTCAATCTCAAAAGTTGTTTGATAGGTTAAGAAGATTCTAGTTAAAGTTAAACTGTGTCAAGTGTATATTCAATGCTAAATTAGGAAAACGGTTAGGCTTTATGGTTAGTGAAAGAGGAATAAAAGTGGATTCGAACAAAAGTATGTGCTATTCAGAACTTATCCCTCCTTGTACTCGAAAAAAAATGTAAGGCTTTATGGAGAGATTGAACTATATTGCTCGTTTCATCTCTCAACTCACCTACAAGTGCGATACCATTTTCAAGCTTCTTAGAAAACATGGTCCATGAGAATGGAATAATGAATGCCAATAAGCTTTTGATAAAGTCAAAAAATACTTATTAAATCCACTTGTGTTGGTGCCACTAGTTTCAGGAAAGCCTTTGATTTTATACTTAACAGTGCATGAAAATTCAATGGGAAGTGTATTGGGCCAAAGAGATGAAACCAACAAGAAAGAACAAATAATCTACTACTTGAGCAAAAAGTTTCCTAATTATGAGTCCAAGTATTCATCATTAGAGAAAATTTGCTGTGCACTAGCCTGGATAGCTTGAAGGGTCAAGCAATACATGCTTTATCACACTACTTGGCTTATAGCAAAGTTGGATCCTATTAAGTATATCTTCGAAAAGCCTTCATTGATAGTGAGAATAACACGATGTCAAGTTATGCTTTCAGAATATTATATTATCTATGTAACTTAAAATGCAATTAAAAAACGTGTAATAGTTGAGTCTTTTACTGGTCGTGCAGCTGAAGATTATGAACCAATGAAGCTAGATTTTTCTAATGAAGATGTGATAGTCATTGAAAGGAATGAACCTGTTAGAAAGTCTTGGAAGGTGTATTTTGATGAAACTACTAACACTTTGGGTCATGGCATTAGGATAATTTTAATATCTCCTAATGGACACTGTTATCTTATCATAACTAGATTGAATTTTAACTGTATAAATAATGTGATAGAATACAAGGCTTGTATCATAGGTCTGCAAGTAGCAATTGAAAGAAAAATCAAAGTGTTAAATGTGTCTGGAGATTTAGCATTGGTCATCTATCAATTATGAGATGAATGGGAAAGGAGAGATTCATAGTTAATTCGATACCATAAATACATCTCTGAGTTAGTCAAGTAATTTGAAGAACTTCAATTCGAGCATTTACCTAGAGAGGAAAACTAGATTACTGATGCACTGGTTACTTTGGCTACAATGATTAGAATAGATGAAAATACTAAGATCCAACCCATTAAGTTGGATGTGAAAGATGTACCAGTAAATTACTCAAGTGTCAAAAAAAAAGTTGTTAGGAAGCCATGGTACCATGATATTCTTCAATATATCAAAAGTTAGCAATACCCTGAGCATGCAATAAAAAATGATAAAAGGATCATCAGAAGGCTCACTATGAGTTTCTTTATTCATGGAGATGTTCTTTATAAAAGAGGTTGAGATCAGGTACTTATAAGATGTGTAGATGCAATTAAAACAAAGAAAATTATCAAAGAAATACATAATAGGATTTGTGGGGCACTTACATATGATCACATGATAGATAGATAAATTATGAGGGTTGACTATTATTGATTGACAATGAAAAATGATTGTATTGATTATGCTAGAAGATGTCATAAGTGTAAGATTTATGCTAACAAGATTCATGCTCATTCGTCAGCTTTGCATGTTTTAACACTTTTATGGCCATTTTTTATGTAGGGCATAGATGTCATTGGTCCCATTACCTTGAAAACTTCAAATGGGCATAGATTTATCTTTGTGATAATTGATTATTTTACAAAATGGGTAAAAGTTGTATCGTACGTTAGTGGGACCTGATCCATGGTATGCAAGTTCATAAAAAAGAAGATAATATACATATATAGGCTTCTACAGATGATTATTTTTTATAATACCAAAAACTTGAATAGTAAAATAATGAATGAAGTATGCACTTTGTTCAAGATCTATCATCATAATTTGACACCATATCAACCGAAGATGAATGGGATAATAAAAGCCATAAACAAGAATATCAAAATGATCTTTAAAAAAATGATTGATACTTATAAAGACTAATATGAGAAGTTGGTTTTTGCCTTGCATGCTTATAGAACATCAATCCAAACATCTATTGGGGCTATCCCATTCTCTTTGGTTTATGAGATAGAAGTTGTGTTGCTAGTTAAAGTGAAAATTCCCTCATTAAGAATTCTAATGGAAGTCAAGTTAGAAGAAACAGAATAGGTTCAAAATTGCTACGAATAGTTGAACTTCATTAAAGAGAAAAAGCTTACAACACTTTACCATAGTCAATTGTATCAGAAGAAGATGATGAGAGCACATGATAGGAAGATTCACCCTTATCGTTTTTAAAAAAAAGATCTAGTGTTGAAAAGGATCCTTCCAAATCAACATCATAAACGAGAAAAATGGACACCAAATTGGAAAGATCCGTATATGGTGAAGAAAGCCTTTTCCTGTAGGGCATTAATTTTAGTAGAAATGGACAAAAATGATTTGCCTACTTCAATAAACTCAAATGCTGTGAAAAGATACTTCGTTTGAAAAAGATAAAAAAGAAAAAAAAAAAGAAAAATAACAAAAAGAATGACATATCTAAGTTAAAAACCTAAAAAAATAGCTTGGATGTAAAGGAAAAGCATCGTCAAGAAATGACCTCACTATACGGGGGCAAATGTAGTTTAACAAACTCTAAAAAATCAAGAAAGTCATCTGGTTGAGTTTCAAAGAAAAAAATCGATAGTATTTTGTTCATGGTTATCTTGTAATCATTACTTGGGTACATTTGTTCTTATCCAACACTTTTGTTACCATACACTTATTATCAATTTCATGAAATATGCTTTCTTTCCTTTGGGAATAATGCCTATCCATATTTTTATTTCAATTTGTCATCTTTGTTCACCTTACAAATGAATGAGAGGAATGTGTGATTGCATTTTGTTTGTCTTAAACTTATAATGATGAAAAAACATTAACACGAAAGTTCTCAACATTACTTTTTAAAAGTCAATAAAGAGATGAAAAATGACAAGAAAAGCATGAAAGACATTAATGTTGCAGACTTCTAGAAAAGAAAATTATTGTTGAGAAAGAATAAATTGGTTAGACGTTAAAAACAAATTGATGCTATGGCAATTGTTGAGAATTTTGATAAAAGAAGCAAAAATGTGAGAGACTTCGAGAGCCTTTTACCACAATTAAAAATGAATGATTTTGATTGCATTACATGTTTTACATATAGAGCACTTAGTACATGCATCCATGAGCAGTTATAATAAACACATGGACTTTCCATTCATAATGAAAAATAAAATTTTGATCTTCGAGTAAAGATAATAATTAAACAAGAGATTTTAAAAGAGAAAAATTTACTTGTTCAAAGATGAAAACTCGATTTCGAGAAAAGATGAAGAATTTTTTAAGTTGTTGAGCCTTTACTAAAAGAAGCCTTTTTCAAAATGAAGAATTTTTTTAAAAGTATTGAGCCTCTACCTAGAGAAGTTTTTGTGAAAATGAGATTTTTTTAAAATTGTTGAGCCTCTACCTAGATGAGCATTTTTTCAGATAAGAATTTTAAAGTTGTTAAACCTTTGCTTAGATGTACTTTTTTCAAGATAAAATTTTTAAAGTCGTTAAGCCTCTGTTTAGATGAGTCTTTTAAATTTTCAAGAGTAGTTAAGCTTCTGTGTAGATGAGCCTTTTAAATTTTTAAAAAAGTTATCGAGCTTCTACTGAGAAAAGCCTTTTAAATTAAAAAAAAAAATTTATGCACAATGTTTCTTCTTTCCAAACAAAATGGTTGTCTGTTTGTCTTTGCCTTATTTCTAATTCTCAAAAATAGGCAAAGAGGTGTAGCAGTAAATATCTATTTATTTATTATTATTATCTATTTATTTTTTTCCTTTTTTTTATGGCACTTTTTTACTAGCTGTTGATAGTTGTACTGCTAGTAGCTTTGACAGTCACTGGTTGTCACTTTTGACAGTCACTCTAGGGTAGGGTGGCCAAAGTTTAACAAAATTTCAGATTTTTTAGGATTTTGGTTAGGCTCTATAAATAAAGCCACGAAAGATAAAAACAAAAACGAAGAAAACCAAAAAAAAAGAAGAATCGAAAAACAAATGCAAGCAAAAAAAATGAAATAATCTAGAAAACTAAAGGGCTCTAGTAGATAAAAAAAGGGTTTTTTTGTAAAAATAACCCAAAAACACAAACAAAAAAAATCACAGTCCTTGGAATGGGAACCAACACCACTAGAAGCATAAAGTAAGCAAAAAAAAAAAAAAAGTAAAAACAAAATCATTTTAGCCAAATCTTCGAAGTCAAATTTGTGCCATTTTGAGCCTTATTTTGCAAAACTAGGACTAGATCTATGTTTAGTTGGTTGAGGGGAAGATTATTATTTTGCAAAACCAGTGAATGGTAATAGTGACAGTGACTGACGGATGCCATAGTGCACCAATGTCGGATTTTGGGAATAAGGGGTGGCTGATTGGGGTTAAAAAGATGGAGTCTAGAGAAAGAGAAAGGTAAAGAGAGAGGGAAGAAAGAAAATGAAATAAAAAAATTTTGATTTTTATAGTTGAAGAAAAAAGGCAAAACGATGTTGTTTCATGGACTTGAAGATTCCTGTGTCGACCCGGATCCAACCTGGGGTCTGCGCACCTAACTTGGCTTGCTGCTAATTTTGATTGGTACACTTGAACTAGTGCTGGAAAGCTAAATTGCTAGACGAATTGGTCCTAAATCACTCTAGATCGATATTGGACCATCGACATTGACTCCAACGTTGACTTATCGTTGATCGACATTGACCGATGGAAAATTGGTATTTTAAAATTTTTTTTTAATTATTCTATTTATTCTATTTTTATGTTATTTTTAGTATTTAGGATATGTAAAAATAAATTAATGCTGATAAAAAAGAAAACCCTAATAAAAAATATAAAATAATGAATGAATAAAAAATGAATAATGAAAAGCAAAGTCTAATTTTTTTTTTTTTTACTAAAAGTTAAAATGAACTTTATAAAACAATATAATCATAATAAAAATAATAACTAAGGATAATAATACTAACACTAAAAAATGATTTTTAAATTTTGATTTTTTTAATTTGAAAAATGGAAAATAACCAAAAATTAGTAAAAATGTAAAAGAAAAAATTATTTGATGATAAGATTCAAAGGTACTCCGAGTAGCAATACTTACGAAATCTGTAGGTAAGAAGATTTTTTTATTTAAATACCACTAACGTATTGGAGTATTTATAAAAAGTTTTTAATACATTAAAAATTTTCCTCTTTTTTGTTATTAAATAAAATAAAAATTAATTAATTTGTTAAAAATAAAATGATAAAAAGTGAGGAAAAAAAATTTATCTGATGATAAGATTCTAAAAATATTTCGAGAAGTGATGCTTTATGAAATCCTTGGATGAAAAGATTTTTAAAATATTAATAGTGTATTTGAGTCTTTATAAAAAATCTAAATATGATAAAATTTCTTCTTTTTAAAAAAAAATTTAAATAAAAATGACCAATAAAATTTTTATAAAAAAAATAAAATGTGTGTATCAATATATTATTATTCGCAATGCATGCATGATCTTATTTTTATGAAAAGTAAATACGAATTTTTTAGGATGGGATTTTAAGGTATTTTGAGAAATAATGCCTAAAAAATCTCTAGTAAGAAATCTCTAAGTGAAAAAGAGTTCTTTTAATGTTATCAACATATTTGAACATTTTAAGAATTATTTCAATAAAAAGGGTTCGAATTTATTTTTTTAGAATAAAACAAAATGACAAATAATAATAATAATAATAAACTAAAACTTTGATAAAAAAAAGGAAGTCAAGAAAATTATTTTTTAAATACCAAAACTAATACTAATTTTATTAGAATTAATAGATAACATGTAATTAATTTGTATTATCTTAAATGAATGCTGTAGGGGTATTAATATTTTCTCATGTATAATCGATTCCTGAACTCAAATTGTTTAATAAACTCTAGAATTATATTTTTAATAAATTTTAATGAATTTTAAAATCTTATTAAAATAATAAATTTTAATAAGTGTCTAATCACACCTAACCAAAAATATCAATAGCGACTATTTTTTTTCTTTTTCATTTTCGTTTCCAAATACATCAATAACTCAAAATCCATTACGACAGGGCTCTTGTGCCCACATGGCCTTAAAATGAAACTTTCTTCTTTCTCTTTCTTGGCTGTGTAGGTCCTTTCTTATCCATGATGGCCACAATTGGCCACAATTGGACAATGATCGGAAATGGAAGACTCCACTTGCCGAATCTCAGCAAGCGGGAATCGGTCCCTCCAAATTTTCGTTGCAACCCCTTTGTCAAGCCTCTTCCTAATGTTATTAGAAACTATCTTCCCCTTTTCCTACATGAACCGTGCCCCAGTGTAGCTAATATCCTCAAGTCCACAATCATCTAAAGATTTCCTGAATGCCCGCATTTGACTTTCTCTACGAGTTCCCCCTCCCTCTTTTTCTTGGCCCCACATGATTTCACTGAAATCACTCATGCACAGCCATGGTAGCTAACTATCTCTTGCAAGGCCCCTCAACAGTGCCTATGATTCATGTCTCATGTTATTGTTTGGTTCTCCATAAAACCCCGTGAGTCTCCAATTTTTTGTTCCTCCTTCCTCGGTAACCTCCATATCTATATGATTTTTGGAAAGACTTTGAAGTGTCAATGAAACCTCCTCTGTCCACAACATTGCTAAGCCTCCACTCCTTCCTTCAGCATTCACTCCGAAGCAAGATTGCAAACCACACCCTTTCCTTATTTTAACCAGCCTATTAACATGCAGTTTTGTTTCACTCAGAAAAAATTCATGGGGGTCATATTGTTTGATTATCTCTTTAAGAGCTCTGACTGCACGTGGGTTCCCAAGCCCACGATAGTCCAAGTTAAGGCCTTCATGATTCTCAACGGGACTTGAAATCAGTCTCTGTCATTATTACTGTTTCGGATCCTTCTATTCTACACTTCTTTGCATGATTGTCGAATTCTATGCCTCCTATTACCTGTCCAGGTTCCATCTTCCTTTTACCCAGCTCTAATTGGCTTTTTGCTTGCCAACTTTGTACCTGCCGTGCTATCGTTTTCCACCAATGCCTTCCCTTATTTTTTTGGCCTAGTCTTTATTTCATTGGAACCTCGATGCTACGTGATACTTTTGTTTCCATGTGTGGCATTGTGCCCACAAATCTAATATGTATATTCTATTACAACATACAAGATTATATGATCAAAATTGTTTATGTGGATACTTAGGTAGATAATCTTTTTTAATGACACATAAGGATAATATTTATATTATTTTATTTATCAAATAATATTTTTAATAAATTATTTAAATTAAATATTTTGGATAATTATTTAAATTGAAATCAATATCTATCTATGATTAAAATTTTTGTAGAAGATTTGAATTCAAATATATTAAATCATAATTTATCTTTTCTTTTTAAATTTAATAACAGTTTTAAACATATATACTTAATAAAATTTTATTTTCTATCAACTAATTCTATTTATAAATTATTTAAATTTAAAATTTTTAGATAATTATTTAAATTCAAATCAAATTCTATTAAAAATTGAAAATTATTTAATAGATTATTTAAATTTAATACTTTTAGATAAGTTAATGAATTATTAACTAAAAAGTATTTTATTTTTAAAGTAATAAAAGCTTATATCTTTATATGAAAATATGAGACATTTAAATGTTGTTAAAAAAATTAGATAAAAATATGTTTTTGCTTTGAAAACAAGTATAATGTTTTATTTATATTCTAATTCAAATATTTTTGTATTATATATTTAGTTAATTTATTTGTTTTTCTTTAGTCCATAACTTTTTTTAATTTTGCCTAGATTGATTATAATTAACTTTTTATATTATATATTTTTTTGTTTTATTCATTTCTTCAATGTTGTTATTCTCTGTTAATTTATTAACATATCTGCTTTTATTATTATATATATTTAATCTTGACAAATTAATATGTAAATTTATATTTTTTATTTTCTTTTGCTATATTTTTTATTATTAAATTTTTTTATCTACAACGAATGATATGAGAATAATGATGATCACTATCATATCTAACTTACAAAAAATACTATCAATTATATTAAAAATGATTAAAAATAAAAAAATTATTTCAAAAAAAAAGTTTTTAAGCATAAAATAAATAATTATTATTTCTCTTTTATCTAAAAAATAACTTTATTTTATTGACATATATAGAAATAATTGTTAACCCAATATATTTGTGTAATAATTACTTGAAGTATGTCAAAAATAATAACTAATAAAAAATTAATAATTATAACAAAATTAATAATTGTGATTTATTGTTCAATTAAATATATATATATACCACCTAATCAACATTATGATAAAAATAATTATTAATTTCATCTATTTAAATATTAATTCTTGATTTTTTATCAAACAAGAAAAAAATGGTAGTAAAATTTTTAGTATTTAGTAAATAAATTGAAGAAAATATTTTTTAATGAAAAAATTTATAATTCTTAAAAATTTACAAAAGTTTAGATTTTTTTCAGATAAATAATATCATTTATAATATGTATTTTATAAATTATCATTTAATTGTAACTTAACATTTTATAAATATATGATTATATATTAGATAAATTTAAAAAATAAATTTAAAATTATGAAAAATTTAATAAAAATTTCGTACATTGTACGGATTAAAAATTAGTTGTTTTGCCTCTAAATTTCTTTTTTCCACCTCATTTTCTTTACCATGTGGCATTGTCCCACTGTATTGGTTGGTTTATTGTTAAGCTTTCCAATTCTAGCTCTCACGTGAGCCGTGTTCAGTGGAGTCTCCATGCTGTCTTTCAATTTAATAGATTCCCCTGCATTATTTTCTCCATCATTCCCTCCTTGGTCAACGTCCTTAAAAGAATGATTTTTTGTTCCTTCCATTTCGCCTTTATCCCTGTTACCTCGCCATGAATTGCTGTTATTCCCTGAAATCTCTCCATTTTCCATATGCAGCTTCTTCCTTGTTTCCCTACTGCGTGCTAACCCTGGCGTTGATCTGCTACCACTTATTTTCCCACTGTACCCTGAACTTCGGCACTGCTCAGCATCTCGTTGTACTGCTGTGTTATACTTGGTGGAGGTTCGCCATAGACCTATGGGTTTGATTTTCAGAGGTGATGAGTGCAACCAGTCTCCATACTGCCTTTGTAGATTATCCGTCTGGCTAATCCCATCCACTATAAATTCTACTTCTGAATGCCCTAGGCGTCCACAAGTATAGCGAAAGAGAGGAAGCCGCTCATATCTTAGTGTACCTTGAACTGTGGTTCGTCCATCTGCTCCCCTTACTGAAACAAACTACCTAAGAGGTTTTGTTATGTCTACACTAACTCTACTCCTCGAGTGGCATGCTCTTTCTTTATTGTTTGTATCATTGTCAACCATTTGCAGATCTCCTAACGTTCTTCCTATGCTTTTTGCCACCTTCTGATTCAGCATATTTAAGGCCAGCCCATGCTTTTTAATCTAGAAGCTTGCCCTTGTAAAGACATAGTTTGCTGTACTTTAATTCCCATCATATTCACAAAAAAAGCACCAAATTCTTGTTGAAAGTCAATGGTGAACCGTCTAAAACTCTCTTTTTATCCTTTTTTGTGGCGAACTTTAGCAAGAAAAGATTTGTATCTAAGACCAAGAACTCTACTCCTTTGTTAATTTCCACACCACCTTGAGAGTTCCTATCAGTGCATCTTTATTGAAGGTTCTGTTTGTTAGGACTATTGCCATCATCCATTTTCCTTTACTTTCATTACAGTTCCCTTCATGGTTCTCCATTATTACTCGTTCTTCCTCCTCCTCCTTTAACACTAGATTCTTCCATATTCTTTCTATACCTCTCTCCTTGCTCATTTTGTTTCCTTCTCGTTTAGACTAAAAAACCATTAGGAGTCACTCCTCCAGACCACCTTGAAACCCTACTTTCGACCGTCACTGCTACTAAAAGAAACTAACCAATCCTCAAAGATCAAAGGAATGAAGAGATCCCGAGGAATAAGCCCTTATAAAAGACAAGACTAGAAAACCTAAACCTACAGAACATGTTCAGAGAACACGTACAGAGGAGACTATTTTTTTAGCTTGATTTGTAGTTTCTAAAAAAAACTGAATTTACTAGCTTTACTAAATTATTTATAAGGTTTTTGAAAATTTTGAAGGAATTAGAACTGGAATTTCAGAAATTGCATGTACCTTGCATAAAAGTAACTTATACCAATTTTCTTTTTCATCTTTTGTTATGATATCTTTTAGAATTAAATTCTCAGTTGCACTCTAATTAAGCAGCTGAGGAAAGTAAATAATAAACCAATGTTGCGGCATGGAGGATTATCATCACAAGTGCCTCTTCTGCAGCCTCAGTGACCTTTCCTACCAACACAAGGAAAACTAGTTCTTATCATTTCTTAGATGCATTTGCACAGAAATCTAACAATGACCCCAACTTTTCATTACAGCAAAATGTAGGGTAGGAAACAAGTTCAAATCACCCAATATTAGTAATGAAATATGGTAACTAATAGAATAGCCAAGCATGGAAGGGTGTAAATATGTTCAAAGGTCAGATTACCTATCCAAACCCGATGACTCGCCCAAGTTTTGAAAAAGATTGGACAAAAAATTAAAATCCATTAAAGGAGCTTGTACATAATTTTTAGACTCGTTTAAATTTTGGACCGGATTTCAAATAAAAAGTTTAAAACCTAAACTCAACTCAATTCAATTCGAATTCACATATATATATATATAAATTTTTATTTATATATATATGTGAATTATATATAAATTAATTCACGTCTATATAAAATTAAAAATAAAAATTATAGCTTTTTTATTAAACTTAATTTTTATTTTTAATTTTTTAGTTTAATAAAATATATATAATTTTTATTTTTAATTTTTATATATGTATAAATTAAATATAATTTCATTAAATTTAATTTAATCACAATTTTTTTAATTTTTTATTATATAAATTAAGTTTAATGAGTGAGTTTAATATTTATTTTTTTAATTTGGACTAAGCTTTAGAAAATTTTAAGATTCAAAATTTTGAATCGAATTGAACTTGAACAAACATATAAAATATTAACATCAAGTCTAACTTGAACTCAACCCATGAACGCCTTTAAAAGGGTGTTAAGAGTTACGTAAAGAGGTGTTAGAGTTACGGTATTTTTGCTGATATTTTGGAAAAATGCATTTTGTGATGTTTTTCGTAAGTTTTCTTAAGCTTCAGAAAATCTTGTGAAAGATTGTGATGATCCTTAATGTTGGGCAGACGAAAAAGGTAACTTGATGTTACAGTTAAACTAAGCGAACTTATATTGTATTATATATATATTGAAATGAAACTATGAAAGTGTCCGATGCTTTTGCTGCTGTTTTTAGAGTTCCCTGAATAGCTTCTTCATTTTTTCTTCGGTCTTCTTAGTTTGGGCCTTCAATTTGCAGTTTTATTTTTTAATTTATTACTATTATTATTATTATCAAAACCAGATCGGAAGAAGCGAAGAACATTTCTATTTAATAACTCATCGTCGAAAACATAATTAAGAGTAAATTTGGTAATTTAAAATATTATAAAAAAAGATATTAAAATAATACGATTTAAAATTTTAACAAAAAAAATGAATTTAATAAAAATAAAAAATATATATTTTGTACATTTTATATCTATATAAATTATGATATAATTTTCGTATAAAATATGATATTAATACACGAATTATTAGTATTATATCCTACATAAATACATCAGTTTAATTAAGAGGAGAGATGATGGCAACCTTACGTATCAACTCTAAAATACATCTGTAGGCACACCCTCAACGAACGTTGATCAATAGATCAAGATGTTTATCAATAAAATTAATTTGCAGATTTCATCGAGCATAGACAGATCAGTAGGGTACCAAATTCTAGTGAAAGGAATCAACCCAACAAACAAAATCACCATTCACCATCATCGGTCATCAATGATCCCTGCAAGGAACTTGCACGGTTCCACCAAAGAGCTACAAAATCAAAGTGTTTTAGATCTCAACATAATGAAGTTTGGTAATATTACTGTTCATCACCATCCTCAGTGATCCCCTCCAATAACAAATACTGAAACGCTATGGAGTACTTTGCTATTTTTGTGCTCTTAGAGCTGCCATTTCCTGAATAGTTGTTATATTTCAAAAGAAACGATCCGCAACCATCTCCTTTAAACAAAACAAAAACCAAAAAAAAAAAAAAGAGAGTACTTATTATACACATAAAAAGTAAGAAAAAACAGAAAAAAAAAATCGATGGTAAAATTAAGCCATGGCAGATGCTTTTATTAGACGCATCAACATGCTATAAACGCTTCAAAGTAGAAAACACAAACCCTTGACCGTAAAAATGGTCGGAATCCACCTCTTGTAGATAAAAAGCAACCTTGGAGAGTCCCCATGGTGCGTATCAGATAATAAGAGCTTGCAAGACCCTTTTTTACTGTGGATAAATTATAGTATTAATAAGTATTTGCCATTAACCCCAATATGATGAAGCATTTTTGCAGTGAAAGTTTACGTACTTAGCATGGATTGTTGCATTGTGACACAAAGCTAGAGTCCGAACCATTGCCAAATCTCTTCCACGAGTATTACCATATCTCTCTTGACAGCTCCTAATTTTCATATTTGTAATGATTGAAATGAGATTAAAAATGGGTTGCTTGAAAATGAGATAATTAAAATACCTTTCATCGAAGAAATCTCCAAAATCATCAACGATAACTGCAGCTGGAAACGTATCATTAAGGTGAAATGCAGCAAAGTACTTCTTGATTCCATCCTCATCATCAACATATCTTCAAGAAATTAAAACACCAGAATTCAAACATTCAATAGACAATTAGCTATAATAATTCTTATCCTCACTGTTTAATAATTAAGGGGTTCCAAGGAGATTCCTTACTTCATTTTTATCCCCTGAAAGATATCAGAAGATGGATCAATGCCCTGAAAATTTTGATATCCATGCAAAAAGTAAAACTTATCAGAATTATAAAATGTAAAAGAAGCTTCAAAAAGAAAGAGAGCTATATGCCTGGGAAAGGTATGGGGGTTTGGTTTCTAGCCTTCGCCGGTTACATATGAAAACCACTTTACGATTGCTAGAGCTGCACTCTAATGCGGAGTTGATTGCAAACTGGAATAGCAACGATGTCTTCCCACTGCAAATTTTTACAATACCCATGAAATACCAACTCAAAAAAAAAAAAAAAGAACAAAATCAAGAATTAATTATATGACATGGGTAAACTGTTATGAGTGATGCGTACTTGTTGCGTCTTAAGTGTAGTGAAAAACAAATGAAGTACCACCCTACCATGTGTTCGACGTAATTACTAGCAGACTTATCAGGGAGGAGCGTTTACCAGGTGGGGGGCCCCGAGAGAAGAGTAATTGAGTCAGGTTCTTGCTGGTGCACTTCCCTTTGCCTCGTCAGGAAGAACCTGTCCACCATGGTCCCGCGGTAACTTTGCCCACGCTGCTGTTTCAAGTTTTAACTTGCATTTTACTGTGTTTTATGATTTGGGCAATACCGATGAATATATTCGGCATCATCACATGATAAATAGGGGCGGATGGTATGCACGGTTAGGGGGCCCAAGGCCGCTTAAGATTTTTGAAAATTCCCTTTCATTCATATATGGATTTCTATATTTGCATTTAATAAATTTAAATTAGAATTTTTTTAATTTAAATTTTTTAATTCAAGGATAAAATTAAAATTATATTTATCTATTTATTTTATTTACTAATCATTATTGACAATCAATTAAAATCTATTGATTTGTAACAAATATTAAATTATAATTCATGTGAATTTTTTTTTAAAAAAATCTAATTTAAGCTTTAAAATTCTAATTTCTACGATAAAATAAATTAAATTTAAAATTTCGATTGAAACATTTTGAGTGTGACATTCACAATTGAGTGAAATATCAAAATTTATCTTTTTTATAACAGTTATGCCTTATTTTGGTAAAAATTAAAAAATAAAAAATATATTATCTCATTAATAGATTGATCAAATTTATTTTAATTATTTTCAGTATCTACAATAACTGATGAGTTCATCGAACATTTTATATTATAAAAATCATCAAAACAAGACTATGAAATAAGATGGAAGATGAATTTTTTTTTTATAAATACTTTGGCTGTCAATAGAAAAAGAAATATTTAGTTTAGATTCAATTATTGAAAATTTTATTTTTTAAAACTTAACTTTGCTCACAATTTTAAATAAAATTATTTATTTGTTATATTTTATTTTCTTATATGTTTATTTTGAATTAATAAAATTAAAAATGTTAGAATTTTGTTATTTTTTAATATATTATTGCGTATAATAATATAACTCAAATAAAAAATATATATAATTTTAAACTTTTAATTGATCTGCCAAATATGCCAAAGGTCGTCCTGTTTCTTGCTGGAGGCCCAAGAGGTTGCAGTCAATTTTGGGGCAAAACTGACGATTTCTGATTTCACCATAATGGCTGAATCATGGCAATAGTCTCCAATGTCAAGATCATTAGGCCCAAAGCCAGCATCATCGCTTGCTCTTCCAGGAATCCAGGGAAAGTGGGGTTTCCAATTTCCATCGTCTTAAAGTTCCATGGCTACAAAATATGCGTGGATGAGGAATATTTGCATGATGGAATTATTAATATTGTACAAGTTGCAACACCAGATTGGCCCTCAAAACGTAACCACCAAGGCTATGATTACGGTGGATCAGATTAATCTAAAGTAGGCTTCGAAACTGCTTTCATGAGTTCCAAGTCTTTTTTCAGTCTTTCCGCAACAGGCACATGAAGCTGGGATGATGCAGCAGAAAATACATATAGGAATGATGTATGTATGATTCTATACCTACTAGCTTTAGCAGATTTAGGGACCCTTTGTCAAAAGAAAAGAAAAAAGAAAATTTTCGGGGAACCTCAAACATATAAGGTAGGGGAGTATTCAAGTATATACTCTTTTCACTAAAATCATGTATTTGTTCAATTACAACAAAAAGCCTATTTAAAATCTATCATTTATAAGTTTCATACAAAATTTTAATAGATTTTACATAATTTTAAATTATGATTGTTTAATTATAGTATAATGATTTTTAAGTGATATGCTTATATAGAATAATGTTTAAAATCAATTGAACCAGAGGATAATCTACCTCATGCACAAAATTTATGATCAAGACGTACGGGGCATTAACAATTTAACCCCAGCCTTCCCTCTCTCCCTTAATGTAAGGTTTTGTCTCTTTGAATGACAAAAAAACAAAAATTGTAATTATCAAAATTTAAACTTTGATTACTTTAAATACAAAAAAAGAAATCTATTAAACCCATTCATCTTCTAGGCTGTGGATGGCACCTAACTCCAAGCCTCATACGAGCCCATGGATCCCACGGTTTTGTAGGCTACAAACTTTGTCTTGTTTTGGTTTTATCTTAAGTTCTTTCGGTAGTATAATAAAGCCATAAGAAGGAGCCATGTAATTAATGAAAATTATTAAAATAAAAAATCAATAAAAAAATAAATTAACATGATAGTATTAAAATTTGGATTAATATGATATATTATTTGAAAGTTTAATATGTAAATTATATATTTTTCCTTCAAATACCAAGTTATATATTTTAAAGTGAAGATGTTAAAAATGTAAATACTCTTTAAAAAAAAAAAAAGCAAACAGTGAACTTATCCATTACACCTTGAAGGAGATATTCACTTGGTTTGGCAGTAGTGAAGGTGAAAATTATAAAGGAGAGACTTGATAGAGTACTGAAAATTTTGGAGTGGCCGAAAACTTACCCTAATAAGTAATAGATTAACTTGCCTGAAATTGGCTCTAGTCATTCTCCAATTGTGATAGATACTAAGTTTAGAGATAAGAAAGCACCTAGCCAGGTTTGAAGCAAATTAGTTATCGTATGGAGATTGTAAGCATGTGGTCTTAAAGGTGTGGGATATTGACATTAAAGATTAGAAAGCTTTCCAGATGGTTTGGAAACTAAAGAACTTGAAAAGGTTACTGAAATTCTGTAGTAAAAAAAATGGTGCCAAAAATTAAAAAGCTTATTGAGGAATGGATGAGTCAAATGGCTGATATACAATATAAAAAGTAGATTCAAGGATGCTTCGGATAAATCTAAATGTCAAATTTTACACCTTTAAAATTGGATTACATTAAATTTGTTTAGCTTAAAGAATAAATAAAAATGACTTTAAAAACTGATTCTAGGGTTAAATCTTGTGCTGATTGACATTTTCTTATGCCGACTGATACATATTTGTGATCCACAAGTAAACTTTGGACACAAGAAATGAAGATTGTAATATGGATGGCATAGCTCGTGCAGATTGATAATCCCTTATGCTGATCGGCAAACACATGCTTAATTATGAGATTTTGTGAGATTTCTTTAGTATGGAGACCCTTAAAGGATATAGAAGGGCCAACTTACGACGAAAACCCTTTAAAACCCTAATGTTACACCCTTTGCCCAGAAATGGACACCTTAACTTCGCTCATTCCATAACACATAAATACCTAGAAAACTTCCAACAATTATTTCTCTTGCTAGCCATATTTTGATATTTTTAGGTTTTTCATCAATACCTAGAAAGCTTCCAACAATTTTTGGTTTTCCATCAATACCTAGAAAGTTTCCAACAATTATTTCTCTTTCCTAGCCATATTCTGATAGTTTTAGGTTTTCTTCATAATCCTTAGAGGAATTTTGCCTTTTAAAAAACACACTTATTTCTGTAATAGCTAAATCCTTGCCTCCAAAGCCTCTAAACTCCTACACCATCCTTGAGAAAACTCAAATTTGAATCTATCAACCAATTCCCGTGGCAATCGACGGTACCTTATGCTGATCAACACCAGCCAGACACATAGAATCAAGTCTTATCCTTTTGATCCTTCCTTAGCTAGATACTAATCCTACCTTCGAGTTTCCAAACATCCAATAGCTAATCTTGCCCATTTGAAAATTATTTTGCATCCCTGGGTAAATCAAAACTCTATAGAAAGTTTTATTTCCTTGCTTTTCAAAGATCTATCCCTTAGTTTAATTGGGTAATTTCATCTTGCAGAAATGAGCAATGCATCTCTTTCTAATAGAAATTTATATCTCAGTTGTGCCTATTGAGCATATTCCTTTCATATTGAGCATGTCACATAACTTGTCCATGTTCATTCATCATGTAGATATAATATATGCGTTATGAATCACTTAAATTAAAGAAATAAACTAACATGTAGTTTCATTTTTAGGTTTACATCATATAGAATCTTATGCTAGGTTGCTAAGTTTATTATGGATGATTAATCTGATTATTTAAAGCATATCATATAAGAGAATGATTAAGATATTATTTGTGCCAAGCTCAGTTTGGAGGGCAAAGACATGGAAATGACTTGACTTGCAATGTTTGGGGGACATATAAAAATAGTCATACTCATATTAGGTGGGATGTTGTGCTAGTGTTGTTAAAGTTAGTGATAAGTGATTTGCAAGCGCACAGAACCGTAGCAAGTAACATAAGGTAAGTAGAGTATTATTCCCACGAAGATTGAAAATATGAGTGTAACAAGTATCGAAATTGTCTCACTTTATCTTATACTTGAAAAAAATTCAATAAAATATGCAAAAATAGAATATAACTTATGCAAATTAAATTTAAAACATGCAATAACTATAAATTAATATGAAATCAAACTAAACCTAATGCAAACAGAAGTGAATATAACTTATAGAACTATGCAGCATCAATTAGCCAATTAAACAGGCAAAACAAATCAAATTAACAAGAACCAAAACCAATATAAACAATTAAACAAAAACAGAATATGATCTAAGCTAAATAAACTCAATAACATGCATAATTATAGGAATTAAACTTACCAACCTAAAACCAAAACCTAATTGATACCATTTAAATTAAATAACAAATGATTAAAACAAATTTAACTTAAACTTAACTTATCCAACCCAAATCAATTATTAAAACTTGCAATTAAACTAATATTAATTTAAATTAATCTAAGAACATGCAAATAAATTTAAATAAATCAAAATAGAGTTGAAATTAAATCAATATGCAAAAATTGATTCTAATGAACCCTAATTTCATGCAAAGCATATAAACCCTAACCAAGTAACTTAAACCGAATATGAACCAATATTAAAGATGCAATAATCAAACTTAAAATTAGCCTAAAAACTAAAATAGAAACTAATTTATATAACAAAATAGGAAAACCGAATGTAACATGCAAAAACTTATGCAAATCAACTAGATTAAAACCCTAAACATGCAAAACATGCAAGCATGCATAAACATAAACTAGATGTAAGCCTAAAATCAATAACCAACAACTTGTATATGATTGAAACTAGCAATTGAATGATTAAAATAAAAATAGTAGCCAAATTTCACCATTTAAACAAGAATTAAAGTAAAAAACACAAATTATAAATCAAGATCTAAAACCAATTGTAAAATCAATCTTTATCCCAATTTAATCAAATCTAAGCAAAACTGAATTGAAAAAAGGTTTAAAACATAATTTAATTGAATTAAAACTTGAAAAGAATGTGCATAGACTAAATTTAAACAAAACATAAACTTAAATAACCAAGAAACTTAAAACCAAAATTGTTTTGAAAGCAAGAAAACTTAAAAAATAACCAAACAAGATAGCCAATAAGTTTGGTCCATGCACATTTATAGGCATTACTGGTATTTATAAGTAAAAAATATCCAAGAGTGTTTGGCTGGAATGGACTCTTCTTTAATAGCTCACAAGTTCTGTTAGATTAAAACTCTTAAATCTAAGAATGCCTTTTGAAATTGTCTTAAATTAAAACTCTTCACTAGAAAACTTCTAGACTATATCTTGTCTTCTAGATCATAATCATCTTTTAGCAACTTCTTTTCTTGATATGCAGCAAATTCTAGAATTGATAAAAGAAAGCAAAAATTGAAATCTTGCAAAACCAGAATGTATATTCTACTTAGATGTACACTAACCTTTTAAAAGTGCATGAAATTGCATGATCTTGAAACTCTTTATACTTTCCATGACTTGGCTTGATTCTTGGAGAAAATTAAGAGTTTGGTTTCAAGTAGAACTCTTATTTTGCCTCACTATCCATACTCATTTTATAACTCTTGTAAATCTTACTCCAAATAGGAATAAGAATACAATCCTACTAAGATTAAGAAATCCAAATCCAAGTAGGAATAGTAAAGAATTACCATCTCATTATGCCACATCATTAATTAGCAATCCCATACATGTGCACTACATAGGCCATCATGGACTTGTATTCATCTGAAATTACAATTCTGCATTTATTCATTGCCAAAATTACTAACTTGAATATTGCATGAATTTTTCATTAAGAGTCAACAATTCAACTCTTCTAAACTCGACAAAACAAATCTCAAACATATTTCTAATTCAAGATTTCTTAGATTTCTAAGAAAATCAAGAATTATCAAGAACATATTAAGAACATTCAAAGATTCCATATAATGCATGATGAATCTTCCAAGATTTGTCAAGAATCACTAAGAATCTATAAGATTTACTCTTTTCTTTAAGAATTCCTATAAAATAGAAAATTATGCTATTTAGGAGTAAAAAGAACATTATTTTGCTAAGAACAAGCAAAAATCAATAATTTAAGCACTAAAAACAGGCTTAAATAACTCTATTTTATAAAGTTATCAATCAGCTCAAATAAATTAGGCCAACTTCCCATGTTAGCTCATTTCAAAGGTTAATAATATGTTTAAGATCTTGCTAACTCATTTTCTTACAATGAAAAGGCAAGGTTTGTCCTTTAGACCACCAAATGTCTTCATCATTTTATCTTCCATCAAATGGTCTGATATGTTAAATTGATTTGGAAATGTGTTATGTTTAGAGCGAGGATCTTAGATTTTATTTTTTGTATACTGACTATTAGGTCAGTAGATGAGTTAAATAACACATCTATGCTCATACTTGCAAATTCTAGGTTTTGTGCATTAAAGTGTACATTTGTGGCTTAGGTCAGTGCACATATTTTTGAAGACTCTTTTTTTTTAGGTCAATTGTCTTTACATGATTCGAAGTGAGATTTGTTACAATAGGCAACTATTTGGCTTGCATTTAATGAAGAGAGAGAGGAATTTTTTTATAATTAATTTGATTTTTTGTGATAAAAATGCATTTATTGCAAAGAAAGCCAAATGGTCATTTTTAGATTTTAGAATGGTGACGTGGCTTAATCCAAGCTATCCATCAATTCTGGCCTTTGCCTCTAAATACCCAAACACTTTATTCTTAAAACACTTTGCTTGTTTTAAATTTTTAGAGTTTATTATCATTATTTATGATTTTGACTCTCTACCCAAGCTTTCTTACATTGATATTTTAGTTTACTTTAGTTACTTTTCTTGATATGTTTTAATTCTTTTCTTAGTTTTAAGATGTCTAAGTCTAGTAGTTCAATATCTTTTTTTTTTTGGATTCCATCTTCTATTAACCTTAGGATTGAAGATGAAACTAGTAGGTCAACAAAGGTAAAGGTCTCAAAGAATGATGAAATCCCTTCAATAATTAATGGCAAATACTATTCAAAGGCTGTTTTTTGGGTAAACTCTATGATTGAAAAGGCCATAGAGGAACTAGATAAAAGTATTAAAGGCCAAGAAAAGAAAATCATATATGGTTTTCCTTTATTTTCCCCTTCTTAAGCTTTTTCTTTCTTTTCTTAATTCAATGTCCCTGTTATTAATGAATTCGAGCAAGAAACTTTACCTATAAATATAGCTCCTTTTACAATTTCTATTGATCCTAACTTTTGGCTTAAATTTGAGTATGATTTTGAGTCTCCTAAAGACCAAGATATTCCCATTAATCATCTTTAGAACCTCAAACTAGAACTTCCTAATCCTGGGGATAATGAAAACCTTATTTAGATTGAGTTTTAAGAAATTTTTTTCTACGAACCAATTTTTTCTATCTTTAAGTTTGGTTCTACCTATACTTAGGTCATAAGGATGTTGCTATGGTCATGAAGAGGTTGAAAAGGTGGGCAAATGATTGCAATTAAATTTTAGCTTTTTCATGCTTATTTTTAGTATAATTTTTATATATTTTGTCTTGTTCTTTAGGATTTTTGGCAAAATTGCTCTTAAAAACAAATTTATTTCATTTGTAGGTACAAATAATGGAATTGAAGAATTTTGGATATTTTTTATACTTATTGGAGAAATTTTTGGTGCAATTTATACAAGTGGCCTAAAATAGTGTCAATATGCAAAATTGACACTTAGGGATTTTTTTTTTTTGTACTTTTCTAGCATAATTTTTTAAGTATTATTTTCATAGTTTTTTCTAGTAGATTTTAGGATAAAAATGTTCATAAAATATTTGAAATTTTTTGTAAAAAAAAAATCAATGAAGGATGCATGTTGCTTGGACGTGCATGTGTGCATGGAGTGCGTAAGAAAGTGCAGGATATCACAAAGGTTCAAGTGCACCAAAGTTGGCGACTGAGTTGGCACATTAAAATGTTGTGATTGGCTACCAATTTGACTTCTTAGACTGGCTATTGCATGTAAAATGAAGTTGAAGTCTATTGGACAAAGCAACCAAGCATCAGCATTGTAGCACCAACCATGTGCACCAACGATAAAGGAGAAGGCTTTAGAAGCCAGCCAAATTAAGAAATTTTTGGATTTTTTTCAGATCTTAAGCTCTTTCCCTCTACCTATAAATATGGAGAGAGGGCTGGCCATAGGAAAATAGTTAGTTTAGGATTTAAATTTTTTTTTTTTTTACTTTCTTGTACTTTTTTTTCAACACTTTACATTTTCTTAGCTTTCCAACACTTTATTTCTACCTTTTTCCCTTTGATTTTCATTGCAATTTTATTAGTTCCTAAGTGAATTTAGTGCTCTTTTAGAATATTTTAAAATTTACATTTGAATTCATTTTTTAGCTCAAATATACTGATTTCTTATTAATATGCAAATTTATTTTTGAATCTACCAGTTCTGACCTACTTGTGGGTTTTTTATGTATATCTTTATTAAATCTTCATTGTTTTTGGTCAAGTTTTTTTCATAGTTTTGTAATTCATTTAGCTACAACATAGTAAAAATTTAACTTCAAACTCGCACCATAGCATTTTGGATCAAACTTGGAATTTTCGGCTAGATATGAATGATAGTGTAGTTTTAATTTTGAGCAATTAATTTGGTGTTGACTTCTCTTCACTTTGGCAATTTGTTTGCATTCTTTTCTTCTTTAGATCTTTGTTTCTACTTGTTACCTTATTTAGTTTAATTTTGTGCAATTTATTTCAAGCTTTTAGTTGTTATTTGGTTAATTTCTTTTGATAATGTTATGTGCAGACACCCGTTTTATGTTTGACTTATTTATTGATTTAATTAATTAATTAATTAATTTTTTTTTACAAATAAGTGAATGAAAATTTAAGAAAATAAATAAATAAATAAGTAGAGTTTTAATCCTAGTAAAATGATAGGATTAAAACTTTAAATTTTGAAGCTAGGATCAATCTGGAAGGGTTTTTGAAAAACAGAGATAAATAGATTAGAAGACAGAGGATTTTGATTTTCAAATCCCCATGTAATCTAGTGAATGGAGGCCTATGTAAACCCCAACAATCACAGAACAAAACATAGAGAAAAAATGAGAGAAAATAAGAGAATCAGAATCAAGATTTTTTTTTTGGTAGAAGATTCCTCGGGAATTCATGGCATTAATTGTTATTTTGGAGATTTTTCTAAGTTTTCTGGAAATTTTCTGAAAATTTTCAAAATCCTGTGAACTTTCTAGTGAAAATTCAAGTTTTTCGGCAAAAAACCCAGTTTTTGACTATATAACCAGAAGCCAACAAGTTTTTCAATGACATTCAATGAGAAACAGCAACAAAAAATCACCTAGAGAGAAAAGGAGTAGAGGTAAAGAGAGAGAGAGAAAAAAGCATCTAAGGAAAAGAAATTTTTTCTACCTTTTATATTAGCTGAAAATGGCACTGTTTTGAGAAGCTGAAAGTGGATAGGATTCACATGTCACCCGAAATCTAACTCGACCCGCAGCGTATAGACCTGCCAACCCATTTCATTTAACCCTTGTTGAGCCACTGAGTTGAGCCTCAAACCGAGCCACTTTAGCTGTTCTTGTTTCTAGAGCCACTCTCATCCTATTCGAGCCGAGCCAAGTCATATCAAGGTTTTTTTTTATCTATTTATTTATTATTATTTATTAAATTAAAATTATTTATTTATTTATTTGAGTAAGCATTCGTTAATTTTTCAATGATTCTCTTAAAATAAAAAATATTTTTGAGGAAAAATTGAAAGTATCAATTTTTCTTTAAAATAGTATTATGATAGAAATTTCAAAAAATATTTTTGAAGAAAAGTTGAAAATATCAATTTTCCTTGAAAATAAAATAAAAAAATTTCAAAAAACATTTTTGAGGAAAAGTTGAAAGTATCAATTTTTCTTAAAAATAAAACTTTGATAAAAATTTCAAAACATATTTTTGACGAAAAGTTGAAAGTATCAAATTTCTTTCAAAATACAATAAAAATATTTCGAAAAATTTTTTGAAGGAAAAGTTGAAAGTATCAATTTTCCTTGAAAAGAAAAATAAAAGATTTCAAAAAAAAATATTTTTGAGGAAAAGTTGAAAGTATCAATTTTCATTGAAAACAAAAAATAAAGATTTAAAAAAAAACATTTTTTAAGGAAAAGTTGAAAGTATCAATTTCCCTTGAGAATAAAAAATAAAGATTTCAAAAAAAGGATTTTTAAGGAAAAGTTAAAAGTATCAATTTTTCTTGAAAATAAAAATCATAAAATGCTTTAAAGAAAAGTTGAAAGTATCAATTTTTCTTGCATAAAAGCATGAATTTTTATAAAACAACAAAAAAATCTATATCAAAAGTCGAATTTTGTTTTCATTTTTTCTTGGAAAATTTTTAAAGTTAAATAATCCGAAGACGGAGCCTCTGTAAAGGAAACAATAGTTTTCTTGCATACTCTTGAGGTGAGGAGATTTTCTTAATTTTCTACCAAAAGTATTGGAGTCAATTAAGAATAATTTTCAATAATTAATTACTTGGTAAAGCCTCTAAAGCTTAATAGATAATACAAAATTGAGTTGGTACCATCTTTCGATAGGCATTGTGGGGGTGCTATAACCTTTCTTACACATAAACATACTCTCGAACCTGGTTCTGGTTTCACAGACATTGAATCTACCTTTTAAAGATACCTAAGTCAAGCTTAGGATTTCTCTTTAAAAACAGACAGATTTAATTGGGTGGCCAATCGTACCTAAATAAAAAAGATTAGTGACAACTCCTCAAGTCAATGTGTAGTGATAGATCTATTGATCTAGACATTATGACAGTTTGGCGACTCCACTAGGGAATGTCGAGAGTTAGGCCAGTAAATAAATTCATGTTATCCAAAAGCCTAATAAAATTGAACTTTTTATATAGATTTTTTATTCCTTCATTCTATTTATTTACTTTGTTAACTCTGTCATTCATATACATGTTCATAACATGAGCTCTATACCCGAGCTTTGTCCCTCTAAGAGGGAGTAAAGTACTTATGCTTTTATGAAGTTTTAATGCCTCCACAATGGCTAGGCGAAATACTTCCACTCAAATTGAACCTTTTTTGCTTGTAACCTATAATGGGTGAGGATTGTGGTGCCTTACTAGTCTGTGATGGACATTGATGTTAGGAGTAATTTGGGAACCTTTAGACTTTAACCTTAAACCATATATAGTGGACCTTAGAAGCGCCTAACCTATAGATAGAGCCATCTCCTTCCTTTTAGAATTGACCAAAAGCATAGGATTCATTCCTCTTTTTTTTTTGTGTGATGCTTTAATTAATTTATTTATTTCTCTTTATTCGATGTACTAACCTCTTCTCTTATTCATGTTTGCATGATTCATACTCATATCATAAAGTCACATAAAGAACATTTTCCTGAAAGATGGTCTTCAATAATAAGTTTTTCATAGACTCCACAGAACGACTAGTTTACTTTTCATTTGTATTAGCTTCGTGCGAGTCACCCAACGAAGTAAAAGTTCAGTCAGAAAAGATCCAATAAAAGGAAGTGGATTTTCTACCAATCGGTCATGCTTCTACCTTGTCTCAAGAAACATATATTCTCCTTAAACAAAACAGTTTAGAAGATTTAGTTGATATATGGAAAAAGATGAGTCCATCAAGATAAGAGGAGTTTTGCCAGAGACATGGGCATATAGCACACATTTTTGTAGTAAAATGTCAAGAATCAACTAATTAAAGCTACAGTGCAATTCTGGGATCTTTCATACAAGTGTTTCATCTTTAATGAAGTTGATATGGCACCAACCATCGAATAATATTTAACTCTATTAGGTCTACACCTTAAGGCCCTTGACAAGATATATGTCAAGAAACACAAATCAGGATTTCGTAAGATCTAGCCTATCTGATGGGGATAAACAATGAGATTGTGGATTATCATACAAAGAAGAAACAAGAATAGGTTTGTTTACCATGGAAGTTTTTTCATGATTTCCTAGTATAACATGTCGATGAAGAGCAGGGGTTAGACGTGTTTACCTCGGCCATATATATGATGGTGATCTTTCGAAAGGTTTTAAGGTATATTGAAATAGCAGTGGTTGACTTTTTCGAAAGTGTCATCAATGGCTGCAACCCTTCAATGGTGATATTGGTAGAGACTATTAGATCTGTGAGTTACTATCGCTAGAATTGAGGACGTTTCATGGGTTATATACAACTATTGTATTTATGGATGAAAAGCCATTTCGAGTGTAAAAGAAATGCATTCTCAAAGCTTTATTTTCGTAATCGAGCTCTAATCAAAGAATTCTGTGAAAGTGAGTGGCTAGAACAAAAGTTTAAAAAAGAATGGATAGCTTTCTTACAAAAACTGACAAGTATCGAGGTGAGATGGTTGGTTTCGTGGATGAATTGTGAACCTATACTATATCAGTGTGGAAATAACACTGTGGTTCCACTTTTGAGTCTATGTAGAGCAACAAGTTATGCACCACATATAGTGAGAATATAGTTTGGGGCACAACAGTTCATTCCCATGACATATAAGCTTTACCAGTTATATTTTTCTTACAATGAGCCAAAAGCATTTCAAAGGATGAACGATGTGATTAAAGCATGGAAAAACCCCCACAGGGTGAGTCCTGGACCATTCACTAATAAAGTCACCGATGGGTACTTGGGTTGGAGAGCAAGATAAGAACAAGAAATGGTATTCACTCCTAAAGATTTCTAACAACCAACGGAGAAAAGTCTAAAGAAATACCATCAGAAGTGGAGCTCGCGAAGAAAAAATTTAAGACAAAAAAGGATAGGTTAAAGCAAGAAATCCAGAAGCTTCAAAAGGAGAAGGGCTAATGGAAAGATAGAGCTGAAAACATAAGGTCAAAGTTTGCAAGATTGTTAGGGAACGTGATACAGCTGTTAAAGACCTAGCGAAGCTACACCAAAAACATAAAAGGTTATGTGTAAAGGTCAAAGCCAAGGAGATAACAATTATTGAGCTAACTAATGAGAATGAGCGATTGAAGCAAGAATATGCTGAATTAGAGGAAGAAAGTACCCAAGTGCAAACAGAAAATAATATGCTGAATAGTTACATAAGCAAGTTACGACAAAGGTTGAATGAATAAGAAGAATACATGCTACATTGGCCAAAGAGCATAAAGAATTATCATACCAACTATGGTGTGGTAAAAGGGAAAACTTGGGAAGACAGAGGTATATCGAGCATTTAACAACCCAAATTTGCAAATGGGGTATGTAAGGTAAGAAAAATGGTTGAAGACGTAGAAGCATTAAATTAAGTGGTGGCCTCAGTAGGGAAACATGGATAGCGCCTGCTGAATTTCATTGAGGAAACAAAAGACCAGTATGAGCAGATCAAATGATTCTATGGTTATAACTCTAGGATGATCAATTTTATGTAAACAAAGTTCTTTAGAATAAATGAAATCTTTGGTTTAACACTATCTTAAGGCAAATGTTCTTTGCATGCATGCATTTTCATTCATTGCATTTTCATCATCTTAGGTTTTCATGAAATAATCACATAAACTTGCTAATTTTGAGATATGGTATTAAAGGTTCAAGGATAGCTCGACCGTCGACAAATTTGAACCAACTTGTACGTCACCCATATAATACTCAATCGCGAGCAAGACAAATGGAACGAGAATAAAATACCCATATGGACAAGATCGAAAAGGCTCAAGAGGAGATAAAGGAGGAGTTGACGAAGTTGATGGAAATGTTGAAAAAATTGGACAAGGGTAAAATAGTAGAAAAGACCCCTAATTCGAATGAAAGACAAGATATTGTGGATCTTTTATACCCTCATGGGTTCGATCCAAACTAAGGTCAATCTTCTCAAGAGACATAGGCCCCACATATACCATTTTCTGGGGCATATGCTTACACCTATCTTGAAGTACCATATCGCAGTTACACTAACTCCACCTTTAGGGTAAAGATAGCAGACCCAGTTGAAGTTCCTGATTTTAATGACCTTAAGAAGAAGGAGAGGTTGAAAGCAAAAACCTCTAAGGTAATTGAAAAGTCAAGCTCCCAACAAAAAATGAATATTTTAGAGGAGAGAGTTTGACCTATTGAGGGTATGGATTATTTTGGCTTTATGGATGCAACCCAATTATATTTAGTTCCAGATGTGGTCATCCCACCAAATTTTAAAGTCCCTAAATTTGAAAAGTTTGATGGGGCTATATGCTCGTTAAACCACGTTACCATGTATTGCTACAAAATGGCCACCCATGCTCATGACGAGAAATTATTGCAATTAACAAAACAAAGTTGCTCAAATAGTGATTTGGTCTTAAAATCAAGGAAATCAATATATCAATTCTTATATCGCATATTTCTTTAAAAATGTTATTAAGATGAGCAAATATGTTAAAATTATATTTTAATCTCTTCAAACCATTTAGAAAAGTTTTATATCACAATTTGAAATTGTCCAAATGGTTTTTATGGCCACATATACTTAAAAACAAGATTTAATCTTTTAAACACTAAAATCCTTTAAAACTTGCACGTAACGCTATAAAAAATTAAAACCATTGCAAGTTAATCAAGTTTCTTTGTTTGAGTAAATTTAAATAAATGAACTCAAGATTTTCAAATTCATTTTGCACTGAAAAACTTGTTAAAGGGAAATTTCATATTTAAAAGCTTGACTTTTGTAAAATTCATTTTCAAAACAAAACATAAAATTTCAAAATCATAAAGTTATGTATGCTCCACATAAGTTTGTGCTTAAATATAAAAATAATCAAGCACATAATTAAAATGAAATTTCATATTTTAAAGCTTGACTTTTGTAAAAATCATTTTCAAAACAAAACGAAAAATTTCAAAATCATAAAGTTATGTGTGTTCCGTCTAAGTTTGTGTGTAAATATAAAAATAATCAAGCACATAATTAAAAGGAAATTTCACATTTTAAAGCTTGGCTTTTGTAAAAATTATTTTCAAAACAAAACATAAAATTTCAAAATCATAAAGTTATGTGTGCTCTGCCTAAGTTTGTGCGTATATATAAAAATAATCAAGTACATAATTAATCACACCAAGCACCAATAATAATCTCACAAAGCATGATATCATCAATATCCAACATTCGTATACAAAATCATGTTTTAGCATAAGTTTTCAAATTTAAAATATAAACATATGCAAAAAAATGTACAAAATTAATTTCACCAACCATGAGAATATATTTATACCATAAATTCAAGAGCAAAATAAACATATACTCAAATCAAGCTCATATTTTTCAAAATCATGCAATTTATAACATGTAACCAATTTCAACCAAATGTGCACAATCAAGATATATCAATAAAGCATACAAAAATTAAGCATCAATATTCCACAAAAATTGGCAACCAATTTCAAATTTACTTCAAACAAAAGTTTAAAGGTTACCCATCTTCATTGTATGCTTAGAGTTCTAATCTTCAAACTCACATTGTAGATTCTTGCTTTAAGACATCTATAAGAGACATTCTTAATTTAATTTTTGGCACCAAAATTGCTTTAGGTCTTGTTGCTTTAGAAACCCACACTTGGATAATTTTAAATGAGACTTTCTTTCTTATAAGACAAATGGATATGTAATGACTATAAAATTTACAATAATAGCATTTGGCCATTTTAGCATTTAAACTATTCTTTAAAGACTTCGGCTTTTTACTAATTAACTCATCAAATTTTCTTTTCAAATTAAAAATTCTTTTTCTAATATTTTATTTCTCTTTTTGGCATGCATTAAAATTCATTTTTAACTTTTCATTTTGTTTTTTGAAATCATTCTTTTAATCATAAAAAAAATCATTTTCAACATATAATTTTGAAATCATTTTCTTATGTCTCAGTCTTAAAGACTCAAATTCAACAAATAACTCACTAAATGCTTTTTGAAATTTATCAAATGTATAATCACAAGATTGAGATTCATTTTGGGAAGATGCTGCATCAAAATGTTCAACAGCCATGAAACATGGTTTATTTTGGTTTAAAAAATAGCTTTTGCAAGACATTTTGTCAACTTTCTCCTTCTTCTTGTCTCCATATATTTCATCGAATTTCTCTCATATCTTATTAGAGGTTGAGTGATTTGAGACTAAGTTGAAATTATAAGAGTCTAGAGCTCAATAGAGAATGCACTTGGCCTTGGCATCATTTGAAATTTACTTCATGTACTTTGTATCTTTGGAAGGAGTTCCAAGCTCTTTTTCTACCCTAAACCATGCTCTAATGTCACGAGCAATTATGAATAGCTCCATTCTCTTTTTTCATTCCAATAGATTATGTTTATCATACTTGGGCACTTTGAGGACTTTTGCACTATCTTGGAAACTACATTGGGCCATATGATCTTTTACTTAAGGTTGTTGACCTATAAAAAAGATCACAAGCTTTGATACCAATTATTAGCTCATGTGTAGATAGCAATCCAAGAGGGGTGAATTGGATTATCTTAAAAATTTTTTCTTAAATTGACTTTCAATAAATTTGAATGAAAATTTTAAAACAATAAAATCTTTAATGGGAAGTTTTATGAGATTAATAATAATAAAGAAAATTAAAGCATATAAAAACAACAATGAAAATAAAATAGTAGGGATAGAAAAATCAAAGACAAAAATTTATAGAGGTTTAATCATTCTTTAAAGGTAACTATGTCCTTTCCCTTAGCTCTTCTAGCCAAGATCAATCCATTAATACATGAATCTTTTACAAAAAAAAAAATCCTTATTTTTTAAGGTCAAGATATCCACCTCTATCCTCTCTAGGATTCTACCTAATCTTGTCAATTTCATTTAAGAAAAAACCTTACCTCTTGACTCAAAAATCCCTTTTGAATATAAAAGAGTTTGCAAATTATGAAGTACTTCTCAAAGGTTAAGTGTTTGTCTAATTTAAGTACAAAGAATAATAAATAATGAACAAATATAAGTTGGTTACAAGAATGGAAAGAATTCAAGCTCTAATCTTTATAATGCTTTGGAATTCTTAAGAGAATAAATGTAAAGCTTATTGGTGCTTGCTCTTTTACTTCACTAGTGTGTTGGAATGGCCAATTTATAGCGAAAATGAGTTTGTAGCCATTGAGAAATGATTGTGTGAAGAAATACCCATTGTTTTTTTGAAAAAGTAGCCATTTAAGGTTGTTTAGGCTAAAACTAATCAATTTATCCACTTTTAAAGGTAAGCAATCAATTTTGGCAATTTTGAAATCTCATGGCTTTCTGTATAAAAGATCAATCGATCCTTTTTGAAAAAAGATCTATCTATTTTTGTAACCTTAAAACCAATTGATCTATTATTAAAAGGGATCAATCCATTTTTGCAAATTTCATGTTTGAGATCATTTGTGTAAAAAATCAATCAATCCATTTTTTAGGGGATCGATCTTTTTTTAAAAAAAAATGAATCGATCCATTTTTGAATGGATTATCCATTTTAGGTTTTCACCAAAACTTCTTATTTCTGTACATAAGGGATCGATCCTTCTTTTTAAATTTGTATAAAACATTTTTCAAATAATGAAAGAAGTTTGTTTTTGGTCTCAAATCATTTTTCATTTGAAAAATTACTAGGAAAATTTTTTTTTTAAGTTCAAAGCAAATTTTTAAGATATTTTTAAAATCAAATATCACTGTGAAAAATATTTTATTTATTTAGTACCAAAAACAATAAAACTTCAAAACATGTACTAAATAAATCTTTTTCAAAGATCTTAATCAAGCTTATTTAGTTTAATGTTTAGTCATTTCAAAATAGGGATCAATTCAAGGCTAACTTTCCATATTCCAACCAATTTGATCCTTAAATATCTTATTCACAGCTTTTGGTAGGTGGCTCTAGCTTTTTTTAGTATAAAAGGCATTATTTTATAGTTGTATTGGTTGTCCTTAGTTACAAAGGTCATTCTTTCCTCATCCTCCTATAGCATTGATTTGGTTATATCTAGATTAGGCATTTAAAAAGCTTAAGAGTTAATGCTTGACATTATTTTCTACCAGTCGATCTATGTTTAGTAAAAGAAAACTATTTTTAAGGTAAGCTTTGTTGAAATCAATGAAATCTACATACATTCTCCACTTCCTATTGTGTTTCTTCACCATCACTACGTTAGCGATTGATTCTAGAGAATAAAATTCCTTGATGAACCCAACTTTAAGTAACTTTTCAACTTCTTATTTGATGGCTTGATGTCTTTAAGACGCAAAGCACATTTTTTTCTATTGAACAGGGTTGACATTGATATTAATATTCAACCAATGTACCATTATCGTAGGGTCAATACCAAGCATGTCTAAGGGTTTCCATGCAAACAGGTCAACATTATTTTTTAATAACTTGATGAGCTCTTCTTTATTTTCTAACTTCTCACTTATTTGCAAATAGCTTTTAGAATTTCTTTTGAGGAAAGGATCATGTATTAGCTTATCTGTAGGTTTAGGCTGAGTAGGTCTAGTTTAGGTTTATGGTTTATTATTGCCTTTATATCATTTTCTTTCATGTTTTTTCTATAAAATGATGCTTATCAAGGTTAGCTGAGGAATTTTATAACTTATTCTTATGGTTAGATCTTAATAAATCAACATAATTATGAAGATTAATAATGCAATTATTAAAGTGAGAGATTAGATATAAAAAGCTGAGCTTAGAGAATAGATATTCACATGTACATTCAACTTGAAATTGTTGAAACAGTAGAGTGGAGCTTGCTTAATAGCTCAGTCTTAAACTTGGTTTTAACAGTTCGGTGATTTGCTTAATATCTCAATATTTTATTTAAAGGAGTGACTTAATAGCATATCAAACTTTTTGGCTTATAAGCCATTAAAAAATTCAACATATCTTTCTTTCCTATTGCATTGATGTGAACCTCTTTTTTTACCTTTACATTTCTCTTTTTCTTGAAAAATCTTAACTTTTGAATTTTTTTTTTTTTTTTTTGTTCTTAGCTGGCTGAACCTTATGTTATTTGAACCTTAGTCTTTCCTTTTAAGGTAGTTACATTATACACTCACTGCAAGTATATGGGTCATCTAAATACTAAAAAGGAAGATTATCCTTAAGTATCATCTTTCAAAGATCGTGATAGTATCTAGATTAACTACCAATATTTGACACCTTAATTATATTCGATTTTAAAGAAAGGTATAAGGAGAATGATTAAACTAAACTATCAAATTAATCCTAATTTAACTAAATAAAATGCATGAAATTAAATTTGCCAACATAATTAACCTAATTAACTAAAGTTAAACTAATTAACCTAACACATTAACCTAATTTAAGCATGAAATAGAGAACCTAGAAACTAAATGCAAATTACTCAAACTTGAACATGTCCCACATCATCAAGCACAAAAAGACAAGGAATTTAAAAGTAATGAAAATAAAGGAGCATGAATTAAAATACATGTAAAATAAAGTGCTTTGAAAGGTAAACGTGCAAGTAAAAGGACTTGAAAATTAAAGTGCAAAAGGAAATGTAAATTACTAGTAAAGAACTTGAAATTAAATTGCAAGAAAATAAAGGTGCATAAAACTAAATATCATAACGTATCGGTTCAGAGACTCGATGACTACACATAAAAATTTAAAAATCATAAAGAATGCATGTAGTCGCTACCAATATTTTTTTCAGGTATGATTGACCACCCAAAATTTTATCTTTTTAATAAAATATGTTTAAATTTTATTAAAAAATAATTTTGGTCTAAGAAAATAGGATTAGATTCGGGAGTTGGTTATATGTAGGGAAGGATTATCATCCCCACAGCTTCCATAAAATTGGTACCAATTAATCATATGTTATTTATAACTTTGGACAAAAATGGTTTTTTTTATATGAATTTTAATTATAATTCCTTTCATTTTTAAGAAATATAATCAATTAAAATTTTCTTTACTTAGAAATGCTATGAAAATCTCTAAATTAAAAGAAAATACCTTAAAATTCTCCAACATAAAAGTAAAATTCGAAAATAATTCTTTCTACCTAAGATTTACCATGACATTTCCTTGAAAATAAAAATAATATTCTTTGAAGATAATAATTATTGGTGACTCTTCAACACCTAGGTAGAGTACTAAAAATTATATTTCTTGAAATATTATTTTAATTTTAATTAATTAATTTATTTTTTAAATCAATTTTTTAAAGAAGCTTTTTATGCAATAAAAATGAAAAAGCTATAGTAAACCATAAACAACAATAATTCAAATACATGTATATGCATAATAGGTGCAAGAATTAATTTAAAAAAAGATATATGTGAATGTATGCCACAAGCCACAAGTAACGATGAGATGTGAATTTAAGATCAGGTTCTTAAATATAAAAAGATCACCTGAACTCTCCAATCTTTAGGTAAAGTTTGGGTGTGATTCTTTATATTTAAAATCTCTTTTCTTATTCTATATTTTAATTTTAAAATACGAAATTATATGAAAATTTTTAATAAAAAAAATTCTTAAATATCCCATCATTTAGGTGACATTCGGGAGCTAATTATTTTACGAGTAATTTTCATATAAATCCTTAAATTTTATGATAATTTCAGGGTTTTTAGAGTTTCAGGATTTTATTTAAGCCTTCAACTAGTGTTTAGAGTTTTAAAGTTATATTTTAGGATCTAGGGTTTTACTTAAGGTTTAAGATTTCACTTAGGGTCTCAGGTTTCAACTAAGATTTAGAATTTTGTTTTAGGGTTTCGGGTTTCAAAGATTCATATAAGGTTTAAGCTTTCACCTAGGGTTTTAGGGTCTCACTTAAGGTTTGAATTTAAGGTTTTAGTAATTTATGAATATCTCTAAAAATTTCAAACAATTAGGCAAACTTTTGGAGTAAGCTCTTATTTTGCAATTTTCCTAAAAATCGGATTTTTATATTTTCATATTTTTTATCAAAATTATTATTTGTTATTTATTTATTTATTTTTACTATTTAATAATTTCGCAACATTTAGACAAAATAATTATATATTTTAATTAAAACACGATTTTATATTCTCTCCAACATCTAGGTAGGGATTCTAAAGTTGTTGTTGTTATTATTATTATTATTATTATTATTATTATTATTATTATTATTATTGTCTTTTTAATTTTTCTAAAATTGAAAGTGCATAGAGACGAATTGCATCAAAAATAAATTAAAGCATGAAAGATTAAATTGCATAAACTTAACATAAGCAAAAAATTCAACCATCAAAGAAATTAAAAATGTAAGTAGTTTAAATTGTAATTAAATGTAATCAATGCTACAGAAATGTGCTCCGATACGAATGATATGAAAGGTTAGATGGGGAATATTGATGCATTATACATACATATACAGAAATGCAAAATAGCCAATATAGATAAAGACAAAGCTTGAAGATCCCATAGGCCATCAACATATGCATGCAGAAAGGTTGAATGGACGAGAAAACGGTGAAATTTTAAACTACAAAACGTAAACAAAAAGAGAGATAAGGAATCTTGAAAAACAAAACCAATTCATGATAAAGTTAAAGCTTTAAACTTCCTCACCAAGACCACACGTATAGAGGAGAAGAAAAAAAAACATCAAAATGAAATAATAAGAAGTTTTGCCCTGACAGTAAAACATCAAACACAAGATAAGAGGTGCAACACCTGCTAAAATTTAAAGTGTGGACAGCAGCCCCATACCTGTTTAATATTTTCCACCAAAAGCAACAGCCAAACCTTCTTCCCCTCCTGGTTGCTGTTTTTTTGCTTGTGCCGGAAAGCTCTCCCCTCTTCTCTTTTCTGGTTCTTTGGTCTCTAACTGCTGAATCCTTCTTGTGTCGTCTAGTTTCTTCCGAAAATTTTTTGGTTTATATTTTTCGTGCTACTATTTCGTTTGCAGAAAATTATTTTTTGGTTTGCTTTTGTTGCGTTTCTTTTTCCTTGCTGCTTGAGTTTTTCTATTGCGTTTCACCACTGCCTGCGTCAAACGCCTATTGTCCAGTTTTTCCTTCGTTCTCCTCTTTTGCTACTACTGCTGGTCTGCTTCTCATATTCTGCTGCATTTCTTTTGTTTCTGTTCCAGTTTTGCATCTGCTGCTTTCATTTCATTTTTTTTGCTACCTTTCCTGTTTACTGTCTCTGCTTCTTATTTTTTTGCTGCTTTTATCCTTTTTGTTGCTTCCGTGCCTTCTGCATGCCCTTGTGCTTTTGCTTCCTCTTCAATTTGTTTGACGTTTTCTGTTTGCCCCCCATGTCCATGCACGATGCCATGCCTCCATGCAACTTACTTTCAATCGTTTTTTTCTTCTTTCACGTGAAGCTTCCAGTAGCTTCATTCATGCCACCATTTTCCATGGCTTTCATGCGTGCCAAATTTAAGACCAAATTTAAGACCGAATGAGCCTCCTTTAAGGGCTATAACGTGGGCTTAACAACACTTAATATTTTTGGGCTTTGAGATTCATTTGGACTTGTGACCAAGATTGGGCTTTATTTTTATTGGGCTAGTTTGGGGTCTCTGGCATTTGTTATATTTTAGCTTCAAGTGAGCTTTCACAATTTGATTTTGAGCTAAACCCATTTTTTTAAATAATAAATTTTTGTATTTATATTTTTATTATTATTTATTATATATATATATATTTGATGGCCAACGACGAACCATTAATGGGTTTTTAAAAATGAACCTTTATCGAATCTTTTATCAATCATTTTATCTCTCATTCAGATCACTACAATGGATTTCACTTTATGGCTCACATTAGGCTTCAACTTCAAACATCTAAAAATAAACTATTAATTAATCTAAAAAATTAATGATTAAAATCTAATTACAAAAACAAACATAATTTAACAAACAAAATATTTCAAATAAAATTAGGTGTTTACATTAAATAACAAGTAATTTAAAGTTACATAAATTTAAATAACAAGAAAGTAAATTGTTGGAAATTTAAAGTGTACGGTATTTAAATTGCATGAAAAATAAATAGCATGAAAATAAGCTAGCAATAACCTAATATAACCAAAAAAAAAATGAAGATCTAGCATCATAATCAAGCAAAAACATAAGATTATTGATTCAAGTAGAAAGGTGCCCACATAGGTGATTTATCAGCCTGATAGCAACCTTCTACTATCCTCATCTTGCCCAACTAGCCTTGAAAATAAACTAAAATGAACAAAAATATAGCTAAGACAAAAACTGAAAACAGATTGTAAAATGGAAGATTTTTCATGGAAAACAAGGTTTTTAAGCTTGGATATTTAAATGGACATTTAGCCACAAGGTAAGAGAGCTAAGGAATGAAAATGTTAATGAAAACATAAAAGGAAAATGGTTAAGAAAGCAAGAAAATCGAACAGTTACAGTAGCAGAAAATTAACGCAAACCGAGTAAGAAAGGAAGAAATTTTCCTTACTAAACAAAGTATTAAAGCTAGCGAATGTAAATATAAATTTCAACTACAAGATAAATGAGTAAAAGAAGGAAAAAGCTATGCAAAATTAGAATAAAATGGCAATAAAAGACACCCCTAACAGCCAGCAAAGCTGAGCATCTAGCAAGCTGCCAGTCTTGTGCCGTTACATGGAGAACAAAAAAGGAAAATGGTAGGCGGCTGAGAGCTCTCCCAATGCAGCAACAAAGCTTCTATTTATAGGCCATTTCAAGCTTTCCATGCTCCGATAAGCTTGCATCAAAAAGCCAAGTCAACAGCCTTCTTTTTTAGCTCAATTGGATAGGTGCAAAAACTGTGAATTCCTCGTCTTTTGTTATTGTATCTAGCTCAGCTTTAGGTTGTACAAGTGTTCCAATGATGTTATACCATGCAGCCACCTAGAAGCCAAGTGAGCAAAGTGATGGAAGCTCCTTTAATTTAAAGAGGATTTAGTGGTCAAAATCATGGAGCTGGTGACAGCAGCAAAAAATTGTGTAGTGTTGACAGTAGCTGGCAGCAAATTTGTCCTCCTATGAAAATGATCCCCCTTGTCTCTTTGTGTCATGCAATCTTCATTGAATTTGGGTTGCTTGGCTTGGCAACTCTTGTGGCTTTCCTTGATTCATCTAGGTCAATTAAGTGCTGCTTGGAAGTAGCTTAAAAGAGCTTATGCAACAGCTCAACTCAACTTAGGCAACACTCACTCATTGACAAAACTTGGTAGTGGCTTGCATTTCTCCTTCTCAATATGCAGCACATAAACATGGTTTGGTAGCTGACTTTCATGCACATTTGGGCCAGCTCCTTTGTTCCTCAATCAGCTCATAAAACAACCTTCAAGGCTAGCAGAAATAGCCTCAAAACAGTCTCTAAAAACTAAACAGATTTTCGCGTCACTTTAGCTCTTTCAACCAGAATTTAGCTTTTTTTTCTTCAAAATTCAAGCATGTTTTGATGTCTAATTTAGCCTCAATTAATTGCCAACTTATCCCATGTAATTTTATGCATGTGCATCTACATAAAATCACATGAAATTGCATCATATCTTAGGCTAAAATTTCGAATTTCTTGAAACTAAAAACTACTTTGAAAATTTAGTTTTAATTCATCTTCAGTTTAGCCCCAAATCAATTTCAGAAAATTCTCAATTAAGCTCATCAATGCTTAAATCTTGCAATTTATATTTAAAATTTAGCCAACTTAACTAAAAAATTAATCGTTTTCCAATTTTCCTAAATTTTTCCTACACATGAGACACTTAAGCACTTTAGGATGATAATTGCATGAATTTGCTAAGAACTAAGCAACATTAGGCATTAAAGCACTATGATAACTCTATAAATTAAGAGTTATCATTATGTAACATTGCCTAGTCACTAACTTATCTCCTCTGACCTTTCCTATCCCATTAGGACTAGGGAACTTGATTTTGAGGTAAGGAGCTAATCCTACAACTCTAAGTAAGGATTGGTTAAGTTTACTTATGATCATATTGTAAGCAAAAGGTATATCCACCACCATGGACTTTACGATTGATGTGATATTCTTAGGTTCAAACCCCAAGGTGATCAATAGCTTTATAGTTCCTCAAACAAGGACTTGCTTATTTCCAAATACTATAAGGGTTATCTAAAATAATCTCAACTTATCATAAAAAATCCTCATCTTTTTAATCATGGAATAGTACAACTCATTAATTGGTCTCCCATTACAAAAAAGAACCTTTTTCATCACGTGATTGTAGATCATTACACTAAGTACTATGGCATCATCATGGGGGAACTAAATTTCTTTTAAATCCTTTAAGTTGAAATAAATTAGCTTATATTTCTAAGATTTTGGTTTTCTTGCTACAAAACCAACTATCATCATTATTCCTTGATCAAACTTCTTTTTGTCATAATTGAGGTCCCACCAATTATGATATTGATAACCCAATAGTATGTTGGTTATCGATTTCATTCCTCTGCTCATCTTATTGTTCCAGTCTATTTCTTATGTTGCTTCAATCATAGATGGATTGATGGCGATCATAAATGGATTAATGATTATTGTACCATATTTGTTATTCCATATTTTCTTTCCTCGAGAAGTTTCCCTTATTCTAACCTTGTCTTTTATTGTCCATAAACCTGCCTAGCCAACCTCTTCTAATTAGAGCTTCTATCTTATTTCTCAAGTTAACACATTCTTCCATGGTGTGGTTGTGGTCTTGATGAAAGGCACATATTTTGTTTGGATCTTTTTGAAAGCTTTACCTCATGGGTTTGGGCCACATCAATTGGAGTCTTTCTTGATTTGCATCAAAAGCCTTTCTTGAGAGATATTTAGTGCAATATAACTGTTGTATCTCCTGTCTGGGCTATTAGCCCTTAAATACCTTTTAATTTAATACTTTTCTTTCTTAGGGGATGCTTGACCTTTCTCCCCTTCTTTTGTCAAGGTGAAGGGCAACTCCTCTTTCATCTATATTGCTTTTTAGGTTCATTATTTCTTTAGGTTGATAAATTTCTCTACCTTTTAGAACAACTCAATGAGAGTTTTAAGAGGTTTTAGCAAGAAAGAGAACTTGAAATGGAATTTTTTTTTTGTCTAGCCCATTTGTCAGGGTAGCCACAATCATTATTTACTTTAAGTCTCTAACTTAAAGTGCTTTAGCATTGAAATACATTACATACTCTTTGAGAATTTTTGTTGGTAATTATTTAACAACCATTTAGCTCAATATGGTTTTTTAAATATGTCGGCTGCTAATGAAATGATTAAGGAATGAATAGTCAAACTCTTTGAATGAACTAATAAACTTCAAGCTTGAATACCATGCTCAGACAACACTTTCCAAGGTTGCCAAGATGGCTTTACACATTAGTAGCTCATATACACCTTAAATCAACATATTACTTCTAAATAATTTAAAATAGTTTAAAGGATCAAGGGTACCATTGTAGGCTTCAAAGGTATGCATTTTGAATCTTGGAAGAAGGAGAGCTTAGTCAATCTCTTTGGTAAAAGGAGATGTTTCCAAAAAGTTAAATTCATCTATAAATTAAGAGATTTTTACTTTTGATTTCTTTCTCCATGGCTTTCATTTAAGCTTTCAACCATTTGTTTACTATCAGCTTAGGTGAGATTTACTTATTCTTACAAAATGTATAGGTATTAGATGTTGGTGGGTGATAACTTTTCGATGTTTCTTCTTTTGGGGTTGAAGATCTGGCCTCATTATCGTTGTTCAAGATCAATATTCCTTGGGTGTTATATTGGTAGGTTGCAACTAGTTCCTTAGAAGGCTGAGGTGAGGTGAAGTTTTTTATGAGTTTTTTTAGTGTTTGAAGTTGTTGATTCAAAGCTTCAAACTATTCCATGATGGGTGCAAGTCAATTTGATTTAAGGATGGCTAGTTGAGCTAGGTATTAGATGTCTTAGCTACCGTGGAAGGATGATCTCTCTTTTTTGCTATTTTCTTTCAAAGTGCTATTATTTTTCAAAGTGCCATTTCGAACTTAGCAAAAAAAAATGCCTCTATTTGGCATGCCAAAATGTTTATGCTAAACTCAAATTTGAAAACAGATACCTAAAATCACAAGGTCGTAAATCGAAGGTTGGTTAAGAATAAAGGTTGAAGTTGTCTCCAATGTTTATGCTTTGACACTCAAGTCAGTACTCAAAATAAGGAGAGAATAAAAAATTAAAAAAATAAAGAAGAGAGAGACTAAATGAGTCAGATCCCTTTTCTTAGAATGGAAATGGGGTATTTATACCTAGAAGGAGATGTGATTAGGTCGAGATGACCTGCCGTGCAGAAATCGACAATAGGCTAACGTTGCCTGACCCATGTTGACGTGGTGTTTTGGCTCCAATGTAAGGGGACACATCAGTATAGTCATGCTCTTGTCAGGTGGGATAGTGTGCAATCATTGTTCAAGTCAACTCCTATAAATTAGGTCAGCTCTCGCTATGTCAGCTCATCTTAAATGTCTACAATACACTGAAGGTCTTATTGACTCACTTTTTTATAGTGAGAAGATAGGTTTGTCTTTTGGACCACCAAAGACCTTCATCATATAAGATATAAACATGTTTAATACATGCTACACAGAAACTTAATAACTTAGTTTGACATGTTGCACATAAGCATATTTCATTTATGTTTTATCTTACTTACTTATTCATGAAATTTGTTTTTAAATTTTTTATTTTCCAATTATTGTTGTTTACATAATCATTAATGATTGAAAGATCATCCAAGGTTGCCAGCACACATGTATCTTTTTAGATATGTGCATGACATCATAAGACATTTTTTTTGTTTAAATGGTAAAAAGTTATTGGGCTTTATCCAATAAGACATATTTGCATGCTTTTAAGTAAATAATTACATGTACTCTTTAATTCAGAAGATTGATAATCATATCTGAAGTGTAATAGTAAAAGTTGGGCTATCTCAAGCAAGGTAAGATGTTTTGATTTTAATCTTGTGCCCTAATTTTTGAGTTTTTTGGTGAAAAGAGACTAGTGGCCTTGGTGCTTATAACCAGTGATTGATTTTTTATATTGAACCTACACCCAAATGAGAATGATAATGGTGAAACTCGCTCATAGTGGCAATTCTACTAAATAGATTTAATTCAAAATTTGACATTTGTGATCCATTAAAGATGGTTGAGCAATTTAAAATTAAATCTCACTAATGCATTCTTACCTTAATTCGAAAAGAAAAGTTTATGGGTACTACATGTCACACTAACTCAATCTACATACTTCAAATTTTTTTCCACCGATAATGTAACTTTGTTTTATTATGGGATCAAAGTGATGACCGACTCCATATTGACAACTCATCTTATATGATGTGTTAAGGCTATTGATTGTTAAACTATAGTGGTCATTGAATGCTTTGGTAACATAAGGATGGATTGGTTTTTTTGCATATAAATAAACCATAGATATTGCCTATATGCAAGATTTTGAGCTAGAGGGACTTGGACGTATAATATTATCAAGTGAATTAAAGAGATAGGAGTTGAAGGTTAAAATTAAAATTTTTAAAATATACTATTAGTTAGGGGTGTGATTGCACTAAAATTTTAGCATTTTCTTACCTTTTTAGTGTAATTTCTCTTAATTTTTAGCTTGATCTTTGAGAATTTTGGTAAAAATACTCTTAAATGCATAATTGTTTCATGTGTAGGTGAAAATATAGAAAATGAGGAATTTTGGAGTATATGAACTCATTTTGGAGGATTTATGGTGCTAAAAGTTAGAAAATGCCACAACAAGTGTAATTATGTTGCATTGCCATTTAGGGGAGTTTTTCTTAACTCTATTTTTTATGATTTTTTTTAACCTCAAATGAACTTCCTTAGCTCAATAATGCATTATCACTTTTCAAGTATCTTTTATACATGCTTTGAATGTAATAGTTGTATCAAGAAGTTGAAAGCTATTTCTTTGATTTGATATTTTTCTAGAATTTTTTTGGTGATTATAATGTAAAATTTTTTCACTTAATGGCTTAAAATTTGGCAAAAAAAATGAAGAGAAAAATTGTTAAAATAAGTGCAAAAAATGAAGTTACTAAAGTGCAAGTGCGTTGTGTAGCAAGCTTTATGTGACCAAATACAATGTTGGTGCCACTCTTGGTGATTCAAAGAAAACCAAATAGAGTTGCTAAGTTGGCTATTTAAAGGTCTCCTATTGGTTAGAATTTTGACTTATTGAAGTGTAAAGGATCATAAGAAGAGGGCTTGAAAGCAAGGAGAGCTAAAGGAGCCAAACAAGCAAACAAAAGCTATGAAAAAAGGAAAAAGGATGTAAAAGCTGGCAAACACTTAGATATTTTTGTTGAAATTTTAGGGGTTGAACTACCTTCCATTTTCCTATCAATAGAGGGGGGTATCCAGGAAAATGAGAAGAATTAGATAGATTTTAGTTTTTAGTTTTTTGCATTTATTTTTCTCTGCACTACTATTTTCTTGCTCTCCCAATGAGGCTTTTGGTAGCCAAGTTTCTTTTACTTTCTATGCAAATTTTACTTTCTTGAATCAATTTTTCAACGTACTTTTAGATTTCTCAATGAAATTTCTAGATTCTCACGTTCTCATTTTCAATTTTTATTGATTTCACATAAACATCAAATCTATTTTTTAATTCGTGATTTTGACCTTTTTACAGTATTTTGACATTTTTACAGTGTTTTGATTGGTTCTTAATCAAATCTAGCCAAATTTTTTTTTGAGATTCCTAACTCACAAATCCTCAAATTTGGAAAAAAATTAGCTTCAAATTTGATCTTCATAGTTCTACAAAAATCTCCAAATTTTTGGCTTAACGTTAGTGGTAAAGTTGAACTTTGCATGAGTGACTACATGGCAAGAATCTTTTCTCCATCTTGGCATTTGGTTTACAATTTCTGCACTTAAAACTCTTAGACCTATGTGTTAATTTTTATTTGATTGCATTTAAATTTATGTTTTTACATGCTGTTTAGATGATTTTCTTTGCAAGTGCTCTGTTTTTCTAGTTTCTGTACTATTTTTGAATTTTAGTTCATTGATATGGAATTTTAACTTTTTGATGCAATTTCTTTGTTGATTCATGTAGTAAACTTGCTTATCTATATTACTTTAGTTCAATTTGAGTTCATTCCATTTAGAAAGTTGTAGATCTAAGTTTTCATCTATGAATTGCTAGTTTCCAAATTTAAGTTCTTACTTCCAGTTTTGTGTTTCTAGTTAATTTTCACATTTTAGTTGCTTTAATTGTTCTTCAATTTTGTTTTAATCTTCAATTACCTTCTATTTTTGTAATTTATAGTTTAGGTTCATTCAATTTTTAGTAGCTTAGATCTAAATTTTTTGTTTTATATTCTATTGTTTAAGAATTGCACTTTTCGTTTCAATTTTGATTGTTTCACATAGATTTGCAATTTTGCATCTTTAATTCCATTTTAAATCTCTTTTCGATCTCCATTTACATTATGCTTTTGTAAATTTCTAGTTTGTTTAAATTAAATTCTAAGAACTTTCTAGATGTTTCTTTTATTGAAAGTTGGAAGTTAGTTGAAGTAGGTAGTTTTTGGTTAAAGTTAGTTGTTTCAGTTTACTTCCTTTAGCTTTATTTTTTTTTGTTGATCATTGCACTTGATAGTTTCAATTCTTAAATTAGATATGCATTTTAATTTATGTTAATGTGATTAAAAGAAGTTTAAGAAGATGATTTAAAAAGGCTAAATGAGGTGACCTAGTGATGAATACAGTGATGGATTGGTCGACATAACATGTGACTTGTGACCAGATGAGAAAAATAATGTAGATCTATTGACGGGATTTGTTCTAAGATTGTTAATGTTGAGGAGAATATATGAGATGGGAGAGTCTTGAAAACCTTATTACCATAATTGGAATGTTAATGATTTAACGATATATATATTACATGCATTGTTGTTTGAACAAGTACTTGTACATAATCCGGTGAATATTTGAATCTTTAATAATTGCATTTGCATCATGGTTAGGGCATGTATTTGCATCATTTAAAGAATATTTAAATCATAGTATGACATTTGCATTCTTATTTAGGACATGCATTTACATAATTTAGTGAGAATATGGATTGTTGCATTTGCATAATTTATGAGGCATTTGCATCATTATCATGACATTTATCGTATACAAGAATCTGACTTTGTTGGGAGAAAATGTTTAACTTTTGAATCTTCAAATGAGTAAGATCTTTCATAATGAGATTTTTTACAAGAAAAACATTTCAAGTTTTTAAAGTTATAGAGCCTTTGTTTAAAGGGGTTTTTTTTTTTCAAAAGTAGTCACGATTTATAAGACCTCTAACATAATTACTAAAGTTTTTTTAATGAGAACCTTTGAAATTTTAGATGTGAAATCATAAAGTTTTTAAATGAGAACCTTTGAGATTTTGGATGTGAATTACTAAAATTTTTTTAATGTGAACCCTCAAGTTTTTCAAATAAAAATCTTTAACTTTTAGGTGTAAATCTTTAAATTTTTCAAATTTTGGATGTGGGACTTGAAATCTTTGATATAAATCCATAAATTTTTCAAATGAAAAACTTTTGGATGTGAATCACTAATAAAAATCTTTGAATCTTGAATGTGAAATTAGAAATTTTGGATGTGGATTCTTAAAAATTACAATTGTGAATTTTTATAATAACGAAGTTGAAATTCTTTTAAATATGAAATTCTTGCGAATTTAAGGTTTTATGAATCTAAAAATCTTGCAAACTTGAAAGTCTTGCAAATCTTCATCTTGTGAAACTTTAAATTCTTATAAACCTATGTACCACAATTGAAAATTCATCAATTAACATTTGCATTACATACATTGGATATAAGAATATCCAATGCATTTACTTTAGAACAGGGATGTTGCAAGATCCAACATAGAGAATGTGAATATGAAGGTTGGTCAATGAACAAACTTTAAATTTCTTGTTGGAGAATAAATTTATGAGGTAAGATTTTAATCTTTGAAGAAAGAAACACTTTAAAAAAATTAGTCGATCTAAAAGGTTTTAAAGCTATTAAGCCTTTATATAAAAGAGCCAATTTCTTAATTTAAAGTTTTTAAAGTTGTTGAGCTTTTATATAGAGGAGTCCATTTCTTAATTTAAAGTTATTAAAATTGTTGAGCCTATGAATAAAGAAGCTGATTTCTTACATTTAAAGTTTTTAAAGTTGTTAAGCCTTTGTGTAGGGGAGCTCATTTTTTAATTAAAAGTTTTTAAAGTTGTTGAACCCTTATATAGAGGAAGCTATTTTTTAATTTAAAGTTATTAAGCCTTAGTTTAGAGAAAATATTTAAAGTTTTTAAGGTTGTTAAACTTTTATTTAGAGGAGTTATTTCAAGTTTTTAAGCTTTATGGTTCTATTTTGATGAGTTCTTTAACAATTTTTTGAAAGTTGCATGCCTTTATTTAGAGGTTTTTTTTTTTTTAAAATACTTGAGTGAATCAAATGCAATGGCTATCAATGTCTTTATATTATTTTTATTTAACAAAATTATACAAAGAGTGACAACTATAGATACGCCATTTCATCTAAGGCTTTTATTCAAATGGTCATTTTTAGTTTGGATTCTGTATGGACTATTAGGATTTTAAAATGTTTATTGGGAATAATTAGGCTTTGAATTGGCTTTTAGGCTTTAAGCCCAATAGAGGGTTTCCTTAGGTTTTTCCATTTATATTTGAACCTTGATCCCAACGGATGGTTTTTTTTTGTTTTTAATAGTTTTTTCTTGTTTTTTTCCTATTTTATTGGTTTAATAAAAATTAAATAAAAAATAGGAAAGAAAATCAAGAATTTTTTTGATTCTGTCATGGGATTCAATGCTAGAAATCAAGCCTGAGTAAAAGAGGAAACCAAATCACAGGACATGGTAATGGCAATCAAACCAGTTTTTAAAGGAATAAATCAAGTAATAAATAAGATTGAATCATTTGTGATAAATTCAATCTTTACAAACCGATTCAATTTGTATTATTCAATTAAATTCCTAAAATCACTATTAAAAAACTCTATATATATCGTGTTCCAACTTATAGCAAAGAAAGGGAAATGATAAACAAATTCATAAGCAAGTTCTGGCAATTTAAGGTGTTAAAAGCTTTTCTAGGTTTGGGTTCCAATTCTGAAGCTTGGTGTTAAATTCGGGGTTTTGATTTTTTGGCTAAAATCTTTGGTTTTGGAAATTTGATTTTGATTTTGTAATCTTGGATGATGTTCTATTTGATTTGAAGTTCTAAATTGATTCTTTGGTTTAGAGATTGATTTTGGTGAATTTCTAGGAAATTTTTTTTCTCAGTTTGGTTTTTTTTTTTTTTTGAAAATTTTTAGGCTTTCTAAGATTTTTGTTGAACTTTCAATTAAACCTTTGAATTTTTTGACGAAATTCATAGTGTTTGTAGGAATTTGTGATAGCCAGATTCTGGAATTTCTTGGGTTTGGGTTTGGTTTGAACATTTCAGTGGCCATTTGAAGTTTTTAGCGTCAAAATTTTGGATTCAGGTTGGCAAATTGAATTTTCATTGGCTATTTTAGAAAGAAGGAAAAGGAATTAAAGGTTAGAAAAAGAAACAGCATGGGAAATTTTAAGAAAAATTGAAGTTTTATAGCTTTTATATCAGACCCAATACAACACTATTTTGACAAAAGGTTGACCCACAAAAACCTGAAATAGATTTGCTTTTTAACTCGTTTTTTACCCAACTCAATCGCAAGCATGTGTTTTTTTTTTTTCATTTTATTTTTTGTTTTAATTTTAATTTTTTTCCTTTTTTGATTTATTTTGGTTTTTGATTTTTTTTTTATTTTGATTTGTTGACTAAATTAATGTGGTGAAAAAAATTCATATTTTAAAAAACAAAAAAGGAAAAAAGGGTTGTTCAAAATAAATTATGAGTTTTACCAAACTATTGGAAGATTGGTAATGGATTTAAAATTTTTTATGAATTATACCAAACTATTGTAGAATTTCATAATCTAATTTTTCTTAAGAAATAAAATAAAATATTTTATTTTTAATCATACCAAACTATTGGAGGATTTAAATATTAAGCTAAATCTTACCAAACTATTGGAAGATTTAGTAACTTTTTTTAAAATAAATTTTATATTTTCAAACAAAATCTCACCAAACTATTAAGAGATCTGCATCAAAGTAAAACCTTACCAAACTATTGAAAGATTTTACTGATTATTTCTCTAAATAAAATATATTAATGAATCCAACGACAAAGCCTTTTCAAAGTCAGACACTTGTCTCTTTGAATACTCCTAATGTGAAGAAATTATCTTAAATTGCTATCAAACTATTAGAAAAATTTTAAGATCAATTTCTAATAATTAAATTATTTACTAAATTATAAATATATTTTAAGGGTTGGATAACCTGAAATCAAATGGCACTATACTTTAGATTAGCATTGTGAGGGTGCTATAATTTTCCTTATGCATAATCCCACTTCCGAACCAAAATCTACTTTCATAGACTATTTAAAAATACCTAAGTCAAGTTTAAGACTCCTTGTTAAAATGAGATAGATTCAGTTAAGTGCCAACCGCACCTAAACAAAAAAGATTGGTGGCAACTCCTAAAGTCTAAGTCTAGTAATTGATCCATAAATCTATACGTTATAACACTTATATGAGATGTACTAACATATTATATGAATAAGATATGTCTACATGGAATGCAATAAATGTGTTGCGCTGAGGTTGACACTACCTTAAGATATGTAATGAGGTGGACTACATGTGCTACTTATTAAGATGTGCATAGAATGGAATGTATGTACCTCTATTAACATGTGCATGAAATGGAATGTATGTACTATCATTATGTGGATGAGATAAAATGCCTATATTATCCTATTATAAGGTGCATAAGATGAGATACATGTATTATCTTATTATTTCTAATCATGATAAAAATGTATGAAAGAATGAAATGTAAAACATGAAACAACATTCAAACTCAAAGCCTTATTTTTTATGAGGAAAAATTCAAAAAGCACACATGAAATGCAATCACACAAAATGACTAGGATTCAAAGATTTTTTTTTTCTTTTTCCATTTATGGTGTTTTTTATTTTTTTATTTTTGGATTTTTGTTTTTTTTTTAAACAAGGAAAAATTTAGGAACACAGGAATTAAGAATCCTTCAAAATTGACTAAAATTTAAAGTTTTTTTTTTTTCATTTCTGGTTTTTATTATTAAACCAATAAACAAATAACTTAAGAAAAACCCTTCATTCTTTTTTTTTCTTTTTTTGTTGTCAATTTTGAAACAAATCAAATGAATCGAACTACCTGAAAGAAGAAATTTTACTAAAAGTATTTTTTTTCTTTTTTTTAAACACCAAGGATTATTTTTCTTAATGATTCTTTTCTTTTCTTTTTCATTAAAAGAAATAATACAAACTATCAAATTAACAAAAAAAAAAAACAAGAAAAGTAAGGCGTATTCCTTTGTGTGACTTATTCAAGGTAACTACTATGGAATGGTGCCGCATGGCTCTACCTATGGTTGGCTTCCTAAAGCTCACTATATGATAGGTCAGGAAGTAATGTATCTAAGGTTCCCAAATTACTTCTTACATCATCGTCCATTACAAATTACTATGGCATATCGATCCTTACCCATTACAGGCTTTGAACAGAAATGGTTCAATCTGAGTGGGAGTGTTTCACTAGCGATTGTAAAGGTTTACAGTTCACAAAGACATAGCTATTTTACTTCCTCCTAATTAGGGTTAATGCCTGAGCAAAAAGCTTTTGTATGAAATGCAAATGTAAATGTGTGCAAAGAAACAAGCAAACCTTTTACACTTTCCTAAAACCCTTATCCTAAATGCCCTACAAATATTAAGAATAAAATAAATAACAACAATATATAATAAATGACATAATTAAAATATACATGAAATGTAAAACACACACTTTTTTTTGAACTTTTTTGTATTTTGCATTTTTTTTATTTTTTTAAGGGAAAACAGAAAAATTAAAATCAAAACATTTTTTTTCGAATTTTTTGCATTTTTTGAATTTTTTTCAAAATTTTCACTTTTTAAGAAAACAAGAAAATCGAAATTAAAGAATTAAGATTAAACACTAATTAGGACCATTAAACCGAAAACAAGGATAAAATACAATCAATATTTCGCCTAACTCTCTAAATTTATCTTTGGTGGAGTTATCATGCTATCGCAACATCTCTAGACCCAAGGGCAGGTTGACCCGAAAGTCGAACAAATGGGAAAAATTTTGGAAAAAGAGAGGATTAAAAATATTTTTAATTAAAATAATAATCAAGAGTCACCATCAATGTTTTTTAAAGTGTGATTGGCCATTCAAAAAAGTTTTGACCTTTTAATAAAAGATTTTAAAATAGGTTTAAAAGGTTTTAGAAAAAGAACAATTTTACAATCTGTGAAATCAAAGTTGAGTCTAAGAGTCAATTATGCGTGATGAAGGATTAGCACTTAGCCAACGCCCATCAATGATGGTACCAATTGATTGCATGTTATCCCTTAATTTTGATTAAAATGGTGCTATTTTACTTAATATTTAAAATTAATTCCTTTTTTCTTTTCTTTTTTTTCTTTTTTTTAAAACAAAAACAAATCAAATTTAAACAAAACTCTTTTTTTTAGATCAAAGTGAAAATACTTTAACTATCGAGACACTTCTTTCACTTTCCTATAACTAGGTAAATATTCAAAAATATTCTCCATTTAAAGGTTTTCAAATTGTCCCACAAAAACTGAGATAACACTTTTCATAAATAATAATTACCAAGAGTCTTATAATAGTTAGGCTCTCGATGACTATATTTACTTGAGATATTATCTTATTTCAAAATATTTTTCTTTTGAAAACTAATTTTTTTTAAAACAAATGTATGAGATGCATGATGACAATATAGTATGAAAGATAAAGAATGAATACATGATAATATAAAAATGCATATTATGACAAGATAAAATAAAATGCAAATGCATGAATGATTTTAGGGTTTAGGTTGGTTTATGGTCTAGGTTAAAGTTTAAAGTTTTAGAGTTTAGGGTTTTAATGTTAGGGTTAAGGTTTAGATTTAGGATTTTGGGTTAAGGTTTAGATTTAGGATTTTGGGTTAAGGTTTTGATGTGGAGTGTAGGGTTTAAGGAATTTGCGGTTTCAAAATTTTTTTATGGAAATAGACATGAAATAAATGCAAATTACAAAAATGCCAATAATGAATGCATTTACCAAATGTATTACCAAAAAACATAATTACAAATTAAGGTATTTTCAAACTTAATATCATAAACATGTAATGCATGAAAACTTAAAATAAAAATGGATCAAACATAAAAACTTTTCCAACTTTTGAAATGTTCCACCATTTTTTTTTTCAAAATCCAACCAAACAAATATTAAAATCAACCAACCAACTCATTAAACTATCTTTTTTTTTTTCATTGAAAAATTAATCGAGCACTTTGAAAACTACTTAAGCATGACATAAACACAATCCATTACAAAGAATAAAATAGCATTTTGGCCAAGAACTAACCAAGGAGGTTTGGCCAAGCATTTAAATGGTTTGGCTGAATTCCTTCCCATGGCATACCACAACATTATTTCATTTATCAAACCAAGAATGCATTAATCTCATGCAAACTTATAATATGAAAGAAAATATAGCATTAAATCATTTCATCAAGTATGTTATGAATCAAGATAGTAAGAAGATCACATAAGCAAAATCATTAACCAAACACCAATATATCTTATTAACCAACCAAAATTTATACAAAATTCAAGCTAAGTAATCATTTAAACATTACAAGCAAGATTAAAAAGTAAATAAAACATCAAAGAAGTGAAAAAGAGGTTCGGCCAATAAGGAAGACACCATGGCCTAACCTCTAACTTGAATTTTTCAATGGTAGATTTTGTTGTTTTTGTTTGGGTTTCAATTTCAAACCAACTATTGATTAGTTGGTTGAAAATTGATTCAAACTTTGAGCAAAAAATTAGTCAAAAACCTTTAAGAAAATCAATAGAGAGATGAATGAAAAACAATGAAAATGAAATAAAAAATGTAATGACAATGCAAAAAATGCAAGAATAGATATTGAGAAAGACTGCATTCAAGTAAACAAACAACTAAAAAAAATTTTCCTCTTTTTTTCTTTCACATTTTTTCTTTTTTCTTTTTCCCCCATTTTTTCTCTGTTTCCAACGTCATCCCCCTTTGGTTTCTCATGAATGGTAGCTTATGAAGAAGATGAAAAAAAATCTCCCCCAAGGGTCTGTATTCCATTTTTGTTTTTGGTTGCAATGTGTGCATTTTCACTATTGAATTCACCTTTCTAATATGATCTAATGGTCCAAAATAAACACTAACAAAGGTGTGATTTTTACAGCCATTAAACTCAATGAAAAGACCATTTTATCTTTAGTACAAAGTTTTCAATCTTTAAGTTATTTTCTTGGAAATCAATATTTTCATGCTCATTTTTAGGATTTTAAAGTATAAAAAATCATGAAATATTATGAAATTAAGATTTAGAAATTTTCGTAAAAATCTGACACTAGAAAGGTCAAAGGTATTTTCATAATTTTACACCTCTTAAGATATTTTTGTGATTCTAATTGCACTAAAAATCATCAAATATATAAAATCATGATCTAAAAAGTTTCACAAAAAATAACTTCGGGAAGGTTAAATTACGAAAATACTTCTAAAGGATATTTTAAAATTTTCACACTTCTTAAGGTGTGATCTAGGCTTTAAATGCATCAAAAATCATTAAAAATATTTAATTATGATATAAAAATTTTTACAAAAATTTATCTTCGAAAAAACTAAATTACGAAAATACCCCTAATGGTATTTTGGTAATTTTACACTTTTTGAAGTACGAAAAATTGTGTTTTAAAAATCACCAATTTCAAATTTAAACTACACTAATTCCAATTGATTTGTGAATTTTGAGGACTATCTTGGGTTCTATCATTTTTTACCAAGTTTTGTCCAATTTTGACTTTGTTTTACTAATTTTGACTTGTTGACCAAGTTTGACCAGATTTAACTATAGTTGATTTTGGAGCATTTAAGTCAAATTGGTCCAAATTTCAATTTTAGAGCCTTATCAAAATTAGAGAGATGTAAGATTTGAATAGGGTTGGATTTTAAGCATTTATCAAATAGTTGAAATTTTGCTCGGACAAAATTAGATGTTTATGACTTCATAACTGACTATTTTCACAAATCCTATCAACTACTATATGAACCAAAATGTCACTTTATAAATTTCATAATTTAATCATCATATTTGAACTTTTTTCAAAAATACTTCTTTTTTCCTCTAAAGGCCTTAAGGATTAACATTTTCAAGCTTTTTCATCATTCTCATTTCAATTTCATTTTGTCCTTGTAACTCTTGAATTTTTTTTAAATTAATGCAAAGACTTTTTATGAACTTTATTATTCATTTATTCGTCATCATTCCAATTTTATGACAAATGTGATATAATCACATACTTCCTCTATTCACTATGAGAAAGTAAAAGTGATGAGGAATAAGGTAAATTGAATAAACTGGTAAAACTAATAATTGCAAATCAAATCATTAGGACAAGTGTTTGGATATGTTAACATTCAAATAATGAATATTCCAATATTTTTTAACATTAATCCACAATATTTTTGCACACCAAACTTTGCCCTTATTCATGGGATTTTCAAATGATATAGGTTTCATAATTCCTAGACTATCTTTTCATGTTCTCAGCCCATATTTCCTCATTTACTTAAATTGCCATGTCAAGTTTTTAATTTAAGTCTAATTTTTTCCTTTTTTTTTTTCTAATTCCTTTATTTTTTAAACTTTTTTTCTTTTTCTCGTCTTTTTTCCTTTTTTTCTTCATTCATCACAAACATTCCCATTGAACTTCAAATTAATCACAAAATATATAAAAAAAAAATATATCATAATTTTATTTTCCTTTAATTATACAATAAGCAAGCCTTAGTTCAATATATGATTCTTCAATTTGAATATTCATATTTGATCAAAATAGACTTTTTAAACACATAACATAAGCTAAGATGAAGGGGTATAAAAATGGATAAAATAAAGCCAAAACATGTGGTTCAAGGGTTATAAAGCAAAAGATCATTTTTATCCATAAGGACACATTTCCCTTTTTCAAAACATACTTTTTCACCTTTTTCATTTTTTTCCTTTTCTTCCATTTATTTTCTTTTTCCTTTACATGTTTCCTTTTAAAGAAATGAGCTCAAAATTTTTGAAACTCAACTTATCTCAAAATTACATGTTTACATAAAGCATTCTTTCTTTGTTCTTAAACATAAGCTAATTTTTTTCATGAGGTGACACGGGTCCTATCCAGTTGGACATATTATTTAGCAGCAGAACCTATGAGATTATTTCGGAATACATGAATTAGCATACTATCGTTATTAATGTGAACAACCATTTTTTATCAATACATTATGACATGAGTCACAAGACATTTAGTCCTATCATATTTTTTAAATTCTTAGACTTAAGAATTAGGTGTAACCACCACATCAACCACCAAGCACAGCTCAGATGCATCCATAGATCCATAGAAGTCCATTCCTTCAATTGACCTAAAGCTTTTCTACTTTGAGATTCATCTTTTGAGCAAATATGTCTTTTATTAGCTTAGCAGCACTTATTTTTAGTTTTTATTATTCTTTAAGATTATCCAAATCAAGAACTTGGATTGGTTTTTATGTCTTTTTTACGAAAATAGGATTAGTAAAACTTTGGAACTATCCCTTAGCAATTGTGGATAAGATTCTTAGATAGGTATATGGATATGCTCTAAAAAAATGATGTGCCTCTTGAAAGTTCTAGGCTTGGTATAGACTGAACCCAAAAGGTATAAAAAGATCCACAACCACTTATAACTAACGATCGTATAGGTTGGGAGCTTTTTCCACTCATTTTCTCTTATTTAGATTTTTTAACATGTCCATCATTTTGGACAGCTTTCTTTTTAGCTTAGCTCCTCGTGTGCCTTTTCAAGTTTTCCAAAACAACTGGCCTATTCTTACTCCATAATCTTTGCTTAATCCTAGAGATTATATTTGTGACGAGTAAGCTCTTTGAGAATTTTGAAAGATCAAGGTATTCCTGAACTTTAAATACCACAATTTAGAATCAAGATGCATATATCATTTTGGATTGCTTTCTTTTTAGCTCTTTGTGTGCCTTCTCAAGTTTTTCAAAATGACTAGCTTATTCTTGCTCTATAATCTTTGCTTGAGCATGGGTATTATAATTGTGGCAAGTAAGTTACTTGAGATTTTTGAAAGATCGAGGTATTCTTGAATCTTGAGTACCACAATTTAGAATTAAGATGCTTATATTATTATATGCTCATGCTACAAAGAAAGATTTATAAAAATCATCCCAATATGCAACCACCACAATCTTAAGTTGATATAAAATGACATGAATGAAGTGCATGAATTAGATAAATGTAAAAAAAAAATTGCAGCCCTATGACAATTTCCAACAAAGGATTTTTCATTACTAAATGCAAACATATATGAAGAGCAAACAAAACCCCTCATGGATTCCATAAAGGTTCTTTATAAAAAAATTACTTTTTGTGCAAATATGCTTTATGCAAGTTTATTAATGATCACATGAATAATGCCAAAAAAATGAAAAAGAAAACAAGCAAAGAAAAATATTAGTTGGCATACAATAAGAAGAACAAATGAAACAAATTAGTGCACACATTTATAATAAAAAGTATGATTGTTAAACCTCAAATTGATTCTATGAAAGGGAAAGGCATGGCTTTACCTATTAGTTAGGTCCCTTATGGTTCATTATATGAGTGATTTGGATTTTTACAATTTAAAGATTCATAAATTACTCTTTACTATTATTCATAGTGGATTAGTAAGACACCTTAGTTGTCACTCATCACAAGCTACAAATGAAAAATATTCAAGTTTAATAGGAGTATTTGCTAGTTTATATAAAGGCATAAAAGCTTATGAAAGCATAGGTACTTTGCTCCATCCTATAGAGACGAAATTTAGGCATAGAGTTTATGCATAAATGCAATATGGTAATATACTAAATGCTGACAAATTGAGAAAAAATACTCAAAGAAAATAAGAAAGTAAGAAAATTTGGTTAAAAAATTATTCTATTTTAGGTTTGAATAGCACAAAATCAATTAATGGCTCAATTCTTGAGGTTTTCAATGGAATTGTCAAATTGTCATAATGTGCAAGTCTGAAAACTTGTTCATTATATATATGTATATATATATATATATTTATGCTATAAAGTTCTAATTCATGCTTGAATGTGGAAACATTTTGTGAGATTGTAAAAGCTTGGGGTGATTTTGTGTGCATGGATAGTGATACATTGAAGTTGCATTGCTACATTGAAGTTGCACTAAAAGAAAGGGTATGCAAATTGTTACTAATTTAGTGTCAATGATTGATGTAATGGTTAAGTGAAAAGTTTGAGATAAGCTTTATCTTACTATAGTATTTGAAGTTGAAGTTGAACTTGAACTAATGTCACTATTTCCCTGTTGTTACAAATATCAAAATTATATGACTATAGAGCTAAATGACCAAAGTGAGGCACAACATAGTATCATCACCAATCTTTTTTGTTTAAATACAATTGGCCATTTAATAAAATCTGTCATCTTTTAAAGAAATTTTAATCTTGACTCATGTACCTTCAATTAATAGATTTTAAACTTAAAAATCAAATTAGGTCCGAGAGTACAATTATATATAGAGACGGTTATAGCACTTCCACAATGCACATCCAAAGGATAATACTAGTTGATTTCATGTTATCCATTTAACCTTAAAAATATCTTTTAAAAATATCTATCAAATAATTTATATATTGAAATTTGATATTAAATTACTTTAATACTTTATTAGAAATTTTAGAATATCTCATCACTTTTGAAGTATTTAAGGAGATTATTATCACTCTTGAAAAGACACCATCATCGGATTTTATGTTTAATAAAGTTTTATATTTTTTAAATCAATAAAATCTTTCAATAGTTTGGTAACATTTTATTTTTCAAAAAATATAATAAAATCCTCCAATAACTTTGTAAGATTTTATAAATTTAATTTCAGTTTTTTAAAACCATGAAATCTTTCAATGGTTTGGTAAGATTTTATAAATTTTTTTTTAAAATTATTTTTAAAACATATTAAATCTTCTAATAGTTTGGTAGACTTTCATGAATTTATTTTCAAAAAAAATATTTTTAAAGCACATGAAATCTTCTAATAATTTGGTAAGGTTTCATGATTTTAGTTCTAGAATTATTTTTTTTAACTCATGAAATTCTGCTAGTTGGTTGAAATTTATGTATTCAATCTCAAAATTTTATTATTTAAACCCATAAAATCCTCTGATAATTTGATAAGATTTTAGGAATTTATTTTCAAATTTTTATTTTTTAAACTCATAAAATGCTTCAATAGTTTGATAGGTTTTAATGAATTTATTTTTCAAAATTTTCTTAAAAAATTCATAAAATCTTTTAATATGTTGATAGGATTTTATCTCAAAATTAACTTTCAAAAATTAAATCTCAAATCAATAAAATCTTTAAATATGTTGGTAAGATTTTTATTTCAAAATTAATTTCTTTTTTAAAAAATTATTAATCCAAACAAACAAGTAAATAAAATAAAATGTTAAAAAATAATAAAAAAGACAAAAAAACATGTTGGTCAATGCTAGTCAACGACTTGAACCAACGGCTTGGTTTTCACTTTTACGACTCAATTGGAAAAATGGATCGTAAGTTGAAACACTCAAGTTACGTCGACCCAATGGATATACTTAAATCCTATTTAGTGAAATGGTGAATTCTGATTCACTATAAAAGCCAAATTTTATTTCTTTCCTCTCTACTTTTTCTTTTATTTTCTTTTATTTTTCTCTATTTTTCCTCTATCCTTTTAGATATTAGGAATTGGTGTCAAAAATTATAGATGCCAATCAAAAAATTAAAGATCTCATTGAAAAATTCAAAGCATCCATTATTAAAAATTGGTTGAAAAGTTCAACTTTTTTCAAAAATTTTTAGATTCCAAAAAATCTTCTTTCAATAAATTTAGACCTCATAAACTTGATTTTTCTAGCAGTTAAAAAAGTTTATAAAGACATAAGGTGAGAGTTCAAATCCCACCATCCTATCCCTATCACCTATCCAATAAATAAAAAAAGCTAAATTGATCCAAATCTAGGATTAAAACATATAAACCAAAACTTCTCAAAATCTAAACACTCATCGTCAAATTTCCTATTACTATGGTTGTTGCTTTTTTTCACATCATTCTTTTGTGTTGATTATTATAGTAGGGCTAGGTACTTATAGGGGTTGAATTCTAATTACGAAGGTCTAAAAGAGATTGAATTTTTTTAAAAAAATTACATTATCACCGGAATTAAAACAATTAATAATATAAAATAAATAAAAATAAAAACGAGTCAAATCTAAATCAAATTTAAAACAATTGTGACACAAAACCAAAATAACAACTCAACTCAAATGGATCATATTGGAATCTAATTGCAAGTTCATTAGACTAAAATAAATTTCAGAATTTGAAAGTCTTAAACAAAATAATGATATAGCAATTATATGCTCGATATACAATATTGCGGCTGAAATTTATAAAAAAGAATAGAGACTACCACAACAAAAAGAAACCAATAAGGCAATAACGTGGGGTTAGTTGCGTATTCACGCGTGACTACGCAACAGGATATGGTATCACACCATATTTCTCGCTCACCAATTATGATCACATGTAAGTGCCTGGATGACCTAGTGCCAGTGGTGGCCTGACACTGACAGTCACGCAGTCCTAGATTCTAAGGTGATTGGTGCACTTTGCAACAAAGTAATGGCAGCCATTTTTGTTGCAGTGGGACTCAAAAGTTCATAGTAGCATCATGGGAAAGGCAATGCTTCATCAGCTGACACGTCCTGTATATCAAACTACTTGAATCTTGTACGGCAAAGTTTAAGAATCTCGAGATTGTATTATGATTTGTGATGATTGTTGGCTTTATTGCCCACAAAAGAGGATCTGGACTCTAGAGGGTCCATCCCAGCATGTCATCTGCCACCGCCCAGTCAATACAATTAAGCTTTTAATTATTTTTAATATTTAACGTTCCAACTTGCAATTACTTAAATATCTCTTCTTTTCAAATTTTTTTTTTCCTTTTTCCTTTTGGTTTTTGAATGAATCATTTGTGTCTTTTACATGCATTTCACACGTTAGTTCAGCCTTCGGATTGGGTTCCTCATCATTACTTTTGTTTACATTCTTTTTTTAATACGCCCATGATCACTTTAATTCATTTTATAAATAGTGGAAGTCATAGTTATCTTTGTTTATTAAAGTTTTTTTTTTTGAAAATTTTTTTTTTAAAAAATTAATTTTAATGTATTTGATATTAAAATTTTTAAAAAATTTTATAAAATAAAAATTTCATGATTTTTAATGTAATAAATAAAAAATCTATAAAAAAATAATTTTAAAATGTAAAAATAAGAATTTTATATATTAAAAAAAACATATTTTCGGGATACTTGTTAAAAAGTGAAAAAAAAAAAAAAGAAAAGAAAGACTGGAGGAAATAATCAGAAACACCTTACTACACCCGTATGTTGAGACTTTAGATTTGGTAATATGAAAACAAATCTCTCCATTATTGAAGATGAAAGGATATATTTTCTATTATTATACCTTTAGATTTGGTAAGACAAATATAAATTGAATTTAAAAAGTGATAAAAGAAAGAAACATTTTGCTGTCAATATGTCACTCGCAACAAGAGAGGGAAGAAAGGAAGTTGTGTGGAAATGAAGTTGGAGTCTTATTGTGGAAATCCATTTCGGGAAAGTAAAAACAAATGCAATTGATAATGCTTCTCTATCAATTATTCTACTACTAATTATATATCAAGGTGTTAGTTTACCGAACCATATTCCTTATCTTTCATAACCATTTATTATTGGTAGGCTAAATAATGGCTAGTTGTAAAGTAAGTGAAGGTGCTCATATTTCGGTGTTAATTCAAAAATTAATTAAATTAAATTTGATGAATTTAAAAATTTTTAATTAATACATTTAATTTAATTAATAATAAATATAATATAAATATAATTTTTAATTTAAAATTAATTGAATGAACATATATTAAAAGTAAGTGTTAATTTGCTGTTATATCCTGTTGTTGAGATTAGAGAGTGAAAATAAAATTAATGTTGAATAAATCACTATCCCACTCTAGGACCGAAAATTACATTTAAACAATTTACAAGTCAACTATGAAGCTTTAAGATGTTGATAATGTGTCCCATTAACGGAATTGCACAACACACAATGCTAATAGGTAAAGGTATGCTACAGTGGCTGGTGATTGGTTCTTGTATGAGTTCACTTGTTGTATATCTTAATTAAATTTAAAAGAGTGTTATTAGGACAATTTTAATAAACCCTTTATTTTATCTCTCTTTTCAATTTTCTAATTTTGTGGCCTTCAAAAAAAGTTTTACTAGATTTGTGAAAAGTGGACAGAATTAAATTTTTGCTAAAAGGAATGCGTCTCGGTTAAAAAGTAAGGCTTCCATTGGACATAGCCTTAGAGATATAAATTATTTTAGATTGGATCGTCAAATAATTTTAAATTCTAATTATTTTAAATTTATATTTTTATAAATTTAAATAATTTCAAATTTATTATTGTTTTAGATTTTAACCGATTCATATTTGATTTATTTTGAAATTGACCAATTGAGGTTAATTATAATTTTAAGTTTTTTTTTTTTTTTTTTTTAGTTTTTGCGAAATTCAATCAATTTCAAATTAAATATAATTATTAATTATAGTTAGAATCTTTTTTAAGATTTTAAAAGTTTTTTGTTGGGTTTAAATTTAGGTTTTTAATTTTTTTTTATCAAACTAGATTAGACTGAGTGTTATCTAGAGCCAGTTTGGATGATTAATTGGGGTTGGGAACAAACAATAAAGATAAAAACACCGATAACGATAAAACAAATTGTAGCAAGTAATCATAAAGAAAGGAGGGAGAATTTTAAAAAAATAATAATGATTTTTTATAATTAAGGTCATCGTAATTCAACCCTCATCACTTAATAGGATGCTTGGTAGAATGAGAAAGGGAAAGTATGAAATAAGGAAAGGTGAAAAAAAAATATTTTTTGAATGTACTGATAAAAGAGAAAAATGAAAGAAACAATTAAAAAAATATAATTTTTCATTCTTATTCACCAAAATAAATTATTTTAAATTGACAAGATAACAGAAGAAAAATCATAAAAATACGTAAGTAAAGTATGCAAATTACAAGATTTTTCATTAGTTTTAGCTTTTTATTTTTTATTTTAACTTATAAAAATTATAATAATAAATAATATAGTTTTTATTTTTTCATTTTTAATACTATAAAAAATTAATGATTTTTATAATTTTTCATTTTTTTCCACCAAATATATAAAAAGTTCATATATATTTTTTCATTTTTTACTTTTCTCTCTTTAACTTTTTGTATTTTTATTTTGAGTTAAATATAAAAATAATCTTTGTACTTTCTATCAAATTGTTACCCAAATAAATAAAATCGTTAGCTTGATACACTAACTTTTATTCTATCATTTATTTTAATATCTAAAACTAACATCATCAATCAATTTACTAATGTGTCGTAAATATTTAATAAGATGTTGATACGCGTAAAAAAAATTCAATCATCGTTATATCATTAATTATCATATCAGTATTAAAAAAAAATTCTAATTTTTTTTAAAAAAATTATAAAAAATTGAAATATTTTTTTAAATTAAAAAATTATGAAACTTAAAAAATTCTAAAAATTTTCAAAATTTTAATAAAAATCTAAAAAAATTCAAAAAACTTAAAAACTAAAAATTAAAAAAAGTTAAATTTTTTTTGAAAAAATATTGAATTTTTTTTATTTTTTATTAGAATTACAATTACAATTAAAATTAAAATATTTTAATTTTTATTTTTCGAAAATTTTTAGAATTATTAAGATTTTTTAAAGAAATTTTTAGATTTTTAAAATAGTTTTAGATTTTTTATCTTTAATATTTTTTAAAATTTTGGGATTTTTTTAATCTTAAGAAAATTTTATTTTTATTTTTTATTTTTTTTTTAATTTTAAGAATTTCTTTGATTTTTATGAATTTTTTATTAAGATTTTGAGATTTTTTGAATTTTTAAGTTTTCATAATTTTTAAAATTTTTATAATTTCAAAAAATATTTCATACTTTTTAATTGTTTTAATAATTTTTAAAAATATTTTAAATATTTTTTATTTTTAAATTTTTAAAAAAATTTAAAAAATTTTTATTTTATACTAAAATAAAAATTAATTATGTGATACTAATTAAATTTTATCGATATTTGATTAATATCTTATATTAAATATTCATGATATGTCAACAAGCGAACTTCGTCGTTAACCCAAAATATTAAAGAAACGACGAAATAAAAATTTACATACTAAACCAAAAATTTTATTTTTTTAGGCAGTAAAATTAATATATATATATATATATATTATATAAAATACATAATCCTATCGACTCAGCCAAATAAAAACCATAAATCTAATAGTGTACAAACTCTGGGTAGCCGGTGGTTTTGCGGAAGTGATGGTCTGTTTGATGGTATTGTTAATTTCAGATGGCGCCAAATAAGAAGCTCCTAAATGAAATGAATGGATGGGCAAAAACAGTCTATCCACTTCTTAAAGAGTAAGACTTGCTGCCTGCCTGCCTAGCTTATGCCTTAGCATAGCACCTTTCTCTTCTTTCTCTTCCGTCTGTCGGTTACTTCTTTCCTTCTTCAAATCCCTCTTTCTCAGTTTCGAAAGCTATCTCAGCTGCCACCCTCTTCAATCTCCATTCTCTCTGTGTAAGCCCTTTCGCTTCTCTTACTTGCTTTTCTCTCTCACTTCTTACTATATTTGGTATTAATTTTGTGTTTCTGCTATCACTTGGTTCCACTCTGTTCTACATATTGGGTGTTGGGTATCATTTGGGTTTGGCTATGTTTTATTGTTATGCTGAATTCTGTTTCTAAAAATTTAAATGTACAGAGTGGAAACTGTGACTTAAAAAAAAAAAGCAAAGAAACGTTGTTTTTGGAGGTGGGATAAGAGGCCACTTGTTTCAGTAGGGACTAGGGTGCAGGAAGGTATTAATTCACAGGAAAACCTCCCAAGTTTATTAATTTCTTCATATTTTTAACCCCAAAATGAATATTCCTTGGAAGTTGCCTAAGTTTTGATGGACCCTTTGTTTAGTTTCACTCTTCTCTTCTGGCATTTCATTTGTCCGAAGGGACTAAGTGCGAGTTTAGTAGCTAGTGGCAGAAAATGTGCACTCAAAAACATGTAGTACAAGCCAAATTTTATTCACGATCAAGCCAACTTGCACACAGTTTCTGCCATATAACTTAAACCTTTGTCTCCTTTAGAAATTTATGTTTTGTACCAAAATTTCTTCTGTAAGCAGCTGTCTGGAATATAGATCTGTTAGTGTTTTTTTTGCCATTTTTTTTTCAATAACCTGAAACAAAATGCAATTTGCTTGTTGTTCATTACTAGGTATACGCTGGATCAAGTTCAAAAAGCACCTTCAACAAATTAGTTTCTTTAAAGCCTACCTGAGGTTCATGGAATTTGGAGGAAGAAAATGTTCAACAGGCTACGGCAGGCCTCCATGGATATTCAAAGGCAGGTAAGAGTCGGTCCTTCTCACAAAATTTCGTTTGCTATTATTTGGTTATTATGCTTATCTTTCTTAGCCAGGTTATTGAATGGTCTGAATTTTATTTTCAGTGCCTTGTATCAGCTCCATCTTGTGAAAGCTGAAACTGCTAGAGCATTCATACCAAATGAGTTCCGCTTAGTTGAAGCTTTTGGGTAGTCGTATTTTTACTTAGAAGTGTATCGGGTTGATTGTGGAGATTCTGAAAGTCGGTTTTTCACGAATTGTCCTGGATATGCACATTGCAGATACACACTTGGTGGTTTTTTCCTTGCCAACTATGATGACAGCCCTGCAGGGGTCTTTGATGAGGTTTCATACTCTCATTTTGGATTAATGTTTCCATGATGCATTAAGTGGTTGAATCACACTTTATTATTGAGATTAACGAAATTGATCACAGGCTAATCAGATAACTGTTTCTTTGCCAGCTTGTGGTGATCGCAGGAATTGTGTGGAATCCTCCAACGTCTTGCGCGTATGTTTTCCGTCCACTGTTGTTTTTATTGATTAATACTGTTAATTATCATGTGAAGAAAATTCATCATATTTTGAGTAAATTCCATGGCCCTAAACCTTAACAAGTCAGGGCACTACTAAAGGAAGTTCTGTTCTTAATATTCATGTTTCATGGGGGTTTGGCTTGAGCTAGTAAAAGCGATGAGCTACAGAAATTAGGTGGAACCCACCAATCAAATGCGTTTAACTTTATCGGACAACTTTATAACTTGAATGTCTTATTACTGTTCATTAAATTGTGCAACCATTCTTATTACTTTTCATTAGTTTATGCTGCCAAAGGAACCATTCAGAGTTACTTATTAGTGACATTTGCAATAGAATCAAGTAGCCATTTTTTGAAGTGGGTGTTGGATTCATGTGTAAGGAAGAAGAGCGCTTTAAACTGCTTTCATCACCTAATTTCCCCTCAGTAAACCATACAGGTTGCTCACGTATTTAAGCTACTTGTTTCCTGTCCAAGTTGAATGATGATCTAAAGGAGAAGCCAATACACTTTTATAGAAGCATTGGATGGACTGTCCAATTATCATTTTCATAAATGCCTTTTCTTATGCTCTCCTCTTCTTTTTCCTTTTTTTATTGAAGCTAGTTGTCTCCTCTTCTTGTTTCTCTTTTTCTAATTTAAATTTCAACAGATGGGCAGCCAGGGTTCTTGTGAACAGTGAACAAGCTTGTCATCATGGGCGGAAGGTAAGACATGAAAGTTTTAGCATAGAATAGCTTTCTAGGATAGTCATTTAACAACTGAAAATAAAAATCTGGCCAAATAGTCTTTTTAACTCCAGACCAACTACAAGTAAAGCTTTTCTCTACCCTTGACTCCTGCGCCGCCAATGGTCCAGCATATGAATGTTGAATAGGGATATAGGGCTCCCGGTACCCAATGAACCAAAGGCCTTTTTAAAGCAATTAATGCCTTAATTCCTTTTGTTCTACTAATGGAAGTGTGAAATTGCATGCATTTTTCTTGCAGGACGTAGGGCTTCCAAGTCAGGTAGCCAGATTTTCCAAGGTACTTCTTCTGCCAGTTTTACTGTAGCTTCTCTGGCACAATTAGTCTAAATTTGTAGATTACACGTGTCAATACCTTTGTGAACTCTTTTTCAGTTGGGGTTCGCTTGATTATATTGATGGTATAATCATCCTACCTTTACAAGATAGGCTCAAAGATCCAACTGTGCCATGATATTGGCATCAAGAATTTTTATGAAAATTGATTTCAATCTGCATTGAGCCCAGAATGTTGCAAGGTCAAGGGCACTTTAATTCATGTGAACAAACATAGACATTATTTTTGGTCACTTTGATTGATGTTTTCTGTATTTTGTTTGAAACAGAGAATTACACCAGTTCCTAGACAAACAAAGGGTAAATTTGGTGGCTTTCTAAACATGATTGGTGTTAGCACTACTATTTGCCATTCAAAAGATTGCATGGACGTTCAGGTGACAGAAGTTGTGGGTCCAACTTCATCAGATATCTGTAATATCAAACTTATAACTGATGGTGAGTTCAAGGTACTGATTGTATTAATTAGTTCACAGTTCATAGCATTTGGAGTTCTAGCTCCTAAAAGAATATCCTTCCAAATGGTTTAATTACTTTTTTCTTAATCTTGCTATAGATTTAGCCTCACTTACAAAACCGCCTAAATTCGTACGTAATGAAACCTAAACAAGTGTTTAACTTGTAACATAATCTGCACAAGACTGTAGAGCAGTGAGGCTTCACAAATGGTTGTCTTTCCCAGATTTTAACATATGAAGGTATGGTTTGCAATCTTTATCTGCTTTTGCATGTCTTGTTTGTCAAACAAGCTTTAGGATAGTGAAGCACATGTCTTAGATAGAACGAACTTCTTGGGTAATGCGACATTTTCATGTAATTAATTTCTGATTTTTGCTAGGATAAACTCTTCCTTGATGGCTCTGCTTTCTTCTGTTCTGTGTAATGCCCTCCCACTTCTTGGGCATTTCCCAAGTGAAGCAGGGGATTATTATGTAAATGAATTAAACTCACTGCAAGACTCACTTAAATTTGCAGTAATCAGCATGCCTGGAATTTCTCTTTTCTTCTCTTTGCATCTAGCATTAATACTTGTTAATTTTATGGTATTTTCTGGTGATTGCAGTGCCTACAACGAAATTCAACAAATGGATGGGACCATCAATCACAGTCTCACTTCCAAGCTTTAGGTAATTTTCTAAATGATGTGTCTTTCACAAGTTTTCACTTTGAAGTAGATGTTAATTTTTTTTATTTTTTGGTTGTTAAATTACAGTGGCCAAACAGAGTATAATCCCAACCTTTTGAAGTATTCTTGCCGCCTTGCTTGCAGGTATTTCAGATATTTTCTTTCTCTAGTATTATTTTTCACCACTACCTAAACCCCTCGCCTCTCTTTTTTTATTTTTTGTTTTTAGCAAAGGGACTGAACCGATGCATGTTACATTTACTGCTTTAAAACTAACATGTATTAGCTGGCCAAGAAAAGATCTAACGTTTAGGAAAAGCAAGAAGAAAAGTAAAATTTGATGAAAAATACTAAACAATTGAGAGTTGACACTTGAGTCACCAACTGATGTAACCCAAACAGATAACACTATTGCACTAAATCGCCTTGTAGCCATTCTTGAAGCAAAAATCTCTTGTGCAATTCTATGTTAGGATGGTTTTCACCCTGTATTTTCTGATTACATTATGGATATTAGTACTCAAATGCTTGTCATAGCTAATAGCCTTGATTTGCATATCACTAATTTGAAGTAATGTTCTTCCCACATCCCTTTTTCTGACTGGAAAAAGGTGAAAATTTAGAATTAGAAATGTCTTTCTTTTTCCCCAAATGCCAGAATGACTTTCTTAAAGTGTCTCTTAATATTTTACATGATAGAGTACGAGCAGTGCGGCCAGCTAAAGTATCAGGGCCATCACCTTTAAGGGGCAGAAACAGTGATTCTGAAACTACAGACTTAACAGCTGAGGAACTTGTAGATAATGGAAGAAACCTCAGCATATCGGTTATGTTATCAAAGCCTATACTAGCTTTGGAGTTCAATTGCTTGGAAATGCAGGTTGAAGCTCCCATCATACTATCCAACAACTCGACAAGCTCTTTACGAGCAGCTTGAGCATTCTGCTTGTTTGTTTGTTGTTTTGACATAACTAATAAAATTCTTTCCTCCATACCGCCTCCATTTTTTTTATTCAACTTGCTTTTTTGCATAAAGCAGGAAATTTTTTTGGCCAAAAAAGCAGGAAATGTTGAAGTTCCAGAAGAGAACACTCGTTTCTTTTTTCCTTGAGATCTTTACAAAAATGTTTCTACATCCAATAAGAAACCAACGAATAAACAAACAAATGCAATTTTCATATTCAGACGGTTAAGAACTGCCTTCAGCAATCAAACTTACGTACAATATCAACCTGTACTCTCAACCCAAGAACTGATCAGGAGATCAGAATGCTTCTGATAATGGCCGGCCTTCCAAATATGCCTTGAACAGAACCAGTGATCTCTAAGGCTGTGAGAATGGAGCTTCATGAGATGCTCCTCTAATTGTGGCTAAGGATAGGATATTACCATAAACTTGAGTCCACCTACCAACCTGCAAGGGAAAAACAGATATACTTATCTTTCACAGATTGTAACAACATCATAATAATACCATAAAGTTCAAATTTCAGTAATCTCCATTGTGATTTACCTGCTGCCCCTCAAACCAAACTCGGTAAAGCACAGTAGTTTTCAGACACAATTCCTTCGCTAGTCGATTAACTAATGTTTGACTTCCAGTCAATGGGATAACAGAATCTTGATCTCCACTTTATTTAAAAACCTCTGTTATGAGTACTATAATCAACCAAACAAAATCATATACGATATATTTTTTTAATACAGAATCTAAGGATAGAAGAAGAGGTTATGGGCATAGGATTTGAATCTCAAATTCACTTCTTGGGCATAAGATTTGAATCTCAAACTTCTTAAAAGTGGTTGCATGAATTAACTGAGCTAAGATTCAAATCTCAAATGCAATATATTTTAGGAAAACTTTTAATGTGAACCATTTACCTGTATACCATCACTGTAATTCCTGCTTTCACGAGTCTGCCCACAATTGTGATTGTTGGTATCTCCAGATCAAGCAGTTCATAATGTAGGACACTGATGAACGAAATAGAAGGAAGATAATTGGGCGACCTATATGAAACAACTCACCATATGCACAAAGCCTCAAATCTGAATAAAGAAAGTAAGCAGGAATATCTGAAGCTGAACTTCCATTATTCTTGTTCCATGGTTAAAAGGTCTATGAAACTTTATTGCTGACTATAGAAAACAATAATCATTGGATATAAATTCTGCAGAAGAGAATTACGTTCTGCAAACAGCCCATTTACGGACTCCTACAAGACGTGCATAGAGAGCCTTACGGACATCTTGCCTGTTTAGATAATTAACTGTTTCATCTTCTACACATACATCTATTGTCTCACCAACTTGCTGTTGGACAAAGAAAACGTCCAAGTTAGAAAAAGACTAGAAGGAAAAAAAATGAAGAACCCAATCTAGTTTATGAAAAGTATCCAATTTAAACTCACTTTGGGAGTAAGGACTCTGGATTATGACAGCACTGATGATATACAGACATCAAAGTTAACATCATACTTGTCCACGAATCTACTAGTTTCTGTACTTAGGTCATCACCCTTGAACAAATAGGAGAAACAGTTCTTGTATAAAACTCGCCGAATAGTGCAAGTAATTACGAGAAGTGGTGAACATTTCGTACGTAGAATCCGATATTAGTCCATGAGACCAGAAGAATTCAGCCCTCGAATTAAAATCAGTAGCAAATTCTAAAACAGGGTTGCCCAGCTGCAGTTAATTGGAGCAAACAGGAATAGATATTATAGGTCCTCCCTTGTTAAAAAAAAAAAAAAAAAAACTGAAAAAAAATATAGAAATTTCTTTTGCTAAACTACTTACAGCAATTCCTTTTAAATTGGACAGCTTATCCTTTTTATTGAGCTGAAGCATAATTTCTGCCAGCTGGGGTATATAATGACCTAGTTTTAGACATAATAAACAATTACTGTTGATTCATATATAAACCTTGAAACAAAAAAGATATAGTAATCATTTTGAGTAGCAAAATGATACCAGCATAGCTTTCCCCTGTAATGAACAGGCTTCTATTCCTGTACTCGGTGAATTTGAGGAACCATTTTTGCAAAAACACAAGATTGTTCCTGGCTACAATAACAAAGAGAGACAAAGTTTGAAAGATGAAAGGTAGCCTGGAAAGGTGGACTTTTGTCAATTGAGAAGGAAAAAAAAAAGAAAAAACAAAATAAGAACAGTAGGCATCGAACATGGCATTACGTGAAAGACAAACACACACGGCTATGGCATCTCTACATTATGAAATATTCTAGGACCCTTTGCGTGAAAAAATATAGGGAAAAAGGAAGGTTAAGAAAAAAGTAAGAGAACCCAAAATTTAGAAAAGGGAAAGGAAGAGAAGTTCTCTTGAATATTCGGTATAGAAAATCTGTTTCTTCTCCAACTCTAGATTACTTGAACATATAGGAATGTGGAGTTTATTACTCTTCTTTTTTTCTTTTGAAAACCAAAAAACAGGATTATACATTGATAAAATCTGTCAGATTGGAGAGTTACCGGTGATGTTGTCATTAACAGCCTTATATGAGGAGGCGTCGGAGGAATAAGAGAAGCCGACTCCAATTGGGGACTCAAAATACAACATATTTGCTTCTGCAAAAGAATGAGATTGCTACCAATCAAGTTCTTGAGGTGTTTCTGAAACGCTTACAGAACATATAACAATAAATAGATAAGTATACCTCTATTACAGCTATATTCGTTCTTGACCAACACTTCCCTACTAGGCCTAAATGGTCCATTCTCAGAAAATGCGCCAACCCCCAGTGAAGAGCAGCCGGTCCCTACAATTCACAAGCAGAAAGTTAGAAACCATTGAAGAAACATCATGTTCTAACGTGAGACTGAGAGACTGAAAAAAGTAAGAGATCTCCATTGAGCCAGAGGACAAGAGGCTTGGAAGCTGGATCTACTTCAGCTTCAACAAAGTAGTAAAACAAGGCTCTCTGTTTTTTCTCATCAATGGTCAATAACCCGAGTACTGTTGAAACCCGACTTTGGGTTGACCCGGTAACCGACTAATCCGATCAAACAGAGCTGGAGAACACTCCACTTGAAAACAAAACCAAACCCGAAGCATAATCAAGCCAAATGCCAACGATCTCCAGGGTAAACAAAGCATTTTTTTTATTTTAAAATTTTTTTCAGAAAAGACAGCAAAAAAACCCAGAAAGATAAAAGAAAAGAAAAGAGAGTTTATAGCTACAATGTTGCTAACTGGGGGTGCATTTTATAAGGGGAGAAGCCTCTTATTTTCTTACCATTCTATTACATCTACAATCTAGATGCGCGTTCGGTAATTCTCTCTCTTTTCTTTTTTTCTTTTTCACTTTGAGATGGATTGAGTTGAGTTTTGAAGGTATTATTATTATTATTATTATTATTATTATTATTTTAAGAGCTTAAACAGACGCGCGTTGGGTAATTCTCTCTCTCTCTCTCTCTTTTTTTGTTTTGCCTTTTCACTTTGAGATGGATTGAGTTGAGTTTTGGAGATGCTGAGCAGGAGTGGGTCGGCAAAAGGTAAAGCGACTGTTACTGAAAATTAAAAGACAGAATGCGCATTTGAAAGCCCCCTTTTGACGACAATTGCTCACGGAAGCCACAGCCTGGGCTTACACCACCATTGGTTTTTTTTTTTTTTTGGAGAATTAAAAAAGATACAATGCAATATAAATTTTTATTAATTGTTACTGTAAAAAGAAATTAGTAGAAAGAAAATGACCAAAATTTTAATTTATAAAAAAAATTATTTTTACGATGTTGACTCTAATGTAGAGAATTTTTTTCTTCCACTCTCGGCGTGTCTGGCTTTCACTACACCTCCTTTCTTTCCCTTATCCTTTTTCTCTCTAAAAAACCCAACCTTCCTTCTTTTCCTTTTGATGTTCTTAGCTTGATGAAGATGAACCATTTCTGGGTTTTAATTGATTATTATTCTTTCAAAAAAATTTTCCTTCTAGTCTTTTGCTATAGATTTTAGATGACCTTAGAGAAACAGGCAAAAAAGTAGTGGAGAATTCTAAATAAACCCCAACAATTTATTTTAACAAATTATTTCTAAAAACACCTCATTTTTACTTGCTCTATCGCACACTTTAAATTCAAATTTTCATAAATATCCTCACACCTTTTCCAATTCTCTCTTCCCTCAAACCTAATTTCTAAAACAAAACCTAAAATCTAATTTAGATTCAAAGAAAATCAACGAAAATCAAATTATAAAACTTCTAATTAGAAGTAATTTGTTTGTTTTTTATTTAAGTTCATTTGATTTTGTCGTTAAATTTTAAAAATTTTTGGGTGAAATCAGTACTATGATTCATAGGTTCTAAAAATGAATTTTTGAAAATTTTTTTAAGTTTTCAAAAATGCATGTCCAAAATATTAGAATTTTTAAAAGTATATTTTTGAAAACTTTAGAAAGTTTTTGGATTTATTTTTGAAAAATTTTAAAAGTTTTTTGAGATGCATATCCGAAAACTTTTTAAAATTTTAAAAAATGCATGTCTAGAATCTTTTTAGAGTTTTCGAAAATACATGTTTAGAAACTTTTAAAAATTCTAAAAATGCATGTCTAGAAATGTTTAAAAGTTTTCAAAAATGCATCTTTAGAAACTTTTAAAAAATTTTGGAACCTTATATTTGAAAACTTAGAAATCTCACAATAAGTTTCATATTCCATACCTATATCATTATGTACACATTGAGTCTTGTATATTTGCTTCGAGAGTTAATGTTTTGACCATCTAATACATATAAAAATAGATATAGCATGGATGAGAGGATGGTAGATGTGCTACAACCGATATTTAAAGGCGTCCGATTGTCCTTGAGAGGAGATGATGAGTCAAGTAACATGCATATGAGCCAGTTGTTGATTTGACAAAATAGCTGGATGTTCATCCCCCAAAGTCATTTCTTAGGAGGTTGACAAATACTATTTTGCTTTAGAGCTTCAACACCTAATACTGCAACATAAATATGGAATGGCCAGGTAATAAATTCAATGAAATTGATGTTTATTTTTGTTATTTAATGTATGTAAAATTAATAATTAGTTTTTATTTGTTGTTGTTGTTATAGAAGTGAGGTACCTTAAAAGCAATCAACCATGGGACAAAGTTACAGCATTGGCTTCTATATGCTTCTCAACAATGTATTTTTGTAAACGTTGTTCGGTCAAGATTGCTATCATTGATTAATTGCATCTATCGTTTGTCTAACAATATGATAATTTCAGTATTTGTTGAAATGTGGCTACCAAAGACAAACATCTTTCACATATCATTCAACGAGATGACAATCATGTTGGATGATGTTTATACGATTTCCACATACTCGTCAGGGGGACAATGATATTAGTTCAAAAGTTAATGACGAATTAGGTGAATGCGTTGTTGGTGAGGTTACTCGAAGTATCAAAGGTTGTAGTAGCCAATGAGACCAGAATTTCACGTGGTGCATCTGTTAGGTAACAATGGCTATAGGATACGTTTAAAGGTGTTACCATAGCGTTTTTTATTGAGATGTGAAGTGTGCTACCAGAGCTTTTTTGCTCTATCTATTTGTCAACAAGAGTGAAGATAAAGTATTAGTTGCATACTTACATCTATTGAGTGACTTGAGCACCACTGGTACATATGCTTGGGGGTAGTTTACTTGATGTATTTATATAGACAGCTTGGTATAACAAGTAAAGCTTAAGTTCATCAGATTGCTAATTATATTATATTTCTTCAAATATGTATATTACATTGGTTTAATGTTTTGTAGATTAGTTATATTTGTTTATTTGATTTCATGTAACATATAATTTATGTTTGTTTAATGTAAATGTAGACATGGATTTATTAGCACTTTCCGACATTGGGTCCAATAGCCAACATAGTATATTATAATCATGAGCCTCGTGCTCGACGATGAAAGCCTCATACATATATCGATCTATTATAATAATTACAAGAGCAATTGGATGCCTTGCCCTCAACTCAGGTGCATTGGACCCCTTACGAGACAAAGTGATAGCATCACTCATTACTAGAGATTACTTATTTTTCTTGTTGTATGAAGACAATGGCCATTATAGAACCACATCATTTAGAAAGTGTTTTACAATAGTTTGGCTACGTACAGACCATTTTTTCAACCTTTTTGGCTTTATGTCAAGTCGATCGAGGTTATCCTCCAACACATACAATGTTGTAAATAACTTTTTGCATCAATTTTTGGAGTAATGGGATCAATATGTTCTACCTATCGATCATCAAAGGAGTCGATATGCTACACTGGATGAGTTTTCATCGGATTATGATGCTTGATATGCATCAATTTCTTATCGACACATTCAAAATTTAGTGCATAGATTCGAATTTCAGTCTTCCATAGTAATTAGTAAGCTTACTAGGGATAAGGTAAGTCATAGCATTAGTCATTATTACTTATATAATATTAATTACATATTTTGGATATTGATTTTACATGTTAATATTTTGTAGGTGAGCTAGCTGGCATTAGTAGTGCTTCATAGTGTTATTTCTAATGGATTACATCAGGAAGTAGAAGTATGGTAAGGTGTGATTTTTAGAGCACATGTCATTTTGTTTGGGTCGTCTGGGATAGGTTTGACTTGGTGTCATAACATATTGATTCGAGAACTCAATTGCTAGATATAAAAATTTAAAATCGTGAAAAAACACAGGGAGTCATCACAAATCTTTTTTTAAGGTGTGATCAGTCACCCAAAAACTTTATCTTTTTAATAAAATAACAAGTTTATTAAAAAGACAATTTAAGTTTATGAAAGCAGATAGGATTCGAGAGTCAATTAAATATGAAAAAAGATTAACACCCCACAACACTCATAAATTGGTGCCAATTAATTGTGAGTTATTTGTAACTTTAGATAAAAATGGGTTTTTTTATGAAATTTAATTATAATTCCTTTTGTTTTTAAGAAAGAAAATTAATTTAAAGAAATTTTTATTCAAGAATATTATGAAAATTTTAGATTAAAGAAATCCTTTCAAATTTTTCAACATAAAGACAAAATTTAACGACAATCTTTTCACTTAAAATTTATCGCAACATTCATTTTAAAAATAATAAAATAATATTTTTTATAAATGATAATTATTGGTAACTCTCCAACATCTAGGCAGAGTACCAATAATTATATTTTATGAAAAGCCATTTTATTTTTATTTATTTAAAACTAAATTTTTAAGAAAACTTTTATGCAGTAAAAAAAATGAAAAAAATAATATAATTAATATTAAATATCAATAAACATAAATATAAATTATGAATGTACACATTTTTCTAGAAATCAGATATATGTAGATGATTGTAAAATATGAATTTTAAAATTAGATTTTTAAATATAAATAGACCATCTGGACTCTCCAACATTTAAGCAGAGTTTAGGTGAGATTATTTATATTTAAAATCTTGTTTTATTGTTTATTCATTCTTTATTCCTTAAAATTTTTATTTTAAATTATGAAAATATATGAAAATTCTTAATGAAATAAAATTTTTCAAATACTTTATCATCTAGACAGCATTCAAAAATAGATTATTTTATAAAAAGGTTTTCATATGAATCATTAAAGTTTAAAATGAATTTAGGGTTTTGGATTTTGGGTAGTTTTAAGGTTTCAAAAATTATTTAGGGTTTTAGATTTTACGGTTTAGGGTTTTACCTAAGGCTGTCAGGTTTTGCTTAGGGTTTAGAATTTCAAGTTTTAATTTTAATGTTTCATTTTATCAATTTACGAGTCTCTTTAAAAAATTTTAATATCTAGACAAATTTGCAGAGCAAACTCATATTTTTTAATTTTCAAAAATTAAATTTTATATATTTTTCTTTTTCATTAAAATTTATTATTATTATTTTTTTTATTTTTAATAATTTCCAAACATCTAACAGAATTATTTATTATTTTTTAAAATTCAATTTTTATTCTCCATATTAGTTTCATCCTATCTCTATTGTTTCCCACCTGCAATAACCAAATGGCCACCCCTAAAACCCCTTTAACTTTTAAAAGATTTTTTTAATATATTTTAATATAGATTCCAATTCCTTGTACCTGCATTTCCCATATTTCCATGAGGTTTTTACTTTTTAAATTAAGGAACTAAGAAACAAAAATACATACATATATATATATATATATATAAAGTTTTCTCCAGCACATCCAACATACAAGGAAAGTACATCGAGCTTTGAACCAGTTCATGCAAACTCATGCGACAAACTCAGGTCAAGGAAAAAAAGAAAGTAAACAAACCCCATTTTTCCTTTAACCTGTGTTCATGTAAATAACAAATATGTAAGATTCTCTCCCCACCCATATGCAACCATCATGCAAAAAGAATCTATGCATATGCATGTGTAAAACCTTCCCTTCCCCCACATATGGACAGAACAAACAAAGCATGCTGGAAAGGAGAACAAACAAAGGTACAACGGAACAATTCACACACGAAGGGAAGCCAACAAAAAGCTTGAATCTTCCATGCATAGCTTTTACGAAGAAAGGGAACAAAAGACCACTAACAACCCACAATTTGAAACTTAATGCTTCTGTAAATAACCCATCTAAAAAGAAATATGACGAGTACACACTACAAGAGGAAGAAACAACCTTGCATGTTTTCTGAGACCCCAAACTTCTACATACAGAACAAGAAAAAGAAGAATAATCGCATGAAGTTTTAAGCTTCTTCAAAAAACAATAAAACAACACAAAAAACGTGAAGCTTCAAACCACAAAATATAAAAACAATTTCCAACCAAAAAAAAAAAAAATCAGTCACACCTTTGCTGCAAATTCTGCTACTTTCCTTCCATCACTCATGCCTGTTTCTATTTTTGTTGGTTTCCTTCGTTTTCTGCTGGCTTTCGCTCTTCACTACTGCTTCTTTTTCTTTTATCCATATTTTCACCACTGATGAATGTTTCTCCTCTTCGCGCCCAGTTTTCTGCGTTTTCTGTTTTTCTATTTTGCTATTCTTCCTCGCTACCTTTGGCTTCCACGTTCCTCCCCACTGCTTCTACTACTCTTTTTTTGCTTTTTTCTGTTCTCTGTTTCTTTCCTTTTTATTTTTCTGTTTGGTTTCTTTTCAGTGTTTTTTTTTTTTTTTTTACGTTGAATCCCTGCTGCCCAGTAGCCCTCCTGTTTTCTGGTTTTCTGCTTTTACGAGCTGATGGCTCTCGTCTTTCTGGTTTTCTTCAGGTTCCTTCGAGGCTCCTTTCTTTTTGCTTCCTCGCGTCCCTCTTGCCGCTTCCTTGCTCTCTTCTGTTTTTTTTTCTCCCCCTTTCTGCTCACTACACCTGTCACTATATATTTTTGGTTCTTTTCCCCGGCACTGGTTCCGTTTCTGGTTGATTTTGTCCGCTGCCGCCAGGTCAGTTTTTCTCCCCCCAGGTCAGTTTTTCTCCTTTCTTTTTTTTTAACTGCTGTCCTCCTCACAGCATGTATTTTCTCCCGTTTTGAAGTCCCACGTTCCCAGCCATGATCCCATGCAGCCTTCATGCGGTTCCCCTTAGTTTTCATTTCTCTTCAAAAACTTCCCCTTTGTAACCGATCCCCTTCTCTCCAGTAGTTTTTTATTCCCTCAAAACATGCATTTTTTACATGCCTTTCACGTGCCGCATGCATGCCTCTCTTTTTTTTTTTTTGACTTTAGTTTTTCTTCTTCCCAAATAACCCACGTTGTCAGACCCTCCAACCATGCCCTGTTTTCACGCAGCCCCCCTATTTCCATTTCATCCCATTTTTCTTTACCTCCGTAACTACACAGCAGGCCGAATGGTCTCATTCATGGACCATAATTTGATTTTTATAGGAAACTTACGGGCCTAGTCTTGTGGTTGGGCCTTTTAGTGTTGATCTTAAATTCTATTTTTTGGTTTTCTTTTATTTTATTTGTATTATTTATATATTTATGGTTTTGGTGTTTTATTATTTTAGCTTCTTAAAAGTTTACTAATTATTTATTTTTATATTATTATTATTTATTATATATATGTTTCTTTTTATAATTTAAATTTTCATTCTTTTATTATTATTATTATTATTATTATTATAGCCATTAATGGGATTTTAAGATTGGACATTTTATCAAGTCATTTTGGACCTTATGGAGCATTTTGAAAGTGGGTTGTCTATTAAGTTTGAAAAATGAAAATCGAGCCCAATTGCAAAAAAACAAACTTGGATTACAAGATAAAATATCATGAACAAAATTAGTTGTTTACACTAGGATGTCTATAACAAGTCCATTGTCCCATACATCGACTTCTAGACCATTTTTGATTCCACCGCCTGATTCCCCTTGCTCCTCACCTACAACACTGATGATAACATTGTTTGATTCCCCTCATTCCCCACTTTCAGCACCAACAGTAGCACCACTCAATTCTTGGCGTTCTCTACCTCAAACATAGACGGCAACACCCCTTGATCCCCTAATATTGGATTCAACATTGTCCATTCCACTACAATGTGTATATGTTCGATTTAAGAGACTTAGGTTTAGGGAGTAGGACTTTTTTATATATACCTCAGATGGATATTAATTTTGTAATTGTAATTATATTTTTGCATGATATTGTATTTTTATGTTGGCACATATGATCTTAATATATAACATGCTTTAATTGCCAAATAAAATATGCATTGAAAAACTTGCTAAATATTAAAATATATTTAGGTAACTGCATACCTTAAAACATCAAATAAAACATATTAATAAATAAAAATGTCCATCTAAAGTCAACAATGTATTTTAATTATTTCATGGGTGGCTACATCAGAGTTTTTGTTAAACAATAACTTAAAATCCTATATGCGTCGTACATATGGAGCCTCCTATCCCGAGCACATTCATATCAAATCTTATGCTAGTTGCATGTAATTGGAGGTATTGGTGAGAACGGCTTCATGAACACTTGCATAAAATAGATAGATATGATAAGTATCAACTATAATAGGATTATAAATAATAAAAATAATAAATATCAATCTAATTAACGGTATATGCAAAAATGACAATCACTTACAAATCCAATCGTAATGACTTTGTGCTTCAATGATGCAAGTGGTATAGATCTAATTAATACGGAGATAGGTCAAGTACTATTTCAAGCTGATATGGACTAGCATGACATTATATCGTGAGGCAATCAAAATGATCTATATCTTGTAAGGTCATCCATTTTTCATATGAAGCACAAGTGTCAAAACATAATAAGGTTTCTACCAATTCCTCAACACGTTCCATGGATTCATACAATATGACATATTTGCCTTGATATCAAATTAACTCATCAATTATATCTTATTGCACTTGTACCTAACCATCTATACCTAATCCAAGCAATCAAACAATAGAATGAAAACCATAATGTCCACCTACCTTAACATCAACGATGGTTTGTATATATAGATGTAAATCCCCTGGTAAACTAGACAAATATTACATTTTTGGTTTCCTATGAGAACACTAGATAGGAAGTTCATTGATCTGTGTCATCACTTTCACTGAATTCATAGTGATTAATAATGATGTATTATCCTATATAGACAACATAATCTCCTAATGTGATGCATTACATTGCATAGATTTATTTGATTTAATAACTTTGTGACCTTTGTCTTTGCAATCTCTAGTGGTGGAATCAAGGCAATTGTTGATGGATCACCTAAATCTCATAACCTTTTTTTTCATGATTAATTTACTGAACTTATCATAATCATTAAAGCATTTTATGATTTGTTTAACCTCAAATGTAATGGTCAACTCTTTAGTTATGTCACCCACTTGGCTTTTCATTAAATCTAACTTCTTCCAATGAGGATATAGTTCAAATAAAAAAATTGAACTTTCCACCCTTATATGCTATGCAATTTCATGTGCATAAGGTAATTCATGTGTTTTTCTGATCACACAACCATAACATTGCTTGTTAATCCCAACTTGATTTGATCATTTTGCCTTTATGAATATCATATTAAGTGTGTTCCTAGATACCAAATCTCATAACACTTTAAACAATGAAGCTTGTAATTATGCTCAGCAATTGTAAAACTTTTATCAAATAAAACCTTTATCTTTGTATGTTGCATTTTAATAAGGGCGTTAATTGTATTCCATGATGATTCAAAATCTCCTTGAACTGATCCAAGGTGTCTTCAATTTTGAATGTACACTCTTGGCCTTAAACGAATTAATAAAGGTATATTAGAATAAATATTTTGTTATGAATTATACAAATGTAAATAATCTTAATAAAAACATAATTAAATCATACTTATTTGTTGTAACATTTCCAAAGTGCAATATTTTATCTATCTAAGCAGCAACAAATCTGTATTTATATTTTGTCAACCATTACTCTTTCACATACTTGATTACACTTGGATAAGTCTGATAATCAATTTTTAGTGAACTTAGATGCATTTTATGCTCATCATGGGTAGAATATAACATAAAGACATTCCAATATGACATGAATGCCTGTCATTTCTCTTTCTACTCAAAAAACTTCTAACAATTTACAAACACATTTTTTGAGATATGCAATCTACACGAAGATTTGTTGTGTTAAGAACCACAACCTATATTGCAATCATCAATTCCAAATCTTTGTCAATAATAATGACATTAGGAATTGTACCAAAAAGCATCAAACTGTTTAACATAAATAATATCCAATTGTAGTCATAACGCTTGGCCTCTATGTACACAAATACAATAGTTAATGTCATTTTAGTGGAAGTCACACCAATAATCTCAAGCAAAAAGAGATGGTATCTATTTGTTTTATAGGGTGCAATTCATAATCAGGACACTTGAAAAGGCATGTAACAAATATATACCAATATGATAAGCATAAAACAACTTTCTTACACAGTTACTTGACTTGTTAGTCCTATAGCACTTTACGTATTTACAATCGAACAACTTTTTCATGAATTGTTGCATTTGTGATTTACCAGTTTTAACATATTTGTATCTCTAACGTTCATTGTATATAGTCTTTATAGTGATGAAATTCTTGTCATCATATTGTTTTAGGGTTAACAATATGTTTTTAGGTCTAACCATACTGTTTGACATATTAGCCACAATTGTCTTTTCTTTATCAAATAATCGACTCATAATAAATGTCCTTTTAATTATTTTATTGGTAGATGATTGTGAAACCCACAAACTACTTTCACACCCCACTCATCATTATTTGTCAATTTAAAACCATATAACTGCAATAACCAATCACACTTCTTCGTTCTCGTTCCCTTACGTTGTATTTCTACTACATTTACCTTATTCTTTTGTTGCCTGTATTTTTCACTAGTTCACATGTCAATTTGATTTTAGGTTTTCTACTTGAACCTCCCAAATCAGAGTTTTTAATCACAACCACAAAACCAATATTATTGCCAACATGTCTTACCTAAGAAATCAATGCTTCCTACTACAAAACACCTGTACAACAATTTGAATTATCACATTTGAGATCTACATAAGCTAACATTAAAAACATAATCTTTATTCCTCCTAAAGTTTACTTCAAAAACATAATCTTACCTCTTAGTAGTAAATGAAGAACTACAATCATCTTTGGCATCCAAATTTTATGGTGATTCATTCCACTCTATAAATGTATTTTTCAAATTGTTCTACATGCTAATAAAACTTAAAAATTTATTGTTGATCTATTTTTAGAAATGTATTTATGTTACATTCTATAAGTTTTTGGATATGCATTTCCAAAACTTTATAATTATTTTTGAAAATGTATTTCTAATACATTACATACATTTTCAGATTTTAAAAATATATTTTTGCTACATTACATACATTTCTAAAATTCATATCCAATAATTTTCAATCACTTCTAGAAATGAACTTTCAAAAATTATTGAACAATCCTAACTATGTATATCTGGTAAGATAAAGATCTTTCAAAAATTCATTTTTGAAAAATAAAGTTATTTTCGGTAATTCATATATGGTTAAACATAGATATTTTTGAAAATGCATTTTTAGATACAAAACTTATGTTTTGAGACTGCTTTTTCAGAATGTGTGAATTTATGAATAAAATCAGCTTACCCGATCATCATCTCCGAAATCTTCATTTTTGCAAATGTTTTTCTCAAATTCGCTTTCCATTTTGACAATATATGAGATATTACAAATACTTTTACAAATTTTAGTTGCGAATTTTGACTAGAGACTGATGGTTGCAGAGAAGAAGAGAGAAAAAAATAGAAAGGCTAAAGAGAATAAGAGAAGAGAAGATGATGAAGAAAGGTGTAACAAGGACAAAAAGGTAATTTACTAATGAGTATTTTAAGTAATTTCATTTAAGGTTAAATTTGTAATATAATTGTTGAGGTGTTTAAAGCAATTTTTAGGGTGTTAATAGAACCCCTAAAAACAATTTAGCAGCTTTTGTTAAACTGGCAACAACATATCTTTTCTCCATAATGATAATCTTGAAATCTATTGGCAACTAACCACATAAATCTTTTTCAAATTTTACCTTCAATTTTTCTTTTAGGGTTCACTTCTTTTAAATTATTTTGAGTGGTTTTCAAATCAAATGGAGCCTAGCCTTATTTAATTAACATTTAGTTCTAGAATAAGGTTAAGTTGCAAGTATGCAAAAATTTTACCTTTGGTTTCTTTTTCACAAATTTTTCATTTTTATTAAGGCAAAAGGGTAAAAGAAAGCCTATCAACTAAAATTCAATTATATCTAAGATTATATATATTTACAATAAATTAAATCCTTAAATATTTATTTTCACTAATTAAGCCATTGTTAAGGGAAAAATGTATAATTGTTTCTATCTAATTGAAGGTTTAATTGAGTGAAAATAGATGTTTAAGGGTTCAATTGAATGAAAATAGATATTTAAAGATTCAATTGATTCGAAATAGAAGATTCAGGGCTTAATTGATTGCAATAAAATATCAAGGACTTCAATGATTATTGAATTTTTATTTAAGGGTTTAATTTAATCTTTTTGCCTTTTATTAATTTTTTATGATGGTTTATGACAATTTGTGGGCTTTTATTTTTCTGGGTTTTCAAGTTAGTTGTACTTTATGTGGATTTCAAGCTTGATGAGATCTACTCACCAAGTAAGATCTCTATTTGAGCCAAAGATGGCTTCTATAACTTCAAGGTATAATTTACAATCTTTAGTTTTTCGTTTAGAATTGTGGACTCTTACCAGGTTGGTTAATTTGTATGTGAATGTTCTATAGGAGATTAAAACCGTGAAACTTGTCAAGCTTATTGATTGGCTTTATCTTTTCTTATCTGAAAATGATCTTCAGTGAGTGGCAATTGTCAAAAACATTATTGCAGTGCAATTATTTTTGCTATTTTTTAAAAAGTATTTAGATTGATCATGTTTCTTTTGTTGGCTTTTGGTGCAATGTTGTTAACCAGGATTACCAAATGTTTGAAATTTCTTTGCTACATATTGGTTCAGGTCCTAGTAATTATTCCAATTATTTCGTCTTTAGGTTGATTGATAATAAAATGCAAACTTAAAATTGATAATAAACTAATTCCTATTCTAATTAATCAAAATGTCTTATAGTGAAACTTTTGTCAAGTATGCTACAAATTGTGGTTGTTAAATCACCTTAATGGGATGGATACTCATATGTAGCATATCAAAGTTTATAGACCTTTATCGTGTGTACCACAGATCATTACATCTTTCTACATAAGTTGATATACTTTTATGTGATATGCTACTATGATATTAGAAACTTATCGTTCTAGCTTGTTTCTTACTTTACCTAATAATGTATTTGCAATTATATTGCGATCCCTTTTGACCAACGAGCATATGTCATCTCAGTTTATATTGCAAAAGTCTATCTGCACTTGTAGCCTTTAAAAGGATTTAATTTTGTCTATGTGATTAGAGGTGTTCATGGGTAGGGTCAGGTCGGGTTTAGGTTGGACTCATACTTGATGTTAATAACTTATATGCTTATCTAGACTTGACCTAGCCCGATATTTTGGGCTTTAAAATTTTCTCAAGCTCAACTCAAATTAAAAAATAAATACCAAATCCACCCCTTAAACTTACTTTATATAATAAAAAAATTTTAAAAATGTGATTAAATTAAATTTAATGGGATTGTATTCAATTAATATAATATAAATTAAAAATAAAAATCAAGTTTAATAAAGTACATATAATTTTTAATTTTTAATTTATATATATGTGAATTAATTTATATATAATTCACACATATATAAAAATAAAAAAATTATATATATGTGAATTCGGGTAGGACTGGACCAAACTTGGGCTTTAAATATATTGTTTAAGGCTTGAAATTTAGACGAGTTTAAAAATTGTACTCAAGCCCATTTAAAAGGCTTTAATTTTTTATCCAGGCCCTCTCAAAATTTGGACGGGTCTTTGGGTTTAGGTGGGTAGCCTAATCTTTCAATAGGTCTAAATGTGATGTCTAGACAACTAGTTTTATCTGGGTTGATTCGAGTTTGTTTGATTTTTAGGCTTAATCTTAACATTTCAATGTGGGTTAACTTAAGAATTTTAAATGGATATATCTAATTGGGCTCGTTTGAATTTTATTTCAATTTAACTATTTTTGGATCATTTTGCATTGGACTTAAGCCCAATCCAACTCAATTTTAGGTCAGTTGTGCTTGAAGGCCCAATTGAAGTCCATGTGAGTCCAAAGTCTATTAGTAAAGGCTAAGTTCATTTTGTTTAAATTTCTCTTCCTATTACTTTCCCATTTTAGGTTTTCATTCTTCCCTCTCATTTTACCCCTCCACAAACTCCTAGCATGAGTTGATCAAATGCATAAGAACCTAAATTTTGTCTACATGCTCGTAACCCTAAAAAAATAGCATATAAAAAATTTCCTTTGCTTTCACCTTCCATGCCACCTAAGTTCACCTCAATAAGCCAAAAAAAAAAAAAAAACCACAATCACCTTTTTAGACCTAATTCAATTTTTAAGCAGCAAGATGGCTAATATTGGGTTTGAAATAAAATCTCATATAGGAGAAAATATTCACATAGTTAAAAGGGGGAATTTCCTACAAAAAGAAAATCCTTGTTTTAGAATGAGAAATCCAAACAAAAGGCATAGACAATAAAAAATTTTGATTTTTTCATTAGACATCAAAGCAAATAGAACGACCCTACCACCAAGCCACACCCTATCAACCACCATTCTTAGCCTTTAAGCCACCATACTTGAAACTAACCCAGTCAATGCTCCCTTACCACCTCCTATAAGCTGAAAACCCAAAAAATAATAGCCTTACCACTTCTTGTAAGCCAAAAACCTAAAAAAAAAGTAGCCTTTCACCATTACAACTGCTTCATTTCACCAAAAACCAACAAAGCTAAAAAAAAAAAATTACAAAAAACCATAATCCTCTATTGAGGAACCCATCAGAAAACTAAAAAGAAAAGAAAAGAGCCCAATTGGAGAGGAAAGAGGCCTAGTTTCATAAGGAGAAGAAGTGATTTTTTTATTTTTAGGTTGTAGGTGGTGAAACAAGTGGTGGTGATGTAAAGAGGTTGGCCTATGATCATATGAGTTTTGGATGCTTGGAGATGATGAAAAGGAAAGTTGAGAAAATGAGAGCAATACACTAAAATCTTAACCAAATCGAATGGTTGAAAATGATAGAGAAAAGGTTATAAGCCACAAACTTTGAGATCAGATCTAGAAAAATTCGATGAGATATATGCAAAACTAAGATTGGAACGGTGATTAAGAGACCACAAGGAACTTGCGAAAATTTAGGTCGAAAAGGAGCCTGGTCGATAGCGTTCAACAACAATAGTGTGGTGACCCATTGTTGGATTTTTAAGAGATGAGGTAATCCAATTTTTTTTGGAAAAAGGGATGAAATGTTTTTTTAGAGACGAAGATCTTAAGTTGAAAAAAAAGGATTAGCTTTTATAAAGAGTAAAAAAAAAAAAGAAAAAACCTAAATAGGTCAACTCGACTTGATATAGCCTGACTTGAATCGGCTACTACTGCCCTTGATACAACCCAACCTAAAACTTGATTCATCAAACCTAACCTAGTTGACTTGTAATCCATCATATATTAGGCCTTAAATCTAGATTTTGGATTGAAACCAAAGTGTGGTATACTATCCTCTTTAAGAATGTGGGCTTTTATTTTCATGGTTTTTTTTTTTCATCATTTTCATTTTTATTTCTTTTACTTTTTTTTTTAAAATTTAAAGAACGATGTCTTAACCAAAATAAAAATGTGAATATTTGAGTAAATTTTTTTTTATGAAATAATTATCATCATTGTTTGGAAAACAAAAATATTAAAAAGTATTTCTAAGTAAAAATAACTTTAAAAATCCTACCTAGATATTGGAGGAATTTCAAATGATTATTTTTACTAAGAAATATTATTTTTACTAACCAAATGATTATTCTCTTGTTTGGTACATTCGGCTAGCATGGGGTTAATTATGGAAATATACATCCCACGTATTAAACCTAATATGATTGAGTATTTCCCTTATAATATGAACATTAAGCCACCTCTCTCTTGCACTACTATTCTAAGAATAAGAAAGATTCAATCAAAGAAAAAACAAGCTAAGAAAGTCAAGCAAACTTGAAAGAATACAAGAGATCTTGAAAACACTTACTAGTTAGAGTGTAGGTTTGAGTTCTACCAAACCTTAGAGAAGGTTCATTCATAAGAGTTTGTGTGGATCACCATTAAGGGCTAAACACTTGGGTAGCTTCTTGTCTTAGCAAACTATTTGGGAGGTCACTTAATTCAACCAAAGGAATTTTAACATCCAAGGTGACCCACATAAGCTAAAACCTATGCATGCTTATGATGTTGTATGTTTGTATGATTTTGTTGATTAATCTTTGCTCTAGGGAATTAAAACTTTAAAAATTTTGCTACTTTAACTTGGTAAATTGATGCATCATTCCCTTCAAAGTCCTCAGCCTAATCAAGTCTCAAGAACTCATGGAGTCATGATCAACTGATTCCTATTAGGTCCAACACTTTTCTTAAGCATACTAAGGCATTCAATGGTTCAAGCAATGATCAAAATTTGGACAAGGTCATGAAAAGAATGAAAGAATTGACCACACAAATGACTGAGCTTAAAAGTTTGATAGCTAAGATAGAATCACTAGGTTTTATACAACCCTTACAAACTCTTTTAAACCTAAACATGAATTTAAACCCTTATCATGTCTACTTTCAACCTCATTTTCAAGTGCCTAGCACCAGGCCCCCAAACTTCATGCAATGTTCGAGAATTCCACATCTGAACTCATTTTCTTAGCTTGTCATTCCCCAACCACATATTCAGCCAATTTTTCAAGTCAAAACCTTTGCATTACTATCAAATACTTGGGGTCTTAGCTAATCTGTTGCCTAAAAACCACTCAAGAAAAAAAAATCATAGTTAGATCATATTCCCATCCTATATCTAGAACTTTTTCCCCATTTAGTTTAAAACCACCTTATTGCCTTCATGTTTTTAGAGCCTTTAAAATATAGTTGTTAATTTTGTTTTGGTACAAGCCATATTGGCCTATACACTTTAGTTATACCAAAATATGATATACTTAATAATAATATTTTGAATTGGATTTGATACCGGGTAATACCGATGGTTTCGGCTTGTTTCGATGAATTTTGGTGAAATAGCATGTTTCAGTCGATACATGAATGTGAAATATATTTTATAAATTTTATTTTTTTTTGTTATTTAATTATTTTTAACCCAATAAAAATAAAATTAATTGACAAAACAACCTATAAAAGTTGAGTTTCTTTATGTTTTATTTTAATTTTTAATACTTTATTTTTTCAAACCAAAGTTTACAAGTATTTCAATTTTTTTTCAAGAAAACAATTATACTCCTTTTATAAAGTTTAACAATCATAAAGCATTGGTTAATTTTTTTCATCTCTTTGTTTTTATCTTAATATTTATATGAAAAATATTATGAAATATTATAAACTTATTTATTATGCTTTTAAATTTATTTATTTGATTTTTGAATATATTGCATATTTATTTTGTAGCTTATTAATAATATTATAACGTACAAGTTCATATATGTTTATAAATATATTGGTATTAAATCGAAAAATCTAAAATAATATGCCGAAACAGCTGATATCAATATATACCATATTTAAAAAAAAAACCAAAATGTTATCTGGTATGATATTAACAACCTTGCTTTAAAGCCTATCTACCCTAAATGGTATAATTCGAATGTAGGATGTGAATACCATGGTGGAAATATAAGGCATTCCATTAAGGATTGTGAGGCTTTCAAATATAAGGTGCAAGTGCCCAAAGATGCGAAACGATTTGATCTAGCGACAATAACAAGCTAGAATCTAAGTATGATGAGAAAAAGGTTGGCATGATGGTGAATGTTGATGGAGTTCTTTCTTTGTAAGGATCTTCGAGCAATAGGTTGTTAGGGAAATGAAGTGTTTTACAAAAGATAGTCCAAAAATTCTTCTATTTTGTAAATGTTTAAGAACAATGATCTTTTATTTTAAATGTTACAAAATATGGTGTTGTCTATTCGAATTTGGATGCATGGACTATGACCTTGAATTTATCTAACTCTAGTCTTGTTACTAATTTGTACAGATTTTATCAAAGAGCTTTGTCATGCATTCCTTTTTTCATTCATTTATTTGTTCATTCATTTATTTATTTATTCATTCATTCATCTATCCACCTAATAGAATTCAATTCATAAATGCCTTAAAAAGAAAAGAGTTTCTTCAAGATTAATCTTGGCAATTTCTTCTTAGAATTGGAAGAACATCAAATTGATAAAGGGTTATATAGCTTGGATGGATAGAATGGAACAAGAACAAAATAGGATGTTGTATGAGACAAAAGGTATAGGGCAATTGGAAAAGACTATGGAAGAACTTCTACTCAAGGAAATAATCAACCTTGTGAACAATTTTCAAGGACAAACTTTCATTATGACTCATTAACAAGCAGGTCCAACTTAAGGGCCAAATTTTTTTAATTGCATAGGCATTCCTAGTTTGGGACCCTTAGGGGAGAACCCATTAAAAATGGCATGGGATTTAGATAAACAAACAAGGTATAACCTCATAGAAAAAAGGATTCAAGTTGCAAAAATTGGGGATCAATCTTATAATGTAAAAGAATTTTGTCTGGTTTTAGATATGGTAATTTCGCCTAAGTTCAAGGTTCTAATGTTTGAGAAGTATGATAGAATCGATGCTTTAGGACACCTTTGGTTCAATATTGTCACAAAATGGTTGTGTATGCTCGTAATGCAAAATTACTTATTCATGTCTTTCAAGAAAGTTTGTTGAGGCAATAGCCAATTGGTATTATAGGTTGGAAATCTACTAGATTCGTACTTAGAGGGATTAATCTTAAGCATTCTTAAAGCAATATTAGCATATGTTGGAGCTGGTTCCACATCAATTAACCCTTCAAAGCATGAAAATGAGCCCCAATGAATGTTACAAAGAATTTGCTGCTAGATGGAAAAAGATAGCATCACAAGTGTGACCACCACTTACTAATAGGGAACTGAATTCTCTGTTTATAGATACTCTTCTTTCTCTCTAATATGATAGGTTGATCAACAATACTTCTTTATAGTTTCTAGATTTATTATTTAATGTGGGTAGAATTAAGGATAGTATAAAATGGGAAAAAATTATAGATACTAGTGCAAAATTCATAAATGAAAGGAGGGGAGATATTTTTGGTAAACATGCCCAAAAATTGATTGTTGTAGAGCAAAGTGAGGGATGCCTGGCATGATACAAGAAAATCTTGTAAATTTTTATTTTCATTGGTCACAACATTTAAATAATTTGTCCCAAACCTTTTACAATTTGACACCTCATGCTAGTAACTTTCTTCAACCATTTGTCCTTATGCCTCAATGTCCTTTTCTCAGACTCCTTCACCATGAAAATTCATAGAATAAAAGATTAACCTAGGTCGTCTTTAGAGCCATAAGAAAAAAAGAGTTAAAACACACCGCGCACTTTTAATATCCTATGCGAGGTTTTTTCCTTTACTTATTAATAGTCATATAATTTCCACTATCCCTGCAAAGCCTTGAAAACCTCTTTACCCAAAGTGAGACGATCCTAGTGCTAAATGTGAATACCATGATAAGGTCAAAGGACATTCCATAAAAAATTACACTATTTTCAAGGAAAAAATTTAGTATTTGATAGATGCCGATCTTGCAAAATTTAAAGAGATAGTTGGTGGCTATGACAATTGATTGTGGTAGAATTAAGGGTCAAGATTCTATCGTTGAGATGCCAAGTAGGGCATTTTGAGAGCAATTGTGAAGATGTTGATAATTTGATATGTGTTAATATTATGCTAGCTATTCAAACATGAAAGCCATTCATCCAAGTCCCTTCAAATGGCCATAAATACAAATTCTTTACCTAAAGTTACCCTTGTTCCATGTCTTAGGGCACGTTGTCTAAAAACACAAGATTATTCAGTACCCCTAAAACAACTTGAGTTATGGCCAATCCCTTTTGTGAAATGACATAGACAATTTGACACACCAAATAAATTCATTTTACATTATGTAGCTATCATATTGACTTTTATTATAGGTAGCATGTTAAAATGGCAACATCCTCTATGAATCATATTTTGGCAAAATGGATCATTGTACGAGTTGTTAAGCATAAAAAGAGGGGATTGTGACATTATAGGCTTGAGAAATTTCAATATATCCAAACAAAAACTTGAAAATTTTGAAAAGAGATCCAAAAGTTCTTGAAAGAAACAAAATGCCCAAATGTGAGAAAATGAAATAAAAAGTTAACAAAAGCCTAAAAATTCCAAAAAAGAGAAATTTTAAGAGTTTTCTTTTCACCCATTTTCCTAAAAGGAATAGGTTTTCAATTTAAGTGATCATGTTTGAGATGATAAAATGGCTGTCTTTGATTATCTTTCACAAACATGAAAATTATCTGCTTGCTACAGTCTCTTCAACCTTTTTGCCTTTTTCTTTCTGTTGAACTTTAACTTCTTTTATCTCATCCTCATACTCATCTATTGCATCCAGATTAATAGATTGAATAGGACCATTAGCTACTTGCCTACCACTCTTAAAGGTGATTAGTTTGTATTACTCTTTTCTTTTCCTTATAAGGTTAACTTTTGTGTTACTGGGTAAAGTACCTTAGGGTTGGGTACTAAGAGGAGTAGCTAATTGGCCTATCTAGGTCTTTAGGCTCTTAATAGATGCAGTCTGATTTTGAAACATAGCCTATCTAGGTCTTCAGGCTCTTGATAGATGCAATTTGATTCTGAAACATAGTGTTCTGTGTTTGCATAAAGGAAGTTTGGGCTTTAACCAAGGAACTTAAAAGATCCTCAATTGAGAATTTCTCCTCAGAATGTGGCATAGGTTGATATTTATATGTGTAAAAATAAAGGTGTTGCTGTTAATATAGAATTTGATGAAAACATGAAGGGTTTTGTGAACTGAAGCTGCTTTGGTGCATGATTAGGCTGAACAGGGACAATATTACTATTTTGCTATTGACTTCATGAAAAAATAGGGTTATTCTTCCAACTAGGGTTATAAGTGGAAACATAGGGTTTATTGGGTTGCCGATGGTTCTATCCTAAATATTGGACATTCTCAGGCTGACCATGATAAAAATCAACTGGATAACCTACCCCACAAACTTTACAACAAAAAACTGTGGACTTGTGCTGACTAGGACTTAACTCAAAAGATGTAACCTTATAATTCAAAGAGTCTAAAGATTTGGCTAAGGAATTTACTTTGGCTTTCAAAGTAATAAACTCACTTAGTTTATACACTTCTAAAGCTTTTCTCAGATGCTATCTATCATTAGACTAATGATAGTTATTCATGGCCATGCCTTTAATCGAATCATATGCAATATCAAAAGTCCTACTCATGAAGGCACCTTTTACTGTAACATCTAAAATGGTCTTAGTGGCAAGTATCAACCCATTTAAAATATTTGAATATTTAGCCATTTAGGTAGTTTATGGTAGTCATGCTGGGTAAAAGTAGTGATCGTATTCCTAAGCTTGGTTATCTTAGCCGAAGGAAAAAAACTTAGCCATAAACTTTTGAACTAAATCACCCAAAATGGTAACAGAATCTAATGGCATAGAGGTTAACCAACTATTGGCTCTATCTATAAGGAAAAAAGAAATAACCTAAGCTTAATGGCATCCTTAGTAACACCATTATGTTTGAAAGTATCATATATCTCTAAGAAATCCTATAGATGATCATTAGGGTCATCATTTGAATGATCACTAAATTGCACTAACTATTGAATTATTTGGATTATTGCAAGTTTAATCTTAAAGTTATTGGCTCAAAAGGCTAGCCTCCAAATGTTGGGCTGGAATCCATTAAGATTGGGCAAAACATAATCTCTAAGGGCTTTAGTGTTGTTTTCGACCATGAAGGTAAGATCAGGTTGTCTCTCCCTTCTAAGTATATTATGTGATTCAATCTCAAGATCTAGAAAGATCAACTCATGTATCTTAACTGAGTGCATACATAGGCCACACGAACAACTAGATCGAATGAAAATTTTCAAAATGAAAAACCTAAGAATATACAAGTAATGGGACTATACAACAAGGTAAGGTAGAAAAAGCACACAAAATCGAGGCCACTTAAAAACTAGCTTAGCATATGTGCATTAAGGGTGAACTAATCTATAAAAGAGCATGGTGAAGCATGATATTAGCCTAAGACTCTTACCTTCTAATCCCTAGCAAAGACGCCAAAAACTTAATTGGGAAACTTTTGTAAGCGCACAAATCTTTCAAGTAATGATAGTGACCTAAGTCAAGATATTGTTCTCATGAGAAAAAGTCTAAACTAAGTACCTATTATTGCCACACTCTATCTAAAGTTAATGAATTTGATTATAAGAAACATCACTAAGCAAGTCTCAACAAGAAAGTAAAAACAAATAAGAGAAATACTCATAACCAAAAATGTACTTAGTGTAAAGAAAGCATACAAGAAAACATAAGATAAACATTAGCTAATTTGCATTGATTGAAATCAAACATCATTGAAAGTAAATCTAAACTATTGAACATGAATTAGAAAGCTAGAATAACAACTAAACAGTGAGTGAAAGCTTAGAACATAGAACTTGAACATAACCGAAATTAACTAATACTTAACCAAATCAACTAAGTCTCTAACTTCCAAAGAAAATGCACTTTTAATCCCACATGAATTTGATCTAAACAGAAACTTCGATACCAAATCAATGATGAAATGTGAATTAAAACACAATTGAATAGAGATTATTCAAGAGAAATTGCAAGGAAAGATGAAAATTCAAGTAAATTGAAACTAACTTCAAATTCTAGAATTGCAACAAATTTGAAATAAAAATTTAGATCAACAATACTACAGTGCAAATGAACTAAAAATGAGCTAAGACAATTTAGATCTATAAGAATACTACAATATTTAACAAAGAAAACAAAGAAAATAACACATTAACAAACTCAATGAACTTCAACAAAAATTAAGTGCAAAAAAGGTAAAAATAAAGCGATTGAGAGAAATTAGCCAAATACCATGTAAAAGCATGAAATTAAAGGCAAGGAATCATAAAACGTGAAGTAAACAAGTAAAATAACAATTATAGAAGATATCAAGAATCAACTAGCTGCGTAGCATGGAAAAACCATAAGTGTTGTCACCACCTACTGCTAGATTTCTAGCCAAAAGTTTGATGACTTTTAGAAAAAAATGTAAAAGGAGTTTGGCAATGAAATTTTCTAAATCTAAAGTCCTATGAAATGAAAGTTTGCTAAAAAAAAATTGAAGCAAAACAAGTAAGAATTGAATGAGATCTGGTGTGAAAACTGTAGGTAGTGTAGTGCTAAAAATAGCCATATAACATTGAGAAAAAATGGAAAAGCTTGAAATTGTGCAAGAAAACTTAAAGAAAAGTAAACTGCGTTACTTGAATCTTAAAATGCATGAAAAATAAATGCAAGAAAAGTAAAATTTTTTCATAAATTTAAAGGAATTTCTCCTAAATAGCCCTTTAAAAGAACAAGGAAATTGTTTGAGAGAAAATTGAACAAGAAAAGTAAATCCAAGAAATGCAAATCCTAAAATCTACTCTTTAATCTCCCTTTCTAATCCCTAACTTCCTTGGCTGGCCACTAGTCCTATTTATAGGCCAAGAATGATGTGTTACAACCAATCAAATTACAAAAAATAGCTAGCTAGGATGCCACATAAGTTAGATATTTCCATGTCATCCAATTTTGTTTCATAAGCTTCCTAGTTTTTTTTTGTTCTCTTTAGTTCTCTTCAAGCTCTTTTCCTTGGATCCTTGTAACTCCAAAAAATCAAAATTATGACCAATTAGAAGCCTACAAGTTATTGGCCTTCCTCTTTGAATTCAAGAAATGGTGCCAACTATCACTTGGTCATCACACTTGCATCCAATGGCTAAGCTTGGATCCTTGTCTTCATTTTAGGCGTCAATAATCTTCAATTTCCAGTCAATTGAGAGCCATTTAATTGCCAAATTAGTCTTGTAAAAATCTAAAACTTTCAACTTCAATTTAAGCTCCCAAAACCACATTTATGCATGTGACATAATTGTAGCTCATGTAATTTAACTACAAAAGTGACAAAGTACTAAGGAGCTAAAAATGATATTTAAACTAGAAAAAATGAAGATTAAAGCTTGAATTAAAGTTTATTTAAGCATAATTAAGCAAAAGAAGTAATGAAGAAAAGGTAAGAAAAATCTTTCAAGTATGGTAGTGAATCATGATCATACTAGTTTCAGCCAAATAAAGCTTTTTGCACCAAAATACATTCAAAATGAGTCCAAAAGCTTCAATTTCCTTTTTTTAATCATATTTTTACCCAAATATTTAATATTTATGCAATTAGGAGTATTTTTGCCAAATTTCACAGGGAACAAGCAATTATTCACTAGAAAATGCCTTATAAAGGTATGAAAAATCACTAAAATGTTAGTGCAATCACTACCCCATTTGAGCAGGATGAATTCAATAGAAATAAACCATGACTAATGACCAACCTTTGCATTAAGGGACAAAGGAGACACATATTCAAGAATCAAGCATAGCGAAGTCCTATCTTAAGTGTAAAAAAAGAACCCTACATGGTGAGAGGCAAATGTATAATAAAATGAGTCTCCAAAAAGTTTTGAACCCACTCAATTAGAAGTGGATGTGTGTAAAGAAAAAAAAGGAAAAAAAAGAAAAAATATAAAATATAAAATAAAACAAAGCAATAAAAGAAAAAAGAAGAAAAGAAATGAAGTGATTAAATAGCAAGTGTAGGAAAATGAAAAAGCAAATAATGATATGAAATGATCATTGGTTTGATCACCCTTAAAAACATTCTGGGCCTGTTTATCATTCTTTCAAAATATCAAACCTTGGCCTATGTTACATGCTTCGAAAAGTCTATTTTGATCAGGCATAAATGCTTAAGCTGGAGAGCTTTACCTTAAGGAATCATCATAAAGCATTTTGGATGGTATTTGGATTATTATGTGCATGATAAAACAATTAAAAAAAGTAAAAATAAGGGACAAATATGGTTGCAAGGCAAAAACCCCAAAAGGGGTAGTCTAAAGTAAATTTGAAAACTTTAAAACCAATCATAATGCCTAAAGAAGTAAGAGAAGCTAGTGTGAAGCAACTCAAACCCTTGAAAAATCTAAGAATATCAAGGCCTTAAAAGTTTGAAATCTGTTAAAGGGATTAATATTAGTAATTTCAGCTTTCTTCCCATTCTAAAATGGCTTTCTAAAAGTTTGAGCCCATCAAGGTTGGCCTTAACATCTATCAAAATGCTGCATTTGGATACTAAATAGAGTGTCAAATATGTTTAGTTTTTCAAGGAATTCATGCATTTTAAAAAAATTTATGTTTCATTTGTAAGCCTAAATGGAAACATATACATCTCATTTGCTCCCTTTAAGTGTTCATGCCTTTTTGAACAAACTAAAACCTCGATGTGCTAAACCATTCAATCCGTTTGAAAAGGAAATCATTACCTTTTTCTTTCTGATAGGGAACGTCAATTTTTAAGAGACTCCGACATCACATTTGGTTAGATATTTCATTGACTTTGACCATGAATTTAATTATATGGGGCAATTTTATTGGCCATTTTGGAAATTTTTAAATGATCAGTCATGCATTTTTGTGAAAATAGAGAATTCATGTTTGGTATAAAAAAATTATCGAATTATGAAAACCTTTAGACCAGTTTGGATTTAAAAAAGAAAAATTTTTTTAACTAAAGAAATAGTGTCACTACAAAAAAAAAAAATAGATTTTTTAAAGAAGGAATTTGGTGGTTTGTCTTTTTAATTTTGCAGCCTAGTGAAAAATGCATATTGCATGTTGTATACGAAAAGTGGAAATAAAAAGGAAAGTGTGTTTAATAATGAAAGGAAAGTCAAGAAAGCTTGTTTGAAAAGCAAAGAAAGTAGAAATCAATAAAGAAACAAGATAAAAATATGTAATGGAATAAAAAAAGTGTAAGTTCAGATCCATTTAAATAGAAGTTGAAGACTTAATTTGATGAGCACTAGAGAGTAAATAGAATTGAGAAAGAAATATTTTTTAAAAAGTATTTTTAGCGTTTGCATATTTTGACACGCATCTACTTTATCATTTTAAAAATTGAAGTTTGCTTCTATGTTGGGGCATTGATGACTGTTAAATTTGTAGTGACTTCCATGTCCATTTTAGTTTAAAATTTTGAAAATTTACTTGAAATATGTATTTTTAATGTGTTAATTCTTGATTTTTAGGGTTTGGTACACGTGGAACATGAATGCCATGTAATTCCATGCAAGACTCAGTCAAGCATAAGATTAAGCAATATTTAGCCATGATAGGAGATATAGCCGAATCCAACTAGTTGGTGGATTTCCCATATGCATTTGGCTAAAATGGTGTTATTGTGGCATAAAGACTCTTTGATCAATTTAAAAGAGTTTAACTGCAAGATGGACACCTCAAAGAAGATAAATGCTAGAGTTTTGATTCAAGAAGTATCCTTTGATTTTTTATCTCAAGAGAGTTTGAATGAAGAAGATTGTCTTGGATTTCAACCTTAGCAAAACCTACATAAGTTGCAAGATGATGATAACATGGCAGGCTATGTGTGCATTGAAGACCAATCAAAGGTTACTATTAGGCTAACACTCACTATTGAAGATCCCACATTTGGTAAAACTTTTCCAAGATTAAGATAGAATGTAATCTTTTAAGAGTTCAAATTAGAATAGGACTTTGTAATCTTATCCTCCCTTGGCCGAACCTATGCCTATAAACATGTTAGCCATCTTCATTTGTGAGGCATTCAATTCTCATTCTTTTCCTTTCTTTTTTTTTTTCTTTTTAGTGTTATTTGGATTCTGGCTAGGTTGACAAACTAGTCCAAAAACCATCTTAATCTTGTTTTTTTTTAAGTTTTCTTTAATACAAGTTCTTTTACATTTGCATTCCAGATCTCTTTTTCCTTAAACAATCTTTAAATTCTTTTAAGTTTCAATTTTCAATCTTTCTTTACATATTGTTTTGTTATGTTTTCATTACATCGGCCAACTTTAATTTCTTTTCAAAGTTTTCAATTTTTTTTTTTTGTTTTAAAGCATATTCAGCCATTTCTTAAAACTACCAAGTGACAGTTGATTAGTTGTTTCTTGGCCTATACAATTTCAATTCTATATGTTTCATTGTTTTCTTTATTTGCTTTTTAATACAATCAACCATTCTTTTTGTCTTGTTTAAATATAAAGCTAGTAAAACATCACCTTTGGTACTTGATTTCACACCTAATACATAGTTGTCATGGGAACAATACTCTATTTCATTCACTTTATTACTTGATGTGATCTATGCATTTGTAAGCTATATAAAAAGCAATAATTAGGCTTATGCACCATGAGAATTTTTACATTTGCATGAGCATTGACATTTTTGAAATAAAATTGTATAGTTGCAATAAGCATTTGAATTGTTGAAAAACAATTGAATTTATCAATTTGCATTTATATCTTTGGGGCATCTATATCATGTATGAATATTAAGATTTGTGTTTGTAAAAGGCATTTACATCATGAAAAGAAAATTTACTGGTAAAAAATTTTGTCATTGCATCTTTGTTAGGTACATTTATGTTGTGGAAAAGAAATTTGCATTGTATTATTGTAGAGTCATTAACATGAAAAGGACATTGGTATCTACATCATGAAAAAGTCACTTGCATTCACATAGAATATTTACTTCATGAAAAAGTTTCATCATGACATGGATTTTTGCATTTTTCATCATTTGTTGAGAATAAGCATTTGTGTCATGATTACATTTTTTAACTTTGTAAATATTGAGAAAAAAGGAAAGTGGAATTGATAAACATTTTAAGTTGTGGAAAAGTAAAAAAGAAAGTTTCGAGAAGAGAGTTTGAAAAAAAAAAAAAAAGAAACCAAAAAGAGAAAATGAAATCTATCATAAAAAAAAGGTGAGAAAAATGAAAAAAATAGTTTGGCAAAAGGCCAAAATGTCAAAGAAGTTTAAATAGTTAAAAAAATGTAAAAAAGGGAAATGTTGTTAAAGAAATGAATGAAAATGATGAGATATGATAACAAGTTGAGAAGTTAGTTTAGTTGGCACTCAAATTTTCAGCCTAATTTAGCTGGCATCGATGAGATTTAAGCCCAGTTTAGCTAGCACCCAAAATTTAAGCATAATTTAGCTGGTACTGATGAGATTTAAAGTAGTTTAATTGGCACCTAGATTTTAAGCCAGTTAAGTTGGCATCAGATGAGATCTTAAGCCTAATCCAACTAGCACCGGAATTTTAGGCCCAATGATATTAGCATTAGTCAAGATGTGCTTAAGATTTCTTCAAAATTTTCTTAATGATGATATCTAAGTTTCAAGAAATCTTGAAAATTGAATATTTCATTCCTTTACAAAAGTAAAATTTTAGAAAATGATTTATAAGTTCTCTAGGCATAATCCTCAAGACCTTTAGGCAAAAATGAGAATGATTCATAAGTCCTCCAAGCTGAATGTTTTATCTTTTTAAAGTTGTGGAGCCTTTTTTTAAAGGACTGTTCATAGGAGTCGATATTTATAAGACCTCCGAGAGTAATCTCTAAGTCTTTCAAGCAAGATTCATAAGTTTTTCAAGCTGTATTTGTTTTAGTGTCAAGATTTATAAGACTTCTAGACATAGTCTCTAAGTTGGCCAAGTGGGGATTCATAAGTCTTTTGAGCTAAATCCATTTTAGTGTCAAGATTTATAAAACCTCTGAGAGTAATCTTTAAGTTTTTTGGGCAAGATTTGTAAGTCTTCCAAGCTAAATCTACTTTAGTGTCAAGATTTATAAGACCTCTGGGTATAACCTCTAAATTATCATGCTATGTTCCTAAAAGTCATAGAGCCTCTAATGAGAAGAGCTTTTAGATTTATTGTCAAAAGTTGTAGAGGTTAGATTTATTGTCAAAAGTTATGGAGCCTCTAATGAAATAAGCTTTTCAAGAATTCAAAAAAATCAAATATTCAAAAAAATCCAAAAAATAAAAAATTCAAGAAAGCAAAAAAAAAAAAAGTTCAAGAACATAAAAAAAAAGTTCAAAAAATAGAAAAGAAAAAAAAACTTTTGAAAAATCATCGATTTGTTGACTCCGAACAAAATACTTGTTTATGTCGTTACTCTATTCCTAATTCTCAATAATGTGTAAATAGGGGTAGCTGTAACATCTAATTTTGTCTGGTCGATTCGAGTTTGTTCAATTTTTAAGCTTGATCTTAACATTTCATTTTGGGTTAACTTAAGCATTTTAAACGAATTTATCTAATTGGTCCCATTTGAATTTTGTCTTGGGTTAACTATTTTTGGATCATTTTGCATTGGACTCAAGCCTAATCCAACTCAATTTTGGGTTAGCTGTACCTAAAGGCCTATTGAAGTCCATGTTTTTTTTTAAAGCCTGAAATCTATGTGATTCTAAAATACATTGCCTTATATTCCCTTTGTCCCATCACTTTCTCAACCTATTACTTCCTTATTTCAACTTTTCATTATTCCCTTTCATTTTACCCCTCCATGACTCCTAGCATGAATTGGTCAAATGCATAAGAACCTAAATTTTGCCAGCATGCTTGTTGTTGGTATTTGGCCTTCAAGTTGAATCAGTTTTCTATTTATAGACATTGTCTTATTTGTGATACTTTGATATTTGATATCTAATAAATGTCATGATTGTTTATCATTAGAATATATTTTGTTATTGATGCTTACATGATAAAGTCCTCAGAATATAAATAAAGCTTTGCAACATAATTATAATAAGATTGTTATTATGAGATTATCATTGCATAAAAGCTATATATTCCTAAACAGTTCCTAATCGATACTTTATCAATAAGAGGACATTGATAAAAAGCTATTGAGAGTAGCACATGTTTATGCTTTTACTTATGAAGAAAGTAACCAATCTTATAGGTTGAAGTTTGGGTAAACTTAAGCTAACATATGGGTGCTTATTACAAGAACAAGTTCACTAAATTTGACTCAAAATGAGAATGCTATATGGTCGTTCACATAAGGTCTATAACTATATTGTCATGTGATGGTTTAAGTGATTTTTTGACTTTAGATTAATTATGATCTTATATGATGAATGTTATATGTTGAGTTTTACTTTACTTATGGTTCTAACCAAGATTGCTTCAGTCGAGTTGTTGGGTATAATATTAGGCATATGAAGATGCATGAAGTAATCAAGATGAGATTTATCATTATAAACACTTAATTTTGTCTCGACAATTTTTGGCTATTTGTGAAGCCCTTCAAGTCCAACCTGATTCAAAATCAACACTTCTTCAATTTGGACAAGTTCTTAAAATTAAAATTTAGACCAAATTTACTAAAATGCTCTAAATCAAATTTGGTCAAAATTAGTCAAACTTGGTCACACAAAGTCAAACTTTCTCAAAATTGGTAAAAAAGGTTAAAATGTTTAGAACTCGGGTCAGTTTTCAAAATTCATATCCAAATTGGAATCAATGTAGTTTTAAATTTTAAATTTGTGGTTTTTAAAGCCTTACAATTTTTCACATTTCGAGAAAGTGTAAAATTACCAAAATATTATTAGGGTATTTTCGTAATTTAACCTTTTTGAGGTTAGATTTTCATGAAAACTTTTAGATTATAATTAGATTTTTTTTAATGATTTTTTATATATTAAAAACCTAGATCACACCATGGGAGATGTGAAATTACAAAAATACCTTTTAGGGGTATTTTCATAAATTGATCTTCCTAAGGTTAAAATTTCATGAAAAGCTTCAAATCATAATTTAATATTATTTAATGATTTTTGGAATATTGAAAACCTTGATTGTATCTTGAAAGGTGTGAAATCACTAAAATACCTTTAGAGGTATTTTTGTGATTAGACCTTCCCAAGGTTAGTTTTTTGAAAAACTTTTAGATCATGCTTTTAAAATGTTTTATGATTTTTTATGCATTTGAAATCATAGTAGTACCTTAAAAGGTGTAAAATTACCAAAATACCCCTTAGGGATAATTTCATAATTTGACTTTTCCAAAGTCACTTTTTCATGAAAATTTTCATATTTTAATTTCATATTTTTTTATGATTTTTGGTGCTTTAAAATCACAAAAATGAAGATAAGAGCATTGTTTTCTAAGAAAATGGCTTAGAAATCGAAAACTTTGTAATAAGGGTAAAATAGTCTTTTCACTTAGCTCCAATAACATTAAAAGTCCCATATTTGGCAATGTCCATTCTAGACTGTAAGATGACATTGGAAAGCTTGATTTAATGGTGAAAACTTGCTCCTTGCAAATAAAATAAGGTAGAATTTTTAACCTTTAGATGAAGTTCTAATCCAAGGAATTACATGCATGGAAAATGAGATTTTTTTTATTTTAATTAAGGGACTAGGATTCACATTTGAGAAGGGGACACAATTGAGAATGAAAAAAAAAACGAGGAAAAGTAAGAAAAAATAGAAAATTTGGAGAGCATTTTTGGAGGTTTAATTTCTAGCTCCTATTCTTGCATTTCATAGCATTTTCATCACATTTTCATGGCATTTTCATATTTGCTTCTTTATTTTTTAGTAGAAAATTTATAGTTGTTTGTGTTTTTAGCTTCAAATTTGATCCAAAAGCTCAATCAATTAATTTGTAGCTTGCTTTAAGATAAGTGATTGAAGAAAACAAAAACCAATCCACCATTAAAGCCATTTAAAGGTTTTTTCAAGCATAGATCCACCATGGTTAAACCTCATTTTGGTTCCCTTTAATGATTTATGTGCTTCTAAATGATGTTTATGATGATTAAGTGGTTAGCTATTATTTGCATGAATTTTGGCTATTAATGGTATATGTTTGGTGTTTCGCAATATGTGTTTGTTTTCATGGTTTCTTCATTTTGTTAGTTCATTACATGTTTGCTAAATTTCCTCTCATCGTATAAATACCTTTATATGATGATTTTACAAAAAATTGATGCATGCCTAGCCAAGAAAAAGTTGTGTGATTTAAGGAATTGCCAATAAGAGGTTCGGCCAAGCCATTCTTATGCTTGGCTGAAACTTCCAAGGTTGATTAATGCCAAGCTAAATGCTTGTGTTTTTGTATAATTCTTCAAGTTTTCAATGTGTTTTATTCAATTTTCTTTTAATAATATACTAGTTTAATAGTTTGTTTGGTGAATATTATGTTTATTTGCTGTAAACGCCCCATTTTATCTGAAGTGTTCTTGATATTATTGGGCATTGATCTTTAATTTGAAATGGGCTTTCAATAATGTCACTGGATTTTCAACCCAAATAAAAGAGCCTAAAATAGTTTTATTTTTGTTTTGTTTTAAATATGGATTTTTTTTAGATTTTGATTTTATCTTCAAGATTTGAAAATTAATTGTTGAGTTTGTGTTTGAAAATTCTTGAGCTTCAAGTTTATGCAAAGAGGAAAGGGAATTAAGGATAATTTAAAATCAAAACTTGCAAAGATTTGATTCTTTCCTACAAATTTTGAAATTTAATTAATATAAAAAGTGAACCAAATTACAATTAGATGGGGGGTTAGGCATCATCAGTTCCCAATCAAAGGCCATTGAAAGAAAAATTTGTCAAAGTTTTTGAAACACACAAAGGTGGAACAAGAATAGGTTGAGCAATTAACAAGACATCAATAATAAGGAACAGGCTCAATTTCCAAAGGCAATAAGCAATAACATCTTAGTTTCCAAAAGCAATTTCCAGTGGCCAAAACAACTACAATGAAGAATCAATCAAACAAGCTCTAGCAATTTACAGTAGCCAAAATAAACCCACCAAGTAGAAGGTAAAACATTCAAGTAAATCATAAGCAGCAAGTCTATAATAGAGAATTGCATTCAAAGCCGTTTTCCAGTCGACACATCCTTATACATAATATCCTAATCCAGAAAAAATCCTAATCCAAAATGGAAAAACCATACCCACCCTAGAACCAAGCTAAAAAACAACCCAATTTCAAGAAGCAATACCCTTAATTCCCAATAAACTTAAAACCAATTTTTAGAAGCAGCAACCTAAACACACAGAAATTCAACCAAAAATTGAACCCAAAGTCAAAAAATCAAGCAACCACAACAAATGTAAAACCTGTACCTAGTAAGCACAAGTCAGAACTAAACTCATACCAAAATTGAATGCATCCATAAATAGAGCACCTAAAAAAAAAACAATACAGAAAAAACTTAACAAAAACAGAGGGACTAAGAGCAACACAATTCACACAAAAAACAAGAAATTGAAATAAATTAAAATTAGGGAAAATTATTCTTTTATTTGGTTCACTTGGAGATATTAGGTTTTGTTAGGTGAAAGAAAGCTTTTATTGTAGTGGTGTTAACAAAAGGCAACGGCATAGATGGTGTTAACATGAGGTAGTTGTGGTGGAAGCACACCAAATTCTGGGCTAGGACCCATGTGGAACCTTTAGATTATCAGACCTTTGAACTCGACATGTAAATAAACCTTAAAAATCTAAACCTAAGGTAAAGCCCTGCCCTGCCTTTTGTTAGAAAATCCTAAATAAGAGACATGATGGACATTTATTCTGCTAGTAATTTATATATTGTTTCTTGTGTATATTATGTGTGTACTAACCTTTTATATTGTTCCTTGTATATATTATATTTACTAGCCCCTTTCTTTAATTATGTATGCATGCATTTATATAATTAAATCCTTTTATTGCATTCATGCATTATTCCATTTCACTTTTTCATATATTAAAAGATTTGAATGTCTAATTATAAATTAATGAGTAATTTTTTTTTTTACTTTTTTACTTAGTTTTGAATACGAATTTTTGTTTTTACTATGTATTGCATACTTGCATGCATGTAAACATCGTTGTATGTACATTATTTTATTTGTTTGGGGACAATTTTTGTCTTTTTAATTTTGTACATAATTTTGAATATGAATTCTTGTTGTTACTATGTATGGCATATATGTATTTGCATATACATTTTTATCCATGAAAATATCTGTATATGTGAATTATTTCATTTGCTTAGGGAGAATCTTTGGCTTTTCAATTTTGTACATAGCTGTGAATATGAAATCTCGATGCTACTATGTATTGTATACATGTATTTGCATTCATGCAAACATTTTTGTATATACATTATTCCATTTGTTTAGGGCAATCTTTGCCTTTCCTATTTACTATATAGTTGTGAATATGAATTCTTACTATGCATTACATACATGTATTTGCATATACATACATCCATGTAAACATTTTTGTATGTACATTATTTCATTTATTTGGAAAAATCTTTGCCTTTTCAATTTTATACATAGTTTTGGATATGAATTCTTGTTTTTCACTATGTATTGTATACATGTATTTGCATATGCATTTTTATCGATATAAACATTTTTGTATGTTCATTATTTTATTAGCTTGGAAAAATCTTTGCCTTTTCAATTTTGTACATAGTTTTGGAATAAATTTTTGTTTTTCACTATGTATTGCACACATGTATTTGCATATACATTTGTATCTATTTTTATATTTACATTATTTTATTGGCTTAGAAGAATCTTTGCATTTTCAATTTTGTACATAGTTGTGAATATGAATTCTTGTTGTTATTATGCATTATATACTTGTATATAAATTTTTATCCATGTAAACATTTTTGTACATATATTATATCATTTGTTTGGAAGCAATCTTTGCCTTTTCAATTTTGTACATAGTTTTGAATATGAATTCTTTTTGTTACTATGTATTGCATACATGTATTTGCATATACAATTTTTCATCCATGTAAATATCTTTGTATGTACATTGTTTCATTTGTTTGGGACAATCTTTAGTATGTAAATATGAATTCTTGTTTTCATTATGATTTGCATATAGGTTTTTGTATATTTTATCTTCATCCATTTGAATTATTTGACAATAAAAGTCCACACAATTTCTTTCCATGATTGAAAATTTTTCTTTGTAAAGAAAAATTTTTTAAAAACAATTTTAACAGAATTGGTGATTACTACTAAGAATGAAGATATCCATTTGTTTCACTTACCATTTCATACTTTAATTCAATTGAGCATCACACCACTCATATCCTAACTTCTTAAGTCCTATGATTCTAATTTTCAATGATAAAGACGGATTTTCAAGTCAATGATCTTTACTAACGCTATGAGCAATGAAATTTGAAAAATCTTTTTTAAAAAAATTCTTTGTAAGCCAATACATGAGGCTCTCTCTTAAAGAATCTAGACTTTGGTAATTTGATAAGTGTTAAGACTATTTCAAACACATCATTACCCATGTTTCTTCATAAAGCCTAATCCCTTCTAATTTCTTCTTTGGGGTAGAATTACAAGACCATATCCTTTCAATGTCTTTGTTTGATACCTTAATTTAGGTAACATTACTTTTCTCTTTCATTCATTGCCCTAAAATTTTCCTTTGCCCACATCTTAGGGCAAATTCACTAAAAAGCCAAATTATCCAATTTTTTTCAAAGTTTCCAATATCTTTTGCTCTAGATGGCATTGATTTTATCTCTTGGTGTGAATTATGAGAATAAAGATTGTTACATTAGAATTTCGTTTGATGGAGTAAGATGATATACTTTGAGCTTGAGTTGAAAAAAAAGAAAAAGAAAAGAATAAAAGAAAAAAAATTTGATCATAACATCATGCATATGAGATATTTAAATAATTCTAAAATCGAAGAAAAATTTTTTTTTCCTGAGAATTGCTTTTTAGTAAAGGTATCCATATTTGATATGATAAATGGCCATTTTTTAAATTCCCTTCACAAAAAGAAAATTTTCATTTGTTATCTCTTTTAAGCCTATTTAATTCTTTTTAAAGAAACCTTAACCAAAAATCACTCTCTACACTGGAGGTAGGCATAAACATGGATTTCTTTAAGAAAGCATTAGATCCAAAGCTAAAGACAAGAAATAATGGCTACAGTCAAAAGGCAAGTTCTAAAATTTTAGACTCAATTTGTCAAAAGCTGGAAAATTGGATGAAAATAAAAAAAGAAAAAAGAGGAATGAAATGAAAGAAATGAAAAAGAGAAAGATGAAAATATGGAAAGGAAAATGTCATTGAGAAAAGAAATGATCTTAGGTTTGATTACCTTTTAACATATTTTTAGGTCTATTTATTCTTTCTTTTGGAGCCCTAAATCCCTGCCCACATTACATCTTTTGAAAAGTCTATTTTGATCAAATGTTAATATCTAAATTAAAGACCTTGTCTTTAGGAAATCACCATCATTTTTTTTATTGTGGATGAATTTTGAGTTTTCAAATGCATAGCAGAATAGTCTAAAAAAAAGAAAAAAAAAGAAAAAACAAGATTAAATGAAAGTCTAGGATGAAAACTCAAAAGGGTAGTCTAGAGCAAGATTGAAAGCAACTTAAGTAATGTCATTAAAAGAAGTGATTTTAAAGGAACCAATGAACAATGAAAACCTTTAAGAAATCCAAAAAGATGAACACCAATCTAAAGATTTGTTTTGAAATTTGACATTTTTTTCTTTTTCTAAAAATTTTAAGAATGTCATAGCAAGTCTTGATATTTGTTAAAAAACCACATATCAAGAACCTAAGGGAATGCCAAAATGAATTATGCTTTACTAGAAATCATTTTTCTAATTTGAACATTCATTTATGAGCCTAGATGAAGAAACATTGATTTTTCCTTTCTCATTTAGTGACAAAGTCTTTCTTAATAATTAAAATCCTGATGTACCAAACCCTTTCATCCTTTTAGAAAAACCAAGAAGCAATTCACCTAATTCATTCTAGGTATAATCACTAGTTTTCAAGATCTAAATGTCACATGTTTTTAAAATGATGGATGCATTTCGATAATGGAAATTTGTTATATGGGTTAATTTGTGTTGTCATTCTTTTAAGGGTTTTTGAAAATTTTCAAATTTGGATTATTGTATATGTGAATTTGGATGGATAGGAGAAAGATGATTTCCAAGATTGATGTGACAAGAGTAAGCTATCTAGGGCAACCAAAATGTTTGTTTTGATAATTGTTTTTGCATCATTTAGTAAATGTACAAATCTTTATTTAGACCATGCATTTGCATAATTGTTTGTACTATGCATCTGCATCATTTGGTGAGAATCAATAATTGTTTGAATATTGCATTTGCATCATTTGGTGGGCATTACTAATTGAGATTCTTGAATATACTAAAAAAGATGTTAAAAAAGGACATTTGCACCCAATTTATTGAGGTAGATATTTGTATTTGTATTTGTTGTAGAAAGCATTGGTGAGATAAGTATTTGCATCCGTGTCTTAGTAAGATACATTGTCATGACATTTGCATCTTTGCAAACTTTAAGGTGAAGAAAGAAACAAAAAGATTTGACTTAAGCATGGATTAAGCCCATGGCACCAATTGAGAATTGATGCCCAACTATGTTGGTATGTGAAAAGAAAAATATGATATGATAGCTTGATAACCTTGCTACCACAATTAGAATTGCATGACATTGATTGACATTTGCATAACATTTTGTTTGATGGATAAGAAATTTTATTTTTGGATTTTGAAATTAAATTCAATGAAAGAAAAAGGAAATTTTTTAGAAAATATGGTTCTGAGATGAGGAAATGTTTTAGAAAATATGGTTCTGAGATGAGAAAATTTTTTAGATAAGTTTTTGACCCTTGGTTGGAAAAATTGTTAAAATTTTGACTCTCAATTATAAAGAATTTTTAAATGGATGAGGAAGATGTTTTAAAAAGATTTTAAAATTGTTAAGCCTCTATTTAGAAGAGTGTTCATAAGTGTTGAGATTTATGAGACCTTCGAGTGTAATCTCTAAGTTATTCGGGCAAGATTCATAAGTTTTCGAGCTGAATCTATTTAAGTTTTGAGATTTGTAAGACCTCCGAGTATAGTCTCTAAGTTCTTCGAGCAAGATTCATAAGTTTTTCAAGCTGAATCTATTTTAATTTCGAGAGTTGTATCACCTTTGGGCATAGTCTCTAAGTACACCAAGCAAGAATTGTAGGTCTCCTGATGTAAATATGTTTTCATGTCGACATTTGTAAGACCTCTGAGTATAGTTTCTAAGCTTTTTGGGTAACATTTGCAAGTCTTCTAACCTGAATCTATTTTAATGTTGAAATTTGTAAGACCTATAGGCATAATCTCAGGAAAAACTAAAGTTTGAATTTTAAGGTTGAATTTGAAGTGTTAAGGCATTCATTGCATTTAATTCTAAATTTGAAACTAAAATTCTAAGAGTTATCATAGAAATTTTGGACTTGACATTTCTTGATTAAAAAATGCTAAAAATGTTTGACAAGATTAGCTAGCACATGGTGAGATTTAGCTTAACTGGCTTGGCACATGAAAAGAAAAATGTTGGTTTTTTTTTTAAATCTTAAAGTTTATATTAAGGATGAGCTTTTTCAAAGATGATAATGATTTATAAGACCTCTAGGTATAATCTCCAAGACCTTTAGGCATAATCTCCAAGACCTCTAAGTATAATTTCTAAGACTTCTAGGCATAATCTCCAAGACCTTTGGGCATTATTTGTAAGACCTTCAAGTATAATCTCCAAGATTCTTGGGCACAATTTGTAAGACCTCTAGGCATAATCTCCAAGGCCTCCAAACATAATCTCCAAGACCTCTGGGTATGATTTCCAAGACTTTCAGGTATGATTTGTAAGACCTCTAGGCATAACTTTAAAAACTTTTGGGCATAATTTCTAAGATCTCCGGGCATAATCTCTAAGACCTTTGCGTATGATTTGTAAGACCTTCGAGTATAATATTCAAGACCACCGGGTATAATCTTTAAGTCCCCCGAATATGATCTCTAAAACCTCAAGGCATGATCTCTGAAACTTTTGGATATCTTTTTAGATTTGATTATTTAAAGTTTCCAGCCTCAGTTCTAGGGAAGAATTTCAGTTAAAGTTCCAAGCTTCAGTTGTGGAAAACATTTTATTTAAAGTTTCAAGCCTCAACTTTTGGGGGAGTTTTTGCAATTTTCTTTTTGGATTTGAACAAAATGAATGTTTTTTTCTTTGTACAATTCCTATTTCATAGAAAATACATAAAAAGATATAGTTGTAAACACTTTATTTTGTTTGGGATCTTATCGATATTATTGGGCTTTGATCTTTAATTTGATATTAGGCTTTCAATTATGTCATTGGATTTTAAGTCCAAATAAAAAGGCCTAAAATAGTTTTATTTTGTTTTGTTTTAAATATGGATTTTTTTTAGATTGTGATTTTGTCTTCAAGATTTGAAAATTATTTGTTGAGTTTGTGTTTGGAAGTTCTTGAGCTTCAAGTTTGTGGAAAGAGGAAAGGGAGTCAAGAACAATTTAAAATCGAATCTTACAAAGTTTTGATTCTTTCCTACAACTTTTGAGATTTAAATAATATAAAAGGGGAACCAAATTAAAATCAGAAAGGGGCTGGACAACATCAATTCTCAATCAGAGACAATTGAAAAGCAAAATTTGTCAAAGTTTTTGAAACCCACAAAGGTGGAATAGAAAGGGATCGAGCAATTAACAAGATATCAATTGTAAGCAACAGGCTCAATTTCCAAATGCAGTAAGCAATAGGATCTCAATTTCCAAAAGCAATTTCCAATGGCCAAAACAACTGCTGTGAAGAATTGGTTAAACAAGCCTAAGCAATTTTCAATAGCCAAAATAGACCCACCAAGCAAAAGGTAAAACATTCAAGCAAATCAATAGCAGAAGTCTAGAATAGAGAATTGCATTCAAAGCCATTTTTAGCACACACAGCCTTATACACAATACCCCAATAAAAAAAAAAACCAAACTAAAATAGAAAAACCATACCCACCCTAGAACCAAGCTCACAAACAACCCAATTCCAAGAAGCAATACCCTCAATTCCTAGTAAACTCAAAACCAATTTCTAGAAATAGTAGCCCGGACAAATAGAAAATTCAACCATAAATCAAACCTAAAGTCAAAAAATCAAGCAACCATAGCAAACACCAAACCTATACCTTGCAAGCACAAGCGAAAACTAAAGTCATACCTAGAGTCAAACTTATCCACAAACAGAGCACCAAAGGGAAAAACCAATATAGAAGAAACTTAGCAGAAATAGAGGGATTGAGAGCAACACAATTCATGTAGAAAAGAAGAAATTAAAACAAATTAAAATTGGGCAAAATTATTCTCTTATTTGGTTCACGATTTAGGAAAGCTTTTAGAGATTTTGGGTTTTGTTAGGTGAAAGAAAGCTTTTATTTGGGTGGTCTTAGCAAAAGACAGTGGCATAGACGGTGGTGATAGGTGGTAGTAGCAACGGAAGCACATCGGATTCTAGGCCATATGGTGATTGACCAATTTCTAGGATTTTGATTCTAATGTTTTCTTTGAAAAGAATTTTAAAATGAAATAAAGAAAAAAGAAAAGGAATTTGGAGGTTTTCTTTACAGAGATTAGAAGCGATGAATGGCGATGAAATGTCACTGAATTCTTGAAAGGCAGTCCATTGCTTTGATTCTTAGCTGGGTTGAATAATCTAAAGAGAAAAGAGAGGATAGAGCATACTAGAGAGAGAAACAGAATGGTGCAAAATCAAAGGAAAAGCTTATAGGAAGGTGTTTATTCTAGTGGTGAAACGATGCTGTTTGGAATAGTAATAACCTAAGCCTGACCCATGCTAAGATTTTCATACAGGTGACCCGACCCATCAGTATTTATGGCTATTTTTTTTTCTTATTTTCCTTATCATTTTTTTGATGTTTTAATTCTATTTTTTTCTTTGTATTAATTCAATGCTTGATTTTTGCATTATGGTATGATTTATTTGCATGATTTATCTTGCATATTATTATTACATGTTTGATTTTAGTATTATTTCATGACTATATAATTGCTTGATATTTTGCATGAAATTGCTTGATCATTAAATATTTGCAAGATTATTAATATATTTGTATGATATATTAAATATGCTTGATTATGTTATATTTGCATGATTAATATTATACATGCATGTTTAATCTATTGCATGGTAATTAATATTTTGCATGATATTTTATATTATTGCATGATGTTTTTGCATGGATATTTTGGCATGATTTCTGTATAATTTTGTATTTATTACATGATTTATTCGATGCATAATATTTTTGGCATGATATTTCTAATTATTGCGTATTGCATGATTTGATTATGTAGAATGTTTATATCACAATGTTGAGTAAATAAATAAAAGGATTGGAATTGATTTATGTGTATGAAAAAAATCATCTTTGATAAGGCTTAGATAAGAGAACACATAATTAATGTGACACCAATTGTGGGAGTAAAGGGGTGCTAATACCTTCCCTCCATGTAATCGATTGCCAAAGCCTGGTTCAATTAATATAGTCCAGAACCTATTCATTTTAGGGACCCTTAGTTTACACTTAGGATAACCTTGGAGGGAATAGATTCACATATGTGACAAATCACACCTAAATAAAAAAAATTAGTGGTGACTCCATAATTCATGTGTCCAATGGGTATGTTTTCCCAACCTAGACATTGTGACATTTGCATGAATTTCGAAAGAAAAAAATGGTGCAAAATGTTTTCAAAATTTGAAAAAAGTTTTGTGTTTGATCCATTTTTCACTTCTTTTCACATGCACATGTTTTTTGTACTTTAGTTTTGTATATGACTAGTTTGTAATTAGTTTGTTTTCTTGTCATGCACATATCATATGCATCAAATATTTATATTTTTACCAATGGTATTCTTTTAATTGTTTTTATCACATGCATAATTCCCATGAACACCAAATTTGGAACCTAAATCTTAAAACCGTAAAACCTAAACCTAAATTTTGAAACCCTAAAACCTAAACCTAAAATCCTAAACCCTAAAATCTAAACCCTAAACCCTAAACCCTAAACTTTCACCCAAACCCAAAAATACCAAACCAATTATGTATTTGCATTTCATTGTATTTTCTCATTGCATGCATTTTTTATTGTCATGCATTCATTCTTTATCATTCATATTTAAATTGTCAACCATCTATTACATTATTATGTTCATGCATCTCGCGTATATGTTTTCAAAAAAAAAATAATAAGATAACATCTAAACGAAATATAGTCATCGAGATTTGGCTTAACTATAGGGGACTTTCGGTGGTTATTATTTACATGAGGCATTATCTTAATCTTTGTGGGGTAATTTGAGAACCTTTAAATTAGAGATATTTTTTAAACTCTACCTAAATATAAGAAAATGAGAAAAATGTCTTCATATTTAAAGTGATTTTGCTTTGATCTAAAAATAAAATGTTTTGTTTTTAAAAGATTGATTTGTTTTCAAAAAGAAAAGAAAATTCAAGCTTATGGAGTGAAAAAGGGAATTAATTTCTAAACACTATAATATGAGCATTCTTACCAAAACTCAAGGATAGCATTAATCAATTGGTATTGTCTTCAATAGGCATTATAGGAGTGCTAATTCTCCACACGTAACCAACTCCCAAACCCTAAATCTGATTTCACAAACCTTTTTTGTTCTTTTTATAAAACCTTTAAATGTTTTATCAAAAATGACAAAAATTTTTGGGTAGCCAATCACACCCTAACAAAGATTGGTGGCGACTTCTTTTCTTGGTTTTTATTGAAAATGTTTTTAAGCCCCCGTTTTTTTTATCCCCATTCATTTAGCGCTTGGGTTACCACGTCGGTCCCGAAATGTCGTAGCAATCACCTTGTGTGAACAAAAGTGTATCTCATTTAATCTTGATTGAATTAGCTCGAGAAATCTTTGGCCAAAGTGAAATAAGAGTTTAAAATTGTTCTAAAGCTCATTTGTAAGTTAATGTTAAAAATAAGAATTAACATGATGGAACAAGATTAAGTAAACACCAAACCATACTCAATATTCAAGTCGAGATGCTTAGTGATGAAAGGATATTAATTATACATTAAGATAAGCCATGGATAGGTTTCAAACCATATTGACTTTCTTTAGCAATTGGGGGTTATGACAATGTAGGTAGCATTAATCATGATCTATAAACATAAGATTGGCTAATTAAAGAATTAGTGATGAAGTCAAAAGGTTTGATTCATCTAAGTTGAATATAAAAGATTACAATACTTATGTTTATTGTCAACATGCTTAGGAACCTAATGGATCACACATAATAGGACAATTGTGAAAGATTGAAATTTGGACAAATTAAGTTGGACTTAATTTTTTTTTGGTCAAACTAAAACATATAGGAAATAAAACAAGAGACATAATGTTTACTTATTATGTACATTTAGCTAGCATAAAGGTTAATTAGGACTTATCCAACTTATACACAAACCTAAGTTGGCTGAACCCTTGTCCATAAACGGAATATCAACTACCCCTTTTAAAACATTTTAGATGCAAAAATAAGCTAAGAGCAACTTAAAAGAAAACTTGAGACACAAGAAAATAGGGATTTGAAAATACTTATTAGCTAGAGTATTGGCTTTGTTCCTCCCATCTTTTGAGAAAATTCTTTTACAAGAGTTCATATAGATCGTCATTATAGGCTACACGTTTGGATAACTTTTTGGCTTGCAAGAAAATTTGGGTGATCACTTGCTTGTAACAAATCAAAGTCAGCATTAGAGGTAACTACCCTTGGCCAAAACTCATATATGATATGTTCGTATGATCTTGTTGATTAGTCTTGGCTTTGGGTAGTTAAAAATTTTAAAATTTCACTTTTATTACTTTGTATGTTGATATATAATTCCCTTCACTTGTAACCCCAAAAAACAATGTATCAGCCCTGATTTCACCTTCCATGCCACCTAAGCTCACCATAATCAACAAGAAAAACCACAATCACCTTTTTAAACCCAATTCAATTTCTAAGCAAGAGGATGGGTAATATTGGGTTTGAAATAAAATCTTAGATAGGAGAAAAATTCACAATTGAGCAAGGAATTTCACATGAAAAGAAAACCATTTTTTTAGAATGAAAAATCTTAACAAAAGGCATAGACAGCAAAAAATATCTCTATCAGACACCAAAACAACCAAAATGACCCCACCTCCAAGCCACAACCCATCAACCATCATACCTAGCCTTTAAGCCACCATATTGGAAACTAACCCAGTTAAAACCCCTTCACCACCTCTTAATGAGTCAAAATCCAAAAAAAAAAAAAACAAATAGTAGCCTTTCACCATCACTACCACCTTACTATTATCAACATACAAAAGCCAACAAAGCCAAAAAAAGAATTACAGACAACCATAGTCCTCTATTGAGGTACCATAAGAAAATCAAAAAAAAAAAAAGAAAAAGGCCCAATTAAAGAGGATAAAAGTCTAGTTGTGCTAGGATAAGAAATGGTTTTTATTGGGGTTGTAGGTAGTGAAAGAAGTAGCTGTGATGTAAGGATGGTGGGCCACAAAGGAGAGAGTTTTAGGTGATAGAGACTATGAAAATGAAGGTTGAGAAAATAAGAGTAACATATTGAAAGCTCAATTGAATCAGATAGTAGAAGACAACATAAAAAAGGGGGTAAGAATTCACAAACTTTGAGTCCAGATTTAGGAAAATCTAGTGAGACTTATCCAAAATTGAGGCTATAAAAGTGATTAGGAGGGCAAAAGGAACTTGTGGTGAAATTTTGGATAAAAAAAAGATCAATTGGCAGAAATGCGATGACCTATTCATTAGATTTTGGGAAAGGTGGCGATTTGGTTTTTTATGGAATAAAGGAAAAAACTTTTTTTAGAGAGGAAGATTTTAGTTTTTTTTTAAAAAAAAGATTAGGCTTTATAAAGAGGATAAAAAAGAAAAAGGAAAAAGTCTAGGTAGTTCAACCTACCCGAGATAGTTTGACCTCAACTGACTATTGTTGCCATTGATGTAACCAAACTTGTAATCTGAATCTGTTAAGACGAGCCCAATTGACTTGTAATCCATATGAAATTGAGCTTCAACCTTGATTTTGGGTTGAAACCCAAGTGAGGTATACTATCTTTTTTATGAATACGAGCTTGCTATTTTCATGATTTTTATTTTTATTTCATTTGCTTCCTTTAAATTAAAAAAAATGGTGACTTGACAAGAATAAAAATGTGAATACTTGAATAAATTTTTTTTATGAAATATTTATCATCATTGTTTGGAAAACAAAAATATTAAAAAGTATTTCTAAGTAAAAATAACTTTGAAAATCCTACCTAGATATTAAAAGAATTCCATATGATTATTTTTATTAAGAAATGTTATATTTATTAAAAAAACTATTATAAATTTTTGTAATGAAATGATTAATTATCTTAAATTCCAGCTCGATATCATGAAATTAAAGCAAGTTTTCAAGACCAAAGATTTTTATTTTTATAACTAAATATTCTTTGAAAGGAAAAATAAAAGAATGATAAACAAATAGAAGTAAAGTTTCGCAATGTGAGAAATAAAATTAATTATTTGTATCATTTTATTTTTATTTGCATTATCTTGCTAACAAAAGTGAAATGAAAAATAATTACTTTTTTAAACAGAAAAAGGGAGAGATATTTTCAAAAAGAATAAGATAATATTTTTAAGTAAAAATAATATTGAAAATCTTATCTAGATATTTAAAGAAATTCATTATTTTTACCAAAAATATTATCTTTATTTTAAAGAATTTTATAAGCTTTTTAAGTGGATGATCAATGTTCCTAAATTCCACCTAAATTTGGGAAATCAAGAAAATTTTTCATCACTAAAGATTTTTATTCCTATATATTTTACTAGAGTGATAATAAAAAAAGAAATAAGAATGAAAGACTGGAAAAGAATGAAATGAAATTGATTATTTTCAATGTGTGACTTTATTTTATTTCTTTCTTTATTTGTGTCATTTATTTTATATTGCATCATTATGCATGGTGTTTGATAATATTAAAATTGAAGTGGTTAGATGGAGGTTTAAAAAAAAAAAAAAGGTTTTTTTGTTTTAGAAATAAAAAAGGATGACATTTCTAAGTAAAAAAATAATTTTTAAGACTATGTTTAGATATTTGAGGGTTTCTCAATAATTATTCTTTATAAAAAAAAATATTATGCTAGATTTCAAGAATTATTGCGAGAGTTTCAAGTGGAGAAATATTTTTCGAAATTCTACCCAGATATTAGAGAATTTGAAATTTTTTTCAAAAGTCAAGACTTTCATTTTATTCATAAATAAACAGTTTTAAAAAAGGATTTTGCAAAAATGAAAAATTAAGGGAATTATTTTAAATATTAAGATTAAAACCATTTTTTTATCAATGCTAAAGGATAAACTATGATCAATTGGTACCATTTTTAAAACAGGTACTATAGGGGTACTAATCATTCCCCACATGTAACCTTACTCTCAAACTTGATTTTGTTTTTGTAGACTAAAGATTGTCTTTTTAATATGTTTTAATTGCCTTTAAGATTTTATTAAAAAGATAAACTTTTTAGGTGGCCAATCACACCTAACAAAAAATATTGGTAGAATTTCCTTAGTTTTGATTTGATTTCTTAAAATTTGTCTAACGATCCTCAAAATTGAAATGACAATTTGATGACTCCACTGAGGACCTTTTTTTTAAGTTAGGCCAAAATTGATCATATTTTATCTTAATTTTTGATTTAATGGTCTTAATTAATATTTAACTTTGATTTCTTTAATTTTGATTTTGTTAAATATGTTCTACATTGCATTTGTCTTTTGATTGTGTCATTTATTTTATGTTTTTTATTACATTTTTTTATATGTTGTTCTTAATAAATGTTAGGGCATTTGGGATAGAAGTTGTATTGTTATAAAGTGTTAACATGTTCTTTTGCACATAATCACATATGCATTACATGCATAAGCTCTATACCCGAGCTTTTACCATTTTAGGAAGGAGTGAACTACATACGTTCTTGTGAGGTGAATACCTCTACAATGGCTAGCAAAATGTCTCACTCAGATTGAACCCTTTCTATTTGTAATCTATCATGGGTAAAGATCGAAGTGCCTTACCAATCTATAATGGATGATGATGTGAAGAGCAATTTGGGAACCTTTAGATGTATAAATCCTAACCTAGCATATAGTGAACCTTAGAGGACCAGCCTTAGGTAAAGCTATGTTGACTTTCTTTTTCATAAATTACCCAAATTAGGACACTTGAGGAACACTCTTATAAAATCCGCATTTAAGGATAATAATAATACAATCCCTTAAGGATTGATTTAGGGTTTCTTTAGGTCTAAGTACCAATAGACAACATTTTCAAGTTATATTTAGTCTTAATAACGTAAGGAAAGTTGATCTATAACTATTCTATTATAAAAAGACTAATTAAATTGCAAGCAAGGTAAGTAAACAAAGCAAGACATATAAACAAGTAAGTAAACTAAGCATGAAATGAATAAAGTAATGAACAACTAAGCAAGTTAGCATAAAGCTAGCCTATAAAGCATGAAGATGGCAACAAATAACATGACATTTTATTGAAATGAATACTAGTAATTGGCCATTGAATACTAAAAACAGAAATTACATATGAAAGGAAATACATAAACTAACTATTAATGCATAAAATGAAAATGAACATGACCAAATATCTAAATGCATTGATAGAAAACATGTAAATCAGCATTAATCTAACTTAGATCTAGTAAGAAATTGAATTCAATGTAAGGAAATAAGAGAAAATCAAACCTACAAGTAAAAACCAAAAACAAAAATTGAAACCAAAATTCAAGTTTCCATTGCAATAAAATCTAGATCTAGACTTTAATTTGTAAAATTAGCTTGAAAAGAACTAAGACATCAACTTCAATAAGTAAACTTCCAAATGTAAAGAAGAAATCAGCTCAAAACAATTAAAATCAAGTCAATTAACTAGATCAAGATTCAACACTCAAAATAGAGAAAATAGAGTAAAGAACTTTCAAATTAAGAAATCAACATGTAAATGCATCAATTTAAAGGCAAGCAAAGGCAAATCAACATCTAAACTCATAAAGCAACAAGGAATAAAAGGGGATAAGGAATGGACCACTACCTAGCTTGCAAAAGAAGCCTTAAACAGCTACACCATTGTTGTTTCTCTTTTTTCTGCCAACAACACTAGTCAAGAATTCCAAAAATTATGGAGAAAACTAAAAATCGAATTTGGTAATGAAATTTTCAGATTTGTAAATCAACAAGTTGAGAATATGCAATAAAAATTTTAAAGAAAAATTGTAATAAAATTGTAGTGATCAAATGTAAAAATAAAAAAAAAGGTGGTGCAGGAAATTAGCCAAATAGCATTGAAAAACAACTTGAAATTCCAAGAAATTGAATTAAATTGCATGTAAATTTGCAAAGAACATTAAAAGAACTATAAATCGTATAAAGGTAAAGTGTTTGAATAGAAAATGTGCAAGAAAATTAAAGAAAATTCTCCCAAATAGCCTTTAGAATGAAAAAAAATGGAAAAAGCTGCCTAAGGAGAAAAAGAAAATGCAAAAGAAAAGAAAATTGAAAAAAAAAAAAGAAACAAAAGCTCCATGTGTCACCACCCTCTTGTCTTATTTATAGGCAAAGTTTGATCTAAAAGAGCCAATCATCTTCCTCCAAAATGCCACTTAGGATGCCATTTAGAGAAGATATTTTCAGCTCATTTAAAATCTTTTAGAATCTCCAAGTTTGCAACTATTCTTTTCTTCTCTTCTTTAAGTCATGTAGCTATGGTGATTTTAAGATCCAATGCATAGCCCAATTAGCCAATTAGGAGTAATTTATTTCTCAAAGTCATATGTCAATTGGCTATTCTTCTTGTGTTCACATTAGCTCACCAAATCTCCACTTCCCTCCTAGGTTCGGCTTCTTATAGCCTTTTGCAACATTGGTTGAGTTTTGTATAAAATTACCTATGCAAATGAAAATGCCTCCAACATTCAGCTTATTTCTTACTCATACAATACCTTAAACTCGCTCTTTATGCTACCCAATTCATTAAGTTTTAATGCAACTTCTATACAAAACTTAAACAAGTTTAATTAGCTTTAAAAAGAAAATAAACAAATTAGGCATTTAAAACATGATTTAAAGGAAATCTAATTAAGCTCAATTGCATACAAAGTCAACAAAATTGAGCTAGAAAATCCTCCAAATTGGCAATAACATCCATTGAACTTCATAATTGGCCTTTAAAATGGAATTCCTAAAAAATGCACCAACTTGCCTCCAAATCATCTAAAATCATTCTTTTTTCCTCAAAAATGGTAAAAACACCTACACAAAAGACATTTAACTAATTAGGAGTATTTTTCATAAGTTATTGAGAATTAAGCAAGAAATCACCATAAAAGACTAATAATTCTATAAAATTAAAGAATTATCAACCCCAATAAAAGCTTGCTTTTTTATAATCCACTGGTAGGACAATGTAGCAAAATTAGAAGCCAAAAATTAATTAAAACATCAAATATAAGGTTTGATGTATAGATTTACTAGGCTCACCAATTACCTATAAATTTGCAACATATTTGAAATCCATTTACAAGGTATTGCATGATGTATCCCCACATTATAATTTAAACTTCAAAACTTGTAGCTCTTAAATATTGAATTCAGAAAACATACATGTTTTGTTCTATCCTTATGTAGGCTTCTAGCTTTATGCTCAAGCCTATCTATGAAACAAGGCATTCTGGTTAATATATTTTATTTTTGGTTTCATTTACTAATTGTCATTTTTCCTAGAATAGTCTGTTCAAGCATGTGAAGTAGTGAAATATATATATATATATATATATAAAAGCTTTTCCACTTTTTTTAAAAGAAACATGGTAATGCAAATGTCATGTAAATGCAATGGTAATACACTGATGAGTTTCCTTGGTAGACATTTAACTTGCTTGAGAATAAGTTACCACAACTTCATTTGGTGTTCATTCCATGAAAGCAAGCTAGAAAGTAAAATACTTGCAAACACAATCCATAACAAAAACCTATAAAAACTAATATTTTATATCTAAAAATTGTAACAATGTTTAAAGGCTAGCTTTAAACCATAGAATATATAAAGAAATGTGAAGAAAATATAGTTATATTGATGCTGATGTGTAAGAGGTGATCTTGCAAACCAATTGTGAGTTCCTAAAATACAATTAAACACCTACCCACTAGATTGATACTTGTTAATCACAGGACATTAATAAAAGAATACAAAGTTGCTACCATTATTAATTGAGAGTTTAATCTTTTCTCTTAACTTAGTTTATATTTTTGGCCAGTGTCTAGACACATGCCCTAAATCTAATGCAATAGTCAAATTAAAGTATCAATCCAATAAGAATTGTCATCAAAACTCAATAAGCCACAAACCTATAAGTATAGTGTACATATCTTGTACAATAACAATTCCTAATTTTAATTTTATGACAAGCACATAATGGCTATTGATTACACTGAGACAAAAGGGCTCCCATTTAAGTTGAAAAGATATGGGGTTTTAGTCAAATTTCTAAGTTTAACAAAAGTTTGAGCAACCTAATTTATGTGGTGTTAGTCAAATTGGCATTTCAAATTTTATTAAACATAATTGTGGTAGTTGAATACCTAGATTGAGGTAATCAATTTCCTCAATAAACCCTTGAAATATTTATCAAACAAAAGCAAGGCATTTAACTGCCTTAACTAAGCATTTAATTACCTTAACAAACCCTTGGAATATTTTTGAAATAAAACTAAGGCATTTAAATGCCTGTATTAAGGTAGTTAACTGCCTTGAAATATTTACGAGACATAGTAAGGCATTCAATAGGCAATTCTTAGCCATTTTCATGTATTATATCATCCCTAAGTCCTAAGTCCCTAAACCTTACTTATAATAGTAATTATGAATTACAATGATAACTCATTTACTTGAAGCAACATGCACCAACAAAAATGGAAGATGCATTACATTACTATGTTTAATAAAATACATAAATTATTGAGTGTCATCATAGATAGTACAATCATTTCAACAAAATACTCAACCTTTTAGTATAATGAATTACATAAAGTAATGATTATCTATATACAACAGTACAATCATGTCCAAATCCATTCATAAGAAATTCATCGAATTACCTAAAAACATATCCCAAAATAAATATTTACATAAAATAACCAATTAACCCTAATTATCCCAAAATCAATATGTATATTACTTATATCTAAATATACATATATCAAAATCATTATATACATATCCTAAAAGTACTATGTACATATCCTAAAAGCACTATGTACATATTTCAAAAGCAATATGCACACATCATATAAAGTAAATATATACATATCCCAACAACTGAAATTTGATTAATTTTTGCCAAGGAATAAGTTGCACACATCATTTTTGCTTTTTCGATTTAAGCTAAAAAATGAGCACAAGGATTATCACATTTTTAGCTCAAATCAAAAAAGCAAAGATGAGGGAAATGAATTGGCTACTTTTAGGTGATTTCTAAATGTTGTATGTAAATACAACTTTGCATTCCAAGAAATGAGAAATTAGTTGCTGACTAGGCATTTTTAAGCCTTTCCATTGGTCATTTAAAGAGCATTTGGATCACCACTCAACTTGTCATACAATTTACATTACTTAAAAAGGAAATGCAAGAGAAAAAATGTGCATGTGCGGGTTGGCTAAGCTAGAAGTTCTTCAACTACTTGGCTACTAACTTGGCGATTTCTTGCACTTTTGTTGGTTCAATTAGATCATATATTACCTACAAATAAAGGGGAAGTGATTGAGAATTGGGAAAGAAAGCTCCTTAGTTTAGTTTTAACTATTTAGGTTAGGTTTAGAATTCTTTAGGTAGCTCTTCTCTTCTTTCTATAAAGTTGAGCTATTTGGTTTATTTTTTTTGTTTTTTGCATTTTTTATTTCATTTTTTTCTTAAATGTTCATTTATAATTTCATTGACATTTCCATCAATGTTCTTTACAATTTCCAGCAATTTCATTTGTTAAACACTTTAAAATATCAAGTTTCATTTCATGTTTGATTTAATTTTGTTTCCAAATTTTATTTTTACATTTGAGGTGTAGTTTCTTTAGCTTTTCTTCATGAAATTGATTTCAATAAATTGTATAATTTTGAGCTTGGGTTCTTTTATATTTTGTCTTGATCTGTAAAGAAATTGAAGCTTTAATTCTTTAAAATAAGTAGGAATACATAGATGAATGTACAATTCCAAAATTGAAATTCAAAGGTGTGGTTTGCTATTTCTACTTCTCTTTTGAAGATTAACTCCATTTGATTTTTTTAGAGGTTGATTTAAAGTTGTTCTTAGTTAGATCTTCATTGAGGAGGTAGTATTGTACTTGATCTATCTAGTTTTCCTTGTGATCGTGTTAATTTTTTAAGTTGTTTGGCTATTTGGATCTATTACTACTCTACTTTCATTTCAAATTTGCTTGCATGCTTTCTTTAGCTTTGAATGTTATTATTTTAGTTAATTTCTTGCACTGATCTTGTGTTCTTGAATTTGCATTACAATTCTTTACTTGTTCTAGTCATTTTGAATTCATGCATTTTCCTATTAATTGAGTTACTTAATTTCAAGGTTATTTGGATCGATTTTATAATATTAATGACATTTGATTTTCTTGCAATTTAGTTATTTCTCAATGCTATTTCATGCTTGATTTGTTAAGTTGTTGTTTTAGTTCTATTTTAAAGGAAATTTAAATTAGCTTACCTTAGGTTCTTTGGTTTTTATGTTTGTTCATTTCAATTTTACCTTGATATCATTTTTTTAAAAATTCTATTTTAGTTTGTAGTTGGTTTTTCTTTTTGTTAATTCTAGTTATTTGATTTTCTATTGTTCAAATTCATATAGTTTAAGCATTACAATGTAGATATAAAGTTAGTTAATGCATTATGATCTTTGAATCTAGTTCAAGTTCATTAGCTTAGTTGCTTATTGTGAGATCATGCATTAGATTTAGATTGCATGTATAGGTTAATTGCTCACTTCCATTCTATTTCAATTTCATGCATTTCTATAATTTCATTTTCATGCATTAGGAAATTAGGTCAATTCATATAATTCAAAAAAGTCAAATATAGTTAAAATGCTTAGTTTTGTTGCTTAGTGCTAGGTTAACTCAATTCTCGAGGGAATGATATCTTACTTACACTTAATTGAGCAGTTTGCACAGTTATGAATAACCAACATCACATAAACACCAAGTCTTAAGTCATTCAATAATTTATGCTCAATTTTGGTCAAAAGAGGATTGAATGTTAGGGATGGCCTTAACAAGTACCTAATAAGATTGGACCTGACCTAAAGGATTATGCCTGGTCCACTACTAATCTCCGTGGATTGCCAATGTCATTCCTTAGAGATAGACTTATCTCTACACTAAATAAAGGGAAGCATGCAATCATGACAAGTGGCAAGATCTTGTGCTAGGTCCACTACTAATCTCCTTAGATCACCAATCTCATTCATTGGAAATAAACTTGTCTCTACACTAAATATAAAGAAGCACACGATCGTGACAAGTGGTAAGATCCTAACCAACTATTTCTCTATATATAAGGCATTGTCAAAGCCATTCCTAAGTCTATTGCTATTACCTTAAGTTTATATTGCCTTGCATATATAGATGTCTTCCTTGTCCTATCTCTGACTTGATCATGAGAGCGTGTAGTGAAAGAACACCTTCAATGTCTCTCTAACCTCTTGTTCACCTTAAAGGTGAGACATCACACACTTGGAGGATCACATCCTTGCTCTACGCTCACTTCTAATATAGCTCATCCATCACTAGCCAATCCTATAAACTTGGTCTGTAACATCCACTCAAGAGCTCTCTTCTATTGGTGATAACCAAGTTCACCTTCATAATACATAACAAGAGATAATGATGCAAATATGTCAAACAAGAATATTGTATTATATCCTTTACTTGCTAGTATTTTAACTTGTCTCAAAGTTAGACAAAATGGTTTAGAAATTACTACTAATATATAGTGAAACAATTGCTGATTCAGTTATTTAGAAGCTTAGGCAGAAGCATTTCAGCTTACTGTATCTTATATTTGATTAAATAAGCTTCACTTAGAGAATTTGATCCCAATGCCTACATCCAAAGAAAATGCAAACAATTTTTAAATTGACCTCAAATTTTAGTGAAAATTTCATGGATTAAACCCAACAAAAGTCAAACAAACTCGTTTATTTCCTTTATAAAGATTATAAAAAATACTACTTGAAATAATATTGGCTTAGCAATTGGTAAGGAAAATTGGAATTCAACTAGCTAATGAAAAAGTTTGAAATGCCACTAATTTTCTCCTTTTAGTGGCATTTTATAAATAAAGGCTACTATTTTCTTTCTAATAGTGGCGTTTATTAGTTAAAATGCCACTAAATGTTTCCTAAACAACACGTCTGGATCTAATATATAACAGCATTTCTCATAAAAAAAAGCCACAAAAAAATTATTTTCATATTTAATTAATTTTTTATTTTATTTTGTGGCGTTTTAGTGGCTAAGTGTCACTAATTTTTGTTTTTAGTGACGTTAATTAGTACAAACGTCACTATTTGAATATTTAGTGGCATTTTTTTCTCAAAATGACATCCTTTATAAAAACACAAAAGTTAGTGGCATTTTTAAGTAAAATGCCATTAAAAAACTGCTACTAATTTTTCATTTTCTTGTAGTGTAACAATATATAAGACTTTTGAGTCACATGGACATATAAGCAAGTAATAAATACAGCTAATAATATGTGAACAACTTTGAAAGTAGTTTGGATTTAAACATGCATTTCCTAAATGATGTGTCTAGATCCTGTAATTTTTGTTTTTAATGGCATTTATTAATACAAATGCTGTTACTTAAATATTTAGTGGTGTTTTAATAAAAAATGTCATAACCTTTATAAAAACACAAAAGTTAGTAGCGTTTTTAAGTAAAATGACATTAAAAAGTTGTTATTAATTTTCCATTTTCTTGTAGTGAAACAACATATAAGACTTTCGAGTCACATATGTCATAACATCTTCGTTAGGAAACCTACCTATTTGACACAAAAATCATGGAGTTGCCACCAATCTTTTTTTACTAGGTGTGATAGGCCATCTATATAAATTTATCCTCTTTAAGGTTATCCTAAGCCTAAGCTAAGGGTCCCTAAAAAGAATAGCTTTTGGTCTACATAATCATAACTAAGGTTCGAAAGTTGATTATGTGCAGGAAAGGTATTAGCACCCCTTTATGCCTAAAATTGGTACCAAATTAATGTGTTATCTTACCTAAGCTTTATCAAAGATGGTTTTTATCATGTAAATCAAAATCATAACATGGAGATGCAAAAATTCTATCAAAATATCAAGCAATCATGCAACCTTGCAATAAATATTAAAAATCACACCATGCAAAAATTATCATGCAAAAATATTATAAATCATACCAAATATCATATAATAATATCATGCCTAGATCATACTAAAATTTTCATGCAAGAATGTCATGCAAATGTATTAATTATCATGCAATAATAACAATCATGTAAATATATAACATCATGTAAATATATTAATTATCATGCAATAGTATAAAATACCATGCAAATATATAATATCATGCAAATATAATCAAACAAATATATTAGTAATTATGTAACAAAAAATAATTATGCAATTATGAACACAATAAATATAAAAATAGGCAATTATATTAGTAATTATGTAATTAAATATAATCATGCAATACCATGCAAATAAAATAATAAATCACACAAATAATATATTAATAACCATGCGACTAAATAAATAAATAACATGTAATCGCACATATAAATATATTAGGTAATCATGCAAATATAAAATAATCATGCAAGTAATAATAAATCAAACAAATAAACATGCAATTAAATATATCAATCATGCATACATGTAATTATATCATGCAAGTAAATATATTAATATTCATGCAAACACGCAATTATGCAAATAAACATTAATTAAATATATTAATAATCAAGCAAATATGCAATTAAATATGTTATCATGCAAATAAACATGCAATTAAATATATAATAATGCAAACATGCAACTAAATATATTATCATGCAAATAAACATGTAATTAAGTATATTAATAATCATGCAAACATGCAATGAAATATATTATCATGCAAATAATAATATAAATCAAGCAATTAATAACGTAAAACAAGCAATTAAATGTATAATAATGCAAATAATAATATAAATCATGTAATAAATATATAATCATGTAATTAACAATGTAGAACATACAAATAAATATATAATCATCCAAATAATTATATAAAACAAGTAATAAATATATAATTAATCATAATATATAAATCATGCATAAAATAGTTATTCATGTAAAAATATAAAACCTAAAAAAATACAGATCACGTCACAATTAAGAAAAACAGCAAAATAAAACACACATGCTCTTAATGAAACGGGTCAAGCCACTGGCAGCACTTGATTTTCCTTTCTTTTTAATCCTAACGGCACCATTTTGGTGGGGAGAAAACTTCAATGTCAGCACTAGTAGCCTTCTTATTTTTCCACTCCTCTATCAAACTTCTCTTGTTTCAAATTCTCCTAACTTTCTTAAGAACCCCTAAGAATAGATTACCAATAGCCCAGATTTTAGTTGAAGCTCACCACCACCAACTGCACTGTTAGTCACTGGCCTTATTCCTCTTTCTTTTTTATTCCTTCTCCCTGCTTCCTTCAAACTAGTGGCATCATTCTTCTCTTTAAAAATCCAAGAACCTCTGATTTTTTAATCTAATTCTTTGCTACTACTAGTTTGATCGATGCTTGATTATTATATTGCTCAATGCTTGATTGTCTACTGACTAGGTATGTTCTGTCGATTCATTATTCTTGTTGCCACTATGTCTTTTCTTCTTTCCTTCATCTTTTGTTCGTAGACTGAAGGTGCTTTTTATAAAGATTGAATCCCTTTAAACTTGAAAAATTTTAATTCTATTGAATCTAGAATTTCACTAATTTTGTATGATTTTTTGCGTGAATTAAGCCCAAGTTTCCCATAATTGATCAATAAATCTTAGCATTCAATTGAATCAAGACCCAGAAGATTTTTCTTTTCATTTTTTGACTTTTTTTTTTTTGCTTTTAACCATGAATTAAACAAAAACTAAAATTAAATTAAAATCAAAATCAAAATTAAAGTCAAATTAAAATAAAAATTAAAATTAAGATTAACTTTTCAGGCTTTTATCCTTTAGGCCAAAAAATTTATTAAGAGCTAATTCACGATTAAGGGCCATTTCAATTTCAACAAATTTTTTGGGATAAAATAGGGTGTGTATGGTTGCCCATTTTTGTGCATTTTAAGTGAAACAAGAATTGTACAAAAACAAAAGACATCCATTTTTTTTGGGTCAAAAAAATTGAAAAGAAAATAGCAAAGGCCCTTCCTAAAAGGTTCAAAACCTTTTTTCTTAAAATGGCCCTGCATAACTGAAGTTTTGAAATTTTTGAAAAAACAAAATGCCTCATACAATTGAGGCTTTGAAACTTTTGAAAAATAAAATGCTCATCCACAACTAAGGCTTTGAAACTTTGAAAAAATAAAATGCTCCCCTACAACTGAGACTTCGAAACTTTTGAAAAATAAAATGCTCCCCCATAACTGAGGCTTTAGAACTTTTTGAAAATAAAATGCTTCCCCACAACTGAAGCTTTAGAACTTTTGAGAAAAAAAAAGATCATTCTTACCTTCGAAAAAGCTCATCCCTAATAATGGCATTGAAACTTAAAAAATTTTATCTTAAATTGAGTCTCTGCATCTCATCTGAATCATCATTGATTGCCTTCCAATGTCTCTTTTCAAAATTATTTTCTTATCTAGTTTTTCTTTCTTACTTTCCAAACATATGCAATGAATGCATGCAATGAATGAAAAATTCTCCACAATTCTCAAATTCAATTTCAAGATTCAAACTTTAATTTTTTTTTTTTTGTTTCAAACATGGTTGATGTATGGGATGAATACAATGTTCTCAATGTGATGCATATAATGCATGTAGAAAATGCAATGCATGCCACACAATTCATTTATCTTTTCAATTGTGGTAAATTAAAGGGTTCTCAAAACTCTCAATTTATCTTCTTACTTTCTTTAACTTTTCAACACTTGCGGTTTTTAACACAAGCTATCATGCGTTACCAAGCAATCTGATTTATTTTATCATCCTAGTATAAAGATTTCTTATCAATATATGTTATCACGTATGATCCTCATGGACATCATGTAGTATTAAGTGATCTCATCCATTTTATCATCCAAATTCAAACAGGGATATCAAAATTTTCATTTTAAATTACTGGGGATTGACGTTCTTTCAGGCTTTATCATTACCCTTATTATTCCATTCTTTTTTCTAAAGCATTGTGGAGATCTTTTATGCATTTTTTTCATTTACTTATTAGTATTACAATATCATAACAAACACAATGCTATCATGTATTTCCTTCATCAAAATATCCAAAGAAGAAAAGGACAATGGTTAATCAATATTTGAGTGGGGTAACAAAATATGCAAATAATGAATGTTCCAACAATCCTGAGCAAATAATCTAAAAATCTCCTCCTAAAGCCTATTCCATCAACATTTTTTATTATGATAAGCTTTATCAAACCAACTTTGCCCCTTTATGATGAGACTTCATGATGTTGTTCCATCCTTACATCTAAGCCACCTTTTTCAGTTTTCAACTTAGATGCCCATTTTTTACTCAAACTATCCTTTTTGGGTTTTCATCTTAAGTCTTTCTTTTTTTTGTCTTTTTTAAGAAATATATTTTTTCACAACATCAGAATTAGTTGGGTTTGGCAATTCATCCCCATCCATTTTAGTTAGAATTAATGCACCATCAGAAAAAAGCTTTTTTCATCACATACGGCCATTCTTAATTTAGTGTCCATTTCTCTCGATTGTCAGGCTAGTTTGGAAGGATCTTTTTCAAAACATATTCCCTTTCTTGAAATTGTCAAGGACAAGCCTTTTTGTCATGTCCTCGCATCATCCTTTTTTAATACAATTGACCATTTCACAAGGTTGTCATTCTCTTTTCTTCAATCAGGTTCAATTGCTCATAGCAATTCCTGATCCATTTTGCTTCTTCTAATTCCATCTCTATTAGAATTCTTAAGGAAGGAATCTCTACTTTAATTGGTAGTAGTATTGCTTTTCATACCATAAACCAGTGAGAATGGAGTAGCTTCAATGGATGTTCGCATTGAGGTCCTATAAGCATGTAGAGCAAAAGATAGCTTATCATGCCAATCCTTGCAAGAATCAGTCATCTTTTCTAGGATTCTTTTGATGTTTTTATTAGCAACCTCTACTACCCCATTCATCTTTAGTCGATAAGGTGTGGAATTATGATACTTGATTTTGTATTGGGCATACACTTCCTTCATCATCTTGTTATTCAAATTCTTGGCATATGAGGCTACTTTTACCCATCTAGTGAAATAGTTTGTCATCATAAAAATAAATCTATGCTCATTTGAAGCCTTTGGAGTAATTAGTCCTATCATATCCATGTCTTACATTAAGAATGGCCATAATGGTCCTAGAACATGCAGATTTATTAGTAGAGCACTAATATTGTCTGTATAGTTTTGACATTTATGGCATTTTCTTGCATAATTGATGCAATTATTCTCCATTGATAGCCAGTAATACCTTACCCACATTATTTGTTTGGCCATCATATGATCGTTAGCATGGGCCTTATAGACTCCATCATGTAATTCTTTAAGTATTTTTTTAGCTTTAATGGCATCCACACATCTTAAGAGCACTTGGTCTCTACTTTCTTTGTAAAGTACTTTTTCATTAAGAAAAAACCACATTGCCAATCTTTGAATGATTCTTTTGTCATTTTTTTTAATGATCCAGATACTGTTGACATTTGAAATACTACAAGATGTCATGATACCAAGGTTGCCCATCAACTTCTTTTTCAATGTTTGAACAGTGTGCTGGTAAGTTTTTTACTTCCAGCTTAGTGGGTTGAATATCACAATTCTCTTTTACTTTCATCATAGTAGCTGGAGTAGCTAAAGCATCAACAATTTGATTTTTTTCTCTAGGCAAGTGCTCAAATTGGATGTTTTCAAACTGCTTGATCAACTTAGAAATGTATTTTTAGTAGTGAACTAGCTTGGCATCTCTTGTTTCCCATTCTCCTCACAACTAATAAATCACCAAGGCTAAATCCCTATATATTTCTTGGACTTCATTGTTCTTTTCAATTGCGACCTTTAGGCCCATTACACATACTTCATATTCAGCTACATTATTAGTGCAATTGAAATTTAGTTTATCAATGATTAGGAAATAATAATCATTTAGAGATGTCAAAATTACCCTAATCCCATGTTTGAAAGCATTTAAAGCCCCATCAAAGAACATCTTCCATGGCTTTTCTATGGATGCCTTTTCTTCAATAGTCATTAAGTATTCATCAAGGAAATTAAGCTTTATAGGTTCATAATCATCAAAACCTTGGTTTGTTAAGAACTTAGCTATTGCACTTCTTTTAATCGATTTTTGAGTCACATATATAATCTTATATTCTGAAAGCATAACTTGCCATATAGCTAGTTTCTCAAATAGTGAAGGCTTCTTAAAAATATACTTGAGAGGATCTAATTTTGCAATAAGCCATGTTGTATGATATAACATATATTGTCTAAGTCTTCGAGTTATCTAGGCTAGTGCATAGCACATTTTCTCCAAATGTGAGTATCTTAACTCATAATCAGTGAATTTCTTGCTTAAATAGTAAAAGCTTGTTCTTTCTTGCATGATTCATGATATTGCCCCAATACATTTCTTATGGAATTTTCATTCACTGTTAGATACAATATCAAAGATTTTCTTAGGACTAGTGGTACCAATACTAGTGGGCTTGATAAGTATTTTTTAACTTTTTTTAAAGCCATTTGACATTCATCATTCCACTCACTTGGATTTTTTTTATAGAGTAGTTTGAAAATATGATCACATTTCAAGGTAAGTTGAAAGATAAAACAAGCAATGTAGCTTAATGTCTCAACAAATCCTCTCACTTTCTTTTGTGTTTAGGAGGAGATAGATTTTGAATAGCTTGTACTTTATTGGATCCATTTCTATCCCTTTTTCACTGACTATGAATCCTAACAATTTTTCAAATTTTGCCCCAAATATGCATTTGGCTAGATTGAGCTTGAGTTAAAACTTTTTTAATCTTTCAAATAGTTTTCTAAGATTGGTAACATGATCTTCTTTTTCACAAGATTCGACAATCATATCATCGACATATACTTCAATCTCTTTATACGTCATGTTATGGAAGAGAGTTACCATTGGACTTTGATATGTGGCTCCAGTATTTTTTAATCTAAAAGGCATTACTTTGTAGCAGAAAGTTTCCTACATTGTTATGAACATGATTTTCTCCATATCCTCAAAGGCCATCTTAATTTGGTTATAACCTAAAAAATATCAACTAAAGAAAACATAAAGTGCTTGGCAATGTTATCCATAAATGTGTCAATATGAGGTAGTGAAAACTTATCTTTATAGCTTACTCTATTTAGATCTCAATAATCTACACATATTCTAACCTTGTCATCTTTTTTAGGGACTGGGGCTTTGTTAACAATCCTTTCAAAATATTTGGCTACCTTAAAAAAACCAGCATCATATTGCTTTTTAACCTTTTCCTTTATTTTTAACAACATTTTTTATTTCATGCATCTTAGCTTTTGTTGCACTATCTTGAATTCAGACTTCAAGGGCAGCTTATATTCTAGTATATTAGTGCTAAGTCCTAGCGTATCTTTATAGGACCATGCGAACACATATACATGCTCATGAAGTAGATCTATTAGCCTCTTTTTATTGTTTGGTGATAAGGTTGTGCCAATTTTAACTTTTTTCTTATTTTCTTTTACCCCAAAATTAACCATTTCTAGAGCTTCTTTATGTGGTTCAATTGGTTTCTTCTCTTGTTCTATTAGTCTCATTAATCCAAGAGGCAAAGTATAGTCATTTGAAGTTTTTTCATTATCAATTTCATCAATATGAATAGAATTTTTGAAGTCAAATCTTAAATCATTGTTATGACTTTCTTCACATTCATTATTTAGAAACCTAAAAAATGGGTGCAATGGAAAGATGTGGGCAAGTGTTTGTCCAAAAGGATGAAAGAATTGAAAGAGAAAATGTCATGATAATGCATTATGCAAATCATTTCATTGAAATAATAATGAGTAAATTAGCCCATACATAAAAGATACCCCTAATGCTCAAGCTTAAGCAATTAGGGTTTGACTCACTAGATTACTTTTTCTAGGTTCAAGGATAACAAGTAACTTTATCATCTTCTAGTTTTTCACATCATTGCCTAGTAGGGTAAGATACATAAATGACTTTTTTTCTCGATATTTGATAGCTTTATCATTCACTATCATAACAGAGAGCTCAAAAAAGATCTTTCTCAAATTCCATGCCATATCCCCATCAGCAGTTTGAGAGGACTCAGGATACATGCATCCTCCAGAATAAAAGGTATCATAAAGCTAAGAAATGACTAACTTTTCATCTTCAGGTTCATATCCTTTTAGATCAGCTATTCTATTTTTTTTTTTTTAGCATTGACTATTTTTATCTTATTTGTCCTTCTTGGCTTGTATCCTAGACCACTTTTATCCTTATTATCTCATTTCAATGAAGGTTGTCTTATCCTTTGCATATTTTTTCCTAATCTTTTCTTAAGACATCAACCCTTTTCAATCACTTATTTGATCATCATGCTAGTGCTTACAGACAGTTGAGGGGAATATAAAGTTTAGATCATTCCCCCTTATATGTTTCATTGATTATTTCAAATGATCTAAATGAGCATTTCAATGCTTCATCAACTACTTCTACATATGAAGTGGATATAGATTGTGTTACAAGCAAATCTTCTCCCTAAAAAATACAAACCAAATTTCTATCAACAATGAATTTGACTTTTTGGTGCAGAGAGAAAAAACAACACCTACCATGTGAATCCATGGTCTTCCCAATAGGCAGCTATAGGCTAGAGAGATGTCTATCACTTGAAATTTGATATTAAAGGTATAAAAACTAATCGATAATGGTATCTCAATGTTTCTCATCACTTCCCTTTGTGAACTATCAAAAACCCTTACTACCATATGGCTAGCTTTCATATAAGATGTGTCGGTTGAGAGCTTGGCTAGAGTACTAGTAGGCATGACATTTATTGAAGAGCCATTATTGATCAGGATCTTGGCAATGGTATGACTTTTGCATTTTGCAGTGATGTGAAAAGCCTTTATGCTTCCTCATCCTTCATAGAGTATTTCATCATTCTTGAAGGCTATGTAATTAGAGAACACCAAATTTTTAACAATGTTGCCCACTTCTTCCATAGATATATTGTGGGAGACATAACCTTGGTTTAGAACTTTCAAAAAAAGCATTCTTATGGGATTCTAAGAAAAGAAGTAATTAAAAAAGTAAAATCCTTGCAAGCATCTTGTTTAATTGTTACACCATGCTATATTCATTGTGCTTGATTAATTTCAAGAATTTGTATGCCTCTTTTTTTAATGATTAATTTTTGGTATCCTCTATCAAGAATCTCAATAGGGCTATTTTGTTCACCTTCTTTGCCTTCTTTGGCTTTCTCTTTTCTAGCCTTATCGACCATTTCAGGTGAATAACATCTCCACTTCTGTTCATGCCTCATACTCTAGTTATATTTGTAAAGTTAGTTGCAATTTGATTATCATCCAATTCTTGAGTTACCACCTTGCAATTGTATTTTCATGGGACTGCTTTGTTACTTTGTTATAGAAAAAGAGTTAGGACCTTGATTGTCAAAATCGACTTTGGAATAAGTTTCTCTTAATTCTGAATCAGCTAGCAATAGATTATGAGAGGTTTGACCCAAGCCTTGTAAGGTCATTCTTCCCTTACTACATTTACCATATCTTTTTTAATTTTTTCATAAACTTGATTTAAGAGGCATCCATCATCTTTTGTAGTTTTTGGCAAAAAGCATCATAATGCTAGATAGAATGCCTCAAAGCCCCTTTATGATATTTGCAAACTGGTTCAAATCTATCTCCTCATAACTGTCTCTATGACTTAGGGATACTAGACAAATCATGTCTGCCTTAACCAAAGTGCCAAAAACTTGTTTCAATGGAGTTTTGACATCATCAACACTTCCTTTAATGTGGTAAGTTTTACCAACATTTATAGCATTAGTGGTTCTAGCATGAGTTGGTAGGGGATTCCCATTGATGTTTGGTCTTCTAGAGGTATCGAATTTTAACACACACTGGTCAATGAAATGTTGCACCTTGTATTTTAAAGTAGGGTAATTTTTAGTTAAGTGACCTATGTTTCTAGCATGATAGTTACATCTGGTAATAGTATCATAACATTTAAGGAAGAGGGCTTTAATGGTGCCATATTGTGAATTACTATAAGGCAAAACCTTCTACTAACTGATGGAATAGTTCAGTATAGGTCATAGGGATTGGATCAATTAAGTCCTTTCTTGGGTAGCTCGAAGCACCATTAACTAGCTTGTGCATTTGGCTAGGCAGTGGAAAAAAGGTAGGGCCACACATACAGGTTATGGTTTGGTAACTAGGTTGATAAGTAAGTGGTGTAAGGTGGTAAGGATATGTGTTTGGTGAAATGTTATGGGTGGAATGGTAAGGGTCTTAGTATGTGGGGTATAAAGGATATCGATGGTACCTTTTGAATTATAGCCCTTCATGAAATATAGCCTAAGCATCAGCCTCTTTTCTTTTTTGGTGCAACTCTTTTCTTTGCACTAAATGTTTTACGCCTTTCTAGCTTTCCATTTTTAATAGCATTTTCAATGATTTTCCTAGAGATTACCATATCAGCAAAATTCTTGGTGGCGTTGCCAATCATTCTTTCATAGTAGGGAGCCTTGAGCATATTGACAAATAGAATTGTGGTTTCTTTTTTGGTAAATAAAGGTTGAACTTAGGCCATATCCCTTCACCTTTGAGCATATTCTTTGAAACTCTCACTTGTTTTTTTCTCTATGCTTTGGAGAGACATACAATCTAGTGCCATGTCTATAATATGCTTATATTGTACAATGAAAGTCCTTATAAGTTTTTTCCATCCATGTATACGAGATCTATCTAGTTGCACATACCACCTAGCTTTAAACCAGTAAGATTATCTTGAAAAACATGGATGAGCAATTTTTTATTATGAGCATATGCAACTATTTTGCAATATTACATCTTGGCATGTGTAATAAGGCATTTGGTCCTATCATACTTTTCAAACTCAGGCATTTTAAATTTTGGTGGAATCACTATATCAAGAAGTAGAGTCTAGTAGCATCCATTAACCTATAAAAATATATCCCCTCGATAGCTCTATGCTTTTCTTTATTAATGTCCATCTTTTGGGTTTCAAAGTTTTTTTTTTTTTAATTTCAACATGGCCAATCTTTAATTTTTCTTGCTCTTTAGGATTATGAAGATTTGGAACTTATGTAGGATCAGGCATCTTGATGTCAAGATAGGGGTAAAAGGAGCAAAAGCAACAGTTATTGGCATGTCAGTCTGCACATAAAGATAGTTTGTAGTGAATGGCATTTGGTGCTAGACATCTTGAGATGTCTATGCTAATCATGGGCCAAAACCAAAGGGATATAATGGATCAACCTCATTTTATATCACCACCTCTTCCATTTTCTTCTCTTTGCTTATAATTTTTCAACAATTCAATAATAGTTTCTAATTGCCTTTTCAATTCTTCTTGTGACTTTTCTAGCTTCTAAAGGTGAAGACTATTTTCTTCTTCCATGATCCTTGCATGATATTTAGTATTGTAATGCCTCAGATTGTTTAAAAACTTATCCTTGAACCTTGATTTAGCACAATTTTTAAAGAAATTAGGATGACTTATTATCATGTACTTTGGAAAGATATTTATGTATGAATGCATAGATATATGAATGTAATAAGGAGGATTTACCACATAACAATTGTTAACAAAGAAAATCTTTATTGAATTGAATGTTATTTCTAACCAAATCCAATATTACATCCATGAAAAGTCTAAAATTTATTGTGAAAATAAATCCCTAATTTGTCGATATTGGCCTTGCATTTCATTAAAGAAAGTTAGTAGGTCTTGGCCATGTGTTCCCACTAGTGGTACCTTTATCTTCCATTCTTCAATTTTTTCTACCATGTCCTTGGTTGTATAGGTAGCCACAGTGATATGATCAAACAAACACTCCAATTGGTTATGTTTTCTCACATATGCTTCCTTGGCTTGTTCACATCCTTCATTCTCATTTGTGTTCTAATTTCGACCACTACCCCATTGAGCATTTAGATGTGCTTTTGTGTTTTTGTGAGTGCTTCATCTTTTTCTTGCACCTTTGCTTGCAATTATCCATTTTCTTTCAAAGTCAAGCTAACTCATGATTGGTGGATGACTGTACGACATTGAGGTACAAAAAAATTCTTCCATTCATCCCTTTCTTGTCTAAGTGCTTGAATCTTTAAGTCCATTCTTCCCTTTAACTCCCTTTTTAGCCTTTTACTTCCAATCTTTAATTCATCTTTTTCAACTTGGAGCTTTCTTTTAGCAGTTTCCACTACCAATAGGGAATCAAGAGGTGATGATTTCATTGGACCATTTGGAGTTGTTTCTTTAGGGATTTTAATGTATTTACCTCACTTAATATGCCACACAAAGTACTTAAGGGTAACTTTATTTAAACATCTCATCTTATCTTCCCTTGTAGGCAAATTTCAAGCTTGCAGGGCTTTGGCTATCTTTATGGATGCATCGATTTCAACATATGAGAACTCTATTTTATTAAGTTCAAAACTGGTTGGGATAAACTATTTATAGCTATATTGTCTTTGCACCATGGTGAGAGAATAACTCACTACACTCCACAGCCCTAAGAAAGGAACCCAAAGCTTATCTTCACAACCATACAACACTAGTCCATAAGGCATCCAAAGAGCTTTCCATATCACATCTTGACTAGTGAGCTTGAATAGAAAAAAGATCCATGCTTCCTTGGATTTTTGTGTAGGCCATTCATTCTCACAAAATTCCTTAATAGAAGTGCTTGTAGTGAAATAGGGCTTGCAAAATTTACCACCATTATTTTCGATATGACTTTTCATCCAAAAGGGTTAACAGTTGAGCACATTCAGTAAAATAGCCTTCTGCATTCCGACAATAATGATTTAAAGATCTAATAGACTAAGCTAAAATTGTAGGAATAAAATTAATTTGGTAACCAAGTTAATCAAAGAAATTCACCACTGCAACATCAATATAACCCATTACTTTTAGAAATACCATCATCCCATATAAAGCTAATGCTATCAAATCCATTCCTCTTTCAATGCCAAAATATTTGTATATAAAGTCATGAACAATAGACCAAGGAATACTAACACTTTCACCTTTTTCTTTTACCTAATTATCAACAGTTTGGATGTCTACGGCCATCATTTGAGCAAGCTTTTTTTAGTAACTAGTCTTTTATTTTTCCAATATACCTTATCAGGATTTAGGAGATCCAAGCAAAGGAGAGTTGAATATTCTTCAATAATTGGCACCATGTCAACCTCATTAAACATAAAGTAGTGATATGAAGGATCCCAAAACTGGACCATGGCCCTAATAAGTTGATCATCGACAGGGACTGAAAAAAGTAATGCAAGGTCCCTAAACTTCTTTTGGAAAGTCTCTATGGCAGTGACACTCCATTAGTTCCAAATACTAACCAAATCGCTAAAATCATTTTGTTTGAGATTGAAATAGATTTTGGTAGGCAAAATAGTTACATAAGTGACTGGCAAACAATCACCTTCTTTAAGCTGAGCTTCCTTAGATTTTATTCTCAAGCTCATAGGGAACTTTGATAGGCTCTCCATTGATGTAATTAAGATTCTTTTTGTTAAGATTATTTTGTGACAATCACTCCTTATGTAAATCTAATGATGCATGCATGCAAAATAAAGTAAAGAAAAATGTTAGTTAACATATATAAGGAATAACATAATATATATATGGAATAATATAAAAAGTTAGTATGCAAAAATATATACAAGGAATAACATAAATTTACAAGAATAATAATTATCCCATCATGTGTCCTATTTAGGTTTTTTTTCTAATTAAAGGGAGGGTAGGGCTCTAGCCTAGGTTTGGATCTAAGGGTTCATGTACATGCTGGGTTCAAAGGTTTGACAATCTAAAGGCTCACAAATTGTTCCTTACATCATCATCCATTATAAACTAGTAGGGCACCCGATCCTCGCCCACCATTATAAGCTCAAATGAAAATGGTTCAATTTGAGTGAGAGTTTTTGCTAGCTCACAAGGAGGTTATCATCTCACGAGAGTATAGGTAATTGCTTCCTCCCAATAAAGGATAAAGCTTGGGTATAGAGCTTATGCATGAATGCAAGTGTGGTGTGTGTGAAGGGATATCCTGAATAATCAAATAAATTAATGCACATAAAAAACTAAAATCTGTAAAACAAGAAAACAAAAACAAATAGGTTAGTAATGAAAATCGCTAATAATTGCATAATAAAACTATCAAAGCAAGGCTTAAGATAACACAAACTAACCAATGGCATGACTTTTTTCATCCCCAGCGAAGTCACCAAATTTTCATAACGTTAAGACACAAAATAATGGAGTCGCCACCAATCTTTTTTTACTATGTGTGATTGGCCACTTATGTGAATTTATCCTCTTTAAGGTTATCCTAACCCTAAACTAAGGGTCCTTAAAAAGAATAAGTTTTGGTCTACATCATCAGAACTAAGGTTGAGGAGTCGATTATATGCAAGGAAGGCATTAGCTATTTACGCCCGAAATTAGTACCAAATTAATATGTGTTATCTTACCTAAGTCTTATTAAAATGGTTTTTATCATGCAAATCAAAATCATAAAATGGAGATTTAAAAATTCTATCAAAATATTAAGCAATCATACAACCATGTAATAAATATTAAAAATCATACCATGTAAAAATACTATAAATCATACTAAATATCATGTAACAATATCATGCCTAGATCATAGTAAAATATTCATGCAAGAATGTCATGCAAATGTATTAATTATCATGCAATAATATAAAATACCTTGTAAATATATAATATCATGCAAATATAATCACACAAATATATTAGTAATTATGTAACTAAATATAATTATGCAATAATGCATACAATAAATATAAAAATATGCAATTATATTAGTAATTATGTAATTAAATATAATCTTGTAATACTATGCAAATATAATAATAAATCACACAAATAATTTATTAATGACCATGTAAATAAATAAATTAATAACATGCAATCACACACATAAATATATTAGGAAATCATGCAAATATAAAATAATCATGCAAGTTATATAAATCACACAAATATACATGTAATTAAATATATCAATCATGCAGACATGTAATTAAATCATACAAGTAAATATATTAATATTCATGCAAACATGCAATTATGCAAATAATGTAATCATGCAAATAAATATATAATTAAATATATTAATAATCATGTAAACATGCTATTAAATATATTATCAGGCAAATAAACATATAATTAAATATATTAGTAATCATGCAAACATGCAATTAAATATATTATCATGCAAATAATAATATAAATCATGCAATTAACAACGTAAAACAAGCAATTAAATATATAATCATACAAATAATAATCTATAAATCATGCAATTAACAATGTAAAACAAAAAATTAAATATATAATTATGCGAATAATAATATAAATCATGCAATAAATATATGATCATGCAATTAATAATGTAAAATATGCAAATAAATATATAATAATACAAATAATAATATAAAACTTGTAATAAATATATAATAAATCATAATATATAAATCATGCATAAAATAATTATTCATGTAAAAATATAAAACCTAAAAAAATGCAGATCACATCACAATTAATAAAAACAGAAAAGTAAAATACACCAGCTCTTCAAGAAATGGTCAAGCCACTTGCAGTTAGGGTGTAAATGATTGAGTTGGAGTCAATATAATATTAAGTTCGAACTCGAGCCCGATTCAAAATTCGAAGCTCAAAACTCGGTTCAAACTCAATCGAGTTTTATTTTTCTAACTCGAGCTTGACTAAAAAAAAAATTGAGTTACTCGAATTGGCTCGATTAAACTTGATTAACATATAAAAATAAGTTCCATTAGACAAAAACTCAATTATTTGTACTCGAGCTCGAGATATTTTATTAATTAAAATAATAAAAATATATTTAAATATAAAAGCTCGATTAGACTCGCGAGCTACTCGAGTCGGTTATAAGAATGCTCAAACTCGACTCGATCGATGAGTCGAGCTACTTGAACTCAAGCTTAACTCGATAATAATCGAACCAAATTTGAATTTTATTCGAATTAAACTTGAATAGCTTACGAGTACTAATATATTATTTATACCCCTAACTTGCGGCATTTGATTTTCCTTTCCCTTTAATCCTAAACGGTAGCGTTTTGGTGGAGAGGAAACTTCAAAGTCAGCACTCAGCAGCCTTCTTGTTTTTCCCCGCCTTTGTCAAACTTCTCTTGTTTCAAATTCTCCCAGCTTTCTCAAGAACTCCCAAGAACAGATTACTAGCAGCCCAGATTTTGGTTGAAGCTCGTCACTTGCTACACCGTCGATCATCGGCCTAATTCCTCTTTCTCATTTCTTTCTCCTCCCTGCTTCCTTCACACCAGCGGCGTCGTTCCTCTCTTTAAAAATCCAAGAACCTCTGATCTTTAAATCTGATTCTTTGTTACTGCTTGATTGATCGATGCTTGATTATTGTATTGCTCAATGCTTGATTGTCTGCTGATTGGGTATGTTCTGCCATTTGATTATTCTTGTTGCTGCTGTGTTGCTTCTTCCTGCCTTTCTCCTTTGTTTGCTGACTGGAGGTGCCTTTGATAGGGATTGAATCCTTCAAACTTAAAAAAATTTTAATTCTATTGAATTTAGGATTTCACCGATTCTATATGATTTTTTACATGAATTAAGCCTCAAGTTTCCCATAATTAATCAATAAATCTTAGCATTCAATTGAATCAAGACTTGAAAGATTTTTTTTTTATTTTTTGATTTTTTTTCACTTTTAACCAAGAATTAAACAAAAACTAAAATCAAATTAAAATCAAATTAAAGTCAAATTAAAATTAAAATTAAAATTAGCTTTTTGAGCTTTTATCCCGGCTCAAAAATTTATTAAAACCTAAAATCAAGGCTCATTTCAATTTCAGCAAATTTTTTTCGAACAAATAGGATATTTACGATATAAACATATAAGTCGGTAATAAATGCAACTAATAATATGTGAACAACTTTGAAAGCGGTTGGGATTTAAACGTGCAGGGATGGAGGAAATTTCCTTTGTCTTTTGTGTGGGGTGACAATGGCTTATACAAGATTTTTTTTTTTTTTTTAAGATGTCTATTTATAATATATATATATATATATATATTGATAAATTTATCAATTTTATCAATAAAAAATACATTTTTTAAATTTTTTTATTTTTCAAATTTTGGAGTACTAAAAAATTTAGAAGATGTTCACAAAATATTTTCTTTTATATTTTCTTAATTTTAATAATTTCATTATTCGGAGGTGTTCGTAAATAAACCTTTAACAAAGGGTGGACTCGACCCTGTGAGGTGATGATGAGGTCAAGTGGAGAATAATTTCCTCTTGAACATGTGGGAGAAAACATCTTCATCATGCCAAAGGCATGGTATGCCAATTTGACTGCACCTTTCGACACCAATGGCTCGTAGAGACAAGACAACCCCTATGTAAAAGCAGAAGAGAATTTAATTAAAAAAAAAAAAAAGAATCATTTAACCTTCTGTCTCAAATCTCAATCACCCCTCCCCTTGTCTCAGACTCAATAACGGTCCACCTCAACTAACTTCCATCCAAACTTTTACAACTGGAACAAAATATTATTATAAAGAGTATTTGGAATTAGACCAGTTGCACTCAAAACATAATCCCCCACGTAATCATTCTATTGCATTAATTAGGAATGAAGAGAAACAAAAAAGAAAAAAGGGTTAATTTTCTAAATGATTTTATATACACCCCTTCTTTCATGATAATATATGTGCCACACTTTAAAATATAGAAGTGGACAAAAGATTAATTTAAATGGAAACAAGTTATAAATGTGTGCATTGGCCTCTTGGTCTTGGGTTAATTTATTATATTTAGTATATTCTAAAGCAAGGGAAAATGGCCCTTTTTCACATACAGAAAGCGAAAAACTGTTGGATATAAGGGATGGGATTCGGTCAAAAAATTACCTTTAGAATGGTTTAGTGTCCGCTTCTTTCTTTCCCATTGCGCACCCTTTTACCAAAAGAATGCATTTTCTTTTATTCATATTTTCTTGGGCACACTAATAAATTGTAGTGCACATGACCGTCAGGCAGGCAGGACGAGTGGGGGCACCATTTGGGCCCATTTCCTAGACCATGCCTTTACCTTTGTGGGTGGTGACAACCTCTTAGGCCCATTTGTCAGACGATGCCTTCACCTTTGTGGGATTAAGGATAAAGGATCTGGTTTGGTATGCCTAAAACAGTTCCATTTGTTTCATTGAAATTTTTTTTTTTTTTAAATATTTAAATAAAAAATAATTTATTAGTAAAAAATAAAATAATATTTTTAAAAATTATCTTTTTCTTTTAAAAGAGGAAGATAATTTTTAGAAAAAAACTTTTTATAAGTAGAATTATTTATCAATATGTTTAAGTGTAATTTTACTCAAATCAAACTTTATACATAATTTTTTAAGTTTAAATTTAATTTGATCAGGCCAAAAATATTATTATATTAATAAATAATTTTTTTATTTAATTTTTAAAAAATTAAAATATTAATATTAAAGGTCCTTAATAATTTAATTTTAAATACTTTTATAGAGTAAAACTTTGAATATAATATTTTAAACTCGAATTTAATTTGAATCAGTTTGAAATATTATTATATTAATAAAAATATATTATTTAATTTTAATTAAAAAATAAAATATTAACATTAAAAGTTTTTTAATATTTCAATTTTACACATTTTTATTTTGCATATTATTAAACATAAAAAAATTATGGTATTTATATTTTAGTTTACAATATATAATTTTATATTTTATTTATTATGGTATTTATATTATTATTTTAATAATAAATATAAATAAAAATTATTTTTGTTATGATTTAATAATAGATACTTTTAATATAAAATATAATATTTTAATAGTATAAATATTTTAATAATATATATTACTATTTTAATATTAATAAAAATAATATTTTATGAATACTAATATGATTTTAAATATTTAAAAATATTAATATAAAAAATAAAAATACTTTTATTTTAAGTATTTTTATATTAATATAATATTTTAATATTAAATATTATTATTAAAATATAAATATTTTTCAAAATATATTTTTTAAAATTCAATTTGTACAGAAAATCTCAATTTGAGTTGGGACGGTATAAAAACATAGGCTACAGTGCATGGTGAATGCCATACTCTGCTGCGTAAAAAACCAAAAAAATCTGTAAATGTAGTTCTTGGACTTTTAGCCTAAACATTAAGTATGGCTAGCTGCATTAGGCGATGGCTATCAATGATTCCCAATCTTTCAACGGACATTATGCAACGGTACATAGAGAAATGACGATTAATATCCCTTTCATTGATGCAGCTTTTGCCCCAAAATGCATGTCTCCTATACGTTACATGGGACGTACGAAAACGAGGGAGAGGCAGACTTTGCAAGTGGTTATTTTCATTACAAGTAGTGATGGTAACGAATCGGGTCGGACGGATTTTTATTTGACCTGAATTTGATTTGATTTTAAATATATAAACTCATATTTGTATTTAATTTGATAATTTTTTTATTTTTTAATATTTGATATTGTATAAAATTGAATCTAACCTGACTTGATCAGAAATTAATAAAATATTATTTTTAATATAAATTTAAAATTAAATATATATATATATAAATATATAAAATTAAATATAAAATAAAAAAAATAATTAAAAAATAATAATTATATATATATAGAGTCGGGTAGGGTCGAGTTGCGTAGAACCCGAAATTTTTTTATGCCACCCAACCCGATACCCGATTTTCAAAAAAAAAAAATCAACCCTAAAAGATCAGGTCAGATTAAAACCCGTCGATTTTAAGTATTTTTACCTTCTCTAATTACAAGACACGAAAATGAAAAGAGATGCAAAGTCGAAAGGATATTAATAATGATTCGGATAAATCAAATTTGATTTAAATTTTTTTCATAATATATGGTATTATAAATTTTTAAAATTTGATTCAAATTCAAATTAATTTGTTGAAACGTAATTGATTTAATTCAAATTTTAAAAATTATTAAGTTTATTAATTTTTAAAAATTTTTTATATTTTTTAAAATAATTTAAAATAGATTTAAATAGATTTAAATATAAAATAATTATTTTTATTTTATAAAAATTTGGAATATATAAAAAATAATAAATATATATAATTAAGTTCGATTTGAATTTTTTTATTTTTTATTTAAAATTCGATTCAAATTTAATAAAAAGATTTAATATAAAAACTTAATTAAATCAAATAAAAAATCGATCTTCATCAAACAAAATACTATTATTTTAAATCAATTTTTTATTTTTTTATTTTTTTATTTTTTTGGCCCCTAAATAGCAATAGAGCATAAATTGCCTTTCTTTTAGTAATATAGTATTTATTATTATTATTTTTATAGTGAAATTAAAAAGGGTGATGGAATTAAGCATCTTTTTAGTACTTGGAATGTTTTGTTTTGATTGTTTTGGAACATGTAGACGTTGTTACTGAAGGGAAAAAGAATGTTAAGCCCACTTTAAAAAATTACAACTTTGTATTCGTACCATCTTGCTCGAAGGTGGTAAGGCCACTCTGTTCCGATTCAACGCAGGCCGCAAAATGAAAAGCCAACCCGCCAATTCACTGGGCCTTCTGCCAGGATCCATCAGAAATATCTGTAAATAACCATCAGCGCATCCGTAATGATCCATTTATCCATAATATTATTATTACGTTGTAAATAATGATGATAACGGATCGGATCGAAACGAATTTTGTTCATTTTAAATTCGATTTAATTTTAAATATATAAAATTCGTATCCGTTTTTTATAAATTTTTTTATTTTTAATATCCGAATCTGACCCGATTCGATATATCTTATCATAATTTTATATATTAAATACCTCTTAAATCAATTAAATAAATTTGAAAAAAAAATGAAATCCATTTGCAAAATGAGTCAAGTATTGAATCTAATGTTTTTATATATAAGTTTGCAGGCCTACGCTAGCTATGGGCTGCATAATAATGAAGTAAATATTGTTTAAGCTATAAAATAGATATTGTTTAAACATAATATTTACAATCTAAAAACTGTATCTCTGTATTCTTTCTTCGACACCATTTTCCTTTAAACATGAACTCTTCATCCAACAGATCACAGTCTAGATTATATTTAACTTTGCTACAAAAAAAAAAAAAAAAAAAAAGCCCATTAGAAATTGAGCAAAAGAAGTACCAAAAGTTATAGTTGAGAATAATTTGCAATCTTAAATAATGATGTCCCAAACTTACGTAAGTATGTCAGTATAAAAGATGATGAAAAACTTTCCATTCACTTTTCTTTCTTGTCTAAGATGTAATGAAAGGATCTTCAAGTCCTTTTCGTAATTCTATTAATTATAAACCATCTTATTTTCAAAGTAAAACAAAACAGCATTACAACAATAGACTTGAAGCCACATAATTTATTTATGTTTCCTAATTTTCTAGCTATAAGTTTAAATTCTTGAAGATTTAATTCTTACTAATAATACTTTCAATTTCATAGCTAAGCTTGATAAAAATTATAACCAAAACTCCTATTAAAGCTAAACAAAAAGGTTACTTAAAATATCATCTTTCAACTGTTTCTTCGTCAAATTACCAACCTTATAACACTATTAAAGCTTTTAGAACCATATGACATATAAAAAAGCAGAAAATCTTAGTCTAACAAAAAACTGTAACTAAATCACTTTTTGACTCTCATGCCAACATCTGGTGAAAGGTTTAAGATTCACATATCCACAAAATAGGACAACAACAACAACAAAAAATATATAAAAATAAGAAAATTAATCAAATAAATTACCAAAACATGAGAGCTGAAGAAAACCATCACAATTAAACAGATATGCTCTAAAGTTATGGAAAGATCATAAGGAACCAAAAGGCTAAATGATCAAATTCTAAAGTAAACAACTATATAATAATAATAATAATAATCACCCTTGTATGCTCGATTAGAAATGGATCAACATTAATAAAAGAAAAAAAAAAAAAAAAAAAAACACCTTCAAATCTGATGCTATATACAATGGCCCAAGTATAAGCAAGTAGTTAAATTAGTCTCATTAAAGCAAAAATGTTTTCTTTTCTTGATTATGCAAACCAAAAACATTTAAATTTTAAATCTAAAATTTCCTTTCCCTTCCCAATTTTTCTCATCAACCAAATAGAACAAAACCATGTACAGAAAAATAAAACCATATTTAAATTCAACGCAAATTCTAGCATTTTAGGTTGCAAAAACTAAAGAAAACTTCTCCAAAAACTTGAAGCAACAAACTTCTCCAAAAACTCATGCAGGATACGACAAAAACAAAGAAAACTAAAGAAGAAACCCAATGGAATTCACCAAGAATAGAGAACCTTTATACTAAAAAATGAATCACATGCAATCAAAAACCAATTTAAAAAACACAAACCAAATACCAACAGGACAAAAAGAAAATTCATTGACTTTAAACATTAAAAACTTAAATTTCAACAGTAAAACCAAGATTAAAAATGGCAACAACAAAACTACCATCACCATTAATGATAAACAGTCATCAACAGGAAATTCAACCCAAATGACAACAATTGCAATCTTAACCCAAATGACAACATTAGCAGTCAAATCCATTAAAACTAAAAAAGTTGGTTTATCCCCAACTTTTATTGGTATTGAGATTAAACTATAGAATTGAATTATGACTAACTAACCACAAATAAAAGATCAACTTTTTTTAACCAAGTAGAATGCCTTGGCTCCAAGTTGGCGTCTAATGGCTCAATCTCTTCAAAGTTTCCAATTCCAACTCTTAAGGCACCCTACATTGAGAAGAAATCAAATATCCACACAATAACAAAATTGAAGCCGAACCGAAATCTAGTCTAAGCTTTTACAAATGAAACATGAAAAAGAAAATTCAAAATTATTCTCTCCTTTGCTCATTAGATCACTTTACAGATTATTTTTCATGACTTTTCATGTTACAGCAGATTCATATAAATAACTTACAGGTCTACCCTGTATCCATAAAATGATTGGCCATGACTTGGAAGAATGTTCGATTCTGTAAAGACTTTTATAAAGCCACCAAAAAATGTATACTTCTATATCACAACTCAAAAGAATGCAAAAAAAAAAAAAAAAAAAACCCAAAATTAGAATCATTCACATTAAACTTTTGGATTGAAGAAAACACTAAAATGAATAAGAATTGCACAAATTACGAAGCTATTGTTTTTCTTGCTTGGTTTGATAACAATTTATTGGTCTGATAACAATTCTAATGCAAGAAAATACCAAAGCATTTGACTCCCACATGAACCGATTCTAAATTTTTTTACTTAAAACATACCAAATTGAAGCAAAATTTAAACTTGAGTATACAATAAATAAAAAAATTTTAGCTTTTTCTAAATACTTGAGCGAGTCTCAGCAACAACGACTATTGATCAGAAACCATTTGACTAATAGTTGGAATTGAAAAATTACTAACTTCTGTACAGGGGTGTAGCACTTAATTTTGTCATGATATTTTATATTTTAATTTGAGTTTATTTTTTGCAATTGGATCTTGATCATCAATTTTTCGAACTTATTACATGATTTACTTGTAAATGCTCTAATATGAGACCTAAACCTCATAGTGAGACCCGTTACATCGACTAAAATGAACTTTTAAATATCTCAATAAAAAGATCGATAAAAGATCCATTCATATAGCCCATTAATAAGCCATTATTAGCCTTTATACAAAAAAAATAAATATAAATATAAAAATAAATAAAAAAGAAACAAAAAATGTAAGAAAAAGTTCGGAAAAAATAAAATATTAAATATAAATAAATAATAAAGCTTGAAAAGCCAAATAAAATTACAAATTAAGCAAATAAAAAGAGGCCCAAATTAAACTCAAGCCCAAAAGAAAAAAATATTGGGCTCTTGTTAATGGCCCAAGATATGGCCCAAAATTGTAAAGGCCCATTGGCCTTATGCGATGTTTTTTTGCATGAAAATGAAATCCAATGCATGAGGTGAAGAATGGCTGCTGCAAGAAAAACCCTAAAGGGGACCCGTGCATGGGACGTGGGTTGAAAACGGCAGAGTTGAACTTGGAACCAAAAAACTGCTGCAAACAACGTGAGGTTCGTGGGGTCGTGGGTTCGTGAAAGCTGCAGGAAAAAGAGAAAAGAAGAAAACTGGAAGTGTTAGGCAGGAAGCGGAAAAAAAAAATAAAAGGAGAAACGGGACCAAGCGGAAAGGAGAGGTAGGAGAAGAAAAGAGAAGCAGAAAAGAGAAAAAGGCAATGACCAGAGAAAACGAAATCAAGGGGAGAATGGGCAGTGGGTGATAGCATGCAGAGAAGAAAATAAAACCAACTGGGCAAAAAAAACGCACCAAAAGAGAAGAACTGGAAGCAGAAGCGTGAACGAGGAAAAACTGACCAAAAAAAAACAAAGAGGAAACACAAACAGGAGGCAGCAGCGGTGAAAAAAGAGAAGAAAGGAACGCAAAAAAAACTGAAAAAGAGGATAGCAGAACACTGAAGCAAAGGCACACAAGAGAAGAAGAGGAAGACAGAACTAGCAGCGGCAAAAGGAAAAAACTGGAAAGAGGAAGAGACCAGGAAAAATACCAGCAAAAATGGAAACAGATTAAAAAAAAAGGCAGAAACCATAAGGAAAAGAAAAGAATAAGCAAGCAAAAAAATATTGGTTTTTTGTTATGCCAGCTTTGTTTTTTTCGTTTTGTTTTTTAATCTTTCTGCATGCTTTTGTCTTTCTCCTTCTGCTTGTACATGGAGGATTTTATTTCAACAATAAAAAAAGGGTTAGAGGGAAAACAGATGCTATGGAGGGAGGTTGCTCGCTGAAGCTTAAAGCTTCATCTTAGTTTCGTAAACGTTTTTTCTGCAGGCGATTTCTTTATGGAAGCATAACGCTTCAATCTTTTCATGGCTTCCGGTTTTATGTTCTTTATTACTGTTAATCGTTCATGGCCATGTTCCATTTTTATGTTCTTTACTATTGTTAATCGTTCATGGTTAAGGGGAAAGAAAAGTCCAAAATTTCATTTTTTAATTATGTTTGAACGTTGGCATAGGCATATGGTTTGGTCATTTTGCTTGCATGCTGGTCTTTTATGGGGACTAGGAAGTGTAAAGCTTAGCCATTCTTCCAAAGCCTTACCCGTAGGTAGCTTGGTAGATTTGTTTTCCTATGCATGTTTCTTTCACGTTACTTAAGTTTAAATTCTATGTATTATTTCCCCATTAGTTACATTTCTCTGTTTATTTTAGTTTATATGTAACTTAATTTCCATGTTGTAAATTACTTTAGATGTAATTTATTTTCAATGTATTTTAAATTTATTAATACCATCATACTTCTTAAGATAATAATAAAAGTAAATAATAAATATATAATAATAAAAATAATAAAAATTTTAAAATCCTTGCTTAGATGTCAAAGGAAATTAAAAATGATATTTTAAAAAATAATAATTTCGCTTAGATGTTAAGGAATTATTAAATAATAAAAATAAAATATAAAAGATAAATAAATAATAAAAATGATAAAATTTTATATATAAAAAGAATATAAAAAATCATTTTAGAAAAATTATAAAAAAATGAGCTTGCTTGAAAATTTTGCTTAGATATTAAAAATTTTTAGAGAGGTTCATAAATTTTTGAAATACAATCTTAAATTTGCATCTTTTTGTCATATAAGATACACATATACCTCCATATTTGCATTTGTTACTTCTATATTTGTTTATTTTTAATTATTGATGATTATGGTTAGCTATTTAATTATTTAATTATTGTTTCAAAAAATTTAATTTCAAAAGTAAGTAAATAAATAAACTTAAAATAATATTCTAAAGAATATAATTTTTTGTACTCTACTTAGATGTTGGAGAGTCACCAACAATTATCATTTTCAAATAATATTATTTTTATTTTTAAAGAAATGTTATGGTAAATCTTAAACGGAAAGAATTATCTTCGAATTCTACCTTTATGTTGGAAAATTTTAATGTATTTTTTTAATTTAGAGATTTTCACAACATTTTTAAATAAAGATTTTTAATTGATTTTATTTCTTAAAAAAAAGAATTATAATTAAATTTCAGATAAAAACCATTTTTGTCTAAAATTATAAATACCACATGATTAATTGATACCAATTTTATAGGTGTTGTGGGGTGCTAATCTTTCCCTATGCATAACTGACTTCCGAACCCATTCCTATTTTTGTAAACCAAAATTATCTTTTTAATAAACACTAAACTCGTTTTGTTGTGTTATTAAAATAATAAAATTTTTGGGTGGCCAATCCCACTTTTAAAATGATTGGTGGCAACTCCCGTTGTTTTCATGATTTTAAACTTTTACATCTAGCGATCGAGTCTCCAGACCGATATATTATGACAACTTGGTGACTCCACTAGGGACATATTGAGAGTCAAGCCAAAACTTTTAATCATTCGCTATTAAAATTTTTTTATTTAATTGGTTTTAGTTTATATTTAATTTAATTCCCTTTATTTTAATGTTTCAACAAAATAAATGCATGCTAGGTATTATCCAGTTTTGACTTTGCTCTTTATAATTTATTTATGTTGTTTTGATTAATATATTGTTTTGTACATTTTTGCATATTTATCTGCATGCATGAGCTCTAGACCTGACCTCTATCCTTATTAGGAGGAAGTGAAGTTGCTATGCTTTTGTAAGGTGATAACTTTCACATTTGCTAGTGAAACACTTTCACTAAGATTAAACCATTTTCATTTGTAACCTGTAATGGGTGAGGATTGGTGTGCCTTATTAGTCTATAATAGACAATGTTGTAAGGTTTGATTTAGGAACCTTTAGATGAATAAATCTCAACCTAGCATAAAGTGAGCCATAAGAATTCTACCTAGAGTAGAGCCATGCTATCTTATAGAAAATCACCAAGAGTTAGGACATTGCATATATTCTATTATTTAGTTAAATTATATGGTTGTTTTGTTATTTTTATTATTTATTTTGTTTGGATTATTGATTCTTTTTATTTGTATAGTATTTAATTTTATTGCATGCATCATATAAGATTGCATTTTAAGGGGGATATTTGTTTTGGTCAATCAACAACAAAAGAAACTTTTATGAAGCCATTAGTAGTATAACCTCCTGTAAGAATTATTTAGAAGTTAAAAGCCAATCGAAAAGCACCCAAGAAAAAGAAAGAGATTGTTTAAGGGTTGGTCATGTTTTAACACTTCCATAATTGGTGCATGTGGATTTGAGTCAGAGTGATACAGTCGAGCTAGAAACCATATGGAAATAGTGGAAAGTAGAAAAAAAAGAGTTTTTTTTAAAGAAATATGGGGATATGGCACTATTTATGTTGGTAAAGATAGATGAGTCACTAGTTAGGGCTGTAATACAATTTTAGAATCCATTTTATCGGTGCTTTATGTTTAACCAACAAGACTTAACCCCCATAATTGAAGAATACTTATCCCTACTCTAGGTGGAATTTGCCAATCAAGACAAGATCTATTGGAAAGAGTAAAAGACTACTGGATATAGAAAGAAATTAGTAAAGATTATGCAAATAGGGTCGAGGCGATAGACAATCACAAGAAGGAAAAGAATAAGGTCAAGAATAAGGCAACAGTATATAAAGCACTTAATTTCTTATATTTACAAGGCTGTGCAAAAAGCCAACGAAATGGTGGAGAGAGCTAAAGAACTTGAATGCGAGATCATATTGACTCAAGATTGCAGTTAGCGATTATTGAGTTTCTTATGTGAAGCTGTGGAGTAATATACTCAAGTTAGGTGTTTTTATGGTTTTAACGCATGAATGATTGGTTGATGTACAAATATTTCTATGGTTAATGGATGTTCCTTTGCTTAGATTAATCCAAAGTTATATCTCATTTGCATTACATTACATTCATTCATACATGTAAATTAATAATAATAATAATAATAATAATAATAATAATAATAATAATAATACCATGTGTTCTAATTCATGATTAATAATTAGAAGTTCAAGGATAGGGAAGCCAAAAAAGTTAGGTCAAGCATTTCGCACAAGTATAATACATGTGCTAATTCTCGAATCATGGAAGAAGAGAATACAGCTAGGATTGAAAGGGTCGAGAAGGCATAGGATGAGATAAGGGAGAGAGTCACGAAAATATAGTTGAACATCAAGGCACAAATGTCTGATTTGAGACAATTATTAATTGGCTCCTTAAGAGGCAAAAAAGTTATTGGCACACAAGGATTATAAGTTGGGATTAATATGGTGAACCAACATATCCTCTAGGGTTTACTCCACTTTGGGTTTATACATCCTAAAGAATCCATTTGTAGCCACCAGTCACACAACCTTACACTTATACTAGTCCTTCTGTTAGTAAACCCCAACATTACATTGGTGTAGACCTTTTGCAAGTCAACCCCAGGTACATGTGAATGTCAATCAAGGACCAGGTCTTGTTAATCCCATCATAGTGCCAAATTTAGATGAACTTATTAAACAAGAAAAACTATGTGACATGTTTGTGCTAATAGTAAGTGCTGAGATGAAAACTAACTATAATTTAATTGAAGAAAGACGTAAGAGTTGTAGAAAGGAATGACATATTTAGGAGCATGGATGCAAATAAACTTAGTTTGGTGCCTAATTTGGTTATCCTAACAAAATTCAAGGTTTTTTATTTTGAAAAGTTTGATGGAACTAAATGTCCTGCTGTTCATATCATGATGTTTTATTGTAAAATGGTAGGTCATACCCAAAATGACAAACTTTTATATACTATTTCCAAGATAGTTTAATTGGATCAGCAGCAAGATGGTATGTTCAATTGGATCAAAGTTGGATCTATTCATAAAGAGATTTAGCTAAAGCTTTCATGGCTCAACATAAGCATGTCATTGACACACTCCAAACAGGCTATCTTTACAGAGCATGGAAAAAAAGTCAATAAAAACTTTAATCGTCACTAATTGAAAAAGAAATTATTATGCTATTTGTTAGCACATTAAAGGCCCTATATTATGACAACTGGTAGGAAATGAAATAAAGAATTTCTTCGACATGGTGATTTCAAGAGAAATGATTGAGAATACCATTAAAACTAGCAAAATTGAAAGGCTTGAAGCTTCTAACACTAATAAGTCAACCAATCTAAGAAAGAAAGAGCAATTGATACATGTTGTGTCTATGAGAAGTCCCTCATTTTGACCATTTGTCCCATCTAACCGAAGACCACAATTCCCTACCTATTACACAACCACCAATCAAGTTACCTAGCAACTATACCATTATCAAGCATCCTAACAGCCACCATACAAGCTAAACTTTAATCCATAACCACCTAGTTTCACTCTTATAATATCAACTTAGTCAGCCAATTCAAGTTAAAAAGACCTACAAAACAACAACAATCGAGAAAAACCTCAATTTGACCCTATCCCTATGTCATACACAAGCTTGTATCCATAATTAATGAGAAGTCACCTTATTGCTCCTAAGTGTGTGGAACCATTAAAGCTACCATACCCAAAATGGCATGACCCTATTGTCAAATGTGTTTATCATTTTGGTATAATAGGTCATTCTACTGAGAATTGCATGGCTTTAAAATATAAGATGCGAGAATTGATAAATCAAGGTTTACTGAATTTTAACTCTAAAGATAAACCTAATATTGGTAGAAACAAGGGTTAAAAACAAAAAAGATTTTGCCTATAGTTGATAACAGTAGCAGTTTAAATGATAACCATAATTGTCAATATCATGGAAAAAATATAGGGCATATGATCCAAAACTGCCAAGGGTTTCGAATGGTATTTCAACAATTGATGAATGAAAGGGTGATTGAATTCTATGCTAAAATGAATGTTAGTAATGTGAGTATGATAAATGATGGGTCAAAAATGTCTTTCATTCCAAAACCCTTTATTATATTTTATGATGATGAAATAGAGCTAGCTATGGAAAAGTCGGTACATTTACCTAAAACATCATCGACAATTTATGTTCCTAGTCTCTTTCTTTATAAAAGTGATAAATTAGTCCCATGGGACTATAATTGCAAAGTGGAGATTCAAGGGTTTGGTGATTAAGTAGCTCTAAAGAACAAAGAGAGTGTATACAACATGAATATAATAGGAATAAGAGGAATGACCACGAGTGGTCATTATTAGACATATAAAATTCTAAAAAAGGTCAAGAAAGAAAGAGCAAAAGAAGGAAAAAAAACACAGTAAAGGGAAAATTTGGTCCTATTGTGAAAAATCCAAAAGTTCAATTTAAAAAACATGTGTTTAAGAAAAAAGCTTATGGATTCTTCAAGGTCATCAAGCATAATAAATATAGTGTAATCAACCAGTTGAACAAGTTGCCAGCTTGTATTTTGTTATTATCACTACTACTGAACTCTGAACCACATAAGAATGCTCTGTTAAAAATGCTTAGTTAGGCATATATTGAGCATAATATTTTTTTAGAAAATGTGGATCATATGGTGAGGAATATCATAGCCCTAAATTTTATTTATTTCAATGATGATGAGATATCTTCTGAAGGACAAGGTAGTGTCAAGGCCTTACATGTTATTGTTAAGTATAAAACTTATACTATGGCTAAAGTGCTTATTGATAATGTGTTACCCATTTATGTAATGCCTATGACCATACATTCAAAGTTACTAGTGGATTAGTCACACATAAGAAATATCCATATGATAATTAGGGCTTTTAATGGGGCGTGAAGGGAAGTGATTGGTGATATAAAAATTCTATTACAGATCAATCTATGTACCTTTAATATTCAGTTTCAAGTTATGGACAATGCGCCCTCATATAGCTATTTGCTCAAAAGGCCTTGGATTCATATAACATGGGTTATAACTTCGTCTTTGCTTCATAAAGTAAAGTTTATTGTTAAAGGAAAGCAAGTTTGTTTGGATGATGAAAAAAACTTACTGGCAACCAAAACTCTGACTACTCTTTACGTTAAGGTTGTCGAAACAGCACCCGAGTGCTCATTTAGGGCTTTTGAGATAGTAAGTGCTACATATGTTGGAGAAGGGTCATAGATACCTATAGCTTAATTGTCAAAGACTGCAAATATGGTTGTCAAGCAAACCGTCGAAAAAATTGGCAAACTAGACAAGGTTTGGGAACAGCTTTATAAAGAATCAAGAAAGCACCAGTCACAATTGAAAATAAGGAGAAGTGGGGTTTAGGTTACAAGATTCTACTATAGATAAAAGAAAAATGATGATAGAGAAGAGAGAAAAGAGAATGGCATGGTTCAAAAGGCATGATTTAGTTGATGAAAGAATGGTATTCCATTATTTATGTGAGATATTCAATTCTAGCGGATATGTCTATCCGAGATTGTTAGGAATGGAAAAAGGAAAGCCAATTGCTAGAATAAATGAAGCTTTCTTTCAAGTTCAGATCAAGGAAGATGGGGGAAAGATGTAAGAAAAAGAGATTTTTTTCCTTTTTGTAGGATTAAGAGATTAAAAATGATGTACTATTGCTATTACCCTTAGAACATATAAATTTAAAATTCTAATTGCTTCTACTCAAAAGCATGTGGAGGTTAAATGTATGGGCTAATTTTTAATTATCTTAACTTAAGTAAAGAATGTAAGGCATTTCACATATAGCATTTTCCCATTTTTTTTCTTTGTTGCTTATATTTTTCTTACTTTTACCCCAATTAGCCTATAGTTCCTTGTGATTATACCTATTTTTGAGTCTTTAAATAATGAATATTATGGATGAATAAAACATTAATGCAGGATTTGATTTTGAAAATTCAATTGACATCAATGAGCTTGATGATAATGTTGACTCTAAATATTATGATTTGCCTCACGATTTGTTAAAATGGATGGTGCAAGAAAAAAAACCAATAGAGCCTCATCAGAAGACCATAGATCTATTAAATTTAGGAGATGAGGAGAATAAGAAGAAAGTTAGGACCTATTCTTCATTGCTGCCAATGGAAAAGCAAAAGTTAGTAGACTTGTTGCAATAATATATAGATATATTTGCATAGTTTTATAAGATATGTCTAGGCTTAGTATGGATATTGTTGAACATAGATTGTCGTTAAAGCCAGATTATTGATCAATACAATAAAATTTGAGGTACATAAAGCCAAAGATGTTGATAGCAAAGAAAGAAGTGAAGAATCAGTTTGATGCGAGTTTTCTTTAAGTAGCCAAATACCCAAAGTGCATAGCTAATATAGTACCAATTCCTAAAAAAGATGAAAAAAATGAAAATGTGTAAGATTATTGAGACTTAAATAGGGCTAGTCTAAAAGATAACTTCTCGTTGTCATATATTAACACCCTTGTGGATAATACTACTAAACATTCTACCTTTTCGTTCATGGATGGGTTTTCTAGATATAACCAAATCAAAATGACGTGAGAGGATATGGAGAAAACCATATTTATGACAATGTTTAAACAACAAAGTTATGTCTTTTGGGCTTAAAAATGCTGGTGTCACATAACAAAAAGTGATGGTCACTCTTCTCCATGACATAATGCACAATGAGATAAAGGTGTATGTTGATGATATGTTAGCAAAGTCTAGGGAAAGAGAAGATCATGTAACTAACCTTAAAAAACTCTTTGAAAGGTTGAGAAAGTACCAACTAAAGCTGAATTCAACCAAATGTACATTCGATGCTAAATTGAAGAAATTGCTAGGGTTTGTAGTCAATGAAATGGGTATTAAGGCAAATCCTAACAAGATTCAAGCCATTCAAAATATAATAGCTCCACACATACAAAAAGTGGTGAAAAGCTTTTTGGGGTGATTGAATTATATCTCTTGTTTCATATCACAATTCACTTCAAAATGTGATCCAATATTTAAGTTGCTGTGTAAAAACAATCTTGGTAAGTGGGATAAAGAATGTCAGAAATGCTTTTAAAAAAATTTGATGGGATGTGTGTTGAGACAAAAAGATGAAATCGACAAGAAAGAATAGGCTATTTATTACCTAACCAAAAAGTTTATGGAGTATGAAAATAAATACTCCTATTGGAAAAATGTGATGCACGTTGGTGTGGATTACTCACAAACTTAGGTAGTATATGCTCTATCATACAACTTGGCTTATATCAAAGTTAGATCCCCTTAGGTACATGTTTAAGAAGCCATCCCTTTTAGGTAGAATAGCTAGATGGCAAATCATGCTTTCAGAATATGATATTATGTATGTGTTGTAAAATTCATAAATGAAGGTGTGATAGCTAATTTTCTTGTTGATAAGGCTACTGAAAATTATGAGCCCATAAAGTTTGACTTCTTGGATGAAGACTTAATGGCAATCTTGTAAGATAAAGATGAAGAGCCTATGAAGAAGTTGTGGAAGATATTTTTCGATAGGCATCTAATATAATAGGGCATGGCATCGAGGTAGTATTAATATCCTCAAGAGGAAATTATTATCCTAGCACTGCAAGATTGAATTTTAATTGTACAAATAATGTAGCTGAATATGAAGCATGTGCCATAGGATTACAAATGACCATTGAAAAGAAGATTGATGTATTAGAAGTAGATAGGGACTCAGTCCTAGTAATTTACCAACTAAAAGGTAAATGGGAGACTGGGGACCTAAAATTTTTAATATACCAAAAGCATATAACTAATTTGATTAAACAGTTCAAAGAAGTCCAGTTTCAACATGTTCTTCAAGAAGAAAATTAGATTGTTGATGCATTGGCCATTTTGGCGATGATATTCAAGTTAGATGACAATATAGGAACCCAACCCATTAGAGTATAGATATGGGATTCACTGGCCCATTATTCAAATGTTGAATAAGAAATAGATCATTGGTCCTAGCATTATGACATTGTACGAAATATTAAATGTTAAGAATATCCCGAGCAAACCTTGAAGAATGACAAAAGGATTATTTAAAGATTGGCAGCAGGTTTGTGCTTAATGGGGAAATTTTTTACAAGAAATGTCGAAATCATATATTGTTGAAATGTGTAGATATTATAGAAGCAAGAAAGATACTTGAGGAAGTCAATGAGGGGATTTATGGAACACATGCTAATGGACATATAATGACCAGACAGATAATGAGGGCAGATTATTACTAGTCTACATTAAAAAATGATTGTATAAATTATGCTAGAAAGTACCATAAGTGTTAAATTTATGTAGACAAAATTCATTCCTTTTTAGTTCCACTGCATGTGTTGGCACCTCCATAGCCATTTTCTATGTGGAGAATGGATGTAATAGGGCCTATAACCTTGAAAGCTTCAAATGGGAATCGTTTCATCTTTATGGTAATTGATTACTTTACTAAATGGGTTAAAGTAGCCTTTTATACTAGTGTTTCATGATTAATAGTATGCAAATTTATACAAAAAGAGATAAAATGCTAGTACAGGCTCTCAAAAAGAATTATCACTGATAAAGCTAGCAACTTGAATAGCAAAATAATGAAAGAGGTGTGTGCACAGTTTAAAATAAAGCTTCATCATTCAGCACCGTATATCCTAAAGATGAATGGTACAGTAAAGGGGCAAACAAAAACATAAAAAGAATATTGAAAAAAATGACTGACACATATAAAGACTGGCATGAGAAATTACCTTTTGCCTTGCTTGCTTATAAGACATCAATATGGACTTTAACAAGGGCTATCCCATTTTCATTAGTATATGGGATGAAGGTAGTGTTATCGATTGAGGTGAAAATTTCTTCTTTAACGGTATTGATGGAAGTGAATTTGGATGAGCAGATTGTGTTCGAGATTACTTCGAACAACTAAACCTCATAAAAGATAAGAGGCTCTCGGTGCTTTGCCTTGGGCAGATGTACTAAAAGAGGATGATGCAAGCGCATGACAAAAAGTTATAGTCTCGATATTTTCATGAAAGAGAAATGATTTTAAAGAAAATCTTACCAAATCAACAAGATAGTTTTAAGAAAGATCTTACCAAATCAATAAGATAGTAGGTGAAAGTGGGCACCTAATTAAGAAGGCCCATATGTGGTGAAAAAGGCATTTTTTGGTGAAGCCCTAATTTTAGCAAAAATGGATGGGGATAAATTGCCAACTCTAGTAAATTCTGATGTTATAAAGAAATATTTCATTTAAAAAAGAAAAGAAAAAAAAAGGGAAGAAAAAACAAAAAACAAAAAAAAGATTTGGATTGAAAACCCAAAAAGGGTAGTTGGAACTAAAAAGCGGTCATTTAAGCTAAAAACTTAAAAAGGTAACTTGAACAAAAGAGGAGCTAAGGTAAAATCCTGTAAAGGCAAAACAAAATAGTGTAAAGGTAAAACAAAATAGTACAAAACTGGATAGATCAATGATAGAGTAAAAAGAATAAGTCTGGGATAAACTTCTATCAACTTTAAGTCATGGGATAAGATATATGTATAAGAGTTCAAATCTAGCAAGATTGCAAGTGTAATGAGTTTTTGGGAAAAAAGATTTTGTCTGAATTGACTTAGCTTGTCAAATGTTCATTATTTAAAAAAATGATGTTGTTACCTCAAAAACTTGAAGTAAACTAAGAAGAGAGGTGAAATGGTTGATAATAAATTTTTTAAAATTCAATATCCAATAAGCATAAATTTTCTAAATCGATTTTTTTAAACAAATAACATATCAAATATAAGTATACTAATAATTTTAAAAGCAAGAAATAAAGATAAAAAATCAAACACCAAAATTTATAGATGTTTAGCCCTTTGTTTAGGCACCTACGTCCTCTCCCTTAGCTCACTTGCCAAGGAGCTCAATCTGCTATGTGTTGAATATTACAACCTAGCTCTTCAAAGCTTTATACAATCAACAACATAAGCTCTTAAGGGTTATCTTTCCCTTTATGCTCACAACCTCACAATACAAGCTTTTAAGTGTTTTGCAAACTCAAAGAACCTCTCTAAAGTTGGTGTTTGTTGATTTAAAGTACAAATCAAGATCGAGAAGAATATCAAGAGAAAAATAAATACAATAAGAATTTCTATACTTTTCTCACACTAGAATGCTTTTTAACGCTTAGAGAAGATGGTAGGTGAAAAAAATAAGTTTTCTTGGCTCTTCATACTTTTAAAGGTGATAAGAAACCTTCATTTATATGTTGAAAGTGGAAGATAGCTGTTGCTTGCATTAAATGTTAGAAGCCTACAAAATTTCAAATAAACAATAGCCATTGGGGCTTTCTAGTCACCAGGGGATCAATTCCTTAATATAAAGGATCGATTGGGTCAGTTAAAATAAAAACCAATTTTGTGTATTATAATACTACTCGATTGATCAGGTAAGGTACTCCCAAGTGATTGATCCCTTTTGCAAGTTTTTAAACCAAAATTGTTTCTGTATAAAAAATGGATCGATACTTTAAAAAAGGGATTTATCGAATCACTTTGAAATCCTAACCAATCAATCCCTATAGGGAGAAGATCAATTCATTTTCTAAAAACTTGCTCAAGATAGGTTACTAGAAGAAAAATGGATCGATCCCTTTAGCCAAAGGATCAATTGAGTCATGTGAGGGGATTTATCCTGCCTCTTAAGTGATCAATCCATTCTACCCCAATTTGTCCAAAGTTCATTTTTATTTTTTGAATGTGTTTTGTTTTAGTTCAAAAGTATTTTTGGCAAAATAAAAGGCTGGAAAAATGTTCAATTTAAGATTAAATAAATTTGATTCAAGTTAGGCAAATTTTTTTTTTGTCAATTCAAAAACTATGACCAATTGAAGGCTAAAATCTCCCCATTTTTTTATATGAAAAAATCAAATAAAAATTTTGCTTTAAAAACATTTTTCCTTTTGAAAAGTAGGCTCCCCTTGAATTTAAGCATAAAAAAATTTAGACAACCTAAGAACAAGAATATAACCATCAATGTCAAGATCATTAATAGATAAGGCAATATCCATCTATCCATTTAGGATTACTCCCCTTATAATAAGTAAGCAAGTCATCAAACAAATAAGCAATGTGATCAATTTCAATTTCAAGATCAAGATCATTAATATATAAGGCAGTATTAATATATTCATTTAGGCATGAGCCTAAGGATTCAATATATTCATTTAGGCATAAACCTAAGGATTACTCCCATTTTTTCCTTTTTGCAAATCCTTTCCAACTTTAGCCAAAATTTTTTATTTCATTACTTCTCCCCCTTTTTGTCATAGTAAAAAGAAAAAAGCAATATTCCAAATGCCATTATGAAAATGAAATCCATATATCATAAATATAAACGTCAAATATCAAGGTTTAAAATAAAATGCAAAGTGTTTTTAAGAAAATTAAAACTTAAAAAGAGAGATATGTAGCGAAAACATCTAAGGCATGGCATCAAGGTGGATCATTAAGAAAAAGGATAAGGAGGGAAATGGTGGAAGTGCTCATTCATCTTAGTCCTTATTTGGCTAATTTTTTCAGTCATGGCATTTTGATGTAACTCTAAATTTTGAAGCCTTGAGTTCATGTCTCCAACTATGGAGTGCAAGTTATTTATTTGAACCATTATAATTTGTAGTGCATCTTGAATATCAAATGATGGACTTGAGGGTTCTTCTTGAGGGATATCTAGAGCATTTGAAACACCATGCTCTTTTTCTTCTTATACAACCTTAATTTATGGCTTTCTAATCTACAAACCGGCTACATTTTGTGTATACCCCATACTATACAAAGTATGAATTCCAAAAATGCTAAATGGGTCATTAAACACATTCTCTCTATCACTCATAATATTAATACCTAATTTATTCAATAGATTACTTATAGCAAACCTATAGACTAAAATGTAATCTCTGTTTTTCACTACCCTTATCAAGTTATTAAAGATAAAGTGCACAAGATTAGGTTTCTCCTCATGTTTGATCTTATACATCCACTCGTAATCTTATTTTCTAATAATTGAATATTTGGTGCCAAATGGTGCCAGAACATTGGTTACTATAAGGTGCAGTAGTCTATCATGCATAGAAAATTTAGTGGCCTGAGCAGGAGTAACTCTCAAGTATTTATTCCCAAAGAAATCTTGAGCTAAATCCAACATATCACACATAGTATTTGAGTCCTCATCATCATCTAGCATAAACGTTTCAACCAATAATTACTTAGTAACCACAATCTTTCTACCCATCATGAAAGTTTTGAACCTATCAAGATAATATCTATTTCCATTCCCATCAATCTCAATACATATAGTATTACTATAGAATACTTTAATTAGATTTTCATAAACTAACCCATTTATGCATAGCTAATTCATCTAGCCAAATTTTTTAAATATATGCAGATAAGGAAACTTAATAGATTGGAAAAATGAAAAAGATATTACCCTTCCATACTTAACCTCCTTATAAGCAAAATTCACATCATACTTCTCCTTAGTATTAGGATTCATAAAATTTTGATTGAATAAAGGCTTAATTGATGAACTAGAAGCCTTCTTTGGAGGATTCCTTCTTGCTCCAACATTTTTTTTGGTTTTAGATGCCATAAGAAAATTGGATATAATAAAATAGGTAAGCTTTTATGAAATTGATGAAGTAAACTAACAATGTAGGTGATAGGAAGTGATATAAGTTTGTGAGAAGTAGGAATATTGAGTGAATGATGAAGGTTCAAAAAAGGGATCAAAATTTTAGAAAAAAAATGGGTGTGAGTGATTTGAGATGATTTTGGTGTGATTTCTATGAAAATAGATGAAAATGTTGCAAGAAAACAAGAAAACTTGAAGATTTTTGTAAGAAATTTTGATTGAAAAGGATGAGTTTTGAGAGAATTTGTGACAGAGAAAATTAGGGTATAGGAAAGCAAGCCGTGGAATAGGAAGATGAATAGGGCGTCCTATATGGGGTTTTAAAGAAGAAGGGCCAGAGTTTGGAAAGCCAAAATGGTGAGTTTTGAAATTGTCAGCCTACCCAATCGATCGAGTTCCCTAGAGGGTCGATTAGTTCAAGAAAATCTCAAGTCCATTTAGCTACTGGTTGAAAAACCAATCAATTTGGTCTTCTATAGGATCGATCGATTCACAAGTAGCCCCATTTTTTAAAAATATGCATGCAATATAACCATTTGAATATGCATCATATAATTACAAATATAATCATAAACAAGTATATTAAGATAAATACATATTTGTTCAAGTAAGGCACAAATATCATTTTATCAAGAATTTTATTTTAAGGAGAATTCATCATACCAAGTTTAAGTTATATAAAATCTACCTCTATTAAAAGGTTTTGTAAAAATATCAGCTAATTGATGCAAGATATCAACATATTCAAGTACAATATCACTTTTTTGAAAATTATCTTTAATAAAATGATGCCTAATTTCAATATGGATTTTTGGTGAGATTAATGGCACTAGTATTATCACATTTAATGAAAATGTGGTCCATGGCAATTCTAAAATCCTCCAATTGTTGTTTAATCCATAAAACTTGAGCACCACAACTATCGACCTCTACATATTTGGCCTTACTTGTGGATTGAGCAACATTATTTTGTTTCTTAAAAAACTAGGATATAAGCAGATTTCTAAACAACTAATAAGTACCAGACGTGCTCTTTCTATCAATTTTATAACCACCAAAATCTACATGAAATAAGCATGCAAAGTAAAAGATGAACTTTTTGGATACCATAATCCTAAGTTAAGAGTGTCCTTAAGGTATCTAAAAATTCTTTTAGCAACAAGTAAGTGTGATTCTCTAGGTGATGATTGAAATCTAACAAATAAGTACACATTAAATATTATATCCAGTCTACTTGCAATAAGATATAACATTAAACCAATCACAGACCTATATAATTTAGAATCAATACATTTAACTCTTTCATTCTTGTCATATTTTGTTGAAGTGCTCATAGGTGTTAAGCAAGGTTTTGATTCTTCCAATCCAAACCTTATGAGCAAGTCCTTGATGTATTTGGCTTGATTGATAAAGGTACCATCTTTTATTTGCTTTACTTGTAATCCTAAGAAAAAAACAGGCTCTCCCATCATGCTCATTTCAAATTCTCGTTGCATAGTTTTAGCAAATTTTGACAAAAAGCTTCATTAGTAGCACCAATTATAATATCATTAACATAAACTTACATGTTGAGAATGTCTTTTCCTTTTGTTTTAATAAAAAATGTACTATCAACCTTTCCTCTATTGAAACCATTTTCAATTAAAAACTTTGACAACCTCTCATACCAAGCTCTAGGAGCTTGTTTTAAACTAATAAAGCTTTTGTCAATCTATAAACATGATTTGAAAATTAAGGATATTAAAAACTGAGAGGTTGCTCTACATACACCTCTTCATTTATAAAATCATTTAGAAATGCACTCTTGATATCCATTTGAAAGAGCTTGAAATCTTTGAAACATGTATATGCAAGCAACATCCTAATGGCTTCTAACCTTGCAACTGGGGCATAGGTTTCATCATAATCAATTCCTTCTTCTTGACTATACCTTTGAGCCACTGACCGAGCTTTGTTTCTAACAACATTACCATGCTCATCCATTTTATTTCTAAAAATCCATTTGGTGCCTATGGTAGGATGATCACTAGGTCTAGGTATAAGATTCCACACTTAGTCTCTTTCAAATTGGTTTAATTCCTCTTGCATAGCCAATATCCAGTGATCATCTCGTAAGGCTTCATCTATGTTCTTAGGTTCAATATAAAAGAGAAAAGTAACATAATTATATACATTGTAAAAAGATCTAGTTCTTACTTCGAGTTGGATCACTAATAATCTCACTATCTTTGACATACCTTATTTTTCTATGGTGATTTGATTCTTGCTTTATTTGTTGTGGTTCCTCTAGAAACTTATCATCCTTATTTTGAATGTTCTCCTCAATGTCATGTGATGCATCATTGATTCTTTCTTAAAGTATACCTACATCATCATATCAAGGAACACCTTTCTCGGAGGTGGATTAGATTCATCAAAGATAACATGTATAAATTTTTCAACAACTAAAGTTCTTTAATTAAAGACTCTATAAGCTTTTAAATTCAAAGAATATCTTAAGAAAATGCCTTCATCACTTTTTGCATCAAAATTTTCAAGATTATCTTTTCTATTATTCAAAACGAAATATTTGCAACCAAAAGGATGAAAATAACTTATGTTAGGCCTTTTTCCTTTAAAAAGTTCATAGGGAGTTTTTTTCAAGATTGGCCTAATCATAGCCCTATTTATAATATAATAAGAGGTATTTATGGCTTCTGTCCAAAAATATCTAGGTAAATTATTTTCACAAAACATGGTTCTAGTTGTTTTTTCTAAGTTCTATTTCTCCTTTCCACAACCTTTTTTGTTGAGGAGTTTTAGGAACTAAAAAATTACGGCTAGTACCATTTTCATCATAAAACACATTAAAGCTAAGGTTTTCAAATTCTTTTTTATGATCACTTCTAATATTAGAAATTAAGTAACCTTTTTCATTTTGTATTTGTTTGCTAAAAATGATAAATTTTTCTAAAGCTTCATTTTTTCAATGCAAGAAGAGAACCTATATATATATCTAGTGAAATCATCAACAATAACAAACTCATATTGTTTTCCACCAAGACTCATTGTCCTAGTAGTACCAAAAAAATCAATATGATGTGAAGAGGTCTAGTAGTTGAAACACAATTCTTGGGTTTGAAGGAGATTTTTCTATGTTTTCTTTGAGCACATGCATTACAAACCTTGTCATTTTCATATTTCAATTTTGGTAAACCAACAACCAAATCATTTTGAGAAAGTTTTGAAATTACATGCATACTTGCATTTCCAAGTCTTTTATGCCAAATTGAACTTTCATATTCTTTTTGAGCCATAAAACAAATATATTTAGAAGATAGATTATCCAAATGCACCATATAAATATTTTCTTAACGATGTCTAATAAAAACTAGTTTGTTAGTCTTGATATCAATCACTTGACAACACATAGATTCAAACACAACTTTAAGACCTTTATCACGCAATTGACTAATGCTAAGTAAATTATGCTTAAGTCTTTTCATAATAAAACATTTTCAAAAGTAGTAAAAGAATTATTACTAATGGAGTCAATCCCTTCATTTGGCCTTTGGAGTTGTCTCTAAATGTAATATCTCCTCCACTTTTAGCCTTTAAATCATTAAATTAAGTCTTGTCCCCGATCATGTACTTTGAGCATCCACTATCAAGGTACGATAGATGTTCTTACTTAAATTTACCTGTAGTAATGCTCATCCATCTATAAGAACATAATCATATTTTTATTTTTGGTACCCAAACTTTCTTAGGTCCTTGAGTGTTAGTACTCACAATCTTATACCTTTTGGAATCCACTTCATCCTAGTAATCTCATCTTGAAATGTGCTAACTCATTTTGGAATTCACACACTCCTAATGAGTTTACCTCTATGAATGACTTTTTTCAAGGAACAATATTGTATACAATATGTACATGTGCTAGATGAATCATTTAGCTTAACAAGAAAATTCTTCAAATGAGTTTCTTTGTCATCACTATTGTAACCTAATCTATCTTTATCAAAGAATGTTCTTTGTGTTTCAAGCATGTCATTAAGTTTTGGATTTCCCATATAAAATCTAGAAAATGAGTTATGCAAATTCCCCTTTTTTTAGTCAAATCATCAACATTCAATTTTAAAAGATTAATTTCTTTTTTTAAGTCATTCTTTGCTTTTGTTAAGAGCTCATTCTCTACTTTCAACTTAAAAATTATTTTTCTATATTTCATGTTCATGCTTTTAAATTTTATAGCTAATTCATCAAAAGTATCTTATAACTCATCAAATGTGTATAAACTTAAATAACTTGGATTAAAAATTACCTTGGGCTTATCAAGAGCTATGAGACATAAGTTGGTTACTTCATTCTCATTTGATTCATTATCGAAGAAGTCACTATCACTCTATGTTGCAAACATTACTTCTTTTTTTTGGCTTCATTGTTTGTTTCTTTTGCAGAAAATAGTCAAATTTGATATGACCTAGTTTGTTGCATTCATAACAAACAATTTGATCCCTTTCTCTTCTGCTTGATTCTCCTTCGATCATTTCTCTTTGTGGTCTTCTTCTATTTGAGAACTTGTTCATCTTCATGAACTTCTTGAACCTTTTTGCAAACATGGCCATTTTTTTATCTTCATCAACTCATCTTGTTTAAACTTTTCTTCATCTTCTTAAAAGGTTGATTTGGATTCTTCAATGGTTGTTACCTTAGCTTTCCAAGTCTTTAGTAGACTATTTAGGATTTTCTTCACCATATCCACATTTTAGTAAGTATTCCTAAGAGTTTTCAAATCATTAATGATGTCAATGAAACGGTTTGACATTTTACTAATGGTTTCTTTCGATTTCATCTTAAATAGCTTATAATCATGACTAAGCATGTCAATTTTGATCTCTTTCACTTGATTAGTACTTTCATGAGTGATAACCAACTTGTCCTAATTTTTTTTTTCATTTTCACACAAAGAAACTCTATTACACTCACTAAGCCCCAATGTACAAAAAAGTGTATGCATCGTCTTGGCATTGGGTTAAGCTATCTGATATCATTGGCATCTCATTCACTTTCTTGTTTCACCACCTTTCTATCATCCACCATTTTCATTGAAATTTAAAGACCATTTATAATAACCCTTCAAACTTCATAGTCATTGACTTTAATAAACAATCTGATCTTAATATTCCAATATGAGTAGTTATCACCAAAAAAAAGATGAGGTCTTATAATGGAATGGCCTTCATCTCCAAAAGATGTAGCATCCGTTTCATTTGTCATGAGACATATTTCTTGTTGCCCATCATATTTGTTGTAGCTTGAGGATGGTTTCTCCATATTAATCACCATAATTTTTTGAGCCATTTTTAGAATCACTTTTAGGTTATTAGACTTATAAAATAAAATACTAACTCTAGTACCAATTGTTAACTAAATATCCATTAAGCACAAATTTCCCAAATCAATTTTTCTAAGCAAATAAATACAACAAATATGAGTATACTAATAATCTTAAAAGTAAGAGATGGAGATAAAAAATCAAACACTGAAATTTATAAAGGTTCGATCCTTCCTTTAGGCACCTACATCCTCTCACTTAGCTTTACTTGCCAAGGAGTTCAATCCACTATGTGTTGAATGTTACAACCCTGCTTTTCAAAGCTTTATACAATCAACAACACAATCTCTTAAGGGTTATTCTCTTTCTTAAGCTCACAACCTCACAATACAAGATTTTAAGTGTTTTACAAACTTAAAAGAACCTCTCTAAGGTTAGGTGTTTGCTAGTTTGTAGTACAAATCAAGATTGAGAAGAATATTAAGAGAAAAAAATGCAATAAGAATTTTTGCACTTTTTTCACACTAGAATGCTCTTTAATGTTTGGAGAAGATGATAGATAGAAGTAATAAGTTTTCTTGGCTCTTCATACTTTTAAATGCAGTGCGAAACTTTCATTTATATGTTGAAAGTGGAAGATAGTCGTTGCTTGCATTAAATGTTAGGAGCCTATAAAATTTTAGACAAAAAATAGTCGTTGAGGTTTTTTGGTCACCAAGAGATCGATCCCCTCATATAAAGGATCGATTGGGTCAGTAAAAATAAAAGCCAATTTTGTATATTATAAGACTACCTAATTAATCAAGTAAGGTACATGATCGATCTCCTATCCCAAGTGATCAACCTTTTTGCAGGGTGATCGATCCCTTCTACAAGTTTTTAACCCAAATTTATTTTTGTATAAAAAATGGATCAATCCCTTAAAAAGGGATCGATCTAATCACTTTGAAACCCCAACCAATTAATCCTTACAAGGAAGAGATCGATTGATTTTGAAAAAACTTGCTCAAGATAGGCTACTGGAAGAAAAATGGATCAATCCCTTTAACCAGGGGATCAATCGAGTCATGTGAGGGGGATCCCTCTTTTTAAGGGATCGATCCTTTCTACCCCAATTTGTCCAAAGTTTTTTTTTTCTGAATTATTTTGTTTTGTTTCAAAAGTATTTTTGAGAAGATAAAAGGCTAGAAAATGTTCAATTTGAGATTAAATAAATTTGATTCAAGTTAGGCAAATTTTTGTTTTATCAATTAAAAAACTATGATCAATTCAAGGCTAACAATATCTTTTAGGACCTTAAGCACTACCAACTCTTTCAAAAGTAATTGTTGTTAGGAAGGTGCATACCCTAACCTTAGAGTGCATTTAGCACACACAAACGCCCATGATGTTCAAGCACATGGAGTTGATGGATGCAACTAACCTTCGATTTGCCAATAATCTCCCTCCTCAATAACACCATTAAAACTTAAACCCATGACCTCGACTTTGATACCACTTTTAGGACTTCAGGTGCTACCAACTCTCTGAAAAAGCAATTGCTGTTAGGAAGATGCATACCTAATTTTATAGTGCATTTAGCAATAATAAGCACTTATGGTGTTCGAGCACATGGAGTTGATGGACATGGCCAACCTTCAACCTGCCAATAGATATTTGATTTCCTTAAATACTTTTTAAATTTTATGATCCTCTATGTTTCAATAAACTTATCTTTTTCTTTCTAAACCAAAATATATTTCCCATCATTGATTAAAGCCTTTATCCAGCTTTAAATTTTAAAATCATTGTAGTTGTCATTAGAGGTTGGGATAATTATTGATAATGCTCATAATAGACCTATGTGTTGCTTAAAAGAAAGAATGCAAGATAACAGCATAAAAAAGTAAGAATCAATTGACAAGTAAGAAAGATGACTACAGATTCTAGATAAGGAAGGGTTATAGAAAGTATTTGTCAAAAAAAAAAATGAGAAGATGAAGAAATAGAAACAAAATGGGAAGATATTTGAGGTAGCATCTAGAGTTTAAAAGAGCTAAACTAATATTGAACATTGAATTAATATGATCAAGAAATGCGTGATACAAATCACTGATTACATTTTTACCATTCAGATCCATTACAGCAGTCATATGTATTGCATACATTCTTTTGATAAATTATGTTAAAGGTCTTTTATCGAATCAGAATGTTTCTTAAAACAATGTTTCATTAGCCTCAAAAAGAAAATTTACTCCTAGTCACTTTTACTTCATGGCTCATGATTTAATTTTAGTCATTCTTACTTTATAATTTACAATTCAGTCCCAGTCATCCTTAGTTTTTAATCGTACGGCTCAATCCTGATTGTTATTTGTTTTCTGACTTACGACTTAGTCTCAGTCATTCTTTACTATTAAACTTGAGGTTCAGTCCAAATCTACTTTATTTTTTGACTTGTGGTTCAATCCCAATCATCCTTATTTCCTAACTTATAGTTCTGTTTTGGTTATCTTTATTTTTTGACTCGTGGTTCAATCTTGGTTATTTTTATTTCTCGACTTATGACTCAATCCTATTTGTTTTTTTTTTTTTTTTGGCTTATGGTTTAATCTCAATCACTTTTATTTCTTGACTCGCAACTTTGTCCTGATCATCCTTATTTTACTTGAGGCTTAGTCCTAGTCATCCTTAGTTTTTGACTTATGACTTAATCCTAATCATCCTTTATTTTTCAATATGTAGGATAATCTTGATTGTCTTGTATTTTTTGACTTGCCGTTTAATCCTAATAATCTTTATTTTTTGTTTATGGCTTGTCTGATGTTCCTGTTCACTAACTTGTGTATTAATTTTAATCATTTTTTGTAATTTATGGATTTGCAATTTAAACAAAAAAAATAAAAATAAAAATAAAGAAAATCACCTTATGAAGTAGTATCCAAACAAAATTGTTGTCTATATTTCCTGATTCTTAGAAAATAGAAAAAGGAACAACTATAGATACCTAATTTTGTTTAAAATATTTTATCTTTTTAATTTAATTTTTTTTTGTAATTAGACCTTGATCATTAATTTTTTGAGCCCATTACACAGTCCATTGCTCTAGTATGAGACCTAATATAAGTTTCATAATGAGGTCTATTGTATTGGCCCGAATAAACGCTTAAATAGCCCATAAAAGGCTCGAAAAAATACCTATCATTAAAGCTCAATAATTGCTCATTGTTAACCTTTAAACCAAAAAAATAAAAAATAAAAAGAAATAAAAAAATGTAAGAAAAAGCTTGGTAAAAACAAAATATAATAAATAATAAATAATAAATAATAAAGCTTGAAAAGTCAAATGAAATTACAAATTAAGTAAACAAAAAGAGGCCCAAATTAAACTCAAGCCCAAGAGAAAAAAATTGGGCTCCTGTTAATGGCCCAAGATATTGCCAAAAATTGGAACGGCCCATTGGCCTTATGAAATTTTTTTTTTTTTTTTTTGCATGAAAATGAAAGCCAACGCAGGAGGGGAAGAACGGCTGCTGCAAGAAAAATCTTAACGGGGACCCGTGCTTGGGACATGGGTTGAAAACGGCAGAGTTGAACCTGGAACCAAAAAACTGCTACAAACAACGTGAAGGTCGTGGGGTCGTGGGTTGGTGAAAGCTGCAGGAAAAAGAGAAAGAAAAGAAAACTAGAGGCGTAAGGCAGGAAGCGAAAAAAAAAAAAAAAAAGGAGAAATGGGACCAAGCGGAAAGGAGAGGTAGTAGAAAACAGAAAAAGGTAGTGACTAGAAAAAACAAAAACCAGGGAAGAATAGGCTGTGGGCGTTAGCATGCAGAGAAGAAAGAAAAAAACAACTGGGCAAAAAAAAAAAAGTTACAGAAAAGAATAACTGGAAGCAGCAGCGAGAAGGAGGAAAAACTGACCCAAAAAAAAAAAAGACAATGCAAACAGGAGGCAGCAGCACAGAAAAAAGAGCAGAAGGGAACGCGAAAAAAAAAAAACCTGAAAAAAGTTTTAGTAGAACACTAAAGCAAAGGCACAAAGGAGAAGAGAAGGAAGATAGAACTAGCAGCGGCAAAAGGAAAAAACTGGAAAGAAAAAGAAACCAGAAAAAAATACCAGCAGAAACGGAAATTGAAAAGCAAAGGCAGAAAAGGAAAAGAAAGGAGGCGGAAACCATAAGGAAAAGAAAAGAAGGAGCAAGCAAAATAAGGTTGGTTTTTTGTTATGTCAGCTTCGTTTTTTCGTTTTGTTTTTTATCTTTTTGCATGCTTTCGTCTTTCTTCTTCTGGTTGTACATGGAGGATTTTATTTTCAACAGTAAAAAAAGGGTTAGAGGTAAAACAGATGATATGGAGGGAGGTTGCTCACTGAAGCTTAAAGCTTCATCTTAGTTTCGTAAATGTTTTTTCTGTGGGCGATTTCTTGATGGAAGCATAAAGCTTCAATCTTTTCATGGCTTCCGTTTTTACGTTCTTTATTACTGTTAATCGTTCATGGTCATGGCTTCCATTTTTATGTTCTTTACAATTGTTAATCGTTCATGGTTGAAGGGGAAAAAAAATTCCAAAATTCATTTTTTAATTATGTTTGAATCTGGCATAGGCATATAGTTTGGTCTTTTGCTTGCATGCTTGTCTTTTATGGCTTACTGGTAGGTAGCTTGGCAGATTTGTTTTCCCATGCATCTTTCTTTCATGTTACTTAAGCTTAAATTCTGTGTATTATTTCCCCATTAGTTAAATTTCTCTATTTATTTTAGTTTACATGTAATTTAATTTCCATGTTGTAAATTAATTTGATGTAATTTATTCTCAATGTATTTTAAGTTTATTAATACTATCGTACTTCTTAAGATAATAATAGAAGTAAATAATAAATATATCATAATAAAAATAATAAAAAATTTAAAATCACTGCCTAAATGCCTGCGAAAATTAAAAATTATGTTTTAAAAAATAATAAATAAAATAATAAATTTACCTAAATGTTGAAGAATTATTAAATAATAAAAATAAAACAATAAAAGATAAATATATAATAATAATGATAATTTTTTATATATAAAGAAATCATTTCAAAAAAAATATAAAAAAAACAAGTTTGCTCTGAAAATTTACTTAGATGTTAAAAATTTTTAAAAAGGTTCGTAAATTTTTGAAACAAAAAAAAAACCTAAATGAAATTAAAACCCTAAGTGAAACCCTAAAATAAAAATCCTAAATAAAACTCTAAGATTAAAATCCTAAATGAAACCCTAAACCCTAAGTGAAACCTTAAAATCCTAAAATGTAACTCTAAAATAAAACTATAAACAAACTTGAAACCCTAAATGAAACACTAAACCTTAAGTTAAACCTCAAATCTTTAATTAAAATTCTAAATAAAACCTTAAAATCTTAATCAACTTAAAACCTTGAGAATATCTTGAAATTCAAGTTTTATGTGAAAACGTTTTGTAATATAATTTGTTCCCGAATGCTACCAGATTGTAGAGCATTTATAAATTTTTATTTCATTAAGAATTTTCATATAATTATATATTTTAAAATAATAAAATTAAGTATAGAATAAAAAATAAAAATATCAGATTTTAAATATAAATAGTCGCACCCAAGCTCTGCCTAAAGGTTGAAAAGTTCAGGTGATCTTTTTATATTTGAGATCTTGATCTTAAATTCATATCTCATCATCATTTAGAACACACATTTACATCCATATTTGCATTTATTGATTATATATGTGTTTAATTATTGATGATTATGGTTGGCTATTTAATTATTTAACTATTGTTTCAAAAAATTTAATTTCAAAAGTAAATAAATAAATAAACTTAAAATAATATTCTGGAAAATATAACATTTTGATACTCTGCCTAGATATTGAAAAGTCACCAATAATTATTATTTTCAAAAAATATTATTTTTATTTTTAAAAAAATATTGTGATAAATCTTAAACAAAAAGAATTATCTTCGACTGCTGCTTTTATGTTGAAGAATTTTAATATATTTATTTAATTTAAAGATTTTCACATTATTTCTAAATAAAGAGTTTTAATTGATTTTTTTCTTAAAAATGAAGAAAATTATAATTAAATTTCATATAAAAAAATTTATTTTTGTCCAAAATTATAAATAGCATATGATTAATTAGTATTAATTTTATGGGTGCTGTGAGAATGCTTATCATTCCCCACGCGTAGCCGATTCCCAAACGCATTCTTATTTTCTTAAACAAAAATTATCTTTTTAATAAATTCTAAACCTGTTTTATTGTGTTGTTAAAAAAATAAAATTTTTGGTTAACCAATTACACTTTTAAAAATATTGGTGATAATTCCTCATGTTTTCATGATTTTAAACTTTTATGTCTAGGATTGAATTTTTGAATCAATACGATATGACAAAAGGTCATCATAACGACCTCTTAATAAGGTCATAACGAGATACAACAATTTCAGCACTTATCAACACAATGATGAGCCACTCAAAAAAATTAGATTTCCTATTTTGAAGAATTTCTTAAAGAAATCGAATGTTGTGTTGCAAAGGCAGAAAGTGATGCTATATGTTAGTTGATAGTTAACATACAATATTTCCTATAGTTTTACCATAAAAGAAAAAGTTCCATAGTAGTAATAACTTTGTTTTCATGCATATATGTATGTCTTGAGTAGTACACTTGAACATGTATGCCATTTATTGCCTTATTTTATAAAGGCATGTTTCTAAGAGAGCAAATAGCATACCTTAACAAACTTTAACTTAAAATCAAGACTTGCAAATCTTTGAGTTAATTTCAATTCATCTTGTAGAAATTCCCATATTTGAGCGTATTTGGTATCTTTTCAAGCAATATCTGACATGTTAGAAACCAAGAAAAATGCATGAGCTAAATTGCATACGCTTCAAAAGAGACATTCCTATTGGTATTTTTTTATCCTAATATGAGACCAATCTAAAAACAGACAAAGTGAAATTAATGGATTGTTACAAATTAATTTGGAAACAGTAGCCATACTAAAAGTTCCATAATCCCGATATATATTGTGGGCCAATTACCAACATAATGGACTATAAAACGTTGCCTCTCAAAAAGTCCAAGCTTAAAAATCACATCAGTAAGATGAGAATCTGCCTTTCCCACTATCTAAAGAAGCTTTTTGTTGTCCATGGTAAATGTTCCTATTTTTTCCATCCCACAATTTTTGTGGGTAAAGTCTGCAACCATCCCATCAACTTATGATCAAGAAAAAGTTTTGAGAGTCATAATCAAGTTAAATATTCAGAAAGTTAACACTGGAGATCAAATACTACACACTTGGAGTACATAGTAGTCAAGAGCAATACTTTCACCAAGAACAATTCCAATGGTACGGATTCCAACAATATTTTAGAACTAAAACATAATGTAATCCAATCCACTTTGCATCCATGAGTTTAGAGTTGGCATCTCTCTCACCTCATACTCTGCAAGTTCATAACATATTAAAGACAAATAAAACAAAAACTCCTTAATGCAATACCTTTTGCGTTTCTCTATTTCTTAGGAAAGCAACAGATCTAATCTATAATAACAGGGCATAGTGCAAAAGAATGATTATCCCAACCATGTTAAAAAAAAAAGGTCTAATAAGAAAACTGAAATATAAAAATATAGCATCAAATGAATGAAAATCTTTACCGAGAAGAAACCCATTGAAAATGACAGTAAGATACCATGTTGGTACCATGTATTAAATAATTGAATCAACAAAGTAGTTAAATCATTTGCTGCCTCATCATCAGTTTTCACGAACAACTCTGTATCCTCCATAAAGCTGTATCCTCCACAAAGCTATATCCATTTTACAATCACAAAACAACATGCATGAACAAAAAACAATCAAATATAAGCTATTACAACATCCACAAGCATAAAAATTTTAAAAATTAGGACTTTAAAGGACTATATACCTTTTTCTTTGAAAACTTAAGATGACTTGAGGATAGAAACTAATCGACAATGAAATAGATGAAATAGTGTTTAATTCGTCCTTTAACCTTGTATACTTAGTTGAGTTTTTCAAAGCCCAATTGTGAATTGTGTTTGTATTTTCCAAGGTTGGGTGCATGCAAGCTTAAAAGCATCTGGCTAAACAAAGCAAAAATTAAAATAATAGGTTCGCTTGGTTATGTATTGAAAGCTTCCAATAAAGGATCAATTCTATGACATACGAATAAGAAAAAACATAAATAATTCAAAATAATATTAAGAAAATCATTGATGTTTACACTCGATCTACTCACCAAACTATCATATCAGAATTGATCTTTTATGTTGGGAATATTGACTCAAATCCCATAAGAGATTTGTTTGAGATTTGTTAGAGATTTCTTTGAGATTTTTCAGATATTGCTTGATGGACAAGAAGACTTGCGAAAGAAGAATTCTAAGAGAAAGAGGATTCTTAATAGGTAAGTTTGACTTGCAAGAGAAGAATTCTAGAAGGAAAGTGATTCTTAATAGGCAAGTTTGACTTACAAGAGAAGAATTCTAAGAGGAGAGGGATTCTTAATGGGCAAGTTTGTATGGTTATAAATAGGTGAAGTCTCTACAGGGTTAGGTATGAGAAAAAGATGTAAGAGAGTTGTAGGTTTTATGGGATAGACACCCCATAGGAGTATTGGGGCTCTATGTCTTATGGGTGTGTATGTTTGTTTTGAGTGGACTAGAGGAGACTGAGAGGGTCCACATAGGTATAGTGTATGGGAGCATATGGGTATGTGTTTGGTTATGTTGAAAAGGTGCAGAAGGGTTTGAGTTTATGTTTGTTTGGGTTAAGAATACTCTATAAGACTAAAAGAGATGGAGAGTGTCTTATGAGTATTGATTGTTGAGTGAGGTTGATGATTTGATGTAAGTTTGTAATTCTCTACAACTAGTGGATCTTATTTCTCATCCGTGGATGTAGGTCAGTTGGACCGAACCACGTTAAATTATTATCTCTTGTGTGTTTGATTTATTGTTTGATTTCGCTTCTATTGGTATGATTGGATTGGAGGCTTTTAGCCCAACAAATAGTATCAGAGCTGTGGTGATCTTCAACAAATGGTATCAAAGCTGTGGTGTTCTCAACAAGTGGTATCAGAGCTGAAGGTTCGAAACGTGAGAAGAGTTAAAGATTCAAGATATGAAAAGAGCTGAAGGTTCAAGATGTGTAAGAGCTAAAAGTTTGAGATGTGGGAAGAGCTAAAGGTTTAAGATATGGGAAGTGCATAGTTTGAGTCATGGGAAGAAGCAAGTTCAGAGGAGCTCAATTTAAAAGAAGAGTTCGAGTTCGAGTTTTGAAGATTGAGGATTAGTTTGTATGAAGTGTGAAGACACAAGAGAAGAGAAGATGATTGTAAGACTTTCATTACAAGTGGAGCCAAGCATGTCTAGCATGAAGATAGATGATTGATGGAATTTGAGTCAAGGTGAAGATTGTTGGGAATATTGACTCAAATCCCATAAGAGATTTGTTTGAGATTTTTTAGATATTGCTTGATGGATAAGAAGACTTGCAAAAGAAGAATTTTAAGAGAAAGAGGATTCTTAATAAGTAAGTTTGACTTGCAAGAGAAGAATTCTAAAAGGAAAGGGATTCTTAATAGGCAAGTTTGACTTACAGGAGAAGAATTCTAAGAGGAGAGGGATTCTTAATGGGCAAGTTTGTATGGTTATAAATAGGTGAAGTCTCTACAGGGTTAGGTATGAGAAAAAGATGTAAGAAAGTTGTAGGGTTTTGTGGGATAGACACCCCATAGGAGTATTGGGGCTCTACATCTTATGGGTGTGTACGTTTGTTTTGAGTGGACTAGAGGAGACTGAGAGGGTCCACATAGGTATGGTGTATGGGAGCATATGGGTATGTGTTTGGTTATGTTAAAAGGGTGCACAAGGGTTTGAGTTTGTGTTTGTTTGGGTTAAGAATACTCTATAGGACTAGAGGAGATTGAGAGTGTCTTATGAGTATTGATTGTTGAGTGAGGTTAATGATTTGATGTAAGTTTGTAATTCTCTACAACTAGTGGATCTTTTTTCTCATCCGTGGATGTAGGTAAGTTGGATCGAACCACGTTAAATTATTGTCTCTTGTGTGTTTGATTTATTGTTTGATTTCGCTTCTGTTGGTATGATTAGATTGGAGGCTTTTAGCCCAACAAATGGTATCAGAGCTGTGGTATTCCCCAACAAGTGGTATCAGAGCTGTGGTGTTCCCCAACATTTTGCACCACTCTAGCCACTGTCGGACTTTGCCTCCATTTCTTTTCTACCCCTCCATTTTGGACACAGATCGAGCTGCCTGGTAGCACATCATCAGAGAAGATGGACATGAGCTACTTCACTTGGTGGCACATATATTTTTCCAAGCCCTTTTTTGTTTTTTTTTTTTTTTTTGCCAACAAATCTTTGGAAGCTTCCACCTTTTGTGTCTTCCCAAAATATCATTCAAATTTATTTTTTTTATATTAATGATTTGTTATGTAAAATAAAAGTAGGGGACTGCTTTATATATACTTATAGATATTATATAATTTATATTATATAAAACATAAATATATAATATTGTTGTGTAAATATTAAAAAATATATTAATTTATTAATGTTTTAAAATTTAATAAAAAAATAACAGTATTAAAGATTAAATAAAAATCATGTTTTTTTTTTTTTAAGAAAAAACTTATTTAGGCAAGATTAAGTGGAATCTGAGGCTCGAATTGTCAGGTTAAACCGAGCTTGACAAGTATGAAAGATATTGATAATATATATTTAGGCTTAATCAAATTCCAATCTGAATCAATTCATGAACATCACTATTTATTATTACTATTAACCATGTTAACAACTACTATATGTGTTTTTGCCTTTAAGAAGAAACATACTGTTAGGGCTTTTTTTTTTTATTTATTTCTCTTGCTTTACGAACTCTAACTTTTTTTTTTTAATGCATACCGGCTCTCTAACCTTCTAGGACTTATAACCTTCTAGGACTTAAATGTCAATGACTTATAACCTTCTAGGACAAGAGGAGAATCAGTAAAGGTTAAAAATTTGAGATGATTTAATGAACAACATATATGACTTTGACAATTTACAAAGTTAATTATTTTATTTTTAACTAAAACTTTTCTTATTAAATTAAAATATCAACTCATTTTTTGTTTTTTTTTTTTTTAATCCTAATTTTTATTAAAGTAAATTATTTTTAATAGAATTTAAATTTAGCTATATTTAAAACTAGAATCTTTATTTCGTTAAATCATGAAATTACTTAAATAAATAACTTTTACGTTCAATTAAGGATACATTGTACATTAAAATGTAAAATGTTTTTCTTAATTAATTGATGAACGTGTCATGAACTGGTCATTTTCATTAAAAGTTAACCTAAGAAATTATGATATGAATAAGTTTTGTGTATTTGTATATTTTATGTTTTCTTTTATTTTGTCTTTCTAATAAATTTACATTAATCTTGATACCTCTGATTTATGTCATGGATGATTAGAAGCAATATATGTAAAGGCATTTAATTTTCATATAACCAACCAAAATATAAAATTTTGATGATAAAGCCAATAAGCTAAATCTTGTTTATGGGTGTAATTATGGCAATGAAATAAAAGATGCAGAAATGGAGAAAAAGAACAAATTTATAGGTAAGGTACTTTCAGAGAGCCATCTTAAAGATGATAATCTCCCTACTATGGTGCAAATGAACTCTTAGAGATGTATTCTTAAGATACAATGCCTAACTACAAGAAGAATTTAATTGCACTTCAATCTTCATGAACTCATATAAACCATGCATAAAAAAAGAGTGTAAGAAGAGTAAAATCTGGATTTGATTTGAAAGAATGCATCAGTTGTATGAAAATGAGTGTTTAATAAAGTATTTATAGGCCACAAAGGATGTCCAAAACAACCTTTCACATACGACACTTTTTGAATGAATAAACACAACTTTTAGAATGAAATACCATGTCTAACAAACTTATTTTTTTGAATCTACATATTGAGAAATCGACTACCTTAGTTACTTTTCCTGAACTAGAACCTAATTTTAGTTGGGTAGTCAATTGTGGTTTATGGTGTTTGATTACTCAATGCTTTTTGGGTAAGAATAGTTTATTACTCTCAAGGGTGGTTGATTGCTTTTGCAAACAAAATGTAAAGTTCTATAATTTTACGTATGAATAAAAGATATTAATAATAAGAATATGATTTGAATATAAGATAGGAAGTTATGCTCTTTCACACTTCAATTTATTCTTTAATGCTCGATGAAGATGAAGAATGGATAGCAATGAGTTCTCTTAGCTCTTGATAGCTCATAAGATGGTGGGTGTAGATACCTAATTTTGTTCGGGCAATTTTCGACCATTTGTGAAGCCCTTAAAATTCAACTAGGTTCAAATCCAATTTTTCTTCAATTTTTGGCAAGTTTTTAAAATTAAAATTGAACTAATTTTACCAAAATACTCTAAAGTAAAATCCAGTCAAAGTTGGTTAAAATTTATCAAAATGGTCAAAACAGATCAAATTTGGGTCAATTTTTTAAATTTGCAACCAAATTGGGATCAATTTGGTTTTATACTAAAATTTATGATTTTTAAAGCATTAAAAAATTTTCGCACTTTGAAAAATGTAAAATTACCAAAATACCCTTAAAGATATTTTCATAATTTAACCTTTTCGAGGTCAAATTTTCTTAAATCTTGCAGATTATAATTGAATATAGTTTAATGATTTTTTATGCATTAAAACCCAAACGACACCATAGGAGGTGAGAGATTACAAAAATACCTTTAGAGGTATTTTCGTAATTTAAACTTTCCACAATTAGAATTTTGTGAAAAGCTTCATATCATGATTTAATATTATTTTATGATTTTTGGAATATTGAAAACCTTAATTGTACCTTGGAAGTTATGAAATCACCAAAATACCATTTAGGGTCTTTTTGTAATTTGATCTTCCCAATGTCAATTTTTTGCAAAACTTTTCAAATTATGCTTTTAAAATATTTGATGATTTTTTATACATTTGAAATTATAGTAGTACCTTGAAAGGTGTGAAATTATAGTAATACCCTTTAGGAGTAATTTTGTACCTTTTCGAAGTTATTTTTCACAAACATTTTCATATTTTAATTTCATAACACTTCATGATTTTTAGTGCTTTAAAACCTAAAAATAAGCAAGGGCACATTGATTTACAAGAAAATGTCATAGAAACTGAAAACTTTGTAATAGGGGTAATTTGGTCTTTTCAATCCAACCCAGTAGCTTCAAAAATCTCATCTTTGGTAGTATGCATTATAGACCGTTAGGTTATTTTGGGATGGCAAATCTAATGGTGAAAGCTTACTTTTTGCAACCAAAAACAAGAATAGAATATAGGCCCTTGGATGGGTTTTTAATCCAAGGGCTAGCATTCAACTCAGGGAGATTTTTTTTCATCTTCATAAGAGGCTTATTCAGATTTCAATAAAAGGGAGAAGCTGGGCAGAAACAGAAAAGCAGAGGAGAAAACGAAAGAAAAAATGTGGAAAAAAAAGAAAAAGAAAGAAAAATTATAGTTAGCTTAAAGTAGGTATAATTTTTCTTCCTTTTTTGTTCTTTTTCTTTGCATTTCATAGCATTCATTACATTTTTCATGCCATTTTTGGTTTTTTTATTTTGAAAAACGTATAGTTCTACATCTTTTCCACTCAAAGTTTGTATCAAATTTCACCTAATTAGTTTATAGTTGGGTTTGAAGTTAGAAACCAAATAAACAAAAAAATTTCAATCCACCATTTTGGCCTTTGAAAGTTCAGCCAACCTTGCTTCACTTTGCTCAAACCTTCTTTAGTCTTTCTTTTAATGTCTTCTTGCTTTTTAATGTTGTTTGTCATGATTAAATTCTAAGTTCATTTCTTATTTGCATAACTTTTAGCTAGTTTGTTATAGAGGTATGTTGTTTGGCTTTAAATGTTTTGTTCCATGATATCTTCACAATTTTAGTTCATTATATGTTTGATAAAACTTCTTTTATGATGTAAATGTATTTAAATGATGAATATGGTGATGCTGAATACATGTTTAGGCTAAAAGAAATGATGGTGTACTTGTGAGAGGCCCTGGGAGATTTGGCCAAGCCATTTTCCATGCTTGGCTGAAATTCCATCTTTGTTCTTGGCAAAATTTTTCTTTATTGTATGTATTAACTTGTGTTTTTGTTTGGTTTATCAAGTTTTCAATATGTTTGATTTAATTTCTAGACAAAGAAAAAGGGGGGGTTTGTTTTAGTAGGCTGTTTGGATGAATTTGTTGGTTGGTTTTTAAAGAAAAAATGAAGGAACATTCAAACCAATTTCAAAAGTTTTTCATGTTTGTTCCATTTTTCTCTTGAATTTTCATACCCAACTTGTTTATGATTTTTTGTAAATACCTAGGTTTGTAATTATTTTGTTCTCATGTCATGTATTTTTCACATGCTTCATTAATGGTATTTTTGTAATTTGTAATTGTCACATGCATAATTCCATGAAAATCTAAATTCTCATGAAACTCCAAATTTGAAACCCTAAAACTTAAACCACCTTAAACCTTAAACCACCTCCTAAACCCTAAACCAATCATGCATTTGCATTTGCATTTCATTTTACTTTATTATAAGCATTTATAAATTATCATGCATTCATTATATATTATGTTCAAAAGAAAATTTTTTTAAATAAGTTAATATCTCAATTAAATATAGTCATCGAGATCTGGCATAACTATAAGGGGACTCTTGGTTATTATTATTTATGTGAATGTTATCTCAGTTTTGATGGGGCAATTTGAAAACCCTTAAATTAAAAATATTTTTAAAACTCTACCTAATTATAGGAGAATGAAAAAAATGTTTTGATATTTAAGGTGTTTTCATCTTAATCTAAAAATAAAATAAAAAAATTTTGTTTTTTAATTTTTGATTTCTATGTTTTTCGAAAAAAAAAAAGAAAAAAAGGAACTAATTTTAAACATTAAGAAAGAAAAAGACCATTTTAACCAAAATTAAATGATAACTTGCAATTAATTGGTACCATCTTCGTGGGTGTTGGGAAGGTGCTAATCCTACCCCATGCAGAACTGATTCTTGAATCTAAACTCTTATTTCATAGATTGTAAATTTATTTTTTTTATAAAACTTTAAACCATTTTTAAATGGTTTATTAAAAAAATAAAATTTTTTAGATGGCCAATCACACCCTAAAAAAGATTAATGGTGACTCATTGTTTTATCTTTATCAAAAATATCTTTAGCCCTCGTTTTACAAATTTTCCATTCGTCCAATTTTTGGGTCATCCACCCCTAGGTCCCAAAACGTCATGACAACTTAGTGACTCTATTGGAGACACATTTTTAGAGAGTCAGGCCAAAGATTGATTGCATGTTATCCTAAATTTTGGTTTAATGGTCCTAATTAGTATGTAATCTTAATTCCTTGATTTTGTTTTTCTTGTTTTCTTAAAAAATGAAACCAAAAAAATAAAAAAAAATGAAAAAATGTTTTGATTTTAATTTCCTTGTTTTCAAAAAAATAAAAAAATGCTTGCATGTGTTTTGCATCTCATGCATATTTTAATTATGTCATTTATTTTAAAATTATGGTTATTTATTTTGTTTTTAATAATTGCAGGGCATCTATGATAAGGATATTTTAAGAAAGTGTGAAAGGTTTGTATGTTTTTTCACACATATTCACATTTGCATTATATGCTTAAGCTTTATACCTGAGCTCTAATACTATTTAAGAAGTAAAGTAGCTATGCCTTCATAAGATGTAAACCTTCACCATGGCTAGTGAAACACTCCCACTTATATTAAACTTTTTTCCATTTGAAGGCTATAGTGGATAAGGATTGAGGTGCCTCATTAGTTTGTGATGGATGATGATATAGGAACAATTTAAAACCCTTTAGACACTCAATTCCTAGCCTAGCTTATAGTGAACCCTAAGGAGCCAGCTTTAGGTAGAGTATGTCTCACCCACTTTATAAAAATTACTCTAAATAAGTCACATGAAGGAACACTCTCTATATTTAAGGGAATAATGGTGTGAATAAAACTAAAATTTTGAAAAAAAAAATTCTATCAAAAAATTTTTTCTTTTAGCATACTATTTGACTTACTTGATATTTGTTCAAAATGTGCATATTTAAGAATTGTTTTTAAAATAAAATTTCTTTTTGCTATCCAACGAAACCTAAAAAAAAAAAAAAGAAAACAAAAGAAAAACAACAATAAAAATGAAAACAAAATTTTTCATAAAAAAATTAAAATAAAAAGATAAAAAGTTTTTCTTAAATTCTTTGTTAGCCAATAAAAAAATAAAAATGAAAAACAAAAAAAAACCTTTGAATCTAAGTCATTTTGTGTGGAATAAAAAAATGTGTGTTCTTGAATTTTTCCACTTTTAGAAAAAAAGAATAAGAAGAGAAAGTCAATGTTGTTTCATCCCCTGCATTTTGTTTAATCTTGTTTTCATACATTCTCATATTTTTGGAGTTAGAAATAATAAGATAGTATATGCATTTCATTCGCATTTTAATAAGATAGTGTATGCATTCCATCTTAAAAAAATAATACATGCACTCTATCCCATACACATCTTAATAGATAGTACATACATTCCATCTCACACACATCTTAATACATTATTTCCATTTCATACACATATTAATAGATAATACATGCATTCCATTGCATGCACATCCTAATAGATAGTACATGCATTTTATTTCATACACATCTTAATAGCTAATACATGCACTCTATTTCATTGCATATCTTAAGGTAGTATCAATTTTATTGGGTTTGTATAACACATGCATTGCATCCCGTAAAAATATACTTCATGCATATAATGGTTAGTGCATTTCATACAAGTATGCTACATTAATTGTAGGTATACATCTCATCACTCATGTAGTATGTCATTACATTTCATATATGTGTATCCATCTATTACATTTCATTTGAACATTCCTCACCACCTTTAGCAATAGAACATTACATTCTTTACATACACATTCATGGGTGATGAAATTTTGATCATTTTGAGCCTTGTACATATGAAAATCCATTGTCTTAGGCATTTTGGTACTTTATGACATTCTCTAGCATCATTGTTATATTCATGGATTCATAAACATGTTTGGTGCATCATGTAAATTAGCATTTTTTTGTGGCATTCATTCATAAGAATAATACCATAAACTTTTGGACAAAACCCTTGAAATAAAATACCTTGGAAGTAGGTATCAAAAGGTTGAAAATGAGAGATCAATTGGAAATGAGGGAAATTTCTTTAAAGAATCCGACCTAAATATAGGAGGGGATTTAAAGGGTTTCCTTTTTGACAAAATAAAACTTGACATGCATAACATGCATCATTTATTTGAACATTGTTTTTTATGCCAGCTAATGACAAGGAACGATGGTTGTAAATACACTTTCAACAAATCTTTAAAGCAAAAGATATCTTCAAAAATCATGCCTAAATATTGAAAGATTTTTAAAAATTATCTTTTAAAGCAAACAATAAAATTCACATCTTATGCTTCTAACTTTAGGTAATTAATAAAAGGTTTAAGAATAGTGCATCCTAAGAATCATAAAGAATAAGCATGTTAGTAGAATTGGAAAGGTATAAAGGGTATAAGAAAAAACAAAGGAAATAGTTGGGGAGATGTAGAAAATATGGATAGGTAGTTCGAAGAATTGAAATAGATATTGGCATTACTTATGAAAAGAAAAGGGATTGTTGAAACATTTGGGGCAAGGGAGAAAACAATTGTTAAGTAACCATTGTTTATACCAGGGTTCACCTATCCTTATGTTTAACACCCCCATATGACAAAGGCACTCCCAGCAGCTCATCAACTTTATGCTGCATTTTCGTTAAGCTATCCTCAATTTAGATAAACGTATACCCTAAGTCTACTTTTTTTGATCCATTATTGTGCCTAACTTGGATGATCCTAAAGAATGGGAACAACTAAAAAAGGTGTCAAAACTGGCAAAAAATATATAGATGAAGAATAAGTACAACCTACTAGCAAAGAGGTTAAGGGTAATAGAGGTGCAAGACGTGTATGGGAGTGTCGATGCTAGTGAACTAAGTTTAGTGCTTGATCTTTTCATTTTGCTAAAGTTTAAGATTTCAGATTTCAGATTTCAAGAAGTATGACATGTTAAACAAAATGCCCATTGTTGCACATTACCATGTATTGTTGGAAGATGACAGGCCATAATTATGGTGATAAGTTATCAATCCATTGCTTCTAGGATAGTCTCATAAGGTTTGTAGCAAGGTAGTTTGTCAGCTGGATCGAAGTAAGATTCACTCCTGAAAAGATTTGACTAAGGCTTTTATAGTATAATATAAACATATGTCAGACATGGCAATAGATAGGTTGACCCTTCAAAATAAGAAAAAAATGGCTACTAAGACTTTCAAAGAGTATGGCCACAAATGGAGGGATCTTCTGGCGTAAGTACAACCATTACTAACCGAAAAAGAAATAAATATTTTATTTGTTAATACCCTTCAAGCCCCATACTTTAATAAGCTCATTGGTCACATCATAAAAAATTTTACCGATGTGGTGCTTATTGGTGAGATAATAGAAAATGCTATCAAAAATCGTAAGGTTAAGAGATGGGAGACTACTAATATAAAAAAGAATGTTAAAAATGTAGCTCAGGTTATAGCCATGAGGGGTAACAATTTAGAGATTTTACTCGGCTTTATCATTACCCAATATATCAAGCCCGTGTAGCATTAACCAATTATCCCTATCAGCTAACACCAATAACAATTTTTCACCAATGACTATCCCCCAAACATTTGCTTATGTGCTTAGCCCAATCACTACATCCACTATCAAACTAGTTGCAAGGCCTGGCCAAAAGACAAATAATCCAAAAGGAATAAGGAATAAGGAATAAGAAAACAAAAAGTTTGATTAAACTAATTCCCATGACTTACACTGAACTGCTACCCTAACTGATCCAAAGAGACCTTCTAAACCTATAAAATTGGAACCCTTGAAGCCTCTTTACCTAAGATGGTACGACACCTATGCATGATGCAATTACTATAGTGGCAATCAAGGACATTTAATAGAGGACTACCCTGAATTGAAATACAAAGTCACAAATCTAATCAAAGCCGGAATGTTAAACTTTGGGGACAAAGAATGAATTGGATGAAAAATCTATAGAATTATTAGTAGGTGAAAGCCAAAAATATAATAAAAGGTCCTATAGGACCTAAGACTCATGCCAGTTTAAGAATTTAAAGAAATGATTAGCTTTTAGAGAAGGTGTGACATGTAGTTTAGGAGTAATTTGTAGTTTCAGTTTAAGAATGTGAACTCATGTTTGGTTTAGATATTTAAATGGATGAACTTTTGCATGCCATACTACTTTATAGATTTAGGATATGAATTTTTCTCATTCACTTAAGTATGAATTTTATTTTAACTTTAAGGATTTTTCAACAAAAATGAAAAGGTTTCAATTAAGAATAAAGCCCCACATAATTAATTTCCAAAAATCATAAAAAGAGAAAAAAATGCCTCAAAGAAAGAGAAAGAAAAGAAAAAAAAAGAAACGAAGAAAGAAAAATGGAGGTAATCTTTTGTAATAAAAGATGGAAGGAGTCTCAAAAGAGTTGGTGATCTCTATTAGAAATAAACTCAATAAATTCCTTCACACCATTTTCAAATCACTTAATTGATTTCACTTGCCAACCATAACCTTTCAAGAGATATAAGCTTGAATTAATGAACTTTGCCTTTCTCTAAAATACTATGATATAAAAGGGTGATATTCTTTTCTTAGGTAATGAAAAATGAGATACCCAATTTTGAAAAAAAAAATTGGGAATCCTAGAAGATTAGTTAAACGTGACATTTTTGTAAAAAATTTGAATGTAATAATTTAATGTGTCAAGACTATGCTATAACTCCTAAAAAATTTTCAAAATCAAAGCCACCCAAATCTTTTTTAAATGACCTTAAACATACCAATCTCCTAGTTTTCTACCCTCAAATTGTCTTTATCTAGTGTCTTAAGGCACATTAACCAAAAAGAAAGACCTCATTACATTTAAGACAACCTAAATTGTGATCAACCCTTTTTGTGAAATGACATAAACTATTGGACACCTTAAGCAATTTTATTCCACATGACCTATTTTCTCATATTAACCTTCATTAAGGGTGATTTGTCAAAATAAGGCATCTTTCTCAAATGGTGATGGGGGCATGCAAATAAAAAAAAACAAAAAAAAGGATGAAAAAAAAAAGAGAAATTTTTTATTATGGCATCATGCACCCAAGACATTTGAATGAATCCAAAAACTATAAAAAGACCTCAATAAATTCATAAAAAACCCAATAAGAGAAGACAAAAGAATTCAAAAATAGTTAAAGTTCAAGAAAATCCCAAAAAAAATAAAAAAAAACCTTTTCTTTAAACCTTTTCTTTTGGAAAGAATTGCTCTTCAAATTTGAGTAACTTTGCTTAAGATGATAAATGGCCATCTTTCATTATTCCTTTACAAATATGGAAATTTATCCATTGCTACCTCCTTGAACTTAGTAAAATTCTTTTAAAATGAACCCTGACCAAGGATCACCTTTCACACTAAGAACAAAAAGGGATGCATTTAAGAGGTTAAATATAGTAATGTCTAAAAAAACCCCTAGATATTGAAGATAAAAATGCAATAAAAGGTTCCCAAAAATTTCAAACCCACTAAATAATTTTTTAAAAAAAAAAAGGAAAAGAAAAATGAGAAAGTAAGAAAAGAGAAAGAAATGAAGCAGAAAAGAAAATAAAAAAGGAAGTACAAAAGAAAAAAGGAGAAATGAATAGCCAAAATGAAAGAAAAAATGAATGATTGAGTGGAATGCATAGGAAAATAAAAAGACAAATGCCCCAAAGTGAATCTTTTAAGTGAAAAAATTATCTTTAGCTCAAACCACCCTTAAACACTTATTTTAGGCCTTAAATATCTCTTTCTTTGAGAACCTTAAACCTTAGCCTACGTTACGTCCTTAAAAAATTCTATATTAGATCAATCATAGATGTTTAATATTGAAAAGCTTCTCTTTAAGGAATGATTATAAAACCTATGAATGTTTTTTTTATTTTCTTTTATTCTTTAATTACCTATTTAGACCATTAACTCATTTTGGATAAATTTAAATTCTTGAGTGCTTGGTATAATAATAAAAAAAAAAAGAAGAAAAAAGGTAAAAAAGAAATGAAAAAAGAAAAAAAAAAAGAAGAAAAAAGGATGATGGATGTGGCTCTAGGGTGAAAACTCTACAAAAGGGCAGTCTAGAGCAAACCTTAAAAATTTTAAAGCCATTGCTGATAATAAGTGAAATAGATGCTAACCAAGGGCAACCCATACCTTTTAGAAATATCCAAAAGCTTGAAATGTATAAAAAAATATTGATTTTAAAAATTTATGACTTATTTTCTCATCTCTAAATGACTTTCTAAAAATTTGAGTCTGTCATAGTTAGCCTTTCATCCATCAAAATGCCACATTTGAATATTAAAGAAAGTGTTGAACATGTTTGGTTTTTCAAATGATTCATTGTTTTAGAAAAACTTATGTCATTTGTGAGCTTGGATTAAAAGTATACACCTTTTTTGTCCTCTTCAAGTCATGAAACCTTCTTGAATTAATTAAAACCTTGATATGCTGAACCATTCAGCCTATTTTGAAAAGAAAATTACCACATCTTCATTTGTCACAGGGAACACCAATTTTTAAGAGACTCACAAAGTCACTGTTTGTTAGGTATTTCATTATCTTTAACTAAAGAATTTAATTATGTGGGGTAAATCTTATTAAGCATTTTGAGAAATTTTTGAATAACTAGTCATATATTTTTGTAAAATAAGTAGTGTAGGGAAAGAATCTTTTGAAAAAAAAGCATTTTTATATTTGTATCCATGACTGGCGCACATAAATCAAGAAGTTCTTGCATTTGCATGGGCATTGTCATTTTAAAATGAAATTTTCTAGTGGCATGAAGCATTTCCATCATTGAAAAAACAATTGAACTTGAAAAAAATTTGCATTTATATATTTGGGGCATCCATATCATGTATAAGTACTAGCATTTGCATTCATAGAAGGCATTTGCATCATGAAAAAGAAATTTGCTTGTAAGAAAATTTGTGTCATAAAAAAAATTCACATTTGAATCATTATAGAGTCATCTACATGGAAAGAACATTGGCATTTGTATCATGAAAAGTCACTTGCATTTGCATCAAACATTTGTATCATGAAAAAGTTCTGTCATTGATTCTTGCATTTACATAAAGACATTTTGCATTCACATCATTTGTTGAGATTTGACATTTACATCATGTTTGCATTTGTCAATTTTGTATGTATTAAAGAAAGAGGAAAAAAAAAACACTTCAAGTTATAGAAAAGTGAAGAAGGAGTTTTAAAAAAAAGCTCTTAAGTCAAAAACAAAAAAAAAAAAGGGAGAAAAAAGAAAAGAAAAAAATTATGTAAAACAAGAATGAATACAAAACCAGTGAACAACAATTCTTAAAAAAATGTGTCAATTTTTTTTATGATAATAACTTCTTTTGTTCAATTCCCTTAGTGGTGATATTTAAGGTTTCTACATGTTTTCATTCCTTGATGATATCCAAGTTTTCTACATGCTTTATAATGATATGTGAATTTTCATAAAACTCCTTGGTGGTTATATCCAAGCTTTTTCAAATCTCAATGGTGATATTCGACTATTCAAAACTCCAAATTTCATTCACTTGATGATGATATCCAAGCATTGAAGTGTGAATTTCATTAAAACTTTCTCAATGTTGAAATATGACTTTTTTAAAAACTTTTTTAGTGGCAAAATCTAACATTTTCTTAAAATTCTCTCTATGGCAAAATCTGACATTCCCTAAAACTTTCTCGATAGTGCTATCCAAGCTTTTACAAAATCTCTCAGTGGTGATATCCAAAGTCATTTGAATTCTTTTTAGTTGTGATATCTGAAGTTATTTGTTTTCACTCGATGGTGATATCCAAGTTCTTTTAGGTGGTGATATCCAAAGTTGTTTGAATTCTTTTTAATGATTTCCAAAGTCTTTTGTTTTCATTTGGTGGTGATATCTAAGTTCTTTTCAGTGGTGATATCTGAGTTTTCTTTAGGTTTAATATCCAAAGTTATTAGTTTTTACTCGGTGGTGATAACTGAGTATCCTTCGATGGTGATATCTGAAGTCATTGACATTCACTCAATGGTGATATTCGAGTACTTTTTGGTGGTAAAATCCGAAGTCATTTACATTTACTCGATGGTGATATCAGAGTATCCAAGTCTAAATTTGCATTCCTCTTTGATGGTGATATTTGAAGTCATTTTTACTCGATGGGGTTTAGTGGTGATATCTGAAGTAATCTTATTCTTCAATAATGGTATCTAAATTTTCATTTAAATTTATTTTCAAAAAAAATCTCTACAAGCAAAAAAAAAAAAAAAACAAAAAACCTAAAAAAAAAAAAACAAAAAACCCAAAAAAACAGAAGAAAATTTTATTTTCAAGGCCTTACACAACCCAACTATTTCAATTGAGACTTTTAAAGTTTGTTATCTATTTTTATAGAAGTAAAAAAAAAAAAAAAAACCTCTTTCAGTATGAAAATAAACAAACAACATACAAACAAAACCCCATCAGCTCTTGGTCCTAGACAAAATCAATGTCTTTGATCTTTACGTTATTTCTGATTCTCATAAATATGTAAAAAGGGGTAACTATAGACACATACTTTTGTCTAGGCAATTTTTGGCCATTTGTAAAGCCTTTATAATCTAACTTGGTTCAAATCAAGTTTTTTCAATTTTGACAAATTTTTAAAATTAAAATTAAGACTAATATGACCAAAATATCCTAAGGTAAAATTAGGTCAAATATGGTCAAACAAAGTCAAAATTAGTCAAATTATCCAAAATGAGTGAAACTCAAGTCAATTTTCAAAATTCACAACCAAGTTGGGATCAATGTGCATTTTAAATTGAAATTTGTGATTTTTAAAACATTAAAAAAAATTTCACACAAAATTACCAAATACCTTTAGAGGTATTTTCATAATTTGATCTTTTCAAAATAAAATTTTTGTGAAAACTTTCATGTCATAATTGAAAATAATTTAATGATTTTTGATGTATTAAAAACTTAGATGACACCTTAAGAGGTGTTAAATTACAAAAATACCCTTAGGGATATTTTCATAATTGAACTTTTTCAATGTTAGATTTTCATTACTAGCTCTAAATCATGATTTAATATTATTTAATGATTTTTGGAATAATGAAATCTTGATCATCCTCGGAATGTGTGAAATCACCAAAATACTATTTAAGGGTATTATTATAATTTGACATCCCAATGTTGGTTTTTCACGAAAAGTTTTAGATCTTAATTTCATAATATTTCATGATTTTTGTGCTTAGAATCCCAAAAATGAACAAGAGAACATTGATTTCCAAGAAAATGGTGTAAAAATAAAAACTTTGTAATGGGGGATAATTTAGTCTTTTCGATCCAACCCAATAGTTTCAAAAATCTCATCTTTGGCAATATGCATTCTGGACTGTTAGATTATCTTGAATAGTGAATCCAATAGTGAAAGCTTACTTTTTGCAACCAAAAACAAAAAAGGAAGATGGACACTTGTATGAGCTTTTAATCTAAGGGCTAGCATTTAACTTAGGGAGATTTTTTTCATCTTACTCTTAGGGGCTCATTCATGTTTTGAGAGGAGGGAGAAGCTAGGAAAAAATGAAAAATAGGGGAGAAACTCAAAGAGAAACAAACATAAAAAAATAAAGGAAAGAAAATTTGTAGTGAGCTTGGAATAGGTATAATTCTTTTCCCATTTTTGTTTTTTTCCATGGCATTCATGACATCTTTCTTTTTTTTTTTCTTGAGAAACTTATAGTTCTTTCTTTTGTTTTTTTTTTTTTAAGAAACTTATAGTTCTTCATCTTATCCAATCAAAGCTTGAATCAAATTTCACCCAATTAGTTCATAGTTAGGTTTGAAGTTAGAAAACAAAGTAACAAAAAAAATTCAATCCACCATTTTATCCTTTGGAGGTTCGACCAACCTTGCTTCACCATGCCGAACCTCCTATGGTCTTCCTTTTAATTGGTTCTTGCTTTTAAATGTTTGTTGTAGTGATGAAATAGTAAGTTCATTTGTTATTTGCATAAATTTTAGCTAATTTGTGATGAAGGTATGTTGTTTGACTTTGAATGTTTGGTTCCATAGTTTCTTCACCATTTTCATCTTAATCCAAAAATTAAAAAAAAGTTTCATTTTTAAACTTTGGTTTTTTTTGTTTTCCAAAAAAAAAAAAAAAAGAAAGAAGAAAAGGAATTAATTTTAAACATTAAGAAAAATAGGACATTTTAACCAAAATTAAACGATAACATGCAATTAATCGGTACTATCTTCAACGGGCACTGTAGGGATGCTAATATTTTTTTACATGTAATCGACTTTTGGACCTAAACACTAATTTCACATACTGCAAATTTTTTCATTTTATAAAACTTTAACCATTTTTAAATGTTTTATTAAAAGGACTAAATTTTTTGGGTGACCAATCACACATTAAAAAAGATTGGTGATTACTTTTTATTTTATTTTAATAAAAAATATTTTTTGCCCTTAAATTTTCAATTTCCTTATTTGTCCAACTTTTGGGTCACCAACACCTAGGTCTTGAAATGTCATGATAGTGGGAGACCTCTTTATATAGGTAGAAATAAAAAAAGAGTCATTGCCTTCTTTTAATGTATTGAATGCTCTATAAAAAATAAGAAAATGTGACCATCTGAAACTGTTAGGGTAGAACCAATCAATCTATTTTTGGATGGGATCAATTATTTTTGGCCTTTTGAGCCAAAACATGTTTCTGAAAATCAAAATAGCCAATCAATCCATTTTAGTGATAGATCAATCAATTCTTGCCAAGTCGATCCATTCTCAAAGTGGATTGATCCATTTTGCTAGTTTTAAATTTAAGACTTTTTTTGTAAGAAAAATCAATCGATCCATTTTATACATTTTTACCATTTTTAAGTTTGAGATCATCCTGTAACAAAAATCAATCAATGCATTTTTGAATAGATCGATTGCTTCTGAGTTTTAAACAAAATTCTTAGTTTTTGTCTAAAAAGGGTTAATCATATCCACAAAAGGATTGATCCCTTTTTTTAATTTTGTATAAAAGATGTCTTTAATGAAGAAAGAAGTTTGTTTTGGTCTTAAGTCATTTTCATTAAAAAAAAAAAAAACTATTGGCAAAATTTTCTATTTTAGTTCAAAGCAATTTATCTCAAGTTTTAACTTTAGTGTTTTGTCATTTCAAAATAAGTATCAATTCAAGGCTAATAATTTTTCCCTTTTTAATATGACAAAACTTTAAAAAATTTTACTTTAAAAAGCTTTAAAAAGCTCCCTTTGAAAAAATTTCTCCTATTTTCAAGCCAACTTTTCAATATAAGCTCCCCCAAAACATAAACACAATTGAACTTTCACTAAGGTCATTTTTCACAATATTCACCATATTTTTTACACAAGCATACTTAGCAAATTCAACACATTCTTAACATTGTAATCATTTAACAACCAAAATTTGTCCATTGTAAATTATCTTTCCCCTTTTATAGCGAAATAAAAAGAAATCAATTTAGATCATAAGATAATATCAAAAGCATACATATATATGGCTAAGCACATACAATCCCATCAATAGCAAATTCCCAACAAATTCTCCATTTTTTGTCATAAAAAAAAGAACAATTCAAGACACACAACCAACACATATCAAATTCCTAACATGTAAGAGCAGTAAAATTACCAACACATAAGACATGTAAAACAACAATTTAGCACAATATCACACAATCAGCTATAAATTAAGTTGCAAAATAGAGAAAGCCATGCCATTTATTATAAGTATACGAGGTGCAATAGTAAGAGTTAAAAAAAATTTTCCAAATGAAAAATTAAATACTTAAAAAAGTTGATATGTAGGAAACCCAAGTTAGCTAGGTAGCAATAGCAGATTGTGATGGAGGAAAGAAATGTGGAAATGTTGAAAGCGTTGTTCCATGTTATCTTGAGCAGCCCTCAAATGAAGAATTTGATCAATGATCTAATTTGGTGTAATCTTCATGTTCTCAAGCCTAATGTTTATATTCCCAACCATTGAATGTAAGTTATTCATTTGTGCCATAAGAACTTGTAAAACTCTTTGAGTATCAAAAGGTGGACTAGAGGGACTTTCTTGATGATCATCATTATCCTCATGTTTGTCTTCTTGCTCAAGTGCAATCTCATACTTTCTAATCCATACACCATTTGCCTTTTATATATATCATCTACTATGAAGCGTATGTATCCCTAGAACACTACAAGGTTTATTTGAAACAATCTCACAATCACTTCTAATATTGATACCTAATTTTTCAAGTAGGTTGCTAATTGTTATCCCATAAACCAATGTGTATTCCCTATGTTGAACTAACCTCATCATATCATTAAATATAAAGTGCATGAGGTTGGATAGTTCTCTATGTTCGATTTTATACATCCACCAATAATCGTGTTTCCAAATGATGTTGTATTAGGTTCCAATGGGTGCTAACATATGGGTAACAATAAGGTGTAACAACCTATTTTGCATTGACAACCTAGAGGCTTTAATGGGGGACAACCATCATGGAATCATCTCTAAAAAGATCTTGTGCTAAGCCAACTACATTGCATCTAGTGTTTGTGTCTCCCTTATCCTTCTATCATGAAAGCTTCAGCCAAAAGTTGTTTATTCACAATAATTTCTCGTTCCATCACATAAGTACTAAATATATCAACATAAAATCTATTACCATGACCATCAACTTCAATACAAGTAGCATTGCTATAAAATACCTGAACTAAGTTCTTAAATACACTTCCTTCCATGCTCAAATAATCAATCCATCCAAATTCCTCAAAAGCACTAATATATGGGAATTCAATTTAACATCAAAAGTCAAGATTAATTACTGATAATTCTATTTTTTTATAGAATTATCAAATACTTATTTCATTAATTATATAACCTAATTGATCATTTTTTGCTTGATTATCTACCTAATTTTCTATGTGTCTCATGTGTAGGTAAATTTGCCTGCACCTTGTGTACAAAACAAGCAAAGGTCGAACCTTGCAGAGAATTTTGCCAAGGCACTATAAGAGTTGCCAATAAGAAGTAGGAGCTGAGGTGAGCTGAATTCCATGAGGAGAAGAAGCCATGAAGAAGTTGAGAAGCTACCAAGACATGCCAAAGAAGTGTCCAAGCCGAGAGTTACACCATTAGTGCATGTGTGAGCTTTTTAAGCTGACTTGCAAGATGAAAAAGCTGACTTGAGGAGCTTCCAGCTGACTTTGGGAGCTTAAATGAGGAAAAAAGCCAACCACCAAGCCATGGAACAAATTGATTTTGGGAGAACATGAATCGGCAAAAAATGTCACAAGAGAGAGGGGAACCATCAACGCTACTAGACAATTTTGGACCACATGGAAAATAACAGCTTCTGGAATTCTTTCTTGCAAATGGGTTACACGAAATTGAAGGGGCTTGAAGCTGGGAAAATTCAGAGGATGGCAAGGATAAAAGGTGGCTTTTTAGTGGAAAATGATTCGAGAAGCACATGGGCTCATACAAGGTGGCACAAGTGCACGAAGGACAAATTAGCACCAATCTGCCAGCACACTACCAGGTTCAGTTTTTGGAGTAATTCAGCCTCAAAATGGCTCATTTAAATAAGGGACAAAGCTGCCAACATGTATCCTAGGTGGAGGCATAAAAGTTCCCCTTTGGTCCAACTCAACATGCAAAACATGGTGGAGGAATTGGCTTGCAAAAGTCATGGTTTTTACTCTGCCAACAGGAGAAAAAATTTTGGGACCAGCTGAAATTTTGGAGGGGCATGATTGAGCAATAAGGACCCTTGATTAGTTGAATGAAGACCTAGGCTAGGGCTTTATATAAAATATTTTTAGGAAGAGAAAAGGAAACCGCAACTCTCTTGTAGTCTTTTTAATTGCATTTTTCTGTCTTCCATTTCAATATATGACGCCATAAGCAAGCAGCAACCTTGCTGACTTTGCCTTGGTGTCTTGGCTCCAATTAAATGTCATTTTTATTTCATTTTTCTAGCACTAGTACCTTGTTCATCATTTAAGCTTTGTTATTTACATTTTCATCAAAGCAACTTCGGTTTTTGCCATTTAAATTTCTAGCAATATTTTCTTTATTTTCTAACTTTATTCTACTGTTTTTTGAGCTTGTTCTTTGTTGAGAATGATAACTTTTGATAACTGGATAGATTCTTATTTATCAATGGGCGTCAAAGGGCTTGACTCTTGTAGGCTTTAGATTTACTTTGCCATTTCTGTTTCTGTTGGTTGCATTTTTGCCCAAATTTTTGTTACATGCTTCCTTTTTGTTTCGATTGATGTTTATTTCTTGTTTTTATGCTTTTGAGATGGTACGAATAATGTTTGGTTTATGTTGGTTACATGTTTGATAATATTTCACACTGTAAAAATTTATTAACAAGTTAATTATTAATAAAAAAAATCCACTTATTTATATTTTATAGTTATACTTTAAAAATATTGTAATAATAAATATTTTAAAAAATATTTATTTATGTGAATGGCACGTGATCATGTACTAGGAATAAATAAATTAATAAATAAAAATTTTAAACAATGTTTTAGGGTAATAATCTTAAAATTTGCTGCTAAGTTTTCCCTATTTCATAAAGCTCCTAAGAAAAAAAAAAAGAAAATTAATTTTGGGGTTAAAACTTAAAATAACTTTTGATATCATTTTCAAAATTTTCATGATAATTTAATCATGGTATTAATCTTATTTTTGGGATAATCTTATTCCTCATCATTTTAAATTATTTTATTTGATTAACAATCAATAATTTTTAATAATTGAAGGTTACTAGTTTGATATTAGTAAAGATTAAATATTATTTCTTAAAGTACTAAAATAACCATACATATAATAATAGTTATATAAGTTAATAATTTTAATGTTATCTAAAATTGATAATTTACAAAATATTGGTGATATTTTTTACTTCATAATAAAGTATAATTAAATTAATAAATTAACAAATATATTTATTAATAGCTAAAATAATTTTTATAATTTTAAATTTTAAATTATGTAAAAAAAATATGAATTAGAAAATAAAAGTAAACCTATTAAAATAATAACAAAAAAGTATATCGTATATATAAACATTAAAAAATAAAAAGCATGCAATTTATTTTTTAATTTGTTATAATGAATTTATTAATTTGAAAATATAAAAATTTATAACATAAAATAATTACAATTTTGAGAGAAAACAAATGTTTTATTCATATATTAAAAAGGTAATATTGATTATAATTAATTTTACATATCATTTCACTTTACAATAAAATTTTCTCTCATTTTTTGTTAAGAACTAAATCACTTAAAAAGTTAGTGATTTAATCATTATCATGATCCAAGATCATTGTCATAAACAGATGATAATAAGAGTTAGAAATGCCCTTGGCTCCTAAAAATTTTATAAACTACACAGTAAATATGTATGTATGTATATATATATATATATATATATATATAATATAGTAACTTGCGTGATGCTACGATTTAACATTTTATTATCTAATATATACTGCAACAGTAAAATATATATTTTAAAAGGTAAAATAAATATAAACATTCTTTTGACATATTTCAAATATCTCATAGATTTTAAAGGTAAAAAAGTCATCTTAGCTAAATTATGAATTAATCCACAGTCCCAAATAAAATTTCTTACTTATTTCATCTTTAAAAAATAAAAGAAATTAAAAAAAAAAAAAAACAAAGTTACTAATAAGTTATTGTGATTTATTTCATATTTTTTTCATTAAAATCTTTACTATTGAATCAAAATTATAATGCAATGATAATAATATAATAAAAATATAGTTTTTATATTTGAAAAAAATATAAAAAATACCTACATTGTAGAAAAGTTTGCAAATAATATGAATGAAAAATAAGTGATTAGATGATTATTAAATAAATTTTACATTTGTTGATTCCTTCTAAAATAATGGCTTTTTTTTGTTCAAGTGGAATTTTCAAATCGAGGAAAGATTGTTTTGTTTCTAGGTTTCAACAAAAAAGAAGAAAAATTTTTAAAAAAATGCAAGAAACAAAATAGAATTTGGGAGAAGAATGAGATAAAGAGTTATGACCTAAAATTTGACAATCAATATCCATTTAAGAGATCACTTTTATGGATGAATGTACTCATTAAACCTACCTTTCAATATAGAGAATGAATTTTTTTTAAAATTAAGTGAAAAAATATTTACACTTACAATCAAATGTAAGATGATTGTTTTTTTTTTTTTTTTTTTGAGAATGACAATCAAAAGCAATAAATAGGTAATAATGAGTAGAGGAGACAATTGGTTATTTATATGAAAATTTTAAATAGTGCAAATTCATCTCATTCCAAGTTATAAATAAAATCCATTGTCTCATGAATAAGGAAATAAAATAATTTTTTTTTGAAATGAATGAAAGAGGAATACAGATACTAAAAAGGCAGTAGATAAAAAATGAAAGATGAAGCATTCTTGACTCTAAATCCTAAGAGATGAAAAACATAAAAGATGGATAATTAAGTTTGAATGATTTGGTAACTTAAAATGAATATATGACAACTTAATGATCCTACATCACAAATGAATGTTGCATATATGGCAGTCCATATGTCACAATTCTAAGCAACAGAAGATGAAAATATTTGTATGTTAGATATATAAATATATATATATGTATATATATATATATGTATATATACATGTATAAAAATGGATCAATTACATCATGTAAAACTAAAAAAGTTTTATATATTTTTTCTACCATTGATTTTAATGGATTTAAAGGATGAGATAAATAAATAAATAATAAAAAAATAGTTTAATTCATTCCCAAGATATATTGAAATCAATTATTAAAAAATATATATAGTTTTTTTTTTAGTTTTATACTGTGTAAGTTGATCTTTCTTCTATATATATATATATATATATATTAAATAGATTTAAATTTGTCCCTTTAAATTAAAATTGTGAATTTTAAGTATTTTTTATTTAATTCTATAATTTATTGCAATTTAAGGAAGCTAAAATTAAATTACATTTTTGTCTATTTATTGTGTCAAATCGTTGTTCATAAACTTTTTAAATTAATAGGCTTATCGGATGGGTAAACCAAATTGGGGAACGATAAGTTATATTAAAAAAGTTTTAATGTTTTTATATATATTTTTTAATAATTAATTTTAATAGATTTAAGAAATGAGATTATTATTTTTTTATGTTTTATTTGTCTTTCTCACCCCTTGAATCTATTAAAATTAATAATTAAAAATATATACAATTTTTTAATTTTACACTAGTGTGTATTAATCTCTTCCCAAATTACTAAATTTAATAAAAGCCAACTTAATTTTATAATTTTTTCAACTATCAAGTCTCAACCAAGTACGAAACATGTTCTTATTTTTTCTTTTGACCGACTTCGATTTCTTTTTTCATGTAATTCTCCCCTTTCAATATTATCCTAGATCTTTTTCTTATTGTCATGTAATTTTTTAATGGAAAAGTAAAATTGAAACCATATTATAAAAGACTAAAAAACATCTTAATTTCTAATTTAAAAGTTTCAACTTTGCTTTTTAATAATGTATTTTATCTTCTTGTTTTGATAAAAATATATTATTTAATAATTGATTTATTTATACGTACGTGTGTATATATATATATATATATATTACAAACATCGCTCACAGTATTAAGTAAAATTACTATTTATTAGATGTGTTTTACTTTTTTATGAAAAATTATGATACGTATAGTATTAATTGACCCTTTTAATATCAAATGTGAAAATTTGTCATTGACTACTACCATATAAAATGATCAAATATATATTATAATCTAATCAGTATATATAACTCATCGTAATTTTTAAATTAAATGATCACCATGTGTCAAACCTCACCTAAAAATTTCCCTTCTATACTCGTACATGTCCAAATTCGGAGCGTGCTCCATTGAAAAAGAGAAGGGTCAAGTAGAAGTTGACGGTTGGGGAACCAAACAAAAGGCCAGTTTAACGGCGCCAGCGGTTCAGCCTCCGCTCTCCACTAATAATTCTTGGGTTTTTTTTTTTTTTTTTTCAGTACTAATAATCATCAATACTTCAATACTATATAATTAAAACAATGTCCTAAGGATTGTTTGTCTAGCTTTTGGCAACTAGTATGAGAAAAGATTTTCTCTGTTATCTAATAATCAGTAAAAATTTCTACTATTTAATATAAAGGTCATTAAATCAATGATTAAAATTTAATGATTTTAAATTGAATATAAATATAAATAAAACTTAATTCAAAACGTAAAATTGATTTAAATAAATATTAATTACAAATTTAGTTGGTGTTACATTTATCATTCTTAGATAAAGTATTAGAAATTTTTACTAATTTTTAAGTAGTAGAGAAGATTATTTTACTTGTAATTGGTTTTATTTGTTTACTAACTTGCTACTTGTGCAATGCATGGATTATTTTTATTTTTTAAATTTAAATAAAAATAAAAATTAATATTATTAAATTATTAACATATTCAAAAAATATATATAATATATAAATAATATAATTAAAATAGCAAATCATAATAGAAATAAAAATTTTAATTAACAAATTAATAAACTTTAAAATATATGATAAACAATATTGGGGGAAGAAAAAACATCCAAAGATATTGTAAAAAATATTATTAATTATGCCAACAAAATATGAAAATAAAAACTAAAAGTCTTATCACTTCAAATGAACTTTATTCAGTTTGCATATCTCTAGCTTCCTTTATCATTTTTGTATACCTACAAATTTATGTAATTTTAAGATAAATTTTATTTATTTAAGATAAATAATGATTTTAAATATTTAAATAATATACATGATAACTTACTCCCGTGTACATATTTTTTTTGTAGGAGTTTCAATAATATCATAATTTTCAGCATCTATATAATTTTTCAAATATTTGTCTCTTTCAATTGTTTTGAGGTTGACATCTGATACAAAATTACGTTCTTATAAAAACTAAAATGAAATAGTTTTAAATTTTGAATAATAGTATTAAATTATAAACAATTATTTAAGAAAATTATTGGCAAAAGGTTTTAATGAAATGTATTAAACTACTTATTTTTTGTATTTTTTCAAGTAAATACCGATTTTTCTCTACATAAAGTATCTCATGAATATGTGTAACAGTCAATCTTGAACTTTCATGAAAAAGGTTGTAATCATTGAGTTCTACTTCAAAAATATATGAACGGCCTATCAACTCTTCCGATATTTTTTCCACTTTGGCATCTCCATCTTCCTATGATTGAGTTTTATATAAATTTAATTAAATAGCATTGATATTCATACAAATTTGAAAAATTATTTTGAATATGATATAACCTTATTTTTCATTTGAAACAATTGTTTAACTGTATACTTTAGAATTCAATTAGCTTTTCCATTAAAAAAGACAAATGGTGCATTATCAAACTCATCTGATACATTGACAATTAACTTGTACTTACGATGAAATATTAATAATAATCGAACTTACCTTCAATTGAAAAAAATGAAAAAAAAAAAAAGTAAATATCAAAACAATTATGTTTTAAAAGTTACTTATTTAAAAATATCTCAATGAATTTTACTTAAATTGACATATAATGATGATGGAATTTAATGATACCTTATAACTGGAAGTTAGGTTTGATGTACACAATCCTTGCAAGCATAACCTCCGTCAACTTCTAACACTTTTTTTCTATGCATTACACATGACAAATAGTACCATCCATACCTCATGTCGATTTGCATTATAATACCTCGACAGGTGAACTTTCTCTCCTATTGGTCATTAAAATAAGAAGTATTTTTCTTAATTACAATATATATTTAAATTGAAATATATTTAACTAAAGTCTATAGTTCTTACCTTGCTTGAATGGTTATTCATGACATGATAAATATCAGTTATCGATCTCATATTTGCAAATAACATTTCTTTGGAAGATAAGACTTCTTTTATTGGTGTCAAATACTCTTGGACTTGAGAATCACCAACAATTTGACTGTTTTTGCATCAGAAATTATAAATATATATGTTGTAAAAAGCATTATATCCTTTTTATGCTTCAATATTTTTTTTAATAAGTTTATATCTACTATTGATAAATATGTAAGTACCCATTTAGAATTATAGCAGCTTTAAGTATATCCAAATTCTTGTATATCTTTGTTGTTGATGTAAATGATAAATTGTATTAACCTAAATTAAATATTCAATATAAGATACATTGTTTAAATAATTGGGATTAAAACTAACTTAATTAAAATATATTTTTTTTTACTTACCTTTAAATTGTTTGACAACAATGGATGTCACAACCAATATGATAGTTTCATTATTGCTTGCTAAAATACTGTCATCAAGTTGATATACAACTCCACCCCAAAGATTAATTTCCATTGAGTTTCCACCATGAGAAAAAAATCAAAATAGTTAGTTAAACAATTAATTTCATATATGCATTATCTAATTAAGTATTTCTCAATGTATACCTTGCATTTTTTATTTCTAATATCCTTTTATTTACTTTTTTACCTCGAACATCTTGATTCATGAATGAAGTTATCTTAATGAAGTTATCTTGCTCAATTTTCCATTAACATCTTAAGAATCAAATAGTTTCAATGCATAATTAGTCAAATTAATATAAAATGCAAAATTAAAAAGAATTATATAAAGTTGAAGTTAATGAACCTATCAATTATGTTTTATCATGATAACGTGATTGAAGAGCAGATAAAAAGTACACAAAAAAGTCAATAATATTTAAAGTTTATACATTGAGAAAGTTCATGGAATTTTGTTAAGGTATTATATTCTGTTGATAATATTTGCGCATACTGACCATTACAGTATGGAAACCATGAAGGTGTAGGGTCTGATGTACTTTTTCAGCATCCCCTAGGTGTTTTTTGTGCAAAGGATGCTCATATTTATATTGCAGATAGTTACAACAACAAGGCAGATCCCCGCTTTTATTCTTTCGTGAATGCTAATTATTTCATTCATTCAAAATCATGCTTGAACTTCTAGATATGTTACCACATAGAAATCATGATTCATTATTCTAAGGTTATTGTCCATTTTTTTTAGAATTAAAGAATCACTGTTGAAATCCAGTGTTAACTTATGCTTATTATTTTAGTATTTAAAACTTTACATGCCTTGTAAAAGCTGTGAAAATGCTCTACATAATTGCACAATTTAAAGCTTAGAAAGAAAGTACCGATGCTTCACTTGTTTGAGTAGTAATTATGCTACATGTAAAGCCTTCTAGAACAAAGGCTTCTTGGCTTGCAGATGAACTATGGATTTCCTTTTATCCTGATCATGTCCTCAAAATGTTTACTTTTTCAGCATATAGGAAACATGAGGATTATGCAGCATAATAAGCTTGTTTAACGAACTTAAGAGAGTCAAATCCCTATTTGTTTCTCATAAGAGGTTACGCAAAAATTCTTCAATCGTATTTAGACAATTTTTGAAATCTGCAAGGGTAGCATTTAATGAGATTTAAAAGACATTGACACTGACTAATTTTTTCAATGCCCCATTAATATATTATCAGGATAATTAAACCCAAAACTGCAAAAATTATCAATGTTATTCAACAGACATACTACAAGACCATAAATGGAAAGTTATACTCCTGAACTGCAAGGAGAGCAGATTGATGTTAAGCTTTATTCATAATTTCCTACATAAAACCATCACTGTTCCATGGTTGCCACATTGTAGGCAATCCACAGCTTTAGGAGTTGAAAGTCAACAGTAAACAGGGTTCAAACGATGGTAAAAAAAAAAAAAAAGATTAGACTAAACCCAATAATCATACAAAGAACATATAGCTAGAAACAAAAAGGATACATACCGAGGAAATGATATTGGATACAGAAACCTAAAAATAGGAGTTGGACCAAGGTACTTAAGATGATCAGAAGAATTTTTAGTCCCTTCATGGTGTCCATTGTTTTTCCTATCTGAACAGTCCCACTCTCGATCTAAGAAGAATCAGGAGCTGACAGGGTCTCAAAGGGTAAAGCATCTTGCAATTGACGCCACTGCTTTTTACCCTGGTCTACCCTGCCTCCAACATCAGTGTTGGAAACCAGCTTTTCAATCTCAGGTTTCCCGTCCCTCCTAGACCTCTTAGGACTAAACAAAAACAACAACAAAATATGATTACGATTATCACACTCTATCATTGAAAATTTTAAACAATATTGAAGACCCAATTGAATACATTGAGATAATCTTACAATTCAAGGCCACATTTGGTGTCTAATAAAACGTTGGAAAATAGTAGAGAGAAGTAAAGAGAAGGGATTAACAGGGTTACTGGTCAAACCTTGAACAGTGCCGTTTGGAGTCAAAATCTTGACCCTCTCAATGCGACATTGCCCGAGCTTTACAACTTTGGAAGAGCCAAAATTTCTAGGGCTGCTTTGCTTTCAATTGGATAGATCCTAGTGGATGGGTAGGGTTTTGTTCTGATAGAATCCCATTTCTTTTTAATCCTACAACTTAAATTATATCATTTCATTTTCACCGTTCGATTACTTTTCAAGGCTTATCAAGGCTTCAAACAATAATATATATATATATATATATATATTTATTTAAGCAGCTCATGAGTAACATGATTAAAGTTTATTACTTATTTAACATGAAAAACATAAATTTTATTTTTATTTTTTTGGCATAATGAAACATATAAAATATTTTTTTATAGGTACATGCATGAGAGAAACATATATAATACATATTTAGATTAATTGTCCCCAAATTTAGATGCATTAATATTTTACAGTTTTATTTAAGTTTGTTATAGTAATTAAATGCTCACGTTAATTGTAGATAAATTAAAAAAGACAAATTACATTAAAATTGATTTTAAATTAAAATAAAGTGATATACAGTATAAAAGAATTTTATTAGAATTTAAATTGATTTTTGATTAAATTTAAAAATTTTAGATAATTTAGTAATTTTTAAAATATATTTTTTATAAATAATTTAAAATTAATAAATATCATATGTGTGATCATAATGAGAAGTTTTAAGAATTATCTTACGTGTTAAAAAAAAAAAACCATCTACGTAAGCATCCACGTCAACAATTATTATTTGGTAACTATGTATGTTATAATATAATATATATGATTAGTTTTCGGATTTCATTATTTGCCATTTGTCAAGATTTGTTTGGTTGATTTTGTTAAATGATTATTAATTATTAATAATTAAGGGTTTGATCCTCAACTATCTTGTGGATTTCACTCATTTCTTTTCAAAAAATGAGCTAAAGAGTAATATTGATTATAAAAAAAAGGTGAGTATTATATGGTTTTACTCATTTGGTTGAAAATACAAGCCAAGTAAAGGATATATATATTAGGGTCAACATTTATTATAGATTTTAATAGAATTTTTAGTAACTTATTATTATACATTTCTATTAATAAAAATTAGTTATTAATTGCAATCTAATTTTTAATTTATAGATTTAAATTTATAATTCATATATAATGCAATAATTAGTAGTAAACTAGCCTCTAACATGTATTTAAATTTAACAAATAACTTTATGAAATGTGGTTCAAATTTTCAAATTTATAAAAAGGTGGTTTAATTATTTAACTTTTTAGGCCCAATTGTTGAGTTCATTTACCTTACATATTTGGTAAAGCTTTAAACCCAAATCCAAGTTCAAAAAGTATTTTTTTTATTTGTGATGCATAATTTCTAATCATTATTTTTTTCATTTTATTATGTTGGTTAATTTAAAAACAATGATGTTAGTATGATCTTTAAATAAATAAATATAAAAATAAAATAATGATAAAAAATTATTGTTTAAAAATCCTTCATTGTTGATTTTTTTTTTCACTTTGATTAAAAAGAATTAAAAAATGTTAAATTAATACTCATTTGATTGCAAGTTATTTTAATAGAATCACTAGAGATTCATTTGCTTAAACATGTATATATCTATTACATAATATTAAAGTTATCCCTTCTCTCAATTGAAGGAACCATCGATGTAATAAAAAATTTAAGGGTAAAGAGGTAAAGAAAGGTAGAATGTCTTGGAGTTTCTTGGAAGCTTCACAATGAAAAAAAATAAAGAAAGACAAAAAAAGAGAATGAGAATAAAGTAGAATGTTTTAAAGCCTTTTGGATATTATTACAAAAATCAACTTATAAAAACTTTTTCAGAATTTCTCCAAAAGCTTGAAGCAAGAAGTTTTTCCAAAAGGTTATGAAGGGTTGGGGAAAAACAAAGAAAAAAATTGCTGTCATTCATCAATGATCCATGCTTACATGTAATGATTCTTTTTCAGTTCCTTCTGGTAACAATAGCAAGTATGTTAAGGCTCCTTCCAAATCCAATGTGAGTATGACAAATTATTAATTGCAAAGTCTATATTCTTTAGCTTTTGGGTAGAAAAAAAGTTGATTTATTTTAAGACCATTTTTTGTTAATTTTTGGAAGAGAAATAGGAATGGTGGTCGTGAATCATTGCAATGCACAAAATTGTTACAACTCAACCTATAAGCCAAAAAGTTGATAAAAAGTCCTAGGTTAAAAATCTCACCAATTCGACCAGCAATGCAAAGGTTGGATATAATTATAAATAGCATTAAGAATAGAATAAAGAGATGGGAGATGGAGATAAAGATCAACAATGGATTCCAACGCAGATTTCTAGATTGCCCACCCAGGTTAGTTTATTCTTTTCTATTCTTATTTAATTAATTGATTTCTTCAATCTTCATTATGTAGATTTTAAATTTCAACTTGATTTCCCTCTTATTATTAATTTTAGTTACCAACTCAATGTGATTGAGAATTGATGACATTAAGTTGGTAATAATCAATGCCATAAATACTACCAAGTAGTGGATTAGAACTCATATTCTACCATAGCTTATAAAAGCGATAGCATAATTAGTTAATCACCCATAGGTTTTACTATTTACTTTACCATTAGGATAGTTTTCCTCTTTTTGTTCTCTGTATTTTAGTTATTTTAATTTATAAGTTTCATAAGTTTGATATTTTATTGGCCTAGAATGCAAACTCTATGTTTTATGTCATTTTTCTTTCTTTAAAAATGAATTATATATTTTTGACTGTAGAAAAAGAATTTAATTTTGTTGATTTTGTTCAAACTTGGTTTAATGACCACGATTTGTGGCCATTTTTTTTTTGTTGGGAGAGGCCACTATTGTATGCTAAGCACAATAGTTTGGCAATTTTGAGAAGATTTGATTATTATTGGTGGCATATGTGAATAGATTGTTTCCTCTTGTTATCTTATAGAAAGATGTTTTCCTAATATGTTTAAATGTAATGCATACAATAATATATATTTTCAACAGATATGGTCAGGTATCAATTGCTAATTTATATTGGAGGTCAACTTTATATTTTGTCTGAAAACTTTAATTTGTTACTAGGCACGTTCCATACAAGCACTAGCAAAAGGAACTTTAAAAATCTAAGGCAAGATAGTGATGATAATGAAACAAAACCAAAAGTGATGAAGAGAGGTAAACCTCCAACCAAAAATTTCAAGAAACCACTAGGCAAGTCTTCTTTTGAGTGTGCTACATCAGAATTTCCTTAGATACCACCCCTGTTACGGGGTAGATAACACCACATGGTCCAACCATGATATAAAGAATGGATCTCTTACTTTTGACAAGTCTAATTTTATAGATTCATTTGGAAAATTTTATGTTTCTTGCAATAATGTTTTTTGCTAGTTTACTAAAATAAAATTTGGCAAAAATGATGAAGGTACGATCAAAATACTTTAGAACTTTATCTTTCTCAGGTTGTTTCTCCTAAAGTTCTCATTAGTTTTCACACATCTTATATGTCTACTATTTTATAAGAAGTCAATGAAACATTTGTCTTTTCTTGCAGGTTTTATGTTAAAAATGTCATATGATGATGCATGAAAATAGACAATTTGTATTGGATAAGAATAAACGTAACACTTATAATCTATTTCATCCATTAGTTACCACATAGAAGACATTTGTTTTGACCATTTTTAATAAAAAGAGAAAGTAGCTATTAGCTGTACATATCATATATATGATGTATGATGATCTTTAAATTTTATTGAGGAGTATATTGAAGCTTTTTACTGCAATAAGTTATGTTCATAACCATTGGTGGTGGTTCAATTTTGAAACATCAATGATTAAATAAGACTTTATAATATGTCTAGGCCATATAATTTCATATTAACATGGTAATATGGATATGTTACTTATTTTTCCTCCTTAAGTGGCAGAAAATATGTGTTTTTGTGTGTTTGTTAGGGTCTGAGGGAATCTTAAACAATAATAACGAAAGAAGTCAAGTTGTGGACTACATAATTAACACTTTTCAATTACATCAATTGTTTAGCTTGGAATTTTTTCACTAAGGATTGGGAAATTGTATTTACACTATTCATAATTGCCCATAGCATGTGCTATTCCATTTTATTTTTCTGTGATTATTTTACAGGTATATACATGGATTTCAATTGATTGAGTAAAATTTTAAGTACTCTAAATATCTTTTGTCTTATTTTATTTTCTTATTGTAGGATGCATTTATTTTTAGATTGTTTCAAGCTTAAATTTTTGTCTTTTTCAATGTTTTCTGCTATTTAGATTATCAAAAAGTATTTGGGCATATTCTTGGTATGTATGATTTATAGGTATTCTTTTTGTTTCATTCAATTTATATAGAATGAAATTTGCCAAATATAGTTATGGATATATTTTATTTTGTTCATTAGTGGATATTTTAAAATCTGAATATTTTTTGCTGTAGACTACTTTTTGACAAAGATTTTTATCCAAATATTGCAACCAACGGTGAAATTTGTGCAATCCAAGTCTGTGATTATGACATGTATTCATTGTAAGTTCTATTAGAACCAAACCTTATTTTATATCAGTTTGTTTAATGAGAACTGCCTCCAGACTGTCAATTTCTTTTAGGAAATTAGCTTTGGATCTTTGGTTTGATATTTTTTGTTTTCTTTGATACTAAACTTTGTGATTGTAGTTAATTAGGTGTTTGTTAATTGAGTTATTCCAGAATCACCTCTAAATGAATAGGCTGACAAGATGTTACTTGAAAATTATGAGGAATGGTAAGCTAAGTACTTCCGTATATATGCTTAAAATATAATAATTTTGGTTTGCTTAACATCCAATATATGTAGATTATCATGGTAATTTTAGTTATTTTGCTTTCATTTTGTAGATTATCATGGAAATTTTTCATGTAATATGTTAGTTTGCATGTCTTTAATTATACCATCAACCTAAGTTTGAAAAGTATTAATTACTATTTAGGTTATTACATGTAAGGATTGATTTTTTATTTTTTATAATTCTACTTCTCCATACTTTGAGTAGTTTTTTGCTATATATGTACACTTTTGATCTAGGTATATTTCTTTCATTCTCCCATGTAGTTTACCTATTAAAATCTATCAATGAAGTATTGTATTTTTGCTAAGAAAAAAATATGATTATACTCTATCATGCACAACTATATTTGTTTTCCAAAATTTTTTTTTACAGTTTAACTTTAATATGGTGATCTTATAAACAAAAACAAAATTGGGATTTTGATATAATTTTATATGCTTATAGGTCCAAAGATCTAAAATATAACTTATAATATGTTATGAATGCTTGCCTTTTTAAATGGAATTAGTATTGCAATGATGAACTAATAGTTTATGGATTTGGTAAAAAGCTTTTGGAGGAACTTGCTTATACCTTGAGACATTCAAAGCTACTATGTACATTGCCTAGGCTTTTTTATGTAGACAAGAATGTCGTTTGCCTTTTTGTCTTTTATATTGGATCATTACTATGGTTTCAAGTTTAGATAATTTCTATGGCTTTAAAATTAAATTTTCTTCTACGTTGATTAATGCACTTTTAAAATTGATACTTTATTTTTTTTATTTTTCAAGTTAGTATTAAAACTTTTATTAGTGTTGCAGGTGGTGACATATATGAGTTCTTACTTTTTTTTTATGCGTAAGCAATTAATTTTTTTACAATATTGATAACTACATTTTTTTCAAAGTTACGTTTTCTTTTCTGCTTTTTGATACTTGCTACAGTGTGATATATGTTATTGGTTACCGTAGTGTATTTTTTATGGATTTTTTTTTATGTTCAAAATTTGTTTACAGCATAGTACAATATTTTTTCCCCTTTGAGGTTTCTTTGGCAATATAAATTGGTTGGAGCTATTAGTTTTCTTATTAACTATTAGGCATGAACTATCATTATAAATCAGCAATAACTAACACATTTTTTACAATGAGAATTTTAGTATATTTTAAGCATTCATGATTCATGCAACTAGATCTGATTGTCTTATATAATTATTATTTTCATTCATCATTATTCCAAGAGATTAATTAAGAAAAGCTATGATATAGTATGGAATAGAGATTAGGTGTGGCTTTTTTATAGAATTAAGGCAAGCCGTTTCTTTTTTTGGTCATAATGAGAAAGTTTAGTAAATTTTGAGCATTCATGATATCATGCAACTGGATCTAATTATCTTATATAATTATTATTTTCTTTCATCATTATTTCAAGAGATTAATTAAGAAAAGCTATGACATTATACAGAATAGAAATGAGGTATGGCTTTCCTCCAGAATTAAAATAAGTAGTTTTTTTTTAATCCTAAAGAGTTATTGGGTGCATAGAGCAAACAAAAATGTATATTATCTTTTGATACCATATAAATGCTTCATTTTTTTTAATGATATATGTCTTTATATATGTTATTTTTATTTTATTTTTATTCTTTATATTTTGTTGCTAGAGTTGGGAGCATGAATGGTTATTTTGGTATAATTTTTGCTATTTATTTGTCTTGAAAAAGCTTAAAAAATTATGTTTTGTAAATTTTTTTTAACTTCCTCTATTTTTTCTTTTTGGTTTTTTCTTCTGTAGATTGTTAACTCAGTTTTTAGCTAAAAAAGTTCTACAAATGCATTTTGTTTAAATCACTATGAAAAGGTATGCTTGAGATTTTAATTTTGCTTTATAACTTTGTATTCATACTATATTATTTAGACCACTTATGTTGCTATCTACTTACTCTTTTATGGTTAAATTCTTTCATTAGCCATATTAGCATTTTAAATAAGATGGATTTATTCTAAATTTTTCATTATCTGATTTAACAATCTTACTTTTGGGGTAGAAGCTCCAATATTTACAATAAAAATAATAAAGTATATACATTCATGTTCCACTCTCTTTTTAAAGTATATACATTCATGTATATATATTCCAAAAATATTTCTTTTTTCCCATCTCTTTGAATTTAAATAATATCATAAATATCAATATGCTAAGATCTCCTTAAAAATTTAAGGATTATTTAAATTATTAATACTTACATTTTTAATTGATAATAAATTATGATTAATAATGAACCATTATATTATTTTTTTTATATCCACTTACTTTAGTAACAAAGCACTTTCTTGATAAAATATTTGTTATATATTTTTAAAATAATTTTGCGACGTAATGTAGGTTCAAATATAGTATATATATTTATAAAACAACATATATGTATTTTATTAAAGTAAAATTTGTATAGAATATAATATTAAAGTAAGTCTTCAACTCAGATAAAAAAATAAAATTCATTTTTTTATTGTATGAAATCTAATATATATATATATATATATATATTATATTACAACATACAAAGTTACATGGTAAAAATTGCTTATGTGGATGCCTAGGTGAATAATCTCTTTTAATGACATATAAGATAGTACTTATATTATTTTATTTATCAAATAAAATTTTTTAATAAATTATTTAAATTGAATATTTTGGATAATTATTTAAATTGAAATCAAAATCTACATGAGATTGAAATTTTTACATAAAATTTGAATTCCAATATATTAAATCATAATTTATCTTTTCTTTTTAAATTTAATAACAATTCCAAATATATATACTTAATAAAAATATATTTTCTGTTAAATAATTTTATTTAATAAATTATTTAAATTCAAATCAAAATATATCGAATATTGAAAATTATTTAATAGATTATTTAAATTTAATACTTTTAGATAAGTTAATGAATTATTGATTAAAAAGCATGTATTTTTAAAGTAATAGGAGCTTACATTTTTATATGAAAATATGAGATATTTAAATGTTGAAAAAATAGTTAGATAAAAATATATTTTGTTTTGAAAACAAATATAATGTTTTATTTATGTTCTAATTCAAATATTTTTATATTATATATTTGGTTAATTTATTTGTTTCTCTTTAGTCCATAACTGTTTTTAATTTTGCTTAGATTGATTATGATTAACTTTTGTATTATATATTTTTTGTTTTATTCATTTCTTCAATGTTTTCATTCTTTGTTAATTTATTAGCATATTTACTCTTATTATTGTATATATTTAATCTTAACAATTTAAGATATAAACTTATATTCTCTATTTTTTTTTGTTATATTTTTTATTATTGAATTTTTTTTATCTATAATATAAGGGATGAGAAGAATGATGATTGCTATCATATCTAACCTACAAAAAATACTATCAATTATGTTAAAAATATTAAAAATTAAAAAATTTAAAAAATTTTTAAGCATAACATAAAGAATTATTGTTTCCCTTTTATCTAAAAATAACTTTATTTTGTTGACATATATATAAATAATTATTAGCCCAATATATTTGCATAATAATTACTTAAAGTATGTAAAAAATAAAAACTAATAAAAAGCAAATGGTTATAACCAAATTAATAATTATGATTTGTTGTTCAATCAAATATATATACACCAATCAATATTATGATAAAAATAATTATTAGTTTTAACTATTTAAATATTGATTCTTGATTTTTTATCAAATAAGAAAAAAATGATAACAAAATTTTTAGTATTTAACAAATGAATTGAAGAAAATATTTTTTAATGAAAAAATTATTTTTATAATTTTTGAAAATTCATAAAAATTTAGATTTATTTTAGATGAACATAATCATTTATAATATATTATATATAAATTATTATTTAATTGTAACTTAACATTTATAAATAAATACATGATTATATGTTAGATCAATAATTAAAAAATAAATTTAAAATTATGAAAAATTTAATTAAAAATTCCGTACATTATGCGGGTTTAAAAAGCTAGTTAAAATAATAACATCACGCATTACACTACCAAAAGAACAACTTTTTATTTTCTGGATCGCTACGTGTACGGTCCAGATTTAAAAACTCTTGCGTATCATAGATTCTCGTTCTTATAAAATTCTCCTCTCCTTCTACTTTTCTCATCGCTCCATCTTTTTAGCAGTTTTTGTTTTTAATTTTTAAAAAATTTTTCTCTCCCATCTATCCTCTCTCTCGAGTGAGATCTCAAGAAAAATAATTATATCTGTCACCGTCCTAAAACCTCAAAAATGGAACAGATCTGAGTTCAAATCTCGAAAAATAAGAATTTCCCTATTTAAATTGGTCAGATCTTAATTTATCGAGGTTAAGTATTCACTCTAGTCTAATTGCTTGCGAGATCTAGTTAAGAAAAATTCGTGGATTTTTTTTTTTTTTGGTTGTTAAGAGCTAGAGATTTGGATTGATTGTTATTTTCTGTGAAAAAGAAAAAGAAATTGGTATGTAAATATATGCTGCTTGTTGGATCTAATTGGATAGGGCTGAGTAAATTAAAGAAAAGAAAAAGGGAAACCCTAGATCAGATGGGAAAAGATGAAAACAAAGTGGAGGATGTTGAAGAAGGTGAGATTTCGGATTCAGCCTCAATAGAGGAAATCAGTGAGGAAGATTTTAACAAGCAAGAGGTTAAGATTTGGAAGGAATCGAAATCGTCGAAAGGAGGGGAAGCAAATTCGAATTCAAGAGTTTGGACGATGGAGGATCTGTGCAAGTACCCATCGGTTATTCGAGGGTACGCTTCGGGTTTGTATAATTTTGCTTGGGCACAAGCAGTTCAGAATAAACCTCTCAGTGATGTTTTTGTAAAGGAGTTTGAACAATCCCAACCTCAACAAGACGAGAACAACAACTCCAAGCGATCGTCACAGTCGTCTTCGTCTTCGTCTTCGTCTTCGGTGGCTTCTGTAAATAGCAAAGAGAAGGGTAGTAGTGGAAATTCAGCTGATAGAGTTGTGATTGATGATGATAGTGGGGATGAAATGGAAGAGGACAAGGTTGTGCATCTAGACAAGGAAGAAGGGGAGCTCGAAGAGGGGGAGATTGATTTGGATACGGAGCCTGTAAAAGAAAGGGTTTTGAGTGGTGAGGATGGTAGTGCTGCTAACCCGAATGAGTTGGAGAAGCGAGTTAACCTGATTCGGGAAGTACTGGAAGGGATTACGGTGATTGAAGCAGAGAAGTATGAATACTGCATTGAAAAGATCACCTATTTTTTACCTTGATGAGTAAGATGGCTCCGCTGAAATGATTTTTTTTTTCCAATTTTCTTTTTGTAGATCATTCGAGGAAGTTTGTTCTAGACTGCAGAATGCTATGGAGAGCTTACAAGGATTGGCATTTGAATGTACTGTTCCCACAAAGGAATCCCTTTCCCAGCTGGCGTTTGGAGCAGTTAATTCTGTAAGAAATCCAGGAGTTTTAATTGTAATAGTTGTTTTGCTCTGACGATTATATGAAAGTTTTGGTTAAATCATGAATGCTGATTACAAAATTGTAGAGTCTGACTTCTTTTCATTGCAGGCATTCGTTGCTCTGAACTCTAATTTAAAGGAACAGAATGCATCCATTTTATCAAGGTTTTTTATTTGGTTTTAATAGCTTTTCTTTATCAAAACTTTTTATGAAATCAATATGCTTATTTATCTCTTTGTTTTGCATTTTGGGAACAGGTTACTTTCTGTTATAAATGGTCATGATCCTCCTCTGTTCCCTTCTGACAAGATGAAAGAGGTGAGATTGGTGACTTATTAGTTTTGGACTATTAGCTTAACAAGATTGTTGTGTTTATGAAAATCTTAAAGATGTTGTCTGTCTTTACAGATAGAGGTCATGCTGCTCTCTCTGAATTCCCCTGCCAGAGCAATTGACACAGAGAAAGAGATAAAGATTGTTAATGAGAAGGATCCTGATGCTTTAGGTGAAAATATTGGTCAGGATTTGACTGTCACAAAGAAGTTGGCTTTTTCTGTCAATTCTGTGATTCATAATAAGCCAAATATGTTAACAGAAACTTTAAAGCCTGGTGTACCTAATTTTAGGAACAGAGGGGTTTCTCTCCCTCTGCTAGACCTTCACAAGGATCATGATGCTGACAGCCTTCCTTCGCCTACACGGGAAACAACACCATGTTTACCTGTATACAAGCCATTGACTATTGGAGATAGCATGGTTAAATCTGGATTTATAATGGCTAAGTGTTCTCATGATGCAGGAGGTAATAAATTGCACCCTTATGAAACGGATGCCCTCAAAGCCTTTTCTAACTATCAACAAAAATTTGGTCGAGGATCTTTCTTTTCAAGTGATAGACTTCCAAGCCCAACCCCTTCTGAAGAATCTGGTGGTGAGGGTGGTGACAATGGTGGGGGAGTTTCTAGTTCGTCTGGCATTGATAACTTTAAATCAAATCTTCCTGTTTTGGGCGATCAAATTGTTTCCTCACCAGCTCAAATTGATAGTGCCAGTTCCAGCATGCAAGGACAATTTACAACTCAAAATGTTACACCTGTGACTGTGAGTTCTGCATCTAATATGGTGTCGAAAGCCTCGGTAAAAAGCAGAGACCCAAGACTTCGGTTTGCCAACTCTGATGTGAGTGCTTTGGATCTAAACCAACAACCCTTGCATAATGCATCTAATGTGGCACCCGTTGGAGGAGTAACGGATTCAAGAAAGCAAAAGAGTGTGGAAGAACCTGTTTTGGATTGTCCTGCACTCAAAAGACAAAGAAATGAGTTAGAAAATTTTGGGGTTGTTAGGGATGTCCAAACCGTGTCTGGAAATGGTGGCTGGTTAGAGGACACTGATGTTAGTGGGTCTCAGATAGCAAACAGAAGCCAATCTGAAGAGAATTTGGATTCCAATTCCAGGAAAATGGATAATAATGGAGTAACTTGTTCAAGGACTGTAAGTGGTAGAACCAATATGACTGTTAACAGAAATGAGCAGGTGTCACTGACCAGTTTGAGTACCCCTATCTTGCCTGCTTTGTTGAAAGATATCGCAGTGAATCCTACCATGCTGATAAATATACTTAAGATGGGACAACAGCAAAGATTAGCATCTGAAGCCCAGCAGAAATCTCCTGATCCTTTAAAGAGTACATTGCATCAGCCAAACTCAAATCCAATTGTGGGAGTAGTTCCCCCTCCAAACATTGTTTCGTCTTCCTCTGCAAACATTGTTCCCTCTCCCTCTGTGAACATTGTTTCCACAAGCTCGTCTGGTACTTTGTCAAGACCTGCAGGAAATCTTCAGGTTCCCCCTCCGGTGAGCACTTCATTATATTATGTTTACCTTTAAAAATGTGGGAATCATACTTGTTTTAGGCATCTGCCTCTTCAGCAAGTCTCGTTTTCATGTTCCAGTGTTTCTACCAGATGAGGACAAATAAAAATTAATATTTATCTCGCTTTTCTTTTTTTAATCTTGATGTTTAACAATTGATGACTTTTCAGGATGAGTCTGGTAAAATTCGCATGAAGCCTCGTGATCCTCGCCGTGTTCTTCATGGGAATGCGCTTCAAAGGAGTGGTACCGTGGGACCTGATCAATTAAAAACAAATGGAACCACCCGTACATCTATCACCCAGAGAAGCAAGGACAATCTCAAAGCCCAAAAGCTGGAGAGTCTGACAGAATCTAAGCCAATGCAATCTCAGCTTGTTCAACCACCAGATATCACTCAGCAATTTACCAAAAATCTCAAAAATATTGCTGATATTATTTCTGTTTCACAACCATTGACTAGTCTGCCAGCAGTGACCCAGAATTTAGTCTCCCAACCAGTACAAATTAAGTCCGACTGCATGGATATGAAGACAGTAGTTTCTTATTCTGAAAATCAACGGACTCGGGCAGGTTCAGCAGCTGAAGTAGGTGCAACATGTCCTCCTTGTTCACAGAATACATGGGGAGATGTTGAACATCTTTTTGAAAGATATGATGACCAGCAAAAGGCAGCTATCCAGAGAGAAAGGGCAAGGAGGATAGAAGAGCAAAATAAAATGTTTGCTGCACGCAAACTCTGTCTTGTCTTGGATCTAGATCATACACTTCTTAATTCAGCCAAAGTGAGTTTTCGTCAATTAAGTCTCAACTTTTCTTTCTCTTTATTTTTTTATTTTTTTCCTTTTAAAAAAATTATCTGGTAAATTGTGCTTGTTTAAGCCACTTACTTTTCATCTTCTCAGTTTAATGAAGTAGACCCGGTGCATGAGGAGATCTTGAGAAAGAAAGAGGAACAAGATCGTGAAAAACCACAGAGACATCTCTTCCGTTTTCATCATATGGGAATGTGGACCAAATTGCGACCTGGAATCTGGAATTTCTTAGAGAAGGTGAGTCATTACTATTCTTCTTTGGCTTCACTACCTTTTGGGACTTTAGTTGTGACACTGATTTAAATCTCTCTCGTCATTTCAGGCTAGTAAGTTGTTTGAGCTGCATCTTTACACGATGGGGAACAAGCTCTATGCCACAGAGATGGCAAAAGTGCTTGATCCAAAAGGGGTTTTGTTTGCTGGACGAGTTATTTCTAGGGGTGATGATGGAGATCCCTTTGATGGTGATGAGAGGGTTCCCCGGGGTAAGGATCTTGAAGGGGTTCTGGGTATGGAATCGGCTGTGGTTATCATTGATGACTCTGTGAGAGTCTGGCCGCATAATAAACTTAACTTGATAGTTGTAGAGAGGTATACATTCCTTAATTGAATACTATTAAGTACTTTGATCCATGCTACTGTCTTGATCCTCATGTCTATCTAATCATATGTTCTACAGGTATACTTATTTTCCTTGTAGTAGGCGCCAATTTGGGCTTTTAGGTCCGTCTCTTCTTGAGATTGACCATGATGAGAGACCAGAAGATGGGACTTTGGCATCTTCATTGGCGGTGAGACGACCGTTTTGCAGCTTTTGCTTGATATCTTCATTTTTGAAAGAATATTATTTGTCTCACCCTTATTTTTGTTCAAATAGGTTGTTGACAGAATACATCAAAATTTCTTTTCACATCAGAATTTAGATGATGTGGATGTTAGAAATATCCTAGCCACGGAGCAACGGAAGATTTTGTCTGGTTGTCGTATTGTATTTAGTAGGGTATTTCCTGTAGGAGAAGCCAATCCTCACCTGCATCCATTGTGGCAGACAGCTGAGCAATTTGGAGCTGTGTGCACAAATCAGATAGATGAGCATGTCACACATGTGGTGGCCAACTCTCTTGGAACTGATAAGGTACCAATGCTTGTGATTCTTTCTTTCCGAAGTATTTCTGTTTTTACAATTGTTTAATTCATTTTTTAAAAAAATACTGCCATTTGAATCAACCTTCCTTGAATTGCTTAGTAGTCATATATGTACTTTCTGCGTGACAATTATTTGTAAATATATCTTTCCTTGTGCTTTTCTGGTAAACAAACTTTTGTCTTGTTGTATTTAGTGATGATAGAACGGGAAACTGAAGCTCATTGTTTATCAGCCGGGGGTTGCTTATTTGATCTCATTTCTTCAACTGAATTTAATTCATGATATTGTTTTGAACAGGTGAATTGGGCTCTATCTACTGGAAAATTTGTTGTTCACCCCGGCTGGTGAGATAGTCTATACTTCTCAATCTATTTGTATACTGTCAATTATTAGCTGTTTATACTTACATGCTTTTTGATTCTTTTTTTTTTTTTTTAACTATTTCTAAAAAAATACAGGGTGGAAGCATCAGCATTGCTTTATCGGAGGGCAAATGAGCTTGACTTTGCTATTAAACCCTAAATAATCACCTCTCTAATCATTCATGGTAAAACTAAGACCTGATAAAATCAAAGATTACACTTGAAAGTGGGAGATGGAACCATCAGGTAATTTTTGGAGTAGGTTGATGTTGGGGGTGTAGTGCGCTGCTTGATTTTCACTCAACGCATTATGTCCTGTCATTTTGTTTGGCAATTGCAACTTTCTCTTCAATTGCCAACCTGCCGAAAGGAGTTCCTTTGACCCGGTTTGATGAGTTCATAGAAAGATGGTTTGTGCCCTCAGCTCCAAACTTTCCTTCGTGGGTTTTTTAGGATTTGAAAAGATAAGTGAAGGAGGTGGTTGACCATAGTTAATCGGGCCGGTTTCACTAAGCTCAGCTCTTGCAGCAATAATAAAAATGCCAATGCTGATTGTGTAAAATGAAATGCAATTAAAAAAAAAAGTGCCAAGGCAGCCTCATCCAAGTTAATTGAATTTATAGGTACTCATCAATGCTAAAATAAATTAAAAGCAAATATGACTTGAAAGGAATGTTCGGTTGGTTACTATTTACTAATGCTAGTGTGCCCGGGCGAGGTTGATGGCAGCAAAGAGGTAAGTTCAGATTGATGGCTCATTGTCATTGAGCATCGATTTTTACGGCTACGTCAAGTTTTTGGGTGGGATGGGAATTAGGGGGCCGCTTGGTCTTGAGAATTCCAGGGGGTAGTGTGTGCAATTGTTCTGTGAATTTTGTTGTGTGCTGGTTGTTAATTTTCGTAATCCATAATTGGTCAGTGTCTGAACCAACAAAAAAAAAAGATGAGGGCATTATTTGTACTTTTGAACATGTTGGAGACGATTATGGCTTTGAGCACCTGGTAGAAAAGTTAATTTTAGAATAGAATGAAGACTGCAAATTAATAGAAGGAACGAAGAAGGGAAAAATCGGAAGTCAGATGCGTTTGGATGTGATCAGATCAGACTATTCCCTGCTCTTGAGAATTAAGGTTTCCCTTGGCTAAGGCCCTGCCACGTATGGAGACAGGCAATAGGTGAGATTTGGACACAAATAGTGAGGACCACGAAACTGGTAAACTAAGAAATACAGTGACGCATTGCTGTGAAGGGAATATTGGGTTTTATGTTGTTTTTGCTGCACGGGCATTGTGAGAGTCGTTTTCAAAGCATTCGGTTATTTAACATTGGAAAGGCAGGATGTTTTGAGGCAAAAGAAAAAGTAAACAACCACACAGAACAAAAAATGAGGGCTCTGTAGTCTTTACATTCACGTTAAAAAGGTATTGTTAATCTATATTAATTAACTAGCTTGTTACATGTGTAACAACATGGATTATTTTTATTTATTCAAATGTGTTTAGATATATAAATTAATATTATTTAATTTCTTAAATGTTCAATATATATATAAATTACAAATAACATAACTAAAATAGCAAAACATAATATAATTAAATTTTTAATTAAAAAATTTAAAAGATATAATAATATTTGAGAAAAATAAAATATTCAAAAAATTTATATATAAATAATATTATCGAGTATAGCAATAAAATATTAAATTAAAACTAAATATTTAATTACTTTAAATTAATTTTTTTTAATTTGTGTCACTTTCATATTGTGCAATTTTTTTATATACATGCAAATTTATATAATTTTAAAATAAATTTTATTTATTTTAAAAAAAATAATTTTAAATGTTTAAATAACGTGCATGATAATTTATTCACATTTATATTTTTGCATGAGTTTTAATAATATCTTGATCTTCAACATTGATAATATTTGTCAAATTAATTCTTATACTTGTTTTAAGTTTTATATTTGATGCAAAATTGTGTAAAAGTTGAAATGAAATAGTTTTAAATTTTAAGTAATAGTATTAAATTTTGAACAATTATTTTAAAAATTTGTTGTAAAAAGGTTTCAATGAGAAGATGTCATTTCTCATTAACATAATTTTATAATTGATTTTAAAGGTAAAAAATTTTGCTTTTACCTTTTACTACTTACGTTTTATTTTCAGAAATTAATAATAATATAAAAGAATTAAATTATAAAAAACTAATTTCAAATAAATAAACTTGAATTTACTTTTATATAAAACAATTATTTAGAATTAGTATTGCATTTTAGTCATTTGCTTTTATTTATAAATTAAAAAAAATAAAAGAAAAGCACAACAAAATCAACAATTAATAGTAAGCCTATATAGTCTTTTCTAAATAAATATATAAAACCAACAAACAATGATTAAATAATTAAATTAATATTTTTTACCTTCAATTGTCAAAATACGTCAAAAAAGTTATTATTGTGCTAAAACTTTTTTCTTCTTTCGCTCTAACATTTATAAATTGTAAAAAATTTTCTATAAGGTTCATCCGTACACTCTAAAACAAATAAAATATTCAAAGTTTCATAAAAAAATTCAAAAACAAAAAAAAAAGCATTGATTTTAAGTTTTTATCATGTGCATGCACAAATTATAAAAAATATAATAAAAATTGTGCATCTCATATAACAAAAAGTTATAAAAATATAATAAAAAGATTTGTGCTTTTCACAGGTTAAAAAAACTATTTCTTTACAAGCATAAAGGTTAAAAAATAGAAAAATAAAATTAACATTAAGAGTATAGTTAAAGAATAAATTATCTTCTAATGTATGTGTATTTTGATTTTTTTTAATTTAAAAATAATTAGATAAAAAAGAATTATTATAAAATCTCTAAAAATAAATATTATATTTGAAAACTTCAAATTTAAAATGACATATATTTAAATTATTAAGAAATCTATTTTATAATATCATTACATTTGAGATTTTTAGATTTGAAAAATATATATTTATATTATTAGAAAACCTATTTTAAAAGATAATATATCACTATATTTAAAAATTTTAAATTGAAAAAGATATATATTTAGATTATTTGAAAATATATTTTAAAAAATAATATATTTAAATTAGATTTTGTTGCTAGCAACTTAAAAATAATTGAATTGATCTTTTACTTAAATTTAAAAATTTTGATAATTAAATAATTTTTAAATATATATTTTATAAATATCTTAAAATTATGAAATATTTTACATGTCATTATAAAAAAAATTTAAGAATTTTCTTAGGAAAAGAGAAACCATCCACTTAAGTTTTGACGCAACAAATTTTATTAGTTTTCTATAAATGTTGTAATTGTTATAAATTTTCAAAATAAAGAATGGGAAATAATTTCATATTGAAAAAAGAACAAATAAGATAATCATTTAAATTAGAAGGAGCAAAAGTCCATTGTAATTAGACTTAAGTGGATAATGGACTATAGGCTTAGATTTTCAAGCTTGGTAGGTCTTGCATTAATTAAATAATTAATATTAATATTTAATTAATGACACAGGACACTTAGACACATGGTACTTACAGTGCAATAAATAAAATAATATTTTTTATTTTATATTTTTAAGTAATTCAGTGTATGATTAGTAAAGTTTGTCTAAAAAAAACAAACAGTTAAGTCTATCTAAAATAGATTGACAGATAAGAAAAAACAGTATGTATAAAATAAATAAATATGTCTATTCCAAATAGATAGTTTTTAATTATTAAAAACAAACGGTTTTTGTTTATTCCAAATAAACAGTTATGTTTGTAGAATAATAGACACTTAATTGGTTATATAAGCTTCTTTGGTTTTCTTAGAATATACATAAACAATTCTTAGAACTCTCTCTTTTCCTTCAATAAACTCTAGATTTTCTTTTATAAAGTTTTACTGCAAAAAACTTTATAGAAGTTTAATTATCTTGTAATACATTGGTGAATGTTCGGTGGATTGACTTCGCTAGTACAAAACGCAATCAATCTTTAGGCTTTATTCATCTTTGAGATCTATCGTCTGTAACTTTTTTATGCATTTACTAAATAAATAATACAGTGAAGGAGAATAAAATCTTAAGAAAAGTGATACTGTTACATACTTTGGAGTCTTTCATTAAAATTTCAGATTTATCATAAAACAAAATTTTCATATTTTCAATTTTTTTCACTAACATTAATATAATATCATATATGATTTATTGATTGAGGTTGACGTGATGAGTAGAATTAAAAAAAAAAAAAACCCTTGAAGTGACAAATCTAAAATTAATATGTATAAACAATATTCTAGTATTCTTTAAAAAATTATCCATTTCTCTTAAAAAGATGACATAACTTCTTCTCTTGATTAAAAAAAAAAAACCCCCACTGACAAATTGTATTTAGGATGAAAATGTCTTAGCAGATTTTTTTTTTTTTACTTTTCTTTTAACTTTCTATTGATTCTTAGATATGGAGAAGCTTTGTGTAGTGAAATATCTTTTAGTTAACGATTTAACGGTATAGTTTGAAGTTTTTGGTGGAATGAATTATCGAGGGACCGAAAATTTTCATGTCCATAGCAAAAACTTCTACTAACGGTTTTCCATAGAAGGTAGTCAAGGTACTAAAAATTTTGAAGATGCTCGAGTAACTTTTTTTGTTTAGAAAAGTAAACATTAATTGAAATGTAAGACTCAAAAATTTAGAATTAATTGACCACTGTATGTTTGTAAATTGTTTTGTTTCAATGCCAATGAAGCTTTTATTTTAGTAGTAAAAAAGATGTTTTAAAACTTTGAGTTTGATTTTAAAACTTTATTTTAAATTGTTTTGGATAATGTAAAACTTCAACTTTTATTGTATGTGGGTTTGATTGTTTAGTAATATTATAGTTTTTCAGTTTGTTATTCAATGATTGTAATTTAATTATAATATAATAATTTAGTTGACTATATAAATAAAATATTTGTTTATAATTATAACTTAAAAAATTTGTTTTTGCCAATAGAAAACATTTTCTTTTCAAACTTTTTTCTTTTAGTTTTTACTATTTTTATGTGTTACATTAAAAAGTAGTAAGCTAGCATTTGGTATCTTTTGTAATATCACCACGATAATGTAATAATTGAAGTGATCTTATTATCATGGTGATCATAACACTCGTAATTTGAAATCATTTCCTTTAATTAACAATCATTAATTTTTAGGAATTAAATATTACCGTATTTGGTATTATTAAAAATTAAAATTAATTTTGTTTAAAAGTACAAAAATAACCATGCATGTTATAATAGTTACACAAATTAATGATTTTAAGGTTGTTTAAAGATAATAATTTGTAAGATATTAATAATTTTTATTTATTTATAACAAAATATAATTAAATTATTAAATTAATAAATATATTTATTGATAGGTAAATTGATTTTTATAATATAAATTATGCAAAAAAAAATTGAATTAAAAAATAAAATCATTCTATTAAATTCATAATAAAAGAAAACAAAAAAATTATATTATACATAAAACATTAAAAAAATAAAAAAATAAAAATTATTTTTGAACTTGTTACAATGAGTATTAAGCTGAATATATACAATTTTATAATATAAAATAATTACAATTTCAAGGTGCAATACATTTTTAATTCACATATTAAATGGATAAAATTAATTATTATTAATTTAACATATCACTTTAATTTAATGAAAAAAGTTTCTTATCGTTTTGTATGAGAATTACATCACTCTCTAATTTAGCGATTTGGTAATTAAGTGTTTATCAAATTCAATGATAATCACCATAATTTTTAGAGTAATAACTTTGTATCAAATATTACCTAAAGGTGTATTTGATATGTCACCACTGTAGTTATTTTTTCGCCAGCTTACAAGAAATTTTAAAGAATTATATATCCTTTTTATCATCAAAAGAATTATGCAGATATCTTATATATGATCGTGAATGAAGATCCTAAAGACTTTTCAAATTCTAAATTACGCACGTAAGGTGTTATTTGATAATTACACATTGAATCCTAAAAGGAGATCAGTATGAAAATTACAAGTTCAAATTTTCGCTTAACATGTAGACATTCCCAAATCAACTTCTATTAAATTAACTTCGTGAAAAAAATAGAATTAATTATTTTTTAGCTTTAACCAACGTTTTATCTTCATTAGCTTATAGGATTTGAAAATTTCGGTAGTAATAGAATAGCTTCCTGTACATGGATAAAGAATAGCAAGAAGACCAGCATCCTGCTGCTTTTTCTTCTCGGATGGACATCCAAGTTCTCCTTCACTATCAGCAATCTCAATGGCTTCAAACTACTTTTTCAAGTATTCTCCATCGACTAAATATATATACAATGTTGTAATCCTGCTGCACCCCATCTTTGTTATTGCAACTCCTCTTATTATTATTATTATTTTTATGTTTGTTTCTCATGAAATTAGGGTATTAATCTTGTTTGTTGATCTGAGGCAATCCTTCCATAATGGTTAGATGTCTGAGGATTGCTATGCTAACTGGAGTTTCTTTGTTAAACGGGAACCAACTCATTGTCAAAATTAATAGAAAAACGGTTAGTCTTGGGCCCATACATATGTCAACAAGTCTAGCTGCTGCTACTTTCAACTGCTGGATAGGTGTTGCATTTGCTTCAAGGAGACACAAGCTCAATAATAGTCCTTCGCTCACACTAGAAGGCAAAATAAAAATTTTACTTTAGTCATACGCATTTGAAATCAATTTGTCTTCAATTCTGTGGGGTTGCCCCTTTTCCTCATAGTTTCTTTTTCTTTTATTTGGGGCTCAACTCATATTCAAGATATATTGTTGAGTTGTGAGCGGCGATATATTCAATGGAGTTCATTAATGTCACTGCATCCAATGGTAATACACTAGTTTTCTTTGCCATTCAAATTAAGTTTTACTTGAACGCGAGCGAGGTTATCAGTTTGGATGGCAAAATTGGTTCTCATGATGCATTACTACTATGGATCGAGTTTCAGTTTGATTTCAAGTTTATTGCTGTAGAATACTTTCATTCATGGCGTATCACTTGTTACGATTATAACACATGTTTTTAAATTGTTTATGTAGATTTGGATATGAAGATAAATGCCATTCTCAGCATTATCGTGCAAGATGATGGAGATTCATTCGCCAAGAGGGCTGAAATGTACTATCAAAAGAGACCCGAGCTCATCCAAATGCTTGAAGACTTGCGCAAATCCTATCGCTCCTTAGCTGAGAAGTATGACCAGCTGAGATCCGAAGTAAACGATGATTCTCATCGAAGCCAAATCCAAGGAGTGCAAAAGTTTGTTGAAGGTAATAAGGAATTGAATGGAGTACAATCTAATTCCCATTCCAAATCCAGTACCGCTGAAGATCCTGATCATGACACTGAATTCGACGATGATTACTCAAATGGGCAAGCTGATGAGTTTACACCAGCTGACTCTAGCAAGAGCTCAAGGATGGACCCATACGGTAAAAACCAAGATAAACAGGATATGATTAATGGCATTGGATTCCATCGCACTACAAGTGATGGTTCTCAAGCGGCCATGTTGGAAAATGAGAAGCTGTGGAATGAACTAAGGTTCAAGGTCTCCGAACTGGTCGAAGACAACTTAAGCCACCAGGCTGAGTTGATAAGGAGAAATGATGAGAAGAGAGAAACAATTAGAGATCTTTGTACCAAGCTGAACATGGTGACGCAGGGGGATGAGAACTGGTCTGTGAAGAGCAGGAGCTCTTTGGTAAGCCATAAAGTTTTGAAGAAAAGTCAGTCTCAATTATCAAGACTAAAGAGACTATTCCTTGGGAGGTTTCTGAAATGAAATACTAAGGTTGGTTTCTCCAGGATTTAAAACCAATCAGCACCTATCTATCCAGTTGTTTTAATAGTTTCTTCTCCATTTCAGTTATATAGTATGATCGTTAATTTAAACTTGTCTGAGTTCTTTTAAGAAGGAGAAAAAATTTTTTTTTGGTGTGTTACTATATATAAAGAGAGGAAGATGATGTGTCCACACAATAAATTGTGGCAGTATTACTGTATTTCTTTGAGCATTAGCCAAATGCCACTACTAGATGTGTCCACACAATAAATTTGGGGGACGTGGGGGGGGGGAGAGGGGGAAGGGGGAATACAACAATAAAAGATGTAAAACTCAAGCTACGTACTAATAGTCAAACAAATTCTACAATATGCTACATATATATTTTTCATACTTTAAAAATTTTTGTTAAGTGCGGTTGTATTTTTGCTGTCAGTTTTCAAAAGTTAATTTTGCATTTTTGAAGTCGTTTTTTTTTTTTTAGTTCCAGTATATCTTTTTGGAAGATTTAAATGTTATCAATTTGTGACATGATCCTCAAAGTTAGGAAAGTGTGACAGATAAATCTTGATGTAGCAGTTGAAGTAGTTAAACAAATTAATCTTGTATTCTTTATTTATATTCATATAGAGAAAGATTCACTTACATAAGTGTAAAATTAAAAAGTTTTATATTTTTTTTAATCATTGATGTCAATAGATCTAATGAATGATAGAGATAAGTAAAAAAAAAAGAAAAAAATGATTGAATTTTATTCTTTAAATGTATTAAAATCAATTATTATAAAAAGATGTAAAACTTGTTTATTGTACACTGGTATAAATTTGATCTCTCCTTCTGAAGATATAAATTGCTGTTTGAAATCAAAATGAAGGTTATCTTCAAAGTATTCTCAAACAGCTCCTTCATTTTTTCTTTTCTCTCCTTGGTTTCCGGTGCCTTTAATTGTTATTAAGCTTATTTATGGTTTTAGTGGGTTTGAAAGCTACGGATAGTTGAGTGAAAACACCAGCAAACACAACTAGCAAGCTTCTATCAACTCAAGCAACTCTCTTTGCCTCCAACTCGTGTTTTCTTTGGTGAAAACTATCAGATGTGGGTTGTCAAAATGAAGTCCTATCCGTGCGCCTTTAATTTGTGGGATGTGGTCGAAATTGATAAGGAACCACCTCATTTACCAACAAGTCTAACTATAAATCAAATGAAGAATTACAGTGAAGTGTAAGTTAAAAGGTACAAAGCCAAGAATTACGTTGAATCATCAGTTTTTGATGAAATCTTCATAAGAATTATGGCATGTGAGACAGCAAACCAAGCTTGGGAAATGATTAAAGATGAATTTCAAGGCATTGTAAATAGGTGCAAATACTCAACCTCACAAGAGATTATGAAATCTTCAAGATGAAAGAGCTTGAAACTCTTAAATGAGTACAATGATAGACTCATGAAGAAAACAAGCTCAGATTACTCGAAGAGAAAATGACAGACCAAAGAGTTGTAGAGAAAGTTCTTGTCAACTTACCTAAGAGGTTTGAATTCAAAACCTTTTCACTTGAAGACTCCAAAGACATGACCAAGATATCTTTGGCAAAATTAAAACAAGCTCAGATTACTTGAAGAGGAGATGACAGACAACAGAGTTGTAGAGAAAGTTCTTGTCAGTCTACCAATGAGGCTTGAATTCAAAATCTATTCACTTGAAGACTCCGAAGACTTGACCAAGATATCTTTGGCAGAATAAATGAATGCTCTGCAGCACAAGAGCAAAGAATTAGGCTAGAGGATTCAACTGAAGGTGCATTTGCTGCCAATGAAAAAGAAAAAAATGTAATTAGATGGCAAGAACAAAAAATCAAAGACATAAGAAAAAAAAATTATGGAAAAGGTGGAAAGAAAGGCAAATTTCCACCCTCTTCTCATTGCAAATAAACCACATGCTAGAAGAAATTTTGCTGGTGCAGATCTAACATACAATGTAGGTCTTGTAAACAACTTGGCCACACATGGAAAAGGTGTGCAAAAACAAAAATAAGCAATAAGATCAACAAGCAAGTGTTGCTGACAACCAGGTACAGTAAAAAGAACACGTCTTTATGGAATCTTGCTAGACAATCAGAAATTGCTCAAGTGCATATCTCATTGACAGTGGATACACTCACCATATGCATTTGACATTATGTTCAAACATTTGGATAGGACCTGCTCATCCAAAATCAAAATGGAAAATGGTGAGTTCAAATAAGTCAAAGGAATAGTAGTGGCAATTGACATACCAATAGTGACTAAACTCATTTAAGATGTTATTATGTGCCTCAAATATATCAAAATCTTTTGTGTGGGACAATTGCTAAAAAAAACTACTCCTTAATCTTCAAAGACAAAGCATGCATTATTGTTTGCGTAACTTATTTATGTTGAACCCACTGAAATTAAAAATTTAAAAAGAAAATAAAAATTCTTAAAATTTCTTGTGTATATTATATTATTTTTATATATGGTTATAAATTTTTTATTTGATACAATTTGACAAGTAATAAAAATTTTTGATTAAAATGTGAAATGTGATATATTTTCAAATATATTATCACATAGATTAATCTTTAAATTTTACTTATTTAAAAATATTATTTACTTTCTAATGAACTTTCATCTCGGTAGCAAGAAGGAAGCCTTCAAACCTTTAAATCTTTAGGTTCAAGTTCTACCAAGTACGAGTTTTGTCCAAAATGGCATATTTGATTAGTTGGTTGTTAATTTGATTTGCTCATTGGTTTCTCCTTGACGTATATTAAAAATTATTTAATTATAATCATAATTTGTTCAAATACATATAATTTCATAAAAAATATTGTTTATTCTTGTATCTAAACACATCATTTGTTTTATTCTTTTAGAAAAAAAGATAAATAATAATAAAATAAAAATGAAATATGTAGATATCTCATTTCGTTTGAAGCTTCTAATCGAATGGTCATTTTTGGTTTGGATTTCATTTGGACTATTGGGTTTTCAAAATATTTATTAGGCCTTCAAAATTGATATGGAATAGTTAGGCTATGAATAGACCCATTCAGCTGGTGTTGGGATTCTGAGCCCAATAAATAGGGTAGATAGCTTTCTTTTTTGTTTTATTTCTTTAAACCAAAAAAAATCAAGAGCTTTTTTTTGAGGAATCATATTTGACTAAAATTGGAAACTAAATCATAGGAATTATTGTTCAAAATCAAAGCAAAAATCAAGCCATGAGTATGATCAAATCTATTTATGACAGATCCAATCTCTGCCATTCAGGGAAAATCCCTAAAATCATTGTTCAAAGTTCTATATAAATCATGCCAACACAGGTAGAGATTACACAGAAATTATAGAAAAACTCATAAGCAAGATTTAGCAATCTTAGGCGTTAAAAAGTGCTCCTCGGTTTTGGGTTTCAATTTTGGGATTTTGCTTTTAAGAAGTAATTTTTGGTTATGAATTTTTAGTTGTGAATTGAAGTTTCTGGGTTGATTTTTTGGGAATTGTTTTGAATTTCAGGGATTGAGTTTCTAGGATTCTTAGAGCTATATGGAGATTTTAGGGCTTTGGGTTGTTTTTTAGGAATTTGGTTTGATTTTTGGGTTTTTTGGCTTAAAAGTTTAAATTTTTTGATGAGTTTTATGACAGTCAGAGGAACTCACGATGGTCAAGTTTTGGTATTCATGGTAATTTCTAGGTTGGGTTGAATTTTTTGGAAACCATTTGAATTTCACAGCACTAGAATTTGTGTTTAGGCTATTAGTTGAAATTTTCATTTATGTTTTCAGAGAGATGGTAAAGAGAATTTTTTCTAGCGAGAGAGAGAGAGAGAGAGAGAGGAGAAGAGGCATATAAGGGTTGGTTAACTTTCTTGGCTTTTATACCACATTGGAACGACATCATTTTGGAAAAAGCTTTGACCTATGTGAACCCAGTTAACTTGCTAGTGATCTATGCATAGGGATGGCATCGGGTCGGGTTCGAGGCGGGTTTTGCTTGCCCCGAACCCGACCCAATTTTATGCTTATAAACCCAAACCCGACCTGAATTTTTTTAATACCCGAATTCGACCCAACCCGAAATTAATAAAATATTATTTTTTAAAATATAAAATATTATTTTTTAAATATAAATATTTAAAAATATCATTATATAAATATATATATATATATAAATAAATAATTAATTAATTAAAAAATAATTTTTTAATAATATCGGGTCGGGTAGGGTCGGGTTTTAGGCATACCCGAACCCGACCCGACCTCGACCCGAAACCCGAAATTCAAAAAAAAAAAAAACCGACCCTATAGGGTCGGGTCGGGTCGAAACCCGTTGGGAACGGGCTTGATTGCCGTCCCTATCTATGCACCTACTTGCCTAGAATCTTACCCGATTGCAAGGTTTGGCTTTTTTATTTTTATTTTTATTTTTATTTTATTTTTTAATTTTATGTTTTTTTATACATATATTTTTGTTTATTTATTTATTTTAATTATAATTGAATTAATTAGAAAAAAAATTTGACATTAATTATAATATATATTTTGCATGATTTTACAATAAATTTGCATGATATGATTTTATATTTATTGCATGATATGATTATATGTTTATTTGTATGATTATATTTAATTGTATGATTTTGTGTGACTTATATTTGCATGATTAATTAATATCTGCATGATTTTTTTCCTGATATTTTGTTGCATGATTTGTTGCATGATATATTATATTATTGCATAATATTTATATTATTGCATTATTTGCATGATAATTTTTGCTTATTTTAAATTTTTTCTCAAAATAAAAAGAAAAATAGTTTTCATAAAATCCTACCAACATGTTGGAGAAAACTTTTTGATAGAAAATCTTACCAACATATTAGAAGATATTTTTAAAAATAAATTATTTTTTATAAAAATTAGATTTTGAATTTTTGATGATGGAATTATTAAGAGTATTGCAAATAATAATCTTTACGTAATTTCTTAGGAGAGAAAATCCTTTTCTAAATTTTATCAATATATTAGAGAATTTAGATAAAAAATTTTCTATAATAAGATTCTAAATCTCATTTTTTGTCACAAATAAAAGTTTTTTTTCACAAAAATTAAATGAATCTGATGGCAGAGCCATTTCAAAGCATGACAAATAGTCTCCTTGAATACTGCTAAGGTAAGGAAATATTCTTAAATTATTACCAACATATTTGAGTAATTTAAGGAAAATTTTCAATATTAAATTATTTGGTAAACTATAAAGATTATTTTTAGATTTGGATAACTTGAAATCAAACTGGTACCATCTTTAGATGGGTGCTATGAGGGTGTTATAATCTTCCTGATGCATAATCGCACTCTTTAACCCAAATTTGGTTTTGTAGACCAGAATTTACCATTTAAGGATTCCTAAGTCAAGTTTGGGATTCCTTTTTAAAATGGGACATATTCAGTTAGGTAGCCAATCCCATATAAACAAAAAAATTAGTAGCAACACCTTTAATCTATGTCTAGTGATAGGTCAACGAATCTATTCGTTATGATAGTTTGGTGACTCCACTAGGGACATTGAGAGCAGGCTAGTAAATGATTTCTTGTTATCCAAGCCTAACTTAATAAATTTTTATAAAAATTTATTTTTTATTTATTTAGTTATCATATCTGTCATTCACTTACATATGTATAACATGAGCTTTACACTCAAGTTCTGTCCCTTAAAAGGGTGTAAAGTACCTCCACCTTTGTAAGATTTTATGTCTCCATATGGGCTAGCAAAACACTCTCACACAAATTGAATCTTTTTTGTTTATAGCCTATAATGGGTGAGGATTGGGGTGCTTTACTAGTCTACGATCGATAGTGATGTAAAGAACAATTTGAAAACTTTTAGAAGTAACCCAAACTACATATAGATAACCTTATGAGATTAACCCATAGGTAAAGCCATGTTCCCTTTACTTTTTAGAATTAAATCGAAGTTTAGAATCATATTATTATTGTATTTTATTTTTTTTGTTAATATGTTTACTTTCTATAAATTGAGACAATTAACTAATTTTTTTATTTGTTTTTCTTGTAGCATATTCATAAAACATGCATACAAATTACATAGCATATCTGCCCTAAAGATATTTTAACAAAAGCTTTCATAGAAGTCACTGAACGTCTAGTTTGCATTTCATCTATGTTCTTCAAGTGTAAGTCAACCAATGACTTAAAGGTAGAATAAAAAAAAGGCAACAAAAGGAAGAAGATTGCTTACCACCTGACCATGTCACCATTTGCCTAAAGAAGTTTGTTTGCTTTTCAATCAAAATGATTTAAAATACTTGTCACATATATGAAAGAATATGGGTCAATCCAGACAATTAACCTTTTGTGAGACGTATGGTCATATTATACATCTCCTTTCAGTGGTAGTTGAAAACCTTTTATTAGAGCAGCTATGCAAATTTAATATCCCATATATATATATATGTTTCATCTTTAATGAGGTTAACATGACATTAATTATAGAGGAGTACTCTATATTGATGGGTTTGTATCTCTAATTGCCAGATAAGATATATGTTAAAAGGTAAAAACTAGCATTTCATAAAAAATTAGCTGATTTCATATGAGTTAAAAAGAAATATGTAAATGTAAAAGTTCAAGAAAGAAATGACCATATTTATCTACCTTAGATATTTTTTTTACGTTTTCATCATAAAAACTTGGATGATGACCAAGGGTTGGCCATATTTGTTTTAGCTATATATGGCATGGTGGTCTTTCCTAGAATCTTAGGTCATATTACGATAGAAGTGATTGACTTTTTTTGGCATTTGAAAAAAGGTTGCAATTTCTCACCAGTAATCTTAACTGAAATAATTAGATCCCTAAATCATTGTCATCAGAAAGAGAAAGAACGTTTTGTTAGATGTGTGCCATTATTATATTTGTGGATGAAGAGTCACTTTGAATGAAAGAAGAATGCATTTTTGAAACTTTACCTCTATAATTGAGCCCTAATTAAGAAGTTTTGCAAGAGTGAATGGCTGAAGTCTAAATTTAAGGAAGAATGGATAGTTTTGCTACAAGGTTTTACTTACACTAGGTGAAATGGTTAGTTCCATGGATGAATCATGAACCAATATTATATCAATGTGGAGATGAAACTAAGGTTTCACTTCTGGGTTTATGAAGAGTAACAAGTTATGCATTACTTTTGGTACAATGCAGTTTGGGGCTAAGTAATTCGTTCTTATGACATACAAGCTCGCTTAATCAAATTTTTTATATAGTGAGCCAAAAATGTTGCAAAAGGTGGATAATGTGATCAAGGCATGGATGAAGCCCAAGAAAGTGAGTCTCGAATTGTTTATTGACAAATCACTTATGGATATTTGGTGTGGAGAGCAAAAAAAGGCAAGAAAGTTATGTTTATGCTTAGAGACCATTGCTAATTAGTGAATTAGGAATTGGATGAGATACTGTCAAAGTTAGAATTTGCAAGGAAAAAATTTAAAGCTAAGAAGTACAAGATAAAGTAAGAGATTCAAAGGCTTCAAAAAGAGAGAAAACATTGGAAAGACAAAGAAAAAAAGGTAAAAGTTAGAATTCACAAGATCTTTAATGAGCGTGATACATTGGTTAATGATTTGGTTGAACTACTTTAACAACACAAGAGTTTAAGAGCTAAGAGTAATGCCAAAAGATTACTCAAAAACGTGTCATTGTCCTTAATAAGTTGATGGAGCTATACCAAAAGCATAAGAAATTATGCATCCAAGTGAAGACTAAAGAAATAAATATCACCAATTTGACTTGTAAAAATGAGAAGTTGAAAAGAGAATGTTCCCAGATAAAGGATGAATGCATAGAAACCTAAAAAGAGAATGAGATGCTCAGATAGTGTATTCAGGCATTGAAGTAGAATTTGAATAAATAAGGAGATCACATTGTTGCACTTACAAGATAGCATAAAGAACTATCATACCAAGTGTGGTTTGGCAAAAGAGAAAATTTGGGAAGGGAAAGGTACATAGAGCATCTTGCAACCTAAATAAATAAGGCAGTGATCAAGGTAGGAGATATGATGGAAAAAGCTGAGGCACTAAAAACATTGATCACACCAATAAAAAAGCATGGATAGCGTTTATTAAACTTCATAGAGAAAGCCAAAGATCAATATGTGTAGATTAAATATTTTTACAAATGAAAAATAATAGACTTAGTGTAAAATAGACTTTTATGGAATAAATGAAAGTTTTTTTTTTTGTTAAAATCTTTGAAAGGAAAATATTCTTATTTTTCATGCATTGCATTCATTCATTCGTAGTTAATTTTTATCATGTTAGTTCATAATAAGTCCATTAATTTAAAACTATGGTATATATGGTTTAAGGATAGCTTGACCAACTCAACATCAGTATAACACTAAGCTCAAGCTAGAAAAATAGAGTAAGAGAACATGAACTGCTTTGAAAAAATAAAAATGGCCTAAAAAAAGCTTAAAAAAGAGTTAAATAAAATCCTTAAAACACTAGGCAAACTGAACAAAGGAAAGAAAGTAGAAGAAGATAATGGCCTTAAAGACCATTTTTCACAAGAGGTTGCCGACCCTCTATATCCTTTTGGTTATGGTCCATATCTGGCCTAGTTTACTTAAGGAATTTCTTTATAATAATTCACATCCCTTATAGAACATTCCTATTTTGGGATGCTTTTATGTCGATTCAGGGGTAATTTTAAAATTTTGCTAGTCTTGTCTTTATAAAAAAGGTAACTGAATCAGTTCCAGTCCAAGCCCCTAATTTAGATAGTTCAAAAGGGAAGTTGAAGTTGAAATTGATCAAATTTTTAAAAAACTCAAAGGCTAATCAAAAGAAAAACATGTTTGAAAAAAGGCTATGAACTATAGAAAGAATTGATTTCTATGATTCTATAAATGTAGTTGGGCTTTGCACGTCCTATTAAATAGAGCCTGTATTCATTTTTGGAAAAAGCTTGTTCGAGCATTCATTACCCAATACTGGCATATCATAGACTTTGCCTTTGGTTGCCTTCCTTTACAAAGCATAGAGAAAGAGGCAATAAATTCTTTCAAAGAATATGCTTAACGATGAAGGGATATGATTGCTCAAGTTTAACCATCTTTGATTATAAATGAGGCTACAACACTATTTGTTAGCTCACTAAATGCATGCTATTGTTAAAAGATAATAAGGAATGCAACAAAGAATTTTGCTGACATGGTCATATCAAGGGAGATAAACGAGAATGCCATAAAAAGTGAAAAGCTTAAAGAGGATAAGGCAAATGGCATAAAGGATGTGGGTACACTGAGAAGGGAAAGAAAAAATGTTCAAGCTGTAATGTATGAAGGAAACAGGTTGAAGGTTTTACCCTACACTATCCTTATTCGATGTACCAATCTTATTATCCATAAATAATCTTTCTCTGAATCTTTATTTTCACCATCCAGTCAAATAGTTAATTCTTTACACAAGTCCTTATTCCTAATTTATTGCTGGACCGTTAAGCGGTAAAAAAAAGATCAAGAAACATTTTGGAAAAAATCCTAATTCTAATTTTTGATCTTTTACCTCTACTGGCAAAGTACTAGTACCTCACCCCAATACCTTTGGAAGCAATTTGAATCCATTAGCCAAGAATTATGATCCAAATGATAAATGTGATTATCACATGGGGGTAATTGGGTACTCGATTGAGAAATGCAAGTAGTTGAAAGAGAAGATTGAAAATCTTAACAATAATGGCACTCTGACCCAAGAACATTTTAAGTAATGGAAAGTTGTTTTATCATACGTTAATTGTTCATTGTAAATTGATTTCTTAAACATGAAATCATTGGTTTCTAATGAGTTTTGATTTTTTGGATTCCTACATATGCATGTGAAAAAATCTCAAAATAATTGGTGATTACTATTAAGAATGAGCATCCTAAGCTATTTTTTTTTAACATTTCATTCTTTTCAATTGGAAGATTAAAAACCTTGAGAATTTCTAGGGATAAAAGTTTTAGAATCCCACCCCATTTGACATGATAAATCCTAAAAATTATTCATTTAGGCTATGAACAATGTGATGGTCAATTAATTTGTAAATCTTTAAAGGCATTCTCCTAAGCTTTTTGGATTTTAGTGATTTAATAAATGTCAGGGCTATTTCAAAACTCTTCACCACCTAATTTCCTTCACAAATCCCAAATTTCTTAAGCCATATTTTTCCAATTTGTTTAGTATTTTGGCTTGTGCTACATTTTTCTTCTTTTTCAATTTGTCACCAAGCAATCCTCTATACTTACTTTGAGGCAAATTTATTAAAAAAGTCTAATTTACTTGATGACACAAATAACCCTTTTGACTATTGTGATTGATGAACATTTAAATGGGTTTGTTATCAAAATGAATTATGAGTATGAGATGCCAAAAAAAAAAAAAAAACTACAGTTGATTGTGAAATCATGCATGTGGGCCATTCAAATGAACCTAAAGTTAATTAGAAAATAAGTTATCTCCTAAGAATTACTTTTCAGTCGGTATCCATATGTGAAATGAAAAATAGCCATCTTTTAAATTCATTTCACAAAAGAAAAAAATCCATTTGCTACCCCTTTAAACCTATTAATTTTTCATTTTGAATGAACCCTAACCAAAAATTACCTTCCAAATCTTGAGAAAAGTTAAAAAAAAAGGAGAGGGGGATCTCATCAAAGTGGCATGTAATCTTGTGTTGAGGTTAGAAAATAATGACTTATGTTAAGGCAACAAAACTTAAAAAAAGATGAGTTCTAAAAATTTTGAACTCATGTAAAAAACAAAGAAAGAAAGAAAAGGAAGAAACGAAAAATAAAAAGAAAGGTGAAAAGTGAAAAGATATATTTTGAGAAATGGAAAGATGTCTCTAGAAAAGAAATGACCCTTGGTGTGATCACCTTTAAATATATTTTTAGGTTTATTTATCCTTCTTTTAAAACCTTAAACCTTGGCCTATGGTACGTCCTTCAAAAAGTTCATTTTGATCATGTGTGAATACGTAAGTTGAAAGCTTATTCCTTAGAAAAATCACTATGATTTGGTTTTAGATGAATTTTGAATACTCAAATGTTTGATGGAATAATAAAAAAAAAAAGAAGAAAAAGAAAAGTAAAGAATGAAGCTCTAGGGTGAAAACCCAAAAATGGCAATCTAAAGCAAGATTGAAACTCTGAAAGTAACTCATGACTTTACATACAGCACCAAAAAGACATTTTGAATAAACTAAGGGATGTTGGAGACTTTTTTTAAAAACACAAAGAGATTAATCTTGCTATGAAAATTTTCTCTAAAATTTGGGCCTTGTTTCTCTTTCAAACCTGAAATTTAAACATGCCATAGTTGGTTTTGACATTTATTAAAATACTGTATATTTAGAATTGAAAGGAGTACAAAAATAGATTACACTTTATAAGACGATTTTTATTTATGAGCGCAAATGAAAATATGTTCTTGTTCTCATTTTTTTAGTAACTAAGATCCTTCCTTATGTGCCAAACCATCATTTCTTTTTGAAAAATATTGAGTTGTGATTCATCATCTTTATTCTAGGTAGTAATCACAGATTTTTAAGAGATTTGATCACATGTGAAAAAGAGTTAATAAGGGCAATTTCTATTGCAATTTTTGGGAAGTTTTAAAAAATGTTCAAAACGTATTGAATCTCAATACTCGTGGTGGGAGACATGTAAATGCTATGTTGAAAAAACCTTTCTAGGGCAAGAAAAAATGAAATGAGGAAAAAGCTTGATCCATAATGACTAGGGCAATGAAACAAGAAAGGTGAAAAAGCTAGATTCCATTTATTTGAAAAGAAATCTAGACTGATAGGGAAAAAATGAAAAATGAAAAAAGCCTAAGAAGATGTTTTGTAGACCAAATGATGAAAATTGCTAGTTATGACCAAATAATCAATTAATGGAATTTGCAAAGTGAATTTGAAATCATTAATTTTGAGAAGCTAAAAAGAAAAATAAGATATAGTAGCTTGAGAACCTAACTACCACAATTAGAATTGCATGACATTGATTGACATTTCCATTACATATATTGTATTCATGGTAGTTGTTAAATGGATAAAAAGTTTTGTTTCTAGATATTGAAATTAATAGGATGAAGCATTTTTTGAAAAGGTCTTCATAGGATGAGAAAGGTTTTTGAGATAAGGTTTTGACCCTTGGATTGTTAAGATTTTGACCCTCAATCTTGGGATCTTTGTAAAACTTACATCTTTGCAACTTTTGAAATCTTTACAAATCTTGAAACCTTTATACATCTTGCAAATCTTTATGTACCTTTAAATTGTTATCAATTTTGAACCTTTGTAAAGCTTGAATCCTTTATGAAGTGTTTTATATGTCATTTGCATTACATACATTGCTTATGGGAATATCCAATGCATGTATTTAGAACAAAGATGTCACTAGATTTCACATGGTGAATGTGAATGTGAAGAATTTTCAATAAAGAAACTTTGAATTCTCGATGGAGAAGAAACTTTTGAGGTAGGATTTTTAATTTTTGAAGAAAGAGTTTTTAAAATTGTTAAGCTTCTTTATACATGAGCCATTTCTTAATTAAAGTTATTGAGCCTCTGTATAGAGAAGCCCATTTCTTAATTTAAAGTTATTGTGCCTCTATATAAAGGAGCCCAATTCTTAATTTAAAGTTTTTAAACCTTTATATAGAGGAGCCCATTTATTAGCCTTTGTATAAAAAGCCCATTTCTTAATTTAAAGTTCCCATTTCCTACTTTAAAGTTTTTTAAGTTGTTAAACCTCAATTTAAAGGAGTCCATTTCTTAATTCATTTTTTAAGTTACATGCCTCTGTTTAAAAGATCCTTTTTAAAATTGCTTGAGTTAAATTGGATGTAATGGTTGTTTATATCTTTGCATCATTTCTATTTCATATAAATATGTAAAGAGAGGCAACAGTAGACACCTAATTTTTTGGAGCTTTTAATCAAATGGTCATTTTCAATTTGGATTTCATCAGCACTTTTAGGCTTTTGAAATATTTACTAGGCCTTCAGAATTGATTTGGAATAGTTGGACTATGGATTTACCCATTCAGCTGGCATTGGGATTTTGAGCCCAATAAACAAGGCTGATAGCTTTTCTTTTTGTTTTATTACTTTAAACCCAAAAAAATAAATAAATAATAAATAATAAAAAAGGAAAGAAAATTCAAAATCAAAGAAAAAATCAAGCCATGAGCATGATCAAATCTGTTTATGGCAAATCCAATCTTTGCCATTCAAGAAAAATCCCTAAAATAATTATTCAAAGTTTTATATACATCATTCCAACACTTATGATGTATAATCTCTATGCAATCTTAGGCATTAAAAATTTTTCTTGGGTTTTGGGTTTTAATTTTAGGATTTCAGCATTATGAAGTAATTTTTGGTTTTGAATTTTTAGTTATAGATTGAAGTTTCTGGGTTGTTTTTTGGGATTATTTTGAATTTTTGGGATTAAGTGATTCTTTTTAGGTTTTTGGAGATTTTTAAAGATTATTAGGTTTGGGGTTGTTTTTTGGGATTATTTTGAATTTTGGGGATTAAGTGAATTTTTTTTTTTGGGTTCTTGGAGATTTTTCAAGATTTTTAGGTTTGGGGTTGTTTTTTGGGAGTTTGATTTGATTTATGGGTTTTTTTGGTTTGAAGCTTTGAATTCTTTTAGTGAGTTTTATGATGGGCAGAAGAACTCACAGTGGTCGAGTTCTGAAATTCAAGGTAGTTTTCTGGGTTGGGTTGAATTTTTTGATGTCCGTTTGAATTTCATAATGCTAGAATTTGGGTTTAGGCTACCAGTTGAATTTTCCATTTCAGTTTTTAAGGGAAGAAAGAGAGAATTTTTTTTATAAAGAGAGAGAGAGAGAGGAGAAGAGCCATATGAGGGTTAGCTGATTTTTTTGGTTATTATACAACATTGGAACAACACTACTTTGGAAAAGGATTTGACCCGCTTGAACCTCGTTGACCTGCCAATGAGCCTACCTACCAACTTAGGATCCTACCTAATCGCAAGGTTTTGTTTTTCTTTTTCTTTATATTTTCATTTTATATTTTTATCTTTATTTTCTAATTTTTATATTTATATTTTTGTTTTTGTTATTTATTTATTTTAATTGTGATTGAATTAATTAGAAAAAAACTTTGACATTAATTATAATATATATTTTGCATGATTTTACAATAAATTTGCATGATATGATTTTATATTTATTACATGTTATGATTATATATTTATTTGTATGATTATATTTGATTGCATAATTTTATGTGACTTATATTTGCATGATTAATTAATATCTACATGATATTTTATATTTTCCTTGATATTTTATTGCATGATAATTTTGCATAATAATTTTTGCTTATTTTAATTGATTTTTTTCTCAAAAGAAAAAGAAAAATAGCTTTCATAAAATCTTACCAACATATTGAAGGATAATTTTTCATAGAAAATCTTATTAACATATTGAAAGATATTTTTGAAAATAAATTATTTTTTTTATAAAAATTAGATTTTGAATCTCTGATAATGAAACTACTAAAAACGTTATGAATAGCAATTTCTATGTAAATTCATAGGGGAAGAAATATTTTTCTAAATTTTACCAATATATTGGAGAATTTAAACAGAACTTTTTGATACTAAGATTTTAAATCTCATTTGTTATCACAAATAAAAATTTTTTTCACAAAAATTAAATGAATTTGATGATAGAGCTACTTCAAAACATGACAAATAGTTTCCTTAAATATTTTTTAGGTGAAAAAATGTTCTTAAATTATTAATAACATATTGGAGTAATTTAAGTAAAATTTCCATTATTAAATTATTTGAGAAATTATAAAGATTTTTTTTAGGCTTGGATAAGTTCAAATCATGCTGGTACTATTTTTGGATGGGTGCTGTGAGGGTCTTATAACTTTTTTTATATGTAATCGCACTTTTGAATCTAAATTTGGTTTCATAGACTAGAATCTACCTTTTAAGGGCACCTAAGTCAAGCTTGGGACTCCTCTTTCAAATATGACAGATTCGGTTAGGTAGCCAATCGTACCTAAACAAAAAAGATTAGTGGTGACTCCTTAAATCTATATCTAGTGATAGGTCCATGGATCTATACGTTATGACAAAATAAAACCCAATGAACTTATAATATTCAAGGATGATAAAATTATAGACTTGAAATAATATCTCATTATCATTATAGTTACTTTTTAATGAAGTAACAAAATCATATATTTTATAATGTTGTAAGCTTAAAACTTTCTGATTTAACATAGAAAATTTTCAATAACATAAGATATGATATTGTGTTTGTATATAATAGAAATTGAAATATGACCCTACTAAAAATTTTTTTGGCTATGCCCTAACTAGCCATGAACACTTTATTGTCAACATGAAATGAAAATGTTTTTCTTTGGATTGGCAAGAAGCAAACTCATCTTCATATACTAGTTCATATGATAAATCTTTTTTATGGCATAAATGGATGAGATATATTAACTACAAGGCATTGGATTAATGCATAAATATGATCTTGTGTTACTATGCCTATTATTGAAGTTTTTGATGAAATTTATAAAATTTGTTAATTGGGAAAACAAAGCAAACTAACATTCCTAATTAACAAAACATGAAAAGCAACTAAAAAGCTACAATTGGTTCACATTGATGTTTATAGTCCTATGAGAATTTTTGAATGACAATGGATATTTTATTGCTTTCATAAATTATCTTATAAGGATGTGTTAGATATACTTCATGAAATAAAAATCTAAAGTAGCAATTGGTTTTAGAGATTTAAGGCCTAGATTGAGAACTAAAATGGTTGCAAAATTAAGATATAAGGTCAAATAATGGTATTGAGTACACATATGACAAATTTAATGAGTTTGTTTATGAAATCAAAAAGGATAAGCTTAATGAGAAGGTAGAAGTCTACACTTTTTGGACTATAATAACATCACTAAGGGCTATAAAACTTACAATCCATTTACAAACAAGGTGCTTATAACTAAAAATTTGAAATTTAATGAGCAAACTACTTTGAATTGGGAGAAGTCAAATGAAAAACTAAATCAAACTGCAATAAGCATGGTGAATTCCTAAGAGTAATAGGCTACATTTTCAAGGATGAAATAATTGACCGTGAAGTAGTAAGAAGAATTAGACAACTTACTAACATTTATTAAAGATCAAACATTGCCATTCTTGAACCTACAAGCATTGAAGAACTTGTCAAATTTTTAGAATAGAGAGCAGCCATGAAGGGAAAGGTTTTAATGATTAAGAATAATCAAACCTGGACACTAGTTGACTAACTAAGCAACAAAAATATCATTGAAGTTAAATGGATTTTCAAAACCAAGATGAATGAAAATGGTTCCATCAATGAACTCAAAGCCAAATTGGTTGCTAACGATTATTTTCAACAAAATGGTGTTGATTTTTCATAGACTTTTGCTCCAGTTTCAAAGCTGGAGACTATAAGGGTAGTTATTAGCCTTTGAAGCCTAAAATAGTTGAAAAATATATCAACTTGATATTAAATATGTATTTTTCTAAATGGTTATCTTGATAAAGAGAGTTACATTGCGCAACTTAAAGGTTCGTTGCTAAGGGAGATGAATACAAAGTCTATTTACTAAAAAAGGGTTTGTATAGACTCAAACAAGCTCTAAGAGCTTGGAACTGCAAAATTGATGATAATTTATTAAAGTTAGGATTCGAGATGCACTACAAAAAAACTTTCAGCTTTAGTCAATTTTCATAAGTAAAAGCAGGCTATATTGACGGATAGATGGTACCATCAAAATATACAAAATATATACCTACACTTTCATCTTCTATTGGTATAGAAGAATCATATTCTAATAGTTTAACACTATTCATCAATATAGATATGTTATATCCTAATGACAATACTGTAAGTGTTGATAATTTTCCAAATAAAAAAAAAAACACTCGCCTTTTTTAGATGAGGTAATAACTTCAATGTTATCCTTTGTTAATTTTTATTTTTAAATTAAAAATAAAGATATACCAACATTTTCGTTACTATTTACCATTGGTAAAAGTCAAGCTTTATATTTGGGAGAATAAAAGGGAATTAGGTAATTAGTATCTTTTCTTTTTTTTCATTTTGAGAACTATCTTATTTTGGGAGAATACAACCAACCCTTTTTTTTCTTTATCTTCACCACCACCACCCCTACAATTGACAGTCCTCTTCAAATCCTAGACTCTATTGTTGTCGTATCCATCTTTGTTGCTCCTCTAATCTTTAGGTTTTAAAAGAAGGTGAGCTTGTATTTTTTTTATCCTACACGTTTATTTGAACATTTTTTGTTTGATTTATTTAGAAAAAATTCACATGATTGACTATCAATTCATAATTCCAAATAGCTTTATTGTCTCGTTTATACACTCAAGATCTAAAAAATCTTTCAAAATTAAGAGACCATCCTTTTAACCAAATATTTGTTCTCATTTCCATGTCTTCTCACATTTTACTAATCTTATCCACTTATGTGAAACCTTTATTTTCTTTGCAATTTCTTCTTACCTATGACTCACTTGAAACTATATTCTGTTTCATTTAAATAAGCTTCCATTATGTAAAGCTTTTTTCAACTTACAATCTTACCCACCCATTATCCAATTCTCCTTGATTTTACATTTCTGATAATTAATAGTGGTTTTTACATTTACTAATGTAAGTCAACAAAATTATTCATTGAATTAGTGTGAAAATGAGTTTTATGTTTGATTTATATTTTGAAAACACAATGATAGAGATCTATGGAGGATGTAAGTGTTTTAATTATGCTTCTAAAGTGTTTGATGAAATGTTTGAGAAAAATTTGTTTACATATATATGCTTTTTTAAATTATGTTCAAAGAATAGTTTTAATCTTAATTTAATCTTCATTTTAATAATCTTATGATTGGGTCATTTACCTTAAGTAATTTTTAGGAGATGAACATTTTCTTTCCCAAATATCCCTTATGAAATTTTGGCTACTCTAATTAACTTGGTTTGTCCCTTTAGCTTATGTTTGCTCTTTTCTTTTTATATGCTAGCTATTTGACAACTTTTTACAATTTTCTTTTACTAAATATAAGCTATTAGATTAGGGCATGAGATTTTATTTGTTTCAACCCTTTTAATTTAGTGTTGAAAATATTTTCTAATCTATTACAAACATTTCAATTAATAATAAATAAAGATCAACCAACAAATTGATATGAAATAAACTTAATTGCAGAATTGCAGTAATATAGTAAGCTAATCTTTTTCATTGATGAGTTCTTAAAAAATTATAGGAAAAATATTTCATACTATGGTTTCAATAAAGTATTGGTAACTTAAATTTAGAAAATGAAAAAAGAATTTAACCAGTATATGGTAATGGTTAAGAATTTAACCAGTATATGGTAATGGTTGAGAAAAGCTAGATATAAAGTACTAGAATCACTTAATATCTTTTAAGTTCAATAAAGTTTTTGTTTTTTCTTTTCTTTTTGATTAATCATTCTTGATTATATTTATCATTTTAGGAATTACTTAAATTATAGGAGATTGTTGGAACTTAAAGTCTAAGTCTCTCCCAATAATTATTTCTTTGCTCGCAATTTCAAAACATAAGTTGAGCTTACTATCGATGAAGGAATCAAGGAGTGAGAGGTGTTGTATGTGCTTTTTTCGTCTATCTATTTTAAATTTGATTTGCCTTACCTACTATTGGTTATGTTCTTGAATAGATTTTAAATTGAAATGCACACTCCTAGACTCCTAGTTCTTTTTTATGGTGCTCTAGATGTATAATTTTGCTGGCTTGCAAGGTCTTGTTTAAATTAATTATAACTCTATCTAGATTTAAGATTTGCTTTTGGTTTTCACTTTCTATGAACCAACTCGTTGTCTTTTTTGTCGGCTTCAAATTGAACCTATTAATCTATTAGTAGCTATTTTTAAATAGAGTATTAAAAAGCTTGAAAATGGTTAGGTTATTGTAATAAGTGATTTATTTACTTGAGATTATGGTTTTAGAATGTCTGTGAGTGTGTTTGCTTTCAATGCAAAATGTCAAATTCAATCTAAACTATCTATTGAAAGAGGTAAAAAAAATTAGACTCTTATTATATTATTTGTTTAATATATTAATAGGTAAGACCAACTAGGATGCTAGTAAGACATTCTAATCAGTAGACTTTAATAGTGTGATTTGATTTGCAGTAGCCTTTTTCTCTAAGCAAACTTTAATGCCATTGTAACTCTAATAATGCAAAGATGTATAGGTAGGTTAATGACCTAACTCGTAATCTAGTGGCTTTCAAATTTTAGGTCTTAAGTTAATTATTTGCACTTTCATTTTCTGTTATAATATTTTATTTAATAGGGTTTGTAATAAATCTGAAATGTGTTAATATGTCAAAATTGGTAATAGGCACATAGATGCATATCTGTAGATAAATGGTAGGCCAATGGCCACCTCTATGCAATAATAATGTTTTATTAAAATCCTTTTAGGATTACCTTGAAAAAGGTTCTAGTGAATTGGTGAAAAGGAAATATAATACTTTTATTATTATACATGATTTTTACTATGTTGTCATAATGTTTTTGAACTCACTATCTTATCTACCCATTTTCCCCTTTTTCCTTGGTCTTACATTTGCAATAATTAATAATGGTTTTGTCCATTAATAGTAAGGTAAAGTTTGCAAAACTATTTATGTATTGGTGAAAAAATGGGTTTTGGATTTAAGTTGCATTTTGGAAATACAATGATAGAGATTTATGCAAGATGTGGGTGTTTTAATGATGCTTATAAGGTGTTTGAAGAAATGTTTGAGAGAAATTAGTTACATTCATATGAGTTAAAGCAATTTTTTCCCTTTTTTTGCTATTTAAATTAAGTTTAAAAAAATAGTTCTAATCTTAATTTAATTTTGATTTTAATACTTATTACATGTCATAAATTAAATTTAGCTTGGTAAGTTAGATAAAATTTTTAAGCTTGATGTTTTGTTATGGTGGGTTGTTGTCATTGTATATCATTTGGGCTTCTCTATTTGGGTCTTGAAGACATCAAATATGGATGAAATGTTATGTTCTCTTTTTTTTTTAAGGGTTATTTGGATGTTGTACTAGTTTAGATTACTATCATTGTCTATTTTGTATCTTTTAGGTAACCATTTTGTTCTATTTCGTATTTACAGTCTCTTGTTAAATGTATATTGCTAGCCTTTAGTTATTATGGATTTTTTAATCTTTTGATATTTAGTGTTTCATACAAATCATTTTTGAATTACTTTAATTCTTTATGTTTTTAACTTAATTATCTAATTGTTTTTTTTTATTTTATGCAGCATAGAAACCTATGATGGGATATTTTTGGACAATTTTTTGTTTACTTCAAGATTCATATGTGTAGACAACAATGACGTTTGTTTTTATTTAGCTCTAGTATAATAACTTTACTTTTTGACTTACTCTTAGTTTGTGGATCATAAAATAATTTGTTTGTAGTTTAATTTCAAATGTTATTAAAAACATTGTATTTTGTTGTGGTATTTTTACTTTATATGAAATCATACTAAATTAGAATTATAAATAAATTAATATTGATAATTGAAAATATAATTCAAAATGAAAGATTTTTATCAATATTTTAACATCTATACTGATGGACGTTAGTGTTGGAATATTCGTGGTTATATCAATAACCATTGATCATCAATAAAACATAATGTCGATATAGGTAAAAATATATAAAGCTATATTAACGGGCATTTACTCTCAGTAACGTAATGCCTAATAGACTAATGGTATAAGTAAGAAAGGTAAAAATACACAAGGCTATATTGGCAGGCATTAACCATTAGTATAAGATATAATGTTAGAATGGACCACTGGTATAGGCAAAAAAGTTAAAAACATGAAATAGATGGTGTAATGATGATTATACATTTATTAACAGACCTAAATCGTTAGTGTATTTTATCCGACAGCTAAAAATCTATCAATATAGGTCTATATCAACAAGAGATATGCTAATAGCTAAAAATTTGTTAGAATACACATTTTGATCATCGGTATAGGGATTTTTGAGCTATACCAACATATTATTAAGTTTTACCAATGCTTTCTTAAGCACTAGTATATGACAATTTTCTTGTAGTAAAGAGTCTTGGTAAGGTCACACTATATATTAAGGATGTGTTTGGTATATAAAATTATAATAGGATAAGATAAGATAATATTATGAATAGGATAAGATTAAATAATATCATCCTATCTTGTGTTTAATGTGTGCAATAATTAAGATAGGATAATTTATTTATTGGTCAAAATTATCTTTTCTCAAAGTTTATACAATTTAAATTATTTATATAATCTTTAAGGGTATAATAGGACATATAAGTTTAATATCATGGATTAAAAATAATCCTCTTCACTTTAGGAGGATTGAATCATCTATACTAAAAGGATGAATAATCTTCCTTCTAATTATATCCTTTTCTTTATATACAAATCAAACATTATATAAAATTATTAGTATTGTATCTTATTCATCATCCAATGCACCAAACATGACCTAAAGCTATTGACAATAATGATTTATTTGTTGTTTCATTGTATATTGATGATTTGTTTGTGGTAGGAAGTAATTTTGAGTTGGTGCTCAATTCAAAGATCAAATGATAAGGGCCTTTGAAATGACAAACTTGGAGGAGATGTCCTGTTTCCTTGGAATTGAAATTTATCAATTTCAACAAGGAATCTTCATTTCATAAGAGAAATATGCTAAATAAGTTTTAAAGAAATTCAAAATGGAAAATTCCAACGCTATTTGCACGTCTTTGGTTTAGAATGAAAAGCTTAAGAAGGATGACAACTTCTAGAAGGTTGATGATGGAGTTTACAGAAACTTCATTGAATGTTTATTAGACTTGACATAGCATTTGTTATTATTCTTCTTTCATGGTTCAAGCATTGTATTAGTAAAATTCGCTTTAGATTAGCAAAGAGAATGCTAAGATAAATCAAGGTTCAATTGATTTTGGTGTTTTATTTCAAAAGTATGAAGAACTGAAGCTATTAGCATCCATAAACAATGATTGGATAGGGTTTTGTGAAGATATGAAGAGCATTTCAAGTATTTATTTACCTTTGGCTTAGGTGCATTTTTTTGGAACTAAAGAAAAAGAAATGGTGGCTCAATCAACAATAGAAACTAAATACATTACTACAACTACCTCTATCAATCAATGAATTTGGCTAAAAAAAATTACTAGAAGATTTAAATTTAACCCAATCTTATGCAATTAAGATAAGATGTGATATTCAATTAGAAGTGGCTATTACAAAAAATCCTATGCTATATGGAAGAACCTAGTATATCAAGATAAAGTTTCATTGTATCAAATATGCTGAAGTAAAAAATGAAGTAAAGTTGGTCTATTACAACTCAAATGGTCAGCTTGCAAAAATTTTGACTAAAAGCTTGCATAAAGCAAGGTTTGAAACGTTAAGAGAAGCCTTGTTTCTAAGAAAAATGTCAAGGGAGGTTTGTTAAGTGTTGTGGTATTTTTGCTATTAGTTTAGAAAATTCATTTTGTATTTTGAAGTAGTTAAACAACTTGGTATTGTATTCTCTATATATTAGATTATATATTAGAATGAAGATTAGAAATTTAATTCTTCCATTTTTTCTTTTCTCTCCGTTCTTCTTAGTTTCTAGTGCTTTCAATTTTGTTTACTTGCTTGCTTAATAATATGATGGAATATCCCTAAAGTGATGTAATATCTTGGATCCAAGTTGTTAATTAACTTGATAATGATGCTAAACCTTGTGACTTTAATTTTATAATTAAGTTAGATTTGTTTTATACAAAAATTGGACATTTTAAACCATTTAGTGAAATCATATGAAATGTCTTAAATTTTAATTAAAAACTGAAAAACTTATCATACTACATGTATGTTACAATTGTTAATGCATAAGATAATTTTATTATAAAAATTCCAACAAATTCTAATTATATGCAAAAGCTCAATTTTAATTTTTTATTAGTAATGAATAATTTGGCATTTTGAAAAACTTTTCCCATAATAATTGTTAAGGGTATTTTAAGTAGTGGTGAGTTGGAGTTTAGCACGATGGTGAGGTTGAAGGTGATTAAACCTACAACAAAGAAAGCATGGTCAGAAGGCATCGGGCTTGAGTTTCTAAAATGCACATCAATGATCAAGTTAGCAAGGTAAATGAGGTTAGGATTAAGAAAAAAGATGAGTTGCAAAGAATAATAGAGAAAGCTTAGAGAAGGTGTTTAGAATACAATAATTGTTGAGGGTATTTTAGGTAATGGTGAGTTGGAGCTCAGTTGAATGGTGAGGTGGAATGTGACTGGACCTATAGCAAGGAAAGTATAACCAGAAGGCTTCGGAATTTGGTTTTGATGATGCATACAAACACTTAAGTCAACAAGGTAAATAAGGTTAAGGTTAAAAAAAAAATGAGTTGTAAAAAATAATGGAGAAAGCTTAGAGAAGAAGGTTTAGAATAGTGTATCTAGGTATCCTTTTACTTTATTTATGATATATAATTGGTGATAAGACATGGGTAGTTGATAGTTGATTGAAAGTTCACACGAACCTTAAGGAAGGTCTACATAGGTTATGAATGGGCAACATTTTATGATCTAGGCAAGTTAGGTTAACGCGAGGTGATCTTCTGATAGGACATTAGTAAAAGTAGTTTGATGAACATCTCTTTATGGCCAAGTTATCTTTATAGGCAAAGAGGTTTAGGTAGATGAGCAATGGTTATGGCAAGCATGTATAGTAGTCGAGGGGCTTGGGTCTCAATCCTTTTTAGATAGGTGATGTGATTATCGAGCATGTACTAATTTGGCAAATATGAAAGCTGACTTTTTTGACTAGTCAATTAGATATAAAAATAATTAAATTTTATTTACTAGTATGTTATAGAAATCAAATGAATATTAACATTGTTGACGGTATTTTTAAGTGTCTTAATCGGATAGAAGCTAGTAGGAGGCTAAAGGTAAGGGAACCTAGACTTGTATCTAGAAAGCACGGTTAAGGGGCATTGGAGTTAGTTCTCCGAGACACGCTCTGAAAGTATCTAAGAATTGGTGAGAAATAAGGCAAGGAATATTGAAAAAGTTGCAATGAAGAGGAATGCTTAAGTTTTACGTACCTAGGTCTCCTATTTACCTTATATATGAGATGAAGAGTAATGACCTAACTAAGACAGTTGATAGTTGATGGTGACTTACGTAGAGCTCGAAAATGGTCTACGTAGGTGACTACAAACCACATTTAATAATCCCAAGCAAATGTGGGTAGTGTTTAATGGTCCCAAGCAAGTTGGAGACCAAGTGTTCATTCTGAAGTGGTGTCTTGATGGGATGTCAATGGAGGTGTTGGGCAAGCTTTCCTTTGGTTAGGGATGAGCCAGTTCTAAGGCAAAAGATTTGGTTGTTGACCATTACTAGTGGTGATGTGATGTGGTTGTTAAGCATGCGTTGACTAAACACTAAGAGAGTTGACCTTGTTGACCAAGTAAATAGGTATAACAATTGCCCCCCATGTCTGTGAGGGGTTATAAAGTGATCATCTTCAGACCATGGACTAAAGTATTAGAAAATTGGCTTGGCAGAAAGGTAAAGTTGATTTGACAAGATAAAGGGTGCTATTTTAGTGAGCTGAATTGATAATGTGTTTTTACAATGTGAGGAATGTTCCTTTGGCATGTTGCACAGTTTGTCGAGATATAGTAAACAATAGGTGGAGACTTAGGAAAATTTTGGTGTGAAATACTAATACAATAAACTGAGCAAGCATAGGTGTAGCATGTTTGTTGGGGTAGTTTACGGCACGTACCCATGTTTCTAAATGGTATGGTTTTCAAGACATGTGCTGTAATGGGGTTTGAGAGTGGTCATGTGTATTTGATGGGTTTAAATGTTAAATTGAATTAGTTTTTTTGAGAGGAAATGAATATGACTTTTTAAAAAAAGGGTAACTAAAGGGTCAAGTTTAAAAGAGATTAATTTTGGACCATTTTGGAATCGATTGAAATGGTTTAAATTGATACCGTTTCATTGGTGTCGTTTAATGTATAAACAATCCCAATTGATACTATTTCACTCTTGTACAAATAAAAAACTTAGAAATTTCAAACTCACTTTTGCACTTTGCTATCAAGAGAAAATTTTGTTGTTTGTTGTATAGCTTTGCCGTTTGTTATCTTTCTATGTTGTTGCAAAATTTTCTATAGGTAAGCAATCTTTTGTTTGCTTGTTTATTGTTTTTTGTTGATTTTCAGAGAGAGAGAGAGATGGCACCAAAGAGAAGAATAATGATTGAGAGTTCTAGTAATGATGAGGGGGCTAAGGTTAAGGGGCCTAAGGTAGAGGTCATAGAGGCAAAAAAAGATAAGGTAATGGAGGCCAAGTGTCACGGGCTAAGCTTTCTCTCAATGAAGCAATAGATCGTGTGGCACTTGAATGGATGCTTTCACCCAAGTCAATCGAGGATAACTCGATATTTGGACAGGCAACAACAAGCCATAAGTTAATCTCAAGCATACACAAATAGACACATTCATATTGGGAGAAAGGAAAGCACATTGAGGCAACACTTGGGACTTTTGAATAAAAGAAATATTTTATTAATATCAAGAATAGTACATTGAGACTTTTCACTATCATCGGGGCCAGAGGGGTAACCCTTGACGGGTGGTTTAGCACATACCTTAACCAGTGAAGTAGCTCAACAATACGCCAACTACTCACCCTCTTTAAAGAGCAAATGAGATTTTAGAGCTATGCTACCACTAATCGTTACAATGTTTGAAATAGAGACATTTTTTCATATCACAAAAGATCTACCCTTCCCTCTTGGCACCTCTACCCAATCATGGCCCTATACATGGGTGGTTCATGACAACCTAAGCCTGATCATGGCCTTATACAAGGTTGGCACATGACATCCTCCCCTACTTATTCTATTAACATTCTAGTCGATTTGCTGGCTTGGAATTCTTCAATCTTTTTTTTGAATACTTGGAGGTCGTGGTCTTTTTCCCAACTAGTTTTTTCTAGTCCTAATCCCTCTCATTTCACTAAGTATTCATGGACTAGTCTTTGAGATACCCCGGTTTCCTTATCAGCTAGGATCTCTTCAACTCGACATTTTGAGGCTAGCTTCATGGTGATGGCGACCCTGGTTGACTCCCTACGGCTAGTATCTGTAAGATCTGCTTGAAAAGGTTTTAGGTTGCTCACATAAAATACTGGGTACACCTTTATCCATTTTGATGGGTCTATTTTGTAAGAAATGTTCCTTACCTTGGAAAAGATCTTCATTGGACCCTTATATTTGCATACCAATCTATGATCTCACTTTTTCAAGAATATGGTTTGTTCGGGGACTAGTCAAACAAGAACCAAATCATTAACTTGGAATTGTTTTACCCTACGACCCTTGTCTGCCCATTTTCTCATTCGTTTCGATGCTTTCTTCATGTAGGCTTGTGCAATCTCTATGTTTTATTTCCATTTTTTACCGAAGTTAAAGGCTTGCGGATTCTTCCCTCTATATTACTCCAGGACGTATGGGATAGCCTTGGTAGTTGTCCAGTGACCACCTCAAATGGACTTTTATTAATAGAAGAGCTCTTGTTGGAATTAAAACAAAGCTGAGTGACGTCCAATAACGAAGGCCAGTTGTTTTGAGTGGCTTGAACAAAATGCCTTAAGTATTTCTCCAACAACCCATTGAACCATTCAGTTTGGCCATTGGTTTGGGGGTGGTAGCTTAAAAAGATGTTGAGTTGGGACCCTAATATCTTGAAAAGTTCTCTTCAAAATGACCTTGTGAATCTTAGATCCCTATCACTTACAATGTTTTAAGGAAGGCCCCAATATTTGATCACATGTTTAAACAGTAGCTGAGCTGTATTTTCTATAGTACAATACTTTTGGGTGAGGATGAATGTTGCATACTTTGAGAAACAATCGATCATCACTAAATTAGCCCCAAGATTGCCAACTTTGAAAAGACCCAAAATGAAGTCAAGAGAGATACTTTCCCATGGTCTAGTGGGAACCGGTAGTGGTTTAAACATGCTTACAAGTTTCTTCTTTTCAACTTTATCTTGTTGGCAAATGAGGCAAGTCTTTGTATAGTCCATCATGTCTTACCGCATGTGAAGCCAATAGTATCCCTATTTTAATAGAGCCAAAGTGCATTGCCAACCTAAGTGTCCTGCCCATGGTATGTCATGGCATTCCCTTATCAGTGTCTGTCTCAGACCTCTCGACTTTGGCATAAACATCAAGGGCCCTTTGTCTACAAGATCCCATCTCCTACCATAAGTACTTGGACTTCCCTTCTTCAACTAACTTTAAGATGGCACTGGCCTGTAGGTCCTTTCTCAAATTATCTTCAATTAACTTTTGAATGTCTATCGTAACTTTACTAGCCGCCATTGGGGCAATTCTTCTAAAGGCCACTAACTCTGCTCGTCTGCTTAATGCATCGGTCACTTGATTGGCCTTTCCAGTGGTATGCTTAAAATAAAAGTCAAACTCAACTAAAAATTTTGTCATCTAGCTTGCTTTGCTGTGAGCCTTAGTTGGGTGAGGAAGTGGCTAGCATCCTACAGATGGCTGTGGCCAGATCAAGTTTTAGCTCGATGAAAAGGGGGGAAAAGGGCCAAGGTGCCGGAGCCTCGATGCTATGAAGGAGTGAGGGATGCCAAAGAGCTTGAAAACTTTTTGTTTGACATGGAGCAATACTTTCGAGCTGTATACATAGATTCAGAGGAAGATAAGGTAGCAATGGCATTGGTGTACCTTACGAGGGATGCCAAGCTATGGTGGCGTTCAAAGTTTGTCAACAATGAGTGCCAGATTAAAACTTGGGCAAATCTGAAACAAGAATTGAAAAATCAGTTTTTCCCTGAGAATGTGGAGTATATGGCTCGAAGGAAACTTCAAGAATTGGTGCAAACAGAAACAGTGCGGGAGTTTGTGAGGAGTTTTTCTACCTTTAGTTGGATATTAGAGACATGTTCGAAAAGGACAAGATGTTTTATTTCCTTGAGGGCCTCAAACCTTAGGCCAGGACAAAACTACATAGACGAAAAATGCAAGATGTGGCCACAGCCATGGCTGCGACCGAACGTTTCCATGATTATAATGAGGGCTCTTCAAAACAAAAAAATTCTCTTTCAGGTGGCAATAACTTCAACTTTGAGAGTAAGGGAAAGATGATCAGAGTGGATCGACCCTTCAGTGGGGGATAAGATAGGAGGCCCTTTGGTCGAGACAGCACCCAACCCCAGGAAAACAATGTAGTGATTTTCAAGCCCAAGCAACTACTAGCTTGCTTATTATGCAATGGGCCACATTGGGTGGCTGAATGCCCACATAAAGGAACCCTTAATGCCTTAAAGAGCCTCATCTCAAGAGTCCATAAAAGCATCGAAGACAGTCAAAGAAGTTGAAGAGAAGCTAACCGGGATGGGTTCAATAAGGTTCTTTAATGCCCTCGGTACCCAACTAAACATGATAAAGAAAGAGTAGGGTAGAGGCCTGATGTATGTGGACCCAATACTTAATGAGAAAGCCACAAGGGCCATGGTAGACATAGGTGCAACTAACACCTTCATCACACCAAAGAAAGCAAAAAGGTGTGGTCTCAATGTCAATAAGGACTATGGACAAATGAAGGTGGTTAATTCACCAAACTTTGAGATCAGTGGAAGCTCCAAGAGTGTGATGACCAAGTAAGGGCCATGGGAAGGAAAGGTAGACTTTACAGTTTCCCCCATGGATAACTTTAATGTTGTCCTTGGATTGGACTTCATGATGTTGGCTCAGGTGATCCCAATCCCTACCGCTAGTTGTCTATTATTCTTTGGGGAACATTCATGTGTGGTGCCGGCCACTATCTTACCGAAGAATGAGAAGAAAATGATTTCAGCTTTACAGTTCAAGAAAGGGGTAAAGAGAGGGGAACCCTCTTTTGTGGCCATGCCAATTTACAAAAAAGGGATGGAGTTGGAACCGATACCCAATGGGGTGAAAAAGGTGTTGGAAGAGATCGAAGATGTGATGCTAGGAAAATTACCTAAGGTCTTACCCCCTCGAAGATCGATGGACCATGAAATCGAGATCTTCCCAAAAGTCAAACCCCTTGCTAAGGCCCCTTACCGCATGGCCCTGCCAGAGTTGGTCGAACTAAGGAAACAATTAGACGAGCTTTTACAGGTCAGGTTTATTAGGCCATTGAAAGCACCAATGATGGAAGTTTACAGTTATGTGTAGACTATAAGGCCCTGAACAAAGTCACCGTGAAAAACAAATGTCCCATCCCTCTTTATTGTAGATTTATTTGATCAACTAAATCAGGCCAAGTACTTTTTCAAATTGGACTTGAGATCTGGCTATCATCAGGTCAGAATTATAGAGGGAGATGAGCCAAAAACCACTTGTGTAACGTAGTATGGTGCATTTGAATTTCTTGTTATGCTTTTTGGAATGACTAATGCTCTTACCACATTTTGTACGTTGATGAATCAAATGTTCCATGACTATCTTAACAATTTTGTAATCATCTATTTAGATGACATAGTGGTATATAGCTCTACTTTGGAATAGCACCAAGAAAACTTGCGTCTTGTGCTTCGAAGATTACAAGACCACCGATTATATGTGAAAAGGGAGAAATGTGCATTCGTCCAGACCCAAATCCACTTTTTAGGTCACAATTACGAACAGGGCCACATTCGAATGGACATGGAAAATGTTAGGGCTATCAAGGAGTGGACAACATCAAAAAATGTTAGTGAACTCTACTCATTTTTGGGATTAGCCAATTATTACAGAAGATTTGTAGAAAAGTACTCTCGTAAGACTACGACCCTCAGGAAGCTATTGAAAAAGGAGCATAAATGATGTTAGACAAGCGAACGTCAAGAGGCCTTTGAGGGATTGAAGAAAGCCATTATGAAAGACCCTTTCTTAGCTCTCCCTGACATCAAGAAGCTTTTCAAAGTTCAAACGGATGCATATGATTTTGCTATTATGGGAGTGCTTTTACAAGAACGTCACCCAATAGTATTTGAAAGTAGAAAGCTAAGCGAAGCTTAGAGGAAATACATGGCCTAGAAAAAAGAACTGTTGGTGGTAATTCACTGTCTGAGGACTTGGTGACATTATTTGTTGGGTTCACACTTTGCCGTGAAGACGAAAAATGCGACAGCTAGCCACTTCCTGCCACAAGTACTTGGACTTCCCTTCTTCAACTAACTTCAAGATGGCACTGGCCTGTAGGTCCTTTCTCAAATTATCTTCAATTAACTTTCGAATGTCTATCGTAACTTTACTAGCCGCCATTGGGGCAATTCTTCTAAAGGCCACTAACTCTGCTCGTCTGCTTAATGCATCGGTCACTTGATTGGCCTTTCCAGTGGTGTGCTTAAAATAAAAGTCAAACTCAACTAAAAATTTTGTCATCTAGCTTGCTTTGCTGTGAGCCTTAGTTGGGTGAGGAAGTGGCTAGCATCCTACAGATGGCTGTGGCCAGATCAAGTTTTAGGTCCAAGTTTTAATCTGGCACTCATTGTTGACAAACTTTGAACGCCACCATAGCTTGGCATCCCTCGTAAGGTACACCAATGCCATTGCTACCTTATCTTCCTCTGAATCTATGTATACAGCTCGAAAGTATTGCTCCATGTCAAACAGAAAGTTTTCAAGCTCTTTGGCATCCCTCGTTCCTTCATAGCATCGAGGCTCCGGCACCTTGGCCCTTTTCCCCCCTTTCCATCGAGCTAAAACTTGATCTGGCCATAGCTATCTGTAGGATGCTAACTTGCGCTCTGAGCTCCTCAAACTCCTTTTGGAGAACATTCAAGGCATCTTTAGCCTCATCGCTCAAGCTATGTAGAGTATCGGACAACTCCTGTTGGGTTGTCTTAAACTCCTTCAGTCGATCATTGGTCACCACATGAGCTTTTAGCACGGCTACCACGGCCTCAAGCTCCTCAAGTCTCTATTGATAATTGGATCCATCACTCGTGGCCATTTCATCAATTCTTTAGCACTTCTCAACCGTGCTCTGATACCATGTGTCACGGGCTAAGCTTTCTCTCAATAAAGTGATAGACCGTGTGGCACTTGAATGGATGCTTCCACCCAAGTCAGCCAAAGATAACTCGATATCTGAATAGGCAACAACAAGCCACAAGTTAATCTCAAGCATACATAAGTAGATACATTCATATCGAGAGAAAGGAAAGCACATCGAGGTAACCCTCGTGACTTTCGAATAAAAAAATATTTTATTAATATCGAAAATAGTACATGGAGACTTCCCACCATCGTTGAGGCCAGAGGTGCAACCCTTAACCAGTGAAACAGCCCAACAATACGCCGATTGCTCACCTCTTCTAAAGAGCAAATGAGATTTTAGAGCTATGCTATCACTAACCGTTACAATGTTTGAAATGGGGATATTTTTCCTAGCACAAAAGATCTACCATCCTCCCTTGGCACCTCTACCCGATCATGATCCTATATATGGATGGCTCATGATAACTTAAACCCGATCATGACCCTATACAAAATCGGCTCATGACACCATGGGTGCGACATAGTGATTAGGGAGATGGGAACTCCCTTGACTAACGTGAATGCCTCAGCTGCCAGCAAGGACAAGGGAAAGAAAGGAAAGGGCAAAAAGGTAGTGGTAGAGGAGCCTAAAAACTTGGCTCCAGGGATGTGACGTTAGCCATGGTAGAGCCAATGCCGGATTGTGTGGCTTTCAACCCAACAACACCATGTACGAGATATCCATACCACCATTTGCCAAATAGGGGACAACAAGGGGATAGCAACATTTTACCTGCACAAATTGAGAGATGGGTTTCACCTTCCATTGCATTTTTTTGTCCATTTGATGTTGGCCGCCTTCAACTTAACAGCGTCCTAGATAGGGCCAAATGCGTGGACCATCATGATGACCTATTTCATCCACTGCATGCTACTGAAGTGGATGCCTTTGTTAAGTGTCATCCTTGCGCTATACATGCTCAAGGAGATCAATAGGTGGCTCTACTACCTTTAGGCGCGTGGGCGGTCATGTGTGGTGGATCTACCTTCCAACAACCACCCTTGTATGATAGGTAGATGGTGGCACGGACCAAGCTCTTTAGCATGAAGTTTTCTTTCAAAATCAGATGGTTCCATGCCTATGCACTAACAAGAGGGTTCTTGATCTTTGGGATTACAAGGCCAAGCAAGTGAATATTTTGAAAGATGCCAAGATATCCTATCATGACCAGACCACATGCGAGAACATCCGCGACTACTACCTTATCCCAAGCAAGGACTAAGATTTGGCTACTGTTGTCAAAAGGTGCTGGATGAAAGGCAAGATGAAAAAAAAAAAAAAAGTAACAGCTAAGGATGAGAAGAAATGGCTTCTTAGGGAAAAAAATGTAAGTCTATTATGGTTGATTAGTTTGGTTGCAATACTGCTATGCTTGCTGACTGATGTTTGTGAAACTATTCAATCATGCTACTGTTTGACTTGTGAACTTGTTTCGTTATTGCTGTGGGTAGCGACAAAGCTAAAAAAAACTCGAAGCTCGTTAATAGGGTTCCCTTGCTTGGTGGTGTGCAGCAGGAGTTAGAGGAGAGACCAGCTAAGACTACCCCTGCTAGCATGTAAGGTGTTAAGAGGGTCAGAGTGTAGGCGTGGGGAGGGGTAATGCTGTGGTGTCCAAAAGTGAAGCAATGAGGCTAGGGTCTGGATTGCTAAGTGTTGGGGCCTCTTTTTGAGGTAAGTATGCTATAAATTGCTAACTTCTTATAGTTGATTAATTTTGATTGCTACGTGTTTATTTTGCATAAATGGACCACACTTTTAAGATGCAAAAAAGTGCTCCAACAAGAGAAGTAGAAGGGGAAGAGATCTCTGCCCGCTAGCTTCCCTCTTATAAAGAAATATACAGTGAGGAGCTCCAACATACCAAGTGGTGTAGTGCCCAGGCCTAGTGAGGCCAAACTTTCAACCACTACCTCAGCTCCTGTGGTGTCTGTTACCACAACTGCAGGTGTACCACCTCTTACCCCTACTACCTATCATTGCCTAAGGCTCCAGTAATGGTGCCTAAACCTTCTGTGATTGCTACTGCTGGCAGTACGACTACTGCTCCTGCTGTTATGTTGCGTCTTACACCATCTGTTAGCACTCCTTTAGTGGTGGTCAATGTTGATGCCAACAGACTCACAAATGAAGGCCAGCTTAAGAGTTGCTGGCTGGCCTTAAGATATGCTGACAATTGGTTAAACAGGATGTCCTCCGTTGACTTCACTACCATCAACCAGAAGACCACCACTCTTTTCCCATCTGAGGCTATCTGTTTGTGGGCCACAACAAGCCTTCCATGCTTTGTTATAGAAAGGGTGCAGTAGTTCCCCAAACTCAGCAACTTGTAAGCTGAGCTATGCCTGGCTACTATGGTAGAAAGTTGTGTTTGTGTTGTTGGCGTGTGAAATTAGTTGCTTAACTGTACTTATGTTTTCCAATAGTCTCTTGGTAATAAAGTGGACCTTTATGAACAAGTGTGGCTGCTTGTTGATGAGGTGTGTGCCAAGGGAGAGGACCTGTAAGAGGAGGTCAAAAGGAGTTTTGACCAGGAGGTGCTAATAAAGGAAAAAGATGCCTCAATTGAAGGATTGAAGACCTTGAATGCCCCCTCATGAGGAATGTCGAAGAGTTGAAAGGTCAATTGAGGAAGACTATTGTAAGAACCTTGCTCTGCAACAACTGCTAATGGGGTAAGTGCCCACCCAAAGAAAGTGGACGGAGAGAGGAATAAGCTGCAAGGTGAGCAAGTGGTGGCCACTGCGTGCCAACCAAGCACAAGTAGAAAGGGACCAAGCCTTAGCGCGCACCCTACAACTTAAAAAGAAGTTGGCCAAATTAAAGACAGAACTGGATGGGGAACTTGCAAAGTTCTCTAAAAGGTTGACTATGAGCAATACAAGTTGTCAGCTTGATACCAGGTTCAACTGCATTTGGGGCCACATGACTTCATGGCGGTGGACTTCTTAGAAATGAGGATGCCACTAGAGGGCTTCAACATGAAGTACCCAGAAGACCTGGCTTTATTGGAGCGGGTAAAGGTGTATGAAAAGATGGGAAAGATCTCGACGGGCCTTGACCTGAATGCCATGTCTACTATAGTTAGGGATCCCCAAGCCAGCAACTCTAGTGCTGAGCCTGCTCTCATGGGCCATAAGATTGCAGTGACTACCAACAAGCTTATCATTGTGCTGATTGAAGTTGCTTTTACTCCTAGCATTGATGGTGGTCTTTCTCTTGCTACTGGTCTTTGAGATTTTGTTTTTTCTTTGTACTTTTGAGTTTATAATTATTTTTATCTTGCATGTACACATTTATTATCAATAAAGAGAAAGGATTTTACTATAATTTTTGTCTATATTTGCATTATTTATTATTATTTAACTACTTCATATTGGACTTTGTATGATATTCGTTAAGACTGGGGCTTGTTCTTGCTTAGATAAAATTGTTGAGTTGAAGATCTCCAATAAACTTTGCTTTGTCAAATGGATATCTTGACTTAAAACAACTGCAAACTTAACACAATAACAGTAAGTCTACTTTTTGCCAATGTTTGTGCCATGAACTTAATTATTTTCCAAATACTAAATGTTTGAAGATGTTGGTTTCTTGTGAGTGCAGGAGTTTGCTTAATTTAGGCTAAGTTCAATTTGACTTTATAAAAACACTATGTGATTTAGGTAATCATAATGAGACAATGTATGATATGAGAGTTCACATACTTTGTGCTAACTTGGTTCCAAATTTCCCAAAAACCTTCGTGAACTTAATTAGCTTGATGTGTTGGGTGTTTTGTTTGCTAGAAGGGTCATGCTTTTGGTCTTTTCTAACTTATTCAATAATTTCCTTATAAAGTAATATTGTGATATTCAAAAAGTTAAAAGAAAACTTTGCTTAAAGAAAGGGTATAGCATAACAATACTTAAGTATATTTGTTTCATATAGAAGCAAAATATGTATATGTACCTCATTATAAGATGGTTCTTCTGTTATGATCTTGTTATGGCATATGTCATAACGTATCTGTCTAGAGACTCTATCGTTAGACGTAATTATTTAAAATTATAAAATTATGAGAAGTAGCCAGCAATCTTTTTTAATGTGTCATTGGCCACCAAAAAATTTTATCTTTTTAATAAAATGTGTTTAATGTTTATTAAACCATTTTATTAAAAAAATAATTTTGGTCTACAAAAATAGGATTGGGTTTAAGAGTTTGTTACATGTAGGAAAATATTAGCACCCTTATAACATCTACAAAATTGATATCAATTAATCATGTGTTATTTATAATTTTGGACAAAAATGGTTTTTATATGAAATTTAATTATAATTCCCTTTATTATTTAGAAAGAAAATCATTTAAAAATTTGTATTTAGAAATGCTATGAAAATCTCTAATTTAAAGAAATACTTTAAAATTCTCCAATATAAAGGCAGAATTCAAAAATACTCTTTTTCGTCTAAGATTTACCAAAATATTTTAGGGAAAATAAAAATAAAATTCTTTGAAAATAATAATTATTGGTGACTCTCCAACATCTAGGTAGAATACAAAAAATTATATTTTTCAGAATACTATTTTAAATTTATTTATTTATTTACTTTTGAAATTAAAACTTTTTAAACAATAATTAACTAATTAAATAAACAACCATAAATATCAATAATTAAAATGAACATATACATAGGCAACAAATGCAAATATGGATGTAAATGTTTTTTTAAATACTACAAGATGTGAATTTAAGATCAAATTCTTAAATATAAAAGACCATATGAACTTTCTAACATCTAGACAGAGTTTGGGTGCAGCATTTTATATTTAAAATCCCATTTCTTTATTTTTATTCTTTATTTAATTTTATTATTTTAAAATATGAAATTATATGAAAATTCTTTAATGAAAATAAACTTTCTAAATACCCTACCATTTAGGTGGAAATCGAGAATAAATTATTTTAGAAAAGGTTCTCACATAAAACTTTGAATTTTGAAATGGTCTTGGGGTTTATAGTAGGTTTAAGGTTTCAAAATTTTATTTAGGGTTTTAACTAAGACCTATGGTTTCAAGTTTCATCTATAATTTAGGGTTTTAGGCTTAACTTAGGGTTTTAAGGTTTCATTTATGGTTTTATTTCAAGGTTTAAAAAAATTTATGAATTTTTTTAAAAATCTCTAACTTTTAGGTAACATTTTGGAACAAACTCGTTTTTTTATAATTTTCCTAAAAAATGAATTTCTAAATTTCTATTTATTTTCCTTTTCACTAAAAATTTTGTTATTATTATTTATTAATCTTTATTATTTTATTTTTATTACTATTATTTTTATAATTCTCCACCATTAGGTAGATTTTTTATAGCAACCTTGCTTTTTATGGTTTCCAAAAATTAATTTTTGTACTTTATATATTTTCTTTTAATTAAAATTTTACTATTATTATTTATTAATCTTTTATTATTTTATTTTAAAAAATGGATTTTTATATTCTCATATATTTTATTTTCCTTTAGAATTATTATCATTATTTATTTATCTTTTATTATCTTATTTTATTATTTAATAATTTCACAATATTTAGGTGAAATTATTTTTTTTTCAAAATACGATTTTTTATTGTCTCTAACATCTAAGTAGGGTTTTAAAAATTATTATTATTATTATTATTATTATTTGTTATTTAATAATTTCTCAATATTTAGGTGGAATTATTATTATTATCTTTTTAAAATATGATTTTTAGTTCCCTCCAACATTTAGGTAGAGATTTCAAAAAATTTTTTTATTGTTTTGATCTTTTACATATATTTTATTATTATTATAATTTTAAGAAGCATGATGGAATTAATAAATTTAAAAGCATTGAGAATAATTTACATCTAAAGTAATTTACAACATGAAAATTAAATTACATAGAAACTAAAATAAGCATAAAAATTTAACTAATATGAAAATTAAACAACTATGAATAATACTAGAATTTCAACCACAAAACTTTCATGCCTAAAAGATTTAACAAACAATAGAATGAAACTTGGTTTGGAAAATTTTTGTTGTGATTTCAACAAGTCATTTCAACCGACCAAGAGGTATGTGTAATGGACAAGGGATCATTAAACACTTATGGACAACAACAAGAAGGGAAAGAATTAAACTTGACAACACCTAGTCAACCAAAACTGACACCCTTACTCAAGGAGACCAATAAATATTAAAAACTTCCAACTTCTTTTTTTTACCACACCCAACCTTTATGTAACAAACCAATGAATAATAAAATGAGTAAGCTTGAGCTTCCATGAAGACAACCTACACGTAGAGAAAGAAAGAAGAAACAAAAAAGAAAATCAAAATGCAAAGAATCGATTGAGGTTTGAAACATGGACAATAATTTAACATGCATGAAACCAACTTTCATGCAAAGCAAACTAAATTAAACATGACTAGAATAACCCTAAACGACAAGCTAAATATGATTGTAGGCTTTAATTAACTTTCAAAGTAGAAGGAAAGCCATAAGAAATATCACCTTTGCTACAAATATAGCTTCCACAGGCTTTTTTTTTCCTAGTTTTATATTATCTTTTGTTACTGGTTTCCTTGCTACTACTCACATTCCTCACGAGTTATTTTTTTTATTTTCTTTTTCTTTTGCTAAATCATGTGCCAGTTTCTGGTCTCCTTCTCTTTATGTTATTGCTTCTCTTTTTTTTCTTGTGTTTTTCCTATATGTACGACTAGTAATTTATCTTCTGTTTTCTACTATTTTTTCATGCCAATTTTTTTGCCTTTAATTATTTGTGTTTTTGTTCAGTTCTTTTTTTTTTCCATTTTTTTGCTTGTAGTCTTTGCTTTTTGGCATTGTTCATTGGTCTTTGCTTGGTTCCTACTTAGTTTTTGTTTTGGCCACCACTTCTTTAGTGCATTTTTGTAATTTTTTTTTTGGCGTTCTTTTTACTACTTCACGACTACTCATATGCTATCTTTTTCTTCTCTTTGCTACACTTTTTTTTTTCACTATGTTACATCTGGCTCCTCTTTCCACTGCCTTCTCTTCATGTTTTTTTGTAACTTTTTTATTTTTTGGCTTCACCCCTTCTCCTCGCTTCTACTACCCTATTTGTCTTTTTTTTTTTGGTTTTTTTCCTCGTTTTTCAAACCTTTCTCTTTTTTTTTTTCTTTTTATTTTGGTTATTCAATTTCTCTCATTTTACGCATCCATGCCCCGCATCTTCTTCTTTCCAGATTCTTTTTCTCCTATTGAATGCCTCCCCCATGCTTGCTTAACTGCTCTTCATTTTTAATTTTTTTCAATTTTTCATCCCTTTTTTCTTTTTTTTCTTTTGGGTTACTTTCATGCCTACTACTTTTGGTAGTTTCTCCCTATAATGCTTATGTCTCAGGCCTCAAATATATATATATATATATTCAATTTCCTATTTTTAATAGTAGCCTCTCTTTCATGTTATGCCTTCATACAATTTTTTTTTATTTTTTTCTTTCTAAAGTAAAACCTCATGCATGCATGATTAAAACAAATAGGCTTTCTTTCTCTCTTTTTATGTGGGGTTTAAACATTCTAACCAAATTTAACAAGGTCGAATGGCATTTTGTTATTAGCCATTTTTATGGCCTATTCGAGCCTTTTATCTTAGTTAGATTTCATCATTTCATTTTTTTGAGCTTTATTATTATTATTATTATTATTATTAGGCTTTTTTTGGGCTTCATTTTGGTAGTAAGCCTTAGCCATTTGAGACATATTTTGGACTTTGAAATTGGTATTTTATTTTGGCTTTTTATTGGGCCATATTGGGTATTATTCGAGCCAATACAATGGGCTTTGCCATGAGGTTCACATTGAACCTTATCTTTAAGCATTTAAAAATGGACTATGTAATGGGTCAGAAAAATTATGATCAAGATCCAATTGTAAAATAAGTCGAAATTAAATTAATAAAATATCTCGGATAAAATTAAGTGTGTACAGCGTATAAGCCTCATTAGCCAAGTTGGCATAGGTGTTGTAATGCTTGATAATAGTAGCATGTATGCACATCGGGCATTTTGTTGTGAGACCCTTAATGCAATAAAAATGATGGCACGAAAAACACGTTAAGCGTGTTAGTGTGGAGCTTTAAAGTAATAACATGGTGGCGCGGGGTGCATTGAATGTGTTAGTATGGATGCCTTAATGCAATATAATGATAGTGTGTGGGGTGCATTGAACTTGTTGGTATGAAGCCTTAACACAATAAAATGATGGTGCGTGAGAAACATTAAGTTTGCTAGCGTGGAAGCCTTAATGCAATATAATGATGATAGGGTTGTTCAATGTAAGTGGGGTAAGGCGATAAGACATCGTCTTTCTTCATTAAAAATTTTTTGTACATGAGTTCCTACAAGGAAGAAAAAGATGAGCTAGTAAAACTTAAATACATAAATAAAGAAAAACACAAATGAAAAGAAGAGTACTTTTGAAAAGTAAAAAAATTTAAGACATGATGACTTGGGGGTGAACACTTGTCAAATATTGTACTTCTTCATGTGGATGGCATTCCACATCCTTGGCATAAGATTAGACTTCATGTTTTCCAACCTATATAACCCAAATTAAAAACAACAGAGATTCTGTATAGTCCTTCCCTATTTGGGAACAACTTATTTTTTTCCCCAATTGGCTTACTGGCTTTACAATTTTTGAGTACCAAGTAGCTTACTTGAAAATCTCTATTCTTGACATAAGAGTTGTAGTATCTAGTGACGAGTTGGGCCTTGACGACCATCTTGACTTCAACTAGTTCCTTGGTTTCTTTGTGACATATCTAGGTTGGCTCTCAGAGTTTTTCATACTATTTAGGGTCAAAAATGTTATTTAGAATATGTTTACACCTATCTTGGTAGGTATCACTACCTCTATCCTATATGTTAGAGTGAAAAGGGTTTCTTCTATAGTTGAATGGTTAGTGGTCTTGATCGTCCAAAGCATGCCAAAGGCTTTCTTCACCTCAGCCCATTTCACCTTATTAAGCTTATTTTTTAAGGCAATTAAGATTTTTTTATTCATAAATTCTACTTGATCATTAGTTTTGGGATGGGCCATTAAGCTATGCATAAAGGGTATGTTGAAATTTTGATATAACTATTTCAGCTTGTTGATCTAAAACTATGTCATATTATTTGCCACAATGATGTGAAAAAGACTAAAATTGCACACTATGTATTTTCATACAAATCTTATACAATCTTAATAGTAATGGTAGCTACAAGTTCTCTAAATGCAATTGGTAAAGTAGTCACAAGCTATAATCATGAATTTTTTTGGCTGACTGCAACAAGGAGGGGACTTAAGATGTCAATACCCCATTGTGCAAATGGCCATGGGTAAAAAATCTGGTTGAGTGCTTTTATTGGCTATTATATGACTTTAGCAAACCTCAACACTTGTTACATTTCTTGACCAACTCTATTATATATTTTTTTCATGGTAGGTTAGTAATAACCCTATTATAGTGCCTTCTATGCAAATGCTTGCCTACCTACATGATAATCGCACACCTTCTCATGAATTTTCTTTATGACATATTCTATCTTGGATGGTGACAAACATCTGAAGAGGGGCTGAGAAAGCTTTCTTGTAAAGAGTTCCCTCAATAGTGTAAATTGATATGCTCTACTTTGGATTTTCTTGCTTAATACAAGGTCAAAAGGGTGGCCTCTTTTGAGTTAGGCTTTAATAGGGTTCATCTAGGTGTCTCTTTTTTTATACAAAAAACATGGGTGGCTTGTAAGTATTGATGCGTTAGTGCATACTTTAATAGGATTTTTTTTATGTTTTTTTATCTCAATGGAAGTTGTCAATTTAGATCATGAATAAACTCTAGTGTTGTTAGTGCAAAGGACTTGTTTAAGGGATAGAGTTGCAAAGGGTTGATTGAGTTAGTGGATAATGGCATGGTACTTAGTGAGCATGGGATCTTTAACTTCATACTTATCATTCACTTGGTGGGTGACCAACTATGACTCTGTATATATGATTAGGTCTTTTATATTTATGCTAATAACTAACTCTAGCCTTACAGCTAGTGCCTCATATTCAACTGCATTATTAGAGATAGACTAGCCAAAATATAGGCCATACTATCGTTCTTGCCCACGAAGGCTTAACAACAAGATTCCTATGCTAAAGCCTTCGTTCCCTAAGGACCAATTGACATATAGCATCCAATTTTGCTATGGTAAAAGACCTGATATTAGGGGCTCTTGGATAAGCTAAGACGGTGGGGTGGGAATCTCAATAGCTTATTTATCTCTTTTATCTTTTTCAATTATGGTGGTTAGGATTAGGGCTTTTCATCATGCTTTGGCTAAGCTTCAACTTTAGGTGTAAAAGAAAATTCAATAAGGAAGTTTGTGAAAGCTTAGGCTTTGATAGTCTTATTAAGCTTATATTTAATGTGAAACTCATTGAGTTCAACACTCCATTTCATCATTCTATAGGAAGTGCTTATTTTATGTAATACTTCCTTAAGAGATTGCTGATCAGTTAGCATGTTTATGGCATGTGTCTAGAAATATTGCCTTAGTCGGTGAGTGACTATTATCAAAGTGAAGGCAATCTTCTTTAGCTATGTGTAGTTAGCTTTTCCATTCTATAATGCCTTATTGGCATAATACACTAAGATTTGGCTTTCATTTTCCTTTTGAACCAACACCATAGCAACTGTTTCATTTGATGCCATCAAGAAAACATATAATAGTCTACCAAGGACAGAATTAGTGAGTAAAGAAAGCAAGTTAAGATACTTCTTTAGTTTTTCAAAGCCTTTTGGTACTAATCATCCCACTTGAACTTGGTGGTCTTTTGAAAGACTTTGAAAATGGTAAACATTTGTTGATCAACTTAGATACAAATCTATTGAGGGGTACCGCTTGCCTTGTTAATCTCTATATCTCCTTAGATATCTGCAAGGAATTCATTTCCAAGATAGTCATGACCTTTTTAAAGTTTGTTTCAATGCCTCTATTGGAAACCATAAACCCCAAGAACTTGCCATCCTCCATACTAAAAATATACTTGGTAGGTTTTAGTTTCATGTTGTATAGATG